>NW_028274817.1:25627500-26870401 GCF_037043125.1 Eumetopias jubatus
ATAGTTTTCTCAAATGATTGTATATCATTGTGTATATTGTTGCTTATTCACAATAACTTAGTAAAGATAATTCAGTAAGGCTCCTAGCCCTTTCTTTTCTTTTCTGTCCTAGTCCATGGTCTACAATGTTTTCAAATGATATCCAATAATATGAAAAAATCTTACTTGCTCACCTCTGCACCTGGGGTAAACAGTGGGCTGAAACCATGCCTAAAATTATCCATTTACTCTTTAATTCTTTGGAACTGATGATACCTATGCAAATTAATTTTTTTTTTTTTTAGAGAATGACAAGGCTCTAATTTTTTAAAGGATTGAGAAATGCTGAGCACATTTGAGAATTGGCAAAGGGATATAAATCTTGATGCCCCCTTTCAGGTAATTGTAATTTGCAAAAATTGATGAGCACAATAATTATGGGAGAATGATCCATTCAGTGACTATTGAGCACCCATAATGTGCCTGGCATAAAAAGAAATTATGCATTGTTAAAATGATTTTGACATTGAGAAAATAGCTATGGTTCACCTCAGAATCATTTGTCTGAAACATAGGGAGGAGCTCTCCAGTTATGTTGCATTCACATTTTAAAGAATACATGATTGTGAGTTTGAACTAGAAAGTTCACTACTTGCTTAGCATCAGGCTCTCTCCTCCTTGTCCCTCAAATTATTGAACATAGGTGAGCTTTGGTCATATCCTTGCTAGAAATGAATGAGGATGGAAAATACTAACTTTGGATTTAACTGTGCAAAAATAATTTATGTTGGAAGTAGGAAATCTGTATTTGTGTAGTGGTAGCTATTTTTAAACATCTACTCTGTTCTAGGTACAAAGGAGTATTAAGACCCAACTCCTGTACCTAGGGTGCTTCCAATCTAGTTTGAGAAATAAGGGCCAAATGAGTGCTATTGGGGGTAAGCAAACTATTTCTGTAAAGGGCCAGATAGTAAATATTTAAGACTTTACGGGCTGTGTATACCCTGTTGCAACTCCTTGGCTCTGCCATTATAGCATGAAAGGAGCCATAGGTGATATGTAAATGAGTAAGCATGACTGAGTTCTAGTAGAATTTCGTTTACAAAAACTGGCTATAGAGCCTCCTATAGAAGATTTATTTAAAAAATATTTGAGTGCCTCTTATGCACCAGAGGTGCACCAGAGGTATATAGCCTTGAGCACAACAAAGTCCCTGCTACCCTCATGTAACTTCCATTCTAGTCAATGGAGGCAAACAAATAACGTTGGATGGAGGGAGGTCCTCCGAGGAAATCTAAACCTAGGTGATGCAGGGCTTACTGCTCTGCATATAGAGGGATCATGTGGAGTGAAGAGGTGCAAAGCAGTATATTTTGAGGCAGTTATCACACTATGAATATTACTAAGTAATATGAGCAGGTGTCATCCTAACCCCTCCCCCCAAAATCTTTGAACGTTTTACATGAAAATCATGTAATATGCAGGATTTCTCTCTCAGGAACTAGGCTCTAAGCTGTATTGACTGGTGTCTTAAGCTTGCCATCTTTTAGAAAGGAGTTCTTACCTTTAGGCTCATAAATGGAGAATATCTACAGGACCCACCCCCCGAAATTTTTGTGGTATGTGCATTTTTTCTAGCTTTCAGTTCTCAAAAAGATTTTAAGGTGGCAAGTTTGTTTTTCTGGGTCTTGATCCGAAGAACTGTATATAAACACGTACAAGTAACCCTGAACCCTCTCTTGAGCTGGTGAGAAGTTGGAAGACAGTCGTCCATCCATCTGCGTTGTCTTAAACGGTAGGGTCAAAAGTTAGAATATCTTGCCTTGTCTTGTCAGTGTACAAGTGATTTGCAGTTTATTGTTAGAAAATCACTGGTCCATGGTACAGGGCTGTTTTCTGTTTCCTGGAAGCACCTTAGCCAAGTACGGGTGGAAATTCTAGCAGCCTTATTTTTTTTTCCCAGCAATTGTGTAATTATTTTATTCCTACCCTACCATGTTCCAAAAAGGATTTACGAAAATACATACAGTACAGTATTTAAGAAGTAAATGAGAAAATTTGATTTCTGGGTGAAATTAATACCTAAAGTGAAGTTAACACCCCAAAATGTCATGTACACCTGGGCCATGAATCAGTTCTGAGAAACTTGATAGGTCACACAGAGAAGGTGTGATGTGTCAGTTACAGGAATTACAGTGTCCATTAAATAAAAAGCCAGTCATGGAGAAGAACATTTTCTGGCAATGTAACCCGAAAGAAACTTTTCCTTTGCATTCTCATAAGGAACAAGCCCTGTCTTTTCAGTAAACAAAACAAAGGGATATATCTTGTAGTGGCCCTGAATATTAGCTGATGGCCAACACCTCAACTCATCCTGGTGAGTATATTTCTACAATGACACCAAAATATGTGTTCCAGGCACCCAGGTCTCTGATGATTTGGTTCAGTCCAGGAAAACGTTTTCGAATATTCAGGACAGGTTTTCTAAACTAGGATTTATGATGGCCTTACTTTTCATAAGCATGTTTGTAAAGATCAGAAAACTCATGCAACCGTTGTTTGGTTTCCATGATACAAGTAAGATAAACAAGATTTCATTAGTTTAAAAGCTGTGCCTGGCCTTTGATTTTTTTGTTTGTTTTTATGGATACTGATCTCTAAGGCCTTAGGTAGAATGGATCTTATAATATTAGAGCCACTTAATATTCTGTCTTATCACTTATCAGAAGCATGGTTTAAATGTTTAATTTTTTAAATTGAAGTAACATTTCTAGAGACATTGTCAGGGCCAAAGAGATTTCACTGGACCTAGAGTTGAGAATAAAAAGAAGAGCTGCTTAAGAGATGGTAATTCATGCTAGTTGCATACGGATTTTGTTGGTATTTATAAATGCAAATTGACATAACTAAGAATGACAATAGAAGGGATATTGGAAATGTGACTAAAGGAAGTGCGACAACCTGAGAAGATCTGTATTAACGTTAAGAATAATTGCTTTTTATTTCTGATTCTTAGATACTGTTTTACCTTCTAATGACCAGTTCCACATCAATCAGGCTAACAAAGCTTAATTCCTTTGATGTGTTGTTAAATAGGGGTGTTTAGTGGAAGAAGAAAAGAAGATTTTGGACACAGGGCACATAAATGCATCATTGCAAGTCAGAAGTAGCCTTCATTTAAGGAAGGATTAGGAGCTAGAAAATGACCTGGTACTTAACCTCTAGCTTAGTTTGACCTCTGGTTTTTGTCCTGTGACAGCTAGATGTCCTTAGATTTGAATATCAAGCTGATAAAGAGCTACTATCACCCATGTTCCCACAACATTTTAACCGGAATGATATTATTGTCCTATATTCAAGGCCTTCATGATCCTAATTTCATGCAGTTTGTTGTGATGCTTATCTTCTAGGGTTACCTATATCATCATTATCAAAGAACATTTATGACATAATTTAAATATGCCGTTGCTAGTTACTATTATGCAGACACCTTTTGCGCTTTCCAGGATAATTGATCCAGGACGTCAATAATAGAGAAAAGATCACGCTTACAAGATACAAGCAGGAAATGAAGTGTAAAACGAGTAAGGTATTCATACCACATGCAACTGGGGTCCTGTTACATTTTAAGATGATGGTGAGTACTCAGGGTAAGAATGACCTCAGACTAGGTGTGATTTGGGAAGTCTTGCTCTCAACAGGTTGATCTGGGAAGACTTCAGGAAGGATTGGATGGTCAGGAAGCCATTCTCAGGCGACAGAATGTTGAACTTGGAATTCAGACCCATTTTTGTATAGTGCAGAATCCTTGAAGTCAACCTGTTCCCCTGCTAGTGCAGGATTGGATCATATTTGAGAGGCAAATACTCCCTCTTTGGATACTGTTCCATGCTGCCTCAAGACTTTTTCCTTTTTTTGTCTTTCTTCATGACTAAGTCCGACATCACCAATCTTTTTATTGCTTTAATCAGTGTTAATCACATTTTTCATATCTTTACAGGTAATTGAAAAGTTACTGCCTGTATGTCAAGATGATTTCCCTTATCTGTTTCCTCTGAGTGGGGATGAGCTCCACTTGAATGTCCTTGCCTGGTCTTCACAGTGCCCTTTTGTTAATGAATTAAATCTAACAATACATTAAAGCACATAAAGAGGACCTAGTAGTGGCAGGTACTCAGTAACTGTTAGCAATTTTATGTAGTGATAATATTTATACCAGTAGTTTGCAGACTGGGAATCATCAGAGTTAGAATTAATTGGGAAACTTTAGGTTCTGCATTCCAAATATACTGAATTAGATTATTTTGGAGTGGGGGCCTGGAGTATTTTTTAACACAGTTCCTCAGGTGATTCTAATGTAGGGATGATATTTGGGGATCACAGTTCAACCAGCCTGCAATCCTGACCTCTCTGTTCTTACCTCAATTAGAAACAGAACACATCAGAAGCTTCTTATTTCTGAGGGTAGTAAGTGTTAGGCTCCAGGGACAACTCATCTTTGGCAGGAAGTATTTTAAAGATAAGAGTAACAACCCCTGTCCTGGGATCAGAGTTCATCAACTCTGCTAGCCCGTGCTGCCCTTGTTCATTCTGACTCCCTGCCTTCTCCAGCCTACCTTCACTGACCTTCCTGGATCTAAGTTCTTGTTAACCTAGACGTATATTGTCAGCAAGCATCGACTATCAAGGTAAGATGTATGGAGTTCAGAGCTGCTTTTGATACCACTTGTACTTTCTCCTTTAACTTTCATCTGCAGTGGGTCACTTTTCTATGGTGGTTGTGTTCAGGGCTGGGTTTTGTCCTCCATTCCTTTTCCTTGCATAATATCCTGATGTTTGTGGAGGGGGGTTGCATAACTGTTTAATAATTCAATGCTATAAATTTCTCTTTAACCACTGCTCTAATTGCATCCCACAATTTTAATATGTGGCATTTTCATTTTCATTCAGCTCAAAATATTTTCCAACTTCCCTTATGATTTATTCTTTGACCCGTGTGTTATTTAGAAGTGTTTTAATTTCCAAATATTTGCAAAATTTCTCAGATACCCTTCTGTTATTGATACGTAGTTTAGTTCTGTTGGTCAAAGAACATACTTTGAATTATTTCAATTCTCTTACATTTACTGAGGCTTATTTTATGGCACAGTAGCTGGTCTACCATGGTGAATACTCCATGTGCATTTGAAAAGAATGTGTATTCTGTTTTTGTTGGATGTAGTGTTCTATAAATGCCAGTTAGGTCAAGTTGGTTGGTGGTGTTCCAAATATTCTGTGTCCTTGCTGATTTTCTGTCTGCTTGGTCTGTCAGTTGCTGAGAGACGTGTATTGTAATTTGAAAATAATAATTGTGGCTTTATCTTATTTCTTCTTTTGGTTTTGTCAATTTTTGTTCTATGTATTTTGAAACTTTGTGATTAGGTGCATACACATTTGGGATTATGTACTCTTGGTGAATTGACCCCTTTATCAAAATGAAATATTCTTTATTTCTGATAATATTCCTCATTCTAAAATCCATGTCAAAATTAATATAGTTTCTCCAGCTTTCTTCTGATTCCATTTGCAGGGTGTATTTTTTCCATTCTTTTTTTTAAATATTGAAAATGGGTTTCTTATTAATCCAATTTGACAATCTCTGCCTTTTAAAAAATATTTAAGATTTATTTATTTAAGAGAGAGAGAACATGCGCATGTGTGCAGGGGGAGGGATGGGGGGAGAGAGAGAGAGAATCTCAAGCAGACTCCCTACCAAGCAGGGAGCCCGATGTGGGGCCCTATCCCATGACCGCGAGATTATGACCTGAGCAGAAATCAAGAGTCAGATGCCCAACTGACTGCACCTCCCAGGCACATCTATCTATCTGTCTGTCTGTCTATCTATCTATCTATCTATCTATCTATCTATCTATCTAATTTATCAAGTGATCTTCATGCCAGCGTGGGGCTCAGACTCATGACCCTGAGATCAAAAGTTGTATGCTCTACCAACTGAGTCAGCCAGGTGCCCCAACAATCTCTGCCTTTTAATTAGGGTGTTTAGACAATGCATTTAATGTCATTATTGATGTGATTGGGTTTAAATCTGACATCTTGCTATTTGTTTTCTATTTGTCCCATCATATCTTCCTTTTTTTCCTGCCTTCTTTTAGATGGATTGTCCTTCAGTTTCCTCATTGGTAAAATGAGGCTAATAATAACAGCCATTTCATAAGGTACTCCTAAGGATTAAATGAGATAATTTTTTTTAAAGATTTATTTGAGAGAGAAAGCGCACAAGCAGGGGGAGGAGCAGAGGGAGAGGGACAAGCAGACTCCATGCTGAGTGCAGAGCATGAAGGGAGGCTCTGTCCCAGGACCCTGAGATCATGACCTGAGCCAAAGTCAGAAGCTTAACCAAGTGAGCCACCCAGGTGCCCCAAATGAGACAGTTTATACATCAATGCTTGGCACATATTTATATAGAGCTCTAATTTTTTTAAATCAAAGGATAGAGAACTCCTTAGGATGTCAACTCTGCAAAGGTTTTCGGTTCTAGACCTATTATGTACATATGCAGATGAGTTACGTAGTTGTCTACAGGAGTAGTTTGGGCACTGAAAGGTCCTGATTCCAAAATATCTCCCCTACTGGCCAGCTGTGGTGTGTGAAATTTTCACAAGTACGGATTTTTTTTTTTTTTAACTTAAATAGCCTACTTTGAAGAACGTTAGCTATTAAGATCGTGAGGGCCAGCAGCAGTTGCCGGCAGAGGCCTCCGCTCCGGGAGCGCGTGGGACGGGCGGGTGCCATGGGAGCGCTGGGGGGGGGGGCGGGGGGGGCACAGGTTGCCGAGAGGCGCCCGGAGGCCGTGGTGGGAAGGCTCGGCGGGCCTTTGGCGGGCCAAAGGCTGTGGCGGGAGTGCAGACTGGGCCGGCCGCGCAGGAGGAGTGGGAGGCACAGGAGGTGGCGCACGGGGAGAGGCGCTTTTCCTCTGGCTTTTCTCTGAAGCGCCTGCCTGCCACCCAAGGGGCTTTTCCTCTGGCCGAGGGTGGGGCTCCAGGTGCGCGCGAAAGACACCGATCAGCCCCTCCTTGGTATTTTCTCAAGTCTTCATTTCTTTAAGAGCGCAACAGGTGGGAACTCCCTCTCGCCGCCACCCTTGTACCTGCGCTAGGTGTTTCTCAGCAGCGGACGCCACCTATATGCCCCATCTCGGGCCCCGCCCCGGTGTCCGCCTGTAAGATTAGCAGCTGGCCCTGCCCAGCAGAAGCCCTGACTGTACAGAGACTCACTCCCCGGGCGCGGCCACAAGTAAGGATTTTATAGGAACTTCTGGAGATGTGCATATCCTTTAAGAAAGGGATTATGGGAGGAGTCAACCAATTTTCTCACGAGCACTGAAGCACAAATGATTTCTGATGACCCCATCATGCTCCCATATTCCCTAGGAAAGCATTGAGAGGTTTTGCTTTAGGCAAAATTCAGAGAAAGGGACACAGCCTGAGGCTGTGAGAGTACCACAGTGGGCAGCTCAGATGGCTACTTGAAGGTAAAAGGAGAGGTGGGAAATTTGCCCAAATGGACCTGGCGCAGTTGGTGGTTTTATTTTGTGCCAGTTTGTGAAGTTAAGCTTCTGGTTTTTGTATTTGAGGCTTTCCTTCAGTTTCATTGTAAGAGGAATATGTCACAATTGATACTTAATTGTTTGACCTATGCAATAGTTGACTTGGTCATATTTTATATTTTATTCACTTCCAAAAGATGAGGGCTGGTTTGGAAGTCTAATTTAGTAGGTTGGGAACAGTTGTGCTTTCCCATCTTTTGCTTCTTCATTGAGGATTTGTTTGGTTTCTGTGGCTTCTTCAACACTCATCTAGACTATAAGCTTCACAATTGCAGGACTGTTGTTTAATGCCAGCACCTACCACATGGCACAGGGTACTCAATAAATATTGGACCCAGGGGTGCCTGGCTGGCTCAGTCAGTAGATTGGTTCTGAGGTAGCTCCATGGTTGAGGTAGATTTGCAATCTATAGGCTTTTGCAAGCTGGTCAGAGACCCTAACCACCCTTTGTTATGGGAAAATATGTTCTGCTTTCCCAACAGTTGACATACAAATAAATTTTGGAACACAACCCATTGAAAAATTGGAGATGATTGGTAGACTAATTCATCCATGCTTTTTTCACCAGGAAGCCCAAGTAAATAGATTTCCAGATTGGTCTGTATATAACAATGAGTGCCACTGCTTTTCTATAACTCTGGACAAATAGCAGAGAAGGTTTTTCTTTTCAAGGTTGATATAATTATCATTATTATTTAAAAAAATCTTTTTAGAGAGAGAGAGGGGCAGAGGGAGAGAGAGAATCTTAAGCAGCCTCCATGCCCAGCTCATGAACCCAACATGGGGCTCAGTCTCACAACCCTGAGATCATGACCTGAACTGAAATCAAGAGTCGAGACACTTAACCAATTGAGCCACCCAGACCCCCCAAGGTTGATATAATTATTTTTGATGGAATATGAATTGGCTAAAGAAAATTCTGGGGGCTCCTGGGTGGCTCAGTCAGTTAAGCATCTGCCTTCGGCTCAGGTCATGATCCCAGTGTCCTGAGATCGAGCCCTACATTGGGCTACCTGCTCAGTGGGGGAGCCTGCTTCTCCCTCTCCCTCTGCTCCTTCCCCTGCTTGTGTTCTCTCTCTCTGACAAATAAACAAAATCTTAAAAAAAAAATTCTTTCTGGTTACTTTATTTTGGTGGTAGTTGGGAGGGATATTAGTTTAGAGCAACTTAAAAAAAATACTGGAGTTCAACTTTTTTCAAATACATTTTTTTCTCTTTATAATCAAAATAACATTCATTGAGGCAATTTACATGACAGATTTCCCAGGGTCTCTTTCATTGTTCAACTTTGTTGGCAGACATAAAATGTAGATGTCTAATGTCCTAAGAACTAGGATAGGCTAACCTTTGAAGAAAGAACATTATGGGTAAAGATATCTGCCAGAGGGACCTTTCATGCCATCAACTCCCAATTATTTTAGAGCTGGTATGTTGAAAGATGAAGTCATTAGGAATATTTTAAGAGCCACATCTCACTGTTCCCTGTGGGATATGTCCAGGAAATTCTGACTCTGCCTACTGGCCCAAATAGAGTTTAAATTCTTTCTCAAAGTAAGAAATACTTGGCGTTCTTTGTCTTGGTGAAACATAACAGCTGCTGAGGTATGAAATAATTGATTTGCTTTTACGTTTAGTCAGAAAGCTTCCTTAGGACGTTTTTAAACCATAGTTCAGTTAACAAAAGTTCCACTTACCTACAGCATTTGAACATATTCAGTGGCTTAACTGAGATACATGCTAAAATTAAAGTGGCAAACGAATTTCCATTAAAATTCTGATTCATGTAGCTTAGGTAGATGTTAGCACTGTTAACAGTATGTTTTCTTTTGAGGAAGGATGGTAGGATACTTTGTTTTAGTGGGGAGGGAGTACAGGTTTGGTCAGGGAGAAGGTGAAGTAAGATGGCAAGCATTTCAGATTTATTCATTTATTTTTTAGTAATCTCTACACCCAAGGTGGGGCTTGAACTTACAACCCTGAGATCAAGAGTCACATGCTCTTCCGACTTTAGCCAACCAGGTACCCCAAGATGGCAAACATTTTTATAGGTGCTAAAATGAAGCATAGCAACATTCATTTTCCGCCCCCCCACCCCTTTTAACCAAAGGCCTTTAGAGGTCAGAGATCAAGTAGCCTGTAAGCTAAACTTCTTCACTATCCTAGGTACTCCTGGTTCACTTTACACAATAAATGTTTCTGGAAAGCACTCTAGAGTGTACACATACATAAATCAAATAATTTTCTCATTGACAGCAGTTTCACTTCTGATCTTTGTCAACAGATTATAAAACTAACCCAGTCAGATAGTTAACACAGAAGGAGATTCTATTGTTTTAGGGAACTCTGGTGAATTATTTCATGAAACAAAGAAGCTTTAGGATAATGTGTACGCTTGTGTCCTATATTTAAATTACATATATGGGCCTTCCTAAAAGTGAGGACTGGCTATATTTTCTCTAATTTATTTTCTCCACATATTCCCCCCTAAATTCTAGAAACCAAATTTTCTTGCTTCATTTTTTCATTTTGGTTATTTGTTGTACCTTATAACAATTATAGAGCAATCATTCATTCTACAAATGTTCATTGTTCATGTAGGATGTGCGATGTGGGAGCACAGGAGGAGTGAGAGGTTGGAGGAAGAGGGGTTCAGGGAAAATTGCTTGGGGTTGGTGATGTCTATAAAAGCACAAGCCTCAGACAAAGTAATTCATTAGCACATGCCAAAGTTTTATTCAACCAATTAATGAGAGAATCAGCAGATACACAAGAATGCTTCTTCAAAGAGCATTTGAAAAACAGGGATTAATTTAATCAGTTGGGAAAAGAATGCCAAAATAAGATAACTAAGTTAGATTAAAAACTGACTAATGTTTTATAGTGCAATAAACTGAAACTTTTGGGGTTATTTACTGAACCAAGAACCCTCCAAAAAGTAAATCACATTTTGGTAGTTTTCTACATGTTAACCTCTAACTTTATAAGACTAAAATTCTCTGGACCCTAATTAGTTGTGGATTGTTAGTCAAAGGTACAAACCTAGAGGGAGAGAACTGACAGGCTTATTAGAAAATTTGCTGCCATGATATTTAATAAGTTTTCCAATCATCATTTTTCCTTATTTTCAAGTTTTAGATTAAGTTTTCTTATATAGTCTTATGCAACCTTGGACAATTTCTTAAGAGTGGTCTTGGGCACACACAACAAAACTGATCTTATTGTGGTTTTGTGTCAAGATAATTAGTTGGGCTTCTTGCTTAGTTAGTAATTTTCTCTAATTCTTAGAGGTAATGGAAATTAGATATAGCCCCAATAGGGTAGATGATATTGTTCAGTTATTTACTCCCCACCTTTCCTGTAAGAGGATTATGTATCCTTGCCTATTGCCAGGTGACTTGCCATGCCTCTTGTGGGAGGAATACAGATTTGACTTTGGGCACAACTGACATGCTTTGGCAATAGAGTGTGAGTGGATATGACATGCCACATCCAAGCAGAGGTTTAAAGTGATTATGTGGTTTGGCTTAACCTCTTATTTTAGCCCTTTGCAAAGATAATAGTATAGCCCAGGTAAAGGCCTCAGGCTGGGTGCTAGAATGAGAAGACATTTATATCTATGGATTAAGGCTAAGAAGAACTGAGCACAGTTGCAACTGACCTGCCATAAGGCCCCAGCTTACATGTAATATGAGCAAAAAATAAAGGTTGTAAGCCACTGAGATTACCCCCTAAGGTCAGGAACAAGACAAGAATGTCCACTCTCTCTGCTTCTGTTCAACACTGTACTAGAGTTCTAGCCAGGGCAAGTAGACAAAACAGTGAAATTAAAGGTATCTGAATTGTGAAGGAAGGAGTAAAACTATCTCTATTTACAGATAACATGATTTATCATATAGAAAATCCTAAGGAATCCACTAATAACTATTAGAACTAATAAAAGGGTTCCACAAAGTTGGAGGATACAGAATTAATATAAAAATCAATTATATTTTTATACAATAGCAATGAGCAACCTGAAAATGAAATTAAGAAAACAATTCCATTTATAATAGCATCAAAAAGATTAAAATATGTAGGAATAAATTTAACAAGAGTGTAACCTTATGTTTTTAGGCGTATAGAACATTATTGAAAGAAATTAAACGAAGCAAATAAATAGAAAGACATCGTATATTCATTAAGATGGCAGTACTTCCCCAATTGATGTATAGATTCAACCCAATCCTTAACAGAATTCCAATTAAAAAATGGACAAATGATCTGAAATGATTTTTCCAAAGAAGATATAGAAATGGCCAATAAGCCCACAAAAAGATGCTCAACATCATTAGCTCTCAGGCAAATGCAAATCAAAACCACAATGAGATACCACACCCAGTAGAATGGCTATAATAAAAAAGACAGATAATAATAAATGTTGACCAGGATGTTGAGAAATGAGAACTTTCATATGTTGTTGGTGGGAATGTAAAATGGTGCAGGCGCTTTGGCAAAGAGTGGCTGTTGCTCAAATGGTTAAACATAGAGTTATAATTTGATCTACCAGTTCTCCTAGGTATATACCCAAGAGAATTGAAAACATTCTTCCACACAAAAATCTGGATACAGATGCTTATAGCAGCATTATTCATAATAGTAAAAAAATGAATGAATAAACAAAATAGGGTATATCCATACTATGGAATATTATTTGGTCATAAAAAGGAATGAAGCTATAACATGAACCTTGAAAATGTTATGCTAAGTGACAGAATCTAGTCTCAAAAGACTATATATTATATGATTTATGTGATACAAAATGTCCAAAATAGGCAGATCTATAGACTTTGAAAGTGGTTTCTAGTTCTGGGGGAATTAAGGGGAATGATGTAGCTAAAGGGCATTGGGTTTTTTCTTAGGGGTGATGAAATGTTCTAAAATTGATTATGGTACTGATTGCAAAATTCTTTCTATATACTGAAAACCATTGAACTGTACAATTTAAGTGTGTGAATTATGTGGTATGTGAATTATATTCAGTAAAAGCATTACCCCAAAAAGGTCAGTTTTTGGACAGTGCATGTGAACTTGATTATGCTTCTATCCATCCTGAGGGATATAGTAGCTGAGATATACATATTAAAAACATTTGGCCTATAAAAAATACTGGTGGAATTGGAGCTTCTCTTTATTTGGAAACTTTTCTCGTATTGTGGGTTTGATGACAAGAAAACTCTTATAATAATGTTGATATAATTTTAAATTATAAAACAGAGGCTTCCAGTAATTGTGGAGGAATGAAGTGGTCATGTGTAACTTCTTGCAGATAACAATTACAAAAATTGATTTAAAAAACTTAAGACACTGGGAAGTACCCAAAATCAGAAGAAAAAAACACCACAACTGCAAAGAGTGAGTTGTGAGTTTGTGGCTTTCTGGTCCGAAGACATTTCCTGATCCCTATGGCTATGACTAGAAGAAATTGCAGTGGAAAAACATAGCCTTATTGGCTCAAGGTACCTTTCAGGGCTGGAAAATTAGCTGGAAATTTAAAGAGGGAAATTCTGGCAGCAAGAGGAGTATAGAAAGAATGACACCCAAATTCCAAATATAAATTCTCCCCAGATTCTTTTTGACAGCTAAACTATGCATGTATAAGAGAGGATTCATGAGACCCAACACAAAATAGGTAAAGACCAGAGAGAAATCTACACTTGAAATATGGAGCTACAGAGAGCAAGATCTGTGTATTTGTTGCCTTTTTTTGGGTAGGTTTTTGGTTTAACTTTTTAAATTTTTTAAATTTTATTTTTTGAAAAGGATTTTATTTGAGAGAGATAGAAGGCATGAGCCAGGGGGGAAGGGCAGAGGGAGAAGCAGGCTTCCCAACAAGCAGGGAGCCTGATGGGGGGCTCTGCTGAAGGCAGGCGCTCAACTGACTGAGCCACCCAGGCACCCCTAACTTTTATTTTATTTTATTTATTTTTATTTTTTTTAAAGATTTTATTTATTTGAGAGAGAGAGAATGAGTGAGAGAGAGCGCACATGAGAGAGGGGAGGGTCAGAGGGAGAAGCAGACTCCCCACTGAGCGGGGAGCCCGATGTGGGACTCGATCCTGGGATTCCGGATCATGACCTGAGCCGGAGGCAGTTGCTTAACCAACTGAGCCACCCAGGTGTCCCTAACTTTTTTTTTTTTTTTTAAAGATTTATTTATTTGAGAGAGAGTGAGAGCACAAGCGGGAGGGTCAGGGGGAGAGGGAGAGAGAATCTCAAGCAGACTCTGCCCTGAGTGCACAGCCTGATGTGGGGCTTGATCTCAGGACCCTGAGTTCATGACCTGAGCTGAAATCAAGAGTCGGATGCTTAAGTGACTGTACCAGGGGCTCCCCTATTTGGCTTAACTTTTAAAAAATTATTTTTATTTGTATTTAAAAAATAAACTTTATTGTTTATTTTATGTTGTGTTTTTTTTTTCCTTTTTTATTTGGAAACAATTATAAATCCACACGAAGTTTCAAAAAATAGTACAGAGAGGTCTGTGTACCCTTCTCCCAATTTCCCCCAATGGTTACATCTTACGTAACTGTGGTACGGTATCAACACCAGGAAATTGACATAGATAGAATATGTGTCTGTAATTCTGTGCCCTTTTGTTGTGTATGTATATTAGGGTAACCACCAGTACAATCAATATGCAGAACTATCCTGCCACCACAAAGATCTCCCTTGTGCTACCCTTTAATTAGTGATATTCACCCCTCCCCTCCCCACCATCCCTAACCTCTGATAACCACTAATCTGTTTTCCATCACTGCAGTTTTGTTACATGGGGAATGTTATATAAATGGAATAATATTGCATGTGAATTTTTTTGACCCTATGAGATTGGCTTTTTTCACTTAGCATAATTCCCCTGAGATACACATGTTTTCAATATTTCATGCCTGTTTGTTTCTGATTAATATTTCATGGAACAGATATACCACAGTTTATTTAACAATTCACCTATTGAGGGATATTTTGGTTCGCAGTTTTTGGCTATTACAAATAAAGCTGCTAGGGTGCCTGGGTGGCTCAGTCGTTAAGCGTCTGCCTTCGGCTCAGGTCATGATCCCAGGGTCTGGGATCAAGTCCCACATCGGGCTCCCTGCTCAGCAGGAAGCCTGCTTCTCCCTCTCCCACTCCCCCTGCTTGTGTTCCTGCTCTCGCTGTCTCTCTCTGTCAAATAAATAAATAAAATCTTTAAAAAAAAAAAGAAAATAAAGCTGCTGTGAAGGTTCATGTACAGGTTTTTGTGTAGATGTAAATTTTCACTTTTCTGGGGATAAATGCCCAGGAATATAATTGCTGGGTTGTATGGTAGTTGAATGTTTAGTTTAATAAGAAACTGCCAAACTATGATCATTGATTTCATATTCCCATCAATAATGTATGAGAGATCCTGTTGTTCCATATATTTACCAGCATTTGGTAATGTCACTCTTTTTTATTTTAGCTGTTCTAACAGGTGTGTATTTATATCTCATTGTAGTCTTAATTTGCATTTCTTTAATGGCTAGTGATGTTGAAAAATAATTTTAAAAATAACTTATTGAAGTGAAATTCACACATTATTTGAAGGTTGACAATTCAGTGGCATTTAATACATATATGTTGTGAAATCACCACCTCTATCTCATTCCAAAATATTTCCATCACTCCATAGTAAAAATTCTTATCCATTAAGTGGTTTCTCCTCAGTTGCGCTCCTCCCAGCCCCCTGGCAATCACCAATCGGCATTCTGTCTCTATGGATTTACCTATTCCAGGTATTTTTCATATAAATGGATTCATAAATATATGACCTTATTGTCTGGCTTCTTTCATTTAGCGTAATGTTAAACTTACAATCCATGTTGTGGCAGAGATCAGTACTTCATTCCTTTGTTGAGACCTACTGTCTGTATATACCACAATTTATCTGTTCATCCATTGATGGACATTTGGGCTGTTTCAACCTCTGCTATTGTGAATAGTGCTGCTGTGAACATGTAAGCACATGTACTTATTTGAGTACCTGTTTTCAGTTCTTTTGGGTATATATCTAGAGGTGTGTTCCCCCCCCGCCCCATTTTAACTGTATGCATTCCCATCTGTGCTTAGATGGAGCAGCAGAAAACTGAAGCCTGTGGACTTGCAGTGCCAGTAGACAGAGTGTAAGGCCAGCAGGACAGCTGGTAATTAGGTGTAAAACCTTAGAGGCAAGGAAGCCACAGAAAGGCTGAGCCTCATCTCTGTCCAAATTCTTGGCTGACTGTCAAATTACATGGGCCCGTGGGAGACGCCACAGGGAGTCAGGCTAAAAACAAAGCGGGTAGCTATAAGAACAAACCAAATATATCATTTGCTGCATACCACAAAGAACACAAAATTTGCAGTTTGAGTTCAGGTATGTTAACTGTCTACTAGAATAAAAACCCAATAATTATAAGAATACATCAGAATCCAGAGTCACTGCAACATATTTTCTGTAATGTCTAATTTTCAACCAAAAATACTGGACATTGACAGAAAAGTGAGACTCAGGCCTAGGGAAAAAGGCAGTCAATAGAATTGACTATTAATTCTAAGTGGGTCCAAATATCAGACTTAGCAGACAAAGACTTATCTATTATGAATCTATTTGAACATTCAAAGAATTAAAGGAAAATTTTCAAAGAATTAAAGGAAAATGTGTTATCAATGAATGAGAACATGACAATAGGGATTTTGAAGCTACCACAAAAAACAAATAGATACTCTAGAGCTGAAAAACACAATAACAAATAAATTTACTAGAGGGGCTCAACAACATATTGAAGATGGCAGAAGAATTAATGGACTTGATTTCATATATGTATTTCATACATATATAAATTTGAAGAACAGAGAGGACTGAAGCAAAATGAAGAGACAACAGTCCAATGTATTGGTAATTGATATCCCATAGAGGAAAGAGGAAAAAGGGCAGAAAAAAATATTTGAAAAAAGAGTGGCTGAAAAGTTTAAAGGATCTCAAACACACCTAATTATTTCTAGCATCTTCTTTGTTGTGTTTTGCAATAGGTTACAAAGTGGAGGAGCAGGCCTTTGGTGCTACCTAGTGGCCATTTGGAAGTGACAATAATTTTGATATAAACACCTTGATAATTTTAATTCCTTGAATCTCGGAATTTGTGGCTTGTCTCAGAGAAGGGCAACATCAACAAGAGTTTCCAGTTAATAGCACAGATGCCCCAAAAAGGAAATGGCCACAGCCTTGTCTGTGTTATTAATCAGGGAAAAATACTTTGTAATAACTAAAAGAAAAAAATAGATGAGTAATTTCAGCTACTTTATAATTGGAAGCCCATACTCTATTTAATTACAATCATTTATAGTTTTAAAGTATGCAAAATCAGCACAAAAACAAGAACAGTAACAGATCTTTTTGAGCAATTGTATTTGGGTATGGTGAGAAAAACAAACTTTTGTCATCTGGGTAGAACATGCAGAAAGTAAATAACATTTTACACCCTCATGGTTGAGAACAAACCATATACTCAAAGACCACTTTTCTTTCTGAGTTACCAGTCCTCTACTATATATATCTTCTGTTTTTAAAATCAAATAGTTTTAATAGACTTCAATATGTACATATCTAAATGCGTGCACTAAACAATGATACATGACCACACTAAAGCTTTAAACATTAGCTTTAGAAGTTAATCTTACAAGCATATTGTAAGACTTTTAATCGCCTGGATTTTCCATTGTAATCTAAATGTTATGAAGAACAAATACATTTATATATTAATGAGTCAATTAAAAATGAAATTTTATGGTGACCAAATATTTTCACTTTTTCTAGCTCTCTTTAATTTCTTTAAAAATTGTTGCACTTAGATAATGCAATATTCCGCTTGCATTATATTCTTCAATGTAATAAAATCCGGGAGAAGGCATTTAATTTTTTAAATACCAAATTTACCAAATCACTGATTTGTGGGAAGATTCATTTTGATAGAGAATATTAGATGAACTTGGAAATGTATGTTAACTTTTATTTATTTAAAAATATTAAAAATGCTTCACAGAAGTTTTCAGTAGTGCTTTTTTATGATTAGTAGTTACTAGGTTGATATGTCTTCCTCTCTCTCTCTCTCGCGTGCGCGCGCTTGCTTTCTACCTTTCCTTTTCTTTCTTTCCTTTCTTTTTTTATTATTATGTTAATCACCATACATCACATCATTAATTTTTGATGTAGTGTTTCGTGATTCATTATTTGTGTATAACACCCAGTGCTCCATGCAGAATGTGCCCTCTTTAATACCCATCACCAGGCTAACCCATCCTCCCACCCCCCTCTCCTCTAGAACCCTCAGTTTGTTTTTCAGAGTCCACTGTCTCTCATGGTTCATCTCCCCCTCCGATTTTCCCCCCTTCATTCTTCCCCTCCTGCTCTCTTCTTTTTTTTTTGTAAACATACAACGTATTATTTGTTTCAGAGGTACAGATCTGTGATTCAACAGTCTTGCACAATTCACAGCGCTTACCATAGCACATACCCTCCCCAATGTCTATCACCCAGCCGCCCCATCCCTCCCATCCCCAACCACTCCAGCAACCCCCAGTTTGTTTCCTGAGATTAAGAACTCCTCATATCAGTGGGGTCATATGATACATGTCTTTCTCTGATTGGCTTATTTTGCTCAGCATAACACTCTCCAGTTCTATCCACATCATTGCAAATGGCAAGATTTCATTCCTTTCGATGGCTGCATAATATTCCATTGTATATGTATATATATATATATATATATATATATATATATATATATATATATATATACCACATCTTCTTTATCCATTCATCTGTTGATGGACATCTTGGCTCTTTCCACAATTTGGCTATTGTGGACATTGCTGCTATAAACATCGGGGTGCATGTACCCCTTCGGATCCCTACATTTGTATCTTTGGGGTAAATACCCAGTAGTGCAATTGCTGGGTCGTATGGTAGCTCTATTTTCAACTTTTTGAAGAACCTCCATACTGTTTTCCAGAGTGGCTGCACCAGCTTGCATTCCCACCAACAGTGTAGGAGGGTTCCCCTTTCTCCGCATCCCTGCCAACATCTGTCATTTCCTGACTTGACCATTCTGACTGGTGTGAGGTGATATCTCATTGAGGTTTTGATTTGTATTTCCCTGATGCCGAGTGATATTGAGCACTTTTTCATGTGTCTGTTGGCCATTTGGATGTCTTCTTTGGAAAAATGTCTGTTCATGTCTTCTGCCCATTTGTTGATTGGATCATTTCTTCTTTGGGTGTTGAGTTTAACAAGTTCCTTATAGATTTTGGATACTAGCCCTTTATCTGATATGTCATTTGCAAATATCTTCTCTCATTCTGTAGGTTGTCTTTTAGTTTTGTTGACTGTTTCCTTTGCTGTGCAAAAGCTTTTTATCTTGATGAGGTCCCAATAGTTCATTTTTGCCCTTGCTTCCCTTGCCTTTGGCGATGTTTCTAGGAAGAAGTTGCTTTGGCTGAAGTCGAAGAGGTTGCTGCCTGTGTTCTCCTTTAGGATTTTGATGGACTCGTCTCACATTTAGGTCTTTCATCCATTTGGAGTCTATTTTTGTGTATGGTGTGAGGAAATGGTCCAGTTTCATTCTTCTGCATGTGGCTGTCCAATTTTCCCAACACCATTTGTTGAAGAGACTGTCTTTTTTCCATTGGACATTCTTTCCTGCTTTGTCGAAGATTAGTTGGCACCCCCCCCCCCATAGAGTTGAGGGTCCATTTCTGGGCTCTCTATTCTGTTCCATTGATCTATGTGTCTATGTTTGTGCCAGTACCATACTGTCTTGATGATGACAGCTTTGTAATAGAGCTTGAAGTCTGGAATTGTGATGTCGCCAGCTTTGCTTTTCTTTTTCAACATTCTTCTGGCTATTTGGGGTCTTTTCTGGTTCCATACAAATTTTAGGATTATTCCATTTCTTTGAAAAAAGTAGATGGTATTTTGATGGGGATTGCATTGAATGTGTAGATTGCTCTAGGTAGCATTGACATCTTCACAATATTTGTTCTTCCAATCCATGGGCATGGAATGTTTTTCCATTTCTTTGTGTCTTCCTCAATTTCTTTCATGAGTATTTTATAGTTTTCCGAGTACAGATTCTTTGCCTCTTTGGTTAGATTTATTCCTAGGTATCTTATGGTTTTGGGTGCAATTGTAAATGGGATCAACTCCTTAATTTCTCTTCTCCTGTTCTTGTTGTTAGTGTATAGGAATGCCACTGATTTCATTTTTTTTTTAAAGATTTTTATTTATTGAGAGAGAGAGAGAATGGTAGAGAGCATGAGAGAGAGGAAGGCCAGAGGGAGAAGCAGACTCCCTGCTGAGCAGGGAGCCTGATGCGGGACTCGATCATGGGACTCCAGGATCACGACCTGAGCCGAAGGCAGTCGCTTAACCAACTGAGCCACCCAGGCACCCCGCCACTGATTTCTGTGCATTGATTTTATATCCTGCCACTTTACTGAATTCCTGTATGAGTTCTAGCTTTTTTGGGGTGGGGTCTTTTGGGTTTTCCACATAAAGAATCATACCATCTGCAAAGAGTGAGAGTTTGACTTCTTCTTTGCCAATTTGGATGACTTTTATTTCTTTTTGTTGTCTGATTGCTGTGGCTAGGACTTCTAATACTATGTTGAACAGTAGTGGTGATAGTGGACATCCCTGCCATGTTCCTGACCTTAGGGGGAAAGCTCTCAGTTTTTCCCCATTGAGAATGATATTCTCGCCGTGATCATATAGTGGTTAGTACTCTTTGTTGTGAGAATGATATTCGCTGTGGGTTTTTCATAGATGGCTTTTATGATATTGAGGTATGTACCCTCTATCCCTATACTCTGAAGAGTTTTGATCAAGAAAGGATGCTGTACTTTGTCAAATGCTTTTTCTGCATCTATTGAGAGGATCATATGGTTCTTGTTCTTTCTTTTATTAATGTATTGTATCACATTGATTGGTTTGCAGATGTTGAACCAACCTTGCAGCCCAGGGATAAATCCCACTTGGTCGTGGTGAATAATCCTTTTAATGTACTGTTGGATCCTATTGGCTAGTATTTTGGTGAGAATTTTTGCATCCATGTTCATCAAGGATATTGGTCTGTAATTCTCCTTTTTGATGGGGTCTTTGTCTGGTTTTGGGATCAAGGTAATGGTGGCCTCATAAAACCTCTTGGAAGTTTTCCTTCCATTTCTATTTTTTGGAGCAGTTTCAGAAGGATAGGTATTAATTCTTCTTTAAATGTTTGGTAGAATTCCCCTGGGAAGCCATCTGGCCCTGGGCTTTTGTTTGTTGGGAGATTTTTGATGACTGCTTCAATTTCGTTAGTGGTTATAGGTCTGTTCAGGTTTTCTATTTCTTCCTGGTTCAGTTTTGGTAGTTGATAACATCTCTAGGAATGTATCCATTTCTTCCAGATTTTCTAATTTGCTGGCATATAGTTGCTCATAATTTGTTCTTATAATTGTTTGTATTTCTTTGGTGTTGGTTGTGATCTCTCCTCTTTCATTCATGATTTTGTTTATTTGGGTCATTTCTCTTCTTTTTGATAAGTCTCGCCAGGGGTTTATCAATCTTGTTAATTCTTTCAAAGAACCAGCTCCTAGTTTCATTAATCTGTTCTACTGTTCTTTTGGTTTCTATTTCATTGATTTCTGCTCTGATCTTTATTATTTCTCTTCTATTGGGTTTAGGCTTTATTTGCTGTTCTTTCTCCAGCTCCTTTAGGTGTAGGGTTAGGTTGTGTATTGAGACCTTTCTTGTTTCTTGAGAAAGTCTTGTATTGCTATATACTTTCCTCTTAGGACTGCCTTTGCTGTATCCCAAAGATTTTGAACAGTTGTGTTTTCATTTTCATTTGTTTCCATGAATTTTTTTTATTCTTTAATTTCCTGGTTGACCCATTCCTTCTTTAGTAGGATGCTCTTTAGCCTCCATGTATTTGAGTTCTTTTCGACTCTCCTCTTATGATTGAGTTCTAGTTTCAAAGCACTGTGGTCTGAAAATATGCCGGGAATGATCCCAGTCTTTTGGTACCAGTTGAGACCTGATTTGTGACCTACGATGTGATCTATTCTGGAGAATGTTCCATGGGCACCAGAGAAGAATGTGTATTCTGTTGCTTTGGGATAGAATGTTCTGAATATATCTGTGAAGTCCATTTGGTCCAGTGTGTCATTTAAAGTCTTGATTTCCTTGTTGATCTTTTGCTTAGATGATCTGTCCATTTCAGTGAGGGGGGTGTAAAGTCCCCCACTATTACTGTATTGTTGTCAATTTGTTTCTTTGCTTGTGTTATTAATTGCCTTATATAATTGGTTGCTCCTATATTAGGGTCATAGATATTTACAATTGTTAGATCTTCTTGTTGGATAGACTCTTTAAGTAGGATATAGTATCCTTCCTCATCTCTTATTACAGTCTTTGGTTTAAAATCTAATTTGTGTGATATAAGGATTGCCACCCCAGCTTTCTTTTGGTGTCCATTAGCATAGTAAATGGTTTTCCACCCCTTCGCTTTCAATCTGGGGTGTCTTTGGGTCTAAAATGAGTCTCTTGCAGACAGCATATTGATGGGTCTTGTTTTTTTATCCGATCTGATACCCTGTGTCTTTTGATTGGGGCATTTAGCCCATTTACATTCAGGGTAACTATTTTTTTTTTTAAAGATTTTATTTATTTATTTGACAGAGAGAGAGACAGTGAGAGAGGGAACACAAGCAGGGGGAGTGGGAGAGGGAGAAGCAGGCTTCCTGCAGAGCAGGGAGCCCGATGTGGGGCTCGGTCCCAGGACCCTGGGATCACGACCTGAGCCGAAGGCAGACGCTTAACAACTGAGCCATCCAGGCGCCCTCAGGGTAACTATTGAAAGATATGAATTTAGTGCCATTGTATTGCCTGTAAGGTGACTGTTACTGTATATTGTCTGTGTTCCTTTCTGGTCTATGTTGCTTTTAGGCTCTCTCTTTACTTAGAGGACCCCTTTCAATATTTCTTGTACGGCTGGTTTTGTGTTTGCAAATTCCTTTAGTTTTTGTTTGTCCTGGAGGCTTTTTATCTCTCCTTCTATTTTCTTTCTTTTTTTTTTTAAGATTTTATTTATTTATTTGAGAGAGAGAGAATGAGAGACAGAGCACAAGAGGGAAGAGGGTCAGAGGGAGAAGCAGACTCCCTGCTGAGCAGGGAGCCCAATATGGGACTCGATCCTGGGACTCCAGGATCATGACCTGAGCCACAGGCAGTCGCTTAACCAACTGAGCCACCCAGGCACCCTCCTATTTTCAATGACTGCCTAGCTGGATATAGTATTCTTGGCTGCATATTTTTCTCATTTAGTGCTCTGAATATATCATAGGTCTGTTGCCAATCTAATGTTTCTACCATTGTAGGTTACATATCTCTTCTCCCGAGCTGCTTTCAGGATTTTCTCTTTGTCTCTGAGACTCATAAGTTTTACTATTAGATGTCAGGGTGTTGACCTATTTTTATTGATTTTGAGAGGGGTTCTCTGTGCCTCCTGGATTTTGATGCCTGTTTCCTTCCCCAAATTAGGGAAGTTCTCTGCTATAATTTGCTCCAATATACCTTCTGCCCCTCTCTCTCTTTCTTCTTCTTCAGGGATCCCAAGTATTCTCATGTTGTTTCATCTTATGGTATCACTTATCTCTCGAATTCTGCCCTTGTGATCCAGTAGTTGTTTATCTCTCTTTTTCTCAGCTTCTTTATTTTCCATCATTTGGTCTTCCATATCACTAATTCTCTCTTCTGCCTTATTTATCCTAGCAGTTAAAGCCTCCATTTTTGATTGCACCTCATTAATAGCCTTTTTGATTTCGACTTGGTTAGATTTTAGTTCTTTTATTTCTCCAGAAAGGGTTTCTCTAATAACTTCCATGCTTTTTTCAAGCCCAGCTAGTATCTTTAAAATCATCATTCTGAACTCTAGTTCCGACATCGTACTAATGTCCATATTGAGTAGGTCCCTGGCATTTGGTACTGCCTCTTGTTCTTTTTTTTGAGGTGATTTTTTTCCATCTTGCCATTTTGTCCAGAGGAGAATAGATGAATGAGACAACAAAATGCTAACAGGATAACAACATCCCCAGAAAATACACCCTAAACAAATCAGAAAAGACCTGAAACCGGGGGAAAAGAAAGGGAAGGAAAGAAGAAAGAAAAAGAAAAAGAAAAGAAAAAGATAAAAACAAACAAAAAACAAAACAATATGATCAAATATGATCAGGCTGGTGCATAGATCAGTGCCACACACTAGATTTTGGGCATATTTTGGTCTGTTAGAAGAAAGTGCCTCCCAAAATTTTAAAGAAAGAAACACTTATATATGTACAAAAATAAGGGTTAATACGATGAAGGTTGGAATATGACTGTAAAGATGAAAATTAGAAAAGATTTTATAAAAGGAATTGATAAGAAGTTGGTTGAAAAAAGAAAGAAGAGGATTTAAAAAAAAAAGGAGAGAATGTGATCAGGCAGGAGACTAGAACAAAGCCATACACTAGAGATTTAGGGTATATTTTGATCTGTTAGAAGAAACTGTACCTCAAAATTTTAGAGAACAACTTATATATATATACCAAAAATAAGGGTAACTACTATGAAGGAATAGAATATGACTCTAAAAATGAAAAATAAAAATGTTTTTTTTTAAAAAGGGATTGATAAGATGGTTGAAAAAGGGAAAAAGAAAAATTCAAAAAAAAGTTAAAAAAAATTAACTTTGAAAGACTAAAGAATCATGGTAAAAAAGCCATGAATTCTATGTGCAGTATTCCCCTACCGCTGGAGTTCTGCCCTTCTCATTGATCGGTAAACTTGGTCTTGGCTGGCTGTTCTTGCTGATCTTCTGGGGGAGTGTCCTGTTGCCGTGGTTCCCAAATGTCTTTGCGGGAGGTGGAATTGCCCCGCCCTTGCCTGTCGGGCTAAGTAATCTGCTCGGGTTTGCTCTTGGGAGCTTTTGTTCCCTGCAAGGTTTCGGTACAGCTTTGGAGGACGAGAGTGAAAATGGTGGCCTCCCAATCTCCATCCCGGAGGAGCTGAGAACTCGGGACCCCGCTCCTCAGTGCACCCCCAGAGAAAAGCAGTCCGTCACTCCCGCCTCCCCGGTCTCCCGCCGAACTCCGTGCTCACCTGGCCTGTGACCAAGCATTTCTAATTCTGGCACCCGACCCCGTGTGGAGTCTCCAAACCCAGCAGATCCCTGCGGTGCACTCCCGTGCCGCTCCTCCTAGGGGGGGAGGGGAGTCTCCCCGGATCTGCTGCTTGTTGGGTCCCTGCTGGAGGAGCAGTGGCCCAACTGTGCCATGGATCTCAGTTTATGGCAACCCCGAGCTGAGAGCCCGTGCCTCGGCTCCGTCTCTGCAGGTGGCTTCCCCGCTCTGATACCTGGGAGCTCTGCTGCACTCAGGCACCCCCGGTCTTTCTGTGACCCCGAGGCTCCTGAGACCACACTGTCCTGTGAGGGTTCCACCCCCCGCTTAGCCACTGGAGCGACATCCCCCAGCGGAGCTGACTTCTACAAGTTCTGATCTTGTGCCGTGTGGCTCCATCACTTGCCAGAAGTGGCCGGCGGAGGCCCCCTCCTCCGCCGTCCATCCTCCTGAATAGCACCTCGGATTCACTTCTCTGCACATCCTACCTTCCAGAAAGTGGTTGCTTTTCTGTTCAGAGAGTTGCTGCTATTCTTTTCTTCGATCTCCTCTTGAGTTCGTAGATGTTCAGAATGGTTTGATCCCTCTCCAGCTGAATTCCTGAGACCAGACGAAATCCAGGTCTCCTACTCCTCCGCCATCTTGCTCCACCCCCTCTCCATTTTTTTTTCTTTCTGTTTGACTGTCTCAACTTGTCAGTTTCTGAATTGGCAGTTTCTGTGTGTGAAGAGGTTTTCTTAAAGGGTCTTACATTTAAAGCAACAGTCTAATTTCTTCCTTCTATGAGAATTCCTGAGTTCTTTTCTTCTAGGTTTATATCAATACTTGTTAGTCTCAATAATCTAAACAGAGCAGAATGTCTTTTATTGTTTAATTATTTATTTAGAGCAGAATGTCTTAAGACTTTATAATCAAATTTATTACCTCTCTCTGGAGGTAGGAAGAAGTGTTTAAATTTATTTCTTTAGAAAATACTTCATATTCATCTAGTGGAAGAATCATATCACACTTTTGGACAAGCTAGAATTTGCCCAAGTTGGAGTTTATAGTTGAAGTTTCTTCCCCTCTGTTTTGCTGTGTGCTGTTTTCTGTAGGACTTGTCCAGTTAATATGTGAGTTGAGCTAGAGGTTCAATGTCAGCACACATACAATGTTTTTATTACATTTTGACTTGGCTTATTTGTGTAGGTCTTATAAGATTTGCTCACTTCTTACCAGGAAAGAAGGAAAATGAATACACTCAAGAATTCTTAAGACTTCTCAGATAATTAGAGGTCATTAAATGTCTGGATAAGCCAGAAGCAGGTAGACACATCCCATTTCTTGTTTTCTCATTCCATGTATAATTTAATATTTTAAATACTTGTACAAACTCATTCATATTATTGTGAAAACTGCTCTCTAAGCTATGCAAAGCCTGTTTCAATCCATTTCCTTAACTTTGGTGATAAGTCTTTTTGGATTAGATACTTATATAATGTGCATAAATGACAGATTCCTGTATCAGTTAATCTCTGAAAGTGATCCTCCCAAAAGCCAGGCACAAAGGGTTGCAGTTACAAATAGATTATTGTACATGGTTAATTTCTACTGTGAGGAGGAAGTAAAGGTTTTTCTCTTAAACACACACACAATTGTCTTTAGTCAGGGAACAAAAGGAAATACAGAGACAGATAGATATGTGAAATTCACTTTAGGGAAAAAGAAATTAAAATGCCCATCCTTTTAATTTTTTTATGGGATAGTCACCATTCTTCAGCCATATGATACACTGCTGTGGACCACTAGTTTCTATTTGATCTTGGGATTTATCATCCCCAACCCATGGATTTACTTAAATAGAAGATACACTGACAAAATCCCTGTAAGTCCATGACTTCAAATTTTTGAAACTTTTATAGACTTTCAGAAACAGTTTTACCATAGCCAGGATGATATATCCAGACTTTTAGTCTCAAACTGAAAGACACGTGTCCAATCATATCTGGCAGTTTTTCACCGTGGAAATGTTGTTGCCATCATGACCTCTGGTTGAAAAACCAAAGTTTTTCAAACTCTTAAAAAAAACAAAATAGGTCTCATGAGCCTCTAAATGGCAGGCAGTCATGACTTGCAAATCCAAATTTTCTCTCCAGATGAGAGATGGGAGAAGTGGAAGCTGCAAGACTCTGGGGGAGTTTATTTTCCTTTATTGTTCTGAGATCAGTGGATCCCTCTGGAGCCTGGGTTGTCATCTTTTCTTGTCAATGCTCTTGTCCTAGCATGTGAGGTTGGATCATGGTACTGTACCTCAAGTGAGACGAATGCACATAGTCCAGAAAGAAGAGGCTCCCAGCTTCACGAAGCATTTCTTTGTTAGGTATTGAATTGTTTATACTTTTGTTGGTGTGTTTTTAATTTTTAATTTTGATTTCTAGACATTTATTAAGGAAGCTTCCACTCCACAGTGGTGGAAGAATGTGGTTTGAAGAATCTCTGATTCCAAAGCCATGTTTTCTCACATTATTTCTCTTTCATATCCAAGAAGATCAAACTTATTTGACCTCTAATTACCATAATCCTAGGCCAACTGATAGACCCAGTGGAGGCTGTAGATGGAGGGATTCTTGGTACCCTTTATTCAGAACCATTTTTGAAAGCTATAGAGGGGTGTTGTGGCTGATTGGGATCGTTATGGGTAAAAGGGTAGAATTTTCTGTTTGATTTTGACCCTTTTAAATACTGGCATTTATATGCTAAATACAGCTAGAGGAAATAGGTTGGGGTAAGTTACCACAAATTTAAAAAAAAGGTTCTGTTGTTCATTTTGCCTTGGCCTCTGCCTGCTACAATATTAATAATGACAGGATTCTCTTACAGAATTCTAGGAGGTTGGTTAATAGCTGGCTCTGACCATCCATTTTCAATTGCTCTTGAGAAACAATCAAATGCAGGCCTCAGACTAAAATGCGAATAGACTGTATGTTAAATGGCTGCTGTGAATCATGTTGATAAGTTTGCTGGTAGCTTGGCCTGCCTCCTGGTAGCATCTGCATCAAGACTTTTGTTCTGTCTTGACATAATCAAGATGGAAAATGTTGTACTTGCCTAGAGCAAAAGAACATGCATTTTGCAATCACTGCATATTACTTCAGGTCATTGCAGACTTTTCAATCTTGCCCAAACTGAGGAGGTAACTTGCATTATGCTTCCAATTTCAACATGGTAAGCAACAAAGCCTGGCAGAGGAAGTATATGCTGTTTAAAATACAAGAACTGTCCCAGGAATACCCATCACTTAGCATTGGGTAATCTTCATTTCTGCTCATAATATTGCAGACACAGAGGGGGTACCTGACAAGATGCTTTATAATATTGCAGTGGTCCTCATTTGCAGGCAGATGTACTGAAAGAATGAAGTCACTTTTATTTTTTAAAAAGATTTTATTTATTTGAGAGAGAGCAGCACAAGCTGGGGGCGGGGTGGGGTGAGAGGCAGAGGGAGAAGCAGACTCCCCGCCGATCAGGGAGCCCTGTGCCACTGGGCTCGATCCCAGAACCCTGGGATCATGACCTGAGCTGAAGGCAGCCTCTTAACTGGCTGAGCCACACAGTCATCCCAGAATGAAGTCAATTTTAGATTGATACCTATTATATAATTTAAAAGCTCAAAAGGTCCAAGATTATTAAATGCATGTTGGAGCAAGTTTACCAAGATCATCGTCTTTTCAAGATAGCAAAGACCACATAGGTGATATTGTTGGAAGATAGCTCACCTTTCTATAAACATTGAGTACTGAGTAGCAGCTGCATTCCAGGCCAGTTTATACTTGTTACCACTCTCAAAAGCCTCTTAGGAGAGAATGGATTTCTGCCCCTGGGAACTAGTGTCCTAGGAATCAAAGACAATACAGTAGGGCAACCACAGGAAGTTGTCAATGTGTTTTTTTTCCAGAAGATTTTCTGGGGGGTACTGGGAACCTACTTTGAAGCATCAAGGGTTATATATATTTAGCAACTGAACCCATTCTCCTGAATGAATGCAATGAATGCACCTTTGCACCATGTGGTATAAAAAGAGCACAAGCTTTGGGAACAAACAGACCTGGGCTTTAAACACATTTCTGTTACTTAACTTGTTATCTTAGGAAAGTTATTTTACATTTCTGAGCTTCAGTTTTCTTATCTGTAAAATGAGAAGGATAATACTACCTGTCTCATACGTAGGATGATTCTACATCTCAGTTTGCCTGGGATGGTCCTGGCATGTGTCTTTTATCCAGGCATAATTATTAATAGTGCCCTCTTTCTCTTCAAAATGTCCTGATTTGGAGACGCCTGGGTGGCTCAGTCAGTTAAGCAGCTGCTTTTGGCTCAGGTCATGATCTCAGGGTCCTGGGATTGAGTCGTGCACTGGGGTCCCTGATCAGCAGGGAGTCTGCTTCTCCTTCTTCCCCCACCTCCCCCCACTTGTGCTGTTCTTTCTCTCTCTGTCAAATAAATAAATAAAATATTAAAAAAAAAAAAGAACCAAAGTGTCCTGATTTGGACAGTAAATTTTATGACTACTATCATCAGATTCAGCAACCAATATAAAGAGCCTAGCACAATGCCTGAACTATAGTTAGCACTTAATGATGCACTTTTTTTTATTATTATTATCTTGCTGTTAGGGAAAATAACAAAAAATCAGAAGAATAGTTTTATAAGGAGTCTTTTTAAGGTTAGGAAAGATTAATGCTTGAGAAGCCAGCTTGAAGAGAATTAGGAATTCTTGCCTTACAAACAAAGCATGAGATCCTTAGCAATTAAAATTCAGGTCCTAAGTTACATGTAAAAAGTAGCTTATTGGGGTGCCTGGGTGACTCAGTCAGTAAGTGTCTACCTTCAGCTCAGGTCATGATCCCGGGGTCCTGGGATCGAGCCCCACATCGGGCTCCCTGCTCCGCGGGAAGCCTGCTTTTCCCTCTCCCACTCTCCCTGCTTGTGTTCCCTCTCTCGCTGTGTCTCTCTCTGTCAAATAAATAAATCTTAAAAAAAAAAAGTAGTTTATTGGCAAAGGATAGGAAGAATTGTCGTTTCAGTCAAAGAAACTGTATAGGAGATGTGGGCTTCAGCCTGAATTGGTTAAGACAAAGACTACAGGCAACCAGCAATGAAGGGAGAACCATGCTTTGATTTTGGTTTTGGATGGCAGGACATCCCCAAAATTGCTTCATTGAAGGAAAGCCTACGGATTCTTAAACTTGATGTTAAAAGTTATTTGACATTGCACTTCCTGTCACCATATTCACAAAGTGAGAAAATAATCCACTCTTTTAGAGCCACCACAGTTTCCAAAAACATCTGGAAACCCTCCATGCCTAGCTTATCAAAATTCATGTTTGTTAAATGTGTTTCAAAATTCATGTCCTGCCTCTCTCTTTATAAACATTTATTATCCTTTTAAAATCTAATTTTAAATCCAATATAAGTCCATATGTGGCTAAAAAAAACAAGCAAAAGGAAGAGCATTTCCAGAATGGTGGATTAAGAACTTCTGAAATTTGCACCATCATGAAAACAAGAGCACTGGCAAAAATTGTCAAAATCAACTTTTTTGGAACTCTGGGAATTAACCAAAGCTTGCAGTGATCTGAAGACTATTTATTCAAGAAAAACATCTGAACCCCGGTAAGAACAGTGAGTTTTGTACCATTTTAACTTGCCCTAATGCCATTCCTTTCTCTCCATTTCCGTAATACTCTTGAAAGCCAATAGTTATTGAAACTATTGGTAGCTATAAAAACCAACAAGCCTAGAAGCTACTGGAGGGGTTAGGAGTTTTCCTGCAAAGTTCTATCTCCAGAGAATTGTCACTCTTTGACCTGTCTGGAAGCTTTCTGAAAAGATCCTTTCCCAGGGCTTTAATTTATTTGACATGACTCAGGTTGCAATATGAAGAGCTCTATCCCCAGGACACCTGGGTGGGTCAGTCGGTTAAGTGTCTGCCTTCGGCTCAGGTCATAATCCCAGGGTCCTGGGATTGAGTCCTGCGTTGGGCTCCCTGCTCAGGGTGGAGCCTGCTTCTCCCTCTCCCTCTGCCTGCCACTCTGCCTACTTGTGCTCTCTCTCTGTCAAATAAATAAATAAAATCTTAAAAAAATAAAACAAAAAAAGAGCTCTATCCCCAGGTTACTTCTTAAAAGCAATCAGTGGCAATTGTTTAAAATCATAGTTGTCTGAGGTGGTGATACCTTTTAACAAGAGGACTGTAAATAAGGGACTAATTGGAAGCTGTCCAAAAAACGTGAACAGAAAAACTGAGGAATGAGATGTCCATAGGGAAGTTTGAAAAGCTCTGACATATTCCTGGGAATCTCAGAGGCCGCATGCATGTTTGGGGCTGTGTGCATGCAAGGCTAAGGCTGAGTTGTAAACTGCCTGCCAGAATGTTGAAGGCATGTCACACACACACACACACACACACACACACACAGAGCATCATGGAAAAGGCTCAGAGACTTATTGCTTCATGGCATTTGAGGAAATCTCTGTTCAATATTTAGCTGACTGCTAATCTAACCAAGCAGGAGACCATACTTGCCAAGGAATATAAACTTTGAGGAATTAGTTCAGTAAAGTCACCAAACAGCAGCAACAACAACAAAAACAGCAAACCCTGGGGAGAAGGGAAAAACTGATTTTCAGAGTTGACACATTGTATTACTTAACATGTCCAGTTTTCAACAAAAAGTTATGAGACAAGAAAAGAAACAGAAAAGTATGTCTCATACTGAAGGGGAAAAAGGAATCAATACAAACTGCCCTCGAAGAAGCCCAGTCACTAGACTTAATAAAGACTTTAAATTAGCTATTAAAAAATATGTTCAAAGAACTAAAGGAAACCATGTCTAAAGAACTAAAGGAAGGGGTCCCTGGGTGGCTCAGTCAGTTAAGTGGCTGCCTTTGGCTCAGGTCATGATCCCAGGGTCCTGGGATCGAGCCCTGCATGGGGCTCCCTGCTCAGCGGCAAGCCTGCACCTCCCTCTCCCACTCCCCATGCTTGTGTTCTCTAGTTCTCTCTCTCTCTCAGTTAAATAAATAAATATTAAAAAAAAACTAAAGGAAAATGTGAGAACAAAATCCCTTTAAATAGAGAATATCAATAAAAAGAAATTATAAAAAAGAGCCAAGTAGAAATTCTGTAGTTGAGAAGTACAATATTCCCAAGTGGGGTACAACTGAAGATTTTAACTAGCAGAATAAAGAAGCCGCAAACTCGAAGGTAGGTCAACTGAGATTATCCAGTCTGGGGAGGAGAAAAAAAAAAGGTGAAGAAAAATGAACATAACCTCAGAGACCTGTGGGACCCCATCAAGCATACCAGCATATGCATAATGCTGATGGGCTTATACCATATAAAAATGTAATTCATATAACTATATTAGCACAAAGGACGGGGATGGATAAGGAATTATATAAGAGTAAAGTTTTTGTATACTTTTGAAATTAAAAACTAGATTTTTATAAATTAAAACTAGATTTTTATAAATCTAAACTGATCTTTAAAAATTAAGTTGTTGAGGGGCGCCTGGGTGGCTCAGTCGGTTGGGTGTCCAACTCTTGATTTCAGCTTGGGTCATGATCTCAGGGTTGTCAGATTGAGCCCTGTGTCAGGCTCCATGCTCAGCATGGAGTCTGCTTGTCCCTCTCCTTCAGCTCTTTCCCTGGCTCACTCATGTGTTCTCTCTCTTAAATAAATAAATAAACAAATAAATAAAATCTTAAAAAATTGTTAATAGTAATCCCCAGGACAACAACTAAGAAACTGACTAAAAATATATAGTATAAGAAATGATAAAGGAATACAAAGATACACTAGAAAACATCTATTTAACACAAAAGAGGCAATAATGGAGGAAGATAAATAAAGAGGACATAAGTCATATAGAAAAAAAATGACGATCGGGTGCCTGGGTGGCTCAGTTGGTTAAGCGTCTGCCTTCGGCTCAGGTCATGATCCCAGGGTCCTGGGATCGAGCCCCACATTGGGCTCCCTGCTCTGTGGGGAGCCTGCTTGTGTTCCCTCTCTGGCTGTGTCTCTGTCAAATAATAAAATATTTTTTAAAAAACAAAATGATGGATACAAATGATACTTTATTAGCATTACATTAAATAAAAGTGGATTAAACACTCCAATTATAAGGCAAAAATTGGCAAAATGGGTTAAGAACACATCCAACTAGATGCTGTTTACAAGAAACATACTTTAGATTCAACAGCACAAAAAACTTGAAAGTAAAAGGATGGAAAAAGATAGTGACCCAACGTCCGTCCCTTTGGGATATTATTATTTTAATCATTGAAATGAAATTTAATGGAAAAATCTCAAACAAAAATGTAGACAGTGATATAGTGAACCTCTATGTCTTTGATGACTTCCTTGCTTTCTGGTATGACAGGAGTTCTTAGATTTATTTTGTACATTTTCTGCCCCATGCCTGGAATCAACCATTTCTCCAAGAAGCCCTGGTTCCTTTTATTTGTTGGTTGGTAAATTTGCAAATTAGCACTCACTGTCTATCAGGCTTTCATATATTATTTGGCAAAAGTATACTAGAAGGAACAAAGTTTACAAGTCAGTGTACTTTACTGCATGTTCTTAAAATTTCCTTGTGCTCTGCACAGGGAGTCCCTCTGAGCTATTCAGGAGAGGGGAAATAGTGAGGTCATAGGTTAACAAACACCCAAAGGCTGATTTATTCATCAAAATATAACCCTGTCCAGTTAGTGTTCTTTCTCTTGGTTAGGCACAAAATCTGGGTGATTCTATGAGATTTGAGTCTGTTCTCTGGAATGTCTATCATGAATCAGTTCATATGCAAAATTAGTTTTGATTTTCAAAACTGTCTGTTTCAAGAAGAACCACATTTGAGTGAGGGAAAAAACTGCCTCTCAGCTGGTTTTGATCCAGAGCCCAAGTTGAGAATTTTATGTGTCTCCTAGTCATATCCATGATTCTTATTCCAGGCACCATCTTTATGCTGACAACTCCCAGACTTCTGTCTTTCATACAGTCTCTTGCCTAACATTGGAACCTACTGGAAATCTCCACTTGGGTGTCCTATAAGCATCTCAAGTGCAACATGTCCAAAATTGAACTCATCAGTTTCCCTTACCATACTTGTTCTTTTTCTTCCTGCATTTCAGTGAATGAGACCTCACATATGCCAGGCACTGTTTTAAATCATGGTGATTCAGTAATTCATAGGACAGACAAGGTGCCTGCTCTTTTGGAATTTGGGGAGACAGTTAATAAATAGAAACATGTATAAATAAGGAAACTATTAGAGTTATTATGGGAGAACTAAAGGTGGTGCAATACATGGTTACCAGATTGGAATAATCAGGCATTTCTAAGGAGGTGACATTTAAACTGGTATCTGAAGGATAGTAAGTAGCCAATAAAGCACAATTGTTGTGAAAGTGTCCTTCCAGATAGAAGAAATAGCAAGTGCAAAGCCCTTGAGGTAGAAAAGAATCTGGTCTCTTCCAGACATAAGAATATGTCTTTGTGGGAAAAGTGTAGTGAGCTGGGGGGTGGGGGGTGTGGTCAGTGGGGTTGGAGAGACAGGGACCAGATCATGCAGACCTTTGTAGGCTCTGGTAAGGATTTTGTATTTTATTCTAAATGCAGTGGTAAATCAACAGAGCATATTAGGCAGGGGAGAGTGATACAACTGGTTTATCACTTAAAAAGGAAATTCACTCTGGCTGCTGTGTGACCAGAGGTGAATGAATTTACCATAAAACTAATGGGTCCCTTCTAAGGGCCTATGGGAAGCCCTAACAATGTGTGTCCATGGCCATATGTTTTTATAATATATGCAGAAGTAAGGTATTTTAACAGCAACTGGTTATAACTGCCATCTCTTTCCATTTGAGCCTTCCCTTCCATCATATTTCCCCTGTTGGTGGTTGGCCTTGGACTGGCAATGGGAATTTCTGGGATCTGGCTACTGGGCAGTTGAAGGAAATGCATTGTGTATAGTTAGGTTATTGATAATGCAGTCTGCTCGAAGTGTGAGAGCACGGGTTGTGCTGCAGTGACAAATGTGCCTCTGGTACCTGGTACAGAGAGTTTGTGCTTAGTGGAGAAGAAACAAAATTTGAAATGTACGGAAACAGAAGCTAGTCTATAGAAGGTTCTTCCAATTGCCAGACTTGTAGCATTTTATGTGGAGGTTGGTTCTTATCAATACCTAATCAAGACATAACTTCTGGCCTGATAAGAATAAAATCAGTAATGCAGCATAAATGATTATAAATATACCATAAACATTTTTTTCTTTTTGATGGAAGTCTAATTAATTTATCAGAATTTCTGTGTTTGTAAGCCCAAACCTATAGCAGTACTATAAGCAAAGAGTATGTGTATGAAGTCTTGTGTTTTATACATCCCAACATATTGGACTGTGTTCTTATATATGATCCATGCTTTCCAGACAAACTCTGGCAGTTTTGCATGGAACAGCATGTAAAATTGCCACTAATACAATGAAATGGCTTGAAGAAACAAATGCTTCAGTGGCGAAATGCCTACACATAGTGTCCAGTATGTCAGTGTATGGAGCATAAGTGTAATGTGATATATAATGGACAATATGTATCTGATATGTACCCCATTTTTCTTCAGAAATGTTGACCGACCCAAATTCAAATATGACATGAAGAAAAGTATTATAGTGGAAACCAAAAACAAAAACTGAATGAAGGAAGACTGGCAGAAGCTTCAACATGTTAAAAGCTTTTATATCACAATACAAACTAAACATTCTAAAAATAAAAAAATTGGGGGCGCCTGGGTGGCTCAGTCATTGGGCGTCTGCCTTCGGCTCGGGTCATGGTCCCGGGGTCCTGGAATCGAGCTCCACATCGGGCTCCCTGCTCTGTAGGAAGCTCGCTTCTCCCTCTCCCACTCCCCCTGCTGTGTTCCTGCTCTCGCTGTGTCTCTCTCTCTGTCAAATAAATAAAATCTTTTAAAAAATAAAAATAAAGGGGCGCCTGGGTGGTTCAGATGGTTAAGCGTCTGCCTTCGGCTCAGGTCATGATCCCAGGGTCCTGGGATCGAGTCCCGCATCAGGCTCCCTGCTCAGCAGGGAGTCTGCTTCTCCCTCTGCCTCTCTCTCTCTCTCTCTCTCTCTCTGTCTCTGTCTCTGTCTCTCATGAATAAATAAAAAAAATATTTAAAAAAATAAAAAATAAAAATAAAAATTAAAAAATTGTAGAATTAAGGAAAAGAGCCACTATAGTCAAGAAAATATTAATAATGAAGATGATAACAGAAGAAAAGAAAGAAGATTGTAAGCATCAGACAGACCTCAAGAGGAACTGAAAAAGTGGAAGATGATGTAAAACACAACTCACAATTTGTAGGGTCAACAGAGCATATATGAAGGTTAGATTTCATTGACTTCAGTGAGAACTGTGAACTTTCCTTGTGCTCTTTATGATGAAGAATAATTCCCTTCAACATTGTTTAATGAAAGACATTTTCCCCAACTCATTATCCCAATAGTATTTACACAGAATCACACATATTATAAAATGGATCTTATAAATGCTTTAAATTAAGCTGTTATGAGATCCTCATTAGCCTATCCCAAGACTAAGGATTATTGTTTTGCTTATAAACTCTTTTCCACAAAACAGACTGGATGACTATATTAATTCATGAAGACTCCACAGAGCACCAGCAGGCTGTGGTTTACTTGGAATACCTGAAAGCCAAGTGAAAATGCACTAAACCAATGTCTCGAAAAACACATAAGACATTCGGTGTAGTTGCTGCTATTAAATTTTTAAGTGAAAGAGGTGTTCTCTTCAGAGGTTACAAAGAAAAGTGGCATTCTTCAAAAACCAAATTTCAGAGGAATCTTTAAACAAAATGATAAATTGGATCAATCATTGCATAAATACTTGGAAAAATATAAAAATTAAAATGTGACTGGGGCGCCCAGGTGGCTCAGTCGGTTAAGTGTCGGACTCTTGGTTTCAGCTCAAGTCGTGATCTCAGGGTCATGAGATCAAGCCCCACATTGGCTCCATCTTCAGCCCAGAGTCCACTTGGGATTCTCTCACTCTCTCCCTCTGTCCCTCCCCACCTCTCTCTCTCTCTCTCTAAAGTAAATAAATAAATCTTTTAAAAAATTAAAATATGACTTATTCAAACTAGTTTACAAGACTTAGTGGAATCAATGAGAAAATGAAGTGGGAAATTAAATTAGTAAACCAGACACCAAATACTACCCCATTATTGTAGATTCTATACTGGATATGACAAACGCCAATCATTTGGTCATTACTGGGCATGACTCTTGTGGATATTCCTTGATAATACACCAAAATTTGACAAGTGGAAGTTTCTTAGAAGTTAGTTCCAACGTGGAATCTGAAACAATATCAGTGAATTTTTTGTGTTTTTGTACATGAAAAATCCATTACAATATCCTCACTTTGAATGGATTTTTTAAGCCATGCATGATTTTGTAACATCATGCATTGATCATTTGAAAAATATTGCTTCACTGAGTTATGCAGATCTTCCAAATATTGACATATTTCATGATACAATATAAAAACATCACATTTGTTACTATAACCATTGATCTCATCAGGAAAGTATTTATGTTTTGGAAAGCTGTCAAGCTCATGGTGGCAGATGCAAGTTTTCTAAAAGTCTAATTTTTACTTGAAAACTTGAATTTTATAATTGGCAAAAAATGCTGTCAGTTGTTTTCCTTGAAGTGACAGGCTCACTTTGTTAATTTTAGAGAAAATGGCTGCCAAGAACCCAAGTCTGAATAACCAAAATTTTTCTGTCAGTAATTCTTCCAAGTAAAAATGGTGTTTTGTGAGAAAAAAAGTTGCTTTAAAATTGCACAAGTGTTTGTCTTTGAGGCAATTATTATCCTTCAGGATGCAGCAGAAATGCTTTATACATACTTCCCATTTTGTCATACAAAATATTGACCCTTTGTACTCAAGGGTCAATATTTATAACATTAATAATCTTTACTGCTCCATCAAAGACATTCTTGAGTGCAGCTGACTTTTGCTTTTTTAATAACACTGCATATGGTGGTGGTGAAGACAGTGACCACTAGTACCATCTGGAGCTACTCCCCAGTTTCTTAGGGCTGCTGTAACAAATTCCTATAGATTGGTGATTTAAAACAACACACGTTATTCTCTTGCCATTCCAGGGGTCAGAAGTCTGAACAATCAGTTTCACAGGGGCTGAAATGAAGGTGTTGATAGGGTTGTATTCCCTCCAGCAGCTCTAGGGGACAATTCATTAGCTTGCTATTCGTTTTCAGCATCATGAACTTCATTCCTTCATTCCTTGGCTCATGGACCCTTCCTTCATTTTCAAAACCAGCAGCCAAGCATCTTATTTTAGTCATTATGTTACCTTCTGTTCAAATCTCCCTGTCTCTGTTGTGACTGTTGGAGGAGGTCATGGAGAAGACATGACCACTGGTTGATCTCTGAGCCAACCCGGGGCAATCAGAGACCCCTTGCCCCCTCCCCTGTCCTTGGAATGTACACTCTACCCACTGTTCCCACAGTAGGAGCTGTTTTCAAGGATACAGTCTTGAGAGAGCAAGGAGTTGTTGAGACCATCTGGACTGAATAGGTGACAGAAACCTACTAAGGCCTCTAAACTTTTATGATTCTGGTGGGCAGATCTACTCATCTTGCAGCCACCCAAGACAAACCTTGCAAGTTCCTTGCCTATTAAACCTGCCACCTACCAACCTGGAGTGGCTGGCCTCTGGTCTCTCCTTGCCCTCCTTGTATAAAGGCCAGTTTGCAAACCAATAGTGACCATCCTAAAGAAACACGATGGCCCCCCCGCCCCCAAATTGGTCTGGATGTCAAGACTGGTGGAACTACACATACACAAAGGATATAAAAAGCTTCAGTACTTACACGGTTGAGGCTTTTCTGGGGAGAGCAGGGCAAACCTCAAGCAGGTCTGAAAATGAGAGAGCAAAGAAAGGAGACTAGTTCGAGTTTAAAAAAAAATGAATTTTTTATTGTGGTTAGGCGATGGGGGCCGGGGTGAGAGTTCCTGCACGTAGGCAGGGCCTTATGTGGTTTGAATCTCCAACCAGTGGCAAAGGAGGGAGTGCCCAGCCTTTCTTATCAACTGGCATAAATGTAGGGCAGAAGGGGGAAGAAAAGGGGTCAAGCTTAAAAGGTGTTAGCAGTTGAACATCAGAAAATGGAGTCAGACTCCTCATGAGATAGCTTCCTTCTTACAAGGACACTTGTGATTACATTTAGGGCTCATGCAGATGATCCAGAGTAATCTCTCCATCTCAAGATCTTTAACTTCAAGTCAGCAAAGTCCTTCAAGCCATATAAGATAACATTCACGGGTTCCAAGGGATTAGGACCTGGGTATCTTTGGGGGCCATTATTCAGGCTACCACAACCCACCACTGATTTTGCACTGTTAGTGCAAATAGCAACATAGTGCAAAAGGCAAATAACTTCTTGATATTATGAGAACAGTTGCCATGGACCCCTTAAAAGGGCCTCAGGGTCCCCCACAGGTCCATGGGTCACACTTTGAGAACTGTAGCTCTGGGGTATATAGGTAGAAGTGGACTTAACTGAGTTTGTAGGGATGTACATCTTCAATTTTACTTGATATTGTTAAATTGTTCTCCTTAAAGGTTGTAGCAATTTGCATCCCACCACCAAGGTGGCAGGGTTCCTGTTTCCCCACATCCTCACCAAACCTGGCATTATCAGATTTAAATTTTTTGCCAACATGACAGATGTGACACAATCTTATTCTTTTTTTAGATTTATTTATTTAAGAAATCTTTGCACCCAATGTGGGGCTTGAACTCATGACTGAGGTCAAGAGTCGAATGCTTTTCCAACTGAGCCAGCCAGACACCCCAATACAAATCTTATTCTTGTTTTACTTTGTATTTCTCTGATTTTAAGTGAAGTTTTTTCATATATCTTTTGGCCTATTTTTCTATTGTGTTGTTTTCTTCTTAGTGTTTTAATGAGCTCTTTATATATTCTAGATACTAATATAGTAATACAATAGATACTATCATATAAATATATATTACAATACAAATATTTTTCCTAGTCTGTAGCTCATATTGTAACTTTTTTTAATATTGTAACTTTTTAATTGTGACTTTTCTCATGTGGAAGTTTTATTTTTTTAAATTTTTTGAGTATAGTTGACACATAAAGTTACATTAGTTTCAGGTGTACAACACAGTGATTCAACTTCTCTATAGGTTATGTTAATGCTCACCACAAGTATAGCTCTCATCTGTCATCATACAATACTATTACAATATCATTGACTATATTCACTATGCTGTGCCTTTTATTTCCTTGACTTATTCATATCATAACTGGAAGCCTGTATCTCCCACTCCCCTTCACCCATTTTGCCAATCCTCCCATCCCCTTCCCTCTAGCAATCATCAGTTCTCTGTATTACAAAGTCTGATTCTGCTTTTTGTTTATTCATTTGTTTTTTAGATTCCACATATGAGTGAACTCATATGGTATTTGTCTTTCTCAGTCTGACTTATTTCACTTAACATAATACCCTCTAGGTCCATCCGTGTTGCCACAAGTGGGAAGATCTCATCCTTTTTATGGCTGCATAATATTCCATTGTTCATATGGAAGTTTTATATTCAAATATAATCAAATATCTATGTTTCTCTTTACGGTTTGTGCCTTAAGTGTTGAATTTAAGAAATCCTTTCCTGTGTCTCCTAGAGTCTGTTGTCTTTGTTTCTAAAAAGTTTTACAACTCTTCCCTTTACATTTTTAAACCATTGTATGTCTTATATGTGTGATGTGAGATGTAGTTTTCTAATTTTTAACCTGGAAAGACATTTATCCTAGCACAACTTTTTGAATAATCTTTTTATTTTTCACCACTGAATTGTAATTCCATCTCTTTTATATGCCAAGTTTCTATATATACGTGAGGCAGCTTCTTGACTTTCTAATCTGTTTTGGTTGTCTGCTTGTATATTGCTATACCAATACCCTATTTAAGATATATTATTCCTGGGGTGCCTGGGGGGCTCAGTCATTAAGCATCTGCCTTCGGCTCAGGTCATGATCCCAGAGTCCTGGGATTGAGCCCGCATCGGGCTCCCTGCTCAGCAGGAAGACTGCTTCTCCCTCTCCCACTCCCCCTGCTGTGTTCCCTCTCTCGCTGTCTCTCTCTCTGTCAAGTAAATAAATAAAATCTTTTAAAAATAAAATAAAATATATTATTCCTTTTAAGTCTTAAAATCTGGTAGTGTAAGATTCCTTCTTCTTATACAAGATCATTTAGTTTATTCTTGACTCTTCATTCTTAATTCCAGTTGGAATTTTGATTGGAATTGCAATGAATTAGCAAGTCAATTTGAGGAGAATTGACATCTATATATAATTTCCATCCATGAATATGATGTATTCATTTATCCAAGTCTTCCCTTATGTCCCTCAATAGAATTTATTGTCATCATAAAGATCTTACATAACTTTTATTATATTTACTCCTAGCCACCACAGAGTTTTGAAATTTATACTGAATTACTTCTTAAAAAAATCTAAAAATTAATTTTGCATTTTTAAATTGGTTGCTATTACTGAATAAAAGCATGATATTGTATCCAACAGTCTTGCTAAACTTTCTTAGTTTTAGTAGTTTTTAACTTTTTGTGGATTTTTTAATGGGTTTTGTCTGAAAACAATGATTATATTGCCTCTTCCTTTCTAATTCTAACAGATATTAGTTATTTCCCTTATTGCTTTGTCTATGACCTCCAGTACAGTAACACATAACAGTGGTGATAGAATATCCTTGGTAAAATTATCCTTGCCTTCATCCTTTGATGAGAATGCTTCTAAAATTTCACAATGATCTTTGATATAGGTGTTTGGGAGAGACCCCTTTTTGTGTTTAAGTTCCCTTCTATTCCTGTTCCAAACGGTACCTCATGCTCTAAGTCTCTTCAGTTCCAGTCGCTATTAAAACATATCCATCATATATTGTATTTGTAGGGCCTTTGAAAGTCACTGGTTTGCACAGTTATAATAATAGACAAGACTTTAAAATGTGAGTTAGTGTCGTTATAGCTAATGGTTGAGGGAGGTTTCTGACTTACATTATCTGGATTTGAATCCAACTCTGTCATTTACTAGCTGGGTAAGTCAATTAACTAACCTTTTTCAGCCTCAGATTCCTTATCTGCATATAAGCTATAATAATAATAATATCCACTTTATATTCATTCATTGAACAAATATTGAATGAGTCATTCATGTTTTAAGCATTGGGGACATGCCAGTGAATAAAAAAGTAAAAATTCATGCTCTCATGGAATTTATAAAGTTGTAATGAAGATTAAGGGAGATAATGGTCCCCAGTGTTTGGCACAGTACCTGGAACATAATAAATCCTCAATAATTATTACTAGTTGCTGTTATCATGATTCTTAGTATTCTCCTGAAGGATCTTGTAGCATAAAGCATCTAGGTTTTTTTATCCACTCAACAAATATTTATTTTGCCCTTATGTCATGCTAGACACTTTACTAAGGACTAGGGGTAAAGAATTTTGGGGAACTGTTTCCTCTTGGCCCAAGTTCTAAGAAATCAAAATATTAAAAGTGCTGCTTCAGAAGAAAATTGAGGGCTTTTCCTATCTGCTTGGAAGCATTTGTGGCTTCATCTGACACTTGAAGCAGATTTTGTTTTTATTGTTTTTTTCTTAAACCATGCTTTCTGCTGTTCAGGAGTTATTAAAAGTCATCAGCTCTGCATGGCATGCAATAGTCTTGTATTTTCACAGTATATATTTACCTGCTTCAGGCTGATCATATAGTTTTTGGTTTTATCTTATGAGAGGATTTAGATGTATCTATAAGATACAAAGCTTTAATTCAAGGAAGTATTAGAAAGACCTTCCTCTTGGGGTGCCTGGGTGGCTCAGTCGTTAAGGGTCTGCCTTTGGCTCAGGTCATGATCCCAGGGTCCTGGGATCGAGCACCACATCGGGTTCCCTGCTCTGCAGGAGGCCTGCTTCTCCCTCTCCCACTCCCCCTGCTTGTGTTCCCTCTCTTGCTGTGTGTGTCTCTGTCAAATAAATGAATAAAGTCTTAAAAAAAAGACCTTCCTCTTGTAATTTATTATTCTTATTTTTCTTATATTTAGTCATTCAATAAATATATATTGAACACCTAAAAATTTTTTAAAAAATTGTTATTGAAATTCTCAAATATTTTCCATATTTATATCTATTTTGAAATTCTCAAATATAGAGAGAATAATGTAATGAACACCCACATGCCTATTGTTTGTTTAGCTTCAATAATTATCAGCTCAGTGTCACTCGTGTTTCATATATATCTTCACACTCCCCCATTATTTTGGGTTTGTTTTTAAGGTTGAGTATTTATTTATTTATTTGTTTATTTATCTGAGAGAGAAAGAGCATGCACAGGGAGAAGGAAAGGGAGAGAATCCCAAAAAGACTGTGCTGGGTGCTGAGGCTGATGTGGGGCTCAGTCCCTGGGCCCTGAGATCATGAAATGGGCTGAAACCAAGAATCAGATGCTTAACTGACTGAGCCACCCAGGCGTCCCTGTTTTTTTTTTTTAAGATTTTATTTTTAAGAAATCTCCACACCCAACATGGGGCTCGAACTCACAATCCCAAGATCAAGAGTTGCAGGCTCCACCAACTGAGCCAGCCAGGCACACCTCCCCCATTATTTAGAAGTAACTCCCAAACATCATTTCATCTGTAACTAGTTCAGTGCATAGAAGCAGTTGTCTTAATCAGCCCTGCACAGCCTTACTATGATGTTCATTATTCCCAGCCTATATTCCCATGTAGAAGGGACTGTCTCCAGATCAGGAAAATTGAGATAGGCTTAGGAAAATTGGCTATGTAGAGTCTCTTTTTCCAGTTCTGTAGTAGCTAAGATAGAGGAGGGGAAGCTCAGAGCTTTTGATAACCTCTTGGAAAACAGAATTCCAGCAAACATGAACAAATGTGAAGCATTTTAATTTCCAAGACAAGGGGTCAAAAAGGTCTTGCCAACAAAATGGGCATAGAATTTTTTTTTTCCAAAGAGAACTTTAATTTAGAGGAAGAAATTGTGTTTTGTCTTTCAGTGGATGGTGATGTCTTTAAGTTATCTCAACTTCATTTATGTGGTTTAAAGCAAGGAACACAAGTTCACAGTCTCACTTTTGCCTTTCCTCCCTTCTTTCAGTCTCTATCAGAACTAGAGTAAATGGCTAATTCAGTTAGGGCAGGGGTCCTCAAACTTCTTCTGTAAAGGGCCAAAGAGTAAATGTTTTAGGCTTTGTGGGCTATAAGGTCTCTGTCATAACTGCTCAACTTAGTATGCAAAAGCAGCCATAGACTGTAAGTTCCAATAAAATTCTATTAATAAATACTGAAGTCTGAATTTCATATAATTTTCATGGGTCACAAATTAGTCTTCTTTTTCTGATTTCTATTCAACCATAAAAAAATGTACAAACCACTCAGCTCACAGACCATACAAAAACAGATGATGAGCTGGATTTGTCCTGCAGGCTACAATTTGATGACCCTTGGATTCGTGTTTCAGAAGAGATGGGGGAAATACCACATTTATTTAACAATTCACAAAAAATTTTCACACATATTATTTCATTTGATTTTTAGAACTCTATGCAGTAGATATTTTCATCTTCTCATTTTACAGATAAGAAAACCGAGGCTCAAAGATCAGTCTAAAGCAGTCGCTCTCAACCCTGGCTGCACGTAGGAATTATCTGGGGGGCTTTTAAAGAATATCAGGCTCCACCCCTAGACATTCTGATTTATTTGGTCTAGGGCCATGGTTCTCAAGTGGGGACAATCTTGCTCCCCCTCTGCCAAAGGGCATTTGCCAATGTCTAAGAGATAATATTGGTTGTAATGACTGAGGGGGAGGTGAACTGGCATGTAGTTGGTAGAGTCCAGTAATGTTTTGAAACATCATACAATGCACAGAACAGCCCTTCACTGTAAAGAATTATCTGACTAAAAGGTCAGTAGTGCCAAAGTTGAGAAACCCTGGTCTTGGGCATGGCCCAGCCACCGATCTGTATGAAAAGCTCCCCAAGTAAGTTTCCAGGTGGTAGCTTGTTATCTATTCTCTATCTGTGGTATGAAGGCTCCATGAGAACTTGGATAATTCATATCAACAGACAATTGTGAATTTTCAAGAAAATATGATTCTAGCTCTGCACTGACAACTTTTTTTCTTGAGCTGCTAATAAGATGCTAAATGGGTGGGTTTAAAGCCCCCCTCCTTTGTTTTATCTTGCCCACTCTGTGGACAGGAAAGGCTTAGATAAGCCTTTCTTTGGGTAACAGGGAGGTTTGCAAGAAACAGAGCTTATGTATTTACTTGAAAAGCTCCTGCTCTGAAACATGTGGGAATCTGACTGGCTTAGGGAAGACTGCATGTCTTCCAGAAGGGTGCCACTAATTGGAACTTTCAAAGGGGAATGCACATGTGTGAAGGCCGGAGAGGTATGAGTCTGGAGAAGGAAAATGTAGAAAATGTGACTTTTTCCAGTTCAGGCTAATGAGGTGAGATGGAGCCCAGGGAATATTAGTGAAAGTTGATTAGGGCATACAGAAGGCTCTCAAGAGAGATACTGGAAAGATTTATAATGCAAGGATTCAAAACAACTTAATGCAAAGGGATAAAGAAAACATTGTGTGGGTCAGTGTTTCTCACAATGTCATCCTTGAATCATTTATAAAACTACTGTCTGGGTTATTTGTTTAAAATACAGAGTTTTCAGGCCCCACCAAGATCTTTCAAATCAAGACCAGTGTTGGGGCCCCGGAATCTGCATGTTTAGCAGGTTTTCCAAGTGTTTCTGATGTATACTGAAGTTTGACATGCTCTGGTATAAGCAGAACTCTGGTTCTAAATGGAGGATGGTTAAGATGACAGTGTTGTTTGAAATAAAGATTTTCCTTGCCTTAGGAAAGAATGTCTTCCTGAGAAGTTATGTGTTAATAGAGGTTTTCTACATTTGCATTTATTGTAATTGCACCAGTGGGACTCATCATTACTCAAAGGAGGCCAAAGGTTTAGACTTTCATAGTGAATGTTCACATTCAACTGATATTTTAAAACATTTGGGGGATCTTGAATCACTGTATTGTACACCAGAAACTGATATAACACTGTATGTTAACTAACTGGAATTAAAATAAAAACTTAAATGGGGGGATCTAATCTGTTATTATCAATATTAGCTAGCTAGCTAAAACAAGATGCAGGCATCTAAAATATCTACTCTATACCTATTTCTGTGATCCTTTAGCACTTTGCCTTTCACAAAAACGTTTTGTGTCAATTTTAAGCTTAGAAAATAGAGCAAATTAGGTTTAATTAAATTTGACAACCATGATAACATGCTTGTTATGATTATATAAATGAGATTTTTGTGGCTTCCATATCTGTTGCATCTCGTGTTCAAACAAAGATCTCACACTGGAGCAGAAATATGCTGATTAGATGAATGACATTAAGTACAAAATTGTATTGTGCTGGGTGCATTTGAATTTTACATAAAGAACAGACTCGGAGTCTGATTATCCCAGTCTCTGATTGCTTTGTCATTCACAGTTTTGATAAATGGTTTAATCATTTAATGAATTGATAATTTGCTATTGAGTCAACAAAATATCAAATTACAAACCTTACTTATGAAAATCTGAAGTCTAGTTGGATGTTCATCCGTTGCATTATTTAATAGTGTATATATAATTGTTCTAATTTTTTCTACTGTCCTTAATCACTTCCACTTGATTTGATAAGGCCCTCGCAGGCTCTCTGTAAGATTTTCATTTTGACAGGATGATGATAATACATGGCACATTGAAAATTACAGCAACTCAAATAGAGGAGAATAATGGCTTTATAGTGTGGAAATGTAGAGTCCCTATTTAGAAAATCAAATCGGTGGATAAATGAAATGCATTCCCAGCTTGTTTCCAAATTATCTGTTCAGTGAGGCCCATGTCAATCCACAGTGTTTTCAGTGTAAAGGAATCCAGAAGAGTATGGGATTTCAGAACTAAAGACTGTTGAAGCTGGAAGGAACTTAGGATTTCTCAAAGTCAGATATCTAAAAGGGCCAGGCAATTAACATAAATGAGTGATGTGCAGCAAACTGCAATATAAAGGCCACCCCCCCCTTGTTGATTGCGGAAATGTGGGCTCAGTGTATCTAAATATTCTGATTTTTCAAGAGATGCCCGAATCTGGTTTTCCCTTTTCATCCTCCTGCTGTGTTGCTCCCTGGACATGAGACCCCTCCTCTTAGTCACAGCTGATCGGACCAGGGACAGATGCCTGTCTTTGAGGGATGCTAGTCACCCATAGGCTGGCAGCCAAGTCTTATGGCCCAGGCTTAAGATGAACAGGAGCAGAGTATTACCTCAGGAAGTTTGATTCATGACACAAAGGAAATTCACCAGTTGTTAGCAGAGCAGAAAGAAGTAGACACAGAACCTGGAGCCAAATCATATTAATTGCAGAGCTCTTGACACAAGGTCATGCAATTCTGCAGCTGAGGTCTTTAGAGTGACTTAGAATCTAAACCCACCCACCATCTAGATCCCCATGCTAGGTAAGGTGTTTTATTTTAACAGTGATCTAAGCCAAAGGGAAATGGACATACTGTATTTGGAAATGTGTATGTGCAACACTGGGTTAACTGGGGATAAGAGTCATTCTATGAATTAAATGAGAACATGTGAAAGGGTCTGTGTTAGTACCCAACACATAGTAGGTACTTAGTCTACCTTCCTGGCTCCCTTCTTCTCTCCTCCCCCACCACCTATGTATTGATACGTTGCTGGTCTCAGTCAAGGGCAGGATACCAGTATCTGTGACTCAGGCCAATGATGGATAAAGAGTGTTTTCCTATTAGCCAGCTGTTACCTGAAAGGCCCCTGTCTAGAACTTATATTTTTCCAGACTCATGTCTTGAGGGGAATTGGTAAAAGACCCTGACCCTGGCTGCCTGTATTTGTCAGAAGCCACTGTAGGTATTTTCAGTTGAAATTGATTTAAGAAAATTAAGATTTAAAAAAAAGATCATTGGAAGGATTGGAAGAGTGGTCTCTAGGTTAGGCCTGAAGGAATGGTTCTCAGAATCTTACAGAACTGATCCACCAGTTGGCTACTACCTCTGATACCATCTCTGGAATGCTCAGTTCAAGAACATAGCACTATGGATATGGCCCAGGGGACAGAAGCTGGAATTAGGAGATGCCTCTGTCATTGATGGGAACTGCCTCTTGACACCAAAAAGCTGGAGACTAGATGTTGGTACACTGCTGTAGAACATTCTCATGATTATCAGGTAAAGGGGCCCAAAAGGGCAAGGAAGGTGATCTTGGCTTGACTTCTGCTTTCTAAATCTCACATAAGTGCACATAATTGGTAGAAGCTATCGCACACCCAGAACTCTAGCTAGAAAAGAGTCTGTGTAATATTTAATGCAATCTCTATCAAAATACCAACAGCATTTTTTTCACAGAGTTAGAACAAACAATCCTAAAATTTGTATGGAAGCACAAAGGACCCCAAATAGCCAAAGCAATCTTGAAAAAGAAAAACAAACCTGGAGGCATCACAATTCTGGACTTCAAGTTATATAACAAACCTGTAGTAATCAAAACAGTATGGTACTGGGACAAAAATAGACACATGGATCAATGGAACAGAATGGAAAACAGAAACAAACCCACATTTATATGGTCGATTAATCTTTGACAAAGGAGGCAAGAATATGCAATGGGAAAAAGACAGTCTCTTCAACATATGGGGTTGGGAAAACTGGACCACTTTCTCCATACACAAAAATAAATTCAAAATGGATCAAGGACATAAATGTGAGATCTGGAACCATAAAAATCCTAGAAGAGAGCACAGGCAGTAATTTCTCTGACATCAGTCATAACATCTTTCTAGATATGTCTCCTGAGGCAAGGGAAACAAAAGCAAAAATAAACTATGGGGACTACATCAAAATTAAAACCTTCTGCACAACAAAGGAAACAACCAACAAAACTAAAAGACAACCTATTGGGAGAAGATAGTTGCAAATGACATATTCAGTAAGGGGCTAGTACATTTGTCATTTTGTGCCTGTCCTTTACCTGTCCCCAGCTCACTGAGGTTCTGTATTTTCTGCAGGGATGGCAGTGAGTCAGGGAGGGATGTAGGAATGACTCTCTCGTGATCACTGGGGTCTTTCTCAGTTCGGTGTAAGGACTCCTGGGTACAGTAAGTTTCACAGGTCTTTACTTTTGTGCTTCTTGAGACAGTGGAGACCAACTGAAAAATACGTCTCTTTGTTAGCTTTGCAATGTTATGTCCCTGCATTTTATGTGATTAAAGTTTTGGACTCCACTTATAGCTTTTAAAAAACTGTTCTATACTTGCTTCTTGGTTTTATTTTCTTCGTAGAAGTCTTTAGTATACTCTGGGGTTTGAGATAATGCTTTCAGTGCATTGAAACGGGGGAAGGGGCAGGAATTATTAGATCATTATCTCTGGGAGGACCATAGTGCTAGCACACGTCCTTAAGGATATAGTGCCCATCTATAGGGGTATGTATCAGTCAAGGTCCCAGCTAGGAACAGTTGGCACAATTTGAGTAATTTGATAAGAATTTAATTAAAGATACAGGAAGATTTAAGGAATTTGCAAAAGAGAGTACAGGAATTCAGGGCTAGCGACAGTGGAGAGGAATGATTACATCTGCTGCATAAAGGGGTGAGTAGAGGAAGCTATGAGTGGTCACCAGACTGTGTGGAGGGTAGCTATGTGGAAAGATCCTCTTGATAGCAGCTTGTTGCCTTCATTAGGTCCCAAAGGGAGAGAGCTGGGGGAATAACACTCTTTCACCATCCTCCAAACTCCTACTGGTGCTCTCCACTGGCCAAACCCAAGCAGAAGCCAGAAGGCAAGGGAGCCCATTGACTAGGTCCATACAGGTCAGTTTCCTGGGGAACAGAGCATGGTAGACAAGGTTAGAGATGGAATTGATGGGCAAATGGGAGACATCCAGCACAGGTAGGTTGGAAGCCACTGGAGGTCCACATTCTTTCCCTTAGCTCTAAATTTGCACCTTTGCATCTTTGAGAAGGCTCACTTTTCTCACTCCTATGCCTACCGATGTGAATTTGTAAGCATGTGAGTGTATACATGGGCTGCGTCAGATAGCATGGGTCTCCTCTTTTGTGAACTGTCCAGCTGCTACAAGTGAGGGAAGAGGTGGATCAGTGGAACAGAATAAGAAGCCTAGAAACTGACACTATCATAAATCAATGCTTAATGACCACTTAATAAGAAGCAAAAAAGTGAAGGAGAAATTGTTATTTCTTCTAGTTAATGATTGTAGCAGCATTATTCAATAAAGCTATAGTCTGACCTCACACTTCAAAATAAATTCCATATGGATTGAATAGTTAAATGTAAATAATAAAACCAGAGATCTAGAGGAAAAAATATAAATATAATTTAGGAGAAGGAAAGGCCTTTTAAAACGTGGCACCAAAGTCAGAAACCATAAAGGATAGACTTGAATGTGTAAAAATCAAACTTCTACATGCCAAAGAAATAGAAAGACAATGACATGTTGAGAACACTTGTGACATATGACAAAGGGTTAACCCATAAACTGTTTACAAATCAATAAAGAAGATAAATATTCCAACAGGAGAAAAGAACAGGCAAAAGACAAGGACAGGCAATTTACAAAGGAAGACATACAAAAAACCAATGAAAAAATGAAAGCAATTCCAATTCACTGATAATAAAAAATGAAAATGAAAAAAAACACCATGCCATTTCACAGTTTTCCCCATTTTTTGCCCGTCAGTGGCAAAGAATAAAAGTAACAATAATACCCAGTGTTGACTGGGGCGTGAGGAAACAAACACTTTCAAATATAGCTGTTGGGAAAATAAATTTGTATAATCTTTCTGGAGGGTAATTTGGCAATATGTTTCAAAAGTATTACATGTGCCTGCTCTTTAACTGAGTTGTCACAATCTCAGGAATTGGTCCTAAGGAAATAATCAGATATGTTATTTGTAAGGAAACTCCTACGACATAATTTTACAATGTTGAAAATTTAGAAGCCGTCTGAATGCTTTAACAATATGGAATTGGTTAATGAATTATGATATATCCATAAGTGAATCACAGTACATCCATATGTTGGAATACTATTCGGCCATTAAAAATAATGTTCTACAAGAATGACATGGAAAATGCCCATGATATGCCACTAAGTGGAAAAAGCAGGCACCGAATCTATGTGTATTGAGTGACAACATTTTATTATTCATAGAAAGACAGGAGGGAAATAAAATATTAATAAAGGTTATTTCTGGGTGGTAAGGTTGTGGATGATTTTAATGTTTGTGTCTTTCAGATCTTTATTCCCAATTTTTTTTTTTTTGCATTAAGGAAGCATTTTTTAGGAAAAAAAATTAGAAATCACGATTCCAGTGTAAACTCTTTTGGTTTGTTGTCTATAAAGGCAACTGACTGAGGATAAATTGTTTTTGTTACTAGTGGTCTTGGGCCAAGTCCAGCCCGTTAAGCCTATGCTAAGTTTCCACAAGCAATAACAAGGGTGGGTCAGATTGTGGGGTAGTTTAAATGAGAAAGTTGCTGGGAAACTCACCTTACTCCATCCTGCAGCACAAAGACAAGTGCTTTCTCTGACACTTGCTTTTCAACCTTCAGTGGCCACTGAATGTCAGTGTGGTTCCAAGGAAAAGCAGTGAAGATAAGACTTTTTGGTCCTGGTAATGACTATGGAGATTGGGGTTGGAAAAATAAATAGACAAAGCAGCCCCAGAATTCTCTAGAGGCCTGCACAATGCCTACAGCCTCCTATTTCTACTAACGATACATTGGGGCTGATAAATGAGCACTGAGAACTAAGTGTTTGAGTCAACACTTCCCAGGCTTTAAGATTTTCTAAGTCCCATGTAGTAAGAACCAAAAATCCCAGGTTGTGATCCTGGTTCTACCAAACCCTGTCCAGAATCCTTCAAAAAGGATGCTGGAACGGCATCCCTGACTACTACCCCTTTAGTCTGGATTAGGTACCTCTCCTTAGTGGTGTCGTGGTACTTGTGCTTACTTCTATCATAACATTTATGGCACCGAGTTACAATGATCCATTTACATGTTGGTAGGTTGCTTGAAGCTAGGGACTGTGTCTTTTGATACAACCCTCTGCACTTAGTGCAAAAGAAAAAAGAAGTTTTTATAATCCCTCCCTGCCCTCCCCCATCCACCATCCACCCAAGGTGGTGGATCATGGTAACTAGAAAATCCTTCCTCCTGCCCCTCAAATGGGCTGAGTTACAAGTTTGGAGAAACTGGAGTTGGTTTAGGGGTAGGAATAAGAGGTCCAGGATTCGAGAAGTTAGTGAGGCTAGGCAGATCTAAGTGGATGATGGAAAAAATATCCCATTGGTGAGATGGTTGGAGAGAGAGACTGAGACTGGGACACAGGTCAAAAGGGGGCTGATGAAATATATGATGTAAATGTTTCCTCTATGGCCCTGGGAAATCTTCAGTATAATCTTCAATGCTTTGTCAATAGATTTTTTTGGGGTATGTGTGTATTAAGAAGTGTCAACATTGGGCAAAAACAGATGCTGCCCCCCTGGGAATAACTAATCTATGTGTTACAGTAGACCAACACACATGCCTCTCACTTCCATGCTCTTTCCAGGAGAGCTGATTTGTCTTATTCACATAGGCCTGCTATAATCAGCTGTCCTGATATCTGAGAGCCTCAGAGACCAAATGTGACTGTGTAAAGTCAACCCCAAGTGTACATGGAGTGGCTACCTCTGTGGTACTGACCCCTTTCTCTCTTTTTTATTTTTGTTCTTTTACTGAGGTAGAATTGATGTAACATTATATTAGTTTCAGGTATACAATGTAATAATTTGATATTTGTGTATAGTAAAAAATGATCACCACCGTAAGTCCAGTTAATAATTATCACCATACATAGTCACAAAAATGTTTTTCTATTAACTGTGGTCACCATGCTGTACATTACATCCTTATGACTTACTCACTTTATTTTCAATTTGTTATTATAATTTTTTAAAAGTTAAAATACAGTTGCCTTATATTAGTTTCAGGTGTAAACATAGTGATTCTACATTTATATGCATTATGCAATGCTCACCACGTTAAGTCTAGTTACCATCTGTCACCATACAAAGTTATTACAATATTATTGACTATATTCCCTATGCTGTACATGACATCCCCATGACTTACTTATTTTGTAACTGGAAGCTTGTACCTCTTAATCCCCTTCACCCATTTCACTCCCTCTACCCTCTGGCAACCACTAGTTCTCTGTATTTTTGAGTCTGTTTCTGTTTTGTTTTCTTCCTTTGTTTCATTTTTTAAATTCTATATGTAAGTGAGATCATTCAATATTTATTTTTTTTCTGACTTCTTTCACTGACCATAATACCCTCTAGGTCCATCCATGTTGTCACAAGTGGCAAGATTTCATTCTTCCGAATGGCTAATATTCCATTGTGTGTGTGTATATATACCACATCTTTTTTGTCCATTCATCTATTGATGGACAGTTATGTTTCTTCCTTATCTTGGTTATTGTACATAATGATACAAAGCCAGACAAAGACATCACAAAAAAATTATAGGCCAATATCCTTGTTGAACATAGATGCAAAATCCCCAACAAAATATTAGCAAACCAAATTCGACTTATTCATTCTGGAAATTTGTACTTTTTGATACCTTTCCACCCATTTCACCTACCCCTCCCATCCCCAACCTCAGGCAACCACCAATCTGTTCTCTATATTGATGACTTGGCTTTTTGACAGAGGCACAGCGAGAGAGGGAACACAAGCAGGGAGAGAGGCAGAGGGAGAAGCAGGCTTCCCCCAGAGCAGGGAGCCCGATGGGGGGCTTGATCCCAAGATCCTGGGATCATAACCTGAGCTGAAGGCAGACACCTAACGACTGAGCCACTGAGGTGCCCCGATGACTTGGCTTTTTGTTTGTGGTGGTGTTGTTTTAGATTCCACATATGAGATAATACAATATTTATTTTTTTCTGTCTGACTTAGCATAATGCCCTCCATCCATGTTGTCACAAATGGCAAGATGTCATTCTTTTTTATGATTAAATAATATTCCATTGCATACACACACACACACACACACACACACACACACACACACACACACCATATTTTTGTTATCCATTCATCCATTGATGGGCACTTGGGCTGTTTCCATGTTTTGGCTATTGTGAACAATGCTGCAATAAACATAGGGGTGCGTGTATCTTTTTGAATTAGTGTTTTTGTTTTCTTTGGATAAATACCCAGCAGTGAAATTGCTGGATTGTATGGTAGTTCTATTTCTAACTTTTTGAGGACCCTCTATAATCTTTTCCAGAGTGGCTGCACCAGTTTGCATTCTCATCAACAGTGCAATAGGCTTCCCTTTTCTCTACATCCTTGCCAACACTTGTTATTTCTTGTCTTTTTTTTTTTTAAAAGATTTTATTTATTTATTTATTTATTAGAGAGAGAGCATGTACGAGCAGGGGGAGGGGCAGAGGGAGAAGCAGACTCCCCGCCTAGCAGGGAGCCCGATGTGGAGCTCCATCCCAGGACCCCAGGATCACAACCTGAGCTGAAGGTAGATACTTAACCGACTGAGCCACCCAGGCCAGAGGCCCCTCTTGTCTTTTTTTTTTTTTTTAAGATTTTATTTATTTATTTGACAGGAAGAGTGAGAGAGCACAAGCAGGGGGAACAGTTGGAGAGGGAGAAGCAGGTTCCCTGCCAAGCAGGGAGCGTAATGCGGGGCTCGATCCCAGGACACTGGGATCATGTCCTGAGCCGAAGGCAGATGCTTAACCATCTGAGCCACCCAGGCTTCCCTCCCTCTTGTTTTTTTGATAATAACCATTCTAACAGGTGTGAGGTGATGTCTCATTGTGGTTTTGAATTGCATTTCCTTGATGACTAGTAATGTTGAGCGTCTTTTCATGTACCTGTTGGCTATTTGTATATCTTCTTTGGAAAACTGTTCAGGTCTTTTCCCATTTTTAAATTGGGTTATCTATTTTTTGCTATTGAGTGTATGAGTTTTTTATATATTTTAAATATTAACCCCTTGTCAGATATGTGATTTGCATATAGCCAGTTACCTTACTCATTAGTCATTGCTTTTTGGGCAAAGAAAAGGGGGGAAATAGAGATTTACCCTGAACTGTGGGTCCCATTGTCTCCTTCCCTGGACACTCTCTTGTCTATTCTTCAGATCATCCTGTTTCCTATCTGAACCACCCCTCTTGCATCCACTCTCCCATTCCCTCGGAGACCTATTCTCTGTTAAGTTTCCAGGCCACATCTCTTTCTGAGGCTGAGGACCTTGTAGACATCCTTGACTCCTCTCTTTCTTTTTGCCTTCATCCAATTCATCAGCAAATCCTTTGGCTCTACTTTGAAATACATCCAGAATCTGACCTCTTCTCACCCTCTCTACGGCTACCACCCTGGTCCAAGGCATCATCTTCTGTCTCCCTGGGACTCTTGCAATCGTCTTGTAAACATTCTCCCTGCTCTTACCCTTGTCTCGTACAGTCTATTCTTAACATAGCAGCTGGCCGACTCTTTCAAAACTGAAGTCAAATCATATAATTTCTGTGATCATGTGATCACATGATCATGTGATGCCTCAACAGCTTCTCATTTCTCCTGGTAAAAACCAAAGTCCTTGTGGGGATACATGACCTCACTGACTTCATTTCCTATTACTCTCGCCTATGAGTGCTCACTGCACTCTAGCTACAGTGACTTCTTTGCTGCTTCTCAAACACACCAGGCATGCTCCCACCTTAGGGTCTTTGCTTACTATTATTCCCACTGCCTGCAATGATCTTCCTCTAGATATCTACAGAGATCATTCATCACCTAAAGGTCTCTTCCTAAATGCTGACCACAATAGCTTTTGGGAAAGTTGTTTCTTTGGGAATGTGACCTAAGGAAGCAGGAGTGAGGGGCAGGGAAATTGAAACAGGGACAGAGGGAGGGCCAATATAAAGATTAGTTATGGAGCTGGCCACAGCTGTGGGTGAGTGTTTTCTCAGTTCTGCTGGATATCTGAGAGGTTGTACACCATGTGTATCAGCACCATTTTCTGGGAGTTAAAAAGGGAAAAACATCCACCAGCTCCCCATCCCCCATGCAGGACCAACTACATAATTTGTAGGACCCAGTGCAAAGTGAAAATGCAGGGCCCCTCATTTTGGGAGGATCTCAAAGAAAGAACTCTTGATAACATTACTAATTCTCTTTTTGCTCTTCCATGGCTCCTCTTTTTCCCTTTTCCAAAGGAGCAAGGGAATGGTGCAAGCACTCCTCAGCACAATCTGTACCCTCTCCTGGGGTCATGGCATCAATACATTGGGGGATGAACAATGGAGTTTCTCATTCTTATTCTTTCTCATGTTTGTGAATTTGCCTGGACTGCTACCTTCCTTCCTCTAGCGTGTGGCTGAGGTTGGGTGAAGGGTGCTGACTTGAACAGTAACATGCTATCATATACCTTGTGCTGGGGACAGCTCTTCCTCACAGTGCTGTTTTTGAGTATGCAAACAGCAAAATAGGCACAGTCTTGACTTTCCATCTGCCGGTTGATTACCAAAATATGTTCTTCCCTTCTTCCTAGGAACATGGTACGTGGTTATACCTTCTCCAGTCCCTTGTGCAGTAGGTTTAGCCATTTGACTAAGTTCTCCCCCAGCAAAGTGTGAATGAAAGTGATAGGTGCCACTTCCAGGCCTTAAGAAAGTGAATATGCCTCCTCTGTACTGCAACTCACAACAACCTAACTTGAACCAAACAGATGACATCCGTGAATGAAGGGATGAAGGGGCAGCCCCACAAAAGGAAACCAGATCCTTAAATGATCACAGGTCAGACAGAGCTGCCTTGCTTACCATGACTTATATACTTGCATCACAAATAGTATGAGAGAGATATATCAACTTCTTTTTTTAAAAATCCTTGTATTGTTAGTACTGTTTGTTAAAGCAGCTCACCATTTTGCCCTAAAACACTGTAAATAGGCTATGGACAGAGCCCCAAATTCAAGTAGGACATTTTTGCTGCAGTAAAATCTTGTGCAGGAGAAGGCAAGCCTTATTACACCTGGAAACAGAGATTGAGTTGCTCCCCTGGTGGGAATGTTTGCACAGACATAGCCATAAAGTCACTTGTCCTCCCAGGGTGGAAGGTGACCTGGCCAAGATCAGAGGTCACACTGAAGTTGGAGGCAAGGGTGCAGTTTGGCTATGGAAAGCCGAACCGGTCCATGTAGGGACTGAATCCATTAAGACCTTAGCTTCATTAACAATAAGCATGACTCAATTGAGTTAATGATCCCAGGAGAAAAAAAGCCTGAGCATATGAGAAGTTGTCTTATTGAAAAATAATAGTGAAAGAAAACCTTTATAATTCTAATAAAGGATCCTAGACATGGAAGAGAAAAGTCACATTTTTGTCATTCTAACTTGATTCTACGGTTACTAAAGATTGTATTCTGTGGGAAATTTCACTTGAATAGTTTATTAGAACTTCAGATTTTCTGGAGCAAAGAAAAGTAAGATTGTCAAAGAGTTGCCAGACCTCAAAGACACTTGATACAAGGTATTCTGAATCTTTATGGTCCAGACAAGCTGTCCTTTCTTTAGGTGGCTAGAAATGGGATCCTTTGTCTTCCTAGAAAGCCATGGAAGTCCTTTGTTGATTTCATGAAAGCAGAATTGTGGGTTTAAGAAACATTAGCTGTGTCACCTCCTCAAAGACACTGAGAAATGTGCACCCTTTAAACATGAAAGGAGAGTGTGAATTATTTTAGCTGCAAGTTTAAAGTGTGATCTTAGAAACGTAATTCTTTGGCAAGTAAGATTTACTCTTTATAATTGGGGGGATAGGAGGTGAATCTGCACAGAGAATTAAGCCCATGCAAGAATGAAATATTTATTTGCCTTCTAAAAAAGATTGAAGCAATAAATCATAAACATTTCTTTGACAAAAGTCTTTGAAAATAACTTTTCGTGTCTTTTGGGGGGAAAAAAATCTATCACCTGGTTAGCACCTGGTGGTATTAGTAGTTGATTGATGTTTTTCAAGTAAGGAGAATGTATTTTGAATGAGTTGGGGGATGTTTGTGATATTTTTCTTGAGGGTGAGTGCTATTCTCTCAGGTATGGAGTAATCAGCATTTGCATGCTGTTAACTTTTTGTTATTTCATATCTTTGGAGCCTGGGGGAGCCATGTTGTCCATTCATAGCTAAGTGATGGCTCAGTTAGCTTGACTTCACAACCAGTCATCCCCGAACTTAGGGGCTTCAGGCCATAATCAGTTTATTTGGTCACAGTTCTGTTGGTCAGTTATTTGGGTTGAACAGTTATTGTGCTGGTCCTACCTGGAGTCGCTGATGCACTGACCTGGGATCACTTAATGCAGTGAAGCAGGAGGGAAGGGTAGAGCCAAATGCAGAATGACTTCACCCTTCCCTCCTACTTTGTTATCTCATGGAAGGGTCTTCTGCTGGCAAAAGCTAACCAGAGACTTGCTGGCGAAGAGAGTCTTGGAAATGTAGGTTTTCTGGCTTTCAGCAGCACAGGGAAGATTATAGAAGGTCAGGTGTGGACCCTAAGTACCCACAGACAATATCTGATGTAACTAAAGGAAGGAAGGAAGTTAGAAGGATTAATGAGATAAAATATACAAACTGTATAAAATGGTGCCTTGGCACATAGCAAACATTCACAAAGTGTGTAATTATGGGTACAAATACACATCCGGAATAGTTGTACATCTATTTACCTTGCTTCTGCTAAATAGTTCTTGACAAACTAAAATGTTTTTCTCTTTTTTTTCCCTTCCCTATGGTCTCTTAGACTACATTAAAAGCACCATATAAAATATTTTCTGATTTATCTCAAAATATTTAGCTGCTAGAAGTAGATTTAAAATTTTTTTTCTATTAAGTGTTCTAGAAATATAAATGTAGCATGTTAGCAGCTTCTAACATATTTCATTTTGCTTCAGTGGCTACGAGGTGTGGGTTACCACTTGTCTGTAAGTTAGTTGTGGAACTCTATCAAGTAGGAGTTTCTTTGTGACTAATTTTCCTTTTATTTCTGTGGTTTCTTTGCATTTTGTCGCTCAAATCTCAGAGCTTTAAAGTGTGATGAATTTTGCATTAACACAAATCTTGGAGATAACAGTAGAATTGACATTTCTTCATTAAAGCAACTGCAGATCTGGGCTTTTCATCCTGCCAACCTTGGCCAACTCCTTAGACTTCTGCAGCCATCACCAAATGGTCTCCCATTTCCTGGAACTCAGACAGTTTTTTTCCTAAGGCCAGATTTTGAGGTCCATCCACTAAAGCAGTTTCTGGCTAGTAGAGGCTTCTCTGAACTTGGTGTTCTTCTGGGCATGCTCAACAGTTGAATAGTTCCACCGACTGGTGGGAAATGAATGGGAAAAGCAGATGAAATGAAAAAATGGGGGAAAGGTCCTGTATGAGAAACCAGGAAGCATTCCACCTCACCTTCATCTAGATAGTTGTCAAGTAGATATGAGTTATGACAGCACAGTCTGTGTTAGACAACCCACTTCTCTGCTCTTGTGCTCTGTCAAATATATACATCACATTAGCTGGTCAGCTCCCCTTGGTCTTACTCTACCACATGATTGTCCCACTTATACCTGCCCGTATACATGATACCTTTATACTTGTCTATGTATTGAGCAGATATCTTTAAAATAATTAAGTGGTTCCCATCATCTTTATGATAAAATTCACACCTCTTGCCATGGTGGCCAAGGTCTTTCCTGTTTTGATGTTGCCTTATTTTCCCATCTGGCCTAAACTCCCTCTACTCCCCACTTCATAGGTTATACTCCAGCCACACTGAAATTCATCACCCACACCCACCAGCCACCAGCCACGGCTCACCACCAATAATCAACAACCACCAACCTCTCACCAACCCTGCCCACTCCCAGTAAGTCCTGCTTACTAGGTCAGTCCATTAGGCCTCTCCATCTCCAGCCATACCCAATAGCCCTGGCCACCACCACCATTTCTGCCCCCCAGATATGTCTACCAACAGTAGTCCAATTTACTCCCCCTACTTCCCAACCCTGTGGCTTAGTCCTGTTGATTCTCCTCAACATCTCATTAAATGGCCTATGCATCGGTTCTCTTCTCCCTAATTCTTCCTTGTTCTAGATCAAACCACCACCATCTCTCCCCTGGAATACTGCATCAGCCTCCTGACTAGGCTCCCTGCCTCCAGGTTAGCCTCTCTCCAGTTCATCCAATGCATGCTCCTAGAGTGATCTTTCTGACATCTAAATATGACCATATCCTCCCCCTTATAAAAGACGGTGATGGTCATTAGTGCTGTCTACTAAATATATCTGGCTCTCCATTCTTCTAGGCACAGGGTAGGATCACACTTCTTTAGCCCCTTGAAGTTAGGTATGATTGTATGACCCACTTTAGTCAATGAAATGTGAGCAGAAGTGCTGAATGACGTCTTGTGACAGAAACTTCAAGAGCCAGTGTACAATTTGCCCTATTCTCTGTCTCTTTGGCTCCCGGTGGTGGCTATTCTTTTTTTTTTTTTTTTTTAAGATTTTAGTTATTTATTCATGAGAGACAGAGGAGGAGAGAGAGAGAGAGAAGCAGAGGGAGAAGCAGGCTCCCAAGGAGCAGGGAGCCCGATGCGGGACTCGATCCCAGGACCCTGGGATCATGACCTGAGCCGAAGGCAGACGCTTAACCATCTGAGCCACCCAGGCGCCCATGGTGGTGGCTATTCTGTTAGTCTGCATCCACAAGTGAGAGGCCCCCAGACTAGTCACAATAGATATGTGGCATGACTAAGAAACAAACCCTGTTGTTTGAAATCACTGATTTTGGGGTTTTTACTGCAGCATAATCTGGCATACTTTGAGTAATACAAAGACTAAGGTAAAGCTCAAACTCCTCAGCAAAATATTGATATCTTTTATAACCTGACCTCCACCTTTCAGTCTCATTTTATACTATTTCTCTTCTCACATCCTACGCTCTAGACAAACTACTGTTCCTGGTATGTGCTCTTGGGCTTTCCTGCTTTGGTTATTTGCTGTTTCACCTGTGCTTCTAACCAAGCGTGCCCAAAAACCATCTCTCCCTCTTTAAACTCTGATAGCATTTTTATCTGGTTCATTTTTCTATTTGCATCAGAATTTCTTATATGTGTACTTTATCTACTCTGTTTACCTGGAATCTCCTTCATGCCAGGGTTTCGGTCTAAATCATCTTTGTATTCATTTACATATTTAGGCCAATGCTCTTGATCGTGTTAGCACTTAAAGATTTGTCAAATGAGTGTACTCTGTTCCTGAAATACAGTATAATTATAATAATCATCTTAATTTTTACAGTAGGGTTTTTTAAATGTAAAAAATAGCTTTATTGAGGTATAATTGATATACAAAAAACCCTGCACATGTTTAAGGTATACAATTGATAGGTTTGGACATATGCATACACCTGTGATACTATCACTACAATGAAGGTGATAAAACATTATCCATCACCTCTATAAGTTTCCTTGCAACCCTCCCCTTTTTTGTTGTGGTAAGAACACTTAATATGAGATCTACCCTCTTCACACAATTTTAAGTGCACAATACCATGTTGTTAACTATAGGAACTGTGTTGTACAGCAGATTTCTAGAACTCTTTCACCTTACATAATCGAGACTTGATACCCATTGAACAATCATGCCCCATTTCCCTCTCCTCCCTGCCGTTGGTAACCACCATTCTGTTCTCTGCTTCTGTGAGTTTGACCTCACATAAATGGAGTCATACAGTATATGTCCTCCTGAGACTGGCTTGTTTCACTTAGCAGAATGTCCTCAAGGTTCATCCATGTTGCCACAAATGATTGGATTTGCTTCTTTATAGGCTGAGTAATATTCCATGATATGTATATACCACATTTTCTTTATCCATTCATCTGTTGATGGACATTTGTATTGATTCCATATTTTGGCTCTTGTGAATAATGGGAGAGTTTGTTTTGTGTCACTGGGTGGGGTAGGAAGTGTAGGGAACTGATTAGGGGGATGGGATGGAAAAGGAAAAAGGGGAGGGAAAAGTGACGTTCATGCATCGTTACCTGGCATCTGCCCAAACCCTAACACTGTGCTAGGCACTATGAAGAATTTCCAGGAAGAGGACACTACTCTTGACCCCATGAACTTATTGTCTGGTGTGGTGACAGAACATTATATGCACGAAGCCATATAAAACAGATGGAGGTTATAGTACAGACTTGAATTACTGAAATCCTGTCCCAGACAGTGAATTTTCAACTATTTCTGCAATATGCTATTGTATCTCTAAGGCTATTACAAAAATTTTCAAGCAAGGTTAGCAACAGTGTACCTCAATTAAAAAAATTGCCATGCATTTAAATTAAGGGGGAGGGGGCAAAGCACAAAATCGTGATTGTTGCAAATCCAAACCATGACCAACAGCAGGCTGTTGTGGATGTGAAAAAACTGGCTGAGTTGGAACTTGCTCCCACTCGAATTTCTGTGGTTGATTCTATTCTGTGTGACTGGATAGGATTTTTAATCTCCGAAGCTCTTTGAGGCAATCTGACATGTTTTAAGTGTCGTGTGTGTGTGTGTGTCTGTGTGGTGGTGGTGGTGATAAATGTTTCACGTTTATCCTGGGGGTAGGGGGGCTGGGAGGCTGGAAGGCCCTGATCTGCCACATTTGCCTATTTCTGTGGTGTCAATACTCCCACCATGGCCAACTGGAAAACTGCCAATTGAACATTGACTGTGGAGTTGGGATAGGGGGGCGTACAGTTAGCTCTCAAAAGCCCCTGCATGCAGGCTCCAATGCACCACTTAGTGAAGGGGTGGGTGGGAGGAGGGAGGCAGAATGAGGGGTGAGGGTAGGCCCGGATATAAATAAGCAAAGGAACTGCCTTAAAGACCCTAAAGTAAGAAGCAAGGCCAGAAGTTTGGATAATTTTGAACTACAGTATTCCCTGGAACAATATGTGTTTGACTGCGCTGGTCCATTTCTATGTGAATGTTTTCCAATAAATACAGCACAGGCCTGTAAATGTATTTTCTCTTCCTTGTGATTTTCTTAAAGATATATATTTTTTAATTTATTTGTCAGAATGAGAGAGAGAGAGAGAGAGAGCACAAGCAGGGGGAGCGGCAGGCAGAGGGAGAAGCAGGCTCTCCGCTGGGCAAGGAGCCCAGTGCAGATATGGGGCTCAATCCCAGGACCCTGGGATCATGACCTGAGCTGAAGGCAGACACTTAACCGACTGAGCCACCCAGGAGCCCCCTGCCCTTTTTTAAAAGACTGATTCTGCATTTTTAAGAAGTTACTCACTTTGAAACTCATCTATAGTGATACAAATCAGAATAGTGGTTGCCTTCTGGGTATAGATGGGGAGGAGGCATGGAGAAGGATTCTGGGGTGCTGAAAACTTTCCATATCTTGATCTGGGTAGTGATTATGCATGTTCATTTTATATCTCAATAATAAATAAATAATCATAAACAGTTTGCTCACTTTGAACATCCTGTCCCTTCCCTGCCAAATGTTTCTTCTAGGTATATGTTAGATCAAAAATAGTGGGAAGGGAGTGAGTGGGAGGCAGGGAAGAAATACAAATTATCTTATTAGGCAATGCGCATCCCAATACCTACTATATGTGATGTGTTTTGCACAGTGTATATTTCACACTGTACATTATTCATTACACACTCGGTGGTATTAGCTAGGAAATTGGGATCAGGTAAATAATACCAGGAAGTAATGACTGTTGACATTACATGTAGTAATCTGTTTTCCTGGAACAAACTGCAAATGTTTTCTGTTTGGAATTAATACAGTATTTTAAATTTTATCCATAAAAATGACTAATGAGATTGAATCCATTAGTTTAATGGAATATCACAATCATTATTCCAAACTTATTTATATTGCAATCAGTAGAATGGGATGTCTCTTCCAAATAAGAAAATGAATGTGAATGCCAAAGATTTTCTCTTATTTAATTTTAATAATTGTAAATCATCATATGTGTTATGTATTTTTCATATTTATGCCTGTAAATAAATCCCACCAGAGAAAATAAAATAGGGGAAAGCCACATTAAACTTGCAAACTTTTTCTCTCAGATGGTTTTAGGGCTCTGTTTCCACAATGAAATGATCAGCATTAAGGCATGGTCCCTACTGAGGGTCAGGTATAGGCCAGGAGTAATGGACAAGGGAAAACTCATGGCATGACACTCATGATGTGAAGCATTTCAGAGGAGCCTTGCATCTCACCAGAATATTTGTCAAGGCGAGAGTTTCTAATCAAGACTTTGGAAAATCCTGGAATGGCAATTCCTTTCGGAAAAAATGTTAAAAAAATTATGAGTGGGATGTTTTTGACTCCACTGCCTCTAGAAATTAGCCAATCAGCAGGCTTGAAATTTTACTATTAGACCCTCATTCCTTTGGTTTGAATATTGCCTCTGCAGGGTGGCCCAATTAAAATATCCTGCCATTTACAATTTGGGGTTAGCAAGTTTCTTAACCTGTCTGTGCCTCAGTTTCCTCATTTGTAAAGTGGAGAAAGTAAGAGAACCTGCATCACAGGCTTGTGATGATGTAATAGTAAATATGACTCTCACACCAAGGCATGGTTGATTTATCATATTGTCAAGTCTCTTTCCCAAAGGTACAATTTCAGAGATGGCACTCAGAAAGAACGAATTAAATTGGAGACTTCTATATGCTGCTGTGTCCCTTATAGGAAAAATAGAGGGTTCAGGAACCAAGGAGTAGGAACAGGAATGGCCCCACTAGCCGTCACTCCCAGTGACCCGCTGGAGGATTTTGTGTTTCCTGTCTCTACAACTCTCTGCTTCACAGTGTAAAGGGGATACATTCTCCCCAGGGGACACAATAAAGATCCCATTGACCTATAAGTTACAACTGGCACTTGGACCCTTTGTGCTCCTTGTGTCCAATGACCAACAGCCAAGAACAGGACTCACCAGCCTATCAGGTATAATTTGTCCTCTTTGGCAAGAGATAGGAATAATGTTCCACAATGAGAATAGAGAGGAATATGTGTGGAACTCGGATGACTCATCTGGGTGCCCCCTGATAGTCCCCTAGGCTGCTGTAAAACTGAGTGAGCAGCATGTGCAGCAACCCCACTCTGAGAAGGGTATGGTTTACTGGGGGCTCTGATCTTTCAGGAATGAGGGTTTGGCTCAGACTATCAGATGAACCACCAAAACCTGCCAAGGTGATAGCTGAGGGGAATTTAGAATGGATAGTGGAAGAGAAAGGCAATGAGTACAGTTACAGCCCAAGACCAAGTTGAACTGCAGTTGGGAGGCTGCACTTTATACTACCAGTGTCCCTGTTGTAAGGGCCACAGGAGCCCTGGAGGGGCTTTTCCCTGAACATGTGTGGAGAAGCAGATCAACACAATACAAGGACAGACTGTGGCAGACCCAGCAGATGTGTCGCTCAGATCCCTCTTCAAGAAAGTGTTTGCTGCCCAGCTGCAAGGAGAGTAATTACTTGGCAGCCACCAGCTGTTAGCACCTTCAAGGTTGGCCTCAGCTTTTGAGCCAAGGTCATGCTCTGCTTGGAGCAGGCTCTGGCCAATGACTGACTGAGGCAGTGGTACCAGAACCCCACCACTTCTGTCTAGCATGAAACGCCTCCAATGAGACTCTTTCCTCCAGAAATCCCCCATTGGGCTGCCAGAATCTTTTTCATGTCTGCACCAAGTCTGATTGCCTCTCCTACCCCAGACCTGCTTCCTTCCTTCTCCTGCATAGGTGTCACTCCCCAATAAATCTCAATGTCTGCCTCCTGGACAACCTTTCTTTCCTGCATTCTAGTGTTCTGAGAGGCCAGCTGCTTCTGGATGTTGTGCTATGTGACATGACCAATGGATCCCACGGTCACGGGCCTACTCCCGTATCTCCTTTGTCGTAAAGGTGGTCTCCCTTGTTGAATTTCACACTTGGGGGTCATGCATTCCGTAAGTACCTGGATAGTGGTTCTGCTTGAGGTTCTGCAGGTAGGAAAAACAAACCCATACCCAAAATAGATATCTATCCCTGTGCAAATGAACTGCTGGCCCTTCCAGGATAGATGCGGCGACTGCAGTAAACTTACTACCAAGTGACTGATTGGTCTCCTTGGGGGATGCTACCATACCAGGGCTTCAGCTTTGGTTACTGTTACTGGCCATTTAAACATTTATAGGCGTAACAGCCAGATAAATCACCCTAAGTGAGTGAGAGTGCATCCGTACTTTTGGGCCCGTACATTGCCCTAGTTCCTCCCACTATGCTGTGCCTTTCAGGAGCACATTTTGCCAGTGTTTGGGTAGTTGATGAAGAAGGGTGGTTAGCATCATTTTGTTTACTTGATGTCTAGTAGCTCTTCCATGGTAGATCCCTTCTGATGGATGTTAACATTTGATACAAAAATCTTCACCATTCATGCCTGCTCCCATATGCCAATCTACATACCTCTATTCCAGAATCTGTTTTTATTTTCTTCCTGATTTTCCCATTTTCCTCCTTCCAAGGCCCTGACCCAGCCATTCACCACTGCCTATCAGGATTCATTCTATCCTGGAGCGTGACTTCTCCCACACAATGTAGATGATTAGGTACACATCCTGTAGTTTTGTCCATTGGGTATTTTTCCCCTCTAGGCTATCTTTCAAGGTTACCCCTGAGTGAAGCTGTAATGTAGTCACTTTCTGTTTTTGGCTTGCATTGTATATCAAGATAACCCATCTGTAAACCAAATTCAGAGTTTTTCTTTTTCCTTCAGTTTGTTGTAGGTGAACCCTTCAGGATGGTCATCAGTGTGAGATGAAGGAAGGGTGCTGGTGTAGCTGTGGTAGGTAACATGAGAGTTGGGGCTACCTTCTCATGAAGCTTGCCAGGGTCTACTGGTTCAGCTTGTGCTAGGTCCTGGAGGTGCCATTTCCATGTTACCATGGATTGCTGCTAGGCCCTGGATGTGCCATTTCCATGTTACCATGGATTGCTTCTAGGCCTCCTTGATGTTAAAACTTGGTGGGGACCCAGCACATAATGGGCATTTCTAGATGCATGGTCACTCTTCCATGGTCAAGCATTCTATTTCTCTCATGGCCTATAGCTTGCCAGGAGCTATTTTCCAAAAGGTGTGTACGTCCTCTGGCATTGCTTTGTCCTAGAACTCTAGAGGCCTGCATTGTGATTGTCTCACATCTCTTTAATAAATTCAACACTGCATTTTTTTTTCAACACCAAAACCTCCAACAACACAAGGTCTGCCAGGTGGTATGGCCCAGGTAGCCTGGTTGCTTGCTCCATGGCTTAAATCTACTGTGGGGTCCTTTCTTGCTGTAGACCCTGCTCAAAATGGGTAAGGCTTTTGTTTCACCCATTACATGGGCCAGAGCAGTATTCCTGTGTATGGAATGCATTGCCTCCAGAACCCAAACAGACCTATCAGGCATTGTGTTTACTTCTTTAGAGTAGAGTTTACAAGATTCAACAATTTGTCTCTTGGGAGAGGATATTCCCGCGTGCCCCTGATATTAGACCTCCTAATCACTGTACTGAATTATTAGGTCCCTAAATCTTTAAAGCATTTTTTTCCTCACCCTCTGGAGCATGTATCTTACCAAAGCCATCCTCATGCTGGACACCTGAGGCTTATTCTTCTGGATCAACGTGATGATGTCGATCGATGTAAGAGATCAATGTGATCATGTCCTGCGGAATGTCCAAATGGCCCATATCTCTCTGGACTCCATTATTACAGAGGGTATGAGGATTAACATAGCCCTGAGGCAAAATTGCACATGTGTTTGTTTTCTTTTTCATATGAATGCTCCCTGTTTTCTGTCCTCTTTCCTGATCGATATAGGAAGGAAGGCATTGACCAGATCGATAGCTAGTTGCATGTCATGTACCTGAAGCCAGGGGGCTATGTCTTGGTTGAGTCTGTGGTAGTCTACAGTCATTCTCCAGGATCCATCTAGTTAATTAAGGGATTCAATTTTGTAATTAAGCAGGATATTATAGGAAGTGCCACCCTTGTGTTGTTTAAATTTTTACAAGTGACAGTGATTTCTACCATCCCCCTCAGGATGTGATATAACTTTTGATGTACCATCTTATTTAGTTACTGTGGGGGGGGGAGGGAGGCAGCTTCAGAAACTTCTATTTGGCTTTCTCCACTATAGCCAAGGACTCAATAGAGGGATTACTCCAATGGCCAAATACGTCAATCCCAACTACATATTCAGGTATCATGAAAATAACCATCAGGTGAGTTGGCCGACCCAGGGGATCCACAGAGAGGCTTTGGCCAGGAACTCCATTTATTACCTGACGCCCATGTGACCCCACTCTAACAAGGGGACATGATGATGTTTCATGTCTCCAAGTGTCAATGTCAACTCAGACCCTCGGTCTAACAGTCCTTGAAATGTCTGGGTATTTCTCTTTCCACAGCATACAGTAAATGTACAGCATATACAGTAAACTTACCCAAGTAAATGACTGTGGGTCCCTTTGGTGAGGACTGGGGGAAGTAATGGTGTTGCAGGATTCTGTCCCTGGGTGCCATATCTCCCGTCAGTGGGTTCTGGAACTGAAAATTAGCTTAGATCTGGAAACTTGACTAGAAATCATGATTTTTTTTTTAATTGGGAAGACTGACCTCAAATTTTGGATTATGTATTCTTACTCTCTTTAGTTTATCGTATATGTTAAGCAATACCCTGTTTGCCTATCTACTTGCATCTAGGGATGCTTTGTTTTATTAATCATCTCTTTAACTCCCTATAGATTAGGCCTGCTTGGTTGCCACTCTAGTCTTGTCTGCTGTTCCAATAATTATAAACCCCTGGCTGCTGGTGGCTCAACTCTATCACCTGGACTCTATTGCTGGCAGGTAGAGAGGATTGCTTATCATTTCCATTTCTTTCAACAAATTCAGGGACAACCTCCATTATCATCTGCCCTGGCCTGCAGGGAGAGCTATCACTGAACTTCTTGGTGATGCTGCTGTCCCGCTCGCCAGCATTCCTCATGGCCTTGGTGAATGCTGTGTTCCCTTAGCCCTCACGTGAGGACTATGTTCCTCCAGTGGGTCCTCTGGCTTCATATGATATATCCACTCCAGTACGTCCACGTCCCTCAGCCTTTTAAGTCCTTCCTCTGCTATCTGCCACAATAACTCAGGAATTTCAATACCACTCACTGTGGGTCATTGCTTTTCTCTAGTCTTGCAGAGGAGCCACTGATAAACAGCGAGTTTACACCAACTTCTGGGAGCCCTGCTAGGGTGTTAAGTCCTGTATCCCAAGAAAGTGCCTCCAAACCCACAAACTCTCCCTTATCCAGTCTTAACTTAAAGCACTTCTCAATTAATCACCTGTGGAATCTAGTCCCGCCGGTATTCCCTTGACTCCTGCCAGCGCATGCTGGCTAGATCTTCTAGTTCCTTCGGGGTATAGTCCTTTTCCTCCCCTGTCAGGTTTAGCTTATTTTGGGGAGGGTTGTGCTGCTCACAGTCCTGTTGTTTTGTGTGGGAAAGACCTCTGTATTGTCTCCTTATACAGAAGAAGTACTAGCTCTTATTTGGGAGGCGTCGGCTCAGAAGTTTCAGAGAAGACTGGGGAGTGAAAACCGTCAGGAGCATTCACTTAGATGTCCCCACCCCGTGTGTCAGGGTGCTGGGTTTTCCCAACCAAGGACCCTGACTTTGGCATAACATACTTGCCTCAGTTGAGCATTCAACTATCCTTGCAATTCAGCTACTCTAATGGTCAAATCCTGGGTTTGATCTTCACCTTTTTATGCTCACCATTGCATGAAATGAGAGTATGTGTAGGCTAAAGAGATTGTACTATACAGTGGCTAATTGAACATAATAAAAAAAATAAAGAGACTGTTGGGTTCTCACATTTAGTGTTTACAAAAGATTTATTTATTTGAGAGCGAGAAAGAGAGAGAGAGAAGGGGGGGCAGAGGGAGAGAGTCCTCAAGCAGACTCCCCACTTAGTGTGGAGCCTGATATGGGCTTGATCCCAGGACCCCAAGATCATGACCTGAGTCAAAATCAACTGACTGAACCACCCATGTGCCCCTCACATTTAGTTTTTGTTATTTGCACTCAGCTTTTTCTTATCTGTTTTTAGTGCATCAATGTAACTATTCAGAAAGCATCAGATCCCATTTTCTTTATATTTATAATTCTCCCATACATTTCAAATGCTTGAGTCATTCCACCAGCTAGTGCCTCTTTTCCACTGGCCCCTTCTTCCAAAACACCACAGGTGAAAGCTTTAACAATTGGACTGCCCTCTCCTGCCAGGGGTTGTCTGTGTACAACTTCCCACTGGGAATAGGGTCCTCATTACTACCGTAGTGGTGAGGGATCCAGTCCCCAAACCCCATCTACGGCCTGCTTTCTTGGGACCACTTCTGGTACCAAATCTCATGGGTCAGACTCTCAGAGAAGCAGGTGTTGATGGGTTAGGAATGCAAAACTAAATTAGGGAGTAACACCTGTGAAGGAATAAGGACAAAGTAGCAAAAATTGAGCAGGGGGGCCATCAGACTGTGGTGTGGACCTGATAAAGTCTCTGCCAGCCCAAGGGGGCTTTCTGGAGCCAAGATTGCTCATTATAGAAGTCCTGTACTGCGTGGACATGATTAGGTTCCATTGCTTTGCTTAGTCATTAGCTGGGGGTTACCCCGAGAGAATGTGATTTTATAACCATCTTGCTCAGTCACTGGCTGCAGGCTGCCCCAACAAGAGTGTGATCTCTGTTCAAAACCTGAGGTGGAGTCTGGAGAGCCTAACAGCTGGAGGCTATCAGGTGCCTACACTGCTTGCAGCTGGGCAGTAAGTTATTTCTTAAAGGGGAGTATGAGAGGTGCATAACTATGTCTCCCACATGGACTGAGCCTAATACCACTGTATATGAACTAAATTTATCTGTTCCGACTAAAATTTATGTGGCCCTCCCACCATCCATCCAGTGGGTAAGTCTCACAAAGGAGATTACATTTGCACATCTGAGCGTCCCATGACTGAATGCATGACCTTGATAGAGTGTAGCAGCTTGGGGCATTGGCCAGGGAGGCCACCCATAGGGGTGGTGATGGTGCCTAGTGCAGGAGATACTCCGCATCCAGAGGAAGTTGAGGGCTTGGCTGCCTGGATAGTTGGTGATGAGGTGGGCCTTCTTTTGGGAGAAGAGAGACATTGAGAAGATGGCGGGCTGTGGAAAACTGCCTTTTATGACTAATTATGTGGAAGGTAGACTTCTTTGGACGCAAAGTTTGTGAGTTTTTTCATTTTCATTTTGTACAGTATGAGGTGGCACCTCTTCTCTGTCCTCAACACTGCTTCCTAAGTTATGCCTCTGGGTTATTTTTCCACTCCCCCATTTCATTCATTTGTTCATTAAACATGTACAATTCTGTTTCATTTGTGGAAATGACTAAGAGAGACTCTGCCCATGGTCTCGGCCAATGATCTAGTAGGGAAGATGATATAACATTATAGTGCTATGAAAAAGGCAAGCACTACCAGGATGGAATAGAGAGAAAGTCTCTAACTCCATCCTGGGGGGAGAGGACAGTCAGGAAGTTTTCCCAGAAGAAATGATGCCAATTTGGTCTTACAAACTATGAGTTAGTCAGGCATAAAGGTGAGGGGAAGGGAATTCCAGGTAGGTGGAGAAGCATATGCAAAACCACGGAAGCATGAAAAGACATGGCAGGAAGACATGGCAGAGCCAGGAATTTTCTGTAGTTGAATATGACAAGGTCTTAGTGCAGTAGAGAATGGAGGTGAAGAGGTGGTGAACAACGAAGCTGAAGAAATGGGCAAGAGGCAGGTTATGAAAGGTCTTTTATGGTAAACTAAGGGATTTACTCTTTTTTTATTTTTTTAAAGATTTTGTTTATTTGACAGAGACACAGCGAGAGAGGGAACACAAGCAGGTAGAGTGGGAGAGGGAGAAGCAGGCTTCCTGCAGAGCAGGGAGCCCTATGCGGGGCTTGATCCCAGGACCCTCGGATCATGACCTGAGCCGAAGGCAGCCGCCTAACTGACTGAGCCACCCAGGTGCCCTGGGATTTACTCTTTTTTTAAAAGAGATTTTGTTTATTCATTTGAGAGAGAGAGAGAGAGTGAACAGCAGGAGGGGAAGAGGGAGAAGGAGAGAGAGAATCTCAAGCAGACTGCACACCCAGTGTGGAGCCCGACATGGGGCTCTATCTCACAACACTAAGGGATTTACCCTTATGCCACAGGGCAATGAAGAGTGACAAGATCCAAAGAATCATTCTGGCTGTAGTGTGGAGGGTGAATTGGGGGAACAAAAACTGCAAACAAGAGGAACAGTTGAGGCTATTGAATTAGGTCATATGGAAAGTGTTACAAGCTCAAACTAAGATAGGGATTCACAGAAGGAGTTTTCAGATTTCAGAGTTAAGACTTGACTGAGGGTAAAAATGAGGTAGGTAGCTCACAAGGTTGATAACCGGGATTCAGTTTCTGGATTGGGTGCTTGTGTTTATGGTGGTGATTAACACCCTGTCCTACTGTCCTCTCTGCATGGCCCAACCCTCTGCGGCAGTGGCAAGAGTAAGGAAGGAGAGCTAAAGAGTAGGCTGCTTAGATTACTCAGAACGCTTACACAAATACACATGCTTGGCTTTATAGAGACTGGATGCAACCCCCCTATCCATTCTTTCCTTGTTCTTTGTTTGGTTCCATGCAGGCTCCTCCTCATATCTCCCCGAGCGTTATGAGAACCATCTTTTTATATTATGCTTCCAAATGTGATTTGTGTAGCTTGTCTGGAATCTGCACATTCCTTCACTGGTGACAACTCTAGTTGATTTTCTTCCATGTGAGTGCAAATCATATTATAATTCTGAGATCCAAAAGATGAGAAGAATCATACACTTACTTTTCACTGCATCTTATAGCTCTTCAGGTTGATGTTAAACTGACCTATTTGTTTTTTTATTGTCATTGTACTGTGAATTCTGCTTCTGAGTGCAAGCCCATTTTTCTCAGATCGTCACATCTACCAGTTCTAAAGTTTATTAGATTTATTCCTATATTTTTCTTTACTCTTTATCAATGGGGTTTTAAGTCAGGATGGAGACTCTTTTTTTTTGAGATGGAAATGGGGACTTGAGAGACAGCATAATACGGGTGGAAATGGAAACTATGGGATAGTTTCCCAGATAGATACCCAGAGAGAGTGTGCAAGGGGAGAAGAGAGGAAGAAACATGGTGGAACTCAGGAGAACACTGACATTAAGAGATAGAAAAGGAGACCAGGAAGCAGGAGAGAAATTAGCAGCAACAGGGTAGGAGGAAGACCGGGAGAGAGTGCTGTTACAGAAGTCAAAGGAATAGAGATTTTCAAGGTGGGACAGGTTAATAGCATCAAATTCTGGAAAGAGGCCAAATAAGATAATGACTATCAAGTAGGGCAAAGTAGGGGTTAGCAAGCTTTTTATGTAAAGAGCAAGTTAGTAAATATGTTAGACTTTGTGGGCAATACTGTTGCAAGTACTCAATTCTGCAATTGTAGGGTGAAAGCAGCCACAGATAATATGTAAATGAATGGGATGGCTGTGTTTCAATAAAACTTTATTAACAAAAACAGGCAGTGGGCCACATTTAGCCTGTGGGCCAAAGTTTGCCATCCATTGCTATAAAGTGGGATTTGCAGTTTACTGATGACCTTGTCAAGAGCAGTTCTTCTGGAGTGGTGGGGTAGAAGCCATAGTACAATTGCTGAGGAATAAGAGATGGGGAGTAACAAGTTTTCCAAAGCTCTATTGTAAGTGGGGAAAATGTCGGCCTTAAAAGTCATTACCAGGTTGAGAGTGGGTTTCCAGTCTTTCAAGAAAATTAGCACTCTCATGGGGGAAGATGGCAATGTTGTTTGGAAATATTTGTAAAACTGTTTCCTCCATCAGCCTACATTCAAGGTTCTTGCGAGCTGTTGCCAGAGCTTTGACTTGTGCAGGCTTCGTGACTATTTATTAGGAAGAATTTAAATCAGCCATTTTGCTACAGAATTGAAACTCGGTGAAACCACTGAAAGGCCAATTTTGCCAAATCTGCTGGCACGGGGAGAGGATTATTTCTTAGGCTGACATTGCAGCTTCTTTTATACTTGTATTTACTTTTTATTTATTATTTATTTTTTTGAGAGTGAGTGAGCAAGAGAGAGTGTGTGTGCGAGTGGGGAGAGGGGCCGAGGGAGAGGGAGAGAATCTTAAGTAGACTCTGTGCTGAGTGTGGACTCCAAGGCGGGCCTCGGATTTCAAGACCCTGAGATGACCTGAGCCAAAATCAAGAGTCGGATTCTTAACTGACTGAGCCACCCAGGCACCTTGGTTCTTTTATACTTTTATAGCAAGGGCATTGTGAGTCAATAAATAAGCAAATATCTCCTGCTTCGAGGGTGGCAGGAAAGTGATCATTCTGAGGTTCTCAGCAGCTAGGGGCCTACAAGGGCCGGGTGTGACCCTTCAGTTGAAGAGGCTCACAGCTTTGGAGGCACAAAAGTTCCACCTGACTGTATTAGGAAGCACACATCTGAAGGAAGAGGCAGGAGGAAAGTCTTCATGTTAGGCTCCTTATAGTTCTTTTTCTGAGCTAAGTGCTGGGCATGAATGCATGTAGATTCATTGTCTACCTTGCCACCAAGCCTGCAGGCCCCCTGGGGGCAGGAGCCAAGTTTGCTCCTGCATCATCTGTGACGTTACAAGGACAATGCCTGTCAAAGAGAAGGGCAGCTTGCCTGTTCAAATGAGTTTGTGAACCCTCGGTTTTGAGGATGCTAAGGAAGTGGCGGTAGTTTTGGGACAATGACAGACCCTCCATAATACCTCCCTCCATCCTCTCCTGACAACAGTGACAAAAGGCCTCCCAGGAAGCCTTTTGAGAAAGCCCAAAAGTGTGCCCTGCGTCTTCACTGAATATGAATGTCTTGTCTATGACTCCTAGTCTTAGATGTGCGGGACATCTCCTAGCACCTCATTCTTTGGCTTTCAGTTCTAGAGGCAAGTTTCATTAATTCTCCATGCCGCTTTTCACTCTCTTCTAAGTCCAGAGTGATGGGGGTGAAACCGTCAGTCTCTCCAGTGGCCTCAGACTCAAAAGAGGCTTCCTGTTGGGATGCCACGTTCTGTGTGTGCCCACAACTGAATGCAGATATATTGCTGCTGAGTGTCCTCTCTGCCAAATGATCTGGTAATAAACTGGTGCCCCAAAGCCCAGTCCAACGGGGTGAGGATAAGAGGGGAGGGGTAGGGCCTGGAGCAGCTGACTAGCTGGCTCTGATTGATAGGAGGTTTTGGTGCTATAACTGGCTCGTGGCCCTTCTTGAGACAGCATGTTACTCTATCTTCTGCTTCCTGGAGTCTGCATTTTTTTTAATGATTTTATTTATTTATTTACATATTATCTGTGGTTGCTTCCACCCTATAATGGCAGAGAGAGCATGAGAGCATGAGTGGGGTGAGGGACAGAGGGAGAAACAGACTCCCCACTGAGCAGGGAGCCCGACAAGGGACTCGATCCCAGGACCCTGAGGTCATGACCTGAGCCGAAGGCAGACGCTTCACCAACTGAGCCACCCAGGCGTCCCGCAGGACTCTACATTCTGAGGAATAATGGTTCTGCTTCTTGCTTCTCAATGTGTTCTCCTCCTCTAGGTTCATCTCCCCAAGTCACAGTCAACCCTCTCTCCCCACCCAATATCAGGCAGATGATTTACAGTTCTTGCCTGAGCCTACCAAGGTTTCCTTGAGTATATTTGCCTTTCCCATTGGAAGATTTTACGATGCGATTGGATATGAATCTTGACAGGCAAGGAAACCAATGCAGGGACCAAGGGGCATTTTCCTTTGGTGCGTGGGCAGGGGGCATGTAGGATTTGAAGCTCAGGACCGTTTTGCAGACCTGGTTGGCAAGTCTGACCTGATGTGTAAGCAAGAGATATAGCTACCTGCAGTGTGATCTGAGAAAGACTACTCGTATTCCTTTCACTTCTCCCTCCCACCAAGGGGGAAAAAAACAAAAAACAAAAACCTAAACCCCACCTGAACCCAAATTGCGCTCTATCATCCTCTGCCATAGCACCTAAGAGTGGCTTTTCCTTCGGCGTAAGCAATTGAAAGTTCCCGTTAAAATAGAAATCTATTATTTCAAAAGATCTGGGGGGCATCATTTGGTACTTGAACTGATTTTTATCAGCCACCCCCCCCCCCCCGCCAGGGAACCACTACTCCAATCTGGTCACTGAATCTGCTCCCTAGGGACTCAGTTCTCTGCCGGTGAGACTGCTGTGGGTGTCCCAACCGAAGACGAGGAAAGCAACTGAAGGGTCATAAAGCATGATGGTTGGCCAGCCCGTTGCCATTTCCGAGGACAGTGAAGATGGGAGGCCTCCCGACCAAATTAACCTCAGTGTGTTTACATCAGCTTACACTTGAGAATCTTCTGAGAGCTTTCCTTTCCCACTCTGAGTTTTCTGTCTCCAAGGCCTCGTGCTCCCTGTTCCAAACTCCACAACCCCCGATAGCTTCCTTCCGTTGTCACTCTAGCATCTCAACTGCCCTTTTCTTCTTTCCTGGCTCAGCAGCAAATGATCCCTTCCTTCCCTCCTATCATTATCCCCTGTTTCCTATGGGGATCAGAATATAAAACTGGCCTCTACATAAACACTTGCCATATGTATTGGATAAAACCGTATTCCATATTCAGAATCTACAAATCAGACTAGATCTGCGGCCTTTCATTTCTCTTGCAGAACCGTCGTAAAATCAGTACAGTCCTGAGTTCATTACTTCTCTCTGCACTCTAGATCAGTGACCCTGGGTGGAATGAAGTTTCTTTTCCAATGGAACGTGAAGTTACTCTCAGGAATTCAGACCGCAGTACAAACTGTAGCCAGTTACCTAAGAGCACCAGGACACATACTTTGTAATGATGTGGGCAAGCAATTGGAAGTGTTATTGAAGAACATCAATGCTTAGTTTGGGCACTTTGCTGGGAGGTCAGATCTGGAGAAGGGAGGATGGGAGACCAAGGTTAGGGTCAAAGCCTCTGAGGAGAGGGTCCCCAAAGGTGGAGGAGACAAAGAATGGGAACGGAAGGCCCTGAGGTCAAACTTTCCCTATCAATGAAGTCCTGCTTCTTGCTGCTTGTAGACACCAACTCGCTGTTGGTGATCCCCACAATCCTAACCTAAGGTCTGGGTGGCACACTGCTATTTAGGTCAAGGGCTCTGAGCCTGACTGTGTGTGGTTGCAGTTGAGTGTCGGGCGGGGGTGGCGTCATCCTTTATGAGAATCACCGGCAAGGTAACTGTGACATCGTTGGCAAAGCTTCTGGTGGGAAGCAAATTAGTGAACAATAACGTCTTGGCACCTGCATCCAAGTAAATTTTAAACAGTCAAAGCATAGACACGGAATGCTTTCTTTACAATTTTATTTACAAAATGTATTAAAACTTTGTACAATACCTCATGGCAATGAGGCTCCGTAATTTATGCCCACACATGCAATTTACGCTTTTACGGCCATTAGTTTGCTTGGCAAATTTTCTGTTCACTGAAGTACAGCTTTAACAACGAAAAGAAAAGAATCGGAAAAAAAAAAAATCCTCAAGTGACTACCGCCAAACTCCCATAGCTTGAAGTTAGTAGCAGAGATTTGAAGCAATCAATGTTTTTTTTAAACATGCAAGTTTTTAAAAAATAACAAACCAATTTACCTGCCTCTTCATTCCCAGTGAAGTTTCCTCTGAAAAACTGATTTGAGTCAATAAACATACATTTCTTTTTATACAGTGCCTCTGAAAACATTTGTGTGTAGGTCGGTTGATTTGTTTTATACAATTTCACATTTGCACGGCGTCAGCTTCCTGCTCTGGACATCATAGCATTCAGAAGTTGAAAGTCACAGGTTCATGAAAACAAAACAGAACAAAAACACAACAGCTTTCTTTTGTTTGTTCAATACCATTTAAAATTTGACAGGTGAGTTATTCGCTGATGACACAATTTTTGGAATCAAAGTTTATATTACACTTTTCTGGAAACATTTCATTGGAACGAGACTTCTTCCTTCCTTTTCTGAAGACAAGAGCAAATGGGCAGCGAGTCGGCTAAGCATCTAAAGGTCACACTTGGGAAATGAATTCGAGCTCCTAGTTTTTACAGTCTGGAAACTTCCCAATGCACGTCACTGATGAGAGCGAACTACTGAACTACAGAAAGCATACGTCATTATATAGGAGGTAATTAGTGAGCGGAGACTATTTCCTCTGACTGTTCTGATAATGCCAACGGCAGGTGCGCAATTAGTTACTTGATAGCCCGTGGAGCAGTGGAGCGTTCTTCTGAGAGAGCCAGTGGAGAGATGGCTCCGAGCAAGGACCTAGGAATGATGCTGAGGCCCTGGGTTTAGCAGTAGGTTTGGGAATGCGTTTAGTCTTTGCAAACTAGAAAAGGACACATGCAGTCTGACGGAGAGCCACGGGCAGTAACAGGCAACAGCTGGGAAGACAGACCTAGCAAGAGTAAAAGTCGGACTGAGAACTGTGGTCTGAACCCACTGGCCCGCCTGGCGACGCGGTCCTGTCTCCGAGGTGTACACTTGAAAGGCATATACTTAGCAGAGAAAGCAGAGCTAGACACAGTGTTGTTTCTGAGAAAGATACTCTAAACACATTTGGGAGTGTAGGCAGCATTTCCCTCACCTCAATGCTAAATACTCAGCTGTATTGACTCAAAATGCACACTGAAGCAAGAAAAACAGATCTGTGAGCTGCAATTCCAGGCTTCTTGGAGAGCCCCGGGATCCGTTTTAGGAAAGCACCGAGAGGTTTGCCTGATAGTGCCCCGTCCTTTGCTACACACAAAAGTCAATTTCGAAAGCTCTGTTAATCCCTTCACCGAGTGGGAAGTTATCAAAGCATTTTCATGAAACCATTTCAAGAACACAGAGAAGTCAAGGCTTAGTCCCTTTTCCAAAGTGTTTGAATTTTCTTATGTGTCGCATTTACATTCTAAAGATACACACATTTCAGCAATGTTGAAAGGAAAGAGGGTGCACACAACATCACTACCAACAGGAACTACCAAAAACATCTGGTCAGCAGATCCTAGAAGAAATGCCAGTCTGTCTTCCCAAACACAGGGAGTCAGAGATTTTTTTTTTTAATCAGGAGGAATTAATTATTTTAGCTGAGATGGGCCTATTTGCTGAACTGGAATTAAAAATTTTTTTGTGCGTATGTGTGTGTGCTGTGTGCGTGTGCATGTGTGTGTGCGTGTGTGTATTAAAGAACGTGGTGTTTGTATATTGAGCAGTGGTATCAAAGAATGGCTTTTGTTGAATTGACTTTTTTTTAATAAGATTTTTTTTTTTCGCATACTGGAATCTTGCATGTCCATTTTTTTTGTTGGTTTTATTTTAATTTTTTTTCAAGCAAAGCAAAAAGATTTCAATGATGGTTTGCATTGTCGCGAGTCTCAGAGTGTTCCGTAAGGCACTGAAGGAAAAAAACATCAGTTTTTCCTATTGAAAGGTCATTGCACCATCAGCAATATTCGTGTCACGCCCGACACCAAGGAGAGTGAAATCTGGCTCAGGATCCTTGAAGCAGCCACGTTTTCGGTGATTCCTCTCATCACATGCCGCCAGTGGGACGGGACCTGCAAAGGCAAGGGGGTAACTTCCATGTGAACAGGCTTTCTCTTAGGGATTTCGACGTTTCTTATGGCTCAGTCTATCTTGGACGAGAACCATGAGTGTTTTCTCAAACTGGCATCACTGGGGCTGCACCCAGTTTGACTGGCTTTAGGCAACAAGTCTATTTAAATTCTCTTTCCCGATGCAAATGCTTTGCCATCGGTTAAATTAGGTTCCTTCTCTACTGTGCCTTGTACTAAGGAATATACGGATGTCACATGAAGTCTAACTCCAGGCATTGATCACTTAGGATGCAGGTAGACTAGGAAGTCTTGGTAGCATTTATATAGAGATGTGCAGAACAACTAACCTGCAGGCTGTATTCTGATTGCAGAACCTGTGGCAGGGGACTGTTTACCTAAGACAGAAGATAAACAGTGTTCTGTGTGGCTTGCTCAATTGAAATCCATTTGACTGCGAGAAGAAAATGTGCCGTTCATTGCTGGAAAGGTGACAGCTTGTCTCTCTTAATACCTACAGCTTTGGTTATTCCAATATGAAAATAGCACATGGACTTTAAAGGGGCAGCACATACCAGAAAGAGGTCAGAACGGTGGTACCCAGGCTTGACATCCATGGGGTCTTTGCTTGGATGTTAGAGGCCTGATTGGGATGCTGATGCTGCCCCCACCGTAGGAGGGATTAACCTGGGCAGGGCATTCATTTGCCCCTGACTCTGAAGCCCGCAGGGCACTCTCCTGCTTCCTCTTCAAGCTCATACCCCTCTCCTCCATCCTTTCCCTCTATACCAAGGGAACCCTTGTTTTTCTCCTGAGCCGACAATTTCCCCAGCAAGAATGTTTATGCATGGGCTGCAGAAGGAAAATTGATCATTTTGAAAATGGGCCACATGGACAAAGTTAACATTTTCTGGGAAGACAAAACGGAACTGTCTTAGGGGAAAAATGGAAATCGTTTCCCTTAACTTCAGGCATCTTGAGGTCTTGAAAATGAGAAGCATTTCAAAAATATTGTTGAAGAAACCAAAGAAGCTAGAAGTAGCTCTTGACAGCAATGGGGAATTTGGGAAGAGTCTCTTAAGACAATTAGCAGAGCCAACTCTAGGGTGCAGGGAATCTGGAACACTCGGCGGCCAGTCACCTGCCGAGGCATGCTTGGGGGCCACCCTTCCAGGAGTTGGTCTTTATTAACCAGGTTTCACCTGGATCATATTTTTGCAGGTGATTTGCCCTGGAGTCAGTTTTCCTGAAGAATTAATGGTACCACAAACTCCTAAGGCGGGCTCTGATAATTAGCAATAAAAGTAAAATCTCAGGGTGCCTCTTGATCTCTGTGCCCCTGCACAGGCGGTGACAGATTGAGGCCAATTCGGAGAACTGGAAGCCTAATAACTAGGTAACAAATAAGTCCTTAGGAGGTCTTCCAGAACTTCGTGGGAATTAAAAGATGGTTGGATATAGGGCTCACCCTTCACTTAACCAACATTACGTGACCAAACTGGCTGAGAACAGCAGAGAGGTTTCTGTTTCCTGCTCAGCTTGCTGTGTGCCTCTTGGACTGACACATGGAAGGATTTTTCTGGCATCCTCTGAGGCTTTTCCTTCTTGTGTGGAGACTTCACATAGACTCAGAGGACAGATTTGTTTGCTGAGGGTTTCCCCAGCTTTTCTTTTCATCCTAGGATGGTTGCCAAGGTGCTAGCTAACTGGGCCCTAACCACATTGGCATTGATGTCTATTAAATGTGATTTTTGCCTCTTTTAGCCTGAATTTTGCCTCACAAAGTGGATCAACCAAGATGACTAAAGGGAAGCCAAGGAGACAGATGTTGTGGCAATCTTGTTTCTGGGTTTCCATTTGGGGACTGCAACATTCTGCCCAGAGGCTTGCCGATCCCCAGCTTTCTCTTTCTTTCTCTTCCTCTCTTTGTCTCTCTCTTCCTCTTTCTGTCCTTCCCCCTCTGCCCTTCCCTCCCTCTTTCCTTTCCTTCCTTAAGTTATATGCCCTGAGATCATTTTCTCTAGAATCTTACTACTCCCTGGACCAGCAGCAGCAACATGGCCTGGGAGATTGTGAGAAATGGAGACTCTCAGGTAGCATCGCAGACCTGTTCAACCTAAACCTGCATTTTCATAAGTTCCCCACGTGATTCATGACATACACTGATGTTTAAGAAGCACTGCTCTGGGGCTTTAACAAGAGACTGAGGCTGTAGTAGTCGAGAAGTAGAGACTATAGCTTCCCGGATGGAATGGCTGGTAATAAAGAGGGTCTGGGGCCTGTGTGACCCCGAGTCCTGATACTTGTCTCAGAAAGATTCTTTTTGGGGAAAGCAGGAGATATTGACTATACAACCTCACATGCAATGTGTAAGAAGTGAGGCACATGCCTTTTTTGGTAAAAAAGTGGGACACAGACTTAGGATCTGCTTTCCATTTGATGGGATCCCGTTGGGATTTCAAGGTTCCTGGAGGCCACCAGGCCATGGGTGGTTAGAGGCAGAATGGTTTAGCAAAGGGAATCCAGCTATGGGAGGAAGGAGGACTGGGTCCTAGTCCTAGAATGGCCACTACCTAGTTGTGTTGCCTTGAGCAAGTCACTCGGCGTGACTGGGTCTTAGTTACCTGAAAGGGAAAACACTTCGTGACCCATTGCCTCAAATGAGGCAATAGATGTGAGAGCACTTGGAAAACTGTTATGCCGATTTCAGATGTATTCTTTCTTTGGATGCCAGTATTTCAGAATTTGGGATATAATTAAGGTAAGCTGAAATCACCCATGTTCTACTCTCTGAAAAAGCAAATCACGTGCCCCGAATTGTAATGGACGTATATAACATACTCAAGAGTAAAATATTGTAAGCACACTGGAACATGAAACACTTGCATGCAAACAATGCTAATTACAGATGGATCTATGTATTGTCCATTCAGCAATGCAATGGGAACACTTGGTGGGTTAGTTCATGTTGTGGCAGAGGGTTGCGGTCTGCAGTAGGAGAGAATAACCAGCAACTTCACCAAACAAGATAATGCTTTCCATGGTGAAGACACATGATTTATGTATGATTTATGTGCATGAAATATTATTTAAAAGGAGGCTGAATTTCGTTCCACAATGTGAAATACAAGGAGATCAAAATGCAAATACTGCATTTGTAGAAACTCGTGAGCATTCAAGGAATTCGTGTTGATGTTGACTCATGAGGTAAAACACCTCCCACCTAGAATGAGGGCTGTGAAGTTGCTAATTGTTCTGTTCCCCTTCAGATAGGTGTGTTAGTGATGACAGATGCACTTGGAGGTAACAAGACTATATTCTCTTAAACACTTCCAGAATGGACAGATTAGCCCACTTCAAGCTTGCCTTTGAACACATCTGAGCTACTGGTTGGGGTAGGGATGGGGGTTTAGCTGTAGCTGCCAGAGTCAAGGTGGCATCAGTCAGGTTCATCTAAGTATAGATTTGGGGCAGCCAACAGCAGGGAGCCTAGACTGTTCTTTGGGAGACACTTACCTGAATATCAATTCCAAGAAAGGGACAACAAAGGAACTCAAAGATTAAAGAAATGGTCTCAGGCTTAGGCTTAAGAGAACCACTGTGCCCTTACAGAAGCACTGCATTTGTCAAGACGTCAGTGCCCCACTCCCATTCCTCACTCTACCATAGGTTCCAGGGCCGCTGCTTTCTCTAGAACTGCACTGTCCAATACGGCAGCCACATGCGACCACTGAACACTCGACAGGTGGCTAGTACGAGTTGAGATGTAGCAGAAGTATAAAATACACCCCAGATTTCTAAGATGTAGCATGAAGAAAATAACATAAACTATCTCATTCACTTTTGATATTGAGAACATGTTGAGATGAGATCTTGGATATGTTAAGGTAAAGAAAATGTAGCATTAAATTAATTTCACTTGTGTTACTTTTAAAAAGTGTGGTGAGTAGAGCACTTCAGATGATACATGGGGTTCACATATGTGGTTCACAAACATTCCCATTGAACAGCGCTGCTCTAGAGAATATCTTCTCCTTTTGGATCACACACCACAGTACGATTACGACGGCGCTATTAGAAAAGCAGCACCGCCTGACAAGAAAGTGCAACCATTGTTCTCAAAGAATCAAATGGTTGCAAAGAACAGACCATACTTGAAACAACAAACTGAAGTAAAAAAACAGAGAGAAAGAGAGAGAGATTAACATATAGTAAGGTAAGGCTGATTAGTTTACTAGACCTTGACCGTACCCCTAGATCTTAACACTCTCTGTTCCATACACGTTGTAGCCTTCTCTGTATGTAGCGTAATTTTGAGTGTTGGTGGCAGGAGCAGGCTTAAAGTTTTGGGTGTTCTTTGTGAGTTTCATGCGTTTGGACTCTGCCCGTGATTTGTAACAGAATTCTATCAAGGCCACCATCATGGCCAGCCCCAGACCTCCGACAAGTATATAGAAAACGCCTGCCACATTGCTCAGGCTCAGAGCGCTGGTCTTGTCCTAAGAGAAATGAACAACGCGATTAGTTCTTGGGGAAAACACAAGCAATGGGACATCACAATACATGACAACTATATAGGATAGTTCTAAGTTGCAAAATAACTAAACATTGATGTAAATAAGTGTTATGAGTCGACTCTGGCAACTGGCTGATGTTTCACAATGGCCTGCAAGATGGTAGATTGTGCTTCTGTTGACAGTTGTGGTCCTCACCTAGCTGTTCATTTACTTTGACTCCTTAATTCCTTTGGTACCTCAAAATGGTGTCAAGGACTAAATAAAACAGCACTTGGGCACGGGAGCAAAAGTGTAAACACAAGCCCAATTCATTCCTCCGCTGGCCGCAAAGTGCCATTTGCCAGAGTTGAGATGTGCCATAATCTCTAGAAATGTAACACTCTTTTCATTTGGGAACTTGAAGCACTCTTTCCCCTCTCTGGCCCGCAACGCCCCTTTCTCCCTCATTCTCCCTGTGACAAACTTGTCAACAACTTGTCTTTAAGATACCAGGTGAGAATATTAGAGGTTCCTGATATTCTTCTCTGAGGAGTTACTTAGCGAGGGTTTGTTTAAAAGGGATTAACTCTCCCCTTTCCCCTGGTGGCTGAGAGATTGCTCCCTTTGGGGACTGGTTGCTGAGCTCGCATCCTCAGGGCAGCAAGTCTTCACGCTGCTGGAACAAGGGCCCAGCACAAAGAATTGGCTCCCTTCCATCTTCCTGAGAATTTAAGGAAAACTGTCAGGAGGACCCACTGGGTCCTGAATTGGCTCCATACAAATCAGAAAGCTTTTCTAAAAGGCTGATGATTAAAAAAAAAAAAAAAAAATCCAGCTCATTTTTAGCTTTACTCCAGGGAATGTAGTGAATTATTAAAAAAAAAAAAATACTATGCTTCTCTGTTTTCTATTTAAAATGGGAGAAAAAAATTGAGGAAGCCGGTCAGTGACTTTCAGGTCGAACTGTGCAAGTCTGACTATCTGCCTGTATGAAAAAGCAAAAACTGAACTGCCGAACAATGGAAAGAAAAAAGTTGGTGCCTTGAGCCCTACCTTGAGGTAGGACACACCAAGGGCCCGGAGCCTTTCTTTGAAAAAAATAAAATAAAATAGCATTTTGTAGTCTTTTTAGAGGGAATGTAACCATTTTGCTGCTGAATGCCGTTGAATGGAATACCCAGATTGTCACATCAGTAAATTGGATATCGTATTGACATGGTAACACAGTGAACAGATAATGGCCACGTCCTAATTCTATTGCTATAGGAGCCAGCACTATACTTGTTTACTTTAATAAGAAGGCCAATTGGAATTGAATTGCATGGTCGGGGAGGGGGTATGTGTGAGCCTCACGTCTACAACAACCTCTCAAATAGTCACTCTTCTAGGGTGAATGACAGGTAACTAGAGAAGTGGGAATTTCTGTCACTTATGAAACAATGGATCATTTCCTTAAGGAGGCTGGCCAGGCTCTCTGCAAGGAATGCCCCACAGTCCACTAGGAAATGGACCAGTTCTGGCAACCCTCCCTCTGCCCTGAGATTGCTCCACGTATGTGGTATTTGACGGGGGAAAAGGACATAGCCTTGGACATAAGCCGCGTTAGGTCATAGCAACAAGAACAGTTTCCATTTCTACGTATTTAAGTTTCACAGAATTCCCTGTCATGGGATGTGGAAAACCAGTAGCAAAATGGTTCACTGCACAGGGAAATGAGTGGCATTTCATGAAATGAATTAACTGATACCACAATATTAGTTCAAAAAAAGGCAAGGCAAAAATTGAAACTAAAAAGAACTTTCTTAGGGGAGCAAAGGGGGCAGGAAGGAGGCGGGGAAGAGTGTTTCATGCTTATCAATGTGATGTTATCCTGACAATGTATACCCTTAAGGAGCATGCGACTAAATTTCAAAAGTATTACGTACAGAGATTCAAATGACACCTTTGGAAGAGAGAAGTGTGACAGACTTAATGATATTTGAGATCCATATAGATGCTGAACTCAATATGACAGCAGCTGGGAGGGGGCTAATCACTCTGCTTACAGAGACCAGTCTTTATTATTTCTTTCTTTGACTGTTTTCACATGGGATCGACATAATGTACAAATAACCAAAGGTATTTACAACTACAAAGTCTCTGACACTGTAAGAGGTTAAGAGAAAGTACTGTCACAACTGGATCTTTTTTTTTTTTTGGTTGTGGTTGTTGTTAGGTTTTCTCTTTGAACTTTCGAAATGTGAAATACAGTAAAACCCCCTTATAACACAGCTCTGTCTTTTCACAGCTTTGGAAGTGCGGTGGGCCTGATTGCGTTCCAATGTCAACACTAGCTCGGTCCGCTCAAGGTCAATGGTTGATGCTCTGCAGCAGGTCTCTGCCAGCGGGGCGCCCACCTCGTGCCTTTAGCGCTGGTGTTATAAAGGGGTCCCACTGTGTCGGGGGGGGTGTGTTGGGAAGGAAAGCCGTTTTGGGGTAGAAAATAAACAGTGGTTCAAAATGTGATTGCTAATCAGTACAAAAAGACCTTCAGCGACTGACCTTACTCCCGGAGTCCTTGGCTCCACATTCCCCCTTATCGTACCACCATTTGTTTTTCAGCTTGTCTAAGATGCCTTGTTCACTGAGTTTCAATACTGCAAGGTTTACAGGCGTTCTTCACGTGGGAAATAACATAAATAACATTATATTATGTTATTTTATGTTATTCAAGCTTCAAACTACTTTAAAACTATAGAAAGCGATAAAGCAGGGGGCCCTGGCCACAGAGTAATTTTAGAACACTGCAGGCAACCTGAGCATTACCTTATAAAAAGTTAACACTACAGCAACGCTATATTTACCAGGGCCTGCCCATATCGCTTTGAGTAATCGGCACACACTGTTAAATAATGAGGATAGAAAAACAGGCACTCCTCAGATAGGCTGTGTGTGGTGGGGAGGGGGTCTCCCCCCAAGTGACAATCGTCCGGCGGCAGCTTGTGGTAGCTTTGTGGCGGAGGTGTGTTAGGTTTGATCTAACCGGGTGTCTTGTTGTACTTCCAGACAGAAAGCAAGCTCTATGGAGGAGCGGGGGGCGGGGGGGGGGGGGGACAAGACAAAAGGATGAATCGGAACAGAAGAGAAAGTAGATTCTATGTACACAACGTGCCTTCTGATTAGTTGTCCTTTATTATACAGATCTGTTGCCCAGATGAAACTGATCTCAGAAAGAACTGTCCTGCAGACATGTCTTCACTCCACAAACTGAATTCTTACGCACATCCTGGCCTTAGGATTGAGAGTGGAACGTGGACCTCTGAGTTGTGGCTGAGAGGGGTTTCAACCACGAGAGAACTGGACTCTGGCTTGTTTCTGTTACTGACTGGCTGTCTCTCTGGTGTGGCCGTAGGTCGGTGGTCAACTCAGATAACGAGAGGGTGAACCAGACTGTTTAAAAATGGATTATTAATATGGCATGGTCTAAGATGGCAAACTGATTCTGCCACTGTGGGTAGTACTGTAGAGAAGCAGTTTAGGTAAGCTGTTCTCCTAAAAGAAGACTTCCTCAACTGAGAGGCTCCTAAAGCTCCAGGAGGCCAGGCCATTGCTCTGTAGCCCTTCGCCTCTTAAAGCATTGGGCCTGCTGTCCGAGCCACTGGGCAGATGCAGGAAACCCTACTGGTCCCAGGTTAAGATTTCTTCTCTTAGAAATTTCTTCAGCTGTAAAATAGGAATAGTGACCTTTACCCCGTCGTCTTTCTAGAGCTAATGGATTTTAAGTAAAGTATCTCTTGTAACTTCAGATAAAAAATGCATTATATTTAGAGGGTGGCATAATTCTATTACAATGCAATAAGCTACTGTGGGTTCAGAGTCACATGAACAATATTGCGAATACTAGTGCATGTTATGCTGAACACCACCAGTTCACAAGGGGGAAAGCAGACACATTTCTGTGACTATGAACATGCCAAAAAATTTCTTAGCTTATTTGGGATATGTTGGAGCCACCAACATATCCGGTCATTGAGAAGACTTCCTGTAGTCCCAGAGATGTGGCCTCTATCGGACCAAGTCCTCGAAGCCTATTTCCTTTCTCTCCCCCTTTGCTGTTGAAAGCAGAGGGACCATCTCATCCTGAGATATTCCGAGAAATGTATCATCATTTAAAAATAATATGCAATTTCAGAGTACTTGAGATTTGAAAAGCTATAAACCTTGAGTGTCAGGGAGGTGACACTTTCTCGGTTGGTGCTGGGCTTGGCAGCCAGAATATGTGCATTTTGTATCTCACCAGGAAATTGAGGTCCTTTTATATTTTAAACAAGTTCCTTCAATCAGTGCTCAGAACCTTAGCCTTCTCAAATGCCAACAGGTTTGGCTTGGGATGCAAAGCAACAAAAGATACTCAAAACTTGGAGCCTCTTTAAGATATTTTTGACAGTGAGAGTTAAGTCTTAGACTTTTAATTTCACTTATTTATTTATGTTTAAAGATTTTCTTTTTGGGTAATCTCTGTGCCCAACATGGGGCTTGAACTTACAATCCTGAGAGGGAGAGTTGCACGCCCCACCGACTGAGGCAGTCAGGTGCCCCAAGTCTAAGACTTTTATTTTATTTTATTATTTATTTATTTATTTATTTATTTATTTATTTTAAGATTTTATTTATTTGACAGAGAGAGACAGCGAGAGAGGGAACACAAGCAGGGGGAATGGGAGAGGGAGAAGCAGGCTTCCCGCTGAGCAGGGAGCCCGATGCGGGGCTCGATCCCAGGACCCTGGGATCATGACCTGAGCCGAAGGCAGACGTCTAACGACTGAGCCACCCAGGCGCCCCAAGTCTAAGATTTTTAAAGGACAGACAGGCCATCTATGGCCCTGAGATCAGTGTTGGAACTGCCTTCTCTCCTACTTCCCACTGTCTGGCCCCCTTCTGTTTCTCCTTTCCCCTTATTAGTTTTTGTTTTATCACCAGCTCACCCCCAGTGCTATGCCTTAAGCCAGGCACTGGCACCCAGGTTCCGATGGTAGGGGGATGCTTCCCAATGGCACCAGGGTGCCTGATTCCATCAGGAGCCCAGCACAAAGTACTAAGCATTTTCTTTCTCCTTTCTGTGCTTCCCCCTTTCTTATTGTACAGGGCGCAGCGCCCTCCCGCTGCTCTCTGATGAAGCCCTTACTGGTCCCTGTCCTCCCTCAAGTTACTATGTTCTTCAGATGACTTCATTCAATTTCCTTAGGACAGTGGCTCTTACTGGATCTCCGGAACAGAGCAGTGTGATTAAAGGCACTCACGCTATGGTCCAAATAGAGATATCTCCCTAGAGAGCCTGGGTTTTAAAGAAGGTTGTCAACCATTAAGTGAGCTAGGTTGATAAGAGTGTTACATGTTAGTTTAGGGGATAGTTCTCAAAGTGTGGCCCAAGAACCCCCAGAGGATCCCTGAAACCTTTTCATCAGAGGGTCCCCATGATCAAAACTATTTTTCTAATGATACTAAGACCTTCCTTGCCCTTCTCACTCTCATTGCCTCCTGCTGCACAGTGGAGTTTCCTGGAGGCTTCACAACATGTGATCTTGCAACAGATTGAAGGAAAAAGCAGAAATGAGAATCCTATTCTCTTCTATGAAGCCAGATATTAAAGCGATTTGCAAACTCATAGGACAGTGCCGCTCCTTACTAATTTTGTTTTGGAAAACTAAGTCAGTTTTCATAAAAAGTATGTTATTTATGTTAACATATATTGGGTTTATTATTTTAAAATAAATTAATGAATACATGCTTTTAAAATGCCATTTTAATTTCTGGTATGGTAAATATTAGTAGGTATAACACACATAAACAAAATCTTTTGGGAGTTCCCTATAGTTTTTAAGGGGTCCTGGGACAAAGCAGAATTTGTGAAGCACCGGTTTGGGAGGAGGGAAGGCTTTTCCTGTGCCAGGGCTTATCCTAGGTTGCCACCATCCACTCTTGCCCAAACCCAGGCTCAGTATGTCAGCAGTTTAGAATGCCACTTCTGACAAATGGCCTGGCCCTCCCCAAGGCCATCCAGTGGCCTCCACAGAAAGGCTGGTAACCGCTCTCCACGTCTGTGGCCTCCGTGGTTACCATGGAGGTTACCTTAGGGCAAAGGTTCTCAATCAGGGGTCCTTTTGTCTTCCAGGGGCTATTCGGCAATGTCTAGAGTCACTTCTCATTGTCACAACTGAGTGGGGTGACACCACGGGCATCTAGTGGATAGAGGCTGGGGATGCTGCTAGACACCCTACCGTGCACATGACAGCCCCCCACCCCAGAGTCCCCAGGGTCAGCTGGGCTGAGGTTGAGAAACCCTGCCTTAGAGCATCCAGACCTCATCCGGTGCCCCGGGACTTTAGAGAAACCTGACAAATGATATACTTTTAGAAGTTTAGTCTTTGGGGGAAAAAAAATCCCAGGGCTTATGAAATCTGGCAGGGAACCAATGTGCGTTTGGGAATTTCTAAATAAAAATGAAGGAGAAAAACAAACATTTCAAGCAGGAGCACAGCCAAGGAGCATAAAAGCTGTAATCAGAAATCACTGCCAGGATTTTCTTTCTTACTGTACCTTACGGGATGTATTGCCCAGCTCAATCCGAACCAACCGCATGTGCTGACACCCTCCCCCAACACACACATGCACGCACGCACAATTTGAGATTTTAAAGGAAGAGGATTTAGGTGGGCATTTGGTCATTTTAAATGTCGCTTTCTCCATGAAGCCATTTTCGCTCCCCACCTCAGTATTTTCTCCCCTCCTTATTATTTGCACCCATGTCTCATAACTCCCCCTAAACTGTGTGCTTCTCAAGAGCAGGGACCGTGGCTTACATATTGGTATCCCCGCTTAGAATTGTTCTCTCAACAAATGCTTGTTGAATAGATAACTCTCTTTTAGCGTTTTGCTTTTCAGCCTGGGAATCTCACAAAATTATCATACTTCTACTTATTGTTCGAATTTAATGATCACCCTAAGAAGGGAGATTTATGGCCTCTACTTGGTAAGTAAAGAAACCCAAGCACAGATAGGTTAAGCAACCTGCTCAAGCCTGCACAGCAAATGATGGGGCAGGCCAGAGGGCAAATGAATATCTGTTCAACTCTGTACAGTGCATTTTCCAATGGAACACACGAAAGGGTGGCAGTCCTCTTTATTTTTGTTCTTCGTGCTTGGATGTTCCTAATGAAGTTTGTCTTTGGGGACCACCATACTCCACATAGCTATCAACCTAGCAAGGGCATATCTGGTGGCTGGGGCCTTTCACTGCTGCCATAGGTCTCCAAGGGAAGGCTTCAGAGCAGTTACTGCAGGCCCTTAACTGATACCTCAGAGAATTATAAGTCAGAAATATTTATTGTACTCACCTCAACAGAGAACAGAAAGAATTAAACAAACTAGGTCAGATTCCTATCATGGAAATTAGTCAGGCATTCTCCCCTTTGGCGGGCTTGCTATGAACGTTTTGCTGAGTACAGCGCTCCCAAGACGAAGGCAAGGGTCCAGGAGAGCTTTGTGGTGTAATTTCAGGAGGTCTGGGAAGTGTCCCCCGCTCCAAAAATATTTTCCTCATGGGGACCTGAAATTCGCATACCTTTAAGTGTGCGCAACATTCCTTGTTAAAATACAAAGCTTCTTTGGGAAATGGGACATGGACCAGAGTAACTATTTACAAACTCCAACACTCTATTCCGTTTTGTTTAAAAACTGTTCGGGGAGGAAGAGTGTAAAGCTCCCCCTAAGAAGAGAACGATCCGCAGCACCTGAAGTCATAGGAATGTGTACGGACTGGTGAGCAGATGGAGAGCATAAGAACAGAGGTGAATTAGCGTCATTTGAAAGCACATGAAGCTTTCCTGAGCATGGAGAATAGTCATGGAGTGACATCTATTTTTTCTATACCGTGGGATAGGTCATCTCTCCATACACTAGCTGTATGTAATATAAATCATAATGTTTTGAAAATGAGTCCTACTTTGGAAAAAAAAAAAACCCGTAACTGGCTGATACAGATTTTTGCTTATCTCTGCCATCCACACCTGGCAGGACCTCAGCTACAAAGGACGGTGCTCATGAATCCAAGGCATCCAGGCCTGGGTGGTGGGTGTCCAGGTTTCCAGCTCATTCCTGGCATGTGCCAGCTGGGTCAGTGTTAACTTAGTGATGGCCAGTGTTACATACAGAGACAGTTTTAGGATAAGAAGACCATTGCCTTTACTGTGAATGTGGAAACTGTTTACTTAAAAAAAAAGTAACTAAAATTTTTGATATATTTCAAAAGAAGTGTCCTATTTCTTTTTCAATTTTGAGTTCAGGAAATACCCCAAAATAGGTAGTCTGGAGCCATGAACAAAGAACAGAGAAGTGTGGGGAGAGCAATGCAAGGGTGCTGAGTTTTCCCAGAGTGGGAAAGAAGGAAAAAATGGCCTAGTGAATTAATGACCAAGTTGCTTCCTCCCAATGGTGATCCTGGAAGTGTTGATATAAAAATCTGTACTGTGGCTATGTCTCTGAGCCTGAAAAATACAGGATCCCAGGGGCAGTATGATATATCTGCCCAAGAGACTATGGGATGGATTCTGCTCTGAATGGCTTCACTTCTCCTTTCTGAGCAGGGACACCTAAAGAGCAAATGCCTGTTTAATTAATGATGCCAGAAGATCTTCAATGGTGCCCTTAGGAGGGGTGGATATATGTATAAATACATAGCTTACAGAGACAGACAAGGAGATCACAGAGAAGTAAAAGAAATATATGAGTAAGCATGATGTATTTGCATAGTTAGTGAAGAACCTGCTCTAACAACCCAACATCTGGATGATGACAATGGAAGCTTATCACAACCTAAGCTGGAAGCCCTCCCCTCACCCCATGCCTCATCTAAACCTCACTCCAACTTACTGACCCTTGCTTCTTGGTACCTAGTGATTTTTTTCCTGTTGAGTGACTTCTTAGAATTGTCTTCAGCCCAGTGGAGGGAGGATTGCCAGCCATCCTCTCTTTCACTGGTTTTTCTACTGAAGATATTTCAGGTTCTCACGGGGACAAGTCACTTTTCCCAATTGCTCACTTGCTTCCCTCACCTTTTCTGAAAAACTCCTAGCATCATTCAGGAAATCACAGGCATGTGCAGACAGGCAGCTAGAGACATCTCTGCCCAGGTAGGTCTTGATTTATTAAGTTGAAGCCAATTGATGACCAAGCAAGAGAAGATTCTTTGCTAGATAAAAGGATTTACTCTAAGGTCCTTTATATTCTTTTCTGTTGGTTATCGTGGGATAGGTCACCTCTCCATACACTAGCTGTTGGAGGTCATCGTAGTTCAGTATATGCCCTAGGCTACACTAGAATCTGGAGCCCTTAAAAAAAAATCTCTATCCAATTCTTTCACAGGGCTTTTTGGATGCAGGACTCTAGGAGAATGAGGATTTAAGTCATTTCAATCCTTCTACCCTTGGATCAGCCTGAGCTTTCTCCACAACCTGGGAGCATGTTCCATACGACTGCTGGCATTACTGGGCTCTGGCCACCCAGGCAACCCTCAGCCCCCAGGGGCAGCTACAATGATTTGCAGAGTTATGCAGAGCTTAGCTGCTAGAAGCTCCCTCTGAGTGAGAATTTATATCTATGTAGTTCACAAATGTAGCTGAGACCTATTTAACTCCTTGCTAATTAGACCATAATTTAATGCAAGTGCAAAGAGCAAATTCAATAATGCATGCATATAACATGAGGAGTTGAAAGCTGTGAGTCATTTTACTAAGGGCCTAACAATGCTAGTGACTGAAACCTATTGATGAGCATCTATGCTAGAGAAGCAGCTCCAGAAGTCACTTGTGGATATGTGAGTAAAGCCAATGCATTTATAGATGATAATCTCTTAGATCAAACTGATAGACCCCTTGAGTCCACAAGTTGTGAATTTCACTGATGGACTTCTGCCAAACCGGGACTTTGTCCAACCTCTCCCTTTAGAACAGGAATCCAAAACCATTATTGGTTGTGGACTAACTCACACAACCCAATTTGTTTGGGAGGACTTCTTACTCCATTTGTCCCTGATAGAGAGAAGGAGCTCAGGGAAGATGCTAAGCATCTGGAGAAGCCAGTTTTGGTTAAAACGTGGCCACAGATACTTCCCCAAGTCATAATTGATATGATGCACTTGAAAACTCTGTTTTAAGAGCCATTAAAAACTCAAACTATCAAATTTGGTTGGGCTTTACGACTTATAAATGTGTTTCCTTTAGTTCATCCCAATGGCACCAAGAAAGAAAAACCTAGCCAGACAAGACAGAAACCGATCTCACGTTAGATCAGAAACTCACATGACACGTGTTTCTGAAGACGTCGAGTTCATGCCCCGACTCTAGGCAAAATGTTCATTGAGAGTTTAATCTGATGGGTGTCGGTATCTTCTTTTCTCCCCAAAAGCCCTCTCTTGAGCATGACCCATAGAAAAATAATCAGTCTTAGCTTACGCTCCATTAGATTGCAACAAATGGGCTCTATCTGTCAGATCTGAAAGCTGACTACCGGTTGCCAGGCCAGGACCCATTCCATCCTTTCCTAGCACGCAGTCCAGCATCCACTTCTCTGCCCTTTCCAGCAGTGAGGCTATGTAAGACACACCAGCAGACTCAGTCTCTCCCTCTCATTCTCTCTTGCTCTCTCTCTCGCTCTCTTTTTTAGATGTAAAGTATGCCATTGCCTTCAGTTTGTATTTTGAGAAATATTTGCTTCAAGGCCAGATGAAATTAAGCTTTATGGGGAATTTAGTGCTTGCAACACACTTTTGCCACCTGCGACCAATGGGGATTTGCCTCACGTGCCAAGGGCCAAATGCTGTACCGCTCTCTAGAAAGTCAAAAGAGAATGGATTTCCATTGTTCTCCATAAATTTGCCCCCACCCTTCTCCACCAACTTCAGCTCCCACCCTCATTGCATATATTTCAATCATTTCAAATCTTTCACGTCTCGGTTCCATGGCTGTCTTGCCTTTCGGAGAGTGTAGTTCTATAACCTTCTCTCCAGATGAAAGGAAACCAAATGATCTCGTCTTAGTGGGGCAGAAAGGGTAGAGACACACACCATTTCACTCTGCCTCTGTGGCCGTGTCTCTCCTGTCGGCAATTGTATAATAGCATTCTTACCTGCAGGCTTTTCTCTCCTGCTGTTCTTTCAGTGGCTCAGGTGTTGAACATTTTAGTCATTATTTGTCAATAAGAAACACATTCAAGTTATCAGGATAACACCAAAGGCAAATCATCATGTCTTAATCATAGAAATCATGTTAAGGCCACGCAATTCCCAAAAAAAAAAAAAATCGCTAGAATGGATTAATTAAAACAATTTTTTTTTCTGGACTACAACTTTTTCCTGGTGGTAGAATTGATTCTTTAACACCATCTGGCAAAAATCAGTGGTTTTGGCAGTCACTGGACTGGTTCAGTTCCTAAGGCAAAAAAGGTCCCTTGCTTGAAGCAGCCACTTGAGAGAAAGTGAGGGTTTGCTCTTGGGAAGAAGACCTGAGTAAAGTTCAAGGAGCAAATTTAGTCACTACCAGCAAAGAAAACTGTCAGGTTCTTCATACTTCCAGGAGGCAGCACCAGCACAGAGACATGCAAACCAACGAAGAGCATAATATACTCACCCTACTCCTTGATCCCAAACCAGTCTCGGTGATTCACAGGAACTTCTTCTAAGACCCAGGAAGTGCCATCGATCTGTAATGATTCTTGCCTACACACATAACAGTGTCAATAAAGAGTCATTGGGATCCATCTTAACCCTGGGCATCCAAAATGTCTACCTTTAGGGATGGCTTCTGCCAATAAAAGGTCCATCTTGTTGCAGGTAAAAGGCAGATGCAGATTCACATCCATGACCCAAGGCCCAAGAATGTCAAAGAATTCTGGGTGTGGAAGAGAAGTGGTTAAGAGATGGTGGCATGGGAGAGGAGGATTGTAGACATACATGGAAGAAGAAATACACACAAAACTGAGGCTCTCACTTATACATATGGGAAACATAGTATCATCTCATTCAGCTAAGGGCCACCAAATAGGAAGCTGAGGGCATTTGAAAGTGGGCTGTTCTAAAGTATAACTTTTTACCGTCTTTGAATATGAGACTTGCTAAGCAAATGCAGGAGATCAAAAACATGATTGCTGGTGATAGGAAGGAAGGACGCGTTTGAATTTCTTAAGAGAACAAACTCTTTTTAGGTCCTTTGAAAGCACCCACATGAAAAGAAACACAACTAATTTTAATTGCAAGCCACTTTTTGAATTTAGGAAAACAAGTTCCCTAAATGCTTTCCTAGCGTCACAGTGGTTATTCTAGTCCCTATATAGTTTTGAAGATAACAAAGCTGCATTTCTCTAATGAGGTTCTTCTATAAATCATAATGATCATTCAACCATTTCTTTACTTAATCAAAGTTTAACTGCATCTCTCCCATTGTCATCCCTTACTTCCTGATGTGCCTTGCAAGGTAAGGTACTGGTCGTGCAACTCTCCTTCCAGTCAAGGGGTTCAGGGTGGTTCCATTGAAATATTCTGTTCCAGTGTTCCCCAAAGCACACAAAGCATGCTGACTGTCAGCTTGGAAAATACGGACACTAGAAGTCTAAATTCCTGGATAGAACTAAAGCCGGGACAATTTTAGGGTGAGGTGGGGGGAGGGCTTACAAAGCCTTGTCCCCCCAGGCACAGGTAGCTTGTTTCATAGAGCAGACCCCCTCTAGGAAGGTACAGCTACACAGGAAAGCTAAGCTGGTGCACTTTCCCCAAGATTAAGGGAGTGAAGCAGGGTAAGCGGGGGCGGAATCAGAAGAATTTGAAAGTTTGAGGCGACTGGCAGCTGTGGAGGGAGGCTAATGTGCTTATTTGGTAATTCAGCAGCTAAATCCCTATTCTGCTGTGATTTACAGAGACAGACTTTCACTGGCTATGTCACAAGCCCCCCCGTGATCTGGGTTTATCGCTGGAACAACCTACTGGCTCTTAATTACCGCATTTACACAACACATTGTAATAACGCACTAACACAAAAGGGTGACTTGCAGGTTAAAAAATTCCCAAACCACGGCTCTAATTTTCATGATCCTTGGCTGTACATTTATAGTCCATCAAGGAAGGGTCAGGTCTGATTTGTTTGGGTCCTATTAGCCCAGGTTCAGGAAATGGCTAAAACAGAAGCAGGATTTCGGTGCAGGGGCCACCTCAGTGGCTGACCTTGTCTTAATTCCTTGCATTCTGAAAATGAGATAAAATCAGGGAAATGAAAGAAAATAAATATCTGTTGTATTAGTTTAAGCATGTGCACATTTAAAACAGCCTGAAAAATTGCCGGTTCCGCTTCCTTCCGTAGAAGGGTAACTTTTTGAGAATAGGCTGAAAATTCATGATGTCTCATGCCGGGGGGGAAAAGTCAACAATTTAACATAATTGCCCACTTATCGTTATTTTAAGGTTGCGGGAGAGAAACAGAGAGATAAGTATTGTAGGTTTTTTTCCCTCTCCTGGTTTCAAAGATAATAGGTGTGGAAGTGTTTTTGAAAAAGTAAAAGCACTCATAAATGTCAGGCTTTGTGATTATTGTCATTTTTAGTAATCAGCACTGAGGGCTGAAATGGCTTAAATATGCCATTTGCCTTGTAACCAAGGTAGTTGAGAATGAACCTGGTTTTCGTGGAAATATCTCACATGCAATCAGCTTCGCATTGCTCATTGGATGGGTCTATGTGATCAATTGCTGTCTGCAATATTATCACAAGAGGTGACCCTGAAAGTCAGCAGAGATTTAGCTGTGTGACAGCATTAGCTGTGTGACCTTCTCAAAGTCACCACCATCTCTGGGTCTCACTCTCCGTGAAATGATGGTACATTCAACAGTCAATTGTCAGGTCACCTGGGGATGAGATACAATGCGGAAGTGTAATTCTCAAGCCACTTTACTAATACAGTCAAACCTCGCTGATTTGGACTAACATAGGGGAAGGACTGTCTGAATGAGAAAGTCCTGAATTACCAAACGGGCTTGGGGAATGACAGCTTTATTACTTTAGGTCTGTTTTGTAATTCAAACTCACTATAATACAATGCTGTAGTAGAGGTCCTTGTGAGAACTACTTTAGCAGATAGATTTTTAATAAATATGTTTCTATCTAACGAATGCTTGCAACGTTTGCGAAAAAAATTTGTTCTCTTAAGGAAAAAATTCAGCTGACAATCTAAACTCTTCATTTGCTTAACAAACCTCTCCTGGCCCCTTTCTTGATGCTATGCGGGTAGACACTCCACTGGTCCCTGTCAGGTTTGTCACAAATTGTAAATCTGAGGGCTCCAGATTAATGGGGCTTCACTGCCTTTTCTACCTTCTCCACTGATTTGCTTTAGGCATCACCACCAAATAGTGGTAAAAACAAATTCAAGTTCATCTCTTGCCCCTTCTCTTGCTCACTCTCAGCAAACAGCAGGTAGCGAGAAGGGAGAGGACAAAGGCAAACTCCTTGGTAATCCGGAAACAGAATAAGCAATCGTTGGAGATGCGGCACTCATCATACTATTATCCATAGCTGAGAAAGGGGTTGACTTATTTCAAAAGGCTGGCTGGAGGGATGACCGAAACAAGTGATTTTGAAAGATGCCTGGCAGGTAGCACTAGTGTCAAAGAAGTTGGAAACATTTAGGCTCTACTGAACTGTTTTTCCTACTTGCATATTGAAAATCAGATCATCTGGAAATCGTGGGCTGGCAATAAGGTTACTTGATAACTTTGCAGCAGTATCAGCTGAGGAAAAAGAGAAAAGCTTGATTGCTGGTTGTAATTAGCAAAGAGCCGGTCTAAAGTTTTAGGGGTCTTCAGGATACCAAAACCTTGGGGTGAAAAGTAAAAATTCGGCCAACTACATGCAGATTTGTTTTTGGTTTGTGCAACAGCAAACATCTGGTTATTTGAAAACTTCTGGGCACTTGGCATCATGTGGATGTTTTAGACGCTTCTTGACACAGTCCATGGCTCCTCTGTAACCATGCTGAGGGTGAAGGATGAAGTTACGAGAGCAATGTATCCAATCCAACTCACTTTTCATTCTGCAACTCACTTGAGTGAGAAAATTAGGTTCTCCGTGGCTTGCTAAGAACACGAGAAAAAGACCAGGATGAAGGTGCTAAACGCTCTAGGCATCAGGTTAGCCCCTGCAAACTCAACTGAGCCGAAAGCTTGGCTAAGCTGTCAATGTTATCAGTTCACACTGGTGGGAAAGGAAGTTACTGCTTTCTGACACACAGTAAAACCTTGATTAATTGGAATCCATAAGGGAGGAATGGAATTTTCACTAAGAGTACTCATTTTGTTTCATTCTTGGCTAGCAACATGGCTCCCCCCCACCCCTGCAAAATGCTTGTATCCACTTTCTCGCCTCCGGGAAGCAGCCTCTAATGTTTGAGGGTCAATCCAGATGGAAAGAAGATATGGGAGACAAAGTTGAATGGGACCTAAACATAGGTCATCTCTTGGCAAGTGATTTTAAAGAAAAAAATCAATTCCTTGCAGAATTCTTCTTTTTTGGTACTATTGCTGCTTTCTCATCAATGTGGAGTACTGAGGAGGGGAAATTCAGTTAGTTGGGGTACTGGTTAGATGAGCTCTGGTTAATCAAGGTTTTACAATGAAAGACCTCGCCAATGCCTGGTAAGATTATGGGCTGAAGAAAGTTGTATTTTAATTTATCTCTTTGAAAGTGCTCTGTGTCAGTGTTTCCAAACCCATAATATACTGCAGACTGGCCAACTAACTTTTCCATCAGGATCCTGAGGAATGGAGAGAGAAAGAGAAGAGCAGAGGTGTAACCATTGTCTCTGAAGGAGAAAAGGGTTGGCTTGCCTGTCTGTTGGCCTGTGTGTGGGAAACACTGTTCTTCACCTTAAGATGCCCATGGGTATCTTGGTTGTACAAGAGTTGATCTTACATGCTTCAATATAATTCGCATACCCTTTGGGTCATGGAGGATTTTGTTTTCAGGTCCTCTCTTGTACTTACCCAACGTGTCCTTCCATTACTTGGTATCATGGCTTCTGAGTTTGCCCCTATTTCTTGTTGCTTGGATGAAGGCTATTCGTTTCATTCTTTCTAGCCCTGAAGAGCATTGTGGAGCCAAAGGAATGCCAAGTAAGATGGATTTTCTCATGGAGGCAGCCTGGATAACAATTAGACCTACCTGAACCAAGAACATGGCTAAGGAGAAGCCAAATCAGGGATTTATACACATGGAGTATCACAGTTAGGCGACGCACTTATTTAAATATACAGAATGTCTTTGCCAAATCTGGATATGGGGTGGCCTGTTGAAGAAAGACCCCATTTAACTTGAAACCGAGCTGGTTCTTTGGCTTTCAAGTTAAGCGGGGCCAGCTTAAACAGGCCATCACATATCAAGAACACCATCCCATCACTCATACACATAATTGAAGAAGCCAACTCTAATCAACCAACCAACCAACCTCTGTGAGCAACCGTCATGCCTTGGGGAAAAAAAAGGCTGTAACCTGATTTTTCAGTAGGTAGATTTGATTTCTCACACCACTGGTGTGAGGCAGGCAGGGATAGTCTTAAGGCAAGCCTGGGGCTCTTGAAAGCCTAGGCCGTTGAAAACCACACTGTGGCCTTCATAAGGCAACCAGTCTGGCACGTGAGGGGAAGGGAGGGTGTGGAGGGGGAGCCTCTGTCTGGGAGTTTAAGAAGGGACCCAAGTTAGATCAAAAATGCGGGCGGTGCCCTGGAGTCTTTCTGGTTCCCAAAGCTGCCAGGCAGGGGAATAACCTGGTCATTCCACCTTATGTGTGAGTCTTGTGCTCTCTCCTCAATAATAAGATAACAGTCTTGCCGATTACTCGTCACTAAGGGTACCCGGTTGTGGTGACATTGAGGCTGACCTTGGAGTCACCGCCCCCGCTGCCGCACTCTCCTTTGTCGTACCACCATTTGTTTTTCAATTTGTCCAAGAGGCCTTGCTCATTCAGTTTTAATACTGCCAGGTTAACAGCATTTCTTGAAACGATAAAACATAACTTGTAAGAAAATGCACAAATGCTTAGGAAATCGTTAACGTATAAAAAGGAGCACAAGAGGACAAATTGGCTAAATTTCACAGAACGTGGAGCTATAAAAATGTCTGTACAGCAAATACAGGGTTAAATATTGGAAGGTGGCATGGAGGATAACATTTGCTCAAAACTGAAGTGTGCGGGATGGGGAAATTGTCTTTGAGAAAAAAAGTAACAAGAACACCACATCCATGCAATTAACATTCGTCACATATGGCACCATAACTTGGCTTTTACCATTTAAATTGAAAAAGCCGTTGAACTGTAAAATTAAAACAGCAACAAACAGTCAGAGAGGACAACACAGAGAGAGAACATTAAAAAAAAATGGATGCATTAAATCGATGAAACCATAATTTACCGTCTTATTTAACTCCATGGAATAGTGTAGGTTTTAAACTTTTAAAAGTTACCTCAAAATCCACAAGAAAGAAAATGACAACAAAATGCATCAGGGTAGGTGGAATACTATAACAACACGGATATTGTTATATTATTCCACCCACCTTAATGCTGAGCCTTTAGGGGTTGCCACACCATAGCCTTTGGAATCCAGATTTCCACCAACTTTCATGGTATCACACGGTTTTCTCTGCTCAATGTACTCATTCATGGTTGACTCCAGCAGGAAGGCGAACTTCCCCTTGGACTTCCGCACTCGGGCCACTCCGTCCGCTGTCGTTTTGGTAAACACAGATGGCTCTGCTGATTTCATGTAAGACCACATTTTCTCATAGACTGCAATTTTGGACCTCTGCAACAGAGAGAAGAGTTCTTAGAGCTACCAGATATTAGCACTGGAAAAGGCCTTGGCGCAGTGGTTTTCGAACGTGCTTTATTGCCGTCCACAGGAAGAAGAGTGGGCCGGTAGTTACACACATACATATGTAAGCGTGGTTCCACAGTCGGTTTCTCAAAACTGCCCTCGTCTTTGCGATGTGTGATGCTCTCTGATATTTTCCACCCTATTCTAATTCACTGCAAACACACACACACACACACACACACACACACACACACACACACACAAGTCAGGACCCACTGAACTGATTTCGTGGCTCCACTAATGGGTTTGCAATCTAGTTTGAGAAACACTTTCTTGGTTCAATCTTCATCTCTATTCAGAAATCTCCCCTATGATATCCTGCTCTGTGGTTACCCTTTACCTGCCTGAAAAAAAAAATGCCATTGGAGGGAAGCATAAACCATTTTAGTGAGCCCACTCCTGCACAGGGCATCAATTATTGGAAGAAAGTCCTTTCTTATTCTGAGCTGAAATTTGTCTCTCTGTAACTCCCAACCTTTAACACTATCTGCAAGAGCTCTGCAAGGCAATCCCATCCCTGCTTCTGCATGATGGCCGTTGTTAAACCCCCTCTTCGTCTGGTCAAACTCCACTGATGTCTAAAGCTATTTCCAGAATGCTCACAATTTTGGTCTATCTCCCATAGGATTTGAGCTAGCAATGCCTCTCTTTAATTAGATTGCCTAGAGATAGACATGGTACCCCAGATATCTGACAAAGACAGAATGGAAAGACACGCAGTTTGCTTCTCGTCATTGGAGCATTATTTTCTAGCACAAAACTGCCTGAGTTTTGCATTAATGTATTTAGCCTTTCATCCATCCTTTTAACAAATATTTCTTGAGCATCTGCTATACCTAAAGCATTCTACTGGGGGTGTGAAGAATATAATAGAGAGTGAATAGGGTCCCTCTTTCAACTCAGGTGGAGGCCAAACCCCAACTTTTAGTTCTTCCTGCCAAACCAAGTTTCCCTCATCTTTACCATTTTGGATTTTGAATTTAATGCCACTAAATTTCATCTCAATTCAGGTGGTCCTTAGAATGTGTACTAAATGCTTATAGCTCTGTATAAGGCATTCTGGAGAATATAAAGGGAGTGTGATCTCAATGACCCCAGAACTTCCAACTGAGTTCGGAGCTAGGTCCTTAGGAATGAAAACCCTACAGAAAAATTCTGAAGTGCTATTTGACCAGAGGTGAGGAAGCACGGTAGAAACTAGAAACCTATGCCATGATGTCAAGTGTCATTTTATGGGCTTTCCTGGCCCCGACCTCAGGTTTTTTGATTGTTAATTTAGCTGCTCTCCTCTGGATTTGGGCTGACAACATTCTTGAGGCCGGCTTAAGTAATTCCAGCTCCCAGAGCTATGGCCATGGAAAATGTTTATGGCAATCAGATCCCCCACTGAGGCCCTCACTGAGCCACTGAAAGTCTTCACTGAGATTGGAAATATGGTTTCTACGTTTGGTTTGCAAAAAGAACAGAAAAAAGAAAAAGCCAATATGGCTGAAGCCAAATGAGCAAAAGGGAGAATGGTAGGAAAGGAGTTTAGAATGATAATCAGAGGTCAGATCTCGTAAGGCCCTGTAGGTCATGGTAAAACATTTGGATTTATTCTGACTGGAAACGAAGGATTGTGAGGAGAGGTGTGATAAGATCTGATTTAAAGTTTTAAAGCATTACTCTGGCTGCTGTATGGAGAATCCACTCTAAGGTGGGCCAGAGTGGAAGCAAGGGGACTGGTTAGGGGGCTATTCTCGTAGTCCAGGGGAGAGATGGTTGTGGCTTCGACCAGGTTGGGAGCAATGGAGGTAGAAAGAAGAGATATGTTTTGGGGAGACAGGACACAAGCCTTGCCGATGGACATCTCCACCTGATGGTCCTATAGACACTGTGAGATTAAACATTTCCAAACCAAACTTACTATCTTAGAAAGCCTGGCTCTCCTAAATTCTATCAGTAAACCACCTAACATTCAAGCTAGAAAGTTTAGTTTTGGCCCCTTCCTCAGCCTCTCATTATGCCATGTTTATTCTGACACAGAAATGTAGGATCTGTCCTTTTGTCTTCTTTCTATCCTCATTACCATTGCCCTGGAGCAAGCTCCCATCATTTTTTGGTCTGGACTACATCGCTTCCTAATTGCTCTCCCAGCTTCATCTCTCTCTTCAATTTATCCTCCAGTGATCCTTCCAAAATGTAAATCTGATCATTCTTTAAAATCTCCTGATAGTTCCCTAAAACCTACAGGACAAAATTCAGACTCTTACATATGATATTTAGAGACTTTATGATCTTGAACTACACTCTCCTATGATCTAGTCAAAACAGACTACTCACTGTTCACCGAAATAGGCCACACAACTTCACGTCTTACGCCTTTGGTTATGCTTTTGCTTCTGCCTGAATTATCCCTATTCATCTTACAAGGTCCAGAGCAAATATCATGTCTTCTGTGAAATCTTTCCTGACTCTCTCCTGGTCCCACAGAAGTGCTTTCTTGGGTGCTCTGAAAGCACTTTTGCTTATACCTTTGCTACAGAGCTTACTGGAATGCATTTTGGTGAGTTGGCTATGTGACTGTCTTACTCACATTACTGGGTGTTCTTGAGGACAAAGTCCATGCCTGATTCCGTTTGGTAGCCCTCTTGGCAGCCAGCACAATCAACATAGTAGGCATTCAAGATATATTTTCTTAATAACTGAAGCTTAGCCTGATCAGGGTGACATCTAGATTGTTGGTCAAAGGTATTGGAAGGTTGGTGAAAAATGGCTACCAGCACTAGTTTTAGAGCACTGTAGAATTCTAGAGCTGAAGTCACTTTTAAGATCATTGGATCCAATTTCCAGCTGAACCAATCAGGATATATGCTTTGTAATCCGTTTTGTTTTGTTTTTGTTTTTGCCACGTGGTCTGTCTTTGTTGTCCACACCAGTAACTCTCCCCTAATAATCAGGTCTTCTAAGATTGAAATCTCACCCATCAACATTTATGCTCATTCCATATCACGTTATCCTCTGACACATAAAACAACTTCTAAACATCACAATGAAATGCATTCTCAATGACTGAATTTTATCTCAGTAGGAATTTCCTAGTCAGTGGCTCAAAGAATTTTTAAAAATAGTAAATAATTCAGATGCATTGAAAGATACAAAAAATAATGTAAGAACACCTTGTATCTGCCACAAAACTCAACAAAACATTATGAAGTCAGTTGAAGTCTGACTATATTCCCCTTCCTAACTGCATACCCTTCCTCCAGACCAAAAGTAACCATTACACTGAATTTGGTCTTTATCATTCCCTTGCATCTCTTTATATTTTTATGAGAATAAACATATCTCCTTTGTGATAGCTGCCGAACATTTCAATCTATGGCTATACCATACTTTATCTACACAATCTTCTATTGAAGGACTTTTAGGTCAATTCCCATTTTTTTTTTTTTTTTTTTGGTATTAGAGATAACACTGTAGTAGGTGCATATCTCTGTGCACTTGCAAAGAGGTATTTTGTGTTCATCTTGCCCGATCAAACCTGAGTGAAAGGGGGAAGGGGGTAGACCAATTTGTCTCTTATGCTATTTGCAAACAGGCTGTGGCTTCCAAAGATAAATTTATAAGGCAAGGGCAAAAGGGTCTGTGAATTCTGATCCGAATACACTGTAATTTGGATTCATTTACTTCATCATTTACTTGAGCTCATTTGCTGATACAGGTTAAAAGGTTTATTCCTTTAAGTAATGATGAATGTCTAGGAGAATAAATGGCAGTGCTCGAAGTGGGCACTTTAAATGTGTGTGGTGTACATGCAGCAGATATTAATGAACGCAGTAAATGAAAAGTTAGTTAGTGGCAGAAATGACTGGGTCCTGGTTAATGACTGAATTCTGAACTAGGTTAAGAAGAGGAAAAAGCTATGGCTCATAAGTGAGAAAAATTAAGCTGAAACGTTTGTCTTCCTAACTAGTGTTTAAGTGACAGTCTAACGTTTAGACCAAAAAGAAGAAAAAAAATCACTAGCACTTTTGTTTTTTTTGCAGCCTGTCTTATTTTGGCTGAAATACTGAAGGCAATAAAAGGAATTGAATCTTAGCTCAATCATGTGGGAGAAATTAAAAAAATTATGGGCAAGTTCATTTTTCTCAAACCCACCATGATTCATCTATTTTGTCCCACAGAGTACCATGTTGTACCTAAGAAGGAATGAGCGAGGGGTATGCAGAGAGGCTGCACAGAATTCTCTTAGCACTGCTAGATAATTAGCATATGAGATCCAAAACGGAGAAATCCATGAATGGAGGAGGAGGAGATGAATCCAAACCAGCAGATAAAGCAGAGCTCTAGCATTCATGGACTCAACAGTCACTGTACCAACTATTTGTAATAAATCATGAAGGTCAACCATATGGAGGAATTTGCCTTTTTGTTGAGTGGAGATTTGAATCTTGGGCCCAGTGAGGTTGATGCATGGAAATATGATCAGTGACTGCACTTAGCCCGCCACTCAGACTTTGTATGTCTTTGCAGTACTGGTTGCTCTTCATCACTGTGCATAAGTATTCCTCTGGAGACCCAGGTAATACAAGGTAACTGTATAGTGCAGTGGTTGAGAGTGTGGAGTTACAATGCTTGGGTTTGAATCCCACTTGCTGGGTGCATTAAGCTATCTAAGCCCCTGTGTGTCTCAGTTTCCTCATCCATCAAATGGGATAATTTTTTTTAAAAAGTGCCTACCTCAAGGGATTCTTGGGAGAAATTGCATGAGTTAATGCATGTATCTCACTTAGAGCAGTGCCTGGCACACAGGGAGTGCTGAAAACATTACATGTTTTTATAGTACAGAAAGTGTAATTTGTTTTCGTGGCAGAATTTAATAGACTTATCAATTACTTTAGTCCCATAGTCACAGAATCATTACTTCCATTTCATGGAGGGAATGATATGTTCAAGTGTTACGTATTTGGGTCTTCAGATATATTATTCCTGGTGAATGCCCATGGTCTGTCATCAATAAAAGTCATTCCCATTGATTTGGATTTAAAAAATTTGTTGAAAGAAAAATGGGTAAGATGGCAAATTTTCCTTTAAAATTTATGTTTGGTAGTTTAGTTGAGGTTCATACATTAAAATCCCCATTAACCAGAACACTGCTACTAGGGAGACCTGATGAATGAAGCTTTCTGCCTCCCTAAGAGTTAAATTAGAATATCCACTTGGTCAACAGAACATCCAATTGGAATCAGTAGAGTAACAGGCTTTAAGAAATAGAAGAGACCTTAAATACTATCTGGTCCCGCCTCTCACCCAATGCAGCAATGGCTTCGCTGCTCAAATGTCTGTGGTGGTGAGGCACTCCTGAGCTCAGAAGAAGCTCATAGTTTACAACAGTTCAAGTTGATGGAAAATTCTTTTGGTTGGACTGACATCCTTCATGAGAGTCTCTCTCCCCTCCAGTCCTAAGCCTTCTGCTTGAATGGGCAGTCTCTCCTTTCTGTTTCCATTTCTCTATTGTAGGTAGTACTGGTTTTATTGCTTTGTAATGGTCATCTCCAGTGCAATCTGAGCTCCTTGGGAGTAGCAATTATGTCTCTCTCTCTTTTTTTGTCTCTGCATTCCCAGTGACTAGCATAATGTCTGGCATGTAGGAAACTCTCACTATGTATCTGTGGAATGAATGAATATTACAATTGCAGTTCTACCTACTGGTCCGAAATCTGCGCTCTGTAGCAATACAGAATAAATATACTCTTTTCCACCTGGTGTGCAGCCTGAAGATGACCACCACCATGTTGCCTGTTAACTGTCCCTTTTGCAGGCTAAACATTGTAAGGGCCTTCGTTTATTACCCTTATGACATGAATTCCAGTGGTCCCCCTCCCCTTTCTGGGATCCCCCATCTTCTAGAGACTTTGTAATTTTTTAGAGTCCCTCCTAAATGTGGCTCCAGGAATTGATGATAATATGCTTGATACAGTGGCACTAGCACAAATGACAGTGACACAGTCTCTTCTCATGATCTGGACATGAGCACAATTTTTCATTTTGACAGGATTCCACAGGCACTTTTTGATATGTTGATAGTCGAGAATTAACTACATTAACAAAACAGACCAATAAATTGGAAGCATGATTGTCAACAGAGGCATGCATAATCTGCTAATTCACTTATGGTATTAATTTGCTGTCAGCATGCAGTAAAAATATTACATAATTACATAAAAATATTACATAAATAAATAACTAAGAAAGTATTGGTGTTTGTGATATCTCTATGTCCCAAACATGTACTGTGTGTTCCGACTAACATAAATTTGAGAGGATAGAATGAAGGAAAGGTCAGGGGAAGATGGTTTTAGGTACTTTTTAAAAAGATTTTATTTTTAAGTAATCTCTATGCCCAATGTGGGGCTTGAACTCACAACCCTGAGATCAAGAGTCACATACTTCACCGGCCGAGCCAGCCAGGTGCCCCAGTTTTAGGTACTTTGTACCCCAGCATTCCTCAAATTGGAATAAGCTAGCTTTATGCATTTATTTTTTGGCCACATTTGCCATCATGCCTTTATTGTCTATTTCCACCACTGGATGCATAAGACTAGCTTTGTACATGTCACAGAGAGGCTGGGTTCTCTACCGCTCTCCCCCAATTTCACTGTCTTCTTTACTCAGAGATCCATTCTGTCCCCTTTCTCTGGCGTCAGTAGTCTTGGTCCTCATGGAGGTGCTCACTGATATTATAAGGGTTTCTGTTACCCTTGGGGCGCCTGGGTGGCTCAGTCGGTTAAGCGTCTGACTCTTGATTTTGGCTCAGGTTGTGATCTCAGGGTCGTGGGATTGAGCCCCATGTTGAGCTCTGCCCTCAGCATGGAGTCTGCTTGGGATTCTCCCTCTCCCTCTGCCCCTCCCTCTGCTCATGCTCTCTCTCAAATGCTCTCTCAAATTGTTTAAAATAAAATCTTTAAACAAACACCCCCAAGGGTTTCTGTTACCCTTGAGCAAGGGATCATTTTTATTTGGATAGGGGATTGGTGTCCTAAAGAAGGGAGTGGGTTTCTTGGCATTGTAAAAAGTGCTGTTCAGGGGCTGGAAAAAGCCAGCCCTGCAAACAGGCCACTAACAAAGGGGAAAGTGGCATGTTCCATACAAAAATACCTTACCCTCACTCAGTTTTGCCTTCTCTACTTTTATCATAGATTATTTATTGCTTAATAATTTCATCATTTTCTTCTCTAGATTGTGCCTTTAGTTAAGAGAACATCATTAAAAACTCTAGTCTGCTTTTTCTTCCAAATTATTTAGCCTCTCCTCTGAAATTTCACTTTTTTAAAAAAAATTATTTATTTATTTGAGAGAGAGAGCGAGAGTGCGAGAGTGTGGGGAGGAACAGAGGGAGAGGGAGAGAGAATCTCAAGCAGACTCCACGCTGAGCGCAGAGCCCAATGCGGGGCTCGATCCACAACCCTAAGATTGTCATGAGCTGCGCCACAACGAAGAGTCAGACGCTTAACCCAGGCACCCTGAAATTTCTACTTGTAATAAAGGTTCGGGGCATGGGTGCTGCTAGCTGGTACAAATTCCAAAAGGTGGCTTTGGCCAGCTGTCTGCCTGAAATGAGCACTGCAGGACTGCCGTGTGCCTCCTGTGCCTTCCCTAACATTCAGGAGCAAATGTTGCATCATTGTGTTTTTCAAATGCCGGGATATGGACAGGTGATCCTTGTGAGGGAAGGCACTGGAAGAAAGGAAGCTGGTGACACGACTGCTCTGTCGTGTCAGGAGCTCCTAACCTCCTCTTTCCTCCTTCTCTTCTCTGCCTTTCCTAATGCTTGCTGGCATCAGAAGAGGACAGGTGCTTTTGGGTCCTACTGGGAGGAGGGGGGCGAAGGGGAGAGCAAGGCCTGGATGGAGGGGGCCCATTCTCAATGCTTTAATGTGGTTATAAGTCTCAGGTCTACAAAAGTTCTTTGCGTGGTGACTCTGACAGTGGAAGTTTCAAGCACTTGGGTTAGGCCTGTAAATGGGAGATTTTGGGGGTTGCCCATCACATAACCTTTCAAGTGTTTCCCTTTCTTATTTAGAGACCTTAGATTCATCATGACCAGAAGCAGGAGATGGTTGAATTTCTTTAAACTTTCTATTCGCATAGGGCTTTCAGGTTGCCAAGGAGATTTTATACACGCCATCCCATGTACTTCCACGGCAACTTGGTGCGGTAGAAGCAGCAGGAATTTTATGTTCATTGCTTCATCCCCAGCACCTAGAATAACGTCTGACACGCAGAGGTGCTCAATAAAGATCTGTGGAATGGAAGAATGAATCCCCATTTTATAGACGAGGGAATCGAGAGTGAGAGAGGGTAATTGCAGGGCTGAGGCCAAGCAGTGTCACAGTGGGCGTGTTCCATCAGTCTAGTCCAGAGTCACCACAAACAAACAAGTCTGGGTAATGTGGTGCTTGCTACGTGTAGCCTCCAAATGAGTCCCAACCAGAATGCCACCCTGCCGGGCTTCCGATACAGAAATTCGGGAGTTGCTGCTGGCCCCTTGACTTGCTCCAGGTGACACAACTAATGAGGACCAAGTCCACGATGCCCTCCAAGTCCGCAGAACTCATGGCTACGGATTGTTTTCCCATGACAAGTCCAGACTCGTCGGCTCTGACACTGACAATATCCTTTTTGGTGAAAGAGAGCAATTCGTCTCCAAAAACGTTTTAAATTTCTTGTTCAAGCCTTTTTTTTTTTTTTAAAATCGGGATAAACTGTCAATTAACCCCAATCGCTTCCCACTAAGGCACTGGAATCGGTGAATGTTCCTGTCACTCACTGTAACCCTGCTACAGGCCCCTAGTATTCACGCCTCACCACGTGATGGGATCCGAGCAATTTGGAGAAGAGGAAGAGCGGCACATCTGGCTTGCCAAATGCATCCAACACATGGTTTTCTTCCACATCTGCTTTGAAGAAGCCAGCCGCTCTGACGAGGTGCATTTGGAAAAAGGAATCATTGAATTTTACACTTTCTTTCCCTAAAGCAAAGGCAATGGTTTCCATTTTGACTTGGAGCAAGGTGCACAGGAAATTACTTCATTTCTAAAGCATGACCAAACCCCAATTCCATTGTCTTTCTTTCCTCCACTTCAAGGTCACACATTTCTAAGCATTCAGACAGGTTCTGCTTGTCAGTTTCCTCTTGCTCAGTCAGCGACTGCCGTGTGACTATGTATTATAGGTGCAAGCCAGGGGGGAAGCAGGGGAAAGAAATACTGGGTTCTATTCTTAGTTTTTCTATCGGTGCATTGGGATCCTGTCCGAATTATTTTGGGGGCTGGGCTTTTAGACAACTTCAGTGGAGTTGGAGGTCACCTTTTGCCCAGACATTGAGTTTTGCCCTCAAGTGTCAGGTGCTTGTTCCAAGTGCCTTTGCCTAACTAACATTTTCACACTGTGCTGTGAAGTCCAGGGACAGGTTTCCTTCCACCTCAAGGAGTTTCAGATGTCTCCTCTCCAAAGGTGCAGGTGACAATCCAGATCAGTTTCCAGTGACCTTTCTAGCGTCCCTCCCTAGCATGCAAAGTCAGATCACTATTCTGATTTGTCTTCTGCTTCTCTTGCCAAGTTAGACTAAGAATATTCCAATGGGTTGAAAGTAGCATCGGTGGCTGTATGACTTTGAAAGCCAGAGTCAACAAAGACTTGGAGAAAATGGTTCTAAGGTCCTATTACCCTATTCTGGGGGAACAGAGGAAGGGACCCAGTATCCTCCACCCCTGTGACTCTCAATCAGCAATGATTCTGCCTCCCAGAAGACATTGGGCAACGTATGGAGACTTTTTTTTATTATTACAACTTGGGGAGAAGAGTGTTACTGGATAGAAGCCAGAGATGCTGCTAAATATCCTACAATGCAAAAGACACCCTCATGACCAACAACAACCTGGCCGGAAATGTCCGTAGTACCACAGCTGAGAAACCCTGCTTTATGGGCTTTGATGGAGCCACAATTTAATGGGCAAAACAACAGTAATTAACATTTAATTGAGCCCATTCTCCCAGACTCTGTTTTAGGTGTTTTACGTGTGTTGACTCATGTAATACTCACAAGTTTGTGAAATACATTATATTATTATCCCATTTTAGAAGTGCACAGACAAGTTAAGTAACATGCCTAAGGCTGTATAGCCAGCAGGTGGTGGAGCTGGGCACTCACTCATGTAGCCTCCTGAGTCCATGCTCTCCAACAGTATACTGTGCCCAGGTAGGTTAAAGGATGTTTGCAAATTATACTCTAGGGCTGGACCAAGTTCACATAAAATCTGCTCAGAATGGTGCCTATGCTTTAGCATGACATCAAGGGGCATATTTCTATTATTTCCCCCCCTGAAATGTGAGGTTGAAGACTAAGATGTCTTACCCTTAACCCACATTAAGTCCTCACTTTTTAAACCAGAAGTCAACAAATTATTTTTTCCCCTTTATTCTGAGAATGAAAACATAGACATATGGACCACTAGGGCTGTGATCAAGCAAGAATGAATCAACTTTTATTGTTTCTGATATTCTCATGTTTCACTCCCTGACCTGGACAGTACCAACTCTTCCCATTTGTCTTACCAGATACAAGATGCCCTCCCCACTCCATCCTGCTCACAGAAAAGGATTGGAAACATTCCCAACTGAGCAAGAAATGACGGGGAAAAGCCTAAAGTGGGATCCCCTGGCAGGAGAACTTGCATTTCAGCAAAGATCAAAACACAGCTAAAGGAATGATAGGCCAATAGCAGACACGTCAACTGGTTAAGGGAGAGGTGTGTGCGAGTATTGAAAAGCTGACTTTTCTAACTATATACCTTCACTTTTAGATTGTAGGATCTATTTTCAGGATAGAGAATGGGCCACAGAGAAAGTGTGCCTGCCACACCCTTTAACTATCAGCTAAAGCAAAGCATCCAATTCCCTGACTCCCAAGCAATGGATTGCCTCTAGTCCTGCCATCACTGACCTCTAGGGTTACTTCCCTCAGCCTGCTGGACTTCTATTTTTCAATGAAATCTCATCTTCAGCAATCCAGAGCCTTGGCCAATTGGATTTCACTTTCAAGCTGTATTTTTATTTTTTATAACTAAGGTATTTAAAAGAGAAGTTCAATACTCTTATTATTCTTGAATCAGTTATAATTGTAATGCAGAGGTCAAGCCTGACAATCCAGGGCCGAGGAAATGAGAAGAACAAATATTCTTCTACTGAGGAGAAAAAAATCTATCCTGGAATTGCAATATTTTGAGTTTCCACGGTGGCTGTTTCTTCCAGGTCCTTAGAGCAAGAAGTATTTTCATACTAAGGGGGGGGGGGGGAAAGCAATAGAAAAAAAAAGAAGTAATTTGTTCAGGAAGATCAGGAAGAGCCCAAATTTTCCACTTAGTGTTTTTTGGGACGAGTTAGTTTTCCAAAAGATGAGCTGGAACTAATCCGAAGAGTTCTCTTAAAGCCAGCCCATCTGTTTCCTATCTGTAAGTAATATATACCTGGGCAGCTACTGATCACAGCTCCTGTGATTCTGATGTAATTGGCCTGAAGTGGGGCTGACAGATTTTTTTAAAAAGCTTCCTACGTGATTCTAATATTCAGTCTGGGTTTAGAACAATCAACAAAGATTCTGCAACAGCTAGCCACCAGTTATTGCAGTGAATACTGACAATCGGAAGGCTACCATTCATTAAGCTCTTGGGTGCACCAAGAATGGCGCCTCATTCTTTACATACATTATTGTGAATCCTCCAAATGGTCTAGTGAAACAAACATTACCCCCATTTTATTGATGAGGTAACGGATGCTTATTTACTGGTTAATGCTTATTTACTGGTTAATTTACTTGTTCAAGATGATACAGCTGGTAAGATTTCTAGCCCTGACCTCTCTAAACCCTGGACCCGTTCATCCAACTGCCTAAGTGGTGTCTCCACTTGGATATCTCATAGGCATCTCCAACTTAACATGGCCAAAATGCACTTCTCGATTCTCCCCATGCCCACTTGCTACTCCTCCAGTGTTCTCCATCAGAGAAAATGGTGCCACCACGCTGTTCAGGCCAATCCCAGGCAGTCATCCTTGACTTCTTTATTGGCTCTCACATTCTGTTCCCTGTCAGCTCAATCTCCACAATATATTCAAAATCCAACCACTTCTTATCATCTTTGCCCCAGTCCAAGCCAGTCATTTTTCACCTGAAAGACCATCCTCGCTTCTTATGTGGTCTCCCTGCTCAACTTTTACCCTCGCCTAGCAGTCTGCATGTCCTTTTGTGCATAAATTGGATCATGTCATTCCTCTGCTCAAAGCACTCAAAATGGCTTCCTATCAGTCACAGAATAAAATCCAAAATCCTTACCAGGGCTTAGGAAGCCCAGCACAACAGGGCTCTGGTTTGTCTTGTCTCATCTCTTACTGTTCCTTCTCTCTCTCTTTGCTTCAACCACGTGGGCCATCCTCAAACCCACCAAGGGCGTTCCCATGTCAGAGCCTTTGCTCATGCCGTTGCATCTGGAATGAATCTCTCCCCACCCAACTCCACGTCACGTTTGCATGGTCTGCCCCCTTGCTTCAGTCAGGTGTCTGGGCAAATGTCACTTCAACAGAGAAGCCTTCCTCCATCAGCTGAGATGAAACAGTGCTCCCAACATGTCTCCTTACCTGCTTGTTTGTTTTCATTTAACTTAACACCAGCTGAAACATATATGTTATTTACATATTTGTTTATCTTTTTTGTCTCATCCACTAAGACAAAGTCCAAAAGGAATTTGTTTCATTTGAGCACTTAGAACAAGGGCTCTCACACAGAAGGTCCTCAACAAATATTAACTGAATGAATAAATGATGAATGAAGTAGCTGAGATTTAAACCCAGATCATTTGACATGGAAGTCTATATTCTTAATTACATTGTCATCATTTGTCTCCCCCACCATCTTTCAGAGCGTAGAGAGGTAAGGTGATAATTGCATAGATGCCAAGTGCCAGAAGTAGTGCTCAAATCTAGGTCTTTTGGCTTCCAAAACCTGTTTTTTTCCCCTACTACTCCACATTGCCTCCCGGTGGAGAAGTTGCTAGTGATTACATAGAACAAAATGCCAGTGAATTCATTGAGGTTTAGTGCTCGCTTCGGCAGCACATATACTAGAATTCATTGAGGTTTACTTCTTTGACCTGTCATTTCAACGTGATTTTATATAGCCTTCATCTTCCTTGGTTCAGCTTTGAAGCGCGTGCAGTATGCTATGAGGGAAAAGGCACCAATATAATACTCCACTGGCTTGTCACAAGGCCTTAAATCCTACCATTATAGATCATGCCTTCTGTTTGACTTGGACAAATTACTTAAATTCCCCTAATGCTCTAATAATTATCTCTGAAATGGAGATAGAATGTGAAATGAGATAATTTATATAAAGCACCCAGCACAGTGCCTGGAATGTAGTAAATCCTCAATAAATTAGATTATGCTATCATAGCAAATGCGAGGGCAACAAAACTCATATTCACCACCTTTGTATGATTTGGTTTATTAGAGAATTTGTGCTGGAGGAATATGGGAGGGACGGAGAATCAAGCTAGGTCTTGGGGAGGGCAGGCAAGAGGGGATGCCGTGGGATGATAAGTCAGGAGCACACTGAGGGCATGGCCATATGTGGGTGGGAAGAAGAATGATGTCAGGTTATGTGCCGTCAATGCTGCTGAGGCAGAGAGTAGGATAAAAGCTAATTCATTAGATGCTTAGCAGAGAATACCTTTAAGTCCAAATGGGGCCACTAAAATGTTCAATTTCAATATATTCTCTGGTGGCTCTCAATTTTGAACAGTTGGGCTTTAGATTTAAGTCTTTTCCTTCTTGCTGTTAGGAGTGTTCTGGTAAGTATTATTTCCAAAGGCGCTATGCTGATTTAAAAAAGTGGCTGGCTGGGGTTTTGTCTGGCAAACACACTGACTGTGAAACTGCAGGAAAATTGGTTTTCTGGCATTCGTGTGTCCTGGCACAAACTCTGCAGCATGGAAGCTCAAGTTACAGAACCTTCTGGTAAGTGCAGCATGTGGGGGGTGACTTCAAAAAATAATTAGGTTTCACTAATCTTCATCATTGGGGGCCAGAGGCAATGGCCTCCCTATGCAAAATGGCAGATAAGGCTACTACTTTTGCTCTTATTTCCTTTAGAGAAGTAGTCAGCCACTTAGTTTGATACTTGCTCACAAACACAAATCAACCTACTTCTTTACACCCCCATTCTTCATGCTCAGGCCCTTGATGACAGCCCGTTTTTATTTTGCCTTGGCCAGCATGAGTGCTGAGAAGAAGCCACCCAGTCACCAATGTTCTGTCAGGGGCTGGCTTGTCCATGGTGAAATGTGCAGATATGTGTTTCTTCTGGTTTTCTTCTGGCAGAGGTTAAGAACATAGGTCCTAAAGTTATAAAGACCTGGCTTTGGTACTTATTACCTGAGTGACTTTGGGCAAATCATTTAACCTTACTGAATCTCAGTTTCCTCATCTGAAAAATGGGGATGGTGATAAGACCTACCTCACAGTGCTCTTGCAAGGATGAAATGAGAGATCACTTATAATGAATTTAGCACAGCTCTTGACAGCATAGTAAGCACTTAGTTACTAAGTTAGGAAACTTAGTTAAGGGTCTCCCCCTTTCAATAGTTGTATCAGGCACTGTGGTAGAATGATATAGGGCACAGAGATGTGGGCGTTACTATCAAGGAGCCAAAGGAACGAACAGAAGCACAGTCCAATAGAACTTTCTGAAATGTTCTATATCTGTGCTGTCCAACATGGTAGCTTCTAGCCACACATGCCTGTTGGCCACTTGAAATGTGGCTAGTGCCACCGAGCAACTGAATTCTTGATTTTAATTTTGTTTAAATTTAACTAGTCACATGAGGTTAGTGGGTACCATATTGGATAGTGCAGGTCTACAGCTTAAGGGAAGCAGAAGGCCGAGGGACTAAAAGGTAGCAAAAGGGCACCAAGAACAGCTTTGACTTCTTCACAATATTTTTCGTGTTTGCTCTGATGGTGGAAGTGACGGCCATATCAAAGTCCTGTTTGCCCCAGTTGAAGGAATTGGTTATACCCTAGGTTGAGGGGCGGGGGAGGAGGAGCCATAACTCCTGCTCCATTCAGGTCTGATCTATAGCTCCGGATAGCTTATCCAGCCTGTGTTATGAAAGACCACTCCAGCTGTATTATTTGCATGGGCAAAAATCCCTTGGGCATACACAGGAACTGTTTCCTTTAAATTTATTCTATTAGTATAAAATTGAAAATAAATGAACTCCTGGGTCTAGGTATGCCATGAAAGAATATTCTCGTTACTGCTGTCTGAGAACTATACCATCCTTCGAAAGAGCAGAGTGTTATACAAGGGAATATTTGTGCCAAGAAAAAATAGAGTATGCTCCCTAAGTTCCCACCTGGCCTGATTTTGTCTTTCTGGCTCTGTGAGTTGCTACATTAAGTTGTTTGGATGCCCTCTCTCTGAGTCTCCTTTCTAAGAGAAGAATTCCAACAGAGGTGGGTAGGCAGGTGGCAAGATTCACAATTTCCCCCCATTTTTAAAAACTACTACTTCCCTGTATCAGCTCTGATAGACGGGTTGAAGGATTGAGTATAATCAAAATTGAAAGTAGTAGAATCTCCAGAGATGCTTTCCACTAAAAATTCCAAATAACTTTGTCAAGTACTCATTCCAAAGGCCTTTGCCTAGCATTTTCAAACTGTGTTACAATCACATTAAAGTCACAGCTGTAAATTTGCCTTTTCTGAGTCACCAAAGGGAGTATGGGACCAGCATTTCATATGGTGGTAAGACTGGGGGAATTAGATGGGTTGAATGTTAAGGCCATTGGGCTTGGTTACTGTCATACGGTGACCATCATATTGAAACAAGCCCTACCAAAAGTTCCACACTGAGGGCTGCCTGGGTGGCTCAGTCAGTTAACCGTCTGACTTCAGCTCAGGTCATGATCTCAGGGTCCTGGGATCGAGTCCTGCATCAAGCCCCACATCGGGCTCTTTGCTCAGTGGGGAGTCTGTTTCTCTCTCTGCCCCTCCCTCTACTAGTGTTCTCTCTCTCAAATAAATAAAATCTTAAAAAAAAAAGTCCCACACTGAAACGAATGCTGCCAAATCGCAAATTTGCAAATCAAACCCCATTAGAAATAGAAACAGATTCATGCTGAAGCAAAATTGTTCTTGTTTTTAAAGAATCATGTAGAAAACTAGGTTGTTTCATATTCAGGCCTGTTGTATTTACTGCAACTATTGAACAGAAACAAAACCAAAGTACAAAGCTCTCCAGAGTAAATCCAATCAAACCATTATTTCATTTGACTTGAGTTTCTGATAGATAACAGTTATCACCTCTATTCAGTAAGGATCAACAGTCAAACTGCAGAAGGAAGCCATGTTGAATTCTAAAGGATTTGGAAGAGTAAAGGGAACCTGAAAGCCTTGGTTGCATTTCCAAATTTCGTATATTTTCTAATACCTGGGAAACCTGTGGCCTGTGGGATAATTTATTAGGAGTCGTCGGTTCAAAATTCATCCTCCTTAAGTCCCCATTTTGGTACCAGCACCTTATTACCAGAGAAATACAGTAACTTGAAAAACAGGCTCTCTATATCTCAAGCAAGACCATTATTATCTGGTGCTATTTCAGAAAAGTGGAGTAGGCCAATAATACTTTTAAAAAAAAGTTATGTATTTTCCTCTAGGACTCTCCTGCTTGCCTTCTATTCCAACTCTGATCATCCAATGGCCGACCTTTATCAGCCGAAATGCTTATTGCTCACTACCTCCCACCCTCCATCCCCACCAGTGTACCACTAACAGTAGTGAACTCAACCAATTAAAGACTGTTTATGCAGACCCGTATGTTTTTCAGAGCCCATTAGGATAATCTGTCACTGTTATCTGGTTTTCTTTCTCAGAATTAGAGAGCTTGTTTCTCTTAACCCAAGATTTTTTTAAGTCACTTGCAAATTTTAATTTCCATTAGAATGCCTTTTCCTTCACAGTCCTGCGTGTAAAGACAACGGAATATTTAATTAAGAACCCTCCTAGATAGTCATCTCTCTTTGAGGCTTGCTTTCAATACCCTCTGCCTTGAAATTGTTTGTCAGCATGGTGGAAAAAAATGGACTCCCTCCCCGCTTCTACACCTAATGGCAATCTGCATTTCTACTAATTTCTATCCAGGTCATTCATTATCCACTCACTGAAAAGTATGTTATTAATGAGAAGCAGGTAGGAGTCATGCTGTCCTCCCCAGGCTTAAATGAATCTTTAAGATGGTACAATCAAACAGATATGCAAAATAGGCCATTAATGCAACAATAAGTTTACAAATTTAAATACAAAATCAGGGAATGCAGAACTTTTTAAGTTTCTCATCATTTCAGTCTTGGCAACATGGGACATGCTGAATATATAGTACAGTGTTGGGAAGACACGGATCCAAAGCATTGAAAAAATAACCGATGTTTATAAGGGAGACTCCAAGATTAGCTACCAGACTTCTGGAATGCTGTAACTGTATCTGTGTAGATTGGCTCAACTTCAGGAAGTAAGGTTTTCGGCACCTTCAAACTTGCCTTTCCCTGGTTTGTGCTGCTATGCCTAGATAAGAGTATGCCTTCCATCATGTAACAGATGAATTCTTAGAAAAAGCTGTGCCATGAATTAGATTCATTTTTGAAAATCAAATTTTATTTCCCTTTCGATGCATGGGCTGTTTTATGTTTATTTCTGACAGCCCTCCTCTTAGGTTTTTCTGACAAGCAGTTAATGATCTGCAAACACCAAAATGCACTAAAGGATCTCCATTTTCCAGGGAAGACTATATTTCTAATGTGAATAATTAGTATTTATTGCTTTTGTCAGTTGTGAATTTTCTGATATAAGGATTACTTAAGGAAGAGTCCCGCTGTGTTGTGTAGCCAAACGTTTGGGAAGAAAAGGGAAGCTTTCAAGCTAACAAACAGTTTTAACTAGCCCCTATTAATCTCTGGACTGGCAGAAGGGCAATCCCCATAATTGCTGGGGAAGACAAAGCGATTCGAGGTGGGAGGTCCTGATACACTGGGTATTGTGTTGCATCCCTGAAGTGCCACTGGCTACCAGAAGAGGTATCCGTGGTAACAGTATGGGTCCCAGTGGAACAGAGGGGGAAAAGATTGGACACTAGGTGGACAAAAACTCATCTGGTCTCCACAGAAGAGAGAAATTACTCTTGAGTGAGGGGGAGGGTGGAGGTCTCATCTCTATCATAATCAGCACCCATGCTTCTGTTTGGGAGATGGTGATGGTGGCACCCCATGGGAGGTTAGAAAGAAGGCATGGTCCCTCTTAAGTATTCATCAGCATTGCAAATAATTTGTGGTGGGAATACTTGACTATCTTGTTAACATTTCCCCACGCCGGCTTCACCCTGTATGAGTCTGAGCAATACCCATAGCGCACACTGACTGGAACCCTGTTCAAATGGCCCCTAACTGATGGTGTGGATGAAGGCTGGGCAGTCTGGTCGCTGGGCTAGAAAGCATTTCTCTCCTGCTTGGGAATCAGAACGCTCCTGCTACCGCCCCGGTGCATCACACCCCTGTTTGCTTCATGCCCATAGCATGCAGAAATGGCAGGGACGAGGCAGAATTAGCAAAAGGGAGTGAGGAAGAAAAGAGCACAGCCATTCCACTTCTTTCTTGAAGGCCCAAAGAGCCAGCACTTCGGTCTGGTTACAAATGTTCACCATACCCCTCTTTCCCAGAAAGATGAGCCCTCATGAACCCTTCTTAGTAGAGATACCAGGAGGAGGATCCGATTCAAATTCCCCTCACCAGTCACCTGCTCTTACTCCTGGGAGGCTTCACCCTGCCATGTGGGTACCTGGGGCTGTCCACCCCACAGGTCTCTTGTGTGGGAAAGGTTGAACCTCTGGTCTCCCTAATGCCTCTGTAAGAAACAAATGCAATTGTGTATGTGGCCCAATGCCCAGACCCAGCAGGTTAAATAGGAAAAGGGAGGGGGGTAAGGAACAGGGAGGGGTGTATTAGAAAAGTACTTCTGAGACAAACCAAAACCACGATGAGATACCACCTCACACCTGGCAGCATGGCTACATTGAACAACACAGGAAACGACAGGTGTTGGGGAGGATGCCGAGAAAGGGGAACCCGCTTACTCTGTTGGTGGGAATGCAAACTGGTGCAGTCACTCTGGGAAACAGTATGGAGGTTCCTCAAAGAGATGAAAATAGTACTACGATTCAGCAATTGCACTGCTAGGCAGTTACCTAAAGGATACAAAAATACTGATTCAAAGGGGCATATGCACCCCCATGTTTATAGCAGCGTTATCAACAATAGCCAAACTCTGGAAAGAGCTCAGATGCCCATGGACTGATGAGGGGATAAAGAAAAAGTGGTATATATACACAATGGAATACTACTCAGCCATCAAAAGAATGAAGTCTTGCCATTTGCAACAATGTGGATGGACCTAGAGGTTGTTATGCTACGCGAAATAAGTCGGGCAGAGAAAGACAAATACCATGATTTCACTCAAATGTGGAATTTAAGAAACAAAACAGATGAACATAAGGGAAGGGGAAAAAAGAGAGAGCGGGAAACAAACCATAAGAGACTCTTAAGGATAGAGAACAAACAGGGTTGCTGGAGGGAGGTGGGTGGGGGATGGGCTAGATGGGGGATGGGTATTTGAGGGCACCTGTGATGAGCACTGGGTGTTGTATGTAAGTGATGAATCACTGAATTCTACTCCTGAAACCAATATTGCACTGTATGGTAACTAATTAGAATTTAAATAAAAATATGCAGAAAAAAAAAAAAGAAAAGGCATCCAGCTGAAGGACAGGTGTTTCCCAGCTCCTGGCTCGTCTTTCCCTTCTGGACCAGTTTTAAAATACACTCCTCTTCCTGATAGTATTTACGTACTCCTCCTAATTCTGAGCTCTTCCCAGTGACCGGGTTCATGTCTACCCAGCGAAGTTCCTCTGGGCTCCCTGAAGCTTCTGAGGAGCAGTAACACAGCACAGCACACCCACTGCATCATAAAAGACATGCAAAAGGTCCCAGAGGGAGGGAGGCCAGAGGTCATGTGATAGTGGAGAGAGCTTTGGTAATAGCCAAGAGTTCAAAGCCCTTGTTGCAATTTCTCATTCTGCCCCTTTTCATTTTTAAAAAGGCCCTTTCTCGTGCCCATAGTTTCCAATGATATTTTAATACTTGAACCTCCCCAAGTGAAGGCCAGCTGTTGTGTTTGTCTATCTACTGTCCTCTGGCATGGGGAATTGCGAAGCTTAGGAGTGCCTGAAGCCTCTCTAAGAACCCCAACACAGCAGCCCGGACCCCTTGAGACCCTGCAAGTTAGATGGGGAAAGAGATGGAGGGAGGGCTGTTAGCTTGTCATGCTGGCGGGAGATTTCAAGCTCCTGAGCAATCTCTACCCTCTGTCCCATTGTTTTCTTTCTCTTTATGACATTTCTTGTGCCCCTGCTGCTTTCCAGGTTCTACTGCTTTTGTTTTTCTGTGCTGACTAGCATCTAGGGATGTTCACCGAAATTCTTCCAGGTAGGGCCATTGGAGGTAAGAGATTCTTTGAAGCCTCTATGAAATCGCTAATATGGCAGCCCCGACCATGTGACACCCAGCTGGTAAGAGAAAGAGAGAGGGAGCTGAGGGGCAGTTAAAGGGAAGTAGGAGAGCGCTATCTTCTACTTCTGTCCTGTTTTTTCCTAAGAAATTCCTCTACTCACAGCTTTGACCTAGGTCATACTGACTGAAATCTCCACTGATAACCAAGCCCTGGACCTAGCCACCGGCCATCCTCTAGGATGGGAAGTTGAAATCAGGGGCTTGCTGAAGGGTCCACAAAGACACTAATACAACAGTCCTGGTCACTCAAGACCCACGCAGTAAAGGAGCAATGGAAAAGGAAGGGTGTCATAGGGATCATAGGAGAAAATATAAACATTCCAAGGCCTCTGGACATTATTACCCTGTAGTGTCATTTCTTCCTCATTTTTAGGACTTCTATAGTCCATAGTCTCCAGATACCATTGCTTGCATTGCTTGAACTTCCCTATAGATTTCTGTCTGCTCTTGGGGCACCCTAAAGCCTCAGATTCCAGTCCCTGAAACAATCATCTCCCATTGGTCCCTGTTGATCAGAGGAAAAAATTTCCTTTCTTTCCCTCTCTGACAGGAACACTGGGAGGAGGAGGCTAGCACTCAGCCAGTCAGCTGTGTTCACTCTCAAGATACCTCTTCCTGCCAGACAGGCCCTAGCTACTTCTACTCAGGCTTCTCTCTGCCTTATAGGACCAGCCTCCAGCCTTCCCCCTGTATCCTTCATGTAGGATTAATGGAAAAAAAGCAAATCCAAATCATCAAAGTAGAAATTCTCTTCTATGTTATGCAATCAAACGTTCTTCAAAGCAGCTCTTAGTCATCTGTGTTGGAATCACTTGGGGTGCTAGTTTAAAAATGCAGATCAATAGAACCTATGGGATCAACATGGCGGGAGGAGGCATTAGCCCAATAATCTGTGTTTTAAAATAGCTCTCCAAATGATTTTATATGCAACCAGTGTTGGAAAACATTGCTCTAGTGCAGTCATTCATCAAATTATTGAGTCCCCTATTCAACATCCCTGACAAGTGGCCATTAGCTTATTCTTGAATCCCTTCAAAGATGAACAGCTCACTATCTATGGAGACAGCTCATTCTATTTTTGGATCGCTCTATGAGAATGTTCTTCTTACAATGAGCCAAAAATCTCTATCCCTGTAATATCTACCCTTTGAGTTTTGTTCTGTCCCTTAGGGCCCCATAAAACAAGTACAATTCATCTTTGAAATGTCTACCCTTCAAATATTTTTTTTTCAAAAAAGGAAACATCAAATTTAATTTAAAGGAAAAAAATCAGAAATTGAGAAAACAACAGAACAAATCAATTCCTGAAAAAAAGAGGTCTGCATCTTGGTGATCACATTTATTGAAAGGGTTGGAAAAAAATTAAAATGCCCTTTAGCTTAAGAATTTTTTAGTTATCTGCAAATCAACTCATTTCAGGAGTGGAAGAATCCTTGGTCATTTCTTAATATCAAAATTTACACAGGTTTCTCTTTTGAATGTCTTCTACATTTAAAGAGGCAAACATACAAAAGCTCCTATATTCCATACATGATAAATTCTTTGTTTCAGCCAACTCTTAAAGGAGGGGCAACTAGTACAACACCATCTCCCCAGACAAAAAGCATTGGAATATTCCATTTTGTTGATTTATATATCTCTTCGTATGTTTCCTCATCAATTTCTATAGTAGTCACAGTTTCTTCCACATCTCCCAATATCATATTTAAATGCTGATCATAAGCATGTAATCTGCCTCGAAGCTCTCTGTCATTTCTCATTTTCACATAAATTCGCTCATCCAGGCTGAGCCTGATGAGATCCAGGGGCTCTTCTACAGTGTTGGTAGTTTGTTGCTGGTCCACGTCGTCCGCCATGTTTCAAACCCTGGGCCTTTTCCCGCCTCTACCCTTCAAATATTTTTAAGACGATCCTAATATATTCTACTGCTGCATATTTTCTTCAGGCTAAATAGTCTCAATTCTTGTGATGTGAAAAACAATCTTGTAAAAAACTGTAGACTAGTCCCTGTAGGTCAGCTCTTTGGGCAATTCCAGCTAGGAGTGTTTTAAGACAAGATCAACACGGAGCTATGAGAAGCATGGTTGTCTTCTTGATGTCAACTCTAAAAATCTGAAGGTGTCCTCCAAGCACCTGTCTCTTACCTTTGACGACTCCCTATGGATCTGTATTGCATGAATGTATCCAAGCCTCCTTGAATATATTTATATTTCTCCTCAATCACTGACCATCCTATTCTCAACCTTCTTGCTTATACAATTGGCTGAAACCCCAGGCTGAGAAAATAAAGCAAAAATGTTCTTCAGGATTTGGCCAGTGGGGTAGTTTGCTCCCTGCTGCTTTCTATAACAAACTTCAGATATTTGTTCATTACGATTACCCAAATGATGGTGGTGGTGGTGGTGGTGGTGGTGTGTGTGTGTGTGTGTGTGTGTGTGTGTGTGTGTACATGCACACACATGTGTATGTGTGTCTGTCTGGAAGAAAGGGGCAGGATACAAATATTTGGAAATCAAACTTCAAAACTCTGTGCAAAGGGGCTTTAATATGATTCTCTTCATGATTACCCCATTAATACTACCACATTCAGGAAAAGGGGCTGCTCATTTTGGCTGAAATAATGTCTATTATAGTGGGGTTATTTTTAAATATGAAGTGTTGGTTATGAAATCTTTCATTTGATATTGTTTGCCAAAGCAGCGATGGATTTTGCTTTTCAACACTGGTTCTTCAAACTCATTTAAAAGAAAGCAAAGTATTCTTTGGAGAGTCCCTTTTTAATGAACCTCATCTTCACATGCCAAATGTGAATGATGAAATTAGAAATAAGACATCGCTCAGAGCACCCTGGTCTCAAGCAATGATTTCCAATCTACCCGTGGCGGGCTATAGATTGATTTCTACCATGATGCTATTGTTTCAAAGCAATACTTTTTCTGGGAACCTTTTTTTCCATCCTAAATTTCCTCCCCCAAGCATATACACATACACTACCTTGTACAAACAAATCTTAGTGTGAACCCTATAGAAAACTAACAGTTCCTCAGTCAAGAATAGCCATAGTCTAACATGATATAAAGTCATGGTCTTGTTTTTTTATTGTTGGTTTTTTTTTGTCACATATGTATTCTCATGTACCCCTTGAACTATTTTTAAATTTTGTCTCCTTTAAAATCTTTTCTCTCCAAATATTTTGAAGCTGTCCTTTTCTCCAGAAACCTTTTCTGATTAATTCATCTGACTCCCCTATTGTTTATATATTGGACTCAGGGGTCTGGATGGCATCTCCTATTCATTCCCAGAATGTCTAGGACAGGGTTCTTTATCCAGTGGGTTGGAAAATCAATGCTACTGAATGATGCTAGAAATAGTCTGTGGGTACCTGTGTGGCTTAGTCGGTTAAGTGTCCGCCTTCGGCTCAGGTCATGATCCTGGCATCTTGGGATGGAGCCGGGTGTTGGGCTCCCTGCTGAGTGGTGAGCCTGCTTCTCCCTCTCTCTCTGCCCTTCCTCCTTCCCCCTGCTCATGCGCACGTGCGCTCTCTCTCAAATATATAAATAAATTAAAAAAATCTTAAAAAAGAAATAGTCTGTAACCCAGACCAGAGACTCAAAGAAGATAAAATTGAGAGTCAAATAAATCAGGCTGTGAACACAAGAATTTTTACAAAACTGAGAAGTAAGATTCAGTTCCAGAATTCAGGTTTCTTTAGGCATAGCAGCTAACCACCTTCAACCACCTTCAGGAACATCTTCATTAGGGCACCAGGGGGTGTGCACATAGGAGATCAGTTTTGGGAATAATGTACAGACAGATGCCCACAATCAGAACTGGAAAGAAATGCAATAGATCATCACTATCTAAGTCCCTCCATCAGACAGGTAACATTCTCAACCATTTAGAACAGAAAGAAGGTGGGTTTCATTCTACCACCCATCACCTGCATTCTGGTGCAATCTTGCTGGGGCATCAGAATTGCAGCACAAACACAGAAAGAGAAAGAATGTTCCCTCAAAGTTTTGTTACAAGCAGGAATTGGTAGCTAAAATATCCGGGACCCTCCATATACATACGTGATATAGACAGGACTTTAGGTTTTTTTTTTTTAAGTTTTTTTTTAAAGATTTTATTTATTTATTTGAGAGACAGAATGAGAGATAGAAAGCACGAGAGGGAAGAGGGTCAGAGGGAGAAGCAGACTCCCCGCTGAGCAGGAAGCCCAATGTGGGACTCGATCCCGGGACTCCAGGATCATGACCTGGAGGTAGGCATGACCAAAGGCAGTCGCTTAACCAACTGAGCCACCCAGGCACCCTAGGTTTTTTTCAACACTTACATACATACACATACCTCCCCCTCAGTTGCAGTCCTGTATCAAGATGAAACTTTGTGATACTAGCTAAAGTTCTGCCCTAGCAGCCTCTTCCTATTGGGAGAGAGGCATTTATAGCCTAAGAGAAGAGTGGGATTGTTTGAGCAGCAATGGGAAGAAAACAGAACAGAAAATGTCCTCATCTTTTGTATCAAAATAGACCTTAAAAGTTAAAACAGAGAAACAAAGAATTGTCATACAATCCAGCAATTCCACTCCTAGGTATATACCGAAAGGATCTGAAAACAGGGATTCAAAGAGCTCTTTGTACACCAGTGTTCACTGCAGCATTATTACTTGGATAGGGTTAATCCTCAAAAAAATATTCAAGTCCAGAAGCCCCTGTGTTTCATGCCTTTACTGTGTCTTACTGCTTTCTTCTTAGAAGATGGATTTATGGTAGAAGTGACTAACTCCATTTTGCAAAAACATAACTACTATACCCCTGGTGCCTAACTTGATATGATAGACCCTCAATATTTATTTGCTCTCTGATTAAAAATGTAGAAGATGTTGAAGACTGGAATGAATATGACCACAGGACATCACCTAGTAGTTTTTTTTTTTGGGAAAAAAATCATGTCAAGCTTTTGTTTGTGTGAGTTGCCTTTTCCTTTCAAAATTAGAGTGCAGGGGTGCCTGGGTGGCTCAGTCGTTGGGCGTCTGCCTTCAGCTCAGGTCATGATCCCAGGGTCCTGGGATCGAGTCCCGCATTGGGCTCCCTGCTCAGCGGGAAGCCTGCTTCTCCCTCTCCCACTCCCCCTGCTTGTGTTCCTTCTCTCACTGTGTGTCTCTCTCTCTGTGAAATAATAGGTAAAATCTTAAAACAAACAAACCAAAAAACCAAAAGTAGAGTGCAACCAACCATTCTAGTTGACCGAATATTTTTGTTAGCTGCGTTTCAGGAAGTTGAACTTTTACTTGATCCTGATGGTCAAGCTTTTAGACATCTGCATGGTGATGAAGGAGAATTTAATAATTAACCTGTGCCAGCTTGCCAGGTGAACTCAAGGAATGTCTAATTGAACAGATGGGCCCAATTCCTCCAACTAGAAGCACTGAGGGGATTTGATTTTGTCAGCTAAGGAAAGAAAGTGAGATCTGAGGTGAATTACTCTAGGGAAGAGAGTTTCAGAGTTCTCCCCAAGATCTGGGGATCCTGTGTGGTGTTAATTACCCTGGCGTTGTCCGAGAGAGTTGGCAGCCTCAAAGAAAATGAAGACTCCCTTAGGCTTTCTGGGCTGTGAAATGCTCTCATAAGCAAGTAGGTTACCTGCGAGGACTAACAGAGAAATGCTAATGAAATCCATATGGTTGGTTACTTTGGGCAGATGGCCGGCATGCCCCCTTGGAAGCACCTGAAGGTTCTAGGTGGTCTTCAAGGGCAGCTGTGAGTCGTTCATGGCGAAGCGGTTGAATCTGCAGGCCACAAAGGAATGGCTGAAAATGGACTAAGAGATGAGGTCAGGAGTAGTATTTTATAACAGGGGTAGGGATGGGATCAGGAGGATGGGGGAGGGGGAGGATATAAATGAACTTTCTCTCTCCTCCCAAAGCCAGGCAGAAACCCACCTCTCTTCCACTGAGCCAGCAAAGATTATTTTATTTTCTCTTATTTTCTTCTTGGGAAATACCCCTCCCTCATGTCTCCACAGAGCCTTGTTGGGAGTCTTTATGCTTTAATTGTTCTAGAGTTGGGCCCTTCCTCTGAAGTCTCCTGGGATTTGGGGCGCCTGGGTGGCTTAGTCGGTGGAGCATTGGACTCTTGATTTCAGCTCAGGTCATGCATGATCTCAGGGTTGTGAGATTGAACCCTACATCCAGTTCTGCACTCAGCTTGGAGTCTGCTTGGCCCTCTCCCTCTGCTCCTCCTCCTGCTCTCTCTCTCTCTCTCAAATAAATAAGTAAAATCTTTTAAAAAAAAGTCTCCTGGGACTTATAGAACCCTTCATACTTTTAGAGATCTTTCTGTGATATTATCCTCTTACCCTATAAGGAAGGTAGAGCAGAGAACATTCCCCTTGATAGATGAGGAAACTGAGACCAAATACTTCTTACCCAAAGAAAAACGAGAAAGTCATCAGTGGATGTAGAACTAGAAATCATTTTCATCCTCTCTCTTTTTCTTTCCAGTTTTATCCAGCCGCAACATAACCCTTGGCATATCAGAAACTATAATCAGCTGTGAATAATGGCGGTTTGCTATGTTTGTGGCATTCACTCTAGTTTTATGGATGTCTTCCTTTTCTATGCCATCTTGTCTTGGATCCTTTTGAGGTTATCAGAGCATGGGAAAATGTCACTTAAAAGTGTGTATAGGTTTTCTTTTCTAATTGATCCATCAAGGGATATAAAAACAAAGATCAACTAGGAGATAATACAGACGCCTTAGCATGTGCTGCACCAGAGGCTTGATTCATGCATAACACTCCCTGTTTCTGTGAACACTCAAGCCAGAAAGGCAGTGAGATGGGGTGGACAGAGGACCCAATCTGGACTCAGAGTTCGAGCTCTTCCCCATGGAGCTGAGTGACATTTGGCAAGCCACAAAGCCATTTTGCCCCATGTGTTTCCTCCACGAGGTAGGGGGCAATCATACCTGTTCTGCTTGCATTGCAGGATTGTCAAGGGCATCGAATGTGGTAATGTATGTGAATATGTGTTGCAAATTGACAGCCTGCTAGATTGTGAGCTTCCAGAGGGTAGAGGCCATTTCTGTTTTATTCATTACCTACCTGACTTTTGTGTTGGGGTTGTGAAGAATCATTAACCCTACTGTTATTCACCATGGGGTGTACCCACAGATTGGCAGGTGTGGGGAAGGAGCAACATAAAACTAAACACTGTCAGCTGCCCTGGAGGTGTGATCATCTAGTTTCCTGACATGCCTATATTTCAGGCCAGTCTGTCCCCTGAAATAACCTCGAAATATGGTGGAAAACCCTGTCGAGGTGTTTTCATGTGATCTGGCCAAAGACAGGCAGAAATTTAATTTTGTGTACGGAGATGGAATCTCAGTGCTTAGCCTGGAACTTGGTACATGGAGTGTGCTCAAAAAAAGAGTTATTATTGAAGGAGTGAAGAATACATAGTAGAATCTAGGGCATTATTATTAGCCTGTCTTCATTGCTACATTGTCTCCTTTCTCTTGGAGACAGATATTAGGTGTGTTGTCAGTTGTGGGCAGTTGTCACGTCAACCAACCTCCACTCCCTTGGAAGGTGTCCTCTCCACCCAGGTCAAGACTTGCATGCAAGGAAGACCTACAGAACCACAGATCCCTGGGTGCTGAGGGCTGGGAAAAGCCAACAGCTGTCTGGGTGTACCTTTCCCTCTTCCAGAGGCCTATGTGGTCAGGCCTCAGCATCCTCATCTTGTGCTTGTGCCTGCCTCTACCTCCAGTCTTGACCTCTGAGGTCTAGGAGTCTTGTCATGTACGACATAGGAAAATAAGACTGTTTTTGATAAGGTGACATCCAAATAGCCGTGTCACAATTAAAAAACAAATTTTTCTTTTGAAAAACTGTCAAGTGGTATGTACCACAGATGTCTCTGACCTGCCATCCCTCGATGTCAACTCATCTCTGGTTGTTGCTATTATGTGTTCCCTAGTGTGTGGTTTGGCTGTGTCCTCAAACATTTGGTCTCATCATATGTGTCTTCAAACCAATTAAAACTGGTTGCAGTTGTCCAAGTATATTGTCTTCCAAAATTGCAAATTCATCATAGTACTTGGTGAGAAAATTTTTAACAAAAAGATTTTATATTTTGACATGTTTCCTAAGGCTAGGGGTTGGGTTGTGGGGTTAGGGAGGTCTGTTATGTGCATAGCTCAGTTGTAACAAAGCATAAAGATTCACGGTTAGTTTTCTTGACCATGTCAAAAGGTCAGCATACTCAGCAGAGGTGCATCTGTGGGGAGACTTTTCCCCTTTCCCCATATACTTCAAAAGCCCTATAATAGGTAACTGAGAAATGTTGACATGTGGACTCCAACTGAAAATTCATGTGTGTGTGTGTGTGTGTGTGTGTGTGTGTGTGTGTGAGGCGGGGGTGGGGAGAGAGAGAGATTCTGAATGTGTAAGCAGGATCTAAATACTATTATTAGGGACTACTTTTCAAATCAGTTTGGAGGGCTCTTCATTTACAGCCTGAATTAAAAAAAAAATTAAATGACCAATGACAATTAGTCAAAGAGTCCTGTGTTCAAACAAAACAATTTCCGTAAGTAATTCAATTGTGCTACATGGGGCATACAACGTCTACAGGTCAGAAGATGGTGGTCTCCAGATGAAGTTCAATTCCTCTGTCCTGCCCAGGGCCCTAGAGCAACTCACTCTCCTTCCACTCCTTCCTTTTATGTTTAATTTCTTAAAGGGGTTCAAATTCATATTAAACATTTCATTAAAAAAAAAAAACCCTTTAATCCCCTGAACTACCTTTAGTGGGGATTCAACCAAGTCTCTGGAAAAGAAATCAAGCATCATAGTCATCTCATTATATTGCTAGGGGTCTGAAGGCAGAAAGAATGTTGGAATTGCTTTTTCTCCCAGTGCTACTTTTTTAACATGAGTCTGTATCAGGTTAAATTTCCAAAACCTAGTGGAGAATGATCATTTCGGCACAGCTTTCAAACTCATAGTGGCATTTCTCTGGGCAATGACAATAAAGCTGTCACCTGGTTTTTTAGCATGGGTACCTCCACTGTGGTTGGGACATTTCGTTTTGGAGCTGCTGTCTAAGGAAATCAGTTTGCAAGTCAAGAGAGCTGACAGTAATATTTCAGAAGTCTCTTCCAGCTGCATGCATTTTGCTCAGTCACCCCCCCCCCTTTCCTGATGGAACAGGCCTCTCTGTGCCCGTGACTTTACAGGACGGTCAGATAACAGCTAAGGATAGCTGGAAAATGAGAAAAACAAAGGAATCATTTTAAAATACCATCATTTTAATGGCAGCCTTATCCAGGACGAGTAAAAATGTCTGCAGGGCAATTAGAAAGGAATTGTATTTTATTTATTTCTCTCTCTTAGTGGAAGAACTAGAGGGCTGGCCCCAGGCTGTTTTATGGTATTACCATTTGGTCCCTGAGGTTTTAGTATGCAGGAGAATGGGAAGAAATGAGCTCACGTTATGTTTGTAAATGTTGCATGTGATCTCGTTTTATTCTCTAAAGTTCAGAAGGCATGCCATCGGAGGGCCTCACTTTTTTCTTAACATGGTGGAGTAACTATTCTTAAAACTGCCTTGAGATCATTGGGGGGTAGGGGAGGGTGGTGACAAGCTAGTTCAGTGAAGTCCCTGAGTAAGAGATGATGTGTTCTGGCTGGCTGTCTTCTCTGATCGATGTGGTTCAAGGAGGGTGGAGTGGAGAACATGGAGAGGACAGATGGCTTCAGTTGGCACCCCCCCCAATTATATGAATACCAACCTTACCCTTTGTTAGGTCTACATGACATTTTCAATACAAGCAGGCTAAAAAAGTTGGTTTTTCTAGATTGCTCAGTTTCACTCTTAGATCATCAACCTTTGTGTGCTGCCTGAAAGAACTTCCCCACAGAATCCTAATGCTGTCACCAGCGACCATTTGGGGAAAAAGAAAAGTGGTGCATGAGAATTAGAAAATGATTTGCATTTTCTTATACCTAGAAATATCCAGCTCCCTCTCTAATCAGATTTTCATAACAACTCCATTTCCATACGAATTACTCATTGGCTGTAAAGGTCACTAGGAATTGGTGAGCATTAGAAACCGCAAACCAATTAGAATGTGGCAATAGCTATGTTCAGAATTGGATGTTGATTAAAATTGGCTCTGGTAATACGATACTTTTTAATGAAACCATCATTGAATGGATTAGCAGACACTTTCCTGGTTTTTGAGAAAGACACAAAATGTGTGGGCGGGGGTGGGGTCTGGGTATGGGAACAATGACTATTTTGGTCACGCTTTCCAGCCTTAATGCTAATCAATCTTCCCAGAGAGGGTCCTTTGCTGGCAGTATGGATGAATGGCCTTTGAAAGCTTAATGGGAATTGATGCCATCTATCGATTACCATTTAAAGTACACCTTCCTAATTTCGAATCGTTTTTGAAGGCAAAATGCTTTCCAATGGAACACGTATCTCTTATCAGAGGGTCCAAGTCTGGTGTCTTGATAGCCTAAGTGATCAATTACCTCATACAGCAACTTGATGCCGATTGGGATGCTGTTGAAGGTTGATACCAAACCAGTTTGCCATGGAGCTGATTATGTGCTGACTACTCAGCAGATGGAAATCCCTGGCTTGCTGCCCTGAAACATGTGAATGATTTCATGCAGGCAGGGGATTATTCTGAGATAAGTTTCTGGGACTGCCATAGTGGTGAGGGTCAAGGCCAGCATAGTTCCAGAAGGTCTTCATTGATGGTTCCAATACTGGGCCCCTCTCCCTGGTTGGGGATTTTGATGTGCTTGGTAAACAGTGGTAGAAGTGAGAAAGGGATATCCAGAGCCATTGAGAATTCTTGAAAGGGTCCCAGAACTAATGTTTTCTTTTTTAGGGAATGAAAACGGTTTTTAGTTAATTGCTATAATTTTAAGAAAGCTACTCCTGGTTTCCCAGGAAGCAATTGGACAAATCTCATGATAATACATGCAGAAATCTATTTCTTACTGATTTCTTGAAATAAGCTGGTTTTGAACCAACATCTATTTACCCTGGACTTTGAGGAAAGGTCAGTAATTAGATCTGTCATCCAATAACTTGATTATTGGCTGGAGATACTAAATGTTTCCCTTTTACCTACTACATAAGTGGATTCTGGATCATTGCTATAAGCAGTTTTACTGGCGACAATGGCCGGCAGTGGTAATGTATAGAATGGGCTCGTTTTCTAATCACCGTACTTTCCTGCTTGGGGCAACTGAATCAACATTTGAGTTCTTAAACACTCCACCGGTGGCCTTTCTTATAGTTCAGTTGGTATAGAACAAAGATCTTGATAGTTTATGTAAAAGTGGCTTGTCCATCCTATTTTCTTTCTATAATTTTCTGCTTCGATCTCCTTTCATCTTTCCTCTTGGAAAGAGGAAGCTTTCCAAGAGGAAAGCTAGTTAGCTAAGAAGCTTTACTAACTTCTGCTCGTGAACACCTTGCTGTTTCCCCACTAAAATCTGGCCGATGATGGGGTGGTGGGCGTGGAATAAGTGTACTCAAGAAATTTAAACAATTACCAGCCTCCCTGAAAATTGAATTATCAACATTGAATTATCAACATGGATATGAATCCTTGAAACAAACGTAAAACATTTCAATAGGAAACCATTGTCTAAAATAGAACATGCAATTTGATAGTCTGTCACTCCTCAGAGTCTTAGGCAGAGCCATGTACCTACCTTCTGTGAACTGCTGAGACATAATAAAATCATGCTTTCATAAATCTAGAAAGGACAACGCATATTATTTAGTTCAGTCCCCTCATTTCTCAAGCAAGGCGATGAAGGCTGACAGAAGTGAAATGACTTGCCCAAGGACAAACAATCCCTTTGTGGCAGGGGTGGGATTCAAACCTGGGAGTTTGAGCCTCACTCTCTTGATATGCCCCTTGTAATGCTGCACACAAGTCTTAGTTGTCAACAACAATGAATTGGGTCACTAACCAAGCCGTGCTGTATTTAAGACGCTCTGCTTTGATAACATCCCCACACTTTCCCCACCCTCCTTTAAAAGCCCTGTGAATTTGCCTTTGTGAGAAGACGATAAAATAAAAAGCAGCTGGCCCAATTCATGGCAGAGCACTTACTCGGAAAAATTCTTTCGTCGAACCAGAGTCCAGGGTCCCATATGCAATTTCCGTCTGCTTAGCTAAGTCTTCGGCACTCTCTATGGGAGAGACCATTCTCTCCACAGTCAGAAAAGCAGCGAGATTGGCAGTATAGGACGAAATGATGATCAGGGTGAAGAACCACCAAACCCCTCCGACAATGCGCCCGGACAGCGATCTACAGAAAAAACAAAGACCAATCCAGACCCAGAGGGGCCGGATTTCAGTTTAAAAAAATCCTTATCTTTATTTCTGGAAAGAGAAGTGGTTTCAAGATAGTTGACGTAGATGATGTCAGGGAATTAAAACACCAAACCAAAGTAACACCTTCACAACATCCCATGTCATGATGACAGATGATGATGGTACATGCATAATGCTCTTTGGGCATTTATGGCTTGCAAAGCAGGATTTTTTTTTAAATCCTAGGAAGAATATCTTTTTACCAGCTCCTGCTTACATGTAAGAACTGTACTTATCAGATTCTCTTCCCGTGTGAGCTCTCCCACCTCCTTTAAGGCCAGGCGTTCTCAGCCTGCACGGTAGGATCACCCGGGATCTTCATTAAAAAAAAAAAAAAAAAATCTCACGCTCAGGCCTACCCAACACCAGTTAAATCAGAGCCTGGGAAGTGGGACCCAGACATACATTTTTTAAAGCTCACCAGGTGATTACGGGGTATAGCCAAGGCTGAGAACCACTGATGTAAGCTGATGTCATGGGAGAAACACAGAGTCAAAAAGCCTCATGTATTTGAAGAGAAATGGGTCGGTGGAGGGGTACTCTTCACTCTGAGTTTAGTAAATTTAATAAAGACTTTGCCATTTTGTGGAGTTGGTCACCTGTGAGGCAAGGAGCCGTGAGATAATATTTATTAGGTTCTTAATAGAAATGGCTAGTGGGGCTCAGGAGCTTAACTCCAGGGATCAAAACTCTCCCCTTTTACAAACTAAGCCTTAGCACACAGGACAGGCCTCAAGCGAAGTAGGGAACTACCTGTATAATAGAATTTGCCAGGCACTAAAAGGTTTGTTTCCACCCCTACCTCCCCCCACCCCCAGTAACCAAACAAAACCATCCTCACCAGCCTGCCATAGAAATTCTTCCGATTGGAATCACCCTCTGCATTTTCTTTAGAAGACTTGGTCAAAAGGTTAACCAATAACTTCAATAGGACCTATTATCATGTGATCTTGGATGAGCCAATCCAATTAGCAGAGAATGGGACAGAAGATGGGTAAATTGTCACAAGGGAACATTTGGTTCTTAAAGGTAGCCACGCCTTTGGCACTCCGTGGGGTGTTTGTGAACAGGCAGACTCGGATATATCTGAGTGCTCAGGAAGTTGAGCTTTGGACGCATCCCTGGTGATTGCAGTGGTCTGCAGACCAAGCTGAGGAATATTGTTCTCCTACCTCAGTGATTCTCGACTCCGCCTGCACATCAATATCATCTGGGAAGCTTGAGATGAAAGAAAACAAAGTACGACGACACGCACAAAAATGCCTGGGCTCCACCCCAGACCAACTGAATCAGGCCCTCCGCGGCGGGGGTTAGGCCGAAGCAGTAGCATAAGTATAAAGCGCTGGTGCAGCCGGGATTGGGAGCGACGGTCCTGAACCGTGAACGCTACCCAGGGAGAGCGTCTGTGGGGAGTCAGGGGCCAGGGAGGGCCCCGGATGCTCAGGGATGGGATGCGGCTCGGCTCGTTCGGAGGCAGCTTCGTCTCCTTCACAGTGTTGCTGAAGGCTGGCTCTGGCTGCAGAAATGAAAATCTGGTCCCTAGGTTTTATAAAACATCGCCACATTCTCTCTAGGCTAGTTCTCTCCGTGGCAGAGCTCCATTCTGATTAGGCTCTGCTCTCCCATGCCCAGAAAAACTCTCAGGAAAAGAACCCGCTCTGTCATGAAGGGAAGAATCGGCGCAGGAGCCTGGCACATCCCCAGGCTCTGTGGGAAAGAGGGCAGTTCTGGGCTGAAAGCCGGCAAATCAAGCTCGTCTTTGTTTGTACTGGTATTTGACCACTTTGAAGCAAATTTAAATTCCCGTGTCCCAAGATAAACTTTTATTAGCTTCTGGAAAATTCAGTTGCTTTTGACTTTACATTCTGGTCAAATAGTTTTGGCAGGTGTTTTGATAAATGTTGTTCTTTATTGATGAACTAAAACAAAGCTACTTGATTTTTTGAAGTCTGTCATTCCTATTGGTTCCTGGATGCTTAAAACCACCCTTCCTTCTTTATTTTTGAACACAATCACTTTTTGCCTTTCAGATGTGAAAATCTGCTTTGCAACGGACTTCTCTAACTAAGGATTATATTCTCTCAGTATCCCCTCTGGGAACATGTCCCTCTTAATCAGAAGAGGTAAAAACATTGGGATGAGGCACAAAGAATGTGTCCAAATGCTAAATGTTTACAGGATATTTCAGTTAGGAATTTGGACCTTTATAGTCTTTCTTCATTGCTGCCATATATATTTAATTTATCCTCGACTGATCTGACTCTGGCAATAATTTTACCACATAAAAGTTAATGTTTCAAAGTAGCATCTGTAGTAATAGGGTTATAAAAATGATAACAATAATAGCTAACCCTTACTGAGCCCTTCCAGACTGTTCTGATTGCTTTGGGTTCACATGGATCAACTCTTTCAATCCTTCCTCTCTATGGTTAGGTACTATTTTTACAGATTAGAAAACAGAGGCATTTTGGGGAGAAGGAAAGATGGCGGAGAAGTAGGGGTCCCCGGAATTGAGCTGCGTATCTACCAGACCACTCTGAGCACCCACGAAACCAGCCTGAGATGTAAGAAGATCTGGATCCCTACAAACAATATCACAGGCGGTTGGTTTCAAGGTACGAAGCAGGGAGCCGTGATTCCGCGGGCAGATATCGGAGGACAAACGGCAGCAGGAGGTTGCCAGGCCGTGGGGATCCTACACTGTCGGTGAGCGACAGCCTTGCGCGCTGGGGACGGGGCACAGACTTGCAGGCCGGTAGCGGCGGGGAAAGGACTTTAGGGCAGCCTCCGGGGCGGAAACCCGCAGCGGCAGGGTCGTGCGTGCGCTCTGGGAGCGGCTGGCGGTTTTAGAAGCACAAAGGGCAGAGACGTGCCCCGACCTGGAGGCAGGACTGGAGGCACTGTGGAGAGGCGCACAACCCAGGGCGCTGCAGTTTATAGCAGCACGGACAGAAACGGAGATGGTGTGGCCTGGAGAGCTCACTGAAGAACAGACTGTGGTCTCTCTGCTCTGAGGCAGAGGGTTGGAAACGGTCTCTTCTGCTCTGACTCACGGAAGAGACGCAGAAAGCCACCAGGAAAAGCCGCCAGAGAACAAAAGCCCCCAAAACTGATTCCCGGTGAGCCCATCCCCCGCCACAGGGGGGCAGGGCAACTCCGCCCAAACAGGGTTGCCTGAGTAACAGCGCGGCAGGCCCCTCTCCCAGAAGAGAGGCTGGGAAAACAAGAGGCCAGCAACCCTATGGTCCCAAGAAAACAGGTGCATCTTGCTTGGGTTCTGGTCAATAATTTGGACTCTATACATTCCCTCAAACACCCATCAACAGAATGACTAGGAGGAGGAGCCCCCAAAATAGAAGAGACTCAGAGATTATGACTTATGCTGCAGATTTACAAATGCATGCAGATATAACCAAGATATCGGAGATGGAATTCAGGCTAGCAATTGTGAAGACAATAGCTAGAATGGAGAAATCAATTAATGGCAAAATAGAGTCTCTAAGGGCAGAAATGAAAGCTGAATTGGCAGAACTAAAAAATGCTATCAATGAGATCCAATCCAATCTAGATAATCTAACAGCTAGGGTAAGTGAGGCAGAAGAAAAAATAAGCGACCTGGAAGACAATATAATAGATAAAAAGGGAAAAGAGGAGGCCAGGGAAAAACCACTCAGAATCCATGAAAATAGAATCAGAGAAATAAGTGACACCATGAAGCGTTCCAATGTCAGAATAATTGGAATCCCGGAGGGAGTGGAGAGAGAGAGAGAGAGAGGACTAGAAGATGTATTTGAGCAAATTGTAGCTTAGAACTTCCCTAATCTGGGGAATGAAACAAACATTCGCGTCCTAGAGGCAGAGAGGACCCCTCCCAAGATCAAAGAAAACAGGCCAACACCCCGGCATGTAATAGTAAAACTTGCAAATCTTAGAACCAAGGAAACCATCTTAAGGGCAGTTAGGGGGAAGAAATTCCTTATGTACAGAGGGAGGAACATCAGAATAACGTCAGACCTATCCACAGAGACCTGGCAAGCCAGAAAGGCCTGGCAGGACATATTCAGGGTACTAAATGAGAAGAACATGCAGCCAAGAATACTTTATCTGGCAAGGCTGTCATTTAGAATGGATGGAGAGATGCAGAGCTTCCAAGACCGGCAGAAACTGAAAGAATATGTGACCACTGAGCCGGCCCTGCAAGATATATTAAGGGGGGTTCTATAAAAGGAGAAAGACCCCAAGAGTGATATAGAACAGAAACTTACAGGGACAATCTATAAAAACAACGTCTTCACAGGCAACATGATGACAATTAATTCATATCTTTCAATAATCACTCTCAACGTGAATGGCCTAAATCCTCCCATAAAATGGCACAGGGTTGCAGATTGGATAAAAAGACAGGACCCATCCATATGCTGCCTACAAGAGACTCATTCTGAACCTAAAAATACATCCAGACTGAAAGTGAAGGGATGGAGATCCATCTTCCATGCCAGCAGACCTCAAAAGAAAGCTGGGGTAGCAATTCTTATATCAGACAAATTAGATTTTAAACTAAAGTCTGTAATTAGAGACAGAGAAGGACACTATATCATTCTCAAAGGGTCTATCCAACAAGAAGATCTAACAGTTGTAAATATCTATGCCCCCAACATGGGAGCAGCCACCTACATAAGCCAACTGTTAACCAAAATAAAGAGTCCTATTGATTACAATACGTTAATTGTAGGAGACCTCAATACTCCACTCTCGGCAATGGACAGATCATCTAAGCAGAAAATCAACAAGGAAACAAGAGCTTTGAATGATACACTGGACCAGTTGGACCTCATAGATATATACAGAACATCCCACCCTAAAACAACAGAATACTCATTCTTCTCAAGCACACATGGAACTTTCTCCAGAATAGACCACATACTGGGTCACAAATCAGGTCTCAACTGATACCAAAAGATTGAGATTATTCCCTGCATATTCTCAGACCAAAATGCTTTAAAACTGGAACTCAATCACAAGAAAAAATTTGGCAGAAATTCAAACACTTGGAAGCTAAAGACCACTCTGCTCAAGAATGTTTGGGTCAACCAGGAAATCAAAGAAGAACTTAAACAATTCATGGAAATCGATGAGAACGAAAACACATCGGTCCAAAACCTATGGGATACCGCAAAGGTGGTCCTAAGGGGGAAATACGTAGCCATCCAAGCCTCACTCAAAAAAATAAAAAAATCCCGAATTCACCAACTAACTCTACACCTTAAAGAACTAGAGAAAAAGCAAAAAACGATGACTAAGCCACGCATTAGAAGAGAAATAATTAAAATTAGAGCAGAAATCAATGAATTAGAAACCAGAAACACAGTAGATCAGATCAACGAAACTAGAAGTTGGTTCTTTGAAAGAATTAATAAGATCGATAAACCACTGGCCAGACTTATCCAAAAGAAAAGAGAAAGGACCCAAGTTAATAAAATTATGAATGAAAGGGGAGAGATCACGACTAACACCAAGGAAATAAAACATTTATTAGAAATTATTACCAACAACTATATGCCAATAAACTGAGCAATCTGGATGAAGTGGAGGCCTTCCTGGAAACCTATAAGCTGCCAAGACTGAAATAGGAAGAAATTGACAACATGAATAGGCCAAGAACCAGTAACGAGACTGAAGCAGTGATCAAAAACCTCCCAAAAAACAAGAGTCCAGGGCCTAATGGATTCCCTGGGGAATTCAACCAAACATTCAAAGAAGAAATAATACCTATGCTACTGAAGCTGGTTCAAAAAATAGAAACAGAAGGAAAACTTCCAAACTCATTCTATGAGGCCAGCATTACCTTAATCCCCAAACCAGGCAAAGACCCCATCAAAAAGGAGAATTTCAGGCCAATATCCCTGATGAATATGGATTCCAAAATCCTCAACAAAATCCTAGCTAACAGGATCCAACAATACATTAAAAGGATCATCCACCACGACCAAGTGGGATTTATCCCCGGGATGCAAGGGTGGTTCAACATTCGCAAATCAATCAATGTGATAGAACACATTAATAAGAGGAGGCAGAAGAACCATATGGTCCTCTCAATTGATGCAGAAAAATCATTTGACAAAATACAGCATCCTTTCCTGATTAAAACTCTTCAGAGTATAGGGATAGAGGGAACATTCCTCAAGTTCATAAAATCCATCTATGAAAAACCCACAGCGAATATTACCCTCAATGGGGAAAAGCTGAAAGCCTTTCCCTTAAGATCAGGAATACATCAAGGATGCCCACTCTCGCCACTATTGTTCAACACAGTACTAGAAGTCCTAGCAACAGCAATCAGACAACAAAAAGAAATAAAACGTATTCAGAATGGCAAAAAAGAAGTCAAACTCTCTCTTTTTGCAGACGACATAATACTTTACGTGGAAAACCCAAAAGACTCCACCCCCAAATTACTAGAACTCATACAGCAATTCAGTAATGTGGCAGGATACAAAAATCAATGCACAGAAATCAGTTGCTTTCTTATACACTAACAACGCAACTGTAGAAAGAGAAATTAGAGAAATGATTCCATTTACAATAGCACCAAAAACCATAAGATACCTCGGAATAAACCCAACCAAAGAGGTAAAGGATCTATACTCTAGGAACTACAGAACACTCATGAAAGAAATTGAAGAAGACACAGAAAGATGGAAAAACATTCCATGTTCATGGATCAGAAGAATAAACATTGTTAAAATGTCTATGCTACCCAGAGCAATCTAAAACTTCAATGCCATCCTGATCAAAATTCCAATGACAGTTTTCGAAGTGCTAGAACAAACAATCCTAAAATTTGTATGGAATCAGAAAAGACCCCGAATCGCCAAGGAAATGTTGAAAAAGAAAAAAAAAGCTGGGGGCATCACATTGCCCGATTTCAAGCTATATTACAAAGCTGTGATCACCAAGACAGCATGGTACTGGCACAAAAACAGACATATAGACCAATGGAACAGAATAGAGAACTCAGATATAGACCCTCAACTCTATGGTCAAATAATCTTCAACAAAGCAGGAAAAAACATGTAATGGAAAAAAGACAGTCTCTTCAATCAATGGTGCTGGGAAAATTGGACAGCCACATGCAGAAGAATGAAACTCGACCATTCTCTAACACCATTCACAAAGATAAACTCAAAGTGGATGAAAGACCTCAATGGGAGACAGGAATCCATCAAAATCCTAGAGGACAACATAGGCAGTAACCTCTTTGACATCGCCCACAGCAACTTCTTTCAAGATACATCTCCGAAAGCTAGTGAAACAAAAGCAAGAATGAACTTTTGGGACTTCATCAAGATAAAAAGCTTCTGCACAGCAAAGGAAACGGTCAACAAAACAAAGAGGCAAACCACAGAATGGGAGAAGATATTTGCAAATGACACTACAGATAAAGGTCTGGTATCCAAGATCTATAAAGAACTTCTCAAACTCAACACCCAAAAAACAAATAATCAAGTCAAAAAGTGGGCAGAAGATATGAAAAGACACTTCTCTGAAGAAGACATACAAATGGCTAACAGACACATGAAAAAATGTCATCATCATTAGCCATCAGGGAAATTCAAATCAAAACCACAAATCAAAACCTTACACCAGTTAGAATGGCAAAAATTGACAAGACAAGAAACAACAAATGTTGGAGAGGTTGTGGAGAAAGGGGAACCCTCTTACACTGTTGGTGGGAATGCAAGTTGGTACAGCCACTTTGGAAAACAGTGTGGAGGTTCCTCAAAAATTTAAAAATAGAGCTACCCTATGACCCAGCAATTGCACTACTGGGTATTTACCCCAAAGACACAGATGTAGTGAAAAGAAGGGCGATATGCACCCCAGTGTTCATAGCAGGAATGTCCACAATAGCCAAACTGTGGAAAGAGCCGAGGTGCCATTCCACAGATGAATGGATGAAGAAGATGTGGTCCATATATACAATGGAATATTACTCAGCCATCAGAAAGGATGAATACCCAACTTTTACATCCACATGGATGGGACTGGAGGAGATTATGCTAAGTGAAATAAGTCCAGCAGAGAAAGACAATTATCATATGGTTTCACTTATTTGTGGAACATCAGGAATAGCATGGAGGACATAAGGAGAAGGAAGGGAAAATGAAGGGGGGGAATCGGAGGGAGAGATGAACCATGAGAGACTATGGACTCTGAGAAACAATCTGAGGGTTTTAGAGGGGAGGGGGGTGGGGGGACTGGTCAGCCCGGTGATGGGTATTAAGGAGGGCACGTACTTCATGGAGCAGTGAGCGTTATATGCAAACAATGGATTGTGGATCACTACATCAAAAACTAATGATGTATTGTATGGTGACTAACATAACATAATAAAATTAAAAAAAAGAGAACAGAGGCGTTTTACAGATAAAGAAACTGAGGCATGGAGAGGAGAAATAGGAAAGAAATACCCACATTTTGGTGCTACAGAACAGTCATAGTTTGTCTAAGAAAATCCAGAATGGTGTATACATTACAGAAGATGCAATTTTCTGACAATAACTGAGAATTATAGTTGTAGGAAAAGCAAACATATTTGGATAATTATTGTTTATTATCTGTTGTTCATTTGGAATGGAACTGGGAAAGCTCTCCTTATTTGGAATGATGGGGTTTTCCTGAGACCAAGGGGAGAACTGATTTTGGAGTATTTCCAGAATCATGGTTTGGTATGGAAAGGGGTGTATTAAGCTGCTGCGAATACCAATGGTAGTTTATGCATTGTCTACTTGAAATGGGGAGAAAAATACAGTAATTTATGGAAATTGCACTTGTGCCGTTCTATCAAGGCTAATGGACTGCGTCTGTATGATCTAAAATCAATCCTGCCCATGCTAATCTGGTTATTTGGCCACCATAATCGGTGACCCAGATAATCATGTGGTTGATCTGTAGGACTTAGCTGAGATTGGCTGTTGACATGACTGAAAATAAACCTAAATGCAAAATGGTCATTTTTGTGGCCTCTTGTGTACATGGCTATTGGCTCGGGCAACTACATGGTTAATATGATGATATTCCTATGTGCATGGAGAATTTTAGTGGATATTCACATAGAAATGGTATAATAGTATCCACAAGCCTCAGCAGAGATGGAAAAGGAGCTTCCTTGGAATCCGTGTGAAATGCACAAGCTAGCATTCAACAATCTCCCCTCAAGGCAGCAGTAGCTTTGACAAGAGTCTTGGTGGAATTTCTACCGCTTTCTTTCCTTTATGGCATGAACGCCTAAATCCTTTCACTGAGAAAAGGTACAGTGGAACTCACAGGGAAGAAGCTCTGTAAGAATTTTTACATTTCCCTTTTCTCATTAATGAAACTATAGCCATTTAATAACCCACATTTCACACAGAGGCTATATAAAAAGTGACTGATGGGTCAGCCCCATGACATTTTAAAAAGGATCTATTAAAACAAGACAAGACTTTATAGTTGAGTTAAAAAGACCTGTCATTTTCCAGTTTCTTCCCCTCCATTAATGCAGCTTCAAAATGTTTAACATTCATTTCAAATAGTTTTGTTGCACAAGACAGATTTTGAGTTTGGCATAATGAAATGGCTATAAAATGCTGCACATTTAGTATTTATAAAAATGCATTATAAGGAGCATATCGTACCTTTTGAAGAAATGTAAGAGGAAGTGAATGAAAGTAGATTAGCAACAAGAGAAAAACGACATAAAAACACCGCAAAATAATATACAATGCTCTTGTTATCTGTAATCATATGGAAGTAGAGTTTCCGAGTTAATAATAAAATGTATTTTATGACCTCGGGAATAATAATAGAAGTGAGCTATGTGCTATAACCTTAAGCCTGTAAGTAAATTTTGAAATCTGCACTTTACTAGCTTTGCAAGATCAAGAGCTGAAACTGTGACCACTTCTCCTGTGCACAAACTCTTCATCACACTCTCTCCCCCCATTCTTTCTTCCAAAGTGTGTGTCTTTTTTTTTTTTAAGATTTTATTTATTTATTCATGAAAGACAGAGAGAGAGAGAGGTAGAAGGAGAAGCAGGCTCCTAAGGAGCAGGGAGCCCGATGTGGGACTCGATCCCAGGACCCTGGGATCATGACCTGAGCCGAAGGCAGATGCTTAACCATCTGAGCCACCCAGGCGCCCCAAAGCGTGTGTCTTTTCTACACTCTATTCAATGCCGATTCTATGATAGATTTTTTAAAAAAATGTGCAGAATCAATCTTTGGCTCGTATAGTATTTTCTGATGGGAGTAAGAAACCATCTCCTGAAGACTGAGAACTACAGCTTTCAGCCAGAAAAGTCATAAAATGGTGGCAATAAAAATTCTATTACATCATTAATTGATCCCCACATCACTACTACTTTGAAGAGAGTTTGCAGTAGGATGAGACTCTGGTCAGACATCAGCAAAGCTGAAAGGCTATTGCTTAAAATGGAGCTCCCAAATCCTGTCGTGTTGGTCCCATTCATTTCATACCCTTCGTGTCTTTTATTATTTGGCTTGTATTTTCCGTTTGACAAAAGGATCTGTATGTCAACTAACCTGGATAGATGCCCTGCCTGCTCCTCTCAAGTCTCTGATATCTTGCAGAATTAGAGAAGAGTAATGCCTTTGGAACAACATGCACACAGTAATCAGATTCAAGTTAGCGTGTCCCCTCCAGTTTCTCGGCTAGAATTCCCCCAATCCTCCCATTTTCAACTTAGCCCTCAGATGGCCCTGCAGCTTCGAAGAGAGTCAGCAGGGGGAGCATTTGTCTGGAAGGACTCGGACTTTGGACTGCTCAGCAAGGTTCTATCCAAGTTTCACAAAGGAAATAAATGACAGATTTAAAAAATTGTAACGTTCTGTCAATATCAGTAAATCATTAGAGAATATACAATCAAAACATTTGCACGAGGTGTAATCCTTAAGGAGGGTACTGTATGAATTCAAGGAGGCAAGTTGTTGGTTATTTCTCATCAAGAATCAGCTATGTGGCACTCCCTACAATTTCAACTGTATTCCCAAGGAGTTTTAGGGACTAACATGCAAGTGAAATATTAACTATTAGTATTTGTGAAATTAGGGTGGTGAAAAGCAGCCAGTTTAATAAGGAGGATGGCTACCCTTTACCGAGAACTTACTGTACGCATGCCAGGTACTATACTTTACACTTTACGGATGAGGAACTGAGGCTTAGCCAGATTTAGCAACGTGCCCCGAGTTACACAACTCCTAAGCAGATTGCGAATCCAGTGAGACTAAATCCCGCACCCACGTACTTAACCCCTACGCGCTACCTCCATCTGGCTATACCCACTGCAGATCTCCCCATCCCCCTCCGGTGCAAGAGGGTTGAGTGGAATCTCCTCATACTTTCTTCTCCCGACTGCCCCAAACAAATCAGTTTGTATATGGATATAACCTCAGCTGATCACCTTGATTAGCCTCTCTAAAGGCAATTCAGCCTCTAGCTGAATTGTTCACTCCGAACAATTGGAGTAGTTGAAAATATCAAACCTAATATTGACACGGGCTCTTTAAGCTTCTAAGCCCCTGTCAATACCTTTATTTGATGGAAATACAATGACGCTCGGTGCGCCTCATGCTGTCTCACTGCTGATTTCCCACCCTTTTACTCTGAGTGGATACACACCCGGCAGCATTTTAAGCGCTCACTGCCTAAAACTTTCCTTAACAACCCGGGCGATGGCAGAGTTTCATCGGAGGTCGGGAGACCGGAGAATAGTCCTGGGCACGCACATGAGGAAAGAATGGAACAAGCAAATGCACTTTCGGGTCGGGAGTGGGAGACAGTGTGTGGTAGTGGGAACAGTTATACTGCCCGCTCTTAAAACCCCTTGACCCTGACCTCCACCACAGTATCTCTCCGCATAGGGTTTTGTCTCTGTTGTGAAAAAAGCAGCATGAAGTGGACCGGCGTAGGGTGTGGAGTTGGAGTTAGGTTTGAATACTGGTTCTGCCATTAGCTGTGTGACTGGGCCAATTATTTACCCCAAGCGCCACCTTCTTCAACTTAAAACCGAGCACATGGTGGCAGTGTTTGGAGGATTAAAATCCACAGGATAATGCAGGAAAAGTGCCCAGACGCAGTGGGAGCTCAGCGAAGGCTGTTTCCCCTCTGCCCTCAGGACACAGAAGCAGTTGGGTTGATTTATCTGACGTCTCCTCCTGCTCTGATAGTTGATATAGTTCTACTTTAAAATGTGGTCTCTTATAATTCCTTGAATTGCTTCAATTTTGGGAAAAGTCAGAGTGTACAATGCATGTTCACATGCGGCGCTTTCTGGAGAGTCTGACTTCTAAGTGTGGCCATTAAACAAAAATAAAGTATAACACTGGCATTTGCCGTCAAGGCAACCATGAATCTTAGAGCGCAACTCTGTCACTATCAGGAATTTCGAAATCTGTTAGTAGAAAAGCACATTTCAGTGGAATTACTGTTATACAATTGAGCACAAATATATAACCAATAGAGCTCTCAAGACAAGGAGAAATAAGTATGCTACAATGTATAAAATTTTATCAAGAGGCTTAAAGATATAATTTCCTTTGAAGGACACAAAAGACAATATCGAAAGAGGGATCATCCATTTGGTAGAAAATATACAGAGTAATAACTTATTACTCAAAAGCACAAAAAGGAGAATATTTGTTACTCTAGACCGGTCTTATTCCATAGCCTGTGGGTCCCACTGCTGGGTTGAGTTGCAACCAGCATTTAAAACAGCATGGCACGCTGTAAGGGTAATGTTTGGTGATGCTTGTGATACACACACACACACACACACACACACACACACACCCCGACTCATGACGGAAAATGTATTTCATACTAAGGGACATGGTCAAAAAGTTTGAAAGCCATTGCTCTATATGACAGTATCTAGTGCAGTGTAATGATAAATGTATCCTGGGAAACAAAAAAGGATTTGTAGCTTAAATTCTTCTACAAAAAAAAGAAAAAATCTATCCAGCTTGTCATTTTCAGGTCATCATCTTTAAGTTAGTACTTAATGAAGCAATATGCATAAATACTTCTAAAAACAGATAGCTTTTGAAGAGTCCTGTTTGAGTATACAGAGTAGTATGTAGCACTCCGGTGGGGATATCACAAGTTTAGTTTTGAAAATTCCCTTACAGAAACCAATAAAATCTCTAGCCTTAATGACTCTTTAGCATTGCCTCAACACAGATTACCAGCCATGTTAAAAATCACTCAATTAAGGATTGTTCAGAACCCTAGCCTCCAAGTGAACGTTTTAAAAAAAATAAAAGAAGAAACTAGCAAAATAAATGAACTCCCAGATGGTATCACAAAATGACACACATTATAAGCACAAAAGGAACAGGGAGTGAAATCATTTAGAGTATCTGACCAAGCAGATTGAGAGTGGCAAAAGGTATGACCCTGACAAAAGAGGCTTGCCCCATACACGTTACATTAGAAATTTGAAGATGGTTACCCATGAGTTATGCTGCAAATCTTCATTTGAAATGTTTTGTGCTCCAGGTGGATAATCTTAAAATGAAGTATGCTGTAAAACCATAGTAGGTGACCTTCTGAGTCCTTATATTCTAAATGAAAATCCCCATATGTTTGTATAATGGACTCTAGTCAGTATTTGGATTAATGTTCAATTTTGCCCAAACTACAACTTTTTATTTCAGAAAAATAAATAATAATATAATTTAAAAATAAATAAATAATGCCCTCCCCCCGCCGCCCCACCGATTTTAAAGCTACCACATTTGCTTACAATATTTTATGATTACGAATTCAACACTGTTTTTGTTTAGGTGAATACCACTAAACTAAGTGGGTGAGGTCCAGGACATTCACATTCAGTATTTTCAATAGCTTCGCTGAGATAAAATTTGCATCTCATCAAATTCACCAATGTAAGTGTACAATGAATGAGTTTAGTCAACTTAAGAGTTGTGCAACCATCGCCACAATCCAGTTTTGGAACATTTCCCTCACCCTGAAAAGTTCCTTCATGCTCATTTGTGCTTAATCCCGACAGGGCCAGGACGAGAGTGAGACCAGTGAGGCATTTACCCCATGCACAAAATTTAGAGGGGTACCAAAATCTCACTAATCAAGATAAATAACATTTCAGTGTAATATTTTTAAGAAAATCAAGATTAATGAAAAAAACCCATGATGAACAAATATCAAAATTTTAAATGAAGACTGAATTTGCCCCTTATGCTTGCTGTACTCAGCCCTGCCTGCCTCAGCCTAATCCTCACCCTTCTTAGCTTCACTCTGCTCCCTCTAAGTCCCTAGAGACTTTCTGTCTCTATGGATTTGCCTATCCTGGACAAACGGAACAATGCAATAAGGGACATTCAATAAATAGAATTAAATAAATGGAATCCTATACTATGTGGCCTTTTGTGTCTGGCTTCTTTCATGTAGCATCATGTTTTCAAAGTTCATCCATGTTGTAGCGTATCAGTAGCTTGTTCTTTTTAATTGCCAAATAGTATTCCATTGGATGGATATGCCACATTGTGTTCATCCATTCACTTGTTGATGGACATGTGGGTTGTTTCCACTTTTTGGTTTTTATAAAGCTCCTATGAACATTTATAAGTCTTTGTGTGGATATAGGTTTTCTTTTCAGTAAATAAGTAGAATTGCCGTGTCATATTTTAAGTGTGTGTCTAACTATAAGAGTCTGCGGAACTGTCTTCCTATTTGGCGGTAGCATTTTGCATTCACCCTACTAATGGATGAGAGCTATAGTCATTCTGCATCCTCGCCACCACTTTTTTATTATAGCTGTTCTAGAGGATATATTGAGGTATCTCACTGTGATTTTAATTTGCTTTTCCCCAATGACTAATGATGTTCAGCATCTTTACATGTGATTATTAGCCATTTGTATATCTTCTTTGGGGAAAGGTCTATTCAAATATTTTGTCCGTCTTAAAAATTGGGTTGTTTTCTTTATAGTGAGTTGCAAGAAATCTTTATATATTCTGTATATAAGTCCTTTATCAGATGTATCATTTGCTAATATTTTCTCCCAGTCTGTGGCTTGTCTTTTCATTTTCTTAATTAAGATGTCTTTTGAAATGTGAAAGTTTTGAATTTTAATGAAGTCCAGTGTGTCAATTTTTAAAAAATGGATTGTTCTTTTTGTGTTTTGAAAACTCTTTGTCCAATCCGAGATCATATAGACTCCCCCTTAGGTTTTCTTTTTTTTTTCCCTCTTATGTTTTCTTTCCGTACTTTTATAGTTTTAGTTATAAAACTTGGGCGAGATACTACAATGAATAGTTCTAGGCAGTCTAAGAGTGAAATGAAAAAGGTAGGACAGTGCAAGGGGAAAGTAGGAGGGCTTTTAAGAAGAGTTCTATATTCTTTCAAATTTTTTCTAGATCCCATCTCTAGACAAATGAGAAAATGTTTTAGCTCACTTAAGGAGGAAATCATGTCTGATTGATCTGATCAAGATTTAGTATTAGCTTTATCCAAATAATATTAATTTTAGCTGATAATGCTACCTTTACCCAGAGTCCAAATGTTTGCTATGATAGATATAAGTATACAATACCATAGAAATGCATGAAGGACATTCAAAACAACACCAATAACACACTCACTTTATGGACGCAAGCAAACAAAATGGCTTGATGATAATTTGCTGTTGGATGGAATGTCAAATGAAAGAAATCTGGACTTGAGATGGGTGAATACCAGATGTACATGAATGGATCATGGCCACAGAGTGCAAGGAGGCATTGGGTATGACATGGAAACAAACCTTGGAGAAATATCACATCCTTGCTGCATAAAGGCACCCAAGGAAAACCAAAGACTGTTAAATATTCCAAATTCATTCGGAGGGTCAGGAGGGCTTTGCGGATCACGAGGTTCTTCACTGTTGTCCTCCAAGTGCCATTCATAGGGGCTGAATCTGCTGACTAGGAAAAGAACTACGCTGACTCCAATGTAAGCAAAGACGATGCACATCCAGATTTCATAAGCCAAGGGATCCAGAAATGAGAAGACGCCTGGTTTTGACTTCTGAGGCTTCTTTATCATGATGGAGATGCCCAGGCTCATAAATGGCTTTGAGAAATCTATGACTTCTTCACGGACCAGGGTTATAGTGAGTGGAGCAACCGCTATATCAGCCCTCTGGAAAAAAAAAATTGACTTTTAGAGACAGTATTTCCATTAGTCATTTGCTACTTACTCTACCTCTTTGGTGGAAATATAAACCCTTGGATCCCTATAACCAATTGATTTGTCAGTGCTTTGTCAGAAAAGTAGTAGCGTTCGATGGGTTCTAAAACGCTCTAGCTCGGGGCTAAGTAAGAAGAGGGCACCGGTGGCCTTTTGTCCTTTGTGACCTATTGCTTAGGGCAACCAACTCATTTTTTTTCTTCAGTTAGTTTTGCTATCTTGCAACTCAACTTGTACTCCCTAAAGTGACAGATCACTGCTTAACTCTTTTAATTTTTTTTAAAGCTAGTTCTACACTTAACGTGGGGCTTGAACTCATGATCCTGAGATCAAGAGTCACATGCTCTACCGACTGAGCCAGTCAGGTGCCCCAATCACTCCTTAACTCTTGTTTTCTTAAAGATTCATTTATTTGTTTGAGAGAGAGAGTGAGAGAGGGGTGGGGAGGGGCAGAGGGAGAGGGAGGGAGAGAATCTCAAGCAGACTCTGTGCTGAGTGCAGAGCCTAACGCAGGTCTCAATCCCATGACCCCGAGATCATGACCTGAGCTGAAACCAAGAATCAGACGCTTAACCCACTGAGGCACCCAGGCGCCCCAACTCTTGTTTTTTTAATTTGAATTTGCATGCTCTTATGTCTTAGCTTCTTCACATAAATGGAAGTTCTTGAGAGGCAAGCATGTAGTCTAGACTCCTTATACGTGCCTCCCTCCCCACCATGAGTGGCAACACAGGACTACAGTCCTCAGTTTAATTCTTGAGTGTTTGCTATTATTCTTGAGTTATTTTCTCCAGAGAATGTCCATTAAAACATAGGTTCTTTAAAGGCAGGGACTCAATCTTCTGTTTGTTTTTTTTTTTCAATCTGTCACTGCAGCACATCCTAAATAAAGAAACTCTGGATGCCTAGAAAATTAGCTGTTGACTATTGAATATAATCTATGCAAACATGAAAGAATTCTGCATGGGCAATAACAAGGGTAAAGCAGTTATTAGAATACATATTAATATCTATAGGAAGCCATCATGTCTAGTGATAAATATCAGTGTAGTGCTCATGCGTATTGGATCAATAAAATAAATGTGTCAGTAGTGCCCTGCATAATGGGCTCAGGCAAAGGCGGGCTCAGGCAAAGGCAGGCAATGTTTTTATATTAATCCCATGAAAAAAGGCATTAGGAATTTCTTTTCTTTTCTTTCTGGCACTGGGAATTTCTGCACTTATTTCTTTGGTCTTCCACAATTGTTCCTCTACCCCAGTAGTAGGTTTAGTATACTTTAGTCTGGAGCCAGGCCTTAAAATACACACCGAGAAAAATGCTTCTAAGGAAAGCCTTTTGGATGGTATATCAGATATGAAGTAAAAACACCAATTTTGGTGGGCTTGGGCGGCTCAGTCAGTTAAGCGCCTGACTCTTGATTTTGCCTCAGGTCATGATCTCAGGGACAAGAGATCCAGCCCCGTGTCAGGCTTCATGCTGGGTGTGGAGCCTGCTTAAGATTCTCTCTCTGCCTCTCCCTCTACCCCTCCCCCTGCTTGCCCGCGCACGGGCACTCTCTCGCTCTCTCAAAACAAAAAACAAAAACACAAGGACCAATTTTGATAATTCTTTTTCTACATTAAATAGTTATACCTCAATATCCTTACCAGTGGGGAGAGGTGGAGGAGGAATGATGAAGTCTGAGATAGAGGATGTTTTAAAAGAAATGTTTTACTACCTTGAGTCCCATATGGTGACTCAAACTGATTAAAAAACATGTCTTAATTAATTTAAAGGGAAATTCAGATAATAAACAGCCAGCTAACATTTATTCAGTGCTTACTCTGTGTGTAAGCACCTCGTATATATTATCTTATTTAATTCTCTCAGCAAACTTAAGGATGGCACATAATCATTCCCATGTTAAAGAAGGAGAAACTGAGGTCTGGGATTAGAACCCTGGTCTTCAGATTTCAGAACTCACGTCCTTTTATTCTTTCAGGTTTTTATTTAAATTCTAGTTACTTAACATATAGTATAATATTTGTTTCAGGAGTGATTCATCACTTATATATAACACCCAGTGCTCATCACATCATGTGCCCTCCTTCATGGTCATCACCCATTTAGCCCATCCCCCACCCACCACCCCTCCATCAACCCTCAGTTTGTTCTTTAGAGTTAAGAGTCTCTTATGGTTTGCCTCCCTTTCTTATTTTTTTATTCCTTCCCCTATATTCATCTGTTTTGTTTCTTAAATTCCACATGAGTGAAATCATATGGTATTTGTCTTTCTCTGACTTATTTCACTTAGCGTAATACACTGTTGCTCCATCCATGTTGTTGCAAATGGCAAGATTTCATCCTTTTTTATGGCTGAGTAATATTCCATTGTGTGTGTGTGTGTGTGTGTGTGTGTGTGTGTGTGTGTGTATATACCACCTCTTCTTGATCCATTCATCAGTCGATGGACATTTGGGTTCTTTCCATAATTTGGCTATTGTGGACAATGCTGCTAGAACTCATGCTCTTAATCACCACAATGTCCTAACGCCATAGATATGTGCAGGTTTCTACTATACATGGTTTTTATGTACGATAATCAACCCCTCTCAGATTCACTCCAGTGCATATTCGAGTGCCTATTCTGTGCCAAGCCCTACTCTTGATGCTGGGGACGAAGCAGCAAGCAAGACAGACAAAGCAGATAAAACTCCTTATCCTCATGGAGGATATCCTATAGCCCAGGGGGAGCTGCAGAAAGTATGCATTTCTTAAAGCCAACAGCACGCTGACCCAATCTACCTGCATGGATCACTACCATCTCAAACTCCCCATTTCTGAAGTTAAATCCATCATCTACCACAGGAAAGCTGATTCTCTTCTAAGTCTGTGAGTGATGCTTATTCCAAACTTTTTGCAGTCCCTAATCCTTACCAGCTCCACCCTCCCTGCAGGTGAACTTGCCTCTTTCTCTTTCTTTTTAAAGATTCTTTTTTTATTTATTTGAGAAAGAGAGAGAGAATGAGTAGGGAGCCTGATGCGGGGCTCGATCCCAGGACCCCCGAGATCATGACCTGAGCCGAAGGCAGACGCTTAACCGACTGAGCCACCCAGGTGCCCCAATCTTGCCTCTTTCTTTACTGAGATGGGAGCCAACTGATACAAGCTCTATTGTCTCCATGTCCTTTTCCTTCTCAACATATTGCTGTGTCTTCACCTATTCCTTCTTTTTTAAAAAAATATTTTATTTTTTCTTAAGTAGTCTCCACACCCCATGTGGGGCTCCAACTCATGACCCCAAGTTCAAGAGTTGCATGCTTTTACTGACTGAGCCAGCAAGGCGTCCCGATTTAACCTATTCCTTTTGTCGCTAACTCCTGAATCACCAGTTCTGCATTTATAACTGGTCAGAAGCCAAACCCAAATTTTACCCATTTTACCCTTTTGCCTGGGGCCAGACCTGATCATAGAAACAAAAGCTATCGAGGAGAATGGAATTGGCCAGAAAGCTAGTGGGTTTTTTTTTTGGCAGAGTCTGCATCAGCTAGAAAGAGGCTTGTCGTGCCAACAGAATTCACAGATGAAGCCACCTTCTATCCTTGCCAATGTGTTTCTGCCTCCATGCAAATGCCCCACTCGTATCATTTCCCATTTGATCTCATTTGAATTTAATTACTTAATTTAACTAGTTTTTTGATCGTTTAAGTCTAAATAACTGATCATTCCAAGAGAAATGGCCATTTCCTTGTTTTGGAAGGCAGAAATAAGGGGCATTTGTCTGAGAAAATCACTTTGGATTGCATTTCGGGGAATTTGGCTCTTTTCCAGCAGGTAAAGAAAGGAGTCTGAGAATCTTGACACCCTTTATGAAGAAAAAAAAAACACAATACCTCAGCAACAAACACTCACTAGATGATAAGCACAGCTAAACACTATCAAGAGGTGGCTAGATAGACGAAGTGGGGCTTCTTGTCTGGTTCCCAGGAATACGCAGCAAAAGAACAGATTCCCAAAGGAAGCCGTTCCTAATATGAAGTACTTTTGAAGTCACGTAAGACAACAGAAAGAACCTGCTCCCCTCAGGCACTTGCCTTTTTCTCTCAGTCCGGCTTTTTTTTTAAAAAAAGGGATTTTATTTATTTATTTATTTATTTTGGAGAGTGAGAGAGAGAGCACACACACGTGAGCTGGGGGAGAGGGAGAGGGAGACAATCTCAAGCAGACTCCCTGGCTGAGCACGGAGCCTGACCTCATGACTTTGAGGTCAAGACCAGAGCTGAAACCAAGAGTTGGACGCTCAACCGACTGCGCCATGCAGGCGCCCCAGAACTGTTTCTTTCTAAGGAGGTTTTCCAAAGAAGGTGGAGTTCGTCTGTTTTTTGGAGGGTGCTCCCTCAGTGAAGAATAGCATTAAATCTGTGCTTGATTAAGCCTCATTGATGTGGACCTGAGATTTCCCATGTTGAACCTTAAAAAAAGACCTATTATAGCCAGAAAAAGACAAAGGACTAGCAAAAAGCAGGTGGAAGAAGGATCATCCAATAGAAAGGAAGGAGCGCCTGATCAAGCCACAAGGACAGCCAGCTGGGTAGGGGACTTAACAACCCCTCCCATCCCTTCTATGCCTGCCTGGTGAGACCCACGCAGCAGGACTGTCCCATCAGCTCCGAGGCAGCTGGGGAGAAGCCCTTGCCCTCCGCCACCACTATCCCCTCATCCATATGAAAAGGATGTTGAAATGGTCAGTTATTTCAGAGCCCAAGACCTGCTTGGCATTATGTCTGTGGAGCAATCAACCTGAGTAGCAAGGGAAATGGAAGGAGTAGGTGACGAGTGTCAGAAAACGCCCATTTAGCTCTCCTGGAACAGCCACAACATGCAGAGGAGGGGGAAGGTCATTTCCAAGGCAGGCTAAAGATTTAGGAGGCCAACAGTGATGAAAAAGTGAGAAAGGCAACTCCCCAGACAGGCTTCCTTTCCTGGTCTCCGCTCCTTACGGAAGGCAGCTGTGCTGGGAGAGAGGGTTAAGAATGATCTACGGGGCTGGGGAGCATAGGGAGGAGGTGAGGTGCTGACTCCCTAATGAAGTGTCTCTAACTTCCGGTGTCTGGAACCAGTCAGCGGCCTTTTGTTCTCAAGCTTCAGCCTCTGCTAGTAACAGCAGTAGGCAGGCCATTTCCCCAAATCTAGGAGGGTAAGTTGGGTGGTATGTAGGTGCCTCAGGTAACGGATAAAAACCAGCAAATGGGAAGAGCTCAGGGCAAGTGTTTGCTAGTGCTTTTGCTTGCATCTTGACTACTTAAAGCATTTTAATCAAGCGGCTTATGAGTGGTTGTGTGGGCTCAGTAAACACGCCAAATTAGGTTTGATTTTTCCACTCACCAGTGGCAAAGCAAACCTGGAAGAACTGCATTATTGGAGGGGATTTAACTTGAGGGGATTCATAATCCTTTTCATAGGTGGGTTGCCAGTCGTAAATTTCATAAAACTTAAAACCCAACAAACTCCTATGTATAGGGATGATACACTTGCAGAGTCTGCAAGTTTAAGACAGAAATGACACTTAATTTAAATGGCATTTAAGACATTTTTTTTGAGCTAAAGGCTTATGTTGTATCTTAAAATATTTTCATCTGATATAAAACTTATAACCGACCTGGAGACAACACATGAGCAGAAGCTTGTCAGCCGCCATTTTAGAGCACTTTCTGAAAGCAAGGGGGACGATGGGAGAGGAGAGGCAATGTACTGGAGTGTAATGCATAAGAGATTATGTACAGGGAGCCTGGGTGGAGCAGTTGGTTAAGTGTCCGACTCTTGGTTTCAGCTCAGGTCATGATCTCAGGGTCCTGGGATCAAGCCCTGCTTCCGGCTCCATGCTCAGGGTGGAGTCTGCTTGAGATTCTCTCTTCCTCTCCCACTCGTACTCGTGCTCTTTCTCTCAAATAAATAAATAAATCTTAAAAAAAGATACTATGCTAACCAAGAGAACAGGCAGACATGACCTGATCCCTTATCCCTGTATCAGTCATAAGGTTCTAGTAGCCTTTGGCAGACATTTCCTTGGCAAGTTTAAATGTGTTGGAGAAAGGAGTGGATGGAATCAAGCTAGACAATAGGAATATAATGAAGACAGGACTTAAAACTGCTTTATTGGCTGTACTCTATGGGATATTCACTGTCTGCAATTGTTTAGATCTGGAGAAAGGGATGAGGTCTATTTAAATCTGTTCAACAACAAGCAGTGTCACAACAGGATCTCCTCATCTGCTTAGACAGAACAGATGTCCCAGTCTAGATCTATTGGTTAGGGCTCCTTGTCCTTGGGGAGCTGAGAGAGTTAAAGACAAAGTGAAGATAAAGGAGCATCCCGGGAACTGGGTAAAGGCCTTGTGAGACTAAATTTGGTTGGTAATCTTTCCCCACCCTCTCTGCTCAGAATGGCAGACGTCCATGTGTCATTAATGCTCCTTCCTGGAGTTTATATACATCATTTCAAAGAGAGGGGCACTTTTATCAAACCATCAGCCCTTCTGCCAAAGCCCAGTATAATCACCTGAAGAATAGAAGAGAATATTTGGTGTCTGTTACTGCACCCTTGCTTCTCTGCCTTTTAGCGGGAAGGACAGATCGACTTTCTGTCTTTCTTAATGGAAAATGAATCTATCTTAGGATAGTGACAACCTAAGAGGTAATTTCTTTTGGGTAGAGAAATGTCAGTGTGAATAGCATCTATAAAATTGCCATTTGTCCTGGGAGTGTGAAGGAGTCTGAGGGTGCCCAGGGGATGTGACCTGGAATCAATCATCCCCCAACCCCAAGCTCTCTGCTTTCTTCTAAGCCAGAGGTACCAATCTGGGCAGTGGTTTGGCCTTTCCCAAGGCAACTCTTTCCCTCCCCTTTTCTAAGTGCTGGGAACATAAGGAACACAGTAGCTGCCTGCTGGCAGGCGACCCTTTGTCATATAAGACCTCAATTTCTTTCCAGCCCTTTCCCTGACTCTCTTTTTCTGTTAGATCTTATCTCCTCTCAAAAGGCAGAAACGCCCAGCTGTTGACTTTGGGTTTTCAAATATTTCAAGTGATAACTAGGGATGTGCATTACGTTATTCTGGAGGCCACAGATAAGCAGGATGGTTATCTTGGATGGAAAAGCTCATAATCCAAATAGATTGTAAGCCCCTTGAAGGCAGGTGGGGATGTCATATATCATACACCAATCTTCCCGCAATTTGATAAGCTGAGTAAACTGGGCCAGTGTGACCCGGTGGACAGAGCACCGGGCCAGGAGTCATGAAACCTGAGTTATAGTCTAAGCTCTGCCAAGCTGTGTGATTTTGCGACCTTGTCATAATCCCTGCCACCATTCTTGTCATCCCTGTCTTACGTCAGGCCTTTCCTGGTTTACCCAAATGGCAGTCCTAATGGCCAATCCCGGCTGATCCCCATATTTATCTGTAAAATGAATGAAACGTAGCCTAAAAGATGTCTAAGAGCCCTGTTAGCAGCAAAATGTTTTTAAATGTCCTCTTAAAACACATGCTATTTTAGGGCCATAAAAACTTGTGGTCTGTAAGCCATTTAAGCTAGGGACAATTACCATGTGGTGATGTTATAGACATCCAGCTCAAAATCAAAACCGCTAAAAAGCAGGTGGACAGTTTCAAGTCCATAATGTTCTGAAGAGCTTACATAATGGGGCACATTGTGTCCTACTGACGTTTGTTTCAAAAATAGCCTTCTTAGCAATACAAGGTGCCCCAAACATCAACCTTGATTTGGTTTTCTTTAGAGGGAAAAGAAAACCATTTAGGAATCATCTGAAAAGAGGCTGCTGATTGGCTTCTTTCTTCCTGAACAAATTTAATTCATTTTGACTCTTTCTTGAGACTTTATGGTAGATACTGAAATCTTCGCAAAGCTTTTTTCATCTCTGCCTTTCTTCATATTTTTCCTACTCTGATCTGTTTTACATGCTAAAGGCATAAAAGAAAATTCCCTCCGGATAAAGCTGTGCCTATCTGCGTAGTTTTCATGTTCATTGCAAGAGAGTACCCCCACCGCCCCATTTTTTTAAGTAGGCTCCACACCCAGTGCAGACCCCAATGTGGGGCTTGAACTCATGACCCTGAGCTCAAGACCTGAGCTGAGATCAAGAGTCAGATGTCCAACCGACAGCCACCCAGGCGCCCCACTTTCCTTTTTTTCCTTAAGGAACTTGCAAACTACAAGATGCCAGGCCTGCTAGAAATGAATGCCTGTGTTTTCACTTCTCTCCATTTCTATCATTGAAAGAGAAGTGGAAAACCTGCCAATGCTGAAAGATTAAAATTTTAAATGAAGATGAGGACACATTCAGCTTATGAGATCATCTGCCTGAACAGAGAGGTTTTATCCAAGCATGACAAGAACATCCATTTTTCATAGCCACAAGTTTTAGGGGAAAGTGGAATTCAGCAGTTGGTTTGCAGTCAGTTCCCTGGAAACACCCTTGTGTTTTAATCCCAGAAAGCATCAGAAAATTGTTCCAGGTCAGACGAGGGCGGAGGACGTTTCTTTGAGACTTCCCTGGCTATTGCTTTTTGTCTTTAGTGGAAAGAACTGGAGGGAAAAGGTGGGAAGGCTCCTTCAGAAGAATTTTTACCTATTCAGCAGTAAAGTGCTGGTTTCTAAATTACTAAACAAGTAAGGGACTATTTAATTCTCAAGCTCCCTCACTCACACATATTGGGAAGAGGGAGAGAATGTGGAGATTAGGTGGGCGCGGTACAGAGGACATGCCAGAAGAGAAGCCAAAACCTGGTGAGAAAGCTGGGTCTTTGAACAGTGTCAGGAAATCTGTCTTGCTCTACATCACTGGGCCTAACGTCTTGCTCGATGCCAGGAGGGACTGGAGCTATTTACAGAATGTGACAAGCTTTCTTCTGAGACACTAGAAAGCTCTGGCTACTGAGTCGCAGTGGGATGGTAGAGCTCATGTCAGTTACTCTGGCCCAGTAGAAATTGATACCCCAAAGTCTTTGCGATGCACCTGGGGCCAATCTTCCCCCTAGAAAAGCAGAGGCACCAAAAGCCTTTCAACAAGTTTCAGCTATCTTTTAGGATGGGATGGGTCTGAAATAACACGTCAGCTGTCGGACAGTCTAGGGCTGTGGTGAAAGAACACGGACTTCTGAGGCACCTGGGTGTCTCAGTGGGTTAAGCGTCTGCCTTTGGCTCAGGTCATGATCTCAGGGTCCTGGAATCAAGCCCCATATCGGGCTCTCCGCTTGGCGGCGAGTCTGCTTCTCCCTCTCCCTCTGTGATCCCTCTCCCTCTGTGATCGCTTTTGCTCTCTCTCAAATAAATAAATAAAATCTTAAAAAAAAAAAAAAAAGAACATGGACCTCATAGTCAGAGACTGGGTTCAGATCACCGTGTCACTACAGGCTGTTTGGTCTTGGCATAAGACCACCTCTCTAGGCTTCAGTATTTTCATCTGTAGAATGTTAATAAGATGGCACCTCCTTTGGAGGTATGTTGTGAGTATTGAGTTACATGATGCCTATAAAGCACTTAGCACAGTGTCCGGCAACCAGGAAATAAGCAACAAATGGTAGCTAATAATAAAAATAAAATAATAATGGCAATGATAATAATAATAAATAATGGTAAGATATAAGATTACCTCCTACCATGAGGTAAATTTAATGAACATTGGCTGGGCATTACTGCATACCAGGCATTCATTCGTTAGAGCAAAAAGTGAGTATCTACGATGGACCACATAATGTGCCAAGTGCGGGGGAGAGTTGTGAGCAAGACAGGACCTCTTGGAGCCTGAGTGTTGGGGAGATGAAGGATAGAGAAGACTTGATCACCAACTCAGAAAGAAGTTAGAGCTGTGTCTAGATAGTTCAGAGCTTCTCAGGGTCCTTAGAAAGCATGACAGGTGCTCTGCCCCTCGTCCAGCCCCCTGTGTCTTGGCATTAGAAGTTCTTCTCTTTCTCATGAAGGAGTTCACTTGAATCTCATCTGCAGCTCAGCTCTACCCCAGTTCCCAGGGCCAACCTTGACCCAAGATGGGAGATAATTGGCTCCAGCTCCACTGCTGGGGGCTAAGGTTCAAATTGCCTTGCTGCTTGTCTGACTGGAGGACAGTGCCCTAGTTTTGATACTTGAGGTCCAGTCTCAGTTTAAGCCTTAATTCATTTTCTGTGCCCTTATTTTTAGAAATGAGCTTCTGCCTTTGTGCTTGTTCCTGAGGACCTGTTCCAAAAACTTACTTAGTGACCCCAGTCCTTCTGAGGGGAGAGCTGCACCTTATTCTGGCTGCTTCCCATCTCAAGCACCAGAGTCCTTATCCTGAACCTCTGTCCAAGAGATAACTTGGATGTTTGCTTCTTGCCAACTTCTTCTCAGTATATGCACCCCCTAGATTTTAGTCTTCCCCTAACCTGTTGTCTAGACCGGGACTGGTCATTGCGAGTACTCCTTATCTGTCAGAAAGCAAACCTCTGCCGAACACACTTGTCCTGATGAGCACTGGGTGACGTACGGAGGTGTCGAATCACTGTGTTGTGCACCTGAAACTAGTATAATGCTGTATGTTAATGACACTGGGATGAAAATAAAAAGCAGAGAGAACTAACCCTCGGCTGCCACCACCTACCCTTGGGTGAATTTTCTAGTGACTGGTTCACCCAGTGGGCCGTTCTTATGCCCACTTCTGCTTGTCTCTATAGGCCTCACTGGGTGGCCCAAGATCTGACATTCCCAATCAGGGGCCCAAACCCTTTCAAGTGAAGCCACTGCAGAGCTCTGAAGATACTGCTGTACCCCTTTTGAAAGCCCTAATTATCAGTATAATTCTTCTGTACTTGACCCATGGGCAAGCCCTTGGCAGAGCGATTCTGTTCATTTATTAATTCATTCAACAATTATTTGTTGAACCTCCATTCTGTGCTGTGCTCTGGGATACTGAAATAAATCAGATATGGCTTCTGTGCTCAAGGAGTTTATAGTCCACTTGGGGCAGCTGAACTTGTAAACAGATCATTATAATACTGGTTCAAAAGTACTACAAGAAAGCAAAAAGCAGGGGCACCTAAGCAGACCACAGGTGGGTAAATGGGATTAGGGAAGGTTTCCTGAAAATGCTGCCACCTGTGCTCTGGAGGACTGCGAAGCAAGGTTAGCTGATGGACAGGGGCAAAGGTACTTCCAGGGATGCCCTAAGTGGCAGGTGGGCACCTTCGGGGAATGACACATACTTCTTGGCAGCTGGAACACTAAGTATGAAGGGGGAAGAGTCCAAGACAAATTAGAGAGGTAGGCAGGTGCCAGATGATGAAGCGCGTTATTTGCCATGCTCAGGGGTTTGAATTTTATCCTGATTTTTCGCGTGGGAAATTACAATGATGTGGAGATCTGATTTGCCAGGGTAAGAGTAGAGGCAGGGAAATCAGTTAAATGACCAATAAGTGGTAAGAACCTTAACTGAAATGATGAGGGTGGGAATGAAGAATGTGTCTGGGTTTGAAAGACAGAAGAGTAGCACGGATAGGACATGGTCACTGCCTAGAAATGAGGGAACAACGAGCAAAGATGACTGGGTCGCTTAGGCGAAGTTGTTGAGGCAACAAGGTGGGTGATTTTGCGGCCCAACACAGGAACAGATTTTCAGCAGAGGGCAGGCTGTGTTTAATGTTGCCAAATAAAGTTCCCCAATCTTACTTTGCTTTTGGCAAAATAATCCTGTTGCCCAAAGGATGCTATCGACAACCTACTTTTACAAAAGTCAACTGGAGAAGAAAAAAAAAATTTTTTTTTACAGACCACACAGAAACTATACAATTGGATAAGTACTACACTTGAAAATAAAATCTATCTTTGTTAAGTGGAAAGCACAGAAGTAAATGAAAATAGAGTTGAAAAAACTTACCCCGTAGACAAGTTCCCCAACCATGCCATTCCATATTTTTGTCTCTGGATCCCTTGCGCCATATTTCCCGTCGCCGACAATGGACAGTTTGTATTTGATCCTTACGTGTTTGGCTATTTCATAGGCTAAGTCGACGCAATAGCCTTCATATCTCTCATTTCCTTCTAATTGCTCATGGTTCTTCTTATACATGACATATGGTGATTCCTTTGGGACAAGAGGAAGATCGAAGGATTACTCCCATACATTTTTCTAAGAGATGACACATGCCATAATCAAGTTTTTCCCCAGTGTAGCTGTTGAGGTTTGGTGTGTGAAAAGAGCCTTTAAAATATGTTTGCTTAAGAAGCAGAAGAACCCAATCGACTGACTATTTGCTGGGCTATATATTCCTTGGAGTCCTTAACTGATGATTTAAAGATGTAGAGAAGGATTTAAGTTCTTTTTGAGGGTTTGAAAGCAGGACCGGGTTTCCACCTATAAAGTCTTTGTCTTAGTCAAACTGGACAGAGGTATTTCCCTTACATGAAGGTGAACTGCCTTTAATTTCTCGGGATTTATTACAGCCAGCCCAGGCAAGCCCTCAAAAAGCACTGTGGTCTTTTTGAGGTCAAAGTCTGTGGCTTATTTGTGTTTACATCCTCAGGGTCTAGTACAGTACCCAGGACAAAGAGCGTATTTGACATGTCTGTTTAAATGAAAGGTAAACTTCAGTTGAATCTTCATCCAATTATTCACAACTTCAGACCTAGTGGTATACTCATTTTTCACCCTGGTTTGTACTTCACCCAGTAAGAACATACCAGCTTTTGGAAAAACATTTTGAAACTAAATGAGAACACTATCTCACATTTCAACTGTGCTTTGAATTTCGCAGAAAAGCTTTAAACGGTGAATCTTGCCTTGAAATGGTCTTATGACCTTATTATACCCATTTCGTAAATTAAAAGAAACATAACCTGAGGCTCAGAGAAGTTGTGACTTGCACAGTTAAACACAGGTTAGTGGTAGACCTAATATGAGAACCCTACTCTACTCTCTTTCACATCATGCTGTCTCCCCCACAATGAAACATCAGTCCTACAGTGTGTGTGTGGGGGGGGGTAAAGAGGAGAATGATATGTGGAACCGTCCCAAATTCCTATTCTTTTTCTTTTTAAAAATGACATTCTGGGGGCGCCTGGATGGCTCAGTGGGTTGAGCATCTGACTCTTGGTTTTGGCTCAGGTCATGGTCTTGGGGTCCTGGGATCCAGCCCCATGTTGGGCTCTGCACTCAGCATGGAGTCTGCTTGAGATTCTCTCCCTCCCTCCTGCCCCTGCCCTCACTTGTGCTCACTCACATGCATGCTCTCTCTCTAAAATAAATAAATAAATACAATCTTAAAAAATGAAATTCTAAAAAAATAATAAAATAAAATAAATTAAAAAAATGACATTCTGTTCATGATGATGGCAAGATACTTTAAGAGGTTCCTAAGCTGACCTATTGGATGTCTTCACGGCTCGAACTTGAAGTCTTTTTTACTGGCTGAATAATGTTTTTCAGAAAGCAGAAGTCTTGCTATACAGAAAGCCCACCCATCTTCTCTCCATACTTACCAGAATGGTAGTCACTACAATGGTCCGGTTCTCTGAGGAGGCGCTATCATTGCTGATTTGCTGATCTGAGAAAGGCACAAATCTTTCATACTCATTCCAGTAGCCAGCCTAGAAAGAGCAGACATTTGACCTGGTTGCCTGTTTTTCACTCAAAAGGTACCACAAGAAATCCAAATGCTGTCATGGAATAACACTTTTTAGTTGCTGGAGCTTTCCAAGGATTGATGTCCTGTCTCCCTTTGTCTTGCCACCCCCACCAGGACCCCAACCCTGAGACACACACCTTCATCCTGGGGGTTCTCATCCCCACCTCACCTTTACTGGTATTTTGTAAAATAACTTAGCCCACTGTAGGATGGTCAATCTTTTTTTCCCCTTTAAACTCCTATAGCAGGAAAGTGCTGTGCTCTGAACTATAGGAAGGCTGGAATGTGAGGGTGGGAAACCAAGGAGTGTCCTTAGAAATGACACAGGCTATTTTACATTCTGAGATTTTATCACATGGCTATGAAATCCTCATTTCATGCCTAACTTAACTATTAGTATGAGAGAAGCAAAGTGGTCATTATACAATTTGGCTGTAGAGAAGGGTACTTTGTCCAGTGTCTTTTGGAGGGTGAGGGGCAAGGTGGAGAGATACCTACTTCCCGATTATTTTTTTTAAATTTTATTTTATTATGTTATGTTGGTCACCATACAATACATCATTAGTTTTTGATGTAGTGATCCACGATCCGTTGTTTTCATATAACACCCAGTGCTCCATGCAGTACGTGCCCTCCTTAATACCCATCACCGGGCTAACCCATCCCCCCACCCCCTCCCCTCTAACACCCTCAAATTGTTTCTCAGCATCCATAATCTCTCATGGTTCATCTCTCCCTCCGATTTCTCCCCTTCGTTTTTCCCTTCCTTCTCCGGATGTCCTCCATGTTATTCCTTATGTTCCACAAATGAGTGAAACCATATGATAATTGACTTTCCCTGCTTGACTTATTTCACTTAGCCTAATCTCCTCCAGTCCCATCCATGTGGATGTAAAAGTTGGGTATTCATCCTTTCTGATGGCTGAGTAATATTCCATTGTCTATATGGACCACATCTTCTTTATCCGTCCATCTGTTGAAGGGCATCTCGGCTCTTTCCACAGTTTGGCTATTGTGGACATTGCTGCTACGAACATTGGGGTGCATATGGCCCTTCTTTTCACTACATCTGTGTCTTTGGGGTAAATACCCAGGAGTGCCATTGCTGGGTCATAGGGTAGTTCTATTTTTAATTTTTTGAGGCACCTCCACACTGTTTTCCAAAGTGGCAAATGTTCATCATCATTAGCCATCAGGGAAATTCAAATCAAAACCACATCGAAATATCGCCTTACACCAGTTAGAATGGCAAAAATTGACAAGGCAAGAAACAACAAATGTTGGAGAGGTTGTGGAGAAAGGGGAACCCTCTTACTCTGTTGGTGGGAATGTAAGTTGGTCCTTTCCGATTCTTTTGCTAAAACTAAAACCATATGTACCTTGGCAGCTTGTTTAAGTAACAACATAATGTAAAATTTGTGGTTCCTTCCCTCTATGGTTGGAAGCTGTTAATAACTCTTGAATTTATCACTTTTATAGGACCAGACTCAGAGGGAAATGCTCCCTTCAAAATGTGTAGATGGAACACTTTGATCACAAAGCAACTCCATATCATGTCTACGCTGTTCACCAACAGAAAGGCAAAAATAACGTGTGGGAATTTGCTTTGTGTGTCTTTCCTAACACCTGTTTTCTTGCATTGGAGTGCTGTTGCCTTCTGAAAGACCTTTTCTTTGGACATCTGTTTGGTTACTTACTTTTCGAGAGCCAGTGACTTTCATCTCATACACATCGATGGTGTAATTTGTCCTACGTCCGTAAGTGTCAAATTGGATGTTTCCAGTCATTCCTTGTACTTGCACCTAGTAGAAAGGGAAAATGTAAATATTTTAAATAGCACCACATTATTGCCTTCTAAGTCTCTGAGATGAGGTCTACTGACAGATCTTAGAATCGTGGAGATCTTTTATCTTGAGTCATTGAGCTAAATCCACCAGATCAGTCTATACAGATCTTCATTTCCTCCTCAGTGTTTTCTAGGTGTGCCTTTTAGTTGTGAAGCTTTGCGTGATTGATAGGCAGTTACCTATATGATACAGTGAAGGCCCCACCACCACTTTTTCAAGGGCCTGAAATTTCTACCATTAGTCTCTTCTTAAGGGAATAGCCTGAAGGGTATTCTTTTTTTTTTTTTTTAAGATTTATTTATTTATTTGAGACAAAGAGAGAGAGAGAAAGCATAAGCAGGGGAAAGGGCAGAGGAAGAGGGAGAAGCAGACTCCACTAAGCAGGGAGCCTGACGTGGGGCTCAATCCCAGGACCCTGGGATCATGACCTGAGCTGAAGGCAGACGCTTAACTGACTGAGCTACCCAGGCGCCCCAGCTTGAAGGGTATTCTTTTTTTTTTTTAAAGATATAATTTATTTATTTGACACAGAGAGAGAGAAAGCAAGAGCACAAGCAAGGGAAGCGGCAGGCAGAGGCAGAGGGAGAAGCAGGCTCCCTACCAAGCCTGGAGCCTGATGCGGGGGCTCGATCCCAGGACCCCGGGATCGTGACCTGAGCCGAAGGAAGACGCTTAACCGACCTAACCACCCAGGTGCCCCCTGAAGGGTATTCTTAACTAGCATAATGCTTTCTTATAAACTATGAGTTCCGTGAGGGATGTGTCTGTGTCTTAACACTCCCAATATCACATAAACTGGTTTCAATAATATGGGCTCTGGAGCTCCTGGATTCACATTCTAGCTTCATCACTTACTAACCCTATGACCTTCTATATGTTCCTTAATGCTTTTGTACCTCAGTGTCCCAATCTGTAAAATGGGAAATCCCACTAGCACCTATCCCTCAGAGTTGTTGGAAGATTTAATGAATTATACACGTGTAGAGTTTAGAACAGCACTTGGCACATAGTATGCTTTGCAATACATGGTAGCTATAATAAAATTATTGTTGATTGCAATGAATTCGGTTCTGTTTCTTGAGAGTGTTCCACATTTGCCAGCTGTCACAGTAACAAAGACGAAGTTTTTCTCTTATTTAACTTATGCGCAGCTACAAACAAGTAGCAGTGAGCTAGGCCCTGGAGGAATAAACCACACACTGATGAAATTTGTAAGTCTAAGGAATCAGGGGTGTGTAGTACTAGATAAGAAAGACAGAGGTACTAGAAGAGCCTGGACCCTGATTTGGGATGCCAACTGCAGATTCACGTAGGCCACAATTTTTCCTGGGTCTGGTCCCAGTATTATGAACTAATAAAAGGCTATCTCTGCCGGGTGGAAAGATTTCCTTACCAATTATTTTACAGTCCAGGGACACTGCACGAAAGACCCTTTATAAATAAAAGTCACTGGAATTACTCATCTGGTGAGTAAGGGTCAAGGAATTTGCTTCAGAGAAAAAACGTCTGTCTCATTTTCCTAGGATGAAAGGATTAGAATATTTAAAACTTATAGAAAGTGACAAGCTACTAAGCAAGTCAGAAGTGGTAATGGGCTTGAGCTGCAGGAGGGAAAATTGATGCCAAATATTGGGGAGCATCTTGTGAGAGGGACGGGGGCTTGTTTAGCCCTAACAGGAAAATGAAATTCCTGTTGAAAGAGAAAGGCTCCAGTGGGACTTCCTGAGGACAAGATGACTGTCCTACTGACCCAACAAACCGAAGCACTACTGTCAGCTCAGGCTTGCAGAGAAGGTGATGTCACACTTCCAGTTAAAGCAAAGGTCATTTATTGAGACAGAAATTACTTAGCCTGCCTGGTGCACACTGGGATGCATGAAGGATTCTTTACACTCTACTCCGAGCATTGCGTTCTAGGAGAGGAGGTAGGTCAGGCAGGGACACTGGCATAGGAACTTACTAAGGAAATCCTTCCTTACTGAAAACAGCAAAGCTTCCAGTCTCTTTAAGAATGGCATATTTCAGGGGCCCTTGGGTGACTCAGTCAGTTAAGTGTCTGCCTTCGGCTCAGGTCACGATCCCAGGGTCCTGGGATCGAGCCCCGCATCAGGCTCTTGCTCAGCAGGGAGTCTGTTTGTCCCTCTGCCCGAGCCCCTAACACCCGCTAGTGTGCTCTCTCTCACTCTCTCAAATAAATACAGCGTTTTTTTTTTTTTTAAAAGAATGACATATTTCTAAAGATCTAGCATATTTGGACATGATAGAGAAACTGGACAACGGTCTAGGTATGTCCAGGAGATTCGAGACTCCAGGATTAAAACTTTTGGTGAGCAGAAGTAGGACTAGACTACCCCTCAGAGGGAAGTCTATTTTCACCGAAGTGAATGTCAGTTACCGTTTCCCACCATCCCATCTGGGATCCCTTCTTTAATCACCCTCCGCCCCAATCTATATTTGGTGCTTCTCCTCTGGGTTCCCATAGCAGCCTCTGGAGAACCTAACTACCATACCATTTTAATCATCTCTGTATTTTCATCTCCCTTACTAGACAGGGAACATCTGAGATGAGAGACATTCTTTTCCTGGACTCTCAGCAACTAGTACAGGGACTGGAATAGAGCAGGTGCTTAATACACGTTTACTGAACAAAGGGACAAGTTTTGATGACTTGGAATTGTGACATATTTCAGTCAATCAGGCTCAGGCTGATATTTGTATTGTAGATTGTGAGGAGGAGGATTACCCAATTTTCAAGTGGCTTTAAGGTCTTTAAAAACACTTGTTTGTATATTAACAATGTAAGTGTGAGTGCTCCTCCTCTTATTTCATGTTTGCATACCAACTTCGAGCCTGATACATAGTCATTGGTGCTCAATAAATATTTACTGAATGAATGGTGTGCTTATTTATTCATTAAAACAGGCCCTGTAGGCGCCTCTATCAGGCAATGATTTTGTTTGCCAGATTTCTTTGAAGGAAGAGAATGATTTATTGAGCAACAACTATGCGCTTGTCACAGTGAGGGATGATTTTACACATGCATTCTCACTTTTAATTAACTCAAATAAAATGGGATTTCTTTTAATATAGTAAAACCTTTAGTACTCCAGACCATCCTCCCTTGTAGTCCCTCTGAACAGCGGAGTTTTACTGAGCATTTAGCACAAAGGGAGCATCTGCTTCTGGGAAAGGTCAATACTTTCCAACCTCTCTGGAGCAATAGGAAGAGGTTGGCCTGTAGAAACTGGTAAAGCATCCCTTCAGTTGTGCATTTGATCCTTGGGGCCTGGGAGGAAGGTTACTTACCTGGCTTCTAACTCGAGTTTATCAGTGAGTTAGACATGCAGACACTATTTGTGCAATAGTATGATCAATCTGCTTTTTTTCTAGCCAAATGCATTTCTTATCCTTTACGCTGGCAGCCAGTTTTCTATTTGGGGAAGGTGGTTGTTTGTGTCATCAATGGGGAGTCCGTTGGAGATGCTGGTACTCGCCCCTTGAGGTTTTGTTGATGAAAACTCTTTTTGATTTACTCTGAGGGAGTTTTGTATTTCACTCATCATTATGTTTCACCTGACAGTACAAATCTTGTAACTGCTATGAAGGTTGAATTTAATTAACTGCTCTTCAAAACTGTGCAGTGCTACCTCCATAAAACTACACTTAGGGCATTTGTTAGGGAGCTGACACAATGACATAAAAATCTACATGATGGGAGAATGAGTCATATCTCTTTCTTGGAGAGAGACACAGGGGCTACTAACCCCTTTTGATTGAATGCTTCCAACTTGGCAAATTGAAGGCAGCAGTAGGAGAGCCAACTACACAAAATGATGTACATTAGGAGACCATTACAAGTTCTTCGTTGCTGGGTTGTGCACAGAATTATCTTATCATTGCCTATCTCTTTGTTTCTTTGGATGTCCCAAACATTGGGATAATTAGATAAGTAGAAGTAAGAGAGGCTTGTACTCTCCAAGGCTCATTTTTAATGCATGCAGGCACATGTGGCATAAAGCAAAATATTCAGGAAAGTGCTCTTGCTGGGAAAGCTGCAATGAACGACCGATACTACTCCTGGTGTGAAGAGTGACATCTGCTCCAAGGATACTACCTGAAGCCTTAAATGATCCCCTACCAGTAAATACTAAAAACAAGTGACGCATTTGACTGTCTATTGATTCCTTGTACTTCTCTGTAGGCTTTTTCTTTGGGGCATTGGGGAAAAGCTTCCTAAGGAGGCCTAGAAATATAGCAGGTTTCTGCCTTTCCCCATGAAGATAGCATGCAGAAAGGTTCTCTTTGGCAACAGAACTACTACCACAGTGGCTCCTTTCCACAGTCCATCCAAACTCAAGAGCTGTTTGATGAGCCAGAGGATGCTGCTGTAATGTCCACCTTCAACTTAGGAGCTTCCTAGAGAATATCCCAGTCCCCCTAAAGTAACACCATATCTCTGGAAAGTTTAAAATTTTTGAAGCTGTTTACATGTTCAATCCATAATTCTTGAGGGTAGTGAGTTTGCTTTACCACCCACGGTGTGGCACAGAACTAAATATTCATTAGTCCTCAATTGGCCATTTCTCAAGCATCAAGGAAGAAGCTTAGAAGCTTCTAGTTTGGGATTTCTAGATTTTGATGACTACATATCCATGCTCATTTTTCTGCACACTCTGACATTCTTAGACTCTGATCCTATTCCCTTTTTGGATGGCTCTTCTCCAGACCAAGGTCTCACTTTTTGTGTGTTGTTATAAGGCCCCCGCCCCCACCTCAAAAAGCCATCATGGTCTTTACCATTTTTAGAGCTCTCTCGATATCAATTCCTTGACTCCAGGGCACAGCGGGATTTGCTAAGCAGTCTCCAGCACTGCCTCTCCGGGACACATCCACTCGCTGCCTCCTCAGATAACGGAAAGCTTCTGCTATGACCAGTATTGCGTCGTGCGTCAGTGCAGATGTATACTGAAATGGATGTATGGAAAACACGGTATCATGACAAATGATGCCCTCAAAACCTGCCTTGCTCCTTATAATGCTCATTCATCTCCACCTCTTGTTCTACAAAGTCACCCTCTTAATTATTTGAATCAAGAGATCTCTCTGGGCAAGCCCGACTTTGATTCATTCTAGAATGATCTTTCTTCCCTCGTGTGTCCACATGTTAAGATTATTAAGATCAAATGGCTCAAGGGAGTCTCTCTCTTGCTCTCCGTACTGTGTTTTGTCTTGAGTGAGTGACTCCTAAAAGGCCAGGTCCTTTATAGAGAAAGAAATATGTGTGAGGCTACAGGATGGCATATGTAGATTGGTTATTGCTGTTTGTAATAGAAAATTCAAGTCCAGTGTTTACTTAGGGGAAAATGGAAATAGCTAAGTTAGACAGCTTGAAATTAATTTGGAGGGAAACATTAATCATTTCTGTCTGGACCATGTTTCTGGCGAACTAGGACCTCTGGCCAGCAATAAATCAGTTTTTGTTTCTTGGGGGGAGCAGAAAACCAAAGCTGGTTCTCGATTGTAGAAAATTACAATTGTTATTGAGTTTTATATCTGATAACAGTGACAATTCACAGGCAATACTTCATGATGCTGCCTCTTTGAGGCAAGAACACTTAGTTTCTACTCCTTGGATATACTGATATGCTCTACTAGGGATGAGGCCAGTCACTTAATACAAGGGATTTGATTATCTGTGATTTGACGGGGTAGAGGCCTTTTTATTAAATGAATCAACAAAGTCTGATTAAAATAAGCTGGCCCCTGTTTTCCAGGGGTGACAAATACTGGGAGGATATAAAATTCTATTGATTTTTTTTTAATGAAGCAAAATGTCCTAGGGGGAGTTTTCTCTCTATAGTATGTCCAAATACGACCAAGAGGAATAGAATACATTGTCATTTCTACGACTATCAATTTACTTTTCTGACTTTCCTCATGTTACTTTTCTTTGAGGAACAAATCTTCAAGTGTGACTATAACAGGGGGCATATGTTCTCTCGTGGAAAAAAAAATCTTTGTGTCTGTCCATCCTAGCACTACATAAAGCCAACATGGTGATGATCTCTTTTCCAGCTGACTGCATGAATAGTGTGCGATTCCAAGCCATGCCAAAAGAGCTATTTAATTTCTACTTTTTCAGCTCCTACTTACCAATGTGTGAGCATGTAAAAAAAAAAGCCCCAAAAGGAAACATTCATAAAATATAGAATAAATTAACCATCAGGATTGTAATCTCCAGACAATTTTATTTCCTAATCAAAAATATTAACATTTTTTAAAATGGGCTTTTTGTCTGATTGCTATAGAGCGAGTTTCCATGACTAATACTAAGCAAAAGCAATCTGAAAGTTGTAACCATCTATTTATAGATTCCATTTTCTTAAGCTATTTAAAGGGTTTTACTTACAAACCCCTCTTCTCAGCAAGTTCTGAGAACTTTACTTTATACATACCATGAGTTATCAATGAATAATCCAGAGCTAAGATTGTTCTCCTTCTCTTTTGTACAACCTCTACAACTTCTGAGCAAACATAAACTACTCTGTAGTATACTTTTCATCCTTTTACCCTTGTCCATTTTTTTTTTTTTTTGGTGCCTAAGACACAGTGCCTGACACTTGGTAGGTACCTCTTAAAATACTGCATAAATGAATTTCTTGACTCTACCTATTATCTGTTAAATCTAAGGATGGCAAAGCAGTAGACAGGCAGTTTATGAAAATCCAAATTTGTATAAGCTCACTTAAATGTAGTGGGTGGATTTAGTACATTGAATTTGAATGTAAGTACAAAATTTGAATCATCAGGGAAATGCAAATCAAAAGCACAGGAGATATCACCTCACACCTGTTACAATGGCTAGAATCAAAAGGACAGGAAATAATGAGTGTTGGCAAAAATGTGGAGTAAAGAGAACCCTCTTGCACTGTTGGTGGAAATGTAAGCTGGTGTAGCTACCATGGAAAACAGTATGGAGGTGCCTCAAAAAATTAAAAATAGAAATACCATATGATCTAGCAATTCCACTTCTGGGTATTTATTTCAAAAGAAACAAAATCACTATTACAAAAAGATATCTGCGGTTCAGTGCTGCATTATTTACAATATCCAAGACATGGAAACAATCTAAGTGTCCATCAACAAATGAGTGGATAAAGAAAATATGGTATATACATACAGTGGAATATTATTCAGCCACAAAAAGGAAGGAAATGCTGCTATTTGTGACAGGATGGATGAACCTTGAGGGCATTATGCTAAATGAAATTAAGTCAGACAGAGAAAGACAAATACTGTGTGATCTCACTTAAATACAGAATCTAAAAAAAACCCAAAAAACCCCGAACTCATAGAAACAGAGAACAGACTGGTGGTTGCCAGAGGTGGGGGGTGGGGAGTGGGGGTAGGGGAAGTGGGTGGAGGTGGTCGAAAAGGTACAGACTTCCAGTTATAAGATAAACAAGTCCTGGGTTTGTAAGGTACACCACAGTGACTATGGTTAACAGTACTGTATTGTATTTTGAAAGTTGCTAAGAGTAGATTTTAAAAGTTCTCATCACAAGAAAAAATTGTAACTACGGTAGTGGTGGATGGTAAATAAAGTTATTGTGGTAATCATTTTGAGATATATACATCTACCAAGTCATTATGCTATATACCTAAAACTAACTTAATGCTGTGAGTCAATTATATCTCAATAAAAATTAAAATAATTATCCTAAAAAAATTGGACTGCAAACCCTAACCCTAACATCACAGGGATTGTAACCATACTTGCTGAAACATATAAGGACACCTGATCTGACCATGGGACAGAATGTTTTAAAATGGGACTTCCCTGGAAAAATCACTACAACTTACAGAATACCACTAAACTAGTGAGTGGCTTAAATGAATGAACAAATTATGTGTAACTTACTACTTTTCTCGAACATAGCAATTGTACAAAGTCAGGGCCCACTTGTATTATGTTCTGATGTGACTCATTTAGGGTGGACCTGACTAGGTGATACAGAATGTGTCTCTTGTCTGGTCTATGGCCCCTTTGTTCTCCCTTATTCTATTCTTGCTGGGGAGGATGTGAGGATGGGTATCTTGAAGCCACGAGAAAAGAACTATTCACCCCCTTTCCTTTTTACAGGAAAGGCCTTGACTCTACTTTGATTCTTTATCTTGATCACAGGGATCCCACAGCCATGGTAGGTACATACTTTCACTATATAAGGAAGGAAGAATTTAAAGTCTGTGTCATACTTGGATCGATGCACTGAGGGAACGGTTACTTAAAACATACACTTGAAGGATCCTTTGTGTTACATGAAAAACTTTCCCGTAATTTATCTGTTTTAATTCCTAATTTTTAAATAATAGGATTTCTATCCATAGGGGAACGCATGTGAAAAATGTGCACTCTAAGCATGACTTTCTACCTTTAATATTCTTATCTTGGTTTCATGAAAATGAGCAACTTAGGTAATCAATTATTTTTAAAGATACTTTTCCAGGCAGCAAAACATATCCATTCAATATACGTATAGGCAACACGCACTCTGTATTAGAGCCCAATTCACTTGGGTGTACTGAGATTCATGAAACTTATTAACACAAAGCAATCACATAAATAATGTAAAATCTAATTTTCTGTTTCAGACTATCAATCTTCCTTACCTATTCCCACAGCCCCCACTCTTTGCCCGACTCAGGTTCTTATAATATTGTAAATTGTTATGAGCATGTTACAAATGAACTTCATTAAAAAATTAGTTAACATTCCCAAACCCTAGGTTTTAAAAGACCTCCTTCTCAATTGCTTCTTTATTTGCAAGTTTAGTTTTCCAATGCAGCAACACCTGCCGCTTGGTTTTTAGCATCGTTGAAATACTTCTGAGTGAAGACCACTCGATCACAGGATGGCCGTAAATATATAAAGGCCATACTGAGATGCTGTGAAAAGTTGGCCTAAGGTTTCTGCATGCCATGGGACATTACCTTTAGTGGTGCATTCTTGGCTTCCGGGAATTCCCTTTCGTCTAGCCTCACCCAGCGCTGAATAAACTGCTGAACCATAGGGTTTTCGTTGTTGACAATCTGGAATCCGGTAATGTTGGCTCCCCCGTGCATGACTCTTTCTAGCAAGATATCGGTAAAACCCTAGAAAGAGAGTGAAAGAGAATCATTATTGTGGGAGGTGGTGCGTTCTTAACTCTATCTGTTGGTTAGAACGCTAAGGAAGAAATGAAAAGTCCTTCCTCAGGATCACTCTTTACCAATCAAGAAAACCCGGAACACGGTGTTATATGTCAATTACATCTCAATTACAACAACAACGATGAGGACAGATACAAAAAAAATGCTGGCTATGGACTAATTCTTAGGGCTCTATGTCTCCAAAATTATAGGCACGATGGAGAAAATATGCATTCTTCCATTTTAGTGCCTGTGTCTTTATTTAGTATAGCTGCTGCATGGACAAACACAGGTGCCAACTTCAAGCAAATGTTTTGATTTGTTTCATCTACCTGTATTTTTAGTCTTTCTTCACTGAGTACAAATACAATGCTTCCTGTAACTGGGAAAGTATTGAAACGTTTGACCCTAACTAGAGGTTTAAAATTTTTTCTTGAGTGTAACATGCCAAGCACAGCAGATTGCTTCCGATTCTAATGATGAGTACTTTCAACATTTGTGACTTACAGAAATGCCAAAGACTGAAACTGACAGCTTGGTTGTATACGATGGTACAAACCCCAGGGTATGTCTCACACGTGTTTATAAACAAGTCTCAACATCTACTTCAGGTCACCCACCATTTTCTTCTCTCACTCTGGTTACCATCTGGTGTCTCTGTCACCTAAGCCTTCTGAAGGAATCTCTTCAGGTTCACACCAAGCCATCCCCACCTGGGTACTGGCAGCTCCACTGGGCTCTGCTCTCTTCTGGAACACTTCTCCCAGGAATCTCACTATTGCTGCTGGATGCCTGGCTCTTGCTAGTTGTAGTGGAATTTAGGTCCTCAATGCACTGAAGCCAACATTTATATTCATAAATGGGGAGAATTCTTCCTCCCTTCTTTAGACTCTCCTGCCCAACACTTTAATATAAAATTTTCAAATATATAAAAAAATTGAAAGAATTGTACAGTGAATACCCATATAGTCTCAACTTAGATTTCACAATTAGTATTTTTCTATCCATCCATCAATCCATTTCATTTTTTGGATGCATTTCAAAGTAAGTTGTGGACATTAGTATACTTCACACCAGAAGACTTCGGCAGGCAGGTCATTAACTAGAGTTCAGTGTTGTTTGCATCTTTCTTTCTTTCTGGTAAAATTTACTTCCAATTAAACAGACAAATCTTAAATGTAGCACTTGATGAGTTCTGATAAATGCATATACCTGTTAGTCCTCTAAAGTTTTTTTTGCAATCCAAGTTTTTTTAAAGATTTTATTTGTTTATTTGTCACAGAGAGAGAGAGAGCACAAGCAGGGGTAGTGGAAGGCAGAGGGAGAAACAGGCTCCCCACTGAGCAAGGAGCCCGATGTGGGGCTCCATCCCAGGACCCTGGGATCATGACCTGAGCCGAAGGCAGATGCTTAACCGACTGAGCCACCCAGGCATCCCAACATTCCAAGTTTTTATTGAAGTATAACAAGCATATAGAAAAATACACATATCTTTAAGTATATAACCTGATGAATTCTCACAAACTGAACACATAAATGTAACCAATATCCAGAAGGGTCCCCTCTGTGTGCCTCTCTAGTCACACCCCTACCCCAACTTCTTTTAATTCACCTTTCTTTATATTTTAGTGATACAGCTTTTTCTTTTTTTTTTGTCTGATATTATAAAAGTATATTTCCTTACATTGATCTAAAAGTCAATGAAAATTAAAATACTAGTTGGATTTTATTTTATTTTATTATGTTATGTTAATCACCTTACATTATATCATTAGTTTTTGATGTAGTGTTCCATGATTCATTGTTTGCGTATAACATCCAGTGCTCCATTCAATACATGCCCTCTTTAATACCCATCACCAGGCTAACCCATCTCCCCACCCCTCCCCTCTAGAACCCTCAGTTTGTTTCTCAGAGTCCATAGTCTCTCATGGTTCGTCTCCCCCTCCAATTTCCCCCCCTTCATTTTTCCCTTCCTACTATCTTCTTTTTTTTTTAACATATAATGTATTATTTGTTTCAGAGGTACAGGTCTGTGATTCAACAGTCTTATACAATTCACAGTGCTCACCATAGCACATACCCTCCCCAATATCTATCACCCAGCCACCCCATGCCTCCCACCACCCCAACTCCAGCAACCCTCAGTTTGTTTCCTGAGACTAAGAATTCCTCATGTCAGTGAGATCATATGATACATGTCTTTCTCTGATTGACTTATTTCGCTCAGCATAATACCCTCCAGTTCCATCCACATCATTGCAAATGGCAAGATTTCATTCCTTTTGATGGTTGCATAATATTCCATTGTATATATATACCACATCTTCTTTATCCATTCATCTGTCGATGGACATCTTGGCCCGTGAAACAGCTTTTTCACTTACTACTTGCAGCCCCCTCCCTCTTGCTTTCACAAGTGGGCCTTGAGTCCATGGGGACTGGACATAGGGTTTGCATCACTGAGTATCATTCCTCCTTTCTGGTAATCAAAAAGCTGTTTTCAAAGTTAACATTAACTTGTTAGGTTGAGTTTTGTCCCAAAGTCCTCCTTCATGAAGGGAACTAAGAGAGCTTTCTTCCATTTGCTGCCCCCTGCACTACAATCAGCAAGGAGACTTACTTGGTATGAAGTCTAGTAGAGGCTCCAACTGGGGCTTAAGCCTGTTACCCAACTCCCCACTCCCACCCCCTAACACATATACAAATAAAGAGCCTGGGACAAAATTTTAACAAATGGCTTTAATTCACTCACTGTGCCAAACTGTATTTGTCAGTTAACAAGTATTACGCAAGAACATTGACCAACTGTGCACCTGCCTGCTGGAGGGAATGAAGAGTGGGCCTTCTGATGCTGTCCCGTGTCTTAAAAGCCTGGGCTGGACAAGGGGAGCTCCTTTCCTTGAAAGAAGGGGGTTGAGAATGCTTGTGCCACCATCCTGGTCTTCAGGGTCAATGGCCACAGCATATACTAGGATGCAGTATCTCTTATGCCCCTCACACTTTGATAAGCATCACACTCCTGTTTTCCTAATATCCAGAGCAGGGTAAATGGCAACATAGAATTAACAAAAGAGAGGGAGAGAGAGAGGACCCCGGGACTTTCACATCTGTCTTAAGGCATAACAGCTAGTGCTTTGGTCTGCTTACTCACCATACTGTTCCTTTCCAGAAAGATGTTCCCTCACCTTTTCTTGGTGGGGATACTAAAGGAAGGGGTCCAGCTCAAATTTACATCACCAATCACACCCACATACTCCCAGGAGGCTTCATTCTGTCATGCAGCCCCCACATATTCCTGCTTAGGTATCTTCCTCTCCAATAGACACATTGTAATTTGAAAACATCTTTAGAGGCATACTCTGCACTCATCTTTCTACCACACAGCAACCATACCACTGAGGACCTAGAAGTTTCACAGTCAAACTATGGTTTATGACAGACATGCCTGGGAATGAGTTCTGGCACACCTCGGATTGGAATCAGCCTGGCTGTCCTCATGGGATGAACTGCATCCACAGCAACACAAATCAAGCCACGGGAAGGTTACCTCAAACTGTTCTGGCTGGCAAGACCTATACAACACTAGCTCCTACCGACTGCCCCGAGGGCTTATCCTTCCACAGGGGCAGAGAGCACTAACACGGCCCCCGCGGACAAAATGGAGAGAGAAGCATGGTAGAAAAAGAAAGGAGGTAACAGGCATTTAGGGAAATGAGGTTCTGGCTAACAGGCACAAGTTGGCTGACTCTTCATCATCCTATTTCTGAAACTCCTTTTTTAAAAAGAATTTTCTTTTTGTATCAAATATTGCTAAATCCCATGGTTTGAATGGCCATGGACAGTCCCCAAGATTATAAAAACTAAAATTGTTAGATTTTTTTTTTTGAAATGGCAACATACCCACCTCAAGTTTGAATCTAAATGCCAAATACTTCTACACCCTCTGTAAAAAGACTAATGTGAAAGAAATGACCACTAAACAGATAAAATGGGTAGATGACACAGAACAGTGACGAACAGTGGGGGAAAGAAGGAAGTTAGGAGAGAGTAGCAGAAACTGCCTGACTCTTAGCCACCCTTCCTTTCTGTTCAATTGTTTTAAAACATGTTCTGTTTTCTTTCACATATTTCCACTGTAGTTGTAGGTAAGCACAGCCCATGATGTTTTGAAAATTGAGGACTGAGTCTCCCCAAAGCCTCAGCAAAGACACTAATTCAGCCGACCTGACCGCCAAACCTTCAACAGACAAGTGATGCTATGAGCAAATGGGGGAAAAGAGATAAATGGTAGGTATGGTGGCATCAGGGTAGAGATTCTGGTTTTCTTTCTCCACTTACCTTTTAACTTTAAATAATTATTCTTGCTTATAACCTCTTGCTAGATTTCCTTTTTTGAGCTTTTCATCCACAGTCCTTGAGTTTGGAAAACTGAGGACAAATGCCCTAGACTCTCTGTTAAGACAGTAACTGAACAGATCTGACCACCATAGATCCAGTAAATAACAGCAGAAAGGAAGAGGGAGAGTGAGAGCCTGGGGGATGGTAGAGGTTCGTGGTTTCTGGTCTGTCTTTTCTTGTTACCTCTTGATGATCTTTACTCGAAGTCTGCCACCCAAAGTCTGCACTTTGGGGGATTTTGATCCCCTGTCTTCCCTAAACCTTATAAAAATGTGCTTCCCTCTCCATCACATTGTGATCTACAAGTGGGACTTGCCATTCTGTCTGGTTTCTTGTTTTTGTTTTTTGAGAACTGAAGTCTCTGGCCACTCTGAAGCCTTTGTAAAATTGCCCACACAGATTTTATCACCCAAAAGCCACTAGGTAAAAGTGGAGAAGGGAAAGGGCGGGGTTAAGAAATTAGAGACAGATCTTTAGGAGAGAACTACTTTCCTCCTAGTCCCCCATGTCCTTCCTTCCCATGATCACCAGCACTGGGGGATGGCTACCAAAATCTGCTATGTGGCAAATTTAGAGTTCTTAAGTACTTAAAACTTCTGGAAAAATCTAATGACTCAAAATAGATGAAAGACCTAAATGTGAGAGAGGAATCTATCAAAATCCTAGAAGAGAACATAGGCAGCAACCTCTTTGACCTTAGCCGCAGCGACTTCTTGCTAGACATGTCTCCAGAGGCAAGGGAAACAAAAGCAAAAATGAACTATTGGGACTTCATCAAGATAAAAACTTCTGCACAGCAAACAATCAACAAAACTAAAAGGCAACCTATGGGATGGGAGAAAATATTCACAAATGACATATCAAATAAAGGGCTGGTATCAAAATCTATAAAGAACTTAGCAGACTCAACAGCCCAAAACCAAAAAATCCAGTCAAGAAATGGGCAGAAGACATGAAGAGACATTTCTCCAAAGAAGACATACAAATGGCTAACAGACACATGAGAAAATCAACATCACTTGGCATCATGGAAATACAAATCAAAAACCACAATGAGATACCACCTCACACTGGTCAGAATGGCTAAAATTAACATCTCAGGAAATGACAGATGATGGGGAGGATGTGGAGAAAGGGGAACCCTCCTACACTGTTGGTGGGAATGCAAATTGGTGCAGCCACTCTGGAAAACAGGATGGAAGTTCCTCAAAAAGTTAAAAATAGAGCTACCCTATGACCCAGCAATTGCACTACTAAGTATTTATCCAAAGGATACAAATATAGTGATTTGAAGGGCATATGCACCCCAATATTTATATCAGCCATGTCCACAATAACCAAACTATGGAAAGAGCCCAAATGTCCATTGACAGATGAATGGATAAACAATAGCATATTACTCAGCCATCAAAAAGAATGAAATCTTGCCATTTGCAATAGTGTGAATGGAACCAAGAAAGTATTATGCTAAGTGAAATAAGTCAGTCAGAGAAAGACAAATACCATATGATTTCACTCATATGTGGAATTTAAAAAACAAAACAGATAAACATAGGGGAAGTGAAGGAAAAATAAAATAAAATGAAAACAGGAGGGCAAGCCATAAGAAACTCTTAACTCTAGGAAACAAACTGAGGGTTGCTGGAGGGGAGGGGGGTAGGGGGATGGGGTAACTGGGTGATGAGCATTGGGGAGGACACTTGATGGAATGAGCACTGGGTGTTGTATGCAACTGATGAATCACTAAATTCTACCCCTGAAACTAATAATATACTATATGTTAACTAAATTAAATTTAAATAACAAATTAAAAAAGAAAAAAGAAAAAAAGAAAAAATCTCTAAGGAAATATGGCTCAAAAAAAAAAAATCTAATGACGCAAATAGGCTTTCAACACCCAAACCCAAGAAGTAAAATGGGAAAGAGATGGGGTTGTTAGGGGTGGGGAGTAGTGGAGGAAGGCATCCTACCTGTCTGCCTGCCAGCTGTCAAATTATTTTCCACAGCCAGCTACCTCAGACTACACCCCTGAAGCTGGTCAGTTTTTATCATGTGACTTTTTCCAGAAAGTTCCATTCTCACTCCTCCTTGACAGAAACACACATGGGGTGGGACACAGTTCCCCCAGCCAATTGGCTCTGAACCCTTTCATGAGCCCTCCTTCTGTCACATGTATGCTTAAGTATTCCCACTCAGGCTTCTCTCTGGCCCACAGGCCTAGCCTCTCCTTATACTCCAGTTCTAACTCGGTCCCCTGAAAATGTCTGTGAGTAGTAGTACAGTGACCAGACAGCAATACATGTAAATAGATACAGATTTTAAAAAAATTGTTATTAGAGAATTCTTGTCTTTAAAAAAAGTATAAGTTTGATTACCAGTTTAAATATGTGATAAATGAGTTCACAAGGTTCTGCTTTTTCACTCATGCTCTTGGCTCAAAACTAAATTGACATTTGGTTTAAAGTTCTTTAAGTCTTTTTAGTTTGTTCTGACTTTTTTTTCAGGGTTTATGTGCCTGACCTGAGTACTTTTCCCAATGGCGACTGCTCAAAAAAGGACAGAAAACCCATATCCTTTTGTTTAATACATGTATTTTAGCATGTCTGACTCCAAAAGAAATTTGTGTCATGAATTCTATTTTCTCACTGAGCTTCATCTGCTATTAAAAATTATGCATTTTAAAATAACATATTTTTATCAAAAATAAAATGTTCCAGTGGATTTCTTTGATATTTTGTGTGGGAAAAAATGGCTCATTTTGCTTAAGCAGGTTGCTGTTTTATAGCAACTGTTCTATCCCTTTGCTGAATCATAGCAGTTCATTTTTTGCTTAAAAACTGGTTTCATCTTCTGGCATCTCCTATCCAAACAAAGATACTAGAATTTCTTCTTTGTTTTTTCTTTACCTTTTTTTCCATTTTTAATTTTGAGTGTGGAGGTAGTCATGATTTCTCATCTAGCTGGCCTCTGAGAACCTATTTTTTCAAGAGGATGACACTTATCATACATAGTACCTCAGCCGATGAATTTGTTACATGTTGAAGCTTTAGAGTCTATAAAACAAATTAACTCTTGTTTTCTTTTGGAATTTTTGATTTGAGTTCACTTTGAATGAGACACCAATGAGTCTCCAGTTAGAGCCTATCTCATACTCCAGCACCCCTTTCCTAACTGCCTGTTGATTAAATTAACTTCCATACTCCATGAGCATCTTAAAAAGAATGTGCCCCAAGGGATAGTTATTTTATTCCCTCAAAATCTCTTCCTCTTCCTGGATCCCTTCTTTTAATTAATGTGCTTTAGACCTACGGGGTCATTGGGTGTGAGGCCCATACCCCTGTATTTTTATAAATTCATCAAGTGACTTGGAAGCACAAGTGGGTTTGAGACCCACTGGCCTAGATTATTGTCCTAGCTTCCTAGTTGGTGCTCTAAAGTCCAGTTCTTTACCTCTCCAGTTCATTTTTCACATAATAAATTTACTTTCCTGGGATGCCTGGGTGGCTCAGTTGGTTGAGTAACCAACTCAATTTCAGCTCAGGTCATGATCTCAGGGTCCTGGGATCAAGCCCCGCGTCAGGCACTGTGCTCAGCAGGGAGTCTGCTTGAGATTCTCTCTCTCCCTTGCCTTCTGCCCCTCCCTCAACTCATGTTTTCTTTTGCTCTCTCTCAAATAAATAAATAAATAAATAAATAAATAAATAAATACACTTACCTTCCTAAAATACCAGTTAGGGCATAATATTCCTTTCCTCAAATCATTGCAATGATTCCCTACTTTCTACAGATGTATTAACAGCCAAATGTCTTGACTTGGCCTTTGAGAATTTCCATTATTTGTTATTTTCTGCTCCCCTGGCTCATCTGTACCACTTCCTTCAAGAGACCTCATGCTCTAGTCATATCATGCCCTTTTGAACAGTGCTACCTTCATCTGCTTCATCACTGACAGCTCTGGCTCTCTCTACTGAAATTTCATTCTTCAAGAACCATTTCCTTTAGTAAAATAATGACTAAGGAAGATCGATATCAAATTTGTCCCTACAATCTCTACCAGGTAGTAGGAGGGCCCCTTTGTAATCCTTTTTGGCCAATTATTATGTAAGCTCTTGCACATTGTTGACTGCTTATGGGCTTTTGTCCTTCTTCATTACTGCATGCCTTCCCATGCCTTCCATGGAATAAGTATATATGTATTGTCACAGCATCCCTGCTAAGTGACTCCAAGGTTCCCAATTCCCTGCTGTACTAGGTGGAATTTCTGTTGAGCCCATTTTACTATTTCATAGGGATTTTATTAACTAGATGTGATGCTGAGGTACTCAATGACTTTTGCTTAGACTGGACTTAACAAGTTCTAGTGCTGCTTGTGTCTCACCAGTTCTGTTTGATTAAAATTGTTGTTGTTGTTTGGCTAATTGCCAGGATGGTATCTTTTCCTTTAGTTGGGCCAAAACAGTGTGCAGAGGGAGAGATGAAAAGAGATGAGAGAAGGCAGAGGAAGACTGGAGGCGATCCTAGTGCTCACAGATAGGATGAGTTGAAACTCTACTTTCTCATTTTTTTATGTTTTGGGTATCTGTGCAGTTGACTATTTGCCTCTATGTAACAATGGCAATATTTGTTGGAAATATGGATATAATCTCCAGGAGTTAGTCCCTTGAGAGGGAAACCTACTCATTTGGATTTGTAAATTCTGCTATATTTCATCAACCACTTCTCGATCATGATACATCTGTTTGAGCCAGTGTACTGTTGCCCACATCTGAATGCAACTTTATAAAACCAACCATGATTTTGTGTCTAAGCAGTTCACATGGGGACTTGTAAGCTACCCTTTACTGACTGATTCTCCAGGGTCATCTTTTATACAGATACTGGCTACACAATTGGCATCCAAACACAGATTATCCCCATTTGAGAATAGCCAGACAAGTCAGTTTGCAAAGATTCAAATGACTTTAGTGTTATCCTGTCTCCCTTGATATATACATACTGTAATTCAATTTCCTTCTGGTACTATGGATAATGGAGAGTTGCAAATAAATATATTCAAAGCTTACTTTTTAGAGCACTTATTTTCAAGATATTATGTGGAGATTTCCTTCATATAATACTATTCTTAAGGTACATTTTGTTCCGAAAGGAAAACAGAGACAAGATAAGTTGGGTGACTTTCATTGAGTTGAGAGCAGATTATGGGTGAGAAATGGGAAAAGTGGCTTGCCTATAGGGAAGATAAAAGCAGTAGAAAGAGGGTTGGGAAGCTGCCAAGAGCAAGTATCTATCTCATAATTTGGATGAAGGCTGGCTCTGTCTTTAGTGTCGCTTGAATTGTTCATGTGGGTGATACTTCGATTGGGAAATGCATATTAATTGTGGTGACTCAAGTTACCAGGTTGCTAATGAGAGACACAAGTCTTTTTCTAGAAGCAGGTCCATCCTCCTGGGAGGGTGTAGTGTGTAGAGTTGAAGATTACACCATATAAATTAACACTTGATTATAGGTTGCTTGTATTGTTAGCTCACTGTTCTAGTCTCTAATCCAATCAACATACTTTGAAACATTTTAAGTGCTATCCATTGGTAAGATGGTGAGCCATATCAAACTTGCCCTGACCTCACGGCACTTTAGTCCAGTGGGAATTATTTATATGAATATAAGTTGATATAAGTGCTATTAGCAGGAAAAATAGCCACCAATCTCTTTTATTAATAGTTGTATGGAGGCATAATTTAAATACCATAAAATCCATCCATTTGACACTGATTTTTTTAAAGCAAAAATTGGATCATGCGCCCCTGCCCCAGCTTGAAATTCTTCAGTGGCTTTCTGTCACTGTTGAAAACAGCTAAAACTCCCTTAACCAGGCTTACTAACACCTTACATAATCTGGAACTCACTCTGCTCTAGCCAAAATTGCCTTCTGACTGTTCAGAGAAGGTATCAAACTCCTTTCTGCCTCAGGACCTTGGCACATGCTGTTCCCTATGTGTGACATGAACATTCCCGATTCTTTATATAATTGGATCGTTCTCATTTGGATCATTGTTTCAAAGTCATCTTTTCTGAAAGGTCTTGTCTGGCCATGCTACGCAGAATTTTGATTCTCCATACTCTGCCTTCTCTTCATTCCCTGTCCTAACACCTGTTCTGTCTCCATGTCAATTATCATAAGCTCTGCAAGTTTTATCTGTCCATTATGACTATAAGGCTCTTAAGGACACCACCCTCTGTCTTCCTTGCAGGGGAGCAAACAAGGTATTGGGCATACAAGTGATACAGAGGAAAAATAACTTACTATAAAGATCTTTAGAGAAATTGTATGTGGACTGGTGCTGGTCTGCTGTTTGTTAGTAATCAGAGATGAAATAAGGAAAGAAACAGAAAGCAAGCTTTTACAAACATTTATAGCAATTTGACAGGGTAATATTATGTCTGTTAAGTGTAATACTAAAAAATTTGGCTTGTATTTTTATATATCTTGTTTTGTTTATTTCATGTTTTTAGTAATTTACTTCTATTGATCTGTGAAAATTTGGAGGAAAAAACTGGCCCTTCTTCACAGATAGTTTGAGAAGCACTGTTTTAGAGGACATGATTTGAGAGCCTGGGGACGAAAACAGAATTCTTCCAATTTATCTTGCTAGAACATTGGCTAGAAGGTGATCTTTCCTTGTTGAGAGAGAGAGAAGGAGAAAGGGACGAAGGGACGGTTGACTACAATGGGACATTTTTGGACAGGGAGAATGGGAGTCTCAAAGTTGGCAACTTTAAGTTGACAAGTGCCTGTGGGTTTCTAAATGCCAGGTAGGAAGTTGGACCCCAGCCCAGTCCACAACTCCTCATTCCCTTGGTGCTCTGCTGTAACCTATCTCCGTTTGGAGAAGAAAGTGAATCCTCAGCCACCAGAGAAGTTGTGTACCTAGGGGAGGAGGCTGGGCTCCTGGCATTTGGGACCAGTGGGGACTTTTCCCTTCAATTCTACCTCTTTTCAATCCTACCCCTTCAATGCTGCCTCTGTAAGGCCAGGCTCCAGCCCAGTGAACTCTGTGTTTACATGCCAGCTTCTGAGGTGGCATTGTTCACAACACATGGTTTTGAGCATTTGAAATTTTTTTAGAGAAGGAGAAGAGGGAGAGAGAGAGAGAGTAAGCAAGCAAGTAAGCAGAGAGAGAGAGAGAGAGAGAGAGAGAGAGAGAGAAAATCTTAAGCAGGCTTCATGTCCAGCATGGAGCCTGACGCAGGGCTTAATCTCAAAACTCTGAGATCATGACCTGACCTGGATGCTTAACTGACTGAGCCACCCAGGTGCCCTGAACATTTAAATTTTCTGTTTAGAACATAAAAATGGAAGAACAAAGGAAGGGAAAGAGTAGCAAGCAAAACAAAAGACCTGGAAGGGGAAGGGAGCAGAAGGGAACAGTTGTTATTGGCAAGCAAAACACATGACCCAATCTCACGTGAAGGTGTTTTCTCTCTAAACAAAGTGGGCCCCTCTCTGTTTCAAGTACATTCCAAGATCTAGTAGGCTGCAGAGTTCACTTCTTCAAGCTTACATTATTCCTGGTTGCCTCTTTTGGGTTCTGTGTTATGAATGGTGCTTTTGTTTTAGTAAAAATTTGAAAAAATTAAATGTAAGCTAGTGCCCCCCCATTATTTCCTGGCATGTTAATAATATGAATGGGGCAAATAGGGAGGGAAAGAGAAAAGAGGGAGCAAGAGCAAGAGGGGAGATGAGAGAGCAGGAGAGAGGGGTGTGTGTGTGTGTGTGTGTGTGTGTGTGTGTGTGCATGTGTGTGTGTGTGTGTGTGTGTGTGTGTGTGAGAGAGAGAGAGAGAGAGAGAGAGAGAGAGAGAGAGAGAGAAGGAAGAGGGAATGTGGCAGGAGAGAAGAGAGTGATGGACAGATATAATTGGTGCCTGTTAAGATGCATTTCATATTGGCTCTTGGACAGGTTTCAAACCCCTATTCACAAGGCTCTCCTTGGTTTAAGCCTTTTTCTCTCTGATCACTTTACTCTCATAAATGTATAGTTTGTATTTCATTCATATGCATTTATGTCTTTGCAAATGTTCTTATGTGACCTTTGTGGGGCTGGCCTTTTGTCTCACTGAGATGCTTGAGTGGGTCAAAGGGCAAGAGCAAGGTGCTCTGTCGAGTCTGCTCAACCTGCACTGGAGGCCTAGCTTTGGCAATGGATTAGCTCTGAGACTTTGGGCAAGTCACGTATTTTTTTCGGAGCCCATTTTCCTGTTCTCTAAAAAGCTTAGGGAGGTGACTAGGTAAGACGTCTCTCCTCATGAGAGTTCTGAATAAATTTAGTAAGAAATCTAAAGAAAATAGCTGGCATAGCAGAGAGGAGCCTGAGATATGTTAGCTTCCTTTTCTTTGCTTCCCTAGCACAATGGCGTCCTTGACTGCCTGCTCATGAGGCCCCTCTACCAGTGGCAGCTACATGACCTAACTTCCACTTGTAGGGTCAACAACAGTCCCCCACTCTGGGGTTGGTCTTGACCTAGGCAGAGAAACTGTTGGGTCTTCTAAGATAGTGGTTAACTGGCACAGCACTGAATGAGTCTAGTATGGCTCATGTTCTCCCCTAGGCACCCCAAATGCTTGGGTTTTTTTCTTTTTTTGGTCTTATTTTTGGGGCTGGGTGCTGAACATCTGTTGCTGGACCATCTCAGCCCAGATCTAATTCATTTTGTGTTGACCACAAGGTAGTTTTGATTGATCCTTCAGATCCTCAGCTGTGTTCAGAACGTAGGTAAGGGTACTCATACCCCTCTTGGCTTCTGCCCACCTGGAATGATTTTAAGCCTGCTTAATGACTTTATATCTCTAAGGATAACAAGGCTCTGGTTTCGTTCCCCCATTTATATCCTCAGCTTCTGCCCAGCTATTGTGCCTATACTCTCACTCCTGGCCTTCTCTGGTCCAAACTGACCCTCCATGAGGGAAGAAATATAGAGCTGGAAGTGACCTTGGAGGTTTCCCAAATTTTAGTCATTAATATGCCACATATGCCACCTTTATAGTTTTTTGCCATAGAGGTGGATCATCTGAGCTGTAATTTACCTAATCTTTTTCTTTATATGGTCTAAATTTTTTTAACCTAAATATCTACTTTACCCTCATTCTAAAGAATGGTATCTGTAAAAATCACAGAAGTGAGAGGATAGTTATCTTTTTGCATTACATATTTAATATAAATTCAAAAGTAATAAGTTTAAGAAATTTTGCTGTGTACTCCCTAAAATCATCTTGTGTACAAGTAGCACACTTAGGGAAATAGTAGTCTGGTCTAACTCTCCATTTTATGGATTAGGAAACCTGTTTCCTAGCTCCAGGTCTAGTGGTTGTTTTCATCATGCCTAGGGTTGTCAGTCTAGGGTTCTGCACACAATGATTGAGCTATCATTACGGACATATATGAAAAAATTAAATCACAATACACCACATTCCTGGGGATGCAGTGTAAAGGATCCTGATGCAGGACCTTGCCTTGGAAGAGAGAGAGAGGTTGCCTGACTGACAGAATGTATGCATGCTGGTTACCTCTGGTACCAGAGTTGCAAACATTACCATCTTAGAGTCCTGGAAGAGAACACAATTATGGAACCACTCCCCCCAAAATGACATCACCAACTGACACAGAATTTGTAAGAGACTCGCTCGCTCGCTCATCATTGGGATGTCCACCTCTGGTCTGTGTGTTCCCCAGATCACATCTCTGGCCTGTGCTTCTGATGGAATCTTTTGTTTCTTCCAGGGACTTCAACAAGGTAGAACTTTTCTGCAGCTTGTTGTCTGCTGTGAAATGTGCACCCTCACCCATGAGAGGCCTGTGTCGAAGCATTCCTGGACTATCTGAGTCTTCTCACTTCCGGATTGCTACCAGGGAAAGTCCATGTCAAAGCACATAGAAGTCTTTGCAGATAGATGGAGCTCCATTGGCAAGGGGCGCACGTGGCACTCTGGTACAGGTGATTCCAGAAAGCTTAGGGAAGCAGCGTGACTGTCTTTGATTTTGCATTTGTAGAAGAAGGCAGGGGTTCTGTGCTATTGTTATACCAAGACTCAGATTAGACTGTTCCCTTGTGTATCTGTCCTCAGCTTTAATCCAGCTGGCTCATTTTGAAAGGAAACATCTTAGCTCCACTTACCCTTTTTGACCATCTAAGGAACTTCTAAATAGTTTTGGGGGGTATCTATGCGCGCACACGCGCATGTGCATGCGTGTATGTCTTTGGTGGAGGTATTTGGGGTATTTTTGTCTGCTTTAAAAAACCTGAAAACCATGATGGGATAATCTGTCTCATTTTTTATCAGAGATTAGCAACAGTTCCTATCTCTCTTGTCTGCTTGCAATTTGATACAGAGTACTGGGACTTATGGAAACACATGGCTGAGTTCAAAGGAAAAGAAGGTCACTAGAGGAAAAGGAGTGGCAGCTCAAAGCATGGTGAACGAGTGCACGTTTTCATTAGGCAGACTGACGTAACGCTATGTATTACAGTCTTTCCGAAGGACCAGACTTTACTTGTTCTTGTCGTAGGCTTCCTCCCACTATCTCATGATTCCGAGTCCTGGTTAGGCATTCAGTTAACCATTCTTTTCTCCAACCTTGTCCTAATGATTCTTTCTTGCAGTTCTAATGCTCCATAGGCTTTCATTTCTGTCAGGTCTGGGTCTCAAGTTGAAACCAAAGCTCGTCTGAAGGATTGTTGGTAGGAATAAGGAGGCCCATTTAGAATTCTAGAGTGCCGAAGGTCTCAATGTATCATCCAGTCATTGATGCGCATGGCTTGGATCTCCCTTTAAGATGGAACCTGCCTTGAGGAGTTGAGTGAGCTGATAGCCTCCAGTTTCAGGACCTGCCTCAGCTTTGAGGCAGGAGGTATGTGCTTCCTGAACAGCTGCCAGCCAATGGCTGAGCAAGATGGTGGTGCACTGGCTCGCTGTTTCGGGGCAGCATGGGGTTCTTTGACTGGAACTCTCGGTTATGCTGGCCAAGACTTTCTTAGAACTATACCGCCATCTGAAGCTCTTCTCATCAAACTTCCTTTCCCTCTCCTTGGCTGATATCAGACCTGAATTGTGGTCTTAAGCTCTCCCTTCCCACTTGTGACCCTTTCTCTTTTATTTTTCACAGGTATCATTCCCAGTAAATGTCTTGCACTTCTAATGATATCTTAGCATCTGCTTCCAAAGGGCCCAACCATTACATCAAAGAACTCCCCCATTCCCATCTGAGTTTACAGTAAGGAAACTGAAGTGACTTATGCAAGGTCCCATAGCTAGTTAGTAAGTAGCATAGCTAGTTCAAAGTAGCAAATTCCGTATGACAACCCAAACTTTCTGCCTTCGTTCAATGTTCTTTCCCAAACTTTAGTCATCCACATGCCACCACAGCCACATACACAAAAGCCAGACCTTGCCATATGTTTATTCCCTATGCTATTGCTTACGCGACACATTTAACACATTTGACACATTACAAAATGGATTCATTTGTTGTTACATCTCTACGTTAGCCCTGTATGAAGTAATAATGTCCATGAAATTTGGATTTCAATGTGCTCATTTTATATTTTTCTAACACACAATAAATAATACATTACCATCATAATAAAAAAGTTTATGTGTGCACTATGTAAAGTCATCTCATGTACTGTCAGTGATGGGTGAACCCTGGGATGTATAAGGCAGAAAAGAAGGAAAAGGGGGACGGAAGGAAGGAAGGAAGGAAAGAAAAAAGGAAGGAAGGAAGGAGAGCAAAATACTTATTGATGAGAAAGAAATGGTAAAAACCCATCAGTAACTGCCCTCAGGTGCCTTGCTGTGACGTCCATATTTCCTGCCAAGCCCTGGTCTAACTTCCAGTGAGTAGCAAACATCCTTTACTTATTGGTTGCCTAAAAAAACCAAATTGAATGTATTTAGATGTAAATGAAGAATCAAGATTTCTCCTCCTAAAAGAGTCAATACATTTATCCCCCAAATGGTCTGAAGTGCTCCGCTTTGAGCAATTTATTGGAGAACAGGCACACTACATTTCAAAGCAGTAGCTCTAATCGTCATTTCATAAAGTGTTGGAAAACACACTTCCTAAGACAGAGGTTTAAGTAACATTTCCTTTCGTGTTTAAAAAATTTTAATCATTAAAACAAAATAAGATTTTTTTCTTTGATTTAAGAAATCTAAGAATATAATTATAATAATCTTTCACCTTTGTTGCTATTCTTTTGGTGTAAGAGCTCCATAATGATTATCATTCTGTTGTGCTAATGAAACAAGATCGGGGTTAGAACTCATGTTATGTTATAATGTAATAGATTCTTAGTATTACAGTGATAATTTAACATTTCTCTTTCATTTAGGGGGGATAGTATTATTCAGAACCTCTGCCAAAGAGATATTCCTGATTTAGAAGCCACTTTGTTAATTCCTAAACCAATTGTCTTTTTGGAGAAAGAACTATAAACTCACCTAAATGAAATACTAGCTTTTAGAGTTTCACAGATTTTTAAAGGCATGGGAAATGTGAAGGAAAAGATTCAAGTTGTGTTTCATTATAAGTATACAGGTGGCTGTATGCTTTGACAGGGTCCCTTGATGTTTTGTGTTCCAACCTACTTCTGGCATCTGATTTGAAAATATTTGGTAGTGATCTGCTTCTGGAAAGACAAACCCAGTACTGATATGCACATCTACTTGGGTTAACTGGGGAAAGAGTCCGTTTCCTGTGTCCCTTGTCCCTTGTGCTATATTTCAAACCTGGATAAAATGGTTTACATGTCAAATCCAAATCGGATCTCAGAAGAATGTCTCAAATTACTATGTTTTAAAAGAGGAGAGAATAAGAGCTTCACAGCTAAAACAGAGACAGCACAATTGAAAACAAGGCTATTGCATTCAGGTTTTGGCATTTACTGACTCATTTCTCCAAGTGTCTAAAGAACACATTAGGTTCTTTGTGTATTTCTTTTTTGGATGATTATGGACAACACAAACTAAATAGAATATATTGCCCTGGGATACAAAAACTCTGCTTGTTCTTACCAGGTTCGCAAGCATGTAGTGATAACCTCTTGAATGCTTCCCCAGGATCACAACCTGCAGAAGAAGAAAGAAGAAATATTGCTTATTTAAGAAGGGCATTTCCAATTGCCTAATCAATGGGAAGTGCAACCAATCGATGGGCTAGAGTGAATCACTTTTAAATGATCAACAGAGTTAGGTCTTTTGTATACAGTAAAATCATAGTTAATAGGACCAGAGTTCTTTTTGCACATTTCAATGTCAGGCAGAGAATACAGGAAGAATTGCTAACATTGAAGTTAAAAGTGTCAAAAACAAGGGAGAAAAAGCTCTCGAAATTGCCACTGTCACTAAAAATAGATGGCAGAAGTGATGAAGCTGCTGATCCCCCACCCATGAACTGGATTCTGTACTCAGCTGCTGAGATGGAAAATGGGCTGAACGTGTAATACAAATTAGAAAATAGAATGTACAGTACATTTTTTTTGTTGTTGTTATCTGGAATGCTTAGGGAATAGAACACTCTGGGAATGGGGTTAATGGGATTTTCAGGTTAATTGAGGTTACTTTTGCTTATTGAGACTTTTCTAAAATGCTTACCTTCTTTTTCCTGCCTTACTAGGAAAGATTTGTGACCATCTGTACAGCTTTTGCTGCTGGATGCTAGGCTGCAGGGCAGTGGGGGGGGGGGCGGATTGTCCCCTAGGGGACATTTGGAGCTGCCTGGAGGCATTTTTGGTTTTCACATCTGGAAGGGTGACTAGTATCTAGTGGGGAGAGGCCAGGGATGCTGCTAAACATCCTACAGTGCACAGGCCAGCCCTCCACAACAAAGAATTGTCTGGTAAAAAATGTCAGTAACATCTGAGGTGGAGAAGCCCTGCCTTGGGGTCATCATTCTTATGGTAATTTTCATGAATAACACTGTATTAATTCTAAGCCCTACAGTTTACAAAATGCATTTTTGTTATTTCAAAATGTGTAAGTGGATTGAATAATTTCCAACCAAATGTGTTGGTTGTCAGTCGCAAGTTTTTGACTAAATACCTGACATAAGCTTATTTCCAGATAGCTAAGTAGGGCAAATTCCAGTTAATTGAGGATTTTATAAAATGTCACTTTAGTAAGTACCGATTATGTACAAAGTACTGTACTGAATGCAGGGAGTGGGCACCAGGAGGGGGATCACATAGAGGGTAAAGATACAACCGGAAGTGGAACCCGGTTTTGTTCCGGGTCTGATGTTAATACCACTTTAGGAGCCCTCTTTAAGAAAAGTGAAACAAAGTCATGAATAGTAAAGCCTTGGAAAGAACCCATGCAAGTAAGGTGCCATTAAGCTTAAGCTTCCTGACAAATTCCACCACGGACACAGTTATCAAACGGTTTAAAAACAACTTGAGGGGGCGCCTGGGTGGCTCAGTCGGTTGAGCATCTGACTCTTGATTTCGGCTCAAGTCATGATCTCGGGGGCGTGGGGATCAAGCCCGGTGTTGGGCTCTGTGCTCAGTGGGGAGTCTGCTTGAGATTCTTTCTCCTTCTGCCCCTCCCCCACTCTCTCTTTCTCTCTCTCTCCATAAATAAATCTTAAAAAAAGATAAAATAAAAACAACTTGACAAGACAGCAAAATTGCATACATATCAAACCATAAGTATATATAAAAGGCCATAAGAACAGTAAAAACAATTGCCCTTAATTGAGTGCCTAGTATATGCCAGGCACTGTGCTAGGTGTTTTTTATGTACTTAATCGCTAGCACAATTTAACAGATTAAGTATCATTAGTTTCATTTTACAGAGGAGGAATCTCAGCTAAAGAGAGTTTAAGTGATATGCCCGAGGCCACACAGCTCAGAAGTGGAAAAGCTGGAGTTAGAACCTGGGTCTGCCGGCCTCTAGAACCCGTATTCTTGGCAGTACATTACATGGTTTCTTAATATGCGCTAAATGTCAAATACCAATAATTGTTCTAGGTTCTTGGAGAAGAGGAAGAAGAGGTATTTTTAAAGTCTGCTAGGATGTATAGGGGAAGGTTTCCTGGAGAAGATAAGGTTTCAGCTGGCTCAGAGGAGTGGAACCACATATTTAAATATGCTTATCATGCTGGCATTAGAAGCTTTCCAGTCATTTCAAGGGCTGAGAGAGAGAGTGAGAGCTGTTTTCGATTAATTTAAAATATGAGCCACATTTCTGACTGATTATTTATGGAGGAAATGAAAGGTTAATGAATGTCTTGAGGAAGTGATTTCTCACGCTGCCATGACACAAAATGAGCTGTTTAGGTATCTGCTGGGAAGTATTCTTCAGTGTCCGCTTGTGAGAAACCTCCTTACTGGTGACATTTGTTAACTTTGGATGGCAAGTTGGGACCATACATTTGTTGCATTTTTAATTCACTGACAACCCTCAACATAATAAAAACAGAGGGTTTTGAGTTCTGCCAGAAAAATGAGCGAGATTCCTGAGGACATCTGGCAGAACTTAGAGAAATAAAGCAGCAAGCCCAAAGGAAATGGGGTCTTTCTCATCAGAGGAAGGGCTTAGTGCCCTTTTGAGCAGAGGGGAGGTGAGAGGGAGCCATAGAAACATCAGTGTTGTGAGAAAAGCCCCAAACGAGAAGCCAGGAGCCCAACCTTGTCATGTCCTCACCGCTCGCGTGTGGGCAAATCACTCAATGTACTCCGCCTCCATTTCCTTATCTGTAATCTGGGACAATGAACCTGGCCCTTTCTGTCTCAGCAGAGTTGTCAAGATCAAAGTGAAGAACATCTACACTTGGGGTGGGGAATGTGCCTCATGTAATCACACAGGGGGTTAAATAACCGTGAGAGGGGGGTCACTCCCTAAGACATTGTGTTTTCGGTTCGGAAACAGTTGAAGCTATTGGAATATCTGCTTTAGTCCCTGCCCAGATAGTCTGCTCAGAAAAAACTCACTTATTTGAAGGTAGCTGTCTCATATTATCACCTCACAAGACTTAGCTTAAACTGGAAGGGATGGGCAAGTTAAAGATAGGAACCTTTAGGTGTCACAGAGCTGCTGCCTCGAAGGCCCTAATTATTTCCTCATCCTTACTTCTTAACTCTTACTTAACATACAGTTCTTACAATCTTGGTCTTTCAGTTCACGGTCAACGAAAAGCTGCAAATTAGAAGGGGTGTGTAGAGAGGGAGGGCGTAATATTAGAAAGAGGCACTTTAGCAGCAGAGGAAGTGACAGGCTGACTTAAGGGAGGTAGCAGAAAACATTGTACTCCTGCACAGGATCATCATGGATGTTCGTCGTCAATGCCTGAGTCATCAGGGTCTGGTTGATTGCGTTGGTAATTTCTGCTAAAAAAAACCCCACGATATGTTTTGCTGTAGGTTTCCAACAGAAATGCTCCTAGTCCTGATACTTAAGAGAGTGCCCTCCGATACCTTGAAATCTTACTTCCGTGAGGCAGCAGTGATCCTGCCAATGTCAGCTAAGTGAGGCCTCGCTGCAAAAAGTGTCCTGTTTTGCTCTGGGTCTTTCTTTGTTTTGCATTTTTGGTGCAAGGCTTGTGGGAGGGAGGGTGGGGTGTGTGATAGAATGCACAAAAGAACTAGTTAATGGGAGTGATTCTGGTGCAGTTAGTCCTCAGTCTTGATTCTTGCCATCTGCTGTAGATGAACAAGGCATAAATTGTACCCTGAGCTATTTAATGACTCTGGTAACCAAGAGAATATTCAACTTTGCTTTTACAGTAATTATAATAACTCTTTCTGAGTTAGTTTCAGAACTTCAAGGAGAAAAGCTCTCTTAACAGTCTACTGTGAAATTTAAGGAGGAAATATCAAGTTCCCAAATCCATGTACCATATTCACTGTGCCTTTGTAAGATTTGTTGGAAATGACGGATGGTGAGCTAGATGGTGGATATGATAAATGTAATAAGGAGAGATTTGTCAAATGTTGATACAATTCATTGTTTTAAGGACATTTATTTTTAGCCTCACAAATAGGATCCGAAAGAACAAAATGCCACAATCCCGATTCATTGAAACTTAAACAACAGTTTTGTTTGCAGATAAAAACAGCTCTTCCATACTAACTCACTGAGTCGAGCATATAGCTGAGCATTAAATTATTTGTTAAAGCATCCAGTGAATCATGGTCTACCCTTTTGGGGGAAACTTTCCCTTATTGACTCCTCCATGTGCTTATCTGTGACATTGGAGGCTGGGTTTCACTGAATAGTTAAAAATAATTCAGAAAATGTTCAGTTGGTTATCTATGTAAGAGGCCATTTCTTTTTCCATCTAATGCTCAATCTAGACATTTTCATAATTTTTAGAAATCTGAAATTAAATTGCTCCATAAGACTACTTGAGAGAGGCCCACAGACCCTTTGGGAGCAAAAGCATCTGTTTTTCTATGCTCACATTAAAAAAAAATATGTGTATGTGGAAAAGTGTCTATGATTTTTTTTCCCCCCTTAGATCCATCTGGTATGCAGATTAGGTTATTTGCAGACCTAAGTATCTCCATGTTTGGATTTTCTACATCGGTGCCAAAAAAGGATCTATGTATAAAGATTGATCTTGCTTTGAGTACAGAACATGCCTTCCCGCTCACCTTAATCTGCTTCTCTTTGATTTAAGTACCCTGAGAAGTCTGGGGGGCTGGGGAGAGAAGCGAGGGAGGTTTCCCGTTTTAATTCGCCCGATTTACCTATTGTATAGGTGTTTTCTCTTTAAGGAAAAACCCACATTCCTTGTGTTCAAAGGGAAAACATTTTTCAGCACCCACCCCTTCCTTTCCTGCTTCCTCAGTTATAAAAAGACATGTTGTCCTATGGCAACCTATCTAATTTCAGCTGTGTTGGGAGTTAAATAGTGGTATGCTACAAAAATCAGCCTTAGAATATGCCACACTTCCCAGAAGAAATCTTCCATCAGATATGATAAAAGGCATTCATTTTCTTGAATGAAAACCCCGAGCTACTAAATTGCTTTAGTCTTAGTAAATATATATCAGAAGTCAATTCCGTTAGAATTATTTTGTAATAATTTCAGTCTGCACGCGCATGCTCTCTTCTAACTGAAAGACAGTGAGTGCCTCATATTGCAGTCATCTGACTTGAATAAATGTGCTGGATTAGTGAGGCAGAGGAGAGCCAATCACCCATCCCAAAGTCAGCCCAATGGCTGTGGGAGTGGGGGTAGTGCCAGTGGAGAAAGACGGGCTGAAGCTTTTCATAGAGAAGGAAAATGGGAGTACAACCAAGAAATCTCGTCAGTGCTTATGCTGTCTAGAGGGGAAGCTTATGCAGAGTGGAGGCAATAGAATACGGCATCAAATAAAACGCTTGGATGTGAGGATTAGAGGACGAGGATTTCACCAGAGAACACGTCTTTGGGAAGTTTCACTTCCCAGACTTTAACAGTGCATTCACTCTGACTGAATGGAATATACAGAAGATTTAATGCTAAACAGCAGGAGAGGCAAAGAGAACATACAAATGAGAGGCAATATATGGCCACGAGTAAGTTAAAGGAGCAACAGATTACTCTCGCTCCTGTGGATAAGGGACCATTTCAGGGCATGTTGACCTTGGGGGGAACACCTCACTGTATTAACCCGGAAACAATATTTCTCAAATTTCATTCCATCACAGACTTCCATTTGTGTCCTAGCCACATCCCGCCGGACTACTAGTTACTTCATATTTATCTTTATAGCTACTCCTTTTCTTAAATTTAGCCATGTCGAAAGCAATAATATCCATGAAACTACATGCAAGAAAAGAAATACAACCGTATAGAAATAAAATCTATTCATCCAGATGTTACCGAAAATCCTGCGGTATACTACAAGGGGTGCTGGGAAATAATGCCTTAAAGCCGTCCCCTCTTTGGCAAAGAGAATGTAGATTGCGTCTCCCTGTCCTGACAAAATACGGTTAATTTGGTGGTTCAAATCTTGAGTATCCCTGCCTACTTTCAAAGGTTCATGAGTTTTGTAAGGGAGCAAAATGATGGGCAGCGTTTTGGAGGTAACAATGCCCAGGACTGGGTACAAATGACAAATACGGAAAATTACGAAAATATTTCCTAAGGCAATTTACATGTAGTGCCTTACCCAGGAAGTCCAGCAGCTTGGAGCAGTTAGAGTCCTTGGTCAGGGGGCCAATAATGAATACTTAAAACACTGGGGCCTTTCCACCAGAACTTCCTGTAAAATGATGCGTTTCCAAACACTGTGCCTTTTCTTGGAGTACTTCATCTGGAAGATCTTTCACAGTACCCTATTTATAGTTGGAAATATTCTAGATGTTTCTTCAGGTAGGTAAGGTAAGGTGATTTTAATTAGTATTCAACCTAGAATAATACGGTAAAAAGGACCTTAGTTTCTCTTCAACATACTCACATGTATGACTTGTGTAGTCTCTCTGCATGTGTATTGGCTATCCCCCCAAATCAGTGATAATTTATTTTACAATACATTTTTATTTTTTATTTAAAAAAAGACTTATTATTTATTTGATGGGGGAGGGGCAGAGGGAGTGGGACAGACAATCTCAAGCAGACTCCATGCTGAGCGCGGACCCCAACACAGGGCTCAATCTCATGACCCCGCAATCATGACCTGAGTCAAAACCAGGAGTCAGACGCTTAACCGGCTGAACCACCCGGGTGCCCCTAAACAATACATTTTTATATACAGAGTTCTTCACATACTCTTTTATGAAATATACTGTCAGTTATTTTATGTTCACGCTTACAACTCTGGCTTTAACATTTACAACTTTATTCTAAATAGCAAATGGTATCTTTTTTCTTTGTAGATTTTGCAAAATCATTTAGGCCCAAAACACTATAATCCTGGATTCCTAAGACCTACTTGGAGAACTATACAGCTGGTAAATAGAAGGCTTGAGAGTGCCAGTGGACTCATTCCTTGTATTTTTTTTTCATTTCTTGGATTAAAAAAAAAAAAAGGCATGGCAACCTCTGGCATACAGCCGAGTAGTCACTCAAATATGTGTTGTTTTCAACTGTGACCACTTGGGGGTAGGTGGAATAATGCAGGACTTCGTTCATTTCCGCACGAGTCACACTTTCCCATCTTTAGGTATTTATCAGCATCAACAACTCTAGTACTACCCCTACAATGACACCTTACAGTGTTTATACTTTTCTTTATAGATGTGATCTGAATCACCCTTAAAGCCTGGAAAAAAATTGATAGTTATTAAAGGTGATGTACTAGAAAGAGCCAGATGGGTCTGGATTCAAATCCTGCCATTCACCCATTAGCTCCATACGCTGTGCAAAATTGAGCCATGGGTGGCTGGGAAGAGTATTAGAAACTCAGGTTCAGCCCAGAATGATGGAGCCTCCATGTTGGGAGGAGAGAGGAAAGCACATTTGGTGTGGGGATATGGAGAATGAGATGTTCTCCCTAAAACTCCCTAATTATGCCTTTGGGAATAAATCTGCTGTTTGTGCAATGCTTCCAGCATTCGACACCCCAATCTGTGAGACTTTCTGATTGTTGAAGGAAGGGAATGAACAAGTTTATATTTTCAAATAAAAGGAAATATCTCTCAGAAACCCAGTATATTTGGGGGGGGGCTTTGTTTTTTAGGATAGTTGCTTACTTGGCAGATTTCTCCCTCTTCTAAGACCCGTGTCATCGAAGTGTCTTTCCATTTGGTGCTGGATGACAAATGACAGAGGCTTCGTTCATGGCAGGCCAAACACAGAATTCTCCTAATTCTCAAATGTTTGGTTTGCTTTGGTCTTTCACTCTTGCTATTTGAATTTGGCATTGTCTTCCCCACTCTGAAAGCTTATCTACCTTTGTGATCCTACTGACATGATAACAGTTCAAGCACTGTAGGCAGAATTACAGACTTTCAGCCCCAAACAGGGGGCTCTTGAAAGCCGATCATTAAATATTCAGGAATTTTGTGAGCCGGTTATTAAGCCATTGGTAGCTTGAAATCAGCCATGGCGGGAGTATTTACACTATAGACATCGGCCAACGTGACAAATCAGGGCTTTTCCCCCTTGAGAGCTAGTTTACACGTATACCACACCTGCATACCACTGGACTCAAAAGGAATATAGATTGATGTTCCTAGTGGATGGAAGAGTTGCCTCCCTTAACCACATCTTTCATTCATCTCTTCTTCTGATGGACATTTGTTGAATGCCTGCTCTGTGCCAATCCTGGGGCCAGACGCTGGGGAGACAGAGGTCACCAAAAGCTGGTCCCAAGCCTGGATGATCTCAACACCAGAGGCTATTTTGAAAACAAAGAGAGATGTCTTTCAGAGGGCTATTTCTCTTGATTTCAGGAGAGCCTCGCCGTTTTACAGTGCTCACACACTAGAGGAAAGATTTTTATTTAGGCCAAATAGGCATTTGTTGTGACGGCAGCCAGGGCTGGCTCCGGAAGAAATTGTGAATGAAATGATCGGGTGGAAAAGCTAAGTTAGAAGGGGCATAAGTGGTTCTGTGGTAAACAGAATGGGATCTGCTAAGGGCAATGTGTTCCGGCTTTGCCAGTTACAAGCTGTGGTAACCGTGGGCAAGCTACTTAACCTCTCAGACTCAGTTTTCCATCTGTAGAACAGAGAACATAATAGTGGATAGGCAGCTGAGTCGGTGGTCAAGAGCGCAGGGTAGACTGCCTGGGTTAGACTCCCTACTTTGCCCTTTCATAGCTGTGTAGCTTTGAGCAATTCACTTAAACTGTGTTTCAGTATACTCATCTGTTAAATGGGTCTGTCATTAGTACCTACTTCATAGAATTGCAGCTAGGAGTAAATGAAATAATGTACCTATAGTTCTTTTTTTAAAAATTATGTTCAGTTAGGCAACATATAGTACATCATTAGTTTCTGATGTTGTGTTCTCAACGATTCATTAGTTGCGTATAACACCCAGTGCTCATCACATCACGTGCCCTCTTTAATACCCATCGTTCTTAACATAGTGCCTGATGCTGATCCCATATTCGTTATGTTTTCCCTTCCTTATTCCTATTATAATGCTCCCTCCCTCCATCCTTTTCCACAGAAATCACATCTGTCCTTCAAGGCCTGCTCATATGCAGCCTCTTCCATGAAGGCTTCCCTGATTTCCTGTCCCTTGCTCTCAAAATGTACAAAAGTGGTTTCCTACTGCTGTGGGGTTAGGGAAAAGGAGAGGCATCAGAACTTGGTGCAGAGGGGGTATTGGAGCCACTGGTCAGGACAGCACGGAGTTGGAGGTGCAAGGAAGGAGCTGAAGTTTGCATGCAGGGTTCAGGCATTTGAGTCGAGGGTGAAAAAAGGACAAGAAGCGGGGAGGGGGTAAACCAACAACAAAGTAACCCACACTGTCACCCTCCACCGCCCTCTCCTCTCCTGCCTCCAACATTGATCAGGACCAGGAATCCAAACCACATGGAAACCATGGTTGAGAAGATGTGTGTGGGGGGCTGGAGGTGGGGCAGGGTTCTGCCCAGAGACAAAGAAGCACACACAGGCCATTACTGAACCGAGCATGTGTAGTCATCACAGGGTTTGTAGCACAGGAGAGAATGGGGGTTGGGAGTGGGCAGCGAGAAAGGTGAGAGCAGAAATTTGGCAGAGTCTGCGAGATGGATCTCTCCTCTGCATGGTAGACAGTTGCCCGGGAGTCTCAGGCCGCCCCACGCTGCCAGTAACAACCGGTCCGTGGCTTTATCCACACTTCATTTCTGGAGCAAGGGGGCAGAGCAATTCCAGGCTTCCCTGTTTGAATCCACAGAGGCCTTAGGGGCAGGGAGAACACGAGGAACACAGTTCACATTCCTTGGAGGCCCAAGCTACAGGAATGTCTTAGGACAGTATTTCTCAAAGCGCATGCTGTGGGGATCACCTGGAGAGCGTATGAAAATGCAGGCACCTGAGCACCTCTCCGGAGAGCCTGATTCAGAAAGTCTGGGTCAGGGCCAGGGAGTCTGCATTTGACACTCGGTTGATTCTGATGCACACTGAAATCTAGAACTACCTTTCCATATGGTAATAAATGCACTTTGAGAAGCTAAAAGGATCCTCAATGATGGGATTTTCATGAAAGGGGATAGGAAGGGAGACACTGGGCTTATGGGGTGCTCCCTTGAGAAGCTTCCATGGGAAGGGCAGGGGGCAGCATGAGGACACTCACACAGACTCCTGGGGACAGGAGCCAAAGGAGGAATCTCTGACAGATTCTTGTTTCACACAGGACCACACCAGAGGCGGACTCTTGAGACAAAGATCTGAGGGCCGGAAGTTGGGATTCTAGGAAGCGCTGGTAGGGGAGTGAGGAAATGAGACAGCAAAGGGCAAGAAGCCAGTCCAGGGGCTTTCCGGAGCAGGTTAGCTCTGAGTACCTCTGGGAGTGGCGTGTGAGGGCTGGGAAGCTGGAGCCTTTGTCCTTCACTCCCTATTCACCATTGGCCGATAGCTTCCATCAGGAGTATTAGTTTCTGCCCAGGGCTTCTTTTTTTAAAAAAAATTATTTATTTATTTGAGAGAGAGAGAGAGCGAGAATGTGAGTGAGCAGGAGCTGGGGGAGGAGCAGAGGGAGAGAGAGAGAAGCAGACTCCCTGCTGAGCAGGGAGCCCAACATGGGGCTTGATCCCAGGACCCTGGGATCATGACCTGAGCCGAAGGCAGATGCTTAACTGACTGAGCCACCCAGGTGCCCTCTGCCCAACACTTCTGACTTGTCTCACTCTCAGGCTGGGAGAAAGGCTTCCATTGGAGAATAACGTGCTTCCGATAGGAGACCACTGGTGTGGATAACAAAGGCTAGTGCCAAGGGGCCATGGGTAGGGCATCCCCAGTACCTGCTACAACTGCAGTGACCCTTAAGTCACACGTACTGCATCTTACAGTTTACCTATTGCTTTGCCATGCATCATTGCAACGGATGAAAAAAAAAAAACAACCTGAGATGAGCAGGAGAACATCATGGCGGTGGGAGTGGACCCTGGAGTCAGACTGACCTAGGGCACCAGTTCTTCCTCTTTGTTAGCCGAGTGGCCTTGGACAAGTCATTTTACCTCACTGAATCTCAGTTTCCACATCTAAAATAGGAATCGTAATGGCACCTATTTCTTAAGGTTATTGTGAGGCCTAACTGAAGAAATGCATTTAAGGTTTCTAGCAGAACACGTGAGATTTAAAGGGATTCCCTCTCTCTCATCCCTATGTCTTTCCTCATCCCATGTACCCCACGGCACGGAGCCCCAGTGTATGACACCGAGGTGATGTTTAATAGATGTTTCAAACACGGAAGGCTTAAGTACACCTTGGAGAAAAGTCCAGGTTGCTTAGGAAGTGGTAGAAGAAGGTGCCATTTAAAGTAATATAAAATTGAGAAAAGCATATTGAGGGGATGGGCATTGAACAAGTTCAGGCACAAGGAAGGCTCTCTCCTGGAGAAGACGATGCCTTGTAGACTGGATTTTGAATGATTGGGGGCAGGGGGCTGAGAAGAGGATCCTGGGTGGGAAGATGCCTTGGACAAAGGCCTGGTGGCGGGACAGAACAGAAGACAAACATAAGCTCACATTTCCTGGGCATTTACCAGGTACAAGGCATGGTGGAAACTGATTTTTCACATGCTTTACCTCATTGGATCCTCACCACAACCCTTGAAGGTAGGTACTACTGTTAATTTCATCTTCCATGTCAGGAAACCGAAGCCCAGAGAAGTTGGGTCACTTGCCCGAGGCCTCACAGGCAGAAAACGATGGAGCCTGGAGTCAAAATCAGATCTGTCTGAATCCAAAGCCCAGTCAATCGGGTGGTAGCAGCTCTACTAATGATTACTGATTATAAGAACTGTTATTATGACTGTGGGATGATCAGCTCCCACTACGAATTTAATACAACAAAGACTGAGGACCTACTGTTATTATGTATTATTACCTAAGGGGGGAGCAGTTATGGCCTGAATCTTTGGAAATTCTCCTTTGTTGCAGGGCATCCTGGGAATTTCCCTTTGGTTTCCCCTAATTATTTCTCAAAGCCGTGGGCCTGGTTCATATGATCCTGACTCCAATTTTCGATTCCCTCTCAGCGTACAGCATGGGTTGTCATTGTTTCATCACAAGCTGCACTTTTGATGAATGCTGGATAATCAGAACAAAAGCCTAGGAAAAATAATTAGGGGGGAACCAAAGGGAAGAGGCTCGCAGCCTTGAATGAGAGACTGCGAATGTTTCTAGGACTCAGTCCCTGAAGCTCTGACAATGTATTTTGATCCTTGTCTGCATGCAAATGAATGACTCCATCAAATCAGAGGCAGTTTGTCACAGTGCAGGTTATTTAGCTAGTTAATTAAAAGTCTGAGCGAGCTGGTGTCTCTCTGCACTGGGCTCTGAAGATAACCAAACCTATGTCCTGACCAGGCAAGTTAATTTAAAATAAGTGACCTCAATTGGGTAATGGCTGCAAGTTCAAATTCAAGAATCACTGTAATTAGTCCCAGATGGATTTTAATTGTTCTTTCAGGAAACAGAGTGGGGAAGGGGGAAAGAGGAATGCCTGAGCCCAAAGTAAAGGTTATTAGCCCTACCTTTCAAAAGCAGGGGAGCTGATAGGGGCAGGGCATAGGTACTGTGGTGTAACAGGAGTTTCATTTGCTGCTTTTCCAAATGCAACCTTCTAGAGGCAGTGGGTAAAACGGGTCTAGCTCTTTTTGAAATAAGGTCTAAAGAAACTCAGCACTCTGAACCACGTGGTCTCAGGTAAGTTATTTAACCTTCCTATGTCTGTTTCTCATCTACATAATCGAGAAAACACTATTCACCCTACCTACCTCTGAAGTTTGAAGGAGATACGTTGCAAAAAAAAAGCTTTGAAAAAATATGGAAAGATCTACGGGGCAGTGTGTATTCTTGCTTTAAGCCAGGAGAGTTTCCCAATCAAGGATTCTTGATTTGAGAGTAGAAGGCCCTATGTATGGACCTCTTTTTATTTTTCCCTGAGACTCTGTCATAAACCAGGTACCTTCTGAATGATAGCTCTCGAAAGAAGAAAGGGTCAGAGTGGGCGGTATGTTCAGCCCCATATCTGTGTGGTGGTACGTGATGTTCTAATTTCTTGGGGGGTGTACCCACGGAGCTGAAAATGATTTCGGCTTTATGGGTTTTCGGAAGAAGTCAGATTATGAAATTGGATCCTTCTCCATTCGTGTTAAAATAAATCTCAGACTTGAAATTACATGCTAGCACAGCCCTGTGGTTCCATGAGGTCAGCGTCCATCACGGTGAGAGTAGGATGGTATTATCCCCACTTGTTTTTTTATATGAATGCTTGGGTTTCCCTACAGTGTTCTGGTACATTGTAATTGCCCATATCTTCCCCAGCCCTGAAGCCAAAATTAATAAGAATTTGTACAGTGATAAACACAATATAAGCAAAAAACTCCTAACCTAGTTCAAAGCCTTGGAAGACCAAGAATTTGACCAGGTTGGGCTGCATGAACGACTGCTTTTGAAGCTGCTTTTTCCCCCTTGATTCCATTTTTTAAAGGGAATTGTATTGTGATACCCATTTGAGTCCCTCTTAATGGAATATAAGCATCTAAGACAGATTTACAACCTATGCCTACTGACAGTAATCACAACTGTTTATCCTTCAAGCCTAACCAAAACTCATTTAATTAGCTTGCTTTTAAATCAGAGTCTGCGTTCTGCCTTGTTAGATGAGCCAAGCAAATAATGGAGTTGTGTCTCCCAGAATTGCGTTGTTATTGAAGGGCCGTGCCTTTTGCTGAAAAGAGCTCGAGGTCATAATGAACAAATAAACGAACAAAAAACCCTCGCTCCACATTACTCTTCATCACTGGGAAACACTCATCCATGGTAGGGAGCAGCAGAGGACACAACTCTGCTAGGATTTTGCAAAGGTTTAAGTTATAGACTGAGCCGTCCTTTCTAGAAATCTCCCCGGGGAGTTCCGGTAGTGCACGCAGCATGAATAAAAGGCACAATATGCAGTGTGTGCAGGACTGGCAATTATTCTCCAAGTGATACATGTCAGGACTTTTTTTTTTTACTAAAAAGTTAAGAAGCTATTTATTTAATGCAACAGATATTTATTGAGCACTTACTAGGTTCCAAACTGTTTTGGATGCTGGGGCTACAGCAGCGAACAAAACATAAAAAACCCTGCCCTCACGAAGCCTAGACTCTAGTTGGGTTGGCTAGTAATTACTCCGTCCTGTGAATTCCTAGGTGGTTTCTAGCTCTCATCTTTCAGACTACTGATGATATACCCGATTTAGGCATGTGTTCTGCCATCCCGATTAGACTCTGGGTCCTTGAGGGCAGGGTCTCAGTTTAAACTTGTTTTATCATTCAGCCCAGTGAACTGTGGGCACGTGTTCAATCAATGTTTGTGGATGATGAGAAAGAAGACGACTCGAAATACAAGAAGGATGAGAAGTGCATTAACTTCAAATGTTATCTTTCTGGGGTAGTATGTTTTCCTGTGAACAGATTATTTTAACCTATACACTAATTCCAGGCAGTTGGGCAGGAAGTGGGATGGGGGGGAGGAGGTTGGTGGCCTATTCAGGGGAACCCATCTGTAGATTTCTATTTGGTCCATGTATTGGCATAATCTTGGGTGGTGTGCCATGAAGAGTATGGACTCTAAAATCAGATCTGGGTTTAAAAATTAAATAAATAAATAAAATCAGATCTGGGTTTAAATCCTTGCTTTTTCACCTCAGTCAGTGTCTTCCCTGTAAAATGATAGTGTGGTTTAATCCCTAAGTAGAAGCCTCTCATTCTGGAGGCCATGGTACTGCATTTCCTGGTGGAAAAATCCCATTTCTTGGGGATCGAAAGGTCATGACGAAAGGTAGAGTCATGTTTTGGCCAATTTAGCCCGTGTTCTTCTTGGTATCAAGTTTCTACCATTCTGCTTTATGACATCCTAGCTTATTAGCATTCACTCTGACAAGCAGTAAGTGGCATTTATCATACCTATGCAAACAGAAATTCCACCCCCTTTCACCAAACCAGATGAACTGTCGGGTCCTTGAAGACTCAGTTCAACAAATCATCAGGAAAAGGCCTCCCTGATCTCCAGGTCAGGCTGAAGGAGGCATTGTTTTTTCTGCATTCCAGGAGGATCTGTGTTCCCCTTATCACACTAGACCACGATCATCTGTTTACTTGACTGCTTCCCTACTGAACCACGAGCTCCTTAAGGGCCGGAACCAAGTCTTATTTGTTTTTTATTTTTTTTCTTTCAACTTCTTACTAGTTCTTGTCCAGGACAACAGATATAGGCAGCATGAGTAGAAATGTTGTCTTGCTTTCAAGGAGAGCTTGAAACCATCTCCTTAAATTTCAGCAGATCTGGGGCGCCTGGGTGGCTCAGCCATTAAGCGTCTGCCTTCAGCTCGGGTCATGATCCCAGGGTCCTGGGATCGAGCCCCGCATCAGGCTCCCTGCTCGGCGGGAAGCCTGCTTCTCCCTCTCCCACTCCCCCTGCTTGTGTTCCCTCTCTCACTGTGTCTCTCTCTGTCAAATAAATAAATAAAAATCTTAAAAAAAAATTTCAGCAGATCTGCTGGAGGGGATTGTGCGTAAGAGTCTTCTGTTTCCTTTTTTCATGCAGTTAAGAAGATAAAGCCATTCACTCGTTTCTCCCACTTCAAGTAGTATTCCTGTTTATGTAGATTCTATGAAGAGGACACTTGAGTAATGGGTCCTTTTCAGTTTCCATAAAGAACCGAGTCTGAGCTAGTCTTGTTTATGCAAAAAGCCTTTGTTAGATATGTTGGGTTCTGTTGAAATGAGATTGCAAATGGAACCATCCCTGTCTTCCTCTGGATGACAGTAAGGGGAGATTCATCACCATCTGACAACTTTTCAGCTAAACTCTGAGCAAAGCAGATAAATGGAACTCATGAAATCAGTTTGCAGACTGAACAGCTTTCACTATGTTTGGAGAAACCATACAATTTTCTCTTGGCTCATAAATCCTCCAGTACCTAGCCCTTCTTCTTTAAAAAATACAGTTTGATGGCAAGATTGCCATGCATGCATTGACATGACTTAAGAAAGTTAAGAGAATGAGTTTCAGGTCACTGAGTGGTAAGGACCATAAAAAAAAAGTGGGTAGAATTTCACATGTATTGTCTTTTGAGGGTTCGAGGTCACTGGCTATAGTTTAGCAAAGCAGGGTATTGTGGTGGAGGCTGCAGGGGACAGAGTCGCTGGGGAAGGAGACCACTGGGAAGTTTTCTCAGGCAAAAACTGTCCTACTTGGGTTTCCGTATTCCACAATTAGTGCTGTATCTTCAACAGGTTGGGTGTGAGAAGCAGCCCATAAGTCTTCTGGGGAGGAGATGAGAACGACATTCCCCCTCCCTAATGAAAGCAAATGCCTGAGGATTTGGGGAGGGACCCGCTGCCACCTGCTATTGATGTAGCAAATGCAGAGGAGCTAAAGGCTCTGTCAGGAGATGCACTTTCCTGTCACTCCTTGCAACTCTCTCTGAGCGGCCTGGTGGTTGTTGCCATGGACACCAAATAGCAAAGGGGTTTGGGTCAGAGTTTGAAGGATTGTGCTGTGCTGGAGTGGGTGAGACTGAAATTAAGTTAATGCATGTACAAATAAGGTGTGTTTCTTTCCTTAGTGCCTTTGAGAAAACTGCAACAAAGCAGTCTGTCAGGCAACAATTGATTTTATATTGGCTAGGGAAGGGGGAAGAGGAGCAATTTATTGAGTAGGAGGTTCTCAAGTGAAGCACATGCAGTAGTTTGAAATAGGTCAAGAGAAGTGAAAAGGACTCTCAGAGCTGTTGAGGACATAGCAGCGAAGGAACCTAAGAATGGCCTTTAAGAAGCTTTTGATAGTACCGTCTTTGACTGTCGAGTCTCCTGATTCAGTGTCCCCGGATATTCATCTCTTAATCTAAGACACAGTGTTACTGAGGTCCCACTCTATTTTGGTTCTTCCCTCTTATTTACCTCTGTGTGCATGCATATGTGTGTGTGTGTGTGTGTGTGTGTGTGTGTGTGTGTGTGTGTCTTTTAGATAGCATCGTTTCAAGGTTCTGATTTGCAAATCAGTTCACCCAGTTCTGTGTCCCCATTCTTAAGATCGGCAGGCACATTTTCTGGCAATGCTGAACTTTGAAAGAGATGGCACCCTTCCTGCCCCTGTCCCCAATAATGATCCACTTACACCTAGAGCTAGAATTTCCCACTGTTGGGGCAATTAAAGGCATGAAAACAATTGAAGTGAAACCATGGAAGTTTGAGTACAATACCCATGTTTAGGACAGACCTATTTGGTCCACAAAACCATAATCAAAGCCCCTGGCACGCCCTTGGTAGCACTCACAAATCTTGATGTTTAAGGTGACTCCCTCACTTCAGTCTCCCTCTCTTGAGACCCGCCTCAGATTAGAGAAGCAGCTTAAATGCTTTTTGAGTTCTCAGGCTCAGGGACCACACGTTCCTTTCCTTGTTCATTTTCTCCTCCTTAAGAAATGAGGTACAGTGACTCTAATTATAATGCTTGCTATGCTTGATATGTGTAGACTTGCCCTCTCTGAGGATCTTAGAATACTTTAGAGAAATTGTCTGATTCATCTTAACGTCATCCTAGTCAGGCAGGGAAGGCTTCTTATATTTTATGGCTGAAGTCACTAAGATGATGAAAGGTGAGGTGGCTGTACAAGGTCACACGGTGATCTTGAGATAGAGCTCAGCCAGCATTTGGGTCTTTGGCCTAGCGCTGGATTACTTCAGAAGATATTTGTCAACTGCTATTCTTTTCCCAAGTAGGGTGTTGGGGACTCATGTGTATTTGGGAGGCTCTTTGGTAGCTACATTCATCTTAAAAGGTTGGAGAGAGAAGAGTGGTGCCTGGCTACTTCTTTCTTCCACTTACCTCCACCTCTGGTGACATGACAGTAATCATCACCAATCTCCCCAAGCCCTGGTCCTGGCCTGTTGAATGATGCCCCTTACTTGGCACTTTGTTATAACCTCTGGGCAGAGACAGATGTGGACTGAGGGAAGGTTGCCCCAACAGACATGAGATTTGATCGGAACGGCCAGTGGGGTGGTTGGTAACAAACTGACCAAGGGCTCTTTCCCACACTCTGTCTCATCAAAGTCCAGACCTTGGCACGGATCAATTAATTGCCATTGGCCTTCAGTGTTAGGGCAGTAAAGAACGTGAGTTTGCATCTTTTATTTTATTTTTTATCACTGCACTTATTTTGCTTGGTGTCTCTCTGTGGGAAATCCCAGAAATCTAAATTATTTTAAACATAAGGGTCCTGTGGCAATGGGAGCAATAATTAGCTTTTGCATTGCTGTCGTAAACTGTGGCTCTTCCAGCCCTTATGAAACTGTTTGTTACAGCATCTGTTAGAATCTAGGACAAGGCTGCTGTAATCATGCAGCTGTGTGATGAACCTTCTAATTGCTACATTTTTGTTGCTCTTAATCTGGGGAAATTTCCTAATAAGGCAAGATGATGATTCTAAAAAATTCATTAATGTTTACAAGGCAGTTATTCTGACGCATAGGACTTAGTCAACCTCTCAGTGCCTGTAAAGCCTTACCTGGCACATTCACAATGTAAGCCATACAAAGGAACAGGTTATCAGGGTATTTTCCTCCCATGCTAACTGAAAATGTACTCATTGCCTGTGGAGGGATGAAACAGCTATGCATGGTCAATGTTTCCTTTCTACTTTTTTTTTTTTAAAGACCTGCAGTCTCACTTGATAAAGTGATGGGATCAACTCAAAACAAAGGAAGATATTTGTATTAGTTTTATTTTTGCATTTGAATTGGTTCGTATCTTTAGAATTTTGGAATAAGGTACCAGCCTTAATCCTAGAATATTGGTATTACTAGATGGGAGAGAAGGTCTTTTGATTGAATAAATCTTTACTGCAATCTATTCTACATTGCTATGTGTGAAGGGCGCCTGAGCAGGAGTATGACAGTGGATAAGGATATAATGGGGAACTTATGATAGGCTTGTGATGAACAAACAAACCACAGTTAATCAGAAGCCAACTACCAGAAATTCCTGATAGGAATTTCCCCCAGTCATTTTCCAGATATTATAAGGACTGATGTGATATTTCCATATACATATGTGCACAGCTTTCATCAACCAGAAAATCCTGTTAATGGGGGGCATTTGTTATTCTGTACTCTAAGGAGAGAGGTAAATGATAAATTTCCAGGCTGTGTCCTGGCCTTGGAGCACAGCATCTCAATTCCCCCCTCCATCTGTGTCTCCAAGGCTAAGTGAAGCTCACTGATATTGAGGCTTGCAAGATTCACAGTTAGCAAAGAAACATTCCGTGAGGGTCACCAGCCTGGCAATCTGAGGAAGCAGGAAAGTTGACTTACACAGTTTTAGATACTTATACTCTGCCTTCCAGAACGATTGTATTGCCTTATCACCCCTACTACCATAGCATGAAAGACATGGCCTCCCCCCTGCCCATGTCTAGAACCACGTATGGTAACATAGGTTGGGACTCAATATTTCTCGAATTGCCTACCTTGTTTTTCACAGCTCTGGGAATCACAGCCTGTTGGAACTGGAAGGGACCATCATATAGAACACAGTCATTATACAGTTTAGGAAATGGAGGCACAGAGGGATTAAGTGACTTGTTGGGAGTCCTACAGCCTGGGGCTAGAACCCAGGTCTGTCTCCAGGCCTCTGTCCTCTGCTTTATAAAAACTCCAAGATGCCTCCAGTAATCCCAAGGACTGTCACGAGGTTCCCTAATGAAAACTAATTTGAAATTGTGTTGATTTTTTTAAATAAAACCCCCAAACCTCATAGGAAATAATCAAGCAAATAATTAGGTACCACAGTTTTTTAAAATAAGGGGAGGGAACTGTTGGTTGAGCAAGAGCTGTTCCTTTTTGAGACCAAAGCTTCTATCATCTGAAATAAACAAGTGTCTTGCTGTTTCAAAGTAATGATCTTGAATGAGTTTCTTGTCTTTATTTTCCCAGAGGGGATTTGTTTCTAAATAGTCACAAAGTCAGTCTAGCCAGTCTAGTGTGAAGTATGACCAGAGAATCAGACCATCTTTTTTAATAAGCCGAAGATAAAATCTCTAAATATAGAACACTGGTGTCTGCTACTAACTCTTAGGATAAATATCTTTGCATTTTAGGGAACAAGTTTGTTTAAGGCTGCCAGTGAGTGTTGAAATCACCTAACATGCAGAAGCCTTTTACTGCAAGTAAAAGTGTGTGGCTCTGCCCATTCACGTAGGGCCTGGGAGGCCGGATGTTAGGCTGGATTTAAGAGAAACAATGTCAGCAGTGAGCATTTTAAGAAATCCAACCATAGGTTCTGCTTTCTGGGACACTGTTTTGCAATTTTGTGGTGCACTTTTGCTTCAAAATATTTATTAGGGTAGTCCAATATATGTTGAGTAATAGCTTTAAATCGCCCTGTCAATAAGGTAAGAAATAGAGACCACGGGACATCATAATTGGTGAAGTAATGAGAAAGGTCCCTGAAAAGGATGTATGAGGCAGCCAATTTCATTTCAGGGAGAAAACTGGAATGGTTGGAGGTGGGAAAAGAAAGGGAACATCTCGTAAGATACGGTAAGAAATGAAGGAAGGCCAATGGGTGTGCTTGGCTATGTATTACATGTAGGTCTGGAAGTATGACCGTTAGGAGATTGCGGAGCAGGGAAAAGCAAAGAGGAACGGGGTCTCCTTTTTTATATAAGGGCCTTACCATGTTCCTGGGGGAAGAGGATAGAGAAGCAAAGGTCTTGGAAACACTTTGACTTTACATTCTATGATGAATAAACTCATATGCAAAAATCAGCTGTGGGGCTTTTCTAATTCCTTTTATTCTACCAGCACATATGTACTTTGTCTTTATTATATTAGTTTACATTTGTTGAGATATGCTGCTCTCTCATTTGATTTACATTGCTAGGGGCTGTTACAAATTTTGAAAAGGAAAGAAAGAGAACTTTTGTTTCTTCCAGTAGTGCCTAGGATAGTACTCTAATATAAGCCCTTGTGTGAGGTTAGCCTCAGAACAGTTGATTGGCCCTTGTCTTGGAAGTGTTCCCTGTAAATTACAATGCCTGTTCCAGAGGTCTGATCCCTTTGCCTTCCTTCTTCTTCCTGCGTTATCTCATAATTACTCAGTGATTTCTTAGATAGGGAAGCAATTATTTATCCATTCCAAGAGATCCCATTCTGTGTGGCCCTTGTTTCTCTATCATCTCTATCATGGGGGTATGGCCTCAGATCACCCTTAGAAATCCAGGTAAATAACACCAGCCAAATCTCTTAATGTGTCTTTTTGTTTAAAGATTCTGAAAGACTTCTCATTTAGTCCACCCGTAGACACAAGCTGGTAAATAAATAGCACCTTGCTTTGGTTCAAGGGGTCTCCAGTGTCGCTGTACTATCTCCTATCTAGTACCAGCCCATCATATAATCTGAATGTCATGGAGGACATAGACCTAAGTGTGAAGTATAGAACCACTACCACGTGGGGGTAGAAGAATGTTTAGCTTTCAGCTTGTAACGATGCCTCTGAAAGCAGGTCTCTAGAAGAACTATGGAATTCTAAGCATAGAGAATCTTTCTTAGACAAATTCTAGTGTTGAAAAGGAATTGACCAGGGGCACCTGGGTGGCTCAGTTGGTTAAGCGTCCGACTCTTGATTTCGGCTCAGGTCATGATCTCCCGGTTGTGAGATGGAGCCCCGCATCAGGCTCCGTGCTCAGCACGAAGTCTGCTTGAGATTCTTTCTCTCTCTCTGCCTCTGCCCCTCCCCCCACTCATGCTCTCCCCCTTTCTCTCAAAATAAATAAATAAAATCTTAAAACAAAAAAGAAAGGAACTGACCATAGTGCTTGAGGGTGTGCTGTGGCAGTGGGCATGGAAAGGAGGAGAAAATTGAGTAATTTATTTCCCTATCATGGCCCCTCCAGACCCATAATTTATCCTAACTGTGTCCCCTGACCATCTTCTCCTTTGGACTTTGGATAGGGTAAAAAGGAATACCTATGGAATAAAGCAAAAGATATGAGAGTATCAGAAAGATTCTCTGGAGTAGCCTATACCCACCCCTGAGAGATAAAAGTAGGATAAAAATCTTCCAAGAGTGATGGGCATATCACTCTCTATCCCAGTTCTGCCAGATACTTGATTAACTTTCCATAGCATCTAAGCTAGTGAGGAAGGGATGCTATTACTGTGAAAAAGCACCCTCCCTAACCTGCCTCACCAAACGAATACCATGATAGGTGACTGGGAGAGCTACATTTACACGGAATGAGCCTAGAGTGTTCAGAAAAACCTACTCTTCGGGAATAAACTGGACATTTTGACAGGGGCAGTTATGTTTTTAGGTATTAAAGATAGAGGTGAATAGGAGCAGGCTCACCCCTAACGTTTCTGGAAACCAGGGCAGGAATACAAATGGAGGACCACATACCACATACCCTATATTTAAATGTTAAAATGTCCAAAAACAAGGTATGCCTTGGCCTGCCCGTGTATCTACCTGTCAACCCAAATAAAAAGGTAAACTGAGGCGAGCTCGAATGACCAGAAATTTAGTTTGTGCAGGAATAGCAGAGGAAGTGCAATTCCAGGAAATGCAAACTGTAGCAAGCTCCAGGCGAGTCTGTCTAGGGTGTGGGGTGGGCAGTATTTCTGGGCAAGGAATGCAAAGAGTGGGGAAGTCTGGTCAGCATCCCAGCAATAAGTTCACTGGCTTGAGGATGAACAGAAATTCTTGATGGATGTTCATTGGTCAGGAGAGAGGTTCTGGTTTTCCATGAAGTCAGGCATTTATGGGAAATCAGTCCTCTCAGTTCTTAAGTTTCATTTTCCTGAAGGCGCATGCATGAGAGTCTCCATTTCAGATCCTCTAGTTCCATTTTAGATTGAAATCCTTTCACATGCCCAAAGCTCTGCAGGCCATGCCCTTGAACTAGATCAGGATGCTCAAAGACTCAGGCTCTCTCCCAGGCCTGTGAGGTCCCCACACGCGGCTGGGGCAGGGCAGGGTGGGGTGGAAGCTGAGCCCCAGGGGCCCAGAACTCCTGCCTGGTGACTTGGACCCACCTGAAGCCAGGATGGGGTAGAGCTGTCAAGTTCTCCAAGAAGCCAAGGACAGCAGGTGGCCAGCCCCAAGGCTCACTTTTCTGACTTGGAGTTGCCAAGCAATTCTACATGTCTTCCAAAACCACATTATTCAAGTAGTACAGAGGGAGGGAGCACAGTTATCTGCAGAAACCCATCTGCCAAGTTTCTTCACTTAGGCTGATCTGGGGCGGCCAATTGTAAACAAAATTAGTCATTTTTCTCTTGTTTCCTATGGCATAAGTTGTCAGTTTCTCCTTCACTGCCCCTGCCCTTGCCCCACTCCCCCTTAATCCCATGTGCCCTTGGGCTCTGATCTGGGGAGCCCAGTTTGGCTTATGTGTCCCACTTCCTTGTTCCCCTGATGTTCAACCAGCTGCTAACTGTTCAAAAACTCTCAAGACCAGAAAGGCAAAAAAACCCATCTCTGTGTTTTAGTGTTTGCAGTATGAGGAGCCCTCTAAAGCATGGAGCTCAAGGCAGTGGCTCCTCTCACCTGGGTTTAAGGGTGATATTGGGTGGGTGTGAGGAACGTGCCCCTTGGAGGCCTGCTGCTCAAATCTAGCAGTCCAGAAAAGCTCAACACCCACCCCAAACACTTATCCTGTGGGCATTTGTGCTTTCCCAGAATGAGTCCTATTTTATGCTTGGTTTTCTAGGGGTTAATGAAGGGAAGAGGAGTTGTGCCTTCCAGACTTTTTCAGTTACATTCAGGTAACTAGCAAGAGAATGAGGAAATGGGCAACATCTAGAGCAGTTGGGGGTAAGAGAATGGAGATTGTGGTTCTTTACCTGAGAAGAACTGCACACAGATAAGAATGCTAGTTGTACTTATATATCACTCTGATAAAGTACCTCTCACAATTTATTCCTACCCTTGTGGGGCCCATTGCAGAAGATTGTTTTGGTGCCATAAGTAAATGAACTTGTTCATCATAAATGAGCTTTTCACCAAAGGGTGGGTTTAAGGAGCATATTTTCAATTCCTTGTGTTAATGGAATATGGATCCTCGTCAAGTGGAGAAAATATCTGTGAAATGCTTGTTGTTTATCAACGCTTGTTGTAAACAAAGCTGTTCTAGGCCTCATCAGGATGCTTATCTCTTATAACCTCGGGTTGAACCTACTCTGCTTGCAAACCTCAGTCAGACCCAAGGCTGATGAGTGCAGTGAGTCACAGCATTTGGAGTCAGACCCCCTGGATTCAAATTCTGGCTCCACCAGTCATTAGCTGTATGACTTCTATGTCTCAGTTTCCGCATCTATAAAATGGAGATACTATTCCCATCTACCTTATAGGGCTAACACGGGGATTAATTCACAGGAGATATATAAACACACATAACCACATGCATTGATTAAAGTGGTATCTGGAACTTTGTAACCATCTAATACCTATTTGTTATTAAAAATGCCCAGTTGTCATAGATGGCTCAAGGTTTTAATGCTTTTAATTATTTTAATTGATGCTGAAAAATCTAGTTAATTCTCAGATAGTCCTTGAGCTTATCAATCACTGTGTGTGACCCAGTGTTACATTGGAGAGAAAGATAGGGAGGTCGCCTAACATGCTAAACTCATATTAGTGAAACCTGAGGCTAGTTCAGGTCTTAAACCCTGCTCTTATGTGAAGACCTTAGATTGAACTGATATCTTGGAAAATCCACAAAGACACTGTTCTGGAGCAACAGTCCCTCAATAACTAATTTTCACAAGCACAAAAACTTCCCCCTCATGGACAAATAGCTACGGTTACTGGTTCCTGAGTGCCTACTGGGTGCCAAACACCGTGCCAGGTGCTCTCCACAGATCTTGCGTGATCCTCACAGCACACGAGCATCACATGAAAGGAAGGGAGTGGAATGGTCTTTCAAGATGAGAAAGTTGAGCCTCAAAGAAATTAAGTCACTTTTTCAAAGTCATGCAAAAGAGAAGTAATAGAGCTAAGATTTGAAGTCATGTCTCTTTGATTCCCAGGCTGGTGTTTATTCAACTGTACCACAAACAAAATCTTCCAAGAAGAAGGGATGCTAACACAACCTGTCTCATGGACTGGTAAGTCAGCTAAATGTTCTATAAGGAACGTTGAAAGTAAGGGCTAGAGCAAAGGGGGAGCAAACAGAGGGGAGGAACTGGATGGTACCACTCTGTGTTGAGTGGAGAGTGAGGCCAGGAGCAGGCATAAGCCTACATAACATTTTTAATTCACTTGATCTAGGTCTAGCCATTGGCAACAGTGCTCTAGTGACCCCAATTGCTACACACACTTTGGAGTGAGCACTGTCTCTTTTGTATGATAGCCTCATACTTTAGAAGGGCCCCTAATAGTGTTCATCTTGCTTAAATTGTTACCTTTAGAGACCTGACTTACTAACTTGGATGTTTCATTCTTAAAATGACTGTCTTTGAAGTGACAAGAGTTCTCAAATGAAAGGAGCCTGAAGGATTGACCTGCTTCAGGATTCTGTCCTTAAGAAGTGTTCCTTTCACATCATCCACAATGAGGTGATTTTAGCCTGAAATATTTCCAGGGGAAATCATATATTCTGTATTTTTCCTGAGAGTAGCACATTGCCACATGTTGGTTTGGGCCCCACCAAGTTTGCATATGCCATAATTCAAACAGGGGCTATGCTGAGATTTCCCTTTGAATTATCTGTGAAAAAAATAAAAACACGGTAAAGCCCGAAGGGAGATGTTTAGATGTCTTTAAAGAGACAACCTTTTAGATATCCAATGGAGAGGCAACTTAAGAAATACCCTTATCTGTTCATTAAAATAAATCTTCTATAAGGATATTTACTTGTCAACAAACAGGATTAACTCAGAATATTTGTCTATTCTTGAAAACAGTCTTAAAACTATTCTAGATTTAACTTTTCACTACTCCGGAATGGCCTCACCTCCACATAGCCTCAACTGGTGACCTTTTACTTTCTTCCAGTTTCCTCTCCCCTTGTAATGAGTCCTTTCAAATGCCTACTCTCTAGTCCTAGTTAGGCTCATTTGCTCTGGTCCCGTCCTCAGGCAGGCAGAGTGGGTTGGCCAGTGCCTTCTTTATGATACCTCTTTATACTTGAGGATGGTGATAAAACTGCCTCTTGGTTCTCTTTCACCAGCCTAAACAACCCCAACCCCATGTAGTCTTTCCTCATAGGGCCCGTTTCCTAATGCTTTAATCATTTTTTGCTGCTCTTCTCTGGATCTTCTCCAATTGCTTTGCAAGTGTTTTACAACATAATCTGATGAGCAAGCCTAATCTAGGATTTGGCTTTCACTAAATATCTAATAAATTACTTCGAAATTAAGGAAGGTGGGTCAGTGTAGGGGCAAGAGCGCTGGACTAGGAGTCAGAAGACCTGAGTTTGTCCCTGCTTTGCCACTTACTAAGATTGAGCGGAGCACCACATTTGGACAAATCATCGGAGTGTCTCTAAGTGTCCATTTAATCATCTGTTAATTTGGGATAAACCCATAGTGAGGCTCAAATGAGATAATGTATGCGAAAACACGTCATTTAGCACCAAAGCACTACCCAAACACTATGTGTCAGACATCTTCTAAAAGCTTTGCCTATATTAGGTCATTGACGGACAGTTACCATCCCCATTTTACAACCAGGAAACGGGGGCACAGAGAGTTGAGTAACTTGCCCCAGGTCACACAGCTAGTGACAGAATCCACACCGACTGGCTCCAAAGTCCAGGTTCTGAAACTACGCTCTGCTGCCTCTCCAAATAAATTTTAAATGTCCAACAGAGCCATATCACGTTATGGGGCCTGACTTTCAAAAGCAGTCCACAGATATATGCTACGGGGATGGAGGATCTATTCTGTCATGAATAGGTAAGTCCACGAGTGGCAACCTTTTCAAAAGTGAATGTTTAGATTGGTCATTGCATGAAGGCAGCTGTCCACCAATGGGAGGGCCTCATGAACAGAATACAGTAATAGGAATGCTGTATCAGGTCGGGTCAGTGGTTCATTCAGCCTAGTACACCTAAATCTTCCTATACAAAGTGCTCTTCATTTTTAGATTAAAAATCTACAGTTTCTAAATATTCTCTGTGAACCTGACCATCTTTCATGGTTTCTGTCATCTGTCTCACTCTTTTTTCTATGTTAATTCTTAGAGCTGTAAGTTTGGGAATGCTTTCCTTAGCATTGAACTGTTAAAGAGAGATATTAGTACCTCCTTTCAGTCTTTTTTTTTCTGCTCTAGTCCGAGAGTTGGAAAGAGTTCAAAAAAGAGCTTTGGAGAGAGATGTTAGAAGAATTCGTATTTACCCTCTAAGTGTTTGAACATTTGCAGGGAAATTAGAACCTATATCAGGAAATGGGGAGGTTATGCTATATAACACTGTAATGAAGACCTGTTTATATTTTAAAAATTGCACCATATTGATGTCTTTTCATTCACACCCATGGGATATAGAGTACAATATGAACTTTATGCCAAAATCAAATCTTCAGGGAATAGCGTTATAATGGTGTAACAGGCTCTTCTACCCCAGACAGTGGCATGAAGTATCATTTTGTGGGAGACTATAGAGGTTTCTTTTTATGAAAAAAACTCAATCAAAGTTGAAAACACCTTTGGAGGATAGGGGCATCTTTTATAAGAACATGATACTGTTTGAATTATAAATGCCATCATTCTAACCAGGATCTGTATAGTGAATTAGGATAAATTTGTCAAAAGAATGGTTAGGAACCAACGGGAAAAGTGACATCTCTGTATCTTAGCATTCAATTCATTTTTTTCAAATGTTTCCTCTAAAGAAACAGCATGTTGAATTTGTTGCTTAATTTAAATAATTCGTTTAATGAGAAATCTATTTTTATATAAAAAATAAATTATGGCAAATTCATGATATCATCAGAATAGGTTTGAGCAGAGAGCCACCATCTTAAACCTTTAGAAAATGTGTGCTTTAATAATCTTATCATGTGGCTGCAGACACTTTTTTGCCTCTCCATGGAAGCATTGCAAAATCACAGCAAAACTTACTGAAAATGTGCTGGTTCAATATTCATTCATTCATCCGTCCATCCATTCATCCACCCATCCGTCGAACACTACATGCCAGGTACTCTGTTGGACACTGGAGATATAACCGTGAACAAGACAAACGTGGCCCCTACCTCATAGTACTTATGGGCTAGGAGAAATTCCTTAAATGGCAGAGTAAACAGTCATGAGTTGGTAGTTCTATAACAATTCTTTGAAAGAGGGAAAAAAATAAGTGAAATGAACTCTTTAGCCTTACCTGGATGTTGCTAAAATTTTTCTTTGAACAATGTTCCCTGAAAAATTGTATGTAGGGGCACCTGGGTGGCTCAGTTGTTAAGTGTCTGCCTTCGGCTCAGGTAATGATCCCAGGGTCCTGGGATCAAGTCCCACATCGGGCTGCCCACTCCGCGGGAAGCCTGCTTCTCCCTCTCCCACTCCCACTGCTTGTGTTCCTGCTCTCACTATGTCTCTCTCTGTCAAATAAATAAATAAAATTAAAAAAATGAAAAATTGTATGTATTTTGAGGGATACTGTGAATGTACATATAGAAGAAAGGAAGATAGAAAGTGATACATGAAAAGAGAGAATGGGGCTTTTGAATAATGTTAGTTTAGTTTTCCTGAAAGCGTTAGGTAATAATGGCTATTTTTTTTTCTATAGCAGTTTATGTCTCTCGGAGCAATTATACCAACCATGTGAGAGAGAGCAAGTTTTATTTTCCCCATGATGTAGATGAGAAAACTGAAGCATAGGTATTTTAATTGCCCAAGACCCCGTAGCTACATAAAATTCAGAGCTCTACCCACTGCGTTTTCTATTACATTATGCTGACAAATCCCAGCCTCCAGTGTAAGACCCTATAAAACCCAGACGACTTAACCAAATGTGACATATTCAAGAAGCCAAAGTTCCTGATGACAGAAGAAGGAAAACAAAGTACAACAAGGAGGACGTTCCTGCACTTTAGGCTATTAAGTAGGTCACCCACTAAAAGGCTATTTTGGTATACAATTTTAGAGGGCATGTAGTACATACACCAGAATCACTGACCTGATTCTTCACTTTCAGGATCTAAGAAAATCAAAGGTTTTTTTTTTTTTTTTTTTTTTTTAGAAGGGAGGGGTGAATCATTTGGGTAGTTCAAGAGAATGTTAGTTGGGAAATTTGATTTAGCCACAGGCTATGCTCTAGATTTCCTGTGAGATGTGATTCTCTAGAGGTGATGCCTTTCTCAGCAAGGGGACTGCTTTGTATCTCCACGATGCAGGCTCAGCGATTTCTCTCTTCCTTCCTCTCTTTTTTTGTCCCTCCCTTCTCCCCTCCTCTTCCCTATTTTTTTTTTTTTTGCATTCCCTTCTTATGGGGGTATATCTGACAAATTGTTAATATTTAATTTGCTATAAAAACAGCTCTCCCAGGCAATGGCTGCTCACTATAATTTCAATCTCCAAAGCTGTTTTGGCCCCCAGGTACGCTGGGATCGAATTAGAATGGAAATGTTTCCCCTACAGTTTTGTTTATGGCAGCATAGGCACTCTGTTATTAACTGGAAAATTGAGATTTCTAAGGAAAATAATAAACTTTCACTGCATTTCAATTTGACTCTTTACTCCAAACAGAGTATCCATCTGGCTTAGGGTGAAACATTTCTTCTAATATTTTTTAGTCTTAAATTTAAATATCCGAGCTTAGGAACGAATACATTTGGGCCCATTGAATTGTATTTTTCCTCCAGTCTAATTCTTTTTCAATTTGTTCACATTTTAAAAGCCATAAACACTTTTTTTCCTTGTATGCCATTGTACTTACGAAAGGGTCTAAATTACGTATACACATTCTCTCTGTCTCTCTCTGGAACCGGAGGGCTGTTCTGCAAAAATATCCACAAATTCGAACCTAGGGAAGATTGCCTTGACACTCTGCAAGTACGCCCCTGACACAAAACCCTTCCCTTCTGCCCTGCCTCATCCCTTGTCTGGTCGGTGCTGGGAGAAAGGTATGGAAAAAGAAGGGGATTACTTTGAAGCAATCAGCGATCTATGAAACGGAGGTGGGGAAGGGTGTGTTTATCTGATAGGTAGCATTAAATTGCAGAGACTTCCAGATTAATCATGGTATGCAATTTTCAACAGCTTAGATTGTGTTTTCTTTTCTTTTTTTTTTCCTGCAGCCACTGGGGAAGAAAAAAGATTAGAGAGACTCTCAAAAACTGTTGGCCCATCTAGTCTGTTGGCTACTTAATTTATTAGCAGATATGGGAGCTGCCTGAGGTTGATGATTTAACGTGTTGGCTGGGGCTGGAATAAATCTCAAACGTACCTGTTCCAAAATTGTGTTAATCCTTTCGACTTCGCAGTCAATCAGGTATCGCTTTTCCTGCCTCCTGTCCATTTCTTCAATGATGCGTCGGAATTCTTGGACGTCTTTTATGTTTCCCACAGACCTGGCTGTCACTTGCCAGTTGTTTTGCACTGCTGCTTCCATAATTGCTTGGAGAATGGAAAATCCTGGAAGAAGGAAGAACAGCGATGATGAGGTTTTTCTTTTTAAACTCTTCCTGTAGGTATTAAAGGTTCTACTGCATTTTTATTACAGTCTGTTGGGTCCCTTTGAATCTTATCCACTGTGGAAAGCAGGCTTACTCATGACCCCAGACTTAACCATCCAGATAGTCATCATCTCTATCTTTAATTTTTTTAAGATTTTATTTATTTTATTTATTTATTTGAGAAAGGGAGGAGGGGCAGAGGGAGAGGGAGAAGCAGACTTCCCACTGAGCAGGGAGCCCGATGCGGGGCTCGATCCCAGGACCCTGGAATCATGACCTGAGCCCAAGGCAGACGCTTAACCGACCGAGCCACCCAGGCGCCCTCTATCTTGCTTTAAAGGAAGATTCTACAAACCAGGCTGGCTGGGTGTTTAATAAAGCCCAGACGTAAGCAATCACAGCTGAATTATAGTACCTAACCGTTTTGATTGACATGCATTATCAAAACATCTATGGAATGAATGCCAAAGCTTTTTCCTTGTTTCTGGCCTCAGTGTTTCCTATTGGAGCTCACGTCTTTCATCTTCCACTAAACATTCTTTGGAACGAGACATAGTGTCAGTAGAGATAGAACCTTATAACATGAGTGATTCTTACATGGATATGACTACCCAACAAGATAAATTACGTCTCCCAAGTAAAAGAACTAAGAAAACCTGACAAAGACAGTTTCTAACAAAGATATCATACTGGTCCTTTGATCCCATCGTTATGAAAAAGTTCAATCATGTTAAGTCTTCCTCAGTTCTTCCCCTTTTAAAATTAAATTTACCAGGGATTCTTGGTTCCTTTTTAGTTAATTTACATCTGACAACTATTAGCTACTAACGCCCTGGATCTATGCTGAATGGGAAAGATGGAAAAGATGTGATACTTGAGTTCTGCGTAACCCTTTTGGAGGTGGGGTTTGTGAAGTTGGGAAGAGCAGTATATCTTCAAGTATGAGCCACAGAATAGTACAGGGTTTTCTATGTACTGGTCTTTTCAAGTACTTACGTCTCTAATATTATATCATGTCTATATTTTTGCTTCTGGTGGGAATCCGTAATCTGAGTATAATTTCATCAAGTACGGACATCATTTTATTGGGATCCAGTCAAAAGCAGCTCCCTTCTTCCCATAAATTTAAATTGTTTTCCATTTATATTTAGGCAATAACTAATGGAAATGGGTAATGGGAATGATTTGCAAAGCCAGAATGATCTGTGGCATGACCGTTTGGCCACTGGAGCAGTAGAGGACGGAGGAAGATCGCGGTGCCCTTTGAACACATTCCAGGACCCGTCCTGTAGTGTAAGCAAGCTATGGTTGGGAATCTTCATCACTGCACTATAGAAAATGTATTGACATTTAGAGAGCACGTGTCAGGGAGATGGCAGCAGTGACTCAGCCGGCCGTTATGACTCCTTTGTGTGCTGGGTGTATGCAGGAAGAAGATCACAAATGAGACCCAAGCACTTGGTAATTTCCAAATGAGCAATTTCAGCATAGGAGCTCAAAATTACAGATCAGAGTAAATTACCATTGCTTTAAATGTTAATTCTTACTCTTTTTAAACCAACCACGCATATTTATTTCTCAGATTTACATTTTCGTGTGGATTTTCTGTGTGCTCTCTGCTTCAGTGGGAGTTGAGGGCACACGGTGGGCCAAAGCACGGGATTAAGAAATAAACAGGAAGAAGGAGATTAAAGTATTTGAAAACCTTTCTTAAGCAGTGTACAATAAGGTCTCATTATTTTGAATCCTACTAATTAAGAATTTATGAAATTCAGCAAGGACTAGTTTGAATTTTACTTCTGTACTATTTATGAAGAATGTATTATTGGCTGAATAATAATGGAAAGGAAATGACATCGGGGAGGCTCTGATATGTTTAAAAGACCCTTTAACAAAAGACAAGTTTTTTTTGTGTATTGAGTCAAAATCTACTTTTTTTGAAAATGATTTTATCTATTTGAGAGAGAGAGAGAGAGAGCAAGAGAGAACACGAGCAGAGAGGAGAGGGAGAAGCAGGCTCCCTGCTAAGCTAGGAGCCCGATGCGGGACTTGATCCCAAGACCCCAGGATCATGACCTGAGCCGAAGGCAGATGCTTAAACGACTGAGCCACTCAGCCGCCCCATCAAAATCTACATTCTTATCATTTCTATTTGCTAGTCCTATTCCACCACTTGGGGTGACGGGCAAGTTTAATCTCTTTTCTGTATGACAGTCCACATTTTTTAATGACAGTTAACATATCTCCCCTTATTTTTCTTTTCTTCAGACTAAAGATGTCCCAATACTACAACAGTTACTTTTATAACATGATGATAATTTCCTTCACTGTTCTGTCTCTCTCTTATGGATATTTGTCAATATTTTATTGACCTGGATAAATCAGATGTGATCTGACCAGTGCGGATGACAATGGGATTATTGCCTGCTTTGATTTGGGCTGTTATTTTGGCAGCCTAGGGTTGCTAATATTTTTATTTATTTATTTAAAAAGATTTTTTAAGGATTTTATTTATTTATTTGAGAGAGAGAGCAGCCAGAGAGCACAAGCAGGGGGAGTGGGAGAGGGAGAAGCAGGCTCCCCGCTGAGCAGGGAGCCCGATGTGGGACTCGATCCCAGGACCCTGCGATCATGACCTGAGCTGAAGCCAGATGCTCAACCGACTGAGCCAGCCAGGTGCCCCAGGACTGCTAATATTTTTAAATCGCCACATTATGCTGTTAATTGACACCACGCTTGGATTCAACTAAAGCACGCTTGGATTCAACTAAAGCATGTCGGTTCTTTCCATAAAAGCTTTGCTATGTAACGACTTACTATCCATGTATCAAAATTTGTTCCATTCCAACCTGCTTCTGTCTCCCTTTCTTTAATCGCTCACCCCGTACCAGTCTGTACTTCTCCCCCATTTTTACATTCGCTCAAATCTGGAAGATGGTTTTGCACAATAATCTAGTACTCTCATTGTTACCTGCTCAAGGCAACTATACCTGATGTGTCTCTTTTTCTGCTACCTATAGACCTTTGTGGATGACTCTCCTCCCCCATAAAGCTTCCCTAAATGACCTCTCATTCATTTCTCCAGAGACGAGTAGACTTAAATGCAAGGGAAATCAGTTCCAAGCAATAAAGAAGCTGGTTGGAAGAACTATATGACAGGCGTTTAAAAATTCCAAATAAAACTGGATAAATAAATTCTAGTAGAGACACTTGGAATGCTATGCTGCTGTAAAAAAGATGGCCCAATCTAGATAATAGAAGAAAGGACTTCTGCCAAAATCTTACGGAGAAAAGAAGCTGAGAATAGCACTTACACTATAATTCTATTTTTGTAAAGAAAAGCCCCACCTGTTTGTTTATGTGTCGAAAGAATGCAAAGGAGTTGGCAGTGGTTATCTCTGAGGTTTAGGTAAATTACCAAGAACTTCTACTTGCACCACCCCTTATTTATGGAATGTTGGACTATTTTACGAGAAGCAGGTATTATCTTCTGTAAGTACAAAAACAATAAAGATGAAAAAATATGACTCATGCTGGCCTCTCCAAGCGTAAGCTCCTGGAAGACACAGGTGACAGGTGAGCGCAGCTCTGTGTTCTGTCCGCGGCCACCAATGAGCGGCCTCTTAATAAACACCGATTTTATAGATCTTTGTGTACTTTTGGTCTTTGAATCATATGAGTGTCTAACCTATTCAAAAATTGAGAAAGCCCCTGATTTTTTAATGAGCTGGCGTCTGGGGCCTCCTGGGCGATGAGCCTTGCTTATAAGTCAGCACTGTGGCTTCAGAGGGCGGGGTCTTCCACTTGCAGAGTCTCCGGGTGGCTGCCGGAGCACGTGGCTGCGTACTTGACAGCCCTGGCGGCCATGATCACCTCAATTTAGTACATATCCATGAGTAACCCCCCCAAGCTCTTATTTGTTTTTGTACCTAATTTATTATGGTTTGACTGTTCCCCGTTGCAGCTGCCCGAAGAGAATAAATAACGAGTTTGGGGTGGGGGGAAGAGAGAAAAGTTTGTCTCTGGAGGCAGAGCCAAGGCAGGCGTTGGTGCTGTAGGAAGTGAGGTGCTTAACAAAGCCCTGGCTTTGTAAAAATAAGCCTGCTGTTTTAGCAGCTTTAGAATTGTCCTCCACTCTGTGTGAGCTTTAGCATGCCCAACGGAAAGCTACTTCCGTTTGAGCAGCAAATTCTCTCATCTTGATTCCAGACCACTGTTGCTGTCCACCTTCATTTTCTTCCTCATTTTATTTTATTTTTTAAAAAGATTTTATTTATTAGAGAGAGAGAGAACGAGTGATAGGGAGAAGGAGAGGGAAAGGGAGAGAGAGAAGCAGACCCCCCGCTGAGCAGGGAGCCTGATGTGGGGCTCAATCCCAGGACCCTGGGATCATGACCTGAGCCGAAGGCAGATGCTTAACTGACTGAGTCACCCAGGCGCCCCTTCTTCCTCGTTTTAAAGACTGGGAGTTACCACATAGGTAACCGGGCGAATGATGGATTGTCATCTGCATTCAACCAAGATAATGCAGGAGCAGGACAGTAGAGGTGCAGCAAGGTGACTATGGATGAAGAACCGGGCCCCACCTATGACCAGCTCAATCCTACTGGACTGGTCATTGGGCTACTCTTGCTAAACAAGGAAGCCATTGTGGGAGAGGCGAGTGTAGGGATGCTGTGCTGTACCACCAGATACCCCTTCAGCACCGAAGGGCTTATTCCTTCAGCTTCTGGAAAGGTTGTTGGCTGAAGAAAGCTGCCTAGCTTCAAGTCAAGCTCCCTACCCAGAGCAGCCTGCATCCAGTGACCGCTTGTTACAGGGCATAAAGGCACAACCCCTTTACCCCAGATGGGATAACTCTAAAGGGCCATCCCAACTTCAGAGTTCCCTGAGGGGTAGGAGGAGGCCTTGTTAGGACAGCACCACAGCCCAGCTCCTCCTTCTGCCCAAACCCGCTTCCTTCTTTTTCTTCCACAACTGTTGGCAGTGAAGATACTCCCTGAGGAACTTTAGCATGCTGATCTCCATCTCAGAAGCTGCTCCCAGGGAATTCAATCTGTGACTATTGGGTTGACCTCATGGCAGGGACGGCAGCAGATACAAAAATATCTCAAATCTACAATTGTCAAAATCATTTTCACAGGGGGAAAGAAGGTCAGGATTTTGTTCACTATACAAACGAAATGAAAAACTGCTCCATGCTGAACACATTTAGTATTTGATCTAAAAACAGAAGAACGATAAACTTGCCCATCCTCTGTCCCATTCTCTCAGCACTCTGTCCTTTTCCAGGTGCCAGTGTAAGAATGGCCCATGGTTTAATGTGTTACGCCTCCAGCTAACACAGTCACATCTTAGCAGTGGCCTTCACACAAGCCAGTTTGGAAGGAAGGAAAAGAATGTTGAGCATTGTTTTGGGGTCTGCCTATCTCATGAGGTCATTTACATGACGGCTCTGAAAGTTGGTGATGTGCTTTATGATCCTTAGGCTACAGCATTTAACAAATGAACAGCTGGTAGCTGGTGGGTATCTCCAAGGCCGGTCGAGTGTGGGGTCAGTGTCCATCCTGCCTGTTACTCAACTGATTTCAGCTGAAGGAAGCATTACTGAAGCATTTTCTGCATCTTTACTTACCTCTGTGGCTCTCGACTCTGGCTGCACATTATAATCACTTTGGAAGCTTTAAAAAAATGGATACCCAAGCCTCACCCTGGATCCAGGCTTTGTTTTATTTTATTTTAAATTCCCCGGGTGATCCTCATGTACAACCAGGATTGAGAACTGTTGACCTATTCTAATGGCTACCCAATACAGTGAGGTATGTGGAAGCAGATTTCTTTCCTTTTTTTAAAGATTTTATTTATTTATTTATTTATTTATTTATTTATTTATTTATTTGAGAGAGAGAGAGAGAGAGAGAGAGAGAGAGAACAAGTGGGGGGAGGGAGAGGGACAAGCGGACTCCACATTGAGCGAGGAGCCCAATGTAGGGCTTGATCTTAGGTCCATGAGATCATGACCTGACCTGAAATCAAGAGTTGGATGCTGAACTTACCGAGCCACCCAGGTGCCCCAGAAGCAGGTTTCTTCTTAGTATCCTTCATGACTGATGGAAAGGTTCTGGGTGAGAAAAGCATGATCCAAGAAGAGATATATACCCTCCAGAAATAAGCAAACAAACGTACAAAGGCGAGAGGGGAAGGCTCAGGCCAGGGTTATGAATCGCTTCTTTCTGTGGTAGATGAGGAATCTGGGAACACTGAGTATGTGGGAAGCAGACCCTAATGTGTCCAAAGCACTTAACAATTGTCTTTGTTCTTCTGAGGTAGCATCTGTGTTCTTCTTTCTAAGTATAAAATTAATATGTGCTCATTTTGGACATTTGAAAAGACACAAAGTGTCAAAAATAAAATACAAGTATAGTTGACTCTGTCCCTCAAGGAGAACCACTGTTAATATTTGATATATTTTTTCCATTTTATTTTATATAAATATACCACATGCACTTTGTTTTAGTAAAATGGACTGTATTATTTGTGTCTTGTCTTTATTTTTTATTTTTTTAAAGATTTTATTTATTTATTTGACAGAGAGAGAGACAGCAAGCGAGGGAACACAAGCAGGGGGAGTGGTAGAAGGAGAAGCAGGCTCTCCGCCCAGCAGGGAGCCTGATGCGGGGCTCGATCCCAGGACCCTGGGATCATGACCTGAGCCTCAGGCAGACGCTTAATGACTGAGCCACCCAGGCGCCCCTGTGTCTTGTCTTTATAAAGCTACCATTGGGGCGCCTGGTGGCTCATTTGTTTAAGCAGCTGCCTTCAGCTCAGGTCATGATCCCAGGGTCCTGGGATCAGGCCCCGCATCGGACCCCCTGCTCAGCGGGGGGCCTGCTTCTCCCTCTCCCTCTGCTGTTCCCTGTTTGTGCTCTCTCTGTCAAATAAATAAATAAAAAATCTTAAAAAAAATAAAAAGCTAACATTATATCTTGAACATCGTTTTATGTTATTAAATGTTTTCAGACATGATTTTAACGGCTACATAATATTCCATCCCTTAGACATATTTAATTTATTTAATCATTCCCCAATATGAAAATTTCAATTGTTTCTAATCTCTCCCTATTACAAATAATGCTGTGATAACAACATTCATATAGCATCTCTAATTATTTCCACAGGATAAATGTCTAGAAGTAGTAATATCAGGTCAAACATTTATGGACATTTTTAAGGCTTTTCATACATATTGCCAAATTGCCCTCCAGAAAGGTTGTACCACTTTATGTCCCCATCAGCAGAATACAAGAGTACTTGTCTCTCTGCCCTTTTGTTAGCACTGAATAAGACATGTGCCCATTTGATAGGGAGATATAAAAATATTCCCTTTCTTGTTAGCATTTCTTTGTTAGTAAAGTTAATGATTTAAAAAAATTTTTGTGTCCATGTTTATTCCTTCTTTTGATAATTTCCCGTTTATTTCCTTTGTTCAGATTTCTACTGTGATATTAATGGTGTTCTTTTTTTTCTTTTAAAATTATTTTTATTATTTTTTTTAAGTAGGCTCTATGCCCAACGTGTAGGTCGAACTCATGACCCTGAGGTCAAGAGTCACATGCTGTACTGACTGAGCCAGCCAGGCACCTTGATGGCTTTCTTATTGACTCATAAGGGTCCTAATATATTAACGATATTAAGTGTACTATATGTCACATATATTTTAATTCAGTTTATTTGACATTTAATGTTGTCTGTGACATGTTTTAACGAACAGAAGTTTAACATTTTATGAAGTTAATATTCTTGTTCATCAAAAAATTATGTGAGATAGAAAGAGCAAATGAAAATTTCTCTTCTGCTCTTATTCTAGTGTTCACCTGAGCTTTAAACCCAAAACTTATGTGAACCACTCTCTTCATTTCTCACAACTTCTTTGGTCTCCATGGAATTTCAGATACATTTTTCTAGTATATTGTGGCAAAGTAAGTGAATGGGGGAAGCTACATATGGAATATGAAGATGGTTTCTGAAATACAAGTGAAGAGCAGAAAAATAGAGGCAGAGGAAAGAGAGAGATGAGAAGCCCAATTCAGTTATTTTGGGTTATGTTTCGTCATATCTAAGAAACCCGATATTCAAAGATCTGAACTCAAACCCAATACTTCAGGGTATGTTTATTCATATTACAAATGTTGTACTTTTTTTTTTAAAGATTTATTTATTTATTTAGAGAGAGAGAAAGCATGAGTGGGGGGAGGGGCAGAGGGAGAGGGAGACTCCTCAAGTAGGCTCCCACTGAGCACAGAGCACATGGGGCTCCAGCTCACGACCCTGAGATCATGACCTGAGCCGAAATCAAGAGTCAGATGCTTGACTGACTGAGCCAGCCAGGCACCCAACAAATGTGCTTTTCTTTAAAAAGAATTCATGGAAAGATTCCGATAGAACATTTGAATCTACATTTTGTCATTTTGTTGTTGTTTGTTTTGTTTTAACTTGATTTAAACACATTTGGTTTCCACCAAAATTGATATAGCAATTGTCTACATTTGAGATGTTAATGCAGAAACTCTTCTGTGTATGAGGGGCTCAGGATGGAAAGATCAAGAACCCCTCTGTGTTTGCATATGGATGTCAGGTCTGTGGATTTTATGGAACAGGATAAAAACAAATATTCACCCACGCCCAGCCCAATTTACCCTCAGCGAATTAAGATTTCCCTGAGGTCTTCATTCCTCATAATTCTGTTTGTTTAAGTTTCCCTTTAATTAAGAACTGACCCTCTACAAATCTTCTCTTCCTTGCAGCTGCATTATTAGGATGGGACCTTAGCTAATTTGGGAGTCAGTGAACAGAAGATGCCCCCGCTCCATGTCCCAGTTCTATGTCCTTTTCCTCTTTCCCAGTACAAATCCTCCCTCCACACCAACCCCTTTACTCATACTAGACTGCCCGTGACAGATTAAAGCTTAATTGTGACCTCTTCCGTGAAAGATTCATGTTTTAAAGCACAGTCAAAGCCTGAAAGTAAAGGGGCAAACTCTAATGGAGAAATTGTAGAAAATAGTAAGCGGGAGGTATTGTTTGGCAGCCTGAGGTACTCCTGAGACCCAAATATCCCACTTGAAGTGGCAACTACTGACTGGCTACTTGTCAAGTTTAAAGCTGGCTCTGAAATGGGCGGTGCATATAATCCTGCCTTTCCATTTTTCTTTTTCATCCTAGTCTTCATTATGAACTTTCTCTCCTTGCTGGTGAATTACATTCTCCTCTAGTCTCCTCACCATAAGCTGAGAGGGCACACCCAGAGAGATACACCCAGATAGATAGTGTTGTTCAGTGAAAGTAAACTTGGTTTGCGTTGTCAGCTGAGAGGAAATTTGGAAGACCATCTGGAGTAGATGTGCTTAATGCCTGGAAAAAGCAGAACAGGCAAGCTTTCTGATCGTCAACCACACAAGGTCTGACAGAAAAAATAATAATAAAGAAACAAAAGCAAAAATTAAAAAAATGGGATTACAACAAACTTAAAAAGCTTTTGCACAGTGAAAGTAACCATCATCAAAATGAAAAGGCAACCTATTGAATGGAAAAAGATTTTTGCAAATCATATAGCCAACGAGGGATTAATATCCAAAATATATAAAGAACTCATACAACTCACCACCAATGAAAATAAACAATCCAATTAAAAAATAAGCAGAGAATCTGAATAGACATTTTTTCAAAGAATACAGATGGATAAAGAGGCACATGAAAAGATGTTCAGTATCAAATTGTTAGGGAAATGCAATCGAAACTGCAATAAGATATCACCTCACACTGGTTAGGTTAGAATGGCTTTTATCAAAAAGACAAGGAGCACCTGGTGGCTCGGTTGGCTAAGTGTCCAACTCTTGATTTTGGCTCAGGTTGTGATCTCAGAGTTGTGAGATCGGGCCCTGTGTCAAGCTCTGTGCTGGGCGTGGAGTCTGCTTGAGATTCTCTTTCTCTGTCCCTCCCCCTGCTCAAGCTCTCTCTCTCTCTAAAATAAATAAATAAAATCTTAAAAAAAAAAAGACAAGAAGCAAAAAGTATTGGAGAGGATGTGGAGGAAAAGGAACCCTCGTGCTCTGTTGGTGGGAATGTAAATTGGGGCAGCCACTGTGAAAAACAGAATGGAGATTCCTCAAAAAATTAAAAATAGAAATAGTCATATGATCCAGTAAGTCCACTTCTGGATATTTATCTGAAAAATAGAAAAAGACTGATTCAAAAAGATACATGCACCCTTGTGTTCACTGAAACATTATTTACAACAGCCAAGACATGGAAACAACATAAATGTCCATCAATGGATGAATGGATAAAAAAGATATGCTATAGGGATGCCTGGGTGGCTCAGTCGGTTAAGCATCTGTCTGCCTTTGGCTCAGGACATGATCTCAGGGTCTTGGGATTGAGCCCCGCCTCGGGCTCCCTGCTCAACAGGGCATCTGGTTCTCCCTCTTCCTCTGCCCCTCTCCTCCGCTCATGCTCTCACTCTCTCTCTCTCAGATAAACAAATAAAATCTTTTGAAAAAAAGATATGGTATATATGCACATATATGTATGTGTATATATATGTATCCATATGTATATCCATATATATATATGATAGAATATTACTCAGCCATAAAAAAGAATGAAATCTTATCACTAAAACAACATGGATGGACCTCGAAAGTATTATGCTAAATGAAAGAAGTCAGAGAAAGACACTCATATACGGAATTCTAAAAAAGTGAAACAAGTGAAGAAACAAAACAAAAACAAACTCATAGACACAGAGAACAGGTTGGTAGTTACCAGAGGGGAAGGGAGGGGTGGAGGGTGGGCAAAAAGAGCAAAAGGGGTCAATTATATGGTGATGGATGGTAACTAGACTTTTAGTTGTGATCACTTTGTAGCGCACACAGATAATGACTTAAAATGTTGTACACCTGAAACTTATATAATATTATATACTAATTTTACCTCAATTAAAAAAAAAGAAATCTAAAAAAAAATAGAAACAACTGAAAGCAACTGGAATTTGGATTAAAGGGGATACTACAACTCTTGAGCACAATTCTTTCATGTTTCTATTTGGTATCTAGGTAATTGTCCTGGGATGGACTGCTTGCAATGCACACTCACAGAGGGTCCAAGTCATCTCAAAGCTGCTCTGGGGACTGCTGTGCACTTAAAAGATGTCATGTGATGATTGATCATGCCCATTGAGAGGCTTCTTATTTAACATTTCCTCACTTGGCTTTTAATCCCCTCGAAATCAGTAATTTTCAGTACTCACGTGACTGAATCTCCTAGTAAAGCAAGTGGTGAGTGGCCTGGGTGTTAGCAGGCACTTTATGGGGCAGCTGGGGGAGAGCTGACTATAGATGTCAACCAAATAATGCACTAGCCAGCTCTGGTTGAGTGGGGTGGTGGGAGGGCTTTTCACATGATTAAAAGGGGGCCCCACTTATGGGTTGGGGGAAGAAGTGCTACCAATCAGCCACAGTATATCTTCTCCCCAAGCCCAAGCTATTCCAAATAGAACCTTGGCCACAATAAAGATAACCACTTACCCTGCCATCCCTCCTCCAGCAGGGGAGGAATTCTGAATGGATTCCCAGAAGTGGGTGTATTTTGCATTAAGCATCCACATAATGGGCTTCCCTTTGGACACAGTAGTTTATAGTTTACATTGTGGCCTGTGCCTATGGAGAAGTACGGTGAATTGACTGAGGTGGGACTTAAGCTCAGAAAATATGTGCTTGCATTCTATTAAGAAAACGATTTCTTACCAGGAGAGTGACTTCTCTGGAAACATTCTTTGACATTCTTAATTTTGAGAAAGCAAGGCTAAGCCAAACCTCTTAACATTCCCAAGTTTTGGGGGTGAGGCATGGATGCTGGCTACCAGCAGGGAAGAGAGAAGGTGGAAAGTGAAGGCAGATTTATGTCAAAGATGAAAGGGGTCTGGATGTGACTGGAAAGGACTGTGGCTTATTCTGCCTGGAAGTGCAGAGATTTCTTGATCCTGATACAATTGGAAGGCTGTCAAAGGTAATATTAAGGGCAAGCTTTTGCCTAGAGGATACAGACGGGCTAAAGATACAGTCCTAAGGACAGCAGAGAGCACACTTTTCCTTTAAGAAAGTTTTCTTTGACTTAATCCTGTGGTCTAAAAATTGTTGGGAAACATCCAAAGTGGGATGTTCAGAACTTACAAGGTAAATAAGCATTTGCATGTGCCCTCTCAGACTAAAAAAAGAAACACACACATAAAAACATCACCAAGATCAACTCATTTTGATTAGTTTTCTTTCAATTGAGTTTTTCCAATGGGGATATGACAGTGGATTTAACAGTATGTGGAGGGTTAGAGGCTAGTGTTTCATCTCGTGCAGGCCTTGGGCTCCCAGAAGAGTGGCTGAATCTTGCCTGAACTGTAGAGAAGTTAGGTTGTCTGAGATGGCCAGGATTCTCCCAAGTCTCTTAGCATTCTCAAATATGAGAGCCAGAATTTGGCGATGGTCCCATCTCTTCATTGTACAAACGAGAAACGGGAGTCCAGAGGGAGAAAATGGTTTATCCAGTGGTGGATCCCAACTTGACAATGACCACAACCCTTTTCTTGTTTTAACTTTCGATAGTAATGTGAAATGATGTTTCTGTTGTGTTTTCTGGATAAAGGTTCATTTTGGTATTGAGTAAAATTTAAAATCCAACGGGAAAATTGTTGTGGGTATTGCATGTAGCTTTGCCTACAAGACTTCGGTGACTCCCTTAAGGGCTGTGCTCCTCTTTGCTTCAATACCTTTGCATGGAGGAGCCAGGGATTCTACAGTAAGTTTGTGTATTAGAGCATCTCTTCCTCCTCAAATCTAGCTGGGACTCCCCTTTGGTGCTGGGGCCCATTCTAATCTCCACAGGCTTTGAAACTCGTGGCTTGATTCATCCTGCCTAATCCCACAGTTCTCATGCAGGACACAGCTTTCTCCAGCATCTTCAATTTCTAGTGACTTACTCTGGCTGCCCTCCACACCTAAAAAAGCCTCACTTCCAACCCATCAGCCGCTCATTCATTAAAACTCAGCTCGACACATATCTCATCAAACAGCTCACCTGATTGAGATGGTGGGGAAATGAAGATTCCATGCTCTCACACCCATCCTCTATCTGCTTGAGAATCTTAGACTACAGAAGGTGACCACTATCTCTCAGGGGTTATGGTTGAATGCCACCTTTGAGCCATTGCTGGAATAACAGATTTTTTTTTGAATTATCAGATATAAATTTTCACTCTCATTCCTCAGATTTTAAAGATTTTATTTATTTATTTTAGAGAGAGAGAGAATGTGAGCGGGGGGAGCAGGGAGGAAGGCAAGGGAAGGGGAAGGAATCTCAAACAGACTCTGAGCTGAGCATGGAGCCCGATACGGGGCTCGATCCCACCACCCTGAGATCATGACCTGAGCCAAAACCAAGAGTCAGGCGCTCAACCGACTGAGCCACCAGGGTGCCCCTAATTCCTCAGATTTTATTTTATTTTATTTTATTTGTTTTTAAAGATTTTATTTATTTATTTGACAGAGAGAGACACGGTGAGAGAGGGAACACATGCAGGGGGAGTGGGAGAGGGAGAAGCAGACTGCCCACAGAGCAGGGAGCCCGATGAGGGGCTCAATCCCAGGACCCTGGGATCATGACCTGAGCCAAAGGCAGACACTTAACAACTGAGCCACCCAGGCGCCCCTGCATGTATAATTTTTTTTAGGGAGAGGGAAAGGTGGGGAAGAGGGGCAGAGGGTGAGGGAGAGAGAGAATCTTTTTTTTTTTTTTTTAAGATTTTATTTATTTATTTGACAGAGAGAGAGACAGTGAGAGCAGGAACACAAGCAGGGGGAGCGGGAGAGGGAGAAGCAGGCTTCCTGCAGAGCAGAGAGCCCGACGCGGGGCTCGATCCCAGGACCCTGGGATCATGACCTGAGCTGAAGGCAGACGCTTAACGACAGAGCCACCCAGGTGCCCCAATTCCTCAGACGTTAAATTGAACTGCTTTTACTTTCCCTGCCAAGTTTGGGATAAGAGTATAAATTCACATTGCCTACTTTGGGCTTAGCACTGTGCTAAGCCCTTGTACACATTATTACATCTAATCCTCCCAACAATTCTAGGCAAAGTAGTTATCCCCAATGAACAGATGAGGAGACTGAGCCTCAGAGAGGTATGTGTTTATAAATAAATGCACATAACAAGTAAATTTTGGAGCTGGGATCCACACCCGGGCCTGGCTTCCAAGCTCACACTCTCCTTTCTCATCAGTGGCTGAAATTACTCCAACATGTGCACTTGTTCATGGACTATGGAGTCATACATTTTTCTATGTATTTCTTCATGACAGAGAGGACTTTAAAACACATTGTTGTATAACTACCTGAAGACACCCCAGGATTTTTCAGGCCTGCTAGGATGCATGCCGCGCAATCAACTGTAAGTGAATGCTTAACAGGAACACAGTCAGGGTTCTCTGGATAATGGCATATCGCTCATCAGTTAATCACCACCTTTGGAGTTGAGCTGGAGTTACTAGATTGGGTGGGTGTTATCATTGCTTGTGCCCTTATTTATTTCTCACACTGTCTCAGATGCCCCCTGCCTCCAAAGCAGCTGTTTTTTTCTGACTTCCTTATTTCTGTCAAATTTCCTAGTTATCAAATCTGAGCATTATCTGTGACTCTTCCATTGTCTTAAGCAAACATGAAGTGAAACGAATTCATCCTTTCTGTGTCTTCACCTTTCTTTATATTCCCATGACTACCAGCTATTTTAAAGTTATTACCGGTATTTGCTTGGGCTGGGCAAACAGTCCTTCCCCTTCTGTCCAAGCTGCTCACTAAGACCGCCTTTCACGTTCTCATTCTTCTGATTATGTAACAGCCATGCTCGTTCTCAAAAACCTTCAAAAGTTTGTCTTTGCCTCTAGGATAAAGTTCAGAGGACGTATCATAAATGTTTCCACTTGCTTGCAATCTAGGATTTACCTTCTAAGAAAGTCTTGAGTGGCTCATCAACTGGGTGAGCTTGTGGTTGTTCCTTTCCCATTCTGGGACTCAGTTTCCTCAATATTCTAATTTTGAGGGGTCCCTTAAGAACTGTATTCATAGGTACTGCCAGACAGTTTGGAGAGGGTGGATCAAAAAGATTCTATTCTGCTAAGAGACAAACGGAGGCTAGGACTTAGAGGAAAGGAAAGATAATCTGAAAGAGGGACAGTGAGGAAAGATCTTTATAAAAATGTCTGTTCACTTACCCTCATTATTGCTAATTAGTGTTTCGCTTGGAAATGGACACTTTTGCACGAGCTATGAGTGTGAGGTTAAGAGGTGCAAACAAAGCCAGCCTCACCATTAAACCCCGCTTGTTTTGCCACCCATGGCACAAATTACTAAGAAGGTTGGCTGGCCAAGATGTAGGGAAAAGTAGAGACCCATGGACAAAAAGGAGGCTAACTGGCCCTAGCAGCAATCAAAGTCATGGCCTGGGTTTCATTCAGCCAGGGGATCTACCTAACTGAGTTAATGAGTTGCAAGTGACAAACAACCTTATGGTTATGACTGAATTTAGGAGTGCTTCAGCAAACTAGAATCTGGGAGGTTTACGGAGGGAGAACCCTGAATCACTTACAGTTAAGACACTGACTCTAGTGATGGACTGCTGGGAACCGGCGGCACTGGCGAGGAATTTATTTGAATAAAATGAATCTAATTAGGAACCATGTAGCTAGTCATCATAATGATTGGGTTAGTGGAGGCACTAGTCAACCATGCCCAAAAAGCTTCTGTGCTCATTGAGGCAAAGTGCTCAGTGACAGAACTTAACAAAATGGCTAAGTGAGTTCCTCTTGGCTGGAAATTTGATCCCACTGGCCAGTGTGCTAGGTCTATGTATCATTTTGAAGGAGAGGTGGAGTTGTAGGGTCCTCTGCAGATGAAAGTATTTATTAAGTCCTCCAGGAGAGTTAAGTAAGCGGCATAGGAGGGCAGGGACAGTGGACAAGAGGAAAACAGTTCATGATGAATATTTTGGCTTGGAGACCCTACCGGAGCCAGCAATGAGCCAGTCCAGCAAGACTTGTTCCCAGGCAGCTACTGGGGAGGGTAGATATGGGACCATTCTGGATCCTCAAGTAGGCCTACTTTTAAAACCATCTTAAATTTGCCAGTGTGTTTTAAAACATTGCTTGACAACTCCCTTAGGCCATAAAACATGTTTATATTTTGGCTCAAAACCACATAATCATAATGCTCTGGAATCTTCTTAGGGGAATCTTCCCATCTGCAGTGTTTAGCTCTGCAAATATCAATGTAATAGAGCATCCCCTAAACCAAATACAATGTTCTTTAAGGTTTATTTTGAGTAAAGAACACAATCAGCCACAAAGCTAAAGAGGAAAGGATTCAGGAGTTACTTTAGGAGAGAACCAAGGCAGTGCATTTCTCCAGCAAATTTATGTTTTAACAACCCCAGGAGTTATATACCTTGCGCCTCAGAGGAGAAATGGGCTTGCTCTGTCCGGCCCACTATTGATGCACTAATGACATCTGGGGCCTCCTCAAGGGGTACATTGCTCTCCACTGAGGAGCTAAATAGTGCAAAAAGCATATTTCCTATAAACTCAAAGCTGTGGCAACTGCCCAGCTTAGCCGGCCCCACTTGGATAGAAGATTGTTTTTTTCAGCATGAAATAAATGGATTGTGCCTTGGATGATGTAGCTGCTTCCATTGTCTTAACCACTGATGCAGATCACAGCATGAGTGATGTGGCGGTAGCAGCCTTCCAGAGCCACTGTGAAAGGAGATGCGATAAATGGTGTGGCTGGACCCAAAATGAGTTTGGCCTGCATGATTGGCTTCAGGAAGCAGGGCAGGTGCCCAGGAAGGTTTATTCAAGTAACCCAGGTCCCAAGAAAGATCGTCTATGCCAAGGTCCACATTTGCCACACCCTCTGCACAGCTCTGGTTACACTAGAGGATTATTTTAGCCTCAGTATAAAAGGATGCTATTGTTAGCTGCCAAGAAGAGAGGTCACTATCTCTTACTCCAAGCCGCGTAGTTGGGTTTAACTCATTCAGAAGATGGCAGATGTTCTCGCTACTTAAAGTATGGCCCTTAGATCAGCACATTTGCCACTTAAAGTATGCTTCATGGACCAGCGACAGTGGCATCACCAAGGCTGCTTGTTAGAAATGCAGACTCTTGGGTCCCACCCCAGGCTTAAATGAATCAGAATCTACCTTTTAATAAGCTCCCCAGGGATCTGTAAGCACATCAGAATTTAAGAAGCACTGGTCTGGCCATTATTATGTATCTACTGAGAACCACACTTCAGCTCGTTAGCACAGATGGGTGATTCAGAAGGAAGGAAAGCCTAGGCTTTGGTAGAGGTTATGGATGGGAAGTAACTAGTGTAGGGCCCGGAGGGGACCAGGGCACGAATTGGCAAAGGCCAGAGAGTGACTCACGTGCTCGAGCTAGGCCCAGAACAAGTCTCTTGACAACATGCTGAGAAATTTACACTGATGGTTCTATGACATACTGAGGAGCAAGTCAGGGTCTTCATCTCCTGGGGATATTTCAAGGCTCCAACTAAGACAGTCCCAGGGAAAATCCTAGATCCTAGCATTAATGGGCTGGAAAGAACTCTTTACTGCTTAGGCCAAATGGGCAGCCTAATCTCCTCTATTACTCTGTTGTCTTGCCTTTCCCATCAGCCATGGAGGCTCACAAAAGGCTGTAGTCAAAGAGTTCTTGACAGAAAGATTATAGAGCATAGTGGCTTCCCCCACAGGCATGAAGGGCTGCATGTAAGAAAGACCCTGGACAGAGTCCTGTAGTAAAGAGGAACAAAAGATCCAGAGGACTATACCCAGAGCTACCTGCCTAGGCAGCATGGAAGCTGTAGATACTTGATGAGAAACTCTCAAACCCTCTCAGAGGGGAGGTAGGGGGAGTTAACGCAATATAGGTACCCCTCAGTTGTGTCTCTGTCTTATGTGAGATGCTTCTATTGGATTCCAGTTTTTGAAAGGCTCCTGAAATTTTGCCTCCAGTGGTTGTAGCCAAAGAACACATTCCATAAGTCCCACATCAAATCCTACCAACTTGAAGCCATCCAGTTTTTGTTCTCCTTGAACCAACCACAAAACCCACATGACAAGACAAAGAGAAATGCTACCTCCTGTGAGCATCCCCCCAACACCAACTCCAAAGTTAGTCAGCAGGTTCTATGGGGCTGAGCAAAATTTGCTAGCTGATGGGATATGGACATGAATGAAAATTCTGAAAGTGGCCCTGAAGGCATTCCAAGGTTGTTTCCAGGGTGAAGATGCTGTGAGGACTTTGTCCTGACTTCGCCTCGATGGTGATTGCATGGAGAGGAAAGGCTTGTAAGTGGTCTCCTGTCCCTAGAGCCTGACAGTCCCCTGTGCCATTTTAATTTAAGCTTTTTGGATCGGAATAGAATGAATGAGCAGGGGAGGTTAATTATCCTAATTAGAAAAGAAGTGAAGTCATGGCCCTTCTAGGTCAGGCACTTGGACAAACCTCCCTTGGCTCCAAGCTTTGGGCATTAACTCCTCACTTGAATGCCAAAGGATACACAAGGCATCCTCCCCAGTCTTCTGCCAAAGTCCCTGGTGCAAGACAGAATTCTTTTCAGGAAATGGTGTGTGATCAGCCTGTGTCCCAGGGCCAGAGAGAGGGTTATCTGGAGGTGGCAGATATGTGGGCACAGCTGGGTGGGTACAAGTGTGTGGGTCCACCCCCAGGCCTCCCTCCTCTGTCTGTAGTGCTGAGCAAGCTCAATGTAGCTTGCTTGAAATGTGATCATTTCAAAAGATGTGCATCTTTCCCTGAGCCTCCCCGAGCTTATCTTTAGCTGGCCAAGGATGTTGGTATCTCTCTGGAAGGCAAACTCCTCTGGGACTCTGCTGGTACTTTTTGGATCCATATTTTGCTGTTGGACTCGTTGATTCCCAAATACAACACCTTCCCCTTCTTCCTCTCCCAAGCACTATCTATTCTTTGACTAGATCAACCCTTGCCTTCAATACAGAACATGCTCTAGATGATGTATGCGAAATTTCTTAGCACAGTGTCTGACACATAGTAGGTGCTCACTAAATGTTAGTTTACTCCCTTCCTACTAGAAAAGAGTGTGTCTGGTACACAGTCATAATCGTCACCTGTTCTGCCCTCTGAGCCTTGTATTTGATGTGTGATGTGATAGCAATTTGTGATCTGGCGACATAAAGGGAAACATAAAGCCTTAGATAAATCTAAAGTAGTAACTGTATAATATTAAAGATCAAACTGGCCAATTATTCAGACAGACCCAACAGATATGTCTAGTACTTGCCTTTGAATTATCCACATACCCAAGGGATGAATAAAAAAAGACCTTAAGCACCATCTTTCAAAATAGGCCTCAGATTGTTGAATGATCAATTTGTGGGTCTATTATAATTTGCCTTATCCACACAGAATAGTCCAAGAGCATTAACATCAATGACTCCTAACAGAATGATAGAACAAGTGGAGGTCTCAATAGACCATTTAATCTACCCAACCCTGCTTCCCCCAGCCTCCCATCCCCAGCCATTCTGTCGACCTGCTCTTTAAAATGTGCTGTTCTGGATTATTTGCAATAGGGACAGGGAATCCAGGGTGTGAATGGCACCGAATAATGGATACACTTCAATTCACTTATAGTTAATTTTGGCAACTCTTTTATGCTTTATAATTGAATATGTACCCGCATGATACAGGAATGGATTTAAATACAAAGTCCTGGTGCTAGAGGAAATGTGAAACCGTCCCATTTTCTTATGCTCATCTCTCGTGCAGTTTGGACTCATGACTCCATGCTTGCCTCTCAGACTTAATACTAAACATTCACCTCTGTAGAATTGCATTCCCCCAAATCTTGCCTAGTGCAGAAGCGGTGGGGGGGGTTGTCAGTTTTAAAAGACAAATGGAAAGAAAACAGAGAACATTTGGCATATTGGGGAAAAAAGTAATTATGAAACATGGATGTTAATGGTCCAACTCAAAAGCCGTATTGGCACTGAGGGTAAATAACCCCGATTACTAGGCAAGCAGGATACAGGAGACATGTCTTCTGAAGTCTTGGGGTTTATTCTTGGTACAAAAACTTTTGGATATGTGTAGAAAAATCTATATGTTGTGATATATAACTGATACAGACAATAGAGTGATCACGCAGTCATTCTTTTGATTTCTTGGCCTTGCTGATGTTTTGCTTTGTTCTGTTAGCTCCCAAGTCTTGGTACCACACCCCTTAGGAAGTGGAACAAGTCACCCCCACCAGCAGTCAGAATTGGTGGCAGAGTTTTACTTTGGTCTTGGGTAGGCATGGGTTCAAAATCAGATCAGCTGGTATAAACTTGATTTGAAAGTAGGTTTTTCTTCGACTCCTAGAAGCCTAAGTCTCAAGTTTAATGACTGGCTCAGACAAGCTTCTAGGCAAGTTCTTCTAATGGGAGGAAGAATCCAGGTGCTAGGTTTACTTGGGGGATAAGTGATGGCCTCAGAAATATTTATCATTATAGAACTTTCAAAGTGTATTTTCCTGCCACTGAAGCTTTATACTATCGCCGTTTAGGGGAAGAAGGACCAGAAATGCATTTTGGACCTGCTGAGAGTTGGCAGAAAAAAAAATCTTAAGAAGATAAGGTATTTTTGTTAAGACTGCCACCAAATCCCAAGACTGCCTGTGGCATTATTGACAGTAAGTAAAATCATCTTTTTATTTATTTTATCTGATTTATTCCAAGACTCTCTTGCCTTTCAATTAATAATGCAAACTTAATTTCAAACTTGCTCCAGGCCAGTCTAACACTCTTGGAAGCAGTTGCCAAACTTCTTTTTATTTAATTCTTATTTAATAATTCCATGCACGTCAGATGGACTTCCGTTCTTACATGGGAGGTGGCCTCATCAGCTCTCTTGAGGGTAGTCATCTAAAGGACTCTGACAGCCTTCCACAGACAGGCTCAGCAAAACCTCTGCCCTTAGTCAACCTGGGCTAATGGTCCCAAGACTGTCTACCTGGTTTTTGGTACATCACAGGCGCTGAATGAGAGAGGTAGGCCCTGCTAGAATTATGCATAATGCCAAAAATGCAGAGACCATGCAAGAGATTGTCGAGATGAAGTAGTCATAGAACATCAGAATGGAAAGGGACCTTAGATATCATCCAATCTAATGTTTTTATTTTACGGATGCACATACTGAGGGCCAGAGGGGAATGTGGCATGCTCAGAGAATTGGAGAGGGAAGAGGAGGAGGAAAGTGCCTTCCAGTAATGTGTATGGAATATTCTGGGTGCCTGAGTGCTTGACAGAAAGTCCTTGTGTTATTATTGAGATGCTATAGAAAATATCTCTAACGCATGTAAGTCCACGTTTCTTCCTTAACAAATATAACCAAACGAATATTGTGGAATCTTTCTTGGTGGTACGGGATCTTGCAGTATCTCAGGATTATCCATCTGAACATAGGTATTCCTTGCCCAGGACTATAGAAGTCAAAAATAAAGGCAGTTGGCCAAGTGTGTACTGACCCTGGTGTAGCCCAAGGAAATTGTCACTTTTACAAATCTCTGGTATCACCTGCTCTCTCTCCCTCTCTTTTTAAATCACTTACTTCTTTCCTAAAAACTCTGGGCAAAAATTCTGGCTATTTGAAGATTCTGACCCATCAGACTCTGAATGATTGAGATTTTCCTATAAAAAGATAGCCAAATGTTATTTTGAAACCGGAAACTAAGGCAGACACATCGTATGCCTTCATTGGATTCTCCATGGGCTTAGCACTAAAACTGGAGCCTTGGGGTTGTGGGAGATTCTCCCCATAGAGGAATGTCAGAAGTAAGCCAGGATGTTCCTGGGGGCATGGAAGTCAGACATCGAGGTAGAGGGGTTGAGATTGTGGGATCAAACAACATGGCATTATTGCAAAGCACTAGGCCAGTACTGACCCTGCCTGAAATCAGTAATGACGCAAAGCATGGAGCACGGAGAGAACTTCATGGAAAGGGATGGACCTGTTAACCACAGTGCCTTCCCAGATACACGTTCCCTTAAAATGTCTAAATAGTGAGGCATGTGACTCTCAAAGTGGATGACAGACCATTGCCAGCACATATCTCACTGGGTGAATCATACATTTCATTCACTTTCACATCCTTTCCTGAACCCAGCCCATTGTCACCCAAACCAAGGTGACAAGTATTCCTCGGAAGTGTCCTTTCATTTCTCTGACTAGGGAGAACTAGCTCCCTCCGACTAGGGAGAACTAAGCCTTCCTACTTGGACCAAAGCACTCCTCTGGAAACAAATGAGTGATTTTATGCTTGTTTGGTTGATCAAACTTATATTCTGCCCACTACTGAGTAATTTTGCTTCCCAACGTGCTTGATCAGGAGCCTGGACATACCCTTGCTAGATCCTGCAGCCTATCTTTCCCTCAAAGTGCCATAGGGCATATCGGAATAAAATCTAAATACACTAAAATTAATGTGACTTCAAAGAAATTTTGCAGTAGTCCTTGAAAGTAATAGGAGACCCTTCAGGGGTGAGAAATGGTGAAGGGCCTGGTAGTGGAAATTTTATGCTCCAAAACTCGAATTTGAAACACTCCCTGGGTACCCGGGCCATAGGAAAGAAATCCTGTTGTAGGTGTGTAATGGTGGACACTTGTCCTTTCAGGCTTAGAGGATAAAATCACCAGGGGGAAAACCATGACCTTTGAAAGAGCTGCTTCCCCAGACTTTCTCTGACCTTGTGAAGAGATTAAAGCCCTTCAGTGGAAACTTCCGGCTTAGAGGGAAATATTTCAGTATTAGAAGAACATACGGGCCCAGGTTACCCTTGACTTCTCTTAGCTCACAAAAGTGGCTCAGTGTTGATAGAGTGATAGACCCATATAACGATCCTCAGAATGTCAGGAAGAGATTTACAGCAGTAAACTGAGTGAATGCCTTCTACTATATAAAACTACCAGCAACCCAGGGGGATGGGAATATTATTAGCTCTAAGAGGAAATTAAGGTCCAGAGAGGGGCATGTTTTGGCCAAGATCACCCAGTTTCTGCTGGGAGCAAGGAGGCAATCCTAGGTCTGTCTGGTTCCAGAGCCTACCTCTTCCTACCTCACTAGGGACCTGGGAGGAGAAAACTGGTATGAATGAAAGATGCTTTCAAAACTATAGAGAATATATTGGGGTTGGAAAGATATTTAAAGACAATCCAATCAGTCTTACTTTATAGATATGGAAACCGAGGTCCAGAAAAGGATACTGATTGGCTCAAGGTGACATAGAAGAGAGCTTAGCCAAAAATTGAACACTGAATTCATTTTATCTGAACGAGAACCCAAGTCTAAAAAGAACCAAAATCTTTAATCTCTTTAATCCAGTGACATCTGATCTATGACTAAAATATGATTCCAAAGTATTCTGAACATTTTCAGATCTGTCTCTTAAAGGCATGGTTTGTCCAGAAGCTCCATTTATTCCGTAATGGGCTCATCAGGGGCAGATACGTTTATTCTAGGCCTCGGGAAAAACCTGAACCCCTTACTCTTGTAAGCTATCTAGGATGTCTCTGCCACTGGCCATGAAGTTATCCAGGCAGAAGAGTGGGAATTACTGGATAAAGCAAGACCCACTCTTTGAAAAACAAAAGTTTTTATGAACTTTGTTTCAAACAATGAAATCTGCTTGAAATCTTATATGAAGACATTACCACAAACATTTTCAGCTAACCGTCTAATTCTTTTTTTTTTTCTTTCAAAGATTTTATTTATTTATTTGAGAGAAAGAGAGAGCACAAGCAGCGGGGAGAGGCAGAGTGAGAGGGAGAAGCAGACTTTCCACTGAGCAGGGAGTCTGACACGGGGCTTGATCCCAGGACCCTGAAATCATGACCTAAGCTGAAGGTAGATGCTTAACAGACTGAGCCACCCAGGCCCCCTTAACTGTCTAATTCTTGTGTAGGCCCAGCCTCAACAGTAAGATTGGGCTCACAGTAATTTGAGAAATTTAGATTTAGAGCTGTTTTCTCCTTCTCCCTTCTCCGGCACATTTTAAGTTATGTAATGGATTTAAGAGTGTGGGCTCTAGGGGCGCCTTGGTGGCTCAGTCAGTTGAGCGTCTGACTCTTAATTTTGGCTCAGGTCAGGATCTCCCGATTGTGGGATCGAGCTCCACGTCAGGCTCTGCACTCAGCATGGAGTCTGCTTGAGATTCTCTTTCTCCCTCTCCCTCTGCCTTGCCCCCCAACTCACTCTCTCTCAAATAAATAAAATCGTTTTTTAAATTAGAGTATGGGCTCTGTAGTCATGCAAAGCAGTGTTCAAGTTCTAACTCTACCACCTGTAAGCTGTGTGCCTCTGGAAAAGCTATTCAACCTCTCTGTGCATCAGTTTCCCCATTCATAAAATGAAAACAGTAATATCTGATATTTATTAGATGGTCGCTATGCACTAGACATCGTTCTCAGTGTTCATACATTTCAACACCTTTAATTCTCATGGGTAGCTATCCTCTGAGGTAGGTGCTACTATTTCCATTTTATAGAGGAAGAAACTGAGGCACAGAGAGTTTCAATATCTTGCCCATGATCACACAGCTAGTAAACAGTAAAGGTGGGATTAAACCCAGACTGTCCGCTTTCAGAGCTGGCGCACTTAGCCACAGCACTATATCTAACTCACTGAGTTAATGCAAGGATTAAGTGGCATAATATATTAAAAAGTGAAACCTAGGGCCTTGACTAATGGAAGCACTTGATAAACATTAGCTGTTGTTACCAGTTTTCCCTACTTCCCAAAATATTGATTGGTAACCTGTACATAACTCCCATTTCTGAAAAGCCTTTCTTGAATAACTCAACCCACCTGATCTTCCTTATGATTGCATTATTGCAGTATAAAGCACACAATTTAGGATTAGATTACATATTGTCCTGGGTAAAAGAAAAAAAAAACACATGTATTTTCCTTTTTTGTATTTTCCACAGTGCCTAATAGACCCACAGGGACTCAACATGTTTGTAGACTGGAATCTGCAGTGTGACTATTAGTGCCTGGTGACAGGAATGACAGCTGTTCCCCCAGCACAGCGCTTCTCAAGTTATTTATTTATTTATTTGTTTGTTTGTTTGTTTGTTTGTTTGTTTATGTATTGCTTCTCAAGCTTTTATGTGCACACAAATCACATGGGGATCTTGGGAATGTGGATTCTGGGTCTAGATGTCTGCCGCGGGGCCTGAGGGTCTGCGCTTTGGACAAGCTCCCAGGTGATGCTGATGCTTCTGGTCTATGAACCACACTTTAAGTAGCAAGGTTATAATAGGGTACAGCGTCTTTAGGGGCTTTTGCAGAATTGGTATGTTTTGGGAGAGGCAGACTTGAATCCATTTAATAAACTAAGGTATATAAGGACTTACATATCACAACAGAAGGTGAAATCAGACATTTTATTCTCATGGAATAAACAATACTATGGAAATCTGAGACTGGTCATGAACAGCCATTCATTTAACAAGCCCTCATAAAAACCCTACCACATGCAGAGCTTTGTGCTAACAGTCAATATGGGCAGTGTGAAGATGAATTTAAGGTAGAGTAGGCTACACGTTGCTATGTGGATTGTCAACTTCGGTAAAGGCTTCTGCTTTCTGCTTCAGTGAACTAAGTGGACTTTGCATGTCCAAAATTGAAATCTGGAAGGAGAGGAGTATAATTATTTGTGTGCAAGAATTAGTAATGCCGATTAAGGCCATTTAGATTTGCTGATTGTACTTAACACTGTATTTTCCACCATTTATCACTGGAGTAATTATTTGTGTCAAAGTAATTTCTGAGGGAACATAGCGTAATTTATCTCAAGCCCCAGTTAGATGATCTTGATATTTCAGCCTCTTGAATAGTAGCAGGAGACGTAGGTTTTTAAGTGGCATGTGGAAGTAGGGTGGGAGATGGGAAGGGTGCTGGTAACAGGAGCGGGGAGATGAACCAGTTTGATTCATGAGCATGGGGTAAGCAAATGACATCCTGGACATTTATTTACAGACTCTTCTCAAAGTAAATGAACCGGGGGCAGCACAGGCTGTAGTAAGAATGCTGGGCCAGAAGTCAGGAGACCTGCAATCCAGTCTATCTCCTCTATTGATCTCGGTGTGGGACCTTGGATAAGTTGCCCCATCTCTCCAAACCTGCCGAACTAGAGCTAAGTATGGCAGTCCTAGCCGTGAGACCCAAAGACATTATCTGGGAACGGTAGGTTGACAAGCAAAGTGATATTAAAAAGTCAAGGTAGCATGAGCAACTATTTACACACATTAGATATGTATGTTCTTCAAACCTCCCAGATATATAATAGAAAACCAAAGCTCATCCTCTCTCCATTCTAAATGGGAGTGGGAGAAACTCTGTTCCACTCACAGAATACCTTTTCCACCAGACAAAGAGTCTCTTCTCACGTATCATCTAACTTAGTGACACATTCCAACGTTTTTAAGAATGGAGATAGAAAAGAGGGTTAAGAGGTTGGACCCTCTCCCACACTTCCACCAAATGTGTCCTTCATTGGAAAAAATTGTAACATGAGCCTTGCATGTGTCTGTGTGCTATCTGTCCCTCTTACATCTAAAAATTGGAGTGTGCCAAAACCCCAATCAGAACTAATAAATGTTTCTGATCAATCTGCTCCCAGTCGACTTGGGTTTTATTGCAACAGTTACTCATTCCCTTTCTTATAGATCCTAATTCTGACTCAGTGAGCGTCTGGCAGCAGCTACGGGCCACGACACTTAAATCATAGTGTACTTTGGATGGTGCCCCTCTTGCAGGGTGACCATAACTCAGAACACTTCCTGGGTATGCTATTTAAATATCCAACTCAGCATCCTGCGATATAAAGAACCCCTCCATGCCATTTGTTATGATAGGTGCTGTGAGGCACGACTCTGATTCCTGGGACTCAAATGTACAATAAATCCGACTACACTCTGCTGGCAGTGCACATAATTATAAAATATGCAGAATGCTTGTTATTAACTAGTCTCATGGAGAAGATCTGCTGTGCCATGCAGGATATATTTGGGAATAGAGCTACAAACAGTGATTGATTTTTTAAAATTCATGTTTCTCCTATCCTTTTAATCATTCAACCTCTAAGAACTAGCAAACATTTATAGACATTTAATGAATGGGAAGCAAGGCCCATTTGCAAAGGCTGATAAAAATTATTGTTTGCCTCTTAAGTGAAGATTAAGTTCCGGTTTTGTTTTTAATATGAAATTATTTAACATAGCATTTTTTTATGGGGTCTATGCAGAAATAGAGACCAAAGATATAAATCAGCCAGGAATTATCAAGAGAGCCACCTAATAGTTATAAAAACAATGAAAGCCATTCGTAATCTTTAACTGTTTGAATCCCAGTTGAATAGGCTATCATTCTTTGGCCCATATTTATTCTCAGAAGACAGGCTTTCATGTACATTAAACATCAAACAACAAAAACACTAAAAACATACACACAATTCCTTCCTCTGCAGTGAAGCTACAGCAATTCATTGTTTGTAGGGTCCTCACAGAAGAAGGAATGCTCATAGGGACTGACTGAGAGCCCTAAGGATGGTGCCAGGCCCCATTATAGGGAGAGGCTGCAGGCATGTAAGAACAGAAATTGGCTTCGCTCAGTTGATGCTGGCTTCCTGAATCTTTTCAGTATGGTGCTTCCCAGAGTGTGATGCTACTGGGCTTCCATTCCACGAAGTATTCCCAGCCATGGCCACACAGATAGATGCCTTCAACATGGCCTCTTCCCTTTCCTGTGTGGAAGGGAGTCTCTTGGGCACAGCAGATCCTAGAACTTGCTTCTGTTAGTGCTAAGTGACTCCTCACTGGAGAATCAAGACTGCAGGGCACCAGAAGTAACAGTTTCCCAAGATTAAGGAGCCTCCAAATAGATGCTCACCTGTGTAGCAGCTGATTTCTTACAACTGTGAGAGGGTGGCTAAAACTTTATCAGGTTACTCATTAAAGGGAACCCTTGGAATTCAGCTGCCTTCAGTTTCTGCTATTCACTGCTGACTGGTGACATTCTCTTCTACGTGTCTGTTTGTCTGTCTACCACAGCTTATGAGCACAGAGTCCGGAACCAGACTGTAGGACTTTATTTCTCCGCTCTGCTTCCTATTAGTTGCGCAACTCTGGGTAAGTTATTTGTCAGGATTAAAGAAAATAATGTATATGAAGCACTTAACTCAGTGCCTTGTCCATAATAAGCAGCCAATGGATGTTGTCGTTTCTTAAATTATTGGTAAGGGCTCTTTGGGTTACGAGGGGCAGACACCTGACTGAAACTGCCTTTAAAGAAGACATCATTGGCTTACATAACTGAAAAGTTTAGAGATCAGATGGTATCAGGACTCAGTTTCTTCGTTGCTTGTCCCTGCTTTACAAATATCAAATTTTGACATAAACTCTGTACCTCCATTTCTTAGTATGTAAAATGGGATAATAATAATAAATCTACTTCATAGGATTATTGTAAAAATTCAGTGAGTTCACGCATATGCGGTGCCTCCCACAGGGCTTGGTACTAGTGTGTTAGCTATTATAATTATTTTTGTTGTTGTTATTTGAATATGCAGCATCTTTTCTCCCCGTGTTTTCCCTTTATGTCTTGACACCCCGTCTCCATTCTGCTTCTGCCTTCAACTGCTTCTTTTAGTCTCCTTCCTATGTCCCTTCCATACCTATTCTATTTACCCTGCTCCGTGAGTTATTATTACCCTCCCCGCACCCTGCCAATTCCAATGCCTCTGATCTATGGAGATGTTATGGCGGGCAGGGTTTCCTATCGGGTATGGGCAAGCAAAAGTACAGGGGATGCCCTAGATGGCACAGAGTAGATATGAACACTTCCATTTAATCCCCTGATGTTCCGCCCTTCCATCAGCCATATCCTCCCCCCTTAAATTGCTTCATGCAGTCTTTGATGATGAAGATTTATCAGATACTGTCTCTAAGTATCCATGAGACACTGCCACTCTCCTGCTCCTCCCAGTGGCCTCCTGCTCTTCCTTGCCTACCCTGGACTTTCTCTGGGGACCCCTCACTTAGTTCTGCCTGGGCCCTAAACTACAAACCATCCTTTTCCTATCCCTCAAAAAAATGCCCATTTTATGTACCATATCTTTAGGGCCCTGATCTCATCTGGGTGACAATGGGTCAACCAAATAAACTAATACCATGTAGCATGTCATCCTTCCCTGGGAATGGAATGCACCTGTCACCAGAAGGCCCTTAAGAAACAACATTAATGGGACTTTCACTCTTGACAGGTCAAGGGAAAACAATCCGTGGGCAAGAAATTCCTTCTCAAATCATATTCTGTGGGTGGTTTTGCCAGCCTGCAGAAAGGTTAATTTTGAAGAGTCTATGCGTTGTGATCCTACTGGCCACTCCCAGACTTCCCCAAAGTCCTTTTCCATTCTGCCTTTCCTAAAAACAAAGTGTTACTGAGCTTGGGTTTCAAACTCTAGGGAATATGTGGCTGGCCCCATCCACATCAAAGCAGCAAAGATCCTTTCTTTCCTGGGAGCCATTCATTCATCTTTCCTTGGAGAGAGAATTCCCAGGAACAAACCCTCAATAGAAATTGTCTAGGAGCTCTTAATCATTTTGCCTTTGCTATTTTGCAGGGCAGAGGTCTTCAAAGCTTGTTTTCGGGTTATAAGAAGTCCTTTGTACTGACCAGTCAGCAAGTAGGATGAGATTGGGGTTCTCTATGAGAACCTATTCTGCAGCCCATCGTTAAAAGCAATTTGCAGTACATCCAGGCACAAATCCAATTAAAAAGCAGAAAGGGATTTGCATGCATAAAATAACTCTGATGCACGGTTTTAAAAAATGACCCTGATAGCTAAAATTCAAAGGCCTTTCTTTGTTGAAGGTCCATATCTGGAGCGGGTTAGCTGATGTTTGAGTCTCTGCCCCAAAGTATCTGAAAGATTAGATGAAATTACATTCTCAAAGCTCAGGGCAGCTTGGTGGCGAGGAACAAAATAAAACCTGACACACAGCTAGAGGCTAGTTTCGGTAATTTACCCTAGTGAAGAAGCTTCATTCTTTGAATTCTAGATAGCCTGAGGCAAAAGCCAGATGTCAAAGCACATGGCACAGTGTTTGGCACCTAGTAGGTGCCCAGTGAATATTCGCTGAACTGAATGAGTGACCAATGCTCTCCTTTCGTCTTTGGCAGGCACTGTTTGTTGTCTACCCAAGATCAATTTCCCTCTTCTTTGCTCACATAATCCTGGTTTTGTGTAAGGTGGCAATGTGCCCAGCTAAATACTCTCTTTCCCAGTCTTCCTTGCAACTGGTGTTGAGTGGGTGGGGCATGTATATAGTGCTAGCCAAGGAGATGTAAATGGAAGCCTATTGGGGAAACTGGCAAAGATTCTGTTTTCCCGATAAAAGGTGATAGATGTGGTTGGTACTGCCCTTTCTTCATCTTCCTGCCTCTTGGGAGCACCGATGTCTCAGCCATCTTGTGACCATGAGGTAACACCCATGAAGGTGAAAGCCAGCATTCTAAGGATGGCGAAACAGAGAGGAAGAACTTAGGTCTTTGATGGCATTCTTGAACAGTGGAATCCGTGCCTACAACGACATACTTGGAGGCTTCTGGTACATATTTTGAAAAGCCCTATTTGTTTAAACGGCTGCTAGTCAGGATTTTGTTACTTGCAGCCTCACGTGATCCCAACAGATACCTATCTCCCTGCCACCGGGTTTCCAGGACCTTAAAGTTAGCTCCTGGCTATTCAGCGTGTCTCACTAGGGCACTTTGCCCAAGTCAGGCTGCTGTGCCAGTGCAATGCATAGACTCTTCAAAATTAACCTTTCTGCAGGCTAGCAAAACTACCCACAGAATGCGATTTGAGAAAAGTTTCGGTTCTTTCCTGACCTCCATCCACCACCACCAATAAAATCAAAGTGTAACCTGTTCTATGCTGTACTTCCTCAGGGCCTGGTGAAGTGATAGGGGCTAATTTGAATAAGTGCCTGTGTGTGAAAGCTTTGACTCATAGAAGAGTTCTCCAAACTGTTAATCTCCAAGGGTGGCTCTTTCCGTTCCAACAACTGGGGTTTGATAGCTGTGGCAGGGACATCAAAGGACAGATTTTTAGCCAAAGATTTTGGGTGTCCATCAACGCCATGTTGGAAGCAGTCACCTTCAAAAGGTCTGGCTCTATTTGGGACTATTGTGGGATGACTTTTTATCCTTTTCACAGATTTTATTTAGTTGTCAGTAACATTTGCATGATCCCGAAAAGTAATGCAAAAAAAAAAAAAAAAAAAAAAAAGGCACTGGATATGATCCTCTGCAGAATTGTAAAAGTTACTGTGCTCTATAAATTGAGAACATGATTATGATGTCTAATGCTAACACATTTTTTTCAGACAGACTCTCTCTCTCTCTCTCACCCTTGAAGAGAAGGAGCAAAAGAAACAGAATTTAGAAGCTCATTAAAGCACATGCTGGGTGTCCCTCCCATGCAGGAGACTCACTTGTTTGGTTCTCTGTCTCTGTGTTCTAGCAACCTATGCCCCCGTGGTGTTTTCCGAACTTTATTAGTTAATCCACTGTGTGTGGAATTGTATTGAGGAGCTCGTAATGAAAATAAACAAAAGTTATACAGTGACTCGCCGGAAGACACAAAATATATACTTGCTCTAACTGGACAGTGAACCAAAAAGCAAAAACACTGGCAGACTTATAGTTGCCACAGCAAGGGAAAGGATTGCATTTCATCCTCAGACTTCCAAGATCTTCCCCACTGTTGAAAGATAGGAAGAGGGGCATGCCAGGTAATGAACTGACGATATTTCGGTGCTGTGGCAGGATAGTGCCAACCCTTGTGTCTGACTAGCTTTCTAACCGACGTTGCTCTCAGGTACTTTCCTCACCATCTCCCCCTCCCCCCGCCTTTTTCTCTTGTATCTTAGTGCATCATTTCAATATAAGCTATGGCATTTCTCAGAACATTAAAAAGACTTAAGTCAGTATGGAATATAAATAGCTTTGAAACATCTCCAGAATGTGTCATAAAGAAGCAGGGAGATAAAAATTTAAAGGGAGAGAAGGTATAAACATAAAATAAAAGCATCTTAAAAAAAAACCAAATCTTTTCCTCACTGGGTGGAATTTTTCAGGGACTTAGGTGTGTGTGCTTTAAGCAACCTGAGAAATGTTCTAGGCAAATGGATTCATATTGTTTGCGGGGGGTGGGCAAGGGAGGGGCGTGGGAGGAGGGAGGCGGTGGTGTCATGTGGAAAGGTGAAGGGGGAGGGAGGAGCCTGGTGTCTCTCCTAGTCTCCCGAGGTTTCTTGTGGGACACGTAGATCCACGAAAGAGGGAGTGGTGGTCCGTTAAGAGAAATGAGACTTCCTCAAGGTCCTTGACTAAACCTAACATTTGGTAAATCCTTCCTCTAGGGGTTCTCCAATTTAGTGTGTACCAGAAACACAAATAACCTGAAGCACTTAAGCACCTGAAGCACCCACATTCCCATCTTACTTCTGGAAATTCTGATTCACTAGGTCTACAGTGGGTCCCCTCATTTTCATTCCTACTAAACACCCTGGGCGAGTCTGCCACTGTTCATTTGGGGAATTAGACTTTGAGAAGCACTGCCTTCTGCAGTGGGGAGAGAGACCATTCCCTCTGTCACTTCCTTCAAGACTCCAAAGCCGGGGGCTCTTCTATTTCTAGAGAAACCAGGGCATGAAGGAAGCAAATGTTTCCATTAGAAATGGTGCTGGCCAGTGCATTTGTGGTAAGAAAGTGGCATTGTTTTCACAGGTCAGGAAGATGTCTTTCTGTGACCGAGGTGCAAGGATGCACAGGTAATTTTGTTTTAATTTTCTTTCACACATATATCTCTTTTATTTTTTTTTTAAGATTTATTTAGGGTGCCTGGGTGGCTCAGTTGGTTAAGTGACTGCCTTCGGCTCAGGTCATGATCCTGGAGTCCCGGGATCAAGTCCCACATCAGGCTCCCTGCTCGGCAGGGAGTCGGCTTCTCCCTCTGACCCTCTTCCCTCTCGTGCTCTCTATCTCTCATTCTCTCTCTCTCAAATAAATAAATAAAATCTTTAAAAATAAAGATTTATTTATTTTAGAGACAGAAAGAGAGAATGCAGTGGAGAGGGGCAGAGGGAGAAAGAGAGAGACTCTCAAGCAGACTCCCGACTGAGTGCATAGCCCAACTCAGGGATTGATCTCATGACCCTGAGATCACAACCTTGAGACCCTGACCCGAGTCAAAATCAAAACTTGGGTGCTTAACCGATTGAGCCACCTAGGTGTCCCACTAGGCATCATTTTAAATCTTATGGTGGTCTTAGGGTTTAAAAGAGATATTTCAGGGGTGCTTGGGTGGTTCAGTTGGTTAAGTGCCCAACTCTTCATTTCGGCTCAGGTTGTGATCTCAGAGTCATGAGATCGAGCCCCATATTGGGCTCTGCTCTCAATGGGGAATCTGCTTGAGATTCTTTCTTCCTTTCCGTCTCCCTCTACCCCTACCCCCACTTGTGCACTTGCGTGTACACTCTCTCTCTAAAATAAATAAGTAAATCTCTAAAAAATAAATAAATAAAATGCTACCTAGGCTAGTGGTTCTAAAAAGTGTGGCCCTGGGAATAGCAGCATCAGCATCACCTGGGAATTTGTTAAAAATGCAGATTCTTGGCCTCCATCTCTAGACCTATTGAGGCAGAAATTCTGGGGCTGGGGCCCAGGAATTCCTGTTTAAAAAGCCGTTCAGATGATTCGGATGCATGCTAGAATTTGAGAACCATTGACTTAGCAGCAAACTACCTTAAAAATTCCCCAAGGCAAAAGTCTGAGTCTTTTGCATCTTGTGTGTCCACTTCTACCATGGCGTATGGTGCTGATCACAAGAGTATGATCATGAAGTTGTTGCTCTAAGCAGCTGCCATTCTCTAGTATCTTAATTCCTTCATTTTCAGTAATAAAATTAAAATGGTATCAGTTGATCTTAATAATCTTATGAGGTTGATAGGGCAGGCAATTTTACATATATATGTATTTTTTGAGTTTCATCTCTGAAAATTCTGATTCAGTATGCCTGGGATGGAGCTGGGGAAGGTGTATTTGTAACAAACTTCTGGGGCATTCTGATGAAAAGTGGGCTTTGATAAGCACCATAGGAGAAAAAATTTGTGTAGCCGGGTTTAGGTTACCATAGCAACCAAGCTGAACCTCAGGACCCACTTCTGCAAAATGGGACCATGACACCTGCTCTACCAACTTCATAAGATTAAAGATCAATGGAGATGATTTATTTTTATTACCTAAAAACATACAAGAAATCTCAGATCACACATTCTCCCTTTGTTTCAAATATTAGCATTCTCTGAGAGCCTTTCCCCTATGGTCACGAACAAGACAAGGATGTCCACTGTCACCATTACTATTTAGCATAGCACTGGAAGTACTACTCAGCAGTCAGACAACAAAAAGAAATAAAAGGCATCCAAATTGGCAAGGAAGAAGTTAAACTTTCACTATTTGCAGATGACATGATACTCTTTGTAGAAAACCCGGGAGACTCCACCAAAAAATTGCTAGAACTAATACATGAATTCAGCAAAGTTGCAGGATATAAAAATCAATCTGCAGAAATCTGTTGCATTTCTATATGCCAATAATGAAGCAGCAGAAAAAGAAATCAAAGAATCGATCCCATTTGTAATTGCACCAAAAACCATAAGATACCTAAGAATAAACCTAACTAACGAGGTAAAAGATCTGTGCTCTGAAAACTATAGAACACTTATGAAAGAAATTGAAGAGGACACAGAGAAATGGAAAAGCATCCCATGCTCATGATTTGGAAGAACATTGTTAAAATGTCCATACTTCCCAAAGCAATCTACACATTTAGCGAAATCCCTATTAAAATACCACCAGCATTTTGCACAGAGCTAGAACAAACAATCCTAAAATTTGTATGGAACCACCAAAGACCCCAAATAGCCAAAGCAATCTTGAAAAAGAAAAGCAAAGCAGGAGGCATCACAATTCCAGACTTCAAGCTCTATTACAAAGCTGTAGTCATCAAGGCAGTATGGTACTGGCACAAAAACAGACACATAGATCAATAGAGAATAGAGAACCCAGAAATAGACCCACAACTGTATGGTCAACTAATCTTTGACAAAGCAGGAAAGAATATCCAATGGGAAAAAAGAGAGTCTCTTCAACAAATGGTTTTGGGAAAACTGGACAGCCACATGCAGAAGAATGAAACTGGACCACTTTCTTACACCATATACCAAAATAAATTCCAAATGGATGAAAGACCTAAGTGTGAGACAGGAAACCATCAAAATCCTAGAGGAGAACACAGGCTGCAACCTCTTTGATCTCGGCCATAGCAACTTCTTACTAGACACGGCTCCAAAAGGAAGGGAAATAAAAGCAAAACTGAACTATTAGGACTTCATCAAGATAAGAAGCTTCTGCACAGCAAAGGAAACAATCAAGAAAACTAAAAGGCAGATAAGGAGAAGATATTTACAAATGACACACCTGATAAAGGGTTAGCATCCACATCTGATAAAGGGTTAGCATCCAAAGTCTATAAAGAACTTATCAAACTCAACAACCCAAAGCCAAATAATCCCTCCAGTTAAAAAATGGGCAGAAGACATGAATAGACACTTTTCCAAAGAAGACGTCCAGATGGCTAACAGACACATGAAAAGATGCTCAACATCACTCATCATCAGGGAAATACAAATCAAAACCATGGTGAGATACCACCTCACACCTGTCACAATGGCACAAACAAACATTAGTATTCTCTGGCTTCTCAGAAGTCCAGCAGCGTATCTGGGGAAAGACCAAAACCTTTCTGGAAAACATTCATCCCCCCTACAGCGATGCCACAGACAAGTGTCCTCAACACAAGGGTGCAAATGAGCATTTAGTACACCAAGATCATATTATGCAAAATAAATAGTTCTCAACTGGGGTGCTTAAAGACACTATTTTCATGGCAACTGCTATTATATATGACTTTCACCTAAGCTATTTATTCTGAGTGCTACAAAAGTTGAGCACACACTCAGATATTTCTCTGACTGTGGTGGTATTAGCTGAGCCCAGTGTGGCCTGGCGGGGGGAGGGGGGTTGGAAGTCAACCCAAATACAGGGAAATTAGAATCACCATGGGTATCACAGTGGGCTTTCTTGTGAAAGGACACGAGACTGAGACTCCAGACACTTGGTGTGGTCTCAGCCTTGGGCAAGCCTCTTAGCATCTCCAGGCCTCAGTTCATAAAGTGAGGAATCTGCCTCACAAGAGCATAATAAAGATCAAATAAGATCTAGGCGTGACAATGTATGGACAAGTTGAAGGTACTGTCACATTAAATTTTAACCAGAACTGTCACTCAACAGCACTGTTCTCTCCCTATGCCTTTGATTTAAGAGACAATAGACAATCAATCTCTGAAACTGGAGATGCCACCAAAGTTGTGTCCTGAGTTCTGTCTCTGTCGGTGCTGTATGTGTCTTCATTTCTCCCCCTAGACATCGAGAATGCATGATCGAGAACTCCAAAGCCCTGCCAGAGCCTCAGATACCAAAGATTCAATGGTATTTTCAAGGCAGGGATGTGAAACCAGACATTTTAGAAGATTTGCCCAAAATAGACCAAACTAAATGGGTTGTTTCAATATTCTTCTAATGTTAGCTCAACAGTTTATCAGAAGATTCTGCTAATTAGAACAGTCCGTTCCCTGACAATTTTGATTAATCCTCAGCTTCCTTATTTGTAATAATAATAAAAAAGTGAGTTATTTAATTTGGCTTTCTGCCACAAAACTGGTTCGACAGCCCAACCCAGAAGCACCACAAAGATGAAATGTTTTCTGTACAGTTTATGGGCAATAGCTGAACAAGAAATAAGGTGAGACTACATGGAAAGAAGAAGCATCTGTATGACCCGTTTGGGGTTTGGTGTCCAAAACCTTGGGGCGTCTTTTCCAGATTGACTCAGCAATATGGCTGTGATTGATAAGTGATACAGTGATGATTGGCTTGCCCTGGGAGCCCTTTTTGGAGCTATGACACTCGTTTGTGAAGTGAGAGCTACCAATCTCCATTTGGTTCTTTTTCTCTGGTTGGATGGAGTTACAAACACCCACAGTCCTGCAGATTTTGTCTTATGCAGTTGGGAATGGGGTGCCTTGATTCATCAAATATTCTAGTTTAATAAAATACTTCCCTATTCACCCTTTAGGGATTTCTGATTTTCAAAGAGTGAATTTATATAAAGCAAAATATCATTAATAATATTACATCAGGTTGAACATAATTTTATCTTTCTTTAGTAATTTAAGGAGGTACTTCAAGGCCTTGAAGGGTTCCTGAGCTGTGAGGTGGAACGTCAAATTTCCTTGCGTTTTGTTGACGTGCAGAAGGGCTGGCTAACAGAGAGGTTGTTGGAGCACTGAAGTGCTGGGAAATGAGCCTTTGCTGTGCTATTCTGCTGGGGCCCCACAGGATGCTCTCAAAGCATTAGTTGGAAGAGTCCCCTCCCACTTCCCTCTCCCTCGGCCAGCTTCTCTCAGCCCTCCCTCCTCACCTTGCATTCCCCTGCTGTTTCTTTTTTTAAATTTTAATTCCAGTAAGCTTAACATACAGTGTTATATGTTTTTTTCTGTTCTAAAATGTACCTTTTTCATGAAGTTTTTCTTTTAATTCCAGTAGAGTTAACATACAGCGTTACATTAGTTTCAGGTGTACTCTTAATCCCCTTCACCTTTCCCCCATCCACCCATCCCCCCCCACCTCCCCTGCCTGTTGTTTTGAAACTTCTATTTCCTTGAAATAAAGCAATTTTGTGTGATGGGAGAAACCTTTGAACCAACATCCGAACGCTAAATCCATTGCCACTCTATAATGACCTGTTAACGACTGTCATGGCAATAAAGACACATGGTATTACAGTCCTGGGCTGGAGGTTCTGGGTGCATCTGTCACTTGGTGGGGAGTGACTCTGCCAAGCAGCCAACAGGGACCCTACACTCTCACTAAAGAGGCTGTCCTAGGGCTGGAAACCGGGGCTGTCCGTGATGGCTGCCACACTGAGTGCCCCTGAAGCCTGCAGCCTGCTGTGAGGAGCCAGGTAAGTATTTTGTCCAAACCGACTGTTAATCTTTTTTTTTTTTTTTTTTTTTACTGTGGGTCAGGGCTTGAAGTTCAAAGCCGGAAGGGACCTCAGTGGGCAGGTAGTGCAATGATTTTCAACCCTACTTACTCCCTAGAATCACACATGGGAGTTTAAAGCCCAGGTCCTACTCCAGACCCTGAGCTCACCATCCTCATTACCCCACCTGATTGTCACACGTATCTGGAGAGTAGGTATTATTGGCTCTATTTACAGAGAGGCAAACAGATGCTCAATGATGTTAAGTGGCAGTGCCCAATATTACATAGCTAATTAAGTAGCAGAGCTGTGATTTGAACACAGGTCCTTGACTCCATTTTAGAAGTGAGATCTTTCTTTTTTGTAAGCATTGGAACACTTCTTGTCACTGCTTGGGGGGGGCACCCAGGCCCCTGGGTGGCATGATCTTCAGACCTCTCTGGTTATTTACTCAGACTTCCTCAAAGAGGTGAGTTTGATTCAGGTCTCAACCTGCACTGGTTCTATCTATCAGAAGAAATCCATCGTGCTCTACAGGATGAGGTCTCACTTCCATGGTGTGGTACAGCAGGCCCTTCATCCTCAGGCTCCTGCTCCTTTCTCCAGCCTCATTTTTTCCTCCTCATTTTCTGTCTTTGTGCTAAAAAGTTGGTAGGACCCAGACTGCAGAACACTTGAAATACCAGGCTGAGGAGTTCAAAGTTTAGCCTCTAGAGAAGGGCTGTCCGATAGAACTTTCCACAGTGAGGGAAATGGTCTCTTATTTGTGCGGTTCAATATGGTAGCTACTAACTGCGTGTGGCTTTTGAGCACTTGAAATGTGGCTGGTGGGACTCAGGAACCGCATTTTAAATTTCATTTAATTGTAATTAATGTAAGTTACATTTAAATAGCCACATGTGTCTAGTAGCTTCCATGCTGGAAAGCACATATCGAGAGGCAGTAGGGAAGAACACAATAATGACACAGTTGAGGAAACGTACTGTGGCAGCAGTATGTCAGCTGCTCTCAAGGGGATCACATAAAGACTAAGAGCATGGACACTAACAGTAGACTGCTTGCGTCACGTACTAGCTGTGTCACCTTAGGAATATCACTGAAGCTCTCTGAGCCTCAGGATCCTTGCTTGCAAAATGGGAACTATCATAGTGCCTACACGAGAGAGTGCTACACTATGAAATGAGATAAAATTCATGCACTGTTTCAGCACAGTGCCTGGCCCACAGTAGGCATACCTCAGCAGAATTTTAGAATCTTCATCTGCTCATGGCTGAGTGGGGGAGAAATGGGAAGAGGTCCCATGTTTCTCAGCTGTTTTACAGGACCCAGCTGAGTCTCTATCAATTAAAGAATGTAATATATGGAAAATCATCACCTTGCTATGGGAATTTATGGAGAGGATGGAAAACGTGACCCTAAGGCAGAGGAGTAGGTGGTGGGGAGAGGGAACAGAGTGACTGTTTTCCAAGTGAACTTCAAAAGCAGGGAACCAGAAGGTTCAGGGAGTAAAAAAAAAAAAAAAAAAAAAAGCACTAAAAGAGCAAGAACATAGAGGAGAAATCATTGCATAGACCAATGTCATGAAACTTTTTCTCTATGTTTTCTTCTAGGAGTTTCACAGCTTGGGATCTTACATTTAAATCTTTAATCCATTTTGAGTTGATTTTTATACATGGTGCAAGATAAGGGCCTCCACTTCAGTCTTCTGCATGTGGATATCTAGTTTTTTCAACATCATTTGTTGAAGAAACTATTCTTTCCCTATTGTGTGTTCTTGGCACCCATGTCGAAGATCAGTTGACTATATATACATGGGTTTATTTCTGGGCTCTCTATTCTGTTCCATTGGTCTATATGTCTGTTTTTATGCCAGTACCATACTGGTTTCACTTACTATAGCTTTGTAATATATTTTGAAATCAGGAAGTGTAATGCCTTCAGCTTTGTTCTTCTTTCTCAAGACTGCTTTGACTATTTCGAGTCTTTTGTTGTTCCATATGAATTTTAGGAGATTTTTCTATTTCTGAAAAAAATAGGGATGGATATGGATTGCACTGAATCTGTAAATCCTAAGCAATGATTTCTTGGATATGACACTGAAAGCACTAAGGGGGACTACATCAAACTAAAAAAGCTTCTCCACAGCAAAGGAAACAATCAATAGAGTGAAAAGACAATCTGCGGGAGGAGAGAAAATATTTGCAAACCATATATCTGATAAGAGGTTAATATCCAATATGTACAAGAAACTCCTTCAAACTCAATAATAAAGCAACCAAACAACTTGATTAAAAAATGGGCAGAGGGGGGCACCTGGGTGACTCAGTCAGTTGAGCATCCAACTCTTAATTTCAGCTCAGGTCATGATCTCAGGGTCGTGGGATCGAGCCCTGTGTCGGTCTCCACACTCAGTGCAGAGTCTGCTTGAAGATTCTCTCTCCCTCTGCCTCTGTACCTCTCCCCTGCCCCCTGACCCCCGCTCACGCTAAATAAATAAATAAATAAATAAATAAATAAATAAATAAATAAATAAAATCTTTTAAAAAATGGGCCGAGGACTTGAATAGATATTTCTCCAAAAAAGATATACAAATGCCCAACAGGTATATAAAAAGATGCTAATTATCACAGGTCCTCAGGAAAATGCAAATCCATACCACAATGAGATATCAGCTCATACCTTTGGGATGGCTATTATTAAAAAAACAAAGAAAACAACAACAACAAACTGAAAAGATAAATGTTCGTGAGGATGCGGAGCAATTGGGACCCTTATACACTGTTGGCGGGAATTTAAAAATGATGCAGATGTTATGGAAAACAGTATGGAGGTTCAAAAAATGAAAAATAGAACTACCATATGATTTGGCAATCTTAACTCGTGGGTACATATCCAAACAAAGTGAAGGCAGAATCTCAGAGATATCTGCACGCCCGTGTTCACTGCAGTATTATTCACAACAGTCAAGATATGGAAACAACCTAAATGTCCATTGACAGATGAATGGATAAACAAAATGTGTTATGTTCTTACAATGGAATGTTATTCAGCCTTTAAAGACAAGGAAATTCTGCCATACGTGACAATACGGATGAACCTGTCGGACATTGCACTAAGTGAAACTAGCCAGTCTCCAAAGGACGAATACTGCATGATCCCACTTATGTAACGAAACTAAAAGAATCAAACTCACAGAAACAGAGTAGAATGGTGGTTGCCAGGGGCTGGAGAGAAGGGGAGATCGGGAGTTGCTGTTCAAGGGTATGAAGTTACACAAGACAAGTTAAGTTCTAGAATTCTGCTAATACTGTGCCTATAGGTAACAATACTGTATTGTGCACTTCAAATTTTTTAAGAGCGTAGATCTCATATGAAGTGTTCTTACCCTAATAAAAACAAAATTAAGCTAAACTAAATGGATTAGGAAAAAAAAAAAAGAATGTGGAGGAGAAAAACTGAACTGGTTTAGAATCTCCAGAAAAGCATCCTTGGACAGTGGATGCAGCACTGGATTGGGAGTGAGGAGACTGCTGCTGACCTGCTGTGTGACCTTACGTAAGTCACTTCCCCTCTCTGGGCCTTTTGTCTCTCATCTCTAAAATGAAGGTTTCGACTAGCTTTCTTTGTTTCACACACTCAATGTGTGTGTTTGGGGGAAATGGATGCTTTAAAGGCTTGCTATCATTATTATCATCACTATTCTGTCATTATTATTACTACTCAAAAGCATAATTTCCAGAGTGTGCCTTCTTTTGCCTCTAGTATTGTCTGGAAAGTGAGTCCCTATACTGTTCATGCCCTAATTTGGTCATTTCCTCAGTTTGAACTTCTTAGTAGGTGCCCTCGTCACTGGACTTGGCAAGATCCCAGTGCCCCCCCTCCCTTGGGTCCAGTTCAACTTCCATCGTCAGTCCACAAACCTGCCTGACACTAGCAGAATTTTTTAACTCTGCAGTTGTGCAAATTGCTAATTAGGCTTGAAAACATTCTCCACTTCACCACCCTAATATTTTTTGGCCATGGAACTCTTCCCACTGTTACTCCTGGGGTCCGCGCCTGGTGTTTAATTACATTTGGGCAGCCCTGCGGGCTGTACAGCAGCCTGGCCACGCCCCTCCCGCCCGCCTTGCTGTTTGCTCGCAATGTGCCTTCTGAGGCCCAGATCACCCTCGGAAAACGCAAGGCTTGACATTTGCCAAAACTTGTTCCCTTTTTCAAAGAGCAGAATAGCACAGCAGATGGCTGTGGCGGGGAGGAGCTGGGGATGAGAGGCAAATAGTACTGACTATATTTCCTAAGAAGGCCTGGTGACATTACTTTTATGTCATGTACAAGTGACTAAGACCAGTGTCATGATGGGCTGGCTGGGACATGTTTCTTTCTCCCATAGCTGCTTTCGCTCGTCCTCCCTCACCAGCTCTCAGCCCTCCAGCACAGTGTCATGTGCTATAGGATCAATCACAACCAAGTGTCACAAGCCAGCAAATGCCCACTTGGCACTGTTTTGATGATAATTCTCAGCAGGCCAGGTCTTATAGTTAAGACGGGGTTGACAGATTTAGCAAATAAAAAAAGGGGAAGCCCAGGAGATTTGAATGTAGAGTAAACAATGTATAATTGTAAGTGTGAGTACATCCAATGCAATATTTGGGACATACTTACACTAAAAAAAAGATTATTTATCTGAAAATCAAATTTAGCTGGACATCCTGTTTTTTATCTGGCAACTGTAAATTAGGCAGAATATAGAGGGTCACTTCGGTAGTGTAAGTTAGAGAACTGTGAAGTTCATTTGCACAATGATATTGCCCTCGCTGGCCTGGCTCATTGCTTGGGGACTTTGCCATACACAGGGTCCTTCACTTAAGGCATTAGAAACTTCTGGCGAAACGTGTGTAAGACCCAGGAGAGGTTTTACATTGAGCCGTTAACCAGTACTTGCTCCCTAGCCCAGATTCACTCTACAGGTGAACTCACTGATCAGCTCATGACGTTTAGATAAAATGAGATACAAAAACAGGGGACTAGAATTTGGGAGCGAGGAAGATGGGTGGGATAGAACTAGCTAGACCTAGAGCCAGGGTGGTGCCCAAGAACCCCGAGTTAAGCTCACGCACACTAATACGGTAGGACTGAAGAGGTGTTGAGTACAGTCCCACGCATCCCCAAATACTTCCCCCTCCAACAGCCGCGATGCCCGAGAGGTCACCATGAGTCTTCCATTTGAGTTGCCATTGCTTTCTCTCTGGGTATCCTTCCTAGATGAGAGGCAGCTGTATGTAATGAAAAGCGCCCAGCGCTAAGAGTCAGACCTGAGTTCGAGTCCTAAATCTGCAACTCACTAGCCGTGTGACTTAGGTTGGGCAAGCAGGGTGTCCTTTTATTTCTTCATCTCTAAGACGGAGGAAAGGAGTCCTGCATCGGGAGTCTCATAGGATTGTTCTGAGGAGCAAAGAAAACACTGTATGTATACACGCTTTGGAAATGAGTGCTGACACAATGCTTTAGTGTTAAAATGCATGTCCTCCTGGGAAAGGTAGCGCAGTCCTGGTTACTTGGCGTATCACAGAACTATCCTCCCTCAGCCGGAGAGGTGGACCCGAGGAAGGCCGGGGGTATCAGTGACGGTAGCGGCTGTGGGGCTAGAGAGGCGAGGAGGAAGTGCCTAGGCAAAGAAAGCTGGGACTGCCTCTCCCCCACCCCCGCCCCCAAATAAACTGCCAGTTCTAGCATTTTGCCAACGACTGATCCTAGGGCATGGGCATGAGCTCAGAGCAGGAAGGCAGGCCTGGAGGGAGGAGGTACGGAAGACTCCCTTGAAATAATGCAGGTGGCATTCACCAGTTCTCAAGGAAGAGCTCCAAGTTTAGGGGGGCAGGTGGCCAGTGGAGGTTTTGAATCTACCAGAGGAAATTATCCTCTCTCTGTGTGCTCAGGATAAAATCTCAGAGCCAGGGAATGTTTGTAAATGGACTCTCTCATTTAAATAAATCCCACTTAAATATTTATCAGATCATGAATATGCATGTTTCTCTCTCTCCGCGCTGGAAAGAGAACGGGCATGTAATTTTTAGATGGCACATAAATAATGTAAGGGGGGGAAAAAGAGATCTTTGTTCTGTGTTGACTGTGTATTTACAGCATCTCAAGAGGTCTTGAAATAATGAACTGATTTTTCCCCTTCCTGGTCGAAATGTGCACGTGGAACTTCACCTTTCCCGTCTTTAGGGTGATTTGCACTCATTTGTATCCTCAGAGAAAAAATTTCTGGAAGCAAGAAAATGAGGCTGGTCAAGCTCCAATTAACAGCGAGTTAGTTAACCATAGCAACCCATACTGTCTCCGCCTCCTAACTGGTTATCCCCACCTCTGATTGGGATGGGAGAGGGCCATGGGCGGAGCCAGTTCTGCATCCCCCAATTCAGACGCTGGGAAGGTGAAGGCCTAGAAGGCACTTCTTAAAAAAGCAAATTTTACTGAGGTGTGCAACTGCTGTCCTCCCCAGCCACGAGAACGTGGGACTTGGCTCCAGGCACGTAGCGGAGTTCTAGGGAAAGGGGAGCCAGGCTGACTGTGGTGAGGGACGTGGGATAGATTGGAACGAGAGCAGGGCCCTAAGCTCCCCACAGGAGGAAGGGAGCCACAGACTGACTACCCCGACTCCACCCTTCTATTTGGTTGAGAACCATCTGGGACTGGAGCCCAGGGCTTGAGCAGGTAAGAGGCGTTGTACCCCTACCCCGAGTCCTCTCTGCTGGATTCCATGTCCCTAGCTGTCCTTCCACAGCTGTGCAGTCAGGGCTTTGGGATTAGGCATGATTTGCCTGCTTTCTGTACTTCTCTATCAGTCTGAGGAATTGAGAGAGGACCGGCTTATCTTTTTGCCCTGAAGCATCTTTAAAAATAACATCCTTTCCTTGTTAATAAGAGAGCTGGAAGTTCCTGTCAGTGTGGAGTCGTAGAAAGAACACTTGACTGGGAGTTAGGGAACAGAGCATCTAGAACAAGCTTCAGCACTCACAAGGAGCGTGGCGTTAAGCAAATCACTTCACTCTGCCATGCCTCTACTGTCTTATCTGTAAAATGAGGATCATGAGGACCTCCCCGTAGAAGTGTAGGGAGGTGAAAGGAGACGGTGCATTTAGAAGGCAGAGCCTGGCACTTAGCGAATGCTCAGTCAAGGGAGGATATTGGTCCAAAGAACTAATTATTCATTAGCCTCCAAACCTCCCCCCTAAAGCCAGAGTCTATCATTGTCAGTAAGGAAACAATCTTTTGACCTAAAATCATGCAGCAGGCTGGTGGAATGGAAAGATCGTGGGACTGGGTGTTAGGAAAATTGGACCTGAGTCCTGTTTTCATTACGCATTAGCTGTGTGACCTTGGACAAGTCACTTCCCTTTGCGGGGAATATAGACTTCTTTGCACCTGTAAACCAGCAATGATACAGCTGTACTACCCTCCTCACAGGGTGTGAATGATGACAAAAGACATGGGAAAAAATGCTTGGAAGTGTAAAATGGCAGGTTTTCTTTTGAACAATATTAATGAAAATAACTGCTCTTCCATTTTGGTGGGTTCCAGTTAAGTAATAATCTCGATCTCTCAACAACATATTAGGTGAGCTCATACAAGCAAATAGCTTATGACGATACTTCTCTAATTTCAAATTGGAATATTCAAAGAGCACAAAAGGTAGGGGCCGGGAGAGAAATCAGATTCACAGAGCTCTAAATTGCTTATCGGTAGCTACGAGGAATGATGAGGTCAGTGAGGTTGCCTTCTTTATATGCCTTGTTAAACTCAAGGGGAAGCAGTACCTACAGATACAGTGATAAGCCATCTCGGATTTTCTGGGGCGGACCAAATTTCATGTATCTCCTTTTCTTGAAGTTAGTAGCTAAATGCAGTTTCAGGTCGATGTTTTTGCAAAATTGCGACCATTACCATAGGTAATAATAACTACCATTTATTGGGTGCATTTCTGTTTATTGGACACTGCTAAGCATTTCTACCATATCTCATTTAGTTTTTGTTAACAGTCCAATTAGGCAGATATTTTAACCATTGCTGCTTTATAGATGCTCAGAGTGGTTTTTGCCCAAGGTTGTGCAGCTGATCGATGTCAGAACTGGGACTGAAATCCTTAGGCCTGCCTTGGAAAAACCAGAAGGAAAAGAAAACATACTGTCAGACCACGTGTCCTATTTCTGTTCCTATTTCCTATTTCAGAAGATATGCACACTGTACCATGGACTCTTGAACGTCTGCTTGGTGGGGACAACGCCTAAGATAAAGTGATGAGGAAGCTGGGATTTGGAAGATGCTGATTTTAGATTTGTCAGTGAAGGTAGTTGTTCTATCTTATCTGTTCATCTCTAAGGCCACAGAAAGAATCCTTCGCACTATCTCTCCCCCAATGACCAGAGATCCCCCCCTCCCCACCGCCTGCTTTCTGTTGTTCTTCACTTTCTTTTCACGCCCCTCCCTTGTGGGTGATGCACACAAATGACCAGGTCCATCCAGTCCCATGGCCGTGGCTGCAGGGAATGTGCCTGCAGGTAAGGGAGAGACTGGAAGGGAACCTGCAGAAAGAACCTGGCCATCCCTCCCTTTCCCGACAGTGGCCGACTTTAAGCCAAACAAATATAAGACCATAAACCGAGCTTTGCTTCATGATTCTAGGATTCCATATGCATACTATGAATCCAAGAGAGCCTAAAATATGTCAGAAAAGATACATGCTCCACTTTCTGTCAGCTTATTAAAAAATGAAAATATGGATATATTTTTGGTGGAGCCGCTGGCTTCAAGATTTTCCAAAGAGGTTGTCTGTTCAGCTTCAGTTGCCTTTAGGTATTTCGATTTGCTTGTGAACGAAGAGAATGCCATTGTCTGTTTTATTCTTCTCCAGAACATGTGCCCAGGAGAACAACCAAAATGCGCTGGTCCAACTCTTCTAATCCTTCCCTTCTCTCCAGCAATGGGCCTAGCCTTAGCAATATATGTGGAACAGACGGAGGGCTGGCTATGCAGTTAGGATTGCAGGAAGTCATCCTCCATCCCTAGTACTGGATGGAGATCCCCCTCCTTTACCACGAGTATCGCAACTCCAGAGGCAAGCCTTCCTTCCTGGGACCTGAGGCTTTCTGCACTTACCAAAAACAGAAGATGTCTGTGTGAGGTTGTGCATCAGTCCTTTCTGCCCCCATGCCATGTAAATAAGCTTCCTTGCTCCTTTCCTAGGAATAGGTTCTGATTCCGATGGAGGAGAACCAAAATTAGCATCCTGGAGAGGCTAGCAGGGTCGCCCGAAAGGTACAGAAGAGACCACATAGGGCAGCCTAGGATCTTTGTGTGGTGTCTCAGTCCTCACCCCTTCCCTGTGACCCTAGTAAGCGCCTAATAATGACGGCTGATGCTGACAGAATGCTGACTAGGTGTCAGGAACTTGTCTAGGTGCCTTTCTTGGATGTGATCTGCACAACAGTCTTATGAATTAGGTACAAGGAGTCTCTCACTCTAAGGGCGTGGAAGCGGACGTGCAACTCAGAGCCTAGAGCCTATGGCCATTCCTGCTGGCCATGGTATGGCCCCAACGAGTGTCTCATGGGAGCCACTGGTCTGATGAGCATTTGTGGACTATTCCCATTTAATGCGGTGGCTCGTTGACTTGCTAACGGATGCAAAGAAGGGATAGAACTGGCTGGATCCTCCGAGTGGGTGAGTACACGTGGAATGTGGAAAGGTGCGTGCTCTTTCAATTCTGTCCAGTAAAGCCTTGCAGACAGCTCTGTAACTCTGTGGGCACAGACGATGAGCCTGTCTGGCATCTTATCTACAGAGTTCTTTGAGCTGTAGGCAATTGCGCAGTCATGCTCAGCATTTGATTTTACCTTACGTCATTATGCCATTCCTCTTTACTCCTGCGAGATAGGGTGTAAAGTATATTACTGCCATTATGTAGATAAAAGCATCGAGACAGCGTAGAAGAGGCTTAATATGATAAATCTGTGGCTAGCCTTTAGATTTTTGGAATCCCTCATTTTAAGTGGAATTACAGATTAGGAGACTTACCGACTTGACAAAATATGGGGCCAATCCATCTTTCAGAACCTGAAACCTTAGACTTAGGAACTTTAAAGACCTTTCCAGCTTGACAAGTAAATTTTTTTGTGTGTGTTACCATCCGGCACTATGCTATATAAAAGTGGTGGGATAAAAAAAAAAAATCACTTAGATAAGCCTTAGTGCTTACTCTTGAAAGTCACCATCTTATTGACAAGCCATAATACACTTACATTGTTGAAAAGAGTAAAAAAATGAAAGACAATGGCTAGTTTTGGCAAATAATATTGTACAGCTTCCTGCTATCCTGTGTCAAATGGAAACCAGTTATTTCCTCTTCAGGATTTTCAGGAGGAATACACCTCTACCAAGAGCTTCCCAAGAGAGGAAGAGACCTGACTAATCTTTAGAGGCTTTTTCTCAGCCTCTCAGAGGTTTACGATGCTTCTGTGTAATAATTCTGTAGTTTGCTTGTTGAAACCTGGAAATTTTATAGCTGATGCAATTCTTTTGAATTTCTTAATCAATATAAAGCCCCACTTCAAATTTCTTTAGCAAAAGTTACCAGGCTTACGATGTTTACTGTCGATGGTCTTTGTTCATGATTTATGTCTGTCAGTCATTACGGATTCAGGAATAAGGCTGGTCATTTTACGATCAGCAAAGTTTGTTTTGGGGGCCTTGGCATCACCCCTTTACTCTCTGGATTCACGGCCCTCCCTCTCTTTTCTTTTGTGTCTCCCTTATCCACTTCTATTTCTCCATACGACTATTTTATTTCCTGTTCCAGCTAGTTCCTCAAAACGGTGCTTCCTATATTTGGGAGAATTTATAATTGAAAGGACCATCTTTAAGGTTCCCTTCCCCTAGGGCACCTCCCTTTATTCCCATGTTCAGCCAAGCCTAAGTAGTATAGAAACAAGAAGGAAAATCTGTTATAAAAAGGCACTGTTTCAGGCCCACAGCAATGCCCTTTGGCTTATCTGTGCCTGGCTCACTTCATCTTGTATGGATAACTGAGAACTGACTGCACTGGTTCTCAGGTCACCTCTCATTCTTGTCACATTGTCTACACAGACATTTTGAAATCATTCGCTTTATTTACTTTTTCACTGGGAGCTGTGGAAATTAATATCATGCTCCTCTTGTCTTTAGAGAATTCATGTGGATCTCTACATACCATTGGTTTGTATAAAATAGTACAGTATCTCGACCCTAGTTCTTGAGATTCCTCAAGTGTTAATGACTCTGTATTGGCTCAGACTCAGGGACCATCTACGGCCCTGGAGGGTTGTCCTTCAGCCGGAGACCTATAACTAAAGTTCCCAGCACTAAAATGTTCATTCTGCTTCCAAGTTGATTTGACCAGGAAGGTGATATCTTTTTAAAAAAAATTTCTTTAAAGGAAGGTGACATCTTTGGTGAAGAGGTTGGGTCACAGAAGGACTCAAAGTGAGCATTAGCCCAATGTATAAGAGGTAGGTGGGCAACATCTAATGTATGACCTGAGGAGATACAACCCACCCAAGTCCTTCTCCTTCACCAGCTCCTCAAGGCCCCTCAGATCTCCCATTTTGTTTTCAGTGAAGGTTCTGTTATTCATTCATTCATTTGTTCAATTTACAAATAATAATAATCATCCAGGCACTATTATACTTAGCACTTAGCACAGTGCTGGCAGAGATGAGTAAGACAACAATCATCAATAAGTTCACTGTTTTTTGAGGAGGATAAAAGCATAAACAGATAATAATACTATAGTATGGTCAGATCTATACTAGAGGCATATACGAAGTACTATGAGGACACAGGACAGGCAACATGGGACACCTAGGTCTGGGGAAGTGAATATTTGAGCAGAGTTTTGAAGGCCATGTCATTTAGCAGATTGTGTGAGTGTGTGAGTGTGTGAGAAGGTGCGGGGAGTGGGCTGAGGGGGCTGAGTGCCAGAAAGTCGGAACAGTATATGCAAAGGCATGGAGGCAAAACAAGAAGTGTATAGCATCTGTGGCCTGTTGAAAGGAGTGTAGAGAGCTAGCAGGTAAGAGATGAGAGGAGATGAGGCTAGGAAAACAGGTTGGCGTCAGATCAGGGAGGGCCTTCTGTGCCCTGCTAAGAAGCTAGGATGCAATGGGAGGAGTCACGGGCCACCACTGAAAGCCTTTAGGCAAGTGAATGACGGGAAGGGAAGACTGCGGCCCGGTGGCAGTGGAGGGGGTAACGAGGGAGATCCGTTAGGAGGATGGTGCAGGAGGTGATGGCAGACTGCACTTGAGTCAGTGGTGGTGGGAATGCAGAAGAGGGTCTTGGTGATGTGTGTGAGGAACGATGAAGAGGGAAGATTCAAGGATGAAATTTTTGCTTCGGGCAGCCAGGCAGTACCATTCATGGGGCCTGGGAACACAGGTGGAGGAGAGAATTTTCTGGGAAGATGATAAATTCAGAGAATTCAGCATGTTGAGTTTGAGGTCTCAGTGGGGCATCAAGGTAAAGGTTTTAGGGGGAGACAAGACATGCAGATCTAGACTTGGGGAGATCCTCTGGAAAGCCCGTGTGAAACTGTAACTGTCTTGCCTAGTGAAGCATTCTGAATCTTTACAGAATTTGAATGTAGGCAAGAAACAAAGCTGCATTATTATCCTAGAAATCTGTATCATATTTGGTAGGAATGCACTCATTTCACAGAAGCCTTGAGATTAGAAAGGGCTGTGTGGGGCTATGGTTTAAGAATTTGAAGGGTCCTGGCAGTAAAGGCCTTAGGTAGGGGGAGGGAGAACTGCTGAAAATTCCAGCAAACCTCGTTAGAAGAAAACCTATGAGATCTATCATGAAGGGTTTTAAGATCTACTGGACATCCTAATCTACCAAGTTGGCCTTGTTTCCTTTACTCCTCTGCCCAGCAGGATCCAGGAAGGGTTAAGGGCTGGGCACTAAAGGGTGAGCCAGAAAGAAATGTGAGCGTGAAGTTGTCTGGCTAATTTCCAAAGCCGATGTGGGCGAATATTTAGGTCTCTGTAACCCTCCCTAAGAGTGGTCATTTGAAAAGGAGTTCTGGTTTCATTATGAGGAAAAGAAGAGAAAGAAATGGAAGTGCTATGATAGCCCACAGAATTTTAGAACCTAAAAGAATCGCTGTAGATTCTACTTATTTACATGTCTTTGCTCCCCTTTGAAACTGTGAGCTGCTTAAGGGTAGGCACTCCGTTCCATTCGCTTTTATAACCCCAATAACGCCCTTGACACACAACTGCCGCACTCAGCAATTGTTGGTTGAAGAATGATTGAGTTTCACTCCCTCACTTTGCAGATGTGGGATCTGAGGACCAGAAAGGCTCTGTGACTTGCCCAGGATCACACATGCTACTTAGTGGCAGAGTTAGGCATGGGACTAGTTCTGGTTTGATGATGGTTTTCTTCAACATCCTTAGCTGGGCTGATCACCTCACACAATAGGGTGTTGTTCTTGCTGTGTGGTTGGAGGCTCTGATTCCATGAGAGTAGACAGAATCGTCCTGAAGAACGTTGCCCTATTTCTCAGCATTCCTCTCCACCTCCTAGGTGCGTAGTGGACTCTTGATAATCATGAGATTATCTTTGAAAACCCAGGGCACCGAATGCCAGCACCCTGTGTGACCATTTGCCCACAAGAAGGCAAATATGGCCCCTGAAGTCTACTGTGCAGTTTGTGGTGACCTCAGTTTCGAGAAATCTCCAAACATCTCTTTCCCTTAATAACTCACTATGGGTCTGTCATCCATGAATTCACCTAAGCTTTTATTGGGGGGGGGAGGGAGAAGCTATTTTTATTTTTGGTCTAATCCACCACTTGGTGCAATGAGTTCCATATGTTTCCTCCATTTTCTACCTGCTGTGAGAAGTAGGGCTTCCTTTACTTGTCCTAAACTCACCTCTATGGGCTATATGCTAGTAAGACACACACACACACTCTTCACAGTCTCTTTCTCCCTCTCTCTCTCTGTCTCTCACACGCACACTCACACACATGATTTAGGAGGGAAAATGACCGCACTATTAATTGTTATCTTTGTTTACAAGCATATTAAAAATTCAAATGAAAGGGAGCCGAAATAGTGCAATCGAGAGCGAACACAGTGGCAGCTCATTACCCCAAGGAGAAGGATGTAAATCTTTGACAAAAGGGAGGCCCATTGATGCAGGAATTGGTGGAAATAAATGCAAAGCCTACTATGGAGCCAGTGCTTGGCCAAAGTTCTGTGTGGCCCAGGAACATAACCTGTCAGCCTCCTCGCCTGACATGATCTTAATTAGCCTCTGTTCTACTGCTGAGAAAGCCCGCTGAGGCAGTTAGCACCAGAGAATTAATCAGACGTTTGTGGAGTTGACAAAGCAGGAAAGCAGTCGACACTGGCAACTTATTGATGGGAAAGGATCCAGGAAGATGGGGAGGGATGTAGTCTCTGTTAGGGCTCCCACTTTCCCCCTGAATGAAGGTGCTCCCTAGAGACTGGAGCAGGGGGGAAGCGGGGGTGGGGGGTGGGGAGAGGGAAGGGCGGGGTGGAGCGAGCCGAGCTCCGCCTTAACCTCCCACTCATATCCTGTCTTCCTTGCTTCCGTCCGCTTTTCTGCTAAGGCATCATGTGCAGTGGTGCTGATGCCAAACAGTGTGTTTGACTGCAGGAGAGAGGGCCAGAGCACTGTTGATTTTGTTGCAAATTGCACTTTTGCTACAGGATTAGTTGGTGGGGGGGGAGGGGGATGGAATTTTGCCAGTATTTTCCTCCCTTCTTTTGTTTACTGCCTATTTTCAAACAGCTCTGTAATTGCTTTCCATTTAGTAAAAGGAACATTGTTCCTTTTTTTGGTTTTTCTTTTAATTGTGTTTCTTGCCCTGAGCTCAGACGTTTGGGAGCGTGGATGGGAATGCCATGTTGTTTTGGTTCTGGATACCAACTTGGCCTTAGCAATCAAGGAAGGTCACTGCTAGTTGGGTGGTGAGCTTAGAAAAATATCTAACTTCTTCTGTTGAGCCTTCCCTGATGGGTCCAGCTTGTCTATTGTGAACTCTCTCTTATTTGGATTCCCACGGTACTTCAAATCTGTACTACACAATCTAGCTCTTGCCTTATGCTGTTTTACACTTATCTTTATTTCATGTGCATTAATCTTATCCTGTCTCACTGACCATAATAGAAGCTCTTCAAAGCTGAAGGCTCTACCTCCTATTGAACCTACTGGCTTTTAACACCAATCTAAGCACAGTAAGAGACACTCAGTAAATGCTAGATTGGTTCACTGACAACCCGTTGAGGAGGTCGTGCAACCATCTGTCCTTTGACCCTGCTGCTACTTTGGCACTATTGATATTTTGTTCCAGATAATTCTTTCGGGGGTGGGTACTGTCCTGTGCGCTGTAAGATGTTTAGCAGCATTCCTGGCCTCTCCCCACTACTGAGAATGTCTCCAGATAGTGCCAAATGTCCCTGTGGGGGGGCCAAATCACCTTCCCTCCCCACTGAGGACCACTGTTCCATTATGATAATAAAATAGTGAGAGGTAAAACTTATTGAGCACATTACTATGTCCAGCTTGGTGCTAAAAACAGTACATGCATTCTTTTGTTTAACCTCCACAGCACTCCAGGGGACAAATCTTAAAGCCACAGTTGTGGGTCTACACCACAGTCTCTCTCTTCTCCCAAGGAACATTTAGAAGAGCCTTCTCAAGGACCTCTAGGGCTCCACTCTGAATTTACCAGAACATACCAGCTAACCCTCAACAGTGTCAGGACCACACACTCATTGAAAACTAGATATTCAGCTTAGTGAGGGTTAATTCCTCAAGGAGCTGGATGAAAAGCAATGGAAGGTCAGAGCAAAAGCAACCCTACCAGCTGTCACCTCCTTTTTTTCCAGAGATGTGAATCCCATTCCAAACAGCTAATGCATGGTAGGGGGGCTGGAGATTTGTTTCTTTTGCTCTTATGATGGCATTTTAGCTCAGGAAGCAGAATTTCGAGCTAGCCCACGGAAGTGTCACTCCTGCCCTAAATCCTGGCCAGCTGTCTTGCAAACAATGCAATCGGTCACAAGAGGGACAGGGCAAAAGAAGGTGGATAAACCGGTGCCAATTTGTCCTCCTGTGTGTGTGTGTGTTGGGGGCAGGGGTGACGACTTGAAGCACATCTCCCGATGGTCACACCATCTCGGAATATGAAGGACAACCCAAGAGAGCACATTTGACAGTTTAGCTTACTGTGTCTCTGGAGAGGCATGGATCTCTGGCTGTGAAGTCAACTCAACCTCAAATTCACTGCCACCATGGAGTTAATGATAAATTAAAATGAGTCATGTTGTCTGATGGAGAAATATTCTACTTATGGAAAATACCTTTATAGGAAAACTGCCTTTCTGAGGCTGAGCTGGAAATATTACAGTAAACAGGATCTAATCACAGCGAAGCCTTTTTTCAGCTTTGCGTGACAGCTGTAAAATATGACAGTATTTATTAATAGTCGCTGCAGTCTAATCTGTAGCACCGGAGAGTTACAGCAAAATATGTGAAGCCACTGAGAGAACAATTTCCACAGTAACTAATGTTCAGCTTTTGAAAGGGTAGTTTAATGTCTTGCGATTTTTTTCCCCCTACTGATGGTCCAACCCCAGGAACAAGCTACTAAGCTAATAACCTTTGTGGAGGGGAAGTGTTTAAATGATAATTTATTTCAAGAGCTGACAACAAATTGCTCTGCGCTTTCTCTTTTTATGCCCCAAAGCAGTCAAGGATGTGCAAATCGAAGTATTAAAAAATATGACAGCTTCGGTATTTTCATTTTCAATGAAATTCTCATTATAGACATATGTGCGGTCTTTTATTCACAGTCCAGTCCAAATAGTCATTCCCTGTTATTATTGCACAGGCTCTCAAGATGCTCTCATAGTTGAGGACTCATCACAATGGATTAAGCAGGCCGCAGAAGTTACCAAATGTCTCAGGTACTGTCAACCCCGATTATGGCCGCTCAAACAAGGGAATTTAGTATCTGTCTCTCACAGCATAATGTACTCTCTGGGCCTTCCTAATTTATTCAGATGTAAAAAGTAGCTTGAATTTCAATAAAAACTCTCTTGGCTTTGCTTTTCCCAGAAGGCAAATGGACATGACTAGAATTAGAGCCATCTGTTACCTTCGCACATCCTTTACTCCGCTCTTAAAGTGGAGGAGAAAAAAAAAGTCCACGATAGTCGGTCCTTTTGCTGCTGCTGCTGCTGCTGCTGCTGCTGCTGCTGCTGCTGCTGCTGCTGCTGCTACTGCTGCTGCTGCTGCTGCTTCTTCTTTTACGTCAAGGTACCTGCTACTTTTTTTTTTTCTCAAGTTTCTGCCAAGTAGCCATGGTAGAACCTATCATCTGTCTCTCCTTGCTTTCTTCTTCTCCAACCAAAAATGGTGCCGTAGTGATGAGGATCTGCAGGTTCAGATCTTTTTCTGCTCTGGGAACTGTTTCTGCCCCAGAGAGGAATCTCTGAGTTCACTTTACCTCAGAGCCAGGTCCCCACCACAGCATTCCATGAGTTTGCACCACAGACAACCCCCCCCCACCCCCCGCCACCTCCAGTCTGGCTGCATTTGCTGCTGTCGCTACTCATTTGCCCCTTAACCTGGATTTTTGATCTGCCTATCTGGATTCCTGGAACTCTGGGACCATGACTTGTGGTGTTCATTTGTGGACACCAGGCTTTATGAAGGAAATCGACCCCTGGAGTACATCCCCAGGAGGACACCTGCGATAGGGAGGGTCGAGGTACCAGGTCCTTCGATGAATGGCTGAAGGAAGGACTAAGGGAAGAGGTAGTAGAAGTTTTCAAATGTTAGAAGTGTGGGAAGCAGTGTTGGTGCAGCGAAAGCATGCATGGACTGTGAGTGCGGCAGACCTGGGTTGAAATCCTGGTTTTGCTACTTTGGCACACCGAGCTGTGAGATCCTAGGAGCCATAATTCAGCCTTTTTGTGCCTTGGTTTCCTCAGTTGGAAAGATGTGAGGATGCCATGTGGATTCAGTGTGGTAATCCAGAAACTCACGGCCTAGTGCGCAGTAAGTGCTTATAAAAAATGGCTGCTGCTCTTATCAAACTGCTTTATCTTATGATGAAATGATGCCAATAATAGGGATTTATTCATTTGTGCCACTGATTGGTACTGGGATGTGTACGTGTGTGCGTGCACGCCTGTGTGTGCATGTGTGTGTGTGTGTGTGTGTGTGTGTGTATGTGAAGGGAGAGGGAAGCAGGAAGGAGGGAGGGAGGGAGAGCAAGAGACAGACAGAAACAAAGACAGAAACACAGAGGGGAGACAGATTCTGTGCTTTATTTGGGAATGGAGAACTGGATGGGAGGGATGAAGCCAGGTTGTGTAAGTAGATGGTAAACGACAACATGCAGGAAGTTGTGTGGCACTGAATCCAGTCAATCCGAAAACACTTCTCTGAGGAAAGGCCCCTTTCTCCTTGTCTGGGGGGAAATCTCTTTACCTCTTAAGCCCTCAGGCTCTTCCAACATTTTCCCATCTTCCTCGCTATCTGGCAACACTTTTCATCTTTTCACAAGGTGTCTGCTCTAATGAATGCACATGTCATTATTGAATGAGGGAACAGTTGGGTTAAAAATTAATTTTTTCCAGGCCCCTGAGATAAATCACCACTTCAGCAACAGGATTGTGAATTCTTCAAAGGCAGAAGCTAATTCTGTCTCTCTTAAACACTGCCAGTGGCCCGGCACAAGCTAGTACTAGAAAATGCCCAATAATTGTTTGGTGACTGATGGACTACCTGTTGCCACCGCCCATGTTTCTGCCCCAACTTTCTAGAGCAAATAGAAAGGTCCGTTAGAAGGCTGTTGACTTCCAGAGAGTGACTTGGGAACTGAGTAGGGAGTTTCAGGTTGAGAATGGGAAACAGCAGGAGTTTATTGAACACTGGCAAGAAGGTAGGGACTAGTTGCCTCAAAGGGCACTTAGAGCTATTATCTCATTATCTAAGCTGAGAGCCACAGCCTGGGCCAGAACCTTTCATCTCTGTGGGCTGTGCCCATTGAAGGCAAGGAGAGTTGTCAGGGGCACGAGAGTCTGGCTGCAGTTCTCAAGTATGTTGCTGTTCTGGTGGAAATGTTCGCACCACAGATAACTAGGTCACTTATACCCAAAAGACAGGTCTAACAGAAAACTGGGAGAGGTGGCCACCTGCCTGGCATGGCTTTAGGACTTTTGGTGTGGGAAGGTATGTGGGCAAGAGGCCTCCCCAGCTGGACTTCTGGTGCCTGGGATCCCAGCATCAGAAAACCACGCTTTGGACTAGGGTTCTATGCCACAGAAGGCCCTTACCTGACTAGAAATTTCTTCCCTGGATGCACTAACACATCACATCATTAACAGCCATAGAGTAATTAGCATGAGCACATTGGTCAGCTGAACTCCTGTCACTTGCAGAGAAAGTCTATTAATCAGTGGAAACGAAATGGGGGACAGGAAAGTTTCTGTGGAGGTGTAGAGGCAGGTTGGGACAGAGAGATTAAGGCTTTGCTCCCGCCAGGGAGGGCAGGGGTAGAGAAGTGACACAGTGGGGAGCCCTGGGTAAATAAAAAAGGGGTGTCGGTGAAGAGGAGAGGGTACAGAGGGGCAGATACCTCACTTAGTCAACCTCGTAATTTTTCCAAGAAATGAATTTCTCTGTATATAGCACCAAGAGCAGAATTTTCAACTTTGTATTAATGAAACAACATGGTATTTTGGTAACAAAGCAAAGTGAAGACTGCAAACACAAAACCAGACCTTTCTTGGCAGACAGAAATCCATGTGTAGCCAACAAAGCCTTGAAATCCATTCGCTTTTTCATAACTTCAGAGGCAATGTTACCCTGATTGCACCACAAATCTTTTAAACGACCTCAACAGTGTAACCCATTTCTCAGCTTCTCACTTACCCCTGCCTTTATACAGTAGAGTCACATCATTTGTGTATTTAGGTTATTTGAATGTAATTAGAGGTGTTCCCTTCTGTCTCTCTGTCTTCCATTTCTCTCTTGTGTAATTTAAAATATTCTAAAATTTGATTTCACAGTTGTAATTTCTCCCTATAATTTTTATTATGAAAGCAATAGATGATTGTAGAAAATGAGGAAATACACAATAGATACTTTATTGAATATTTTAAAGAACTGTACCTCATGGTTTGATTTACAAACTGGGTTCTCTCTCTCCTCTTTCCTCCCTTCCCGCCTTCCCTCTTTCCCACTTTCCTTCCTTCCTTCCTTCCTTCCTTCCTTCCCTCCCTTCTTCCCTCCTTCCCTCCTTCCCTCCTTCCCTCCTTCCCTCCTTCCCTCCCTCCCTCCCTCTCTCCCTCTCTCCTTCCCTCCCTCTCTCCCTTGTCTCTCTCTCTCTTTCAGTCCAACAACAAAAAAGGACATGGGCTTACTCTTGATGAATCAGTAATGGCATTGGGAAAACACTAAATGTGTCCCCAGGCCTGTGCTATGTACCCCTGTAGGCACAAAGTATACATCTAGGGGTTAACCAATTGTTTATTATTACACTGGAGATGAGGGGCTTGGGAAGGTATATGGCAGACCCAGTGAAATAACAATGGAGAACACTTATGTTAAGTGCCAAGTGAATGGCATGGACCAAAGGATTCTGTGGTTGTTCAGAGGTAGGCAGGATCTCTGCTCCTCAAAACTGGTTCTCCTCCTTGCCCAGTCACCTTAGTAAACAGTGTTATCGTTTTGCCCAGTCTCTCAAGCCAAAAGCCTAGCAGTCATCCACGAAGACTTTCTCTCCCTCATACCCCACAGTCAACCTGTCCCCAATTTCTGTTGATTCTGTGTCCAAAATGTATTTCAACTCCATCCACTGGTCTCCATCTCCAGCCTAGTCTAAGCCCCCATCATTTCTCACCTAGATAACCACGGTGGCCTTTTAATTGGTTTCCCTTCTTTCGCTCTTGCACCACATTCTCTTCTCTACAGAAACTTAGGTTATGTGACTCCCCTGTTCAGAATTTTCCGAAGACTTCTCATTGAAGTTAGAATAAAATTCATACTCCTTACCATGGCTCCAGTTCATTCTCCACGGCTATGCTCTGCCTCCTGTCTACCTCTACAGTTTCATCTCAGGCCACTCTCAACATCCTCACTCCCCTTTACCCACACTTGTCTTCTTTCACTTCCTCAAACATGCCAAACTCTTCCCTGCCACAGGGCCTTTTCACTTGCTATTTCCACTGCTTGAAACTCTTTCCCTCTATTCTTCACATGGCTGTCTCCTTCTGATCCTTTACTTCTCAGCTTAAATGCCCCTTCTCAATGAGGCTATCACTGAGAATCTTTTTAAAATTAGGTCCTATCCATTAGGATAGGTGCAGAAACCATGTCTATCTTGTTCACCATTGTAACCCTAGCACTGACTGACTGACTGAATGAATGAATGACTATGAGCTGGAGTGGCCAGGGAAGGCTACCTTGGAGCGGTAGAATTTGAGGTGGGTTTTGAAAAATGGAAGCACTGACAGGATTTTCATAATCAAGATGGAGAGAATTCTAGGTAGTAGTAGAAGTGAAGTTGCTGAGACCAAGCATAATTCTGGCGCATTTGGGCAATGGTGGAAAACGGGAGCTGCCTGCAGTGGAAGGTGCTCATTAGGTAACACAGGCACAACAGGTTTGTTAGTTGGCTGAGGCATAATTATGTTGAGTCTTGACGAATAGACTACTTTCCCCTCTCCCCCAGTGTGGGCAATAAAAGCCATTGGAAATACTGGAACAGGGTCATGGCTCAGTGTTTTAAGAAGGTTTTCCAAGGAGGAAGTTAGTGTAAAAGTTTATAGAAAGTAGTTCTTAAGCAGACCAGATCAGTCCTATTGGCTAAATGGCTATAGAGAAAAAAATATGAATACACATGAGTAAGAAAGGTTTCTTTTAGCTCCAAGACCACAGATTTGTCCAAACTACTTAGTGAGATGATTTGAGAAAAGAGGCAAGGATAAGAAATAGACCTAGATGGACTTTTGCTTCCTTTCCTCCATTTGACAGCTAATGGGCAAAGAAGGGCCATGGGAGATGAGGAGAAAATACATGAACTGTATCTTCTGCTTTTGAATAAATGAGAGGTACAGTATTAGTAAAACTGGTAAGTAGTTTACAAAGGGTTTCAGGAGAGAAGCTGCCTGATTTACAAACTTCTGTTCTGAAATTTAGGTTGTTATGCACTGAAATACACCATATATTGTACATGGAAATAGGCTAATTCATCCTCAGTGTTTGAAAGAAATGAAATGCATTAGAATTTAGCAAATTGTGAATTAGAATGTTGAAACTATTTTTGTACCCTTGTCAGGCAAGGCTCTGCACGAACACACAACACTCCTTCCTGATTCTGCCCCTGGTTCATCTCTTTTGCCCTTCTCCAAACCACACCTCCCTCTTCTCTTGCAATCTACAACTTCCACATCCTTTAAAGCCTAGATCATCTAGCCAGCCTTCTCTGAAAACTCTACTTTCCTGGGGTGCTACCTTTTCACAATTCTTAAAGCAATCAGAGTCTATAGTGTAACATTCAACTTGATAGTGTTCCATGTTGTTCATGAATGGCTTCATGAATGTCCTTTTCTGTCCACTCCCATTGGAACCGTATTATATAAGCATCTACCACAAGACTGGAACACACCACTGGGGGTTGGTAACAACTTGTAGAATTGCTTGACTAATTAACTGATAACATATGAGTTAGGGTTAGTAGCAAGATATAAAGTGTCCTGTGTCTGGTATAATATCTTAAAAATCGTAGAATGTTGCATTAAGAAGAGAGGCACCTTAGGGGAGGAGACAAGGCCAAGAGAGCTTCAGTGCATTAGTCAAGGTCAGAGTGCTCGTTAAATGGCAGACCTTGAACTAGAACTCAGGTCTCTTGCTTTGTGTTCATGAAATCTGATAATATTATAGAAGTAAGTACCGTAGGCAAATACAGGGAGTTCTTTGGGTTTCCAGGTGCCACTGAGGCAGACAGGCCTTCCATTTGTTCCTTCCTTCTCTGAGTCAGAAAGAACCATCCCCAGCCTACAGCCAGAGTTGCAGGCAAACAAATGATAAAGTAACATTGTTTTTTGGAAGGATCCCTTGGTTTTACTGAGGAGCCCCTCAAAGATAACTGGCCTTTAGAGGAGTCTATCTGGCTGAATTATAATGTGTTATATAATTAACAAATACACCTAACTGTATACTATTTAAGATCAGACCCTTAATTTCTGAGACTTTTTCAATAGAATGTGTCCTCAATATATTACCCCACTGTTAGGAAAACATCCATTCCCAAAGCCCAGTTCAGCTACTCTTCACTCATTATTTCCATTGGGTAATTGTTGAGGCCCTGTAAGCTGAAGACTTAATGTGATCTAGTAGAACAAGCCCTAGAAGCAGGAGATATTGACACCAGTCCCAGCTCCGTGGTTAAATGGCTGAGTGAAAAAAGCACACTTCTTTGGGCTTTAGTTTTCTAATTTTTGAAATGGGGATAATTACACTCTCCAATAGGATTAATTTTCTGAAACTTTCCAGCTTAGGCCTTTCTCTATTTTGGACGGAGCTGCTTTTACTTCATGCATTTTAGACCACCTAAATTATTTTGGGGGGAGAGGGTCCTTTTTCAACAAGAGTGACTCAGCCAGGAGAGTCCGAAACCCCTTTCCATGGCTGGGGGTGGGGGGGACGTATTTAGTTTGAAAAATTAGATTCTAAAATCACCATTGCATTGATATTTTGGGGGGGTCTTAATTTAAATTCATCTTGAATTTAAATACAGTTTTAAAAGAGTATTAGATTGTATTTATTGAAAGAGAAGGGAACAAACATGAGTTGAAGAGGGTTGACCACCACTGTTACATGAATATTCAAAGAGGAGAGCAGATGCCTCTTCTTACCTCTTTCTGTGTCGTAGAGGTACACGAACTTCTCCCACTTGTAGTGACCCAGCAGACTCAGAATGGCGCCCTTCAAGGCTGGGCGCATCTGGATGACAAACTGCACATCTGCATCAGTGGGGAAGCTGGGCGTCACAAAGGATGTGTGCAGGGCCCCACAGAAGGAGGTCAGAGTGTTCATTGACATCTGGTCATAGAATCCAAAGATGGCATACACCCCTCTCGAGAACTGGGAGCAGACTGCAATGAGAAAGAGAGCAAGATATTTCAATAGCCCCATGGTCCCTTGCTGCAGCTTGTAGGGTTGGAAAGACATGGATAGTTAGGCTTTGGCTCTAAAGGACATGCCTCAAAGGAAAACCAAGATCTCTGAAATCTCTAGAAGCCCTTGAAAGCCCTTGAAAGTTGCTCAGGAAGAGAAGTGTAAGGAAGGGAAGAATTTATTTGATAGAGTTGCATGTTTTCTATGTCTACCATGAGCAAGAAACTAAGAAAATGTGCGAAGGAAAGAGGTGAAGATTGCCTTACCCTCTTTCTGCAACCCTCCCAGCTCACGCACAAGGCATTTGGTGTTCTTGTACTTCCATCATAGCTTCCCAGCAGTCTCTTCGTGTACGCATGCCCCCATCAAGGTACAACTATCTTGTGTCCCACCCCTTCAGTGCTTTTTCCACTAGATGACAATAAGGACTGATGACTTAGACAAATTGCTAACGTGTCTGCTAGGAAACGTGTTACTCCTCTCAGGTCACATACTGCTTTAACAATAGCTGTGTCATGATTAAGACCCTTAATGGAGGCTATTAATGAAGATTTCAGATTCTGGGCAGGCCATTGGAAAGACTGGCCTTTCAGTGTCCAGGGAGTCACATGGGGTAGGTGTAACTGGCAAAGTTCTATTTTGCTCCTTTTGCATTTTCCTTCTAGATCAGCTCACACATAGAACTTTTATGTCCTTCATTTCAAAGTGGGCCATACCACCACATTTTCCCTCTTCTGGCCCAGATGAGCTTAAAAAATGTGAACCAATTTCAATATTAGCTTAAGAAGAACATAATTACCAAAGCAAATCAGCTACAACAACACCGTGCGGTGCATTCCCAAACCAAGTGGGAATGACCTTTAGATTATCTGCTCTACTGCTCCCTTCCAGTCATGCGCAGCGGACAGAACAGGCAGCTGATGATGTGATGTGATTTAAGGAATCCTGCATGGTCTCCCTTATCTGCTAGGAAGCCACTATTAGGCCTCCTTCTTCAGGTTTAGGGTCTTGAAAAAAACTCTGTGGTTTGGGAGGGGGATTAAATAGAATCTTTTAGAGCTGTTAGCATATTAAGATGAATTAATACATCTGGGACACCTGGGTGGCTCAGTGGTTAAGCATCTGACTCTTGATTGTGGCTCAGGTCATGATCTCAGGGTCATGAGATCAAGTCCCGTGGCAGGCTCTGCGCTGGGTGTGGAGCCTGCTTAAGATTCTCTCTCTCCCTCTCCCTCAGCCTCTCCTTCCCCCTCCTCTCTCTCTCTCTCTCTCAAAATAAAAATGAATTAATATGTCCTATGTCCAATTAGACACCAGGGAGCGTGTGTAAACAGGTAAGTTTTGAGACAGAAGGGTGAGTCAGAGAAGAGAATGTAAAGGGTCTGGAGTCTTTCCTGAGAGGAGAAACAGTGAAGGCATTGGGCACCAAAAAGAAGGAAGGTGTTGAAAGTAGGAGGATGACAAGTGGAAAACCAATTTAATTCATTTCTTGACCCGATTGTGAGAAACAGAGAGTTCTCAGTATCTGTGGGATCTCGCTTTCCCTGCATTCTATTTAAACCTGTTATTGATCAGGGCTGTTCTCCTTTGTTAGCCAAACTCATTAGTCATTGGCTTAAGGGTAGCATTTCAAAGGTCATGCAGGCATCTCCATCAGGGAAGGCCATAGCCTCCAACTTGAGGAATTCTAAGTGACCCCCAAACACAGGCATAAAAAAGGTCTTTATATTAAAAGGAGAAAACCAATTAGAGAAATGAATCTGGGGCACTTCATGACAGGGGGCCAAAAGAAGTATTCAGAAGCAAAAAAGAAGAAGCAGGATGCCACTTTACCTTGGTTATCACCAAGGAAGATGCTAAGGAAGGTCGGTTCCCAAATTAATCCTGTAAGTGGAGAGTTTTGCAGTACCAGGTCAGATCTTAGCTGGTGCGCATAATGTTCTATATAAAACTGACAATAATAATGATACTAGCCATTGAGTGCTTAGTATGTACCAGGCACTATGCTAAGTACTACACAAATATCCAATATTCCCAACAACCTCATGGTGTATTGCTAATATTTCTATTTAATAGATGAGAATTCTGAGACAAAAATGTTCGGTGTCTTGAGTGGAGGAGCCAGGATTTGAACTGGAGTCAGTCTAACTCTAAAACTCATACTCCCAGGGACGCAAATCCAGTAATGACATTAAAGAGTAGTTACTGGCCCAAATGAGATAGGGCAAGATTTAGCAAGTAAAATAGAGATTCTGTATGCCTCAAGTTCATACATATACTAAATAATTATTATTTTTTTTTTTTTAAGATTTTACTTATTTGTCAGAGAGAGAGAGAGAGTCAAGTAGAGGGAGAAGCAGGTACCCCGCTGAGCAAGGAGCCCGATTCGGGACTCGATCCCAGGACCCTGGGATCAGGATCCGAGCCAAAGGCAGACACTTAACTGACTGAGCCACCCAGGTGTCCCCAAGAATTATTTGTTGTTGACCTGAAATTCAGATTTAAGGATCATGTATTTTTTCTGGCAACAAGCAATCATGGCCCTTCAGTGAACATTATTCAGGAGGTAGCTGGTAATTCTTGGACCCATATCAACTGGCATGCAAGGCCCAAGATGAGGATCCATGAATCCCAGACAAAAATAGTCTTGTGGGGAAATGCAACATATTTCCAATGAGGAAAACCCCAATCTGACTAAATTATGGACAATAATTGAGGGGGAAATTAACTTGAAGAGAGGCAAACTTACAGCTGTGATCCACTTAGAATTTTAAAAAGCCCTTGACATTGGAAGGAAACAAAATAAAAATATGCTATGGAAGTGAGATTTTGTTAATAAAAAAATGTTGCATCCTTGCTCTTAGAATCATTGTTTTTGAAACTCAGGGGAACAGAATTAATCATTACTAGATCAGATATGGACTTTTATGACATTTATTTATTTATGAACACTGGTAGTGAACACCCATAAAACCATCACCCAACCCAAAAACTATAACATTACTGAGAACTTATTTTTACCTTCGTCTTCCCCCTCTTTTCTATCCCCCTGTTTGGACATCCTCCTGGCCCTCCCTCCATAACTACTCTCCTGAATTTTGTGTTTATCATTACCTTGGTCTTTTAAAACACACACACACACACACACACACACACACACACACACACACACACCCTAAGTGATATATTTTTTTAAAGATTTTATTTATTTATTTGACAGAGAGAGACACAGCGAGAGAGGGACCACAAGCAGGGGGGAGTGGGAGAGGGAGAAGCAGGCTTCCCGCGGAGCAGGGAGCCCGATGTGGGGCTCAATCCCAGGGCCCTGGGATCATGACCTGAGCCGAAGGCAGACGCTCAATGACTGAGCCACCCAGGCGCCCCTTGTTATTTTTGTTTTAAACCTTTATAAAAAGGGAATCATACTACATATGTGAAAACCAGACTCCAGGAAGGAACGCCCGGTGAAGTCCTTCAGCCTACATATCATGGTAAACAGAATGACGCAAAGGAAGACCTTATACAAATGTGTGAGTGAGCAGGTGTGAGGGAAGCCAGTTGTGGCTCATTTAAAAGGATTTAGAAGTATTACAGATCAGCAGTAATCCTCAGAGAACCCTACTAGGCTACTGTGGTCCAACAGGCAGACACATGGTGGTGAACATCAACAAAAAGAATGTTAAGAGAAAATCAGTAAATGTTCTATTCCCTTCATATAAAACAGAGGTGCAGCTGCTCTGCACATACAGTTGTGCAGAGTTACCTTTGCTCTATCTCAACATATATAAGTAACGTAAGTAGAAAGCCCAATGGTGGGGATTAAAGAGTACACGTAACATGATGAACACTGAGTAATGTATCGAATTATTAAATCACTGTATTGTACCCCTGAAACTAATGTAACACTGCATGTTAACTATATTGGAACTAAAATAAAAAACTTAATAACAAAGGAAAAGAGGGTCCAATAGGGAAGACAGGGTTAACCACCTCTGAGAGAAGCCGGGGCACAGGGGACCTGTGAAAGGCCTCTCACAGCAGATCCCTGGGCCCATTCCTGGCTGTAGAAAGTAAGGCAGAATGGAACGCTGTGCTGACCCAAAGGACAGTGTTCATGTCTTTAGACTCCGAGAAGGTTTGAGCTAGAAGGAACTAAAGACTATTTTATTCAGTGATTTTTTTTTAAGCATAGTTTTTCATGTGGAATCATTTCTCCAAATGAAATTTTATGTGGAAAACTCCAATATATAAAAGGGATAAAGTAAAGCTCTTCTGATTCAACAGAGTTCCACTGGTGCCTCCCTATCATAAAGAAACTGTGACACAAAGAGAGGAAGTGTCTTGCACAAGGTCACGCAATGAATTATGAACTAGTTTCTTAGAAAAGCTGTATCAGCATCTCTACACCATCCCTACTCTGGAGCTATGTAGGGCAGCATGGGTCAGGATTTGCCTGGCATGAAAGTGACTTGCCCTCAATGCCTAGCTCTCAGCATAGATGGCTCCACCAGGAGTTTCCCATGATTGATCTGCCGGCCACTGCTGTCACCTCCCTCCAGCCCCAAATACCAACAGTGAGATCAGGTGGCAGGTTGGTGATCTTTGGGACTCAGGATTCTCTTGGGTGATGTCTGTTACCTTTATCTGAGTCCTTAATGAACCACACCCACTTGTTTATCTCAGAAGATGAGCCCTTGGTAAAATGATAATGGAAGAAATCATTATCTTGGCGATGATCTTTGGAAGCAGCAGCAAAGTACAGAAGAAGAAAGGGCAGCAGTTTCTGGCAGACCTTGGTTTCAATCACAGCCCTGCCAGTCTTTCTTTCTTTCTTTTTTTTTTTTTTTAAAGATTTTATTTATTTATTTGAGAGAGAGAATGAGATAGAGAGAGAGCATGAGAGGGGGTCAGAGGGAGAAGCAGACTCCCCACCAAGCAGGGAGCCCGATGCGGGACTCGATCCCGGGACTCCAGGATCATGACCTGAGCCGAAGGCAGTTGCTTAACCAACTGAGCCACCCAGGCGCCCACAGCCCTGCCAGTCTTAAACTGCATGGCTTTGTGCAAGTTACTTAACCTCTCTGAGCCTCAGTATAGGATAGTGATTACACAGGCAGGTCCTGCAGTTAGACTGTATAGTTTGAAATACTCAGGCGATCCCTTATTGGACATGTGACTTAATGTCTCTGGGCCTCCAACCCAGTTTCTTCATCTGTGAAATTGGGATAATAATAGTTCTTGTCTCAGCATTGGCTGTGAAAGTTAAAATGAGTTTAGTCATGCGAAGCCATCTATAACAGTGCCTGGCACAAAATAGATACTCAATTAATGCTAGCTATTTATTCATGCAACAAATATTTACTGAGCATCTATTATGTGCCAGGCATTGTTATAGGTATTGGGAGACACAGGAGAGTGAAAAAAAAAAAGTTCCTGTCCTCTTGGAACTTACATACTAGTGAGGGCGAAAGACCATAATGGATGAGACAAGTAAAAATGATGTCTCAGTTGTAAGTGTTGGTTTGGGTTACTGTCATGAGGTAAGGAACAAATGAAATGGTACATGAAAAATATTTACAGTGCCTAACATATAACTTGGGAACCAAATAGTTCTTTCTCTGTTTCTTTCCTCTTTCCAGCTCTTTCTAGCATACTTTGTCCTGTTAACCCCATCAGGTTAGCCTCCCCACAGAAACCACTGCCTGCAACGTCACACTGAGTACCCAGGTAAGCATAGCTTTTCTTCTCTTTCCCTTGCCCTATATATTTCTTCAGTGTTCTTTCCTATTCTAATTCCTAGGGAGTAATGGTTTAATAAAGAAACCCTGCTAATCTGGCTTGAGAATGCACTGTTGTCCTCTGACTCTTTCCCTCCCTATATAATGCCTTTGTGCTGCTAAAATGCTGTCTCTCCTTGGCACCCCTGTGCCTTCCCAGTAGGAAATATCTTGGTTGTCTGCTTCCTAATGGTGCCTGTCTCCATCTCTTCCTACTAGCAAAACACCAAATTCTTGTTGAAGATGCTGTTTCTGACTACATCCTGGATTCCTGGGGACTCTAGTGTAGCTCCCGGCTGTGTTCCCTTCAATGGTGAGTGACAAGCAACGCTGGAGCCAGCTGTCACGCTTTTATTTATAGTCCCCAAGTCTATAGGGTCGGGACAGGTATTGTTAATGTACAATGTAGCAGCTAATTACACCACCCATATTCCAAAAGGCATCATTACAAAAATGTCAAACAACTTGATTACCCCAAAGATCAGAATAGCAATATTGCATATCATTTACAGAACACTTTTCATAGCCTTCTGAATCAGGGGGAAAAAAGGAAACTGAAGTCTCTTGCTGACTTAATGATCACATTTGAAGCAAGCAGGAAGAAGAAAAATATAGCTCTGAAGGAACCGATAGAGATATATCACAAGAAAGTTCTCCAGGTAATACCATAGTACCATGAATTCCAGGGGAACAAAGAAATTTAGAGCTGCGAGGGACCTTAAGAGATCATAAAGTTGTGCTTTTTTTTTTTTTAAGGTTTTATTTATTTGAGAGAGAGAGAGAATGAGCAGGGGAAGGGGCAGAGGGAGAGGGAGAAGCAGATTCCCTGCTGAGCCTGGAGCCCCATGTGGGGCTTGATCCCAGGACCCCGGGATCATGACCTGAGCCGAAGGCAGACGCTTAACTGACTGAGCCACGCAGGCGCCCCTAGTAGTGCTTTCTAAAGCTGTAGTGTTGGTCCATGGTGAGTTTCCAGTCTGGTGAAATACGTTCACACGCGTTTGTGTGTGTGGGTGGGGGGGGGCGGTGGTTAGAGTAAGGTTGACAACTGTCCTTTTTTAGGAAAGACAGTCCTTTTCTTTGTATCATTTCTGTTTTCCATTCCTGTATGTAGTCCTTTCTCTTCTGAAATGATGATGATCATGTTAATGAGAAATGGTGTGTGTGTTTGTGCATGTGTGTGTGCATACATATGTACATATATATTTGGTCTGTGTGATAGACTGAATAATGTCCTCCCAAAAGATGTCCATGTCTTAATCCTCCAAATCTATGAATTAGGTTACATGGTGAAGGGGAATTAAGGCTACAGATGGAATTAAGCTTGTTAATCAGCTGACCTTAAAATAGTGAGATTATCCCGGATTATCTGGGTGACTCAAGATAATCACGAGGGTCCTTAAATGTAGAAGAACAGGGGGAAAAAAAAGAGTCAATATCAGAGTGATGTTATATGAGAAAGACTTGACCAGCCATTGCTAGCTTTGAAGTTGGAGGGGACTGTGAGCTAAGGAATGTGGGCAGAGTCTAGAAGTTGGGAAAGGCAAGAAAACGCATTCTCCCTTCGAGCCTCCAGACAGGAATGCAGCCCTGCTGACTGCAGTCTGGTGAGACCCCCTACCAGACTGCTGACCTACAGAACTGGAAGATAATAAACGTGTGCTATTTTAAGCCACGAAATTTGTGGTCATTTGTTACAGCAGTAAGTAGAAAATTAATACACTTAACAGAGCAAAAGTTACAAGCCAGAGACTCTAGATCAACCTATATTCCACTCACCCTCCCCCCCCTTAAAATATTACTGATATGAGAAGTCCAAAAGTTTGGAAACTATCTAGTCCAATTTCTGATTCAGGACAGGAACCACCTGCCGTGAGGTCGTGTTACTGTGCCCTGAATATCTCTAGTGACAAGGGGGCTCACCACTCATAAGTAGCCCTTCCCTTGCAGGGTAGCTCTGATGACTATGGAGCTCTTCCTTAAATTGAACCTAACTCTACCTGTTGGGGTTCTTGAGTGTTAAATGATACACTGAACTCCAATTCTGCATGACCTCAACTTTTTTTACAGGAAGCTCAAAAATACAACTGAGGTACTCAGGAGATACATAATGGCTATTAGCTATTCAAGTTTGTGCATTTAGTCTCTCTATGCTGCCTTCTTCCTGTCAGGCTAAAAATTTGCTAAAAGACCTCACCTCCCCCCTGATCCCTGCCGCATCCATAAACGATCTTCCTAACTCCTTCTTTACCGTCGTCACTCATGATGGGGTGATGAGGACCTTGCAGCCCTCTGCATCTGCAGCCTAGTTTCTGCTCCCATCATTCTGCTGAACCTGCTCTCTCAAGTTTGATGATGACCTGCTCACTGTCAAACCCAACTTTATTCACAGACCTCATTCGACTTGACTGCTGAGCAGCATTTGATTTTGTTGGCCAAATCTATCCTCTTGAAACTCTCTTCTGTTTCAAGAGCACCAGACTCTGCTGGCTCTACCTCCTTTATTGTTCCTGCTCACTTTCCTCTTGCTCCACCCCCTCGATGAAGATGTGTCCAAAGATTCTGTCCTTGGCCCTCTTTTCTTCTTACTCCAAATGATATTTTTTTTTCATTCAACAAATATTTATAGAGTTCCTACTATGTGCCAAGCAGGGGTCTTAGCTCACCCTCTCCATGTGGATGGCTTCCAAGTAGATACCTCTAGCTTCAGACACATTCCTGGGCTCCAGATCCACATTTCTGACTGCTCATAGAACAACCTCACCTGGAGGACTTCATATTATTAGGCCTTCATATTCTCATACTGGGCATATTATCTCTCTCCTCTTACCACCCCCCCCAACCCCATGGATCTGCTTCTCTTGTCCCTGTTTCTCCTAATGCATTGCTCTTCTTCCAGTTACCCAAGCTGGAGTCTTCAGGGCCATCTTTGGCTTTTCTCTCTCAACCTCATCCATGTGCCATTCTCTGGTGATGTTCTGTCCATTCCACCTCTACAGCATGTGGGGGATCTATTTCCTGTTTATCTTTAGTTCAGGTTCTCATTCCTTCTCTCTCAGACTATGAGAGTAGTGTTATAACTGGTCACCTGCTTCCAGTCTTTTCCACAATCCATCTCTGGCACTGCTATCACATCACTCTTCCTTCTTTCTCTCCCAACTGTCCAATCAAAATATACCCATCCCAACTCCCATTTTGGCAAGAATCTGCCCTGTGTATGAGTTGTTAATGGACTAATAAATGAATCTTCACGAGTCAGTTCAGGGTATCTCAACCTCGGCGGGTACTATTGATATTTGGGGTTGGATAATTCTTTATTGTGATAGACTGTCCTGTATATTGTAGGATGTTTAGCAGCCCTGGACGCTACTCTAATATTAGAGGGCCATAGCACTGCCGTTGCTCTCCAGTTGTGAAACTCCAAATGCCTCAAAACATCATCAAATACCCCCTGGGGGGGCACCATCACTACCTGTTCCTTCCTCCCTCCCTGCCTCCCCCATATGAGAACCACAGGGTTAGCTTATGACTTACTCTCCACAGAGAATAAGGCCTTAGACTAATGAAAATGCATACACATCTAGAACATCCCAAAGGAGTTATTTTAGTGGTAGAAAGTCAGGAAGGGTGGATATTTTGGGCTCTTCAAAGCCTACCATACAAGCAGATACCTCCCTGGTCTTGCTCTTAAACTGGCTATTTGTGTTTAACTTGGGGATGTAGGAGCGGGCGAGCTAGATAAAAGATGGAGATGGTGGGGTAGGTGTGGGATAGTAGCCAACTCATACCTTCCCTCGGTTCATACAGATCAGCCTCCTCCTCCCAACCAAATACCCTTTGGTCTTGGGTTCTAGTAACCACAGTGGGTGCTTATAAGGTACCAGAGTCAGAATAAGGTGTCAGCCCCATTCTCCAGCTGATGATTCCATGGTTTAATTACCATCTTTGGGTTAATTCCCTTGAACATTTTGTTCAGCTCTCAGGAGTACACTGCCTTCCGACAGTCTAACTAGTTATTTTTGCAATTACATGGCATGTATCTAAACGCTGGCAAAGAAAACATTCATTATCAACATTTGATCCTACTTGAATATAACGGCTTGCAAATGCAGGCATTAACATATGAACACATGTATTTTGGAAAATTCGTTTTGCAACTGTTAAGTGCAATCCACCCTTCCATAGCAGCATCAGAAATGGCAGGAGAGACGTTGAGGTGGGTTGGGATAAAGGCGTGCTTTTTAGGCCCTTCTATAGCAACACAATATGATTAAGCATTGGAGCTCAGGAGTTTTAAATTTTTCTGCTTGTTCATTAATTACTCATTCACCAAATAAAGTTTTGAGTTCCTACTGTGTGACAAACATGGTCTAGGTGCTGGGATACAGTAGTGAGCAAAACAGGCTCTTTGTCCTCACGGCACTTATGGTTTAGTATTGGCAGCAAATATTAATAAGATAATTATACCAGTGTGTGTTTATCATGGTCTAAGTACTAAGAAGGGAAGGTATTAGGGTGCTATGAGACTATGTGCCAAGGTGACTTTAGGTCAGGGAAACATTAGCTGAGGACTTGACATTTGAGCTGACACCTCAGATAGTAGAAGACCATCCGATGCCGAGAGAATAGCACTTGCTAAGGCTCTGAGGGAGGGCAACACTGGATGCCCTGCAGGCACTGAAAGAAGATTAGCCTGGCCGCAGTATGCCCAGTGAAGAGGAGGGTACAGGGTGAGTCTGGTAGGAGGCAGGGACCCAACCGTGGAAGACCTTTGAGGACCCTGGGAAGGAATTTAGATTTCATTCTAAGGACCATGAGAGGAAATCTTGGAAGGATCATGGGTGTTCCATGAGTTGATTTATATTTTAGAAAGATTTATCTGGCTGCTATATTGACAGTGGATTTAAGTAAGGGGTCATCCGTGAAAGCAGGGAGAACATTTGGAATGTTATTTCTGTAGTCTCGGTGAGAGGGAACAGTAGTTGGATTTGAGTTGTGGCAGTGAAGGTGGAGTGATTTGGAGTTTATTTCTGAGTTCAAATTAATGGTTGAACAGCCTTGAACTAGTTACTTAAACTCTCCAAACCTCACTACTATACCTGTAACAATTGGGATAATGATTCTGCCCCATAACATTGTTGTGCCTGTTAAATGAGTATGTTCAAAGTGCTCAGGACTCTCATATAAGACTCTGCTCAATTGATAAAGTGGTATCTGCTACTAATGTTGTTATTATTTTTAAAGATTTATTTATTTATTTTAGAGAGAGAGCACATGCGGAGGAGGGGTAGAGGAAGAGGGAGAGAGAGTCTTAAGCAGACTCCCCGCTGAGCGCAGATCCCAAAGCAGTGCTCGGTAGCATGACCCGGAGCCCAAATCAAGAGTTGGCTACTCAACTGACTGCGCCACGCAGGCGCACCCCTAATATCATTTTTTAAAATTATTCCTCAGTGCTTCTGCACTGAGACGGGTTTTTATATGGTTCAGGCACTAACTTGCTGTGTGACCTTGGGTCAGTTACCTCACTAGGCTTCAGGCCTGTCATTTGTAAGCCAGCAGAACTAACAACTGCCCTGCCCACATCAAAGGCATGTGCTGAGAATAAATGGAAATAATAGTTGAGACTCTCCTTTGAAAAATTATAAAAGCTGCTATCTGAGTGTCAGTGAGGAAGTAGTTGGTTCTTGACTCTCAGTAATCATTATCCCAACAACAAAGAACTCAACAGAATCCTCATTCTTCCCAGCCTCAGTCTCTGGCATTCACCCGCATATCTCTACCAAACATCTAAAGTAGTCAGGGGCCTGTCTTGACTTGCAACTCATTTTACATGGGATTTAGCACAATTCTTAATGGAAAAACTAACTGATCCAGTGATCCAGTCAGACAATGAAACAATTTCTAAAGCTGGGCAGGAAACTGATGAACTCTTACGATGCCTTCGAATCAGCCCTAAGATTTGTCATAGACCGGTAAGAGCTTCAAGTTTGATATTGTACCATATAGCATTTGAAAGCCATTTTCTTTAATTTTGCAGCCTGTGCAGGGGAGGAGGGTGAGCCGAGTCCCTAAACAAAAATTATTCTTAAAAGTTAATTAATGGTTGACTTGTCTCGCGTATGCTTGAAAGACTTCACAATGCAAAACAGAACCATATAAACATAATAAAATGTTTAGGCCCATTGTCAGTTGGGAAGATATACTTTTATTTCCCACTGTGTTTGAATTCCTTAGCATCCTATGCTTTTTATTGAGTGTAATGGCCTGGGTCACCCCCTCCAGCTTCTTAACAGTGCCACAATCTCCTCTGTAATTTGACTTACAGGTAGGCATTCCATCTCCTCTTGAACACTTTTGGATGATGGCGAGCTCACCGCTTCCCAAAGCAGTTCATTCTACTTTGGGGCAGCTCTAATGATTAGAAACGTCTTTATTACAGTGAGCGCAAATCTGCCTCTGTAAATTTCACCACCTGTGGTTCCTTCTTTTTTCCCTGAAGCTCACAGAAAATGTCTGTTCCCTCTTCTAATGGCAGATTGAAACCATCTGAAGATATACATTCTACCTGTCTGTGCCTTCTCTTCTTCAGGCTAATCACCACTAGCACATCAGATGTATGTCATAGATCCCAGGCTTTCAACTCTGGCCAGCTTCCCCTTGACGTGTTTCAGTTTGTTAAATGTCACTCTTAAGAATTTGGTGTCCAGGACTGAGCACTGCACTGTAAGTGAGGTTGAACCCACCCAGAAGGCAGGAGACTCCCATTTTGAACTAGACATCTTATATATCTATCAGTGCTGCCTAGGATGGCATTGATTTTTTTTTTTTTTTACCTTTCTACTATCGAATTGGGGTATACTCATACTTTGTGGTCTTGAATTTATATCCCAGGTATCTTGTTAAAGACTTCTGCTGAGCCAGGTTCTCCCAACCTTGGATATGTGCTGTTGAGTATGTATTTATATATATATATATATATATATATATATATATATATATATATATATATATATATATATATATGAATGTGTGTGTGTGTGTATTTTTTTTTTTTTTTGTAGCTAAATGCCTTTTTGGTACCTTTTACCCTTTTAAAATGTCCTCATGATTTTGATCTGGCCTTTTAAATCTGGATTTGGTTAACAAGTTTATTAGCTATCACTCCCAGTTACTTGTCATCTACAAATTTGACCAGCCTGCTTTGGGTAGCATTATCCAAATTATTGACAAAAGTGCTAAAGAGGACAAGGTCAAGGACAGAATTATTTGGTAGGCTAATTCATTTTTCATCCCGAGACTTTCCAGGATGACAACAATTAGGTAATAAATACTCTGGCTAGAGTTCTTTGGTCTGCTCCAAATGTATCTTTAATACACTTCTGGTTTAGGTAATACAAATGATCCTTAATATTGACCTTGGTTCTTCAGACATGTTCACAGGTCTGCCTTTCAGGGAAAAAAAAAAAAGCAACTGGAATGATTTTCTTCTTTCCTGGTATCATCATCCCTGATCCTGTATCTTTATTATTTATCACTGAGTCTTATAGGGAAGAAGTGAAAAAAGAAGAGGATGCTGAGAGGAAACAGAAAAGTGCCTTCTGGTAAAGAACGAACTACCAGAAGAACTGGGAAACTGTTCCTTTCTACCCTCCAACTCAGTCTGTCGTTACCTAAGGTCAAAAAGCTGATTCATTGCCCTTTGCGGTCAGGAAACAAATGGCCTACCCATTTTACAAGTGGAATAATTGATATCTGATTAGCTCCTGGAGTCCATGGTCCTTAGCATCCCCACTTGCCGGTAGACTTCAAAGAAACTATAAGCAGCCTTACAAAATTGCTCAAATGCAATCCTGATGGGAAGCAACTATTGAAAAGCCATCTTCACAGTATCCAGGATTGGTGGTTATACAAAAATTTCACCCTATTGCTATTTGAAAAATCTATACAACCTCAGTTCCCTCAAATATGTTCTACCAGCCTGGAGAACAAAGAACCCGTTTTTCCTTTAGGAAAAAAAAGGCAAGTTTAAATTAAAGATATTTTTTTTTTCTAAGTCAAATTCAACTGGTTGGAGTTCTGAAAGCAATTCCCCATTCTAGGTTTGGGAGGCATTCAGGGTCTGTGCAGAACTTTGTGCCAAAGATGTCCATTCAGAGGTGTTTGGCTTGTCGAGCATAGAGCTTACATTCAGGCAAATGTCAATGGCCCTCGGAGGACATTGCAGGGTCCAGCTACCCTCTATTTTTTTTTTTTTAAGATTTATTTATTTACTTGAGGGGGGAGGGCCAGAGGCAGAGGGAGACAGAGAATCCTCAAGCAGACTCCCCACTGAGCGTGGAACCCGACGCGGGGCCCTGAGTTCATGACCTGAGCCGAAACCAAGAGTCAGACACTTAACTGACTAAGCCACCCAGGCGCCCCAGCTACCCTTTATTTTAAAAGTACTTTGATCAGGAACTACAGCTACGCTAGCTCAAATCTGAGAACAAGACCCTTCAAAACCAGCTTCTGAAAGTCCTCCCATACTCCTTTGCCTTAAAATAAATAAGGATATCTCTCAAAAGAGAGGAATTTCAGATCTTGAGGCTTATTTAGAAAAAGATCCAGCTTTTTAACAAGGGCGCCAACAAGAGGTACTTCCTCAAAATGCGTTTGCTCCGTCTAGTGATTGCCTAGATCCGGGTCGTCTGATCTGGTAGCCACTGGCCACATGTGACTATTTGAATTAAAATTAGTTGAAGTTAAATAAAATTAAAGATTCAATTTCTCAGTGACACTGTCCGCATTTCGAGTGTCACATGCATCGGGAAGTGCAACATGGTACATTTCCATCATCACAGAGAGTGCTGGTCTAAGTAGGTCCTATTCAAGTTACCTCCTGTGCTTACCCAACTAAATATGTTTGATTTTAAGTCATCCAGCACTTCTTCGTTACTCCTATTCAAGTTACCTCCTGCGCCTACCCAACTAAATATGTTTGATTTTAAGTCAACCAGCACTTCTTTATTACTCTCTTCTAGCCCTTGTACTAGCTACTTTCACACTTTTTTGGGGGGTTGGGGATGGTGTTGTTTAATGGTTCATGGAAACGCTAATGGGTTGGCAGAGTAAGTAGTTGCCTTGTAGTGTGGTTTGAGGGCCCCTGGAAAGCCTTCTTGCCTTCAATTGTCTTCTCCACTGACTACTCTGAGGTTTGAAACACCCACCTCTGTTGGCCAGGATGGTGATATCCCCTGTCAGGTGACAAATGTGGCCCGGAAGGGCAACATTCAGTTGGCGTCACTCATGACCATGTCAGTATGGAGTGGTTTGCCAGATGAACTCTGAGAACCAGGCACTGAGGGAAGAGGACACAGATCAGGTACATTTTGAGAGCCAGTGGTGGGAGGAAAGATCTGAGTCCATGATCTCCTACCGCAGTGCCTCTCCATTTGGGGGCACCACAGTCTGGGGCCCTTCCGCCACGTGAAGGCAGTGCTGGGTGTTATGAGGGCAGAAACGAGGGGGAGGGGTAAAGTTGGTGACAATACACTGCGTCAGCACTGTTGTTTGCTAAAGATGGGTTCTGATCTTCCCTGTATTTTGATCAGACACAGATCTATTTGAACCAATCGAGGCTGTTCAAACATCCTCTAACTTGTGTGTGTCAATTCAGCAGGTATTTTTCATTCAACATTTATTGGACGGTACGAAGTACTAGGCGGGATGGTGGGGATGTAGATAGAGTGCTACTTTCCAGTTCCCTTTCCTATGACCTCCTCCTAGGGCATTCAGAGCTGGCCCAGGGACAGCCACAGCTCACCTTTCCTCATCCCTACTTTTCTCTGCTCCCTCTCCTCATTTACCTGGAACCCACCTTCCCCATTCTTATCCCATGCCCCAGTGTTTCACCCTCACTGCTGACTTGTTGCAGACCAGAGTCTACGACTAACAAGGAAAGGATAAAGGAAAATGAACCCTCCCTCCCTTTCCTTACAGTAAGTGTTCTGTAAATTGCAGGGCACAGCTCACTAATGGGTTATAAAATCAATGTGAGTCATGACCTAGCCTTTAAAAAAAAAATACAATAGAAAAATGCCATGTGTATCCGTGTAGTAAGAGTAAATATTGTTTCGTGAAACTTTTGGTTATCAAATATATGCATGTGTATTGTGGGTCGTTAAATAAAATGGTATTCTCTTTACCACCATACACCACTGTAGCCTCACGGCCCGTCCCGGGCCTAGCACTGGTCTGGTCTACGTTTGTGTCCTCACTGTTTATCACCTCCTGCAGAAATCCTGTCTTATTCCTTCTCCTGTTTTCCCAATCCATTCCTCCTCCCTAGATCCTCCCAGCCCCCATCTGGACTCGTCTTCCTCCCATCCAGCTGGAGTCCCATTGAGCTGCCGCCTGGGGCTGGGGGCTGGAGGACTCTCTGTTCCCTCTAGCTCAGATGGGAGTGATTAGGGAACTTGCCTTACTCAGCTTTCACACTGGGACTGTGAATGCATCTTCCCACAAAAACCTGAGCGCGCCAAGGGGGCTGGGTTCAGCACCATACATACAGTCCTTCAGTTCCAGCCTGCAGCCTATGCGCTCCAGTGGACAGCTCTGGTGCCCAGGCCACCTGTATGCCAGCCAGATGACACAACTTCTTTCAGAACTCAATCCATTTGGAAGCTGTGAAACCACTGGTGCAGAGCATCATTCAAATGGATTCCTACTTTAACTTCTTGCAGCAAAACAGAACAGCTGAGTCGTCTTCCAAGGACCCTGCGGATGGTCCTTCAGTGGTTTGAAAGTGAGACTGTGTCTCCCAAAGTGCCTAACTTGATCCGCAGGGAAGAATCTGACTAAAAATAGCTAGAAATAGCTAGAATGAAGTAAACACATGCAGTTTCAGCCGCAGACAGAATAAGTAGCCCCCGCTAGCGCTTTGCTGCTCAGTCATGTATTCAACTTGTAACTACGTGCTACCAATGAACACATCTGACCATGTCAGAGTTGTCCATTTGCTCCAAGAGGAAGAGGAGTTAGGCCTCTGTAATTCTCTTTGTGCAGTGCCATGCAAAATTAAAGGCTTCATATTTTCAGATAACAATGGTGTTGCCTGAGAGAAGCTACATATTTAGTCAGAGAAATACCCCAGTGAAGTCCTCAGAGGTTGACCAAGGACACGTGAGTGAGGTAACTGAACACACTGTCTTATTTTAGGTATTGGGACCCAGTGACTGGACCCTCGGCTCCCCTATTGCGTCACAGAGTCCTAACCCTTCAGCCTGGAATTCATATTAGAAAAAACATGATGCACAAAGCTGGGCATGGTAAGTACTCAGTTAATGTGCATCTTTGTTTTCTACCCCATGGGCCAACATCATTAGGGCTTATGATTGATCCAAAATAGTCTCCCATAATTCTCCAGTAGCAACTTTCTGCTCCAACCTAGTTGGTCTTTCTGTGCTCAACACACTTCTTACTCATTTCTGCTGCTCAGCATTTTTCATGTTGTGTTCCCATCCTGGAATGCCATTTCCCAAATCTTTACCACTCCAGTTCTTGCCCACCTTTCAAAACTGGCCTGAAGCTCCCTCCTCCATGGAGCTTTTGGCGCACATTTCATCCCCCAGGAGACCTATTTCTTCTCCGAGTGTCCAAAGCACTTGGATGGAAGCCCCCATTTGGGCACTTGACCATAGCATGCCTCAACCAAGCGGTGGCCTGCTTGCCTCGTATGTGTGAATGGGAACTTTCACCCATGGCAGGAAACACAAAACCCATGTTCCGTTAGTTGTGTGTCCAGTTTGGTGTAATCTGGTTCATACTGTAAGTACTTAAGGAGCCCATGGCATAAACTGGTACCGAAAAGCAGAATTCTCCAGTTCTGTCTCTATGTTGCTGCTGACTCAACCTGCGATCTCCTCTTTACCTTCTTCTGAGCTCTCACTCCTCTCCAGCGTAATGGCAAGGACAATATTTATATATCCTAAAGAGATGTTTTGTGGATTAGCCATAATGAGTATAAAACGTAAAAATATGAAGATCTGTAGAAACCCTATTATTATAGGAATAATAATAATTACAGCTACACTTGGTTAAATGCTCCAGAAATCATATAGAAGACGCCTTCCCTGGGGGGAAAAGCCGCCAACTGTACCAGCAATTAGTCAATTATGAGTATTTAACTTTATTTCATTGCTTGTGATTTATGTTTCTATGCACAATAGGAGTCTAGTTGCCTCTTATGTATTTGTTTTAAGATTTTACTTTTAAGGCATCTCTATACCCAATATGGGGCTTAAACTTACAAGCCCAAGATCAAGAGGAGCATGTTCTACCCAACTGAGCCAGCCAGGTGCCCCAACCTCTTTTGCCTTTTAAAGGGAATCTCTGGTGAAGCTGGTTGGAGATCAGTCTTTATGGGGCCCTGGAGGCTCCTGCTTTGGCCAATGTTCCTTCCCATGTTGGTTTTCATCTGTCCCTGAGAAGGAGGTGCAGCTCCGAGAGCACTGAACATAAGTGTTGGCCAGGCAGCAATGGCGTCTGAAGGTACACTGAGTACAGAGTCCTTTGACGGGTGCCTGGGAGAGACACAGAGGAAGCAAAATATGCATTCCCTTAGCCGTGAAAGGGTCTCTTGGTCTATAAGAGGCTTGAAAAAACTAAGAAGAGCCCTTAGAAAAATCGAAGAATCTTTCCCTCTGGAAAGCAGATGCACTTAATTTATTCAGAAAGGCTTCCATGTATTCCTGGTTGGAGGCAGAGAGATGACCTCTAGATAGTTCCACCTTCGCTAAGAACCTCCAACTGTAAAATATTTTAAAAGAAGTATTCTTTGGGACTCATTCTGCATCCCCATCTTTATCTTCATTTATCTGACCACCTGAATCATTCTACACAACGACTTTCTATAAAGTGTTCTGAGATTTCTAAGTCAAAATTCTTTTGTGCATAATTAATAATTTCTCTGAGTAGAGCATGTGAATATATTTGATACAAAAATAATTGAATGATAACACAATTTCCCTTCTTTTTCATCTGCCCAGCTAATACAGAAAAGTATTATCAATGTGCTGTCACTCATTAAACAAATATTTATGTGTCTGGCCATCAAAATTAGAAATCAGTTGGAAGATGAGTTTTTTTTTTTTTTTTTAATTTACTGTGCTTCACGTTCATCAGTTAGCAAGCACCGACTGTCTTTTTTTCTGGAGGTTGGATTGCTGTATTCTCATGTATTAGAAAGTTTTTGTTGTGCTTTTTCTCTGAAGATCTCAACGTGAGCAGCTTTGGGAGGATTATAGGGAGTATACTTTAAAAGATGTTTCAAGTGCCACAAAACATTCATTTCCCTGAGTACTGCTTTTGCTTTCAAAGTTTTGTGAATCCCTCTTTGGTGGAGAGTCCCCTACTTTCTGGCCCTGCCCCATCCCTTCCTCCCTTCCTCTGGGGCCACCCCAGAGCCAAGCACCCTCTGTTGCTGAGGAACTGTGGCTCGAGCTGGTGATCCCCCAGCTTCCAGGAGCAGAAGTGACTGCTCTGGAGTCTGCCACACAGTGAGGAGGTCTATTTGGAAATGTATTATTTTCCTACATTGTTTTTCTACACCGTTCAGAATTTTAGATTTTTCTACTTTTTGCTCTTTCCCTCTTTTTTTTTTTTATTGCTTCAGATTTCTGATTATGTATTCAGCACACACCACAGGATGCCAATCTAATTTTATTGGCCCATTTAAAGGGCAAATAAACCTTTCCTTTTATAAGGAGAAGATGAAGGACCAATTATCCTGGCCCTCAATGCATATTTGCTATTTGAGCTTATAATCCAGTTATATATCTCTAGAAGAGATTTTGCCACTTGCATCCTCTTGCCTTATTTCCCGGTATATTGTTGCTTAGACATCACGCGTTTGTCAATGAAGACCTTACCCTTTAATGCAGAGTTATGATTTCTTTACCTGCCATTGCCTTATTTCTGTTTTAAGCTCCCATTAGGAGTGGGCCAGGCACTGAGAATATTCCACTCCCTTGAACTGAGGGGTCTCCTGAATCCCAGTATGTTGCCATGATGCATGAAAGGATCGGATACATGTTGTAATTGGATTGTCCCCCAATCAATTTCAGGGAGCTGGGTTAGCACTACTTGCCTGCTTAGAATGCACTTTCCTCTAAGAAGCTCCCCCTGAACTGGCCCATCCTGCAGATCATTATTGCCTCTACATATCACTTTGCCACTCTAGTTATAATAATACTATCGGTAGTCCAGAGTCAGAAACATTTGTGAATTGGATTCCAGGAGAGAAAGTACAAACCCTTTGAGGCTAGAAGCCTTGGGGAGTGGCGTGAAGACCGGGAAGGTGCTTGTCATGGGGATGACTGTGGCTGTTCGTGGAAGCCATAGACTCAAGTCCCCTGGAAGGAAGTGGCTGGAAATTCCCTGCCCTGCTGAGGCCAGAACTGGTAAGGGAACCAGTTGGACTTTCATCACTGGATGGACCCCCGACATCCAGGTGGAAGCCCCTGTGAGGGTGAGAGCTCATAAGAAAGAGAGCCTGAGACAAAAGCACCATTTTCATCTACAAGGACAGCATTCTTTTTCTAGGGTCTTGTGATGTTACTCAGGCAAATGGAAGGAAGCAGGAAGAAAATGAGTGGAATGGTTCTGGCCATAAAACAGGGGCTGTTATTTTCCTAATTTTAGTGTAGTCTTTTCCTTGCAGGAGAGGAAAACATGACAAAAGGTAAGTACGTGGGAATTATTCACAGGAGTGCTTTTAGCTCCTATCAACTAGCTAACGGCTTTATATAGCTAATACTTTTCCTCAAATACTTACTATTCATGGCTTCAACCCCTGATCATCAGATTCCCTGGCAGAAGACATCCTACTCGTTCTTTCATTTCTAGATCTTAAGCATAAAAGGACTTAAGTAGGGATAAAGGCAGAAATAGTAGGAATGGCTCTTCAGAACAGGTAAGAATCACTGAATTCTGCATATTTGGTAAATGCAGGCAGGTTCTTTAGTAAGTGAAGGTCCAGCAAATTCTCAGGGCACCAGACCTATTTATAGGACTTCAGCAAGGGGACGTAAGCCATTAAGGGTGGGCAGCTAGAGATCTAGTGCCAGTGTGTTAGTCAGGAAGGCTGGAAAGCTAGAAGGAACCTGGGAGACAAACAAGAAACTGAGGCTCAGAGAAGGCAAGTGATTTTCCAAGGGCTTCCCCATTTCACAGATAAAGAAATTGAGACCCAAACAAGTAACATCACATGGTAGCAAATATCAGGGTTAGAATGTGAGCCTGGGACTATCTGAAATACCCTCATGGTAGCTAAGCAAGGCCTGTGCTATCTGGAAGGCTCTTCACTAAGGGGGTGGACCTAAGCTTAGGTGTTATGTCAGGAAGAGTTACAAGACTCAGGGAGCCCGGGAATGGCAGCGAAGATGAGCAGTTGAGAGCACAGTGTGGTTTCCAGATAAGAGATTATAAGGATCGAAATAGATGAGGTGTAAAGGGATAGCAACCTTGGAGGCAGTGTGTTCAATGGGTGAGTACAATCTAGAAGATTCCAGCTCCACCAAATATTTACTGAACACTCGTTCTGTGTCAATCACGGTTCTCAATGTTGGGAATATATCAGTGAGCAAGGCAGACACAAATCCCCACTCTCGTGTAGCTCCTATTCTTATTTGGGGGGGGGGTTGATTTTCTGTGTGACCTTGGCCAAATTGTTCAGCTTCTCAGAGGCTCAGCTCTCTCAGCTGCAAAATGGCAAGAATGGAGCTCAGGTCAAAGGGCTGCAGTGAGGATCAAAATGATATAATGCGTCTACACCACAGAGTGCCCGAAACGGTAGCTTTTATTATTATCATGCTGCATATGACTGATCACAGTTAATATTAAGTTAATTTTCACCTGAGATGCAATTGGTGGGGGGAGGGCAGAATTTTAAGCCCATTCAAAGTGATGCGGCAGAAATGGGGACCTCCGAGAGCATCAGAATTGTCCTTCCACGTCTGGGGTGCAGGACGCCAAACCCCTATGCAGCACCCGCTGCATAGTTTTGTTGCTCGCCCTTGTGGACAAGGCACTTCTAGTGAGAGCTGGAAGGGGTTAAGGCCTGGTCTCTGACTGCTGACATATTGCTATGTATATCCTTTTATGCATACATATGTGAAAATGCCACCATTCCTTATTTCTACTTCAAGCTGTGGACTTGATTTCAGTGAGTGTCACTTAAAATCTACTCTTTGAATATAGGTTTATTTTATTTTCAGGTGCCTTGCCAAAGAATGAGGATGTGACCTTTTCAGAAGCTGGAAAAAGTGATTATCTGCCTAGGTGTATGGCACTGGTAAGTAAAAATAACTGTTTAATCAGAGAAGTGATTTAATAATTATTTTAATAGGTCCAGATGGCTACAATTCCTTTCTCTCCACTGCACCCATGCTTCTGAGGAAATAAAATATACTGGAGATCCTGCTGCCTTATAAAAAGTGCAGGATGTCTGGACTCTGAGAGAGGAGCTGGGATAGCTTTGAGCTGACTGCACTTTCCCATATGCTCTCTAGAATGTTATCTCTCCACACATCTCTTCCCCCAACCACAAGGACAGTTTTACCCTGCTGGTGGACTCGCCCTCATCCTCTGTTTCTTAGACTAAACCATGACCTCCTCAGGGAGAGTTCTCTTAGAACTTCCCCTACAAGCCTAGATCGCTCTCCTAGCATCCGGTACTTATCCCTCACAGCATGGATCATATTTATAGGCAATGAGTCACTTGTTCAATGTCTGTCTTCCTCAGCTTTATAAGGACAGAGGTAGAGACACTTGTATAGCCCGCCCCCACCCCGAACTTAGCACAGTGCCTGGCTCACAGTAGGTGCTCAAGAAATTTAGTTGACTGACTAGACGAATGAATAAATAGCCTTCAAGAGTTCTGGATTCTGGTCCCAGCCTTGTTATTTTCTGGATGTGTGGTCAAAGAGGTATTGACCTATTTGGGCCTCAGTCTCCTTACCTAAAAAAAAATGAGGATTCAATGATCTCTAAGGTTCTTTCTGGCTTGAATAGTTAACCATTCTACTAAAGTCAGGATTCGGATTCTTATTAGTGGGGGAAAATTACCCAGTTAAACTACCCAGGGTTTGCTGCCTCTTATTTCCAGGGATCTCCAGTATGCTAAATGCTTTGAATTGTCATGGTAAAAACAGGTTTAATTAGTGGATTCTTCTTCAAAGGCCGTGTGGCGGGGACAGTGTTGGTTTGTTTGGGAAAAGACTAGCAATGTGCCCACTGCAGACTTCACTTCTCTGATCACTTGCTCTTTGTTTAGCTTTTACCTCTAAGATTAGGTGCTTTCACAGGGAGATCTTCCTCTTCTTTGTGTTTGAAATACAAAGAAGTATTTAAAGGAGGGAGGGAACTCTCGGATGCTAAGTGGTTATAAGCAAACAGCTGCCAGGCTTTTTCTGCTGTCAATCAAATACGCAGCTTGAAGTTGTGTTAGAGACCCCAGCTGGACCAAAGAACTAAGAGCTCCAAGATGTGTCACAGCCGGCTTTGTATCCACAGCAGCTCGCACAGTGCCAGGTTCAGAGTAGGTGTTCGAAATGTCTACAGAATTAGATAAGGTGACAGCTGGGAGGCCCTACATATAGGTTGAGTAGGCAATTTTCCCATATTTTTGTTATTTTTACAATTTGTACCCAGTTGTATTTCCAGAATGATCTGAAGCACAGTTGCCTACATAGTGTGGTTTGAGCACTACCAAAATGCTCCTATATGTCTCTGAATCGCTTCCCTACCAGCCTACTCAGGTGCCAGCAATTTCTACCAAGTTGTTTTAGGTGGGCATGGTGGGTTCATTAACATAAAAGTATTACATTTGGATCAGAGGGGATAAATGAGGTATTGGTGATCATTAACACCTTGGAATGAATTAGTTTTTGTATTAGCTAATGCCAGTGTCCCGAGGGCAGGGCACTGGCCTCTCCCACTTGGGAGTGGCACCAAAAGTCCAGTGGGGCACTGAAAACCATCTGGGACTATTCCACAGTGGCAAGAGACCTTGCATCTGGTCTTGAGAAAGCTTGAGCACCTCAGATCAAGACCTGAGCTGAGATCAAGAGTTGGACCCGGCTCCTGGGTAGCTCAGTCAGTTAAGCATCGGACTCTTGATTTCAGCTCAGGTCATGGGATCGAGCCCTGTGTAGGGCTCAGCACTCAGTGGAGAGTCTGCTTGGGATTCTCTCTCTCCCTCTGCTCCTCCCCCCAACTCACATGCGCACTCTCTCTCTCAATAAATAAATAATGTCTTTAAATATAAAAAAGTCACTCAACTGAGCCACCCAGGTGCCCCAAGAACTGGGACTTCTTTAGCTTTCTTAACGCTCCCTCCTCACCCCCCAGCTTCATGCATTTGACAAAGACTCCTATTTTAGCATCCCCACTTCTCTCTCAGCATCCAGGTGGTAATCCAGACCCCCTGGACAGCTTGAGTCCTTAGGGCACACATTTTTTTTCTTAAAATAATAGTAATAATGAGTACTATTTGACGAGTACTCACTATTTGCCAGACATCACGCTAGGTCCCTACATGTGTTATCTCAACGGTCAGGCCCATTTAAGTACAAAATGCGTGATCTTTCTGTGAATCTATAATGACTCATCTTACTAAGCCCATGGCCCTCTCCCCCATCCTCAGTAAAGCATCAAGGGCTGGAGACCTCTGTGATCCACCAATGAGCACTTATGGACATTACCGTGTGCTCCACACCATGCCAAGTGCTGTGGAGGAAACAGAAAATAGTGTCCCAGCCACACACCTCGCTCTGAAAGCTGGCCTCTGTCCTTCACTCTGGTTTCCTTTGTCTAGTTCTTAGACAGAGTCATGGGTTCCCTAAGGAAGCCAGGGGAAGGATGCAAGGGAATGAACACATTCCATTTCCTAACACAATATGCTATCTGGCAGGGTTAGGGAATGGGCTATTCAGATTAATTCAAAGTTGTGTTTAATGGTGAGTTCCTATAGATACAAAAGGGCAGAAAAGTAAATGCAATGCAATTCACGGCACACTGGCAATAGAAGAAACAGGATGATTTTCGCTAATTAATTCAGAAGGTACCTTAAGGTCTTTTGCAGTTTCAGTGTCATCATGATGAATATATTATAAACAGAGAGAGGTAGTATGGTATAGTGGAAAGTGCATCCATCTGGGGAGTCAGAGAACCTGAGCTATAGTCCTAGCAATGCAACCTTGGGTATACCCCTGGGCTTCAGTTTCTCCATCTGCAAAGGGGAGAGGTCAGTCTCTAATTTCTAAGGTGTCTTTCAGCTCTCAGATTTTTCCTCTGCTAATTTTCACTACACAGCATGGAGATGGGCAAGGTCCTGGTGAGTTGACTGCCTGAACCTAGAGTTTCCAGCGTTTTACCCTCAGTGAGACACTCCTCCTTTTGAATTAAACAAGTATGTTGCCTGTGGTGATCAGGCTTCAGTGAACCGTGTGCCCCATTTCATAACAATATGTTATATAATCAAACCAGCTACTTTGCTGACCTCTGTGTTGAACTGTCCTCCTTCTCTGGCAACTCTAACTTCCCTCCATCAGGTACATCCTGATTTTCCCAGGTCTCTAGAAATCCAAAGGAGCCTCCTCCCTTTCCCAGCTCTGCTAGGACAATTACCTGATTTGTGCCTTTGGATTGGATATATTTTATGTGTGCTTGCCTAAGTGCTGAATGCGAGTGAAAGGGAATGATGTTGGACATGGTGAGGCATGGTCATAAAACCTCAGATTCAGACACCTGCTTTTGAATGGATCCTTAATACCAGAAGGCATCACTGAGGCCAGGCAGGGAACTCATTGTTGTTGTTAAATCTCTTCATAAAAAATATTCATTTTTGGCTCGCCTGCCAAGTACTTCAACTCTGAAAAAATCATCCGTGCTAGCCCCTAACCAAATTCCCAACTACCAAAGTCATGCTCTCATCGTTGGACCCATTAGCCAGCCTTGGGCTCACTCCTAGCACAGTGGTGTTTCAAGCTACTGGTTGGAAATGCTCCTGTGGCCCTTTGAGGCTTTCCCAGACACCCTGGAATTCTGTAAATGTCCAATAATACAATTTACTATAATATCCTTTCCCTTTTCAAGCAACCCAGCTGTCCGTGATCTCCAAGTCCCAGCTCACTATATTTGATGGAGGGTATATTTAAAACGAACAGCTGAAATGGTTCCATGAAATGTCTCTTCCATAGCCTTTTTATCTCCTCCTTGACGAGCGTAGGGCAGCTCCATGAGGTTGACCGCTGAAAGGCTGACAGTGTTAGGGCAACAAGCCCACGCTATTATGATCATTTCCATTTTTCCTTTTTGTGCTCTGTTATTGTTATTAAAGCAGATTTTTCCTAAGAGGTTCCAAAGAGACAGCAGGAGAGACTGAAAGGCTCCAGGCTCTAAAGTGGAAGCAAGGTACAAACACCTGGGAAACCACTCCTTCCTCACCCTCCTACGGCTTCCGCAACTTCTCTGCAATACAGAATGTCTCTCCAACTTACGTTCCCACTGGCTGAAAGGGATGATGATGGAGCAAAGGAGACATCATAACAGTGATTACACATCCCAATGCTTGAACCTTTCAGCTCAACCTAAGGGAATCATGCAAAAGACAGAAATATTCTGCCCCCTAAATTATTTCACCCCGTGTGGTGGAGAAAAAAATTGGCCATGCTACACATGGACAACAGTGACAAAAAGTCAGGCAATTGGGCAATTGTGTTTCACTTCGTGACTTAGACACAGTGGATTTCCAATTCTAGGCCTCCCTTCTCTTTTTCCCCCAGAATATCTGTGTCTGGCAGATAGAAGGTGCTCAATAGTTGTAACTATGGACTGATTTAACACTTGCAGGCCATCCTTCTTGCTGGCAGGTGCTATGAAATCCATTAATCAGTGAGGTGACATTCTTGGGTGCTGTCTTTTCATCTATGTATTTGTTAAACCATTTCTTTCTTTCTTCCCTCAATATTTACTCTATTGAGGATCTTCACTATCAGGCACTACAGTAAGGGTAGCTGGGGAGACAAAGGTGAACAAAGCACACTCCCCGCCTCAAGTAGCTCATGGTCTACATGATAAAAACCACAGCAGATAGAAGGGAAGTACTCAGTATGAACTGTCGCATAACTCATGATCTAGTTGAGGAGACAAGCCTTAACCATATTAAATAATTCAAGAACAGCATAAGATATGATGAAGTCCAGCATTAAAACATGCAGCCTAGGTAATTAAGCAGGGGGAAGCTGTATGGGTTTTGGGGGATGTGGAAGACCTTACTAAAGGAAGGCCAGTTTGAGAAACAAAGGTAAAAGGCCCGAAATCCGAGCTTTCATTAATTCCAACATTAGGTTTTCATGAACATACAAAATGCAATCTAAAACAATTATTGCCCTCAGGGGTGTGTGTGCACGCATACTGGGGAAGAGGGACAGGAAGCTACAAGTTGCAGATAAGTATGATTTAACACACCTCATAGCATCAGCTCTCTTCTGCTCTAATGGATAATCAAGGATTAACTGCATACAAGAATGACTATTTGCATATTGTTCTTTTTGGATCGGAATGAACTTTTTCAATGTTCTCTGGCTTTTAATTTTTATTTTTTAATATCATTAAGATTGAAGTCATTGTCATTAGAGAATCCCCTTCTCTCCTCATGCCATTTCTCTTTCAGAGTCCAAATTGAAGTAAAAAGGGCTGGTCATTATGCCATCTGGACTCTTGTTTTTCTCTGAAAAACTGAAGCCATGGGAAAACCTTCCAGGCAGTCATATGATTAGAATTACCATTTTTCTGAAGTTCTTAAAATCTTCTTAGTGTACCCAGAATGCTAAGAAGCAAGCTTTGAAAAAAATGCAGGCAAATGAAAACAAATGGAAAAATATACAAAAATAATTCTGGTTGTATGTGGATAATGGAGGTTTGGAAGATCCCTGCCTCACTCTCACTTTCCAAACTTCCTGTGTTTTTCTTATATTGTTTTTATAATAATAATGATACTTCTAATGTCTGGTTTACAATAGACTTGACATAAGTGTTTTCCTCTGGACCTTCTCTAGGACCAAGTAAGGGGAAAGACTACAGGGTTTATCTTTTCCCAAAGGATAGGGCTTCTATTGAAAGCATGCCATGGGGTGACTGGGTGGCTCAGTCGGTTAAGTGTCCCACTCCTGATTTCAGCTCAGGTCATGATCTCAGGGTCATCAGATCGAGATCAAGCCCTGAGTCAGGCTCTTCGCCAGGTGTGGAGCCTGCTTAAGATTCTCTCTCTTTCTCTCTGCCCCTTCTGCCTCCCCATGCATGTGCACACTCTCTTTAAAAAAAAAAAAGAGAGAGCATGCCAGAATTTGGACTTTTTAAAGGATATTCCTTATCAAGGGATATTAAACAGATTGTTCTGGGTTGAATATGAAAGGTAATCTTTTAGGATTTCATGACTAAAATGGAGGTCAAGAGATTAGGATGGATTACAGGTAAGAGGGGGCAAGAATCAGAAATGCCATTAATTTAAATTTTTGGTGGTAGAGGAGTTTGGAATGAGTTAAACCTCTAAGGTCCCAACTTCAAGACATGTTGCTGAACCTGACTCAGAGAATGGTATTTTCAAACATGCCAGACTCAATTATCATTACATCTTAAAAGTTATTGCTTGCTGTATTAAATAATTATCACATTAATTGAATCATCCTATTTGTCAAATGTTAAAGTTGAAAAAAAAAGTCTGAGGAAAGAAGTTTGAAATGCATATGTCAAAACTTATATTTGCTGGGAATAAAGATGTGATAGGTTCAGATTCAAAAGATAAAATGCACATACAAAGCTTGTGGTTTCCCCAACTGCTACTGTAATGATCTGGCTCCAGAGAGGGCGATTCATTACATAACTCAATTTTTATGCCTCTGACAGGGATCCCAAGATCCAACAAAGGAAGAACCTGTCCATTTTGCAAGTGTTTTTCAGTCTTCCATGCTATGATGAATTTATTCAGTAACCATTTATTGAGTATTTGTTCTCCACACCACCATGTGCCGGTAGCATAGAAAAAAATTATAGCTAACATTTATTGTGTTTATTACGTGTCAGGCACTATAAATGTTTTATATGCATTATCTCCTTTATTCTTCCTGAAACACTATTGTTTTGCAGATGAGAACACTGAAGCTTAGAGACATTAATGAACTTGTCCACGATCACACACAGCTAGTAAGCACGAGAGCCGGTACTCAAATCCAGGTCTGTCTGATTCCAGACTCTGAAATATTAAACATGAAGGCTGAGGTAGAATCCCAGCTCTTAAAGAACTCTCACATATCTCATTGTAAAATAATGCGCATGAGTGCTAGCGTTATGGTCTGTAGAAAGTTCAGAGTTCAGACAAGACTACAGTGAATTCTGCCTGGAGATTTTACACAGGAGATGACATTATGGTTGGGCAAGGTGACATTTTAAGAATATGAATTGGAAATGGGAAGAAGAGAAGGTTCTTCTAGCTAGAGGAAGTAGTATGAACCAAGAAATTGAGACACGAGCTGGCATAGCATACTTAAGGAGTGGTAGAATATAGGAGAGGTGGGATTGAGGTGTTGGGGAGTGGTCAGAATATCAGAAGTAAAACTAGAAAGGTAAAGCAGGGCCAGCTCATTAGATACTTTGAATATTATGGGGCAAGTATTAGAGTTATTCTATAGGTACAGGGGAGCCCCCCCCCTAAAAGTTCTTAAACAGAGCGACAAAATCAGATATGTCTGTTTTTTCAAGAGGAGGTTCTGGAGATAATGAGGATGATAAAATGGAGGTAAGAAGGAGATTGCAGATGAAGAGACCAATCAAAAAGTTATTGTGACAAATGGAACAATACAAGAGGAAGAGCAGATTGGGGATGAGGGTGAGTATGGGCTATAGGGCCCGGCGAAGATGTTCAAAAGAGTTGACCATATGGGTTTAGAGTCTGGAAGAACGTTTGGGACAAGAGATAAAGATTTGAGAGTCCTATAAGTCATATCACAGGAGCACTTATAAAGCGTGAAAAGGGCCAAGAAAAATGTCCGTGATTTAAGGGTCGGAAATAGGAAGCATAGCCTAAGAAGACAACTGAAAATAAAAGTCGAGAAATAGGAGGAGAATCTGGAGAGAGATTGTGTCACAAAGGTCGAAGCAGGAAAGAATGGTCAACAGTGTCAAATAATGTAGAGGATGAGGACTGAGAGCTGACCACAGGATTTGGCCATTGGAGATCATGGATATCTTAATGAGAGCAGTTACAGCAGAGTGGTGAATATTGGAGGCAAATTTGAAGGATGAATGGAAGATGCAGAAGTAGAGGCAAGGTGAATAGATAATTACTCTTGCAAGGCATTTGGCAATGAAGGGGAGAATGATCTCGTACTTTTGGCAATTTGTCCAAGGGTCTACAACAAAGCACCTCTGTACTTTCCTATCCTTGAAGGGCACCTAAGCTGTATATCACTAAAAGGCCATGCCAGATTCTAATTTTTCATATCTGTATTTTAGGATCTTATAGTTGGGGACTTTTTCATTAAGGTTCCTGCCCTGTGTTTCCTTTCACCCTGATTCTGCCTTTCAGCCTTTTCTATCTACACACAGAGTAGGCAAATGTTTCTGATGGAGTGCCTCTAGAATAAAGCTGTCTTATGACCTTGAGGGACCCTCTGTTCCCTGTATAGTGTTCACACTGTTCATCTGAGAGCCCGCCTTCCTTTAGAAGCCCTATGTTCTGAAAAAGCATTGTTGATAGAATGCTAGCAGTTAAAAAGGCTCATGTCTTTTTGAAAATAGCCCAGAATATTTTAATTTGACATTTCTAAATCCTTGGCATGTCTGTTCTTCAGCAAGCCCAGAGCTCAAGGATGTTTTGACAGGTTATGAAAATGCTAAGATGTCACTATATTGGTCTTCCTGGCCGATGAGGCACTGGTTCTCGCTGTAGCATTCAAGGGCCATTATGTAGTTTGTGTGTTAAATTGATACCTTATAAAACTCCGGTGTAACTGTTGGCTTATTATTTAAAGCAAAGGAAGAACAAATCAATTCCATAAGTGTCAAGGACATTCTTGACAAAGGGCCGAATGGAATGGGCAGGCTCGGTGCCATGAAAAAGTCCAGTGAAATGGAAAGTTGTGCATTGTGTTTATGGATTCCTTCCAGATCAGCAGGAGGACTCCAGGCTGCTCATATTTGTTTGTTGGGCTTTCCCAGCCTGGAAGCAGGGCGGAGTGGCTAGTGCTTTAAAGATACATCCTGGGATCAGAGGAGCTTCTCTGATGGCAAAATAACCCATTTAGCATTAAAAAGCAAGATCTCAACAGCAGTGCTGAGGAGCCCCAAGACTATGCGTGAAGTTTTAAACCAACAGATAAATGAGGGGAAGTGAGATGTTAGGTTGTTGAACAATCCATTGATAGATCTTGTGGTGTGTGGTATTAGGAAAGTAGATAATAGGCAAGGCAGCCCTGATATCAAGAGAGACCCAGCTGTAGTCAGCATATGGATCTTCAGAGTAAGAAGGGGCCTTATGGGTCATCTAGCCTAGTGGTTCTCAACTTGGCTGGCAGCGTATCAGGCTCACTGGGGAGCTTTTAGAAAATAACAGTGTTCAGGCCTCACCCCACAGCAATTAAATCAGAAACCCTGGGGAGAGGATCCAATACCAGTAGTTTTGAAAGCTCCCCAGATGATTCTAGTGTAAAGTCAGAGATGAGAACCACTGAGCTTGCTCAATACTGTTAGTTTAAAAATGGGGAAACTGAGGCTTAAACAGGGGAGACATCTTCTGTTAGTTCCTCTGGCTGGTGATGATAGATTTGAGACTAGAACAAGTGTCATTAGGTTAGTGATTGAGGAAAAGGAGAGTTTCTTGGTGGAAGCTAATCATTAGATTCCTCTCAATTTTATATCTTGTGTGTGTGTATGATCTCTGATAAAATTTCCCAAGGACCCTAATAAAACTAAGACATCTAGGACACATCCTCATCATTGCACATGGTCGTTATTGATTCATCAAGTATTTGGAGTGTCTACTATGGGTCAAATCCTGTGTTGGATGCTATGGGGACCATTTGGATAGAATGTCTCAGAGAAGGTCTTGGCCTTCAAGCTTCTCTGTGACTGGGAGGCTGAGCAAAGAAGGATATGGCCATGGATGAGGCTGATCCCCCAGGAGGGTAAGTTAGCTTTCTTAATAGAGAACAGCTCGTTTCTTGGTCATATATTCTACCCCATTTGAACAGGGAAACAGTGATAACACTTGTAGGCATGCCTGTGGAACTTAGTCGTGGATTACCAGTGGGGTGGTCATGGTAAGGGGTTGCTTATGTCAGAAAGGGCCAGGAGCAGTGTCTCACTACCACCCAAGGTTTTGGCACCATTTCTGAGAGAGGGAATGTGGTCTGGGGAAGTGGTGGCTTTTCTTGTAAACAGCGTGGGTATGGGAAAATCATATATACTTTGGCTTGAAACCCAACTTCCCCCATTATTAGCTGCATGACTGGGAAAACAACTTTCTGGGTCCCATTTTCGTTGTCTAAGGTGAGGACAAAAATGTTGACGATTCTCATCTTTCTGTTCCCTACCCTTGGGGGTCTCATCCCTGCTTTGCTAATTATAAAGAACAAGGTCTGGCTACAGCAGTAGCCTGCCACTGGTCAGGGAAGAAACATAATAATAATAAAAAAAAAAAGATGAAAAAACAAACAAAAAACTACAAGTCTGCAGTACCCTGGACAGTACCCATGTAGTTGTTTGGACCAACTGGCTACATTTTGAGCACCCTTGCCTTCCTTCCAGGGAGATAATCCTTATCCTAAATGTGTTTTCCAGTTTCTGTGAACCATATTATACTTTAGTGACATAAATTATGGAAAGTGTCACCTGTTTACTTTCAATTTTATCTGAGAGATGCACGTTGATGCCAAACTGACCTGTTGTGTCATTGTTATCTGTATTTCAGATTCTATTTGTGTGTATGTGTGTAAGCCTGGTTTTCCTTAAGGTCAAATCTACTTGATTCTAAAAGTTAGAATTTGAACATACTGACATATTGTCATTTTTTAATCCCTCGCTATTTTATATGTAACAACAAACATCTACTTCATAGGATCGTTGTCAAGAAAAATTAATGGATGTGAAAGGGCTGGGTATATAGTAGGTGTTTGATAAATGCTCGTTTCCACATATCCCTTGAGTATTTCTTAAAACAGTCATATTTCCTTACGTGTTTGGAGGGTATTGAAATGTTCAGATCATTTTCTTGTCTATAATCATATTTTCTTCCTAGGCCAAGCCACGAGGCAAGTAATAGTGTTATCCTTATTTTATAAGTGAAGAAAATAAAAATGAGGAAGCTGCCTCCCTTAATGTTACCAAGGGAGTTAGCATCAAGATTAGAACTCAGACCCTCCCAAAAAACTCAGACACGGGGCTCTCTCTGCTTCCCTTTATCACAAGTCAGCTTTTTGCTGTTATAATGACGGACAGCATTAACTCATTAGTTAGGGCACAGCAAGCAGAATTAATTGGAAGCTGACCATTTACATTCTTGTAAGGTTAACAGTAGCCAACATGCATTGGGAGAAAGAGGGAGATTTTGTCAGAGGCAGAATGAATTAGATTCTTCCTGAGTTACAAATAAAGACAGCAAGTGGCAGCTCGGTGTACATTCACTTAGATCATGAGGCTAGAGCAAGTCTGGGTCTCCGGGACAGCTGATTAAAGAGAGACCTACCACTATCATCCTTCTTCCTTACCTATGTGCATTAACATCCTTCCAGGACAATTCCTCAAGCTATCTATAAATAAAGACTATGAAAGGCTTGGCCAGGCCTTTCTCATAGGTGGAAGCAGCTCAGGTTAACCCTGTTGTGGGTTGTTTATTCTCCATCTCTTTTTGTTCCCCACTCAGTAGCTGACTCATCATATGACCTTGAACAGAGGCTTTTGTTCTAAACTCAGCACTTGAAGCATGAGGCTAAGAATACAGACCCACTCCCAGGCTGCTCAGGTGGACTAGATAATTTCTGCTTTTCCAATGTAAAGGATTTTCTAGTGAGTCCCATGGGGCTGAGGATCCCCTGAGGTGATGTGACAGGGGGCAGGCCCATCATGCCCACAGTCTGTGTCTGCTGTCCCCATCCGAGTCTAGGCTGCCTGCCAAGTGCTATTTTGGAAATGGCTCAAGTTGTCCGTCTTTTGAAGGTCGTGGACATTCTGCTCCATGGGAATGCATGTGGCAGAGTAGACTGAAACAAACCTCAGTGTCACTGCTACAGCTTTAAGCAAAGTGACCACGGTGTACATTCAGGGTCAACCACAGTATCTGGTGCACAAGCGGCTCCGAGACTACAGATGATATTCCCAGGGCAAGGCACATGAAACAACAGATCAGAATAGGTTCCAGCTATGGTCCTGGAGGTCCTCTGCCATGCCAGACGTTACGTGTTAGCTGTTAGATCTTGTGGAGGTCTGGGGAATCTCAGAGTAGGGTCTGAGGCAGTCAAGGCAAGGGGTAGTGGCTATTTACCAGCTGCTATGGGAGTATTTACCATTTTAACAACAGGTGTGCCCTCTGGTCAAAGATTAGCCTTGCACCTTTTTATTGAATGAATGGATCAGATTTTTTGGAATTCTTTCTATCATAGATCAGTTCAGTGATGTGTGCTTGTGGGTATGGCCCTTCCTATATACACATCTTTTCAATAGTGCAGTTGTTGGTTCAAGGGAGGTCTACTTCTAGAGTCTTAACAGAAGGAGAAGGATGGGGATTAGGGGTAGGCTCATTTCAAAATAGTAGTAAGAAAAGTTTTTAGATGGCTCAGGAAAAAAATGCAATACCAATTTAGCAACCTTACTTTGCCTCAGGTGGATTCAGGTAAAAAAAAAAAAAAAGGCAGCAGTGCAAAAGACAAAGCAAAAATCATGGGCAAAATACACCTCCTGTTAGGAATGGACACCTGCCTGTGCCTGGATTTTTGGCAACATTAATACGTTATTTGTGAATTAAGCTGATTGCTTTCATCCCCTAAAGCAGCCAAAGCACTTCCTCTGTCCTATGTTTAGGGCAAAGAAGGCAGCCATTTCCATTGTGTGATGGGAGGTGTGTCAAATGGTGTCCTTGTTCCCGAGAACCGTCCCCACTAGCCTGAAATGCTATCATTAGAAAATTCATTCATTGTTGGGGCGTGGCTCAGTCAGTTGGGCGGCTGCCTTTGGCTCAGGTCATGATCCCAGGGGTCCTGGGATCAAACCCCACATCGGACTCCTTGCTCAGTGGGGAGCCTGCTTTTCCCTCTGCCTGCCGCTCCCCCTGCTTGTGCTTGCTCTCTCCCCCCACCCCATGTCAAATAAATAAATGAAATCTTTTAAAAAAAGAAATTCATTCCTTGTCAACCAGTCTCCTGTAATTAGAAGGGGCAAGAACTTAACTCATTATCTGCCATGACCACTTTAGCACATAACAACTCATTAGCCCCCAGATGTCTCTTTGGGAGGTGGGCAACAGAGGTCTCAGAGGAAGGACTCAGGATAGAACTTTGGGATGGGAGGGAGGAGGGACAGAACGTACTGGAGACTATAGAGGCATGGTGAGCAACCTGGACTGAGTAGGCCATGGGGGGCCCTAAGCTGCCAGGAAGAAGTGGGTCCCAATGGTAGGGGTGTGGGGAGAGTGAGCTATGGAAAAGGAAGGAGAAGGAAATCAGAGAAGCTTGCTCCGTTTGCTCGGACCGCTCAGGTAAGTCCACTTGCAACAAGTGATCTGAGATCACAGCATTCTTCGCCCAGAGAAGTCTCATTATTAGACAGCAATGCTCATTTGGAATCAGCATCACTAGATGCTTTCTTAGATACTCTGGAACTCAGAATTCTGTACTATATGCTTTTATTCTGAAAACTCAGCCATAACTCCAGACTCAGACTACTGAGTCCTCAGTAATCTACAGCCTCTAATAAAATGGGTGACCTAAATGCCAGGTGTTTATCTTCCTTCCAGAAACCTCCCCACCCCATCCTCACTCCCAGCTGTCAGGCACACAAGCCGATGCCATGGGCAGGCCTTCCAGGTTCTACATTGTCTCATTTAGAACCTTGGATTTCAAAACTTCTAAGCAGACAATTTTTGTCACACTGTGGGTTACTTTAAAAATTTTCTTCCTTACGGGGGCGCCTGGGTGGCTCAGTCGGTTAAGTGTCAGACTCTTGATTTTGGCTCAGGTCATGATCTCAGGGTCCACACTCAGCAGGGAGTCTGCTTGAGATTCTCTCTCTCCCTCTCCCTCTGCTGCCCCCTGTGCGTGTGCACTCTATCTTAAATAAACAAATAAATCTTTAAAAAAAATTGTCTTCCTCATGTCCAATTTTCCTATTAGGACAAATTCTCTTAACTCCTGTATTTGCTTTTTCCCCTAAGCAATGATATCACAAATTAGCAGTTTGCAATCTGTTGGAAATAGCTCAGATGAAGTTCTTGTATTTTTGGGGCCCATATAAGGAGGTATCTTGATATTGGGCCCTAATTTGGTTTAGGCTTTTGACCAGGTGGCTATCTTTTGGGCTGGCTTATGCTTAAATGAGGAGGTAGGTGGGTATTCTTTCACACGGAATTGATGGTGGGGATCTCTTTGCTTGAGGCCCCCGCTTCACTGGAAATCCTTTCCCTACATATACTCTTTGGAGTGACGGTATTCTGTTGCCAAGAGACAGCTGTTTCATTACCAATACGTGACCCTGGTGGGGACCACGCTAACTCACGAATAGCCATTGGTGCATTGGCCTAGATCAGTTATCATGAAGGGACAGGTCAGAGCAGTGCTGAGGGAACAAGACACTGCTTTGAGAGACAGTGGGATCCCGGGGAACGTCTGGGGAATGTGGGTCTGCTGGGGGAGGGAGAGATCTGAGGGTGGTAGGAAATGCCTGGTCAGCTGGCATCCGCATGGGGGGCTCAGATGCTTTGGGAAGGGAGAAGATGTAGTGGGATATGAACATGTCAAGGATAAGTCTGGCCTGCTCTCTTCTTTTGCCGATGCTGAGGACAGGTAGTTTTGCCTTTTTGTTACTTCTTTCTTTCACCCTCTCCTCCATTATCAGGGTGTTCCAGGTTCTTACAGAGCTTTTTCCTTGGCTGCCTGACGACAGGCCTGGCTCTGGGGACCGGCCGGGCTTCCTCAATTCTCCTGACTCATCCTGCAGACTCATTGTCCTCTCTAGCGACCTTCTGTGGGCCCTGAGCTCATGGCCTTGACTTTGCTGGCTCAGGGAGGTCTCTGATGAGGGGGAGTTTGCAGCTGACCTATGCTGTGGTTTTGTTGGCTTTGCAAGATCTGAACACTGTTTGTTCTGCTGGGGGAAAAAAGGCCTTGCGGAAATGTCCATGGTTCCTGTCAGCACCTTTTGCCCTTTAGCAGTATCAGATAGTACTGAAAACTAGTTGAGGAGTTGGATGTTAGGAATGAAGCACAACTGTTCAGTGGAATCTAGGCTGAACAGCTGAGACTAGACCAGAGCTTTAAAACCTCACTTAGACTTAACTATGTAAGCCATCTCAGAGGAAAGCCCAAGTATTCAGATATGGCTCTTCAGATATGGCTTCTCAATGTAGTCTCTTCCTACAGACCTTTCTGGAAGAAAATCAGGGGCAAAAAATGTTTGCTTAATTTAATCCCTTCCCCCATCACTCATTTTCCTATTTAGGAACACCTGTGCCACTCATAGAGGCTTCTTTAATCAGGGTATGTTTTCCCCTCAGCGGTGGGGGAAGGGCTTGGCATAGGGCTAAGTGGAAGGTGCAAGAGATTGCTGACCAAGGGCGCACTTCACCCTCTAGTCCTGCCTCAACCACAGCTGCCCCCTCCCCTCCATCTCTGAGAGGTGCCAACCTTGTCACCCGGAAAGCCCCGCTAGGTATGGGAGGAGGTGCAAGTGAAGAGGGACGTGGCAGGAGCCGCCTGTCGTTTGTTCCACTGTCCAAAGAAGCTTAAGGCCCAGATGGGAGCATTACTAGGAAATATTCCATGCAAGGATCACTGGAACCTCACCTCTCTCTCACAGACAAAGCCTGAAGAATCGCTAAAGAGAGAAAGAACTGTTAAGAAAGCCGAATTCCAATTAGTTTGACCACTGATTATCATGCAACTCCGGTGAAATCAATGTTTAAAAAAAACAAACAAACGTAGTGGCAAGTATCTCCAACTCTCTTGACAGATTGCAGAGGATCTAGGCTTTTCAATCTTTGAGAAAAATGAACAGAAATCTGAGAAGAGAATGATGTGAGTGAATGTGGTATTTATCTGTTTGCTCAGTGCTAACTCTTCGACTGTATTCAGGTGCTCTAAAGGTTGGCCTTCATCAGTAGTTTTCCTCCTAAAGGGCAGGGGTCACCTCTGCTTTATTGGCTTCGTCCTGTATGTAGTACGACACTAGGCTCAAAGCACACTGCAGCCTGTGACTGGGCTTGTGCTGGCTGCTGGAATGGAGCCCTGGAACTGCAGCCCTGGGTTAGGTCAGCGCTTGGCTCTTCGGGGTAGATCACGATGACATTGGGTGTCCTTGGACTCTCTGATTTAACTCAGCCAGAATGCGCTTTGCATTAATTTGATTTGCCTCTATGACCAGCTGCACTCCTCGCTCTGGCCCCCATTTAAAGGGTTCCCGTTTTATGCCACAATAGGCACACAGGGTATTTTCACTACTGTGCCATGAGCAACTTAAGGGCAGGACTTGTCTGTTCATCTCTGTGTACGCCAGCGCATGTTGACTCCTAGTTAACTGGATGGAATTGAGTGGGTCCGCTGGTACCTTGCATTTGACATTGTACCACTGACATAGGGGCTCACTAAAGAAAACTGCCCTTGGAAAAGCACAGCTCCTCCAAAACCAACAGCGAAATTTCCTGTCCCCTCCCCCAAACTCCTCCCTCTCGCAATTAAGATGACATCAGGGTGCTACACCAGAGGAGGAGGGGAACAATAAAAGAGGAGAAAAGAACTAACATTTTTTTAAGCTTCCTGTTTGTAACAGAAAATGTCTATATACATACTGCCTCTTTAGTTCTTACAGTGGCGCTCTGAGGTAGAGAAAACCATTCTCATTTTACAGATGAGGAAACAGAGAGGTAAGTGACTGTCCTAAAACTCTACAGCTTAGCAAAAGGTAGAACAGATCTGCCCACCTATGTTCTCCCATTGTACCCTGAAGTAGCAGCAGAGCTTCGGGGAATATTTAGCTGGGCTTGTTCTGTGCACCATTTCCGGATCCCAGTTACTTAAAGACAAGCATTTCCCCTGTGAACAGCCCCATTTTTTTTGGACCGGTCAGGTGGTGAAATTTCAAGCATCAAAATGTAGTCATGTCATATTTTCCATCTTTGGAATTTGTTTAATTTTCAGTCAATGTAGCTAGAAAGATTCCCCTCACCTTTGGAGCAACTATGGACTCTTCTGCTATAGGATAGAGCATTCTCTAAGAGTTACCCAAGAATGCAGATTCCTTACTAGCCAACCCCTGCCCCGCAGAGATGGATTCTACAGGTCTGAGGTGACGGCATTTTGATGCCACTAACAACATTTTGAAAAACACTGCTGCAGAACGGCACGTCCTCAAAGTGTACATCGGAAGGTTTTCCTCATAAAAGGGGCATATGATCAGATAGGTTTTGGTAACTCTGAGTTACCAAAATTGATTTCATTCCTGCAAGGCTTTCTTGGAGCACTTAATAGGTTCATGGGCCTTGTGAATGTTCCAGAGGAGGTTACAGACAGTAGGCCAAATTATCTCATGGTGGAATGTTTTTAATCCAGTATTTTAGGTCTTGTAATAGTACCTGGTACACAGTAAGCACTCAATTAGTTGCTATTCATTACCGAGGCTTCTATTCTTGCTTTAGACTTAGAACAGAAATACAGTTCAACTTCATTATTTAGGGCTAAATTGACATTAAGATCGGTCTTAATTAGGGTAAAGTCTAAGTTACAGAATGTTCTTAGGTGAACATTAAACTTTATATAGGGACCTTCAAAAAGCTAAAGGAAAGCTACTAAGGTATTTTGCATAGACATGTTCCAGCGCCTGTGTCCTGCTCTAAGGACTGGGTGGATGGATGTCAACTAACCTTAATCTTCTCTCTGCCGAGGAGTGCTCCTAAAGTACCTTAAAAGCTCACGTGAAATGGTTTGTTAGTATTAATTAATTCAAGGGAGCCTTTCCCTCCTTGGGGTAAAAAGAAATTCAGCTCATCTGTGTCTGAGCATCCCAAATTCAGAACTAGTAAGGCCCGAGAGAGGAGCATTTTATCACTTTGTACAGTAATTCAAAACCTTACTGTATGTCTAGGTGATCTGAGGCATTTGTGAAAATGCACATTCATAGGTCCCGCTCTCAGGGGTTGGGCTTCGGTATCTGCATTTTTAATAAGCACTCCAAGGGATTCCTTGGAGAAATGCTGATGAAGTGTTTCTATTTGGAGAGGCTGTTACAGCTGTCAGGCCACTAAGAGTAGAGGGCCTGGCTTCTTGTGCGAAGCTGTAGATCTATTGGCATGAAGGAGTTAATTCATCATCTCAGACAGAGCAATCTGGCCGCATATGGAAAGTTTAGAGAATTTCGGCTTTTGGTGTCTATTTTCTCTTCATTTGTCCTGAGAATATTCTGGAGAATGGCTTCAACCAGTTCTCATTCACTGCTCTGAAAGCAGAATGCTGTAACCCTGTGTTCCATAGGATAAAAAGCTCTGTGTACAGGAGGGATGGAGAATTTACTGTTGGCATTGGCTTTGGGATTGGCTTTCGTGACTAAGGTTTTAGATCCGAGGAAACAGAATATGGAATTCATTATTAAACTGTGGTTTGTCTCCTTTGCTGGCTTGATTTTTACTTCATAGTAGAAAGAGCATGACCTTTAGGGTCAAACCTATCTTAACATCCCAGCTTTGCCCTCCTTAGTGGCATGACCTTGGGGGAAATTCCTTAACTTCTTTGATCTTCTCGGCCCTTTATCTGTAAAGTGTGTTTAAAAATAATCTCATGGGGCGCCTGGGTGGCTCAGTCGTTAAGCGTCTGCCTTCGGCTGGGGCCCTGGTCCCAGGGTTCTGGGATCGAGAGTGCCACATCGGGCTCCTGCTCGGCGGGGGGCCTGCTTCTCCCTCTCCCATACCCCCTGCTTGTGTTCTCTCTCTCGCTGTCTCTGTCAAAGAAATAAAATCTTAAAAAAAAAATAACAATCTCATAAGGTTGATGGGAGTATTAAATGAGGCAACTTATGTAAAGCACTTGGCCCAGTTCCTGGCACATGGTAGATGCTCACTAAATATTAATGCTCCTCCACAGGAAACAACTAATGCAGTTCTGAATGTGTTTCTCTACCCGGTCATTTGTCTGAGCAAATGGCCCTTTGTCTGGAGACGCCTCCACTTCTCTAGGCTTCAGTTTCCTTATTGGTAAAATGAGGCTAACAAAGATACCTATGGCATAGGTCCATTGTATGGATTTAAATGACATAATGCATGGAAAAGCATTTGGCAAATGCCTGGCACAGCATGAGAAGTGAATGTTTGTAGGTATTATTACTGTTTTATTATTACTCCACATTCTCTCCTTGGCACTGCAAAAACTCCACATTCTAATAGAACAAATGGTGGTGTTGCTTTGGATAGAAGACTGTCGGGATGATTTCTTATTTTTATAAAATGTTATAAGTAATTATTAATTTGTGCCAGAAACCTAAATATAACTTTTGGCACATAATAGCAAACTCTTTGTCACTGGCACCATACCACCTGGAACTCTTGACAAATAAATTGATATTTTGTCGAATGTATTTAAGCCCGAAGTTATGACAACGCAACATAGTGAAAATGACCTCTCAGGGTAGTGTCTTAAAGGCCCAAAAGATAAAGATGTTTCTAGAGAAGTAAACATTCTGAGTTTCAAAATGAGATATCACATTATTCCTTGTAAGAACAGAGCATTGGGATTTCTCATTTGAAAATAAATGGAAGACAGGGTAGTCTGCAATCTCAAGGTAGAATTTTTTTTTTTTTTTGCTTTTTATATAACAATTCTGGTGATGTTTACTCACTTTAAAAATAATCTAGGTTGTTTCCTTTCCCAGGGACCTTAGGATCAGTTGTTTTACCTAGAACAGACTTTCACGGTCCCATCATTCCTAAGCTGGTACCTTTCCCTTAACTACCTGAAGTCCTTCCAGGGCAGTGCTGAATCATCAATGAGAGATAACTTTAGGTACAGTGTATTGTTAGTCATGAGTAAATTTTATTTTCTTCTCTTAAAAATTGGTAAACCTTACATGGAGGGTTTAGCAGTTCTCTAGCAACTTGAATACCCAAGTCTATTAATTTGAGTGTTCCAGTCCCTGACAACACTGGAAAACAAAACTATATGATACAGTGAAAATCAGCCCACCGAGCAGACTTCTGAACACTAAAGTGGTACGTGGTGCTTGTGTGTGTGTGAGAGAGAGACAAGAGGAGGCAGGGGAGGAGGAGGAGGAAGAGTGGCAGTCAGCTGTTGTCCTGCTGTATGTAAATGAAGAGTTTTTGAATTTTTGACCGAGATTTGGGGGCCTGTTGACTTAGCCACTGACTCTTAGAGCTTTGGGCGAGTCACTGAATTTCTCCTATGAGAGGAGGGATGATAACATATCACACCTTGCTGAGACACGGACATGTTTATGTTCCATGGAGCAAGAGAACTCCTTTGCGTGCAAGGTCTTTCAAATTCAGATATTCTTTGGTGATAAGCAAAAATACAAAACCTCGGCTGCTTTTTTATGTGGCTTGCTTTGGGAGAGGCTTGAGGATCCTTATCCTCACTCTTGACTGGCTTCCTTCGCAGGGACAGGCGTTTTCTACCTTGTACACTCACAGTTTCCTTCTTTTGCCCTTCTCACTACCAACATACATTTATTGTGTACCCCTTGGATGCAGGCAATGCATCACTTCCTTTTCATTAGGGAAAGGGAAACTTATTTATTTGTTTATTGGGAGAGAGGGAGAGAGTGCACACTCACATGCGTAAGTGAGTGGGTGGGGGAGGAGTAGAGGGAGAGGGAGAGAGAGAATCTCAAGCCGACTTCACGCCCAGTGTGGAGGCCAATGAGGGGCTCAATCTCAAGACCCTGAGATCATGACCTGGCAGAAATCAAGAGTTGGACACATAACCGACTGAGCCCCCCTGGTGTCCCAGGAAAGGGAAAGTTCTTATTCACAGGATTTGAGGACATGGTTTTTAAGGCATGGATTGTCAATCTATTGCCCTGGGGTCTCAGGCAACTCTCCTGAAGGTGTCCTGTATAGTACCTGAGGTGTGTGTGAAGGAAAAAATATGAGTAGAAATTGTGTTGTAATATTAGGCCCTCTTGAATGTCTTCAAGTGATGTTATATGGAGACTCCCAGGGTTAAATACACCCCACAGTCTATTTCTGTGTAAAGTATGAATTCAGCATTAAACTGTTATGTATTATTTGTAGCTCTTTGTTGATGATGTTGGGGAATTCTTATGGTTGATCATAATGCCTTCACTTGGCTTTAAAAATTGTTTAATTTTCTAAATATCCAAGTTAAACAGAACAAGGTGAATGATTTCTGACCCGTATACATTTTTGAAAGACTAATATTAAGCACAAGCAACAGGATATCGTTCTAGAATGTACCTTGTATCTGTTTTCAAGAAAGGCACAGTGTAGTATACAAGCATGTCAAACATATGTATTCTCAGATAAAGACTGAAAGCAAACACAGATTAAATATGTATAAATCAGCAAAGGCCCAGCTTTATGAAGTTTGTACATGCATATCAATTACTGGAACACTAAAATAGACAGGAGTAGCTACAAAACCTTCAATATTAAAAATATCACGACGTGTTGAAGTCAAATAAAGGATCTTGGGTATATCCCCTTGACTCTGAGAGCCACAGAATGTTAGATATGGAAGAAACTTCAAATATCATCCTGTTTAAACCCCTCATTTTACTGATGAAGAAACTCAAGCCCAGAAGGGAGAGGTGAGTTTCCTGATGCCACAGAGGGAATAGGGAAAAATCAGAAAAATCCAGAAAGTGCAGTGTCATAGAAGCTAAGGAGAGAATTTTAAGAGCAGATAAAACTGGTGTGTCATCACAAAGAGGTTGAGGATGAACCACTGAAAAACTGCCCTTGGATTTGGCAGGAAGGAGATCACTGGTGAACTCAAAAGAGAAATATTGGTAGATTGGTGAGAATAGAAGCAGACTGTGGGATAGAAAATGGAGGCAATTCAGATGAGGAGAATTGAGAAAGCAAAAGGAGGAAGATGGCCAAAAACATGGCAGGGTGAAAGAGTGATGTTATTTTTATATGGAGCTTTGAGCATGTTTTGAAAAAGGTAGAAAATGAGCCCTGAGCCCCAAATTTACCATGTTTCTATGATAGAAAATAAAAAATTGTAGAGTTGATTGGTCCCTCCAAACCAGCACTGCCTCCCAAAGCAAAGAACAGAGTAAGCCCCAAACCCGAACCCTGCCACATTCAGGCTAATTGTGCAGAAGGAGGGGCCCAGGCCAGAATTTAAGTGGCGGAGACTTGCCAGCCCCAACCTTCCTCTAATTATCTTTGATGAGCATATGGACTCTCTACCTTTCCCTAAGCCTCAAACTTATACTAAACCCATAACATTTCACTTGTTAATAACGCTCTTCTCACATAGTAAGATTGAAATATATGTTGGGGACATTTGTTCAAGAAAGCCACTGGGTGTGTTGACTCCTAATTGGAGCTAATTAATTAGGGAAACCACTCTGAATTCCTATTAACTGGGCTAAGTTGGACGGGCTTGAAATCACGGTCCCTCTCAAATTATGAACATAGAACTGGTCTCTTTGTGGTTGTAAATCTCGATCAAGGTCTGGGTTGGCATTTCAGTTGCTTATTAGTTGATATTCTGGCTGGTGCTTGAGTCAGATATTGGGCTAGCTCCATGGATGGTTAAGGCATCTTGAAGGTATTACTGGTGGCTGCAGACGTGTGCATCAACACCATTCATACGTGTGGGTGCAGCAGAGGCGTAACCAAGCAAGGACACATCAAAGGCCATCAATCCAGGGCAACCCCGTGGATCTGGGGCTGAAAGCATATTGAAATCAAGTATGCGGCCATTATGGCTTTGCATGACAATCGCATTTAATTCTCAACAAGATCCCTGTGTAGTAGACATTATTATGCCCATATTACAGTTTGGAAAACTGAGACTCAGGTTAAGAGACGTGGTAAAAAGAGCAGTTAAGTGGCAGAGGTGAGACAGAAACCCAAGTCCGACTCCAAGTTGCCACACATTCTATGAGGCTCCCATTATAGGTGCTTCGCCCTGCCCTCCATTCCCATTCTGTATAATTCTTCCCTGTCACTGAAGCCTATTTCACTCTTTTCAAGAATTCTGTATATTTGAGCTCTCTTTCCTATTAAAATCTGCTTTCATGGTAGGCTCTGCTATGAGTCACGTGCATCATGATATGAATTTACACAGTGCCACCTCTTCCAAAGGGATTTGTATCTTATATATTTTCAATGCAAAATGAAAGTCTAGGCCTTCTGTCAAAGGGGCTTCTGGCATGAGTGAGCAGGAGGAAAGAGCTATTTGGGGGCGAGGGTCAGAGGACCCATCCCAGCACCTGTGACTTGCAGCCAAGGAAGCAGCACCTCTTCTGCTTATATATAAAGCTGGCACCAATCCCATGCTTAGACTGGCTATGTTTGGACAAAGGGAAGCCCGGCCCTGGAGGGAGATGGGAAAAGATGCCCTTTAAGGTCCTTCCCATCCCAGAGATTCAATAAGCCTATGATTCGATGACTCAGAGGGGTGAGCAATTATCTAGCGATATCAACTGGGAGAGACCAGACCAAAAAGAAATCTACTTTCTGACTCCAGTGGTCGGTGTTGGTTGCTCAGAAACACCCCAAAATAGCTCAAATCTTTGCTTCATTTGGTCAGATCATCCTCTGAGTATCCTTGCTGCTCTAGGGAGAATCAACTTTCATTAAAAGTTGGGGGGGGCTAAAATCAGGCAAGATTTAATGTTGGAAAAGCTCTCAGAGCTTATTCACTCCAACCCTTTCATTTTAGAAAGGGTCGAACTGAGACCCAGAGAGGCCATGGTCTGTTAGAGACAGAGCTAGAGCCGGAACCCAGGTCTCCTGGCTCCCAGCCCAGAGTTGTGTTTAACGTACTCCACTGTCTGGTAATATCCTTTTCCAAACTCATGTTTTCATTCAGTCGCTGGTAAAGCCAGAAAGATATAACCACCAAAGTGAAGTTTAGCAAGGGAAACAACTCCCTCTTCACTCTATCCCGTCCCACTAGGGGCCTTTTCTTTTGAACAACTTGATACCCCAGTAAAGCCCTAGGCTTGGGATGCATATATTTAATTAGAGGGAATCAGCTCTTACTGTTTGCTTTTCCAATGGAACCGGCTCTGAGCAGCAGGAGAGAGGCTGGACTTCAATGGTGATTCGTTTGTGTGGTGGCTTGGCCTGTGGGTTGAGGGGAGTGCTGAGCCCGAAGCAGCGTGACCGGAGGGTGTGTCCCAGCAGAGTCCCTACCTGGATTACTGGTGTGGATGGGGGGCTCTGGGGCCCTTACCCCCTTTTTGGCCTTCTCTTGTCAGCACGGTTGGGTGGACTGGTGCACAGCACTGAGGTGACTGATCCAACGACTAGCACCCCACCTCCCACCTGAAAATCCAGGCTTTTCTCCTGCCTGGCTACAGCCTTGGCTTGATTTGCCTGCTTCAGCTTAGTCTTCATGGCAGTGACACGTGCAGACAACATGCACTTAGCAAGGAGCAAGCCCTGCTGAAGACGAAGCCTAATTCTAACCCGCACAGCAGTTTGAACAAAGAAAACCTCCTACAGATCTGCAAGGAAACAATAGGTCACCTCCAAGGAGCTTGGGATGTGTGGCTCTTCCAGCACAGTCCCACAGGGACTTGTGGTTCAAAGCGAAGGCTCGAAGGCCCCGGGGCCAGGAGCTGTGCTCACCTTCAGCCCTGCCGCTTACTAATTGTGTAGCCTTGGGCAAGTTACTTAACCCCTCGGTGCCTCAGCTTTCTCATCTGTGAAATAGACCTAAGTCAGAGGGCTGTTCTGATGATTGAAAGAGTAAATACATGTAAATCACTTAGGAGGATGCCTGGTACGTTAAAAGCACCACCGTGTTAGCTCTCCTCATACCAAAGGAGTCTTAGGAAGAACAAACAAAGGTGGGTTCCTCTGCAGTTGTTTGAAACCGCTGTTCTTTTGGCTTCTGGAATTTGGGGCCAATTAAAACACTGAGGTAATTCCCCCTCAACCGGGTATGTTAACATCATAGTGATCCCTTCTTCAAGCTCAAGCTGAAAATCTGTCTTGCGCAGATAACCTTGCATTCACACGTGTTTTCTCCGAAGAGGGGAGCGGTCCTGTTGCTGCAGCAGAAGCGAATACTGCGCTGAGTGCAGAGGAAGTGAAGGGCCCTTGTAACTAAAGTAGCAAATTAGAGATGATCTTGCTAGCAGTTTTAAAACAAATGGATTGAAAGAGATTTCAATGACTACATGCCTAACTTGGAGCTGCACTCGAAGCATTTAGTAAACATGTCATTCCAGTATTGAAAACAGCATCTAATCAAAGCATGCTTATAATTAGACATCACATATAATATTAATCTCTCAAAATTAGGTTCCGCCAGGTAAGATGCCGTTCCCTGGAACGCTGAAATCGGCTGTTTGTTCAGCCTTTTTATTATTAAAAAGAACGGGGGGGGGGTACCAAGAAACTCTCAGATCAATGAAAGCGCTTAATTTTAATTAGAGAGAGAGGAAAATATACAATATGTATGGGTAGCCTGTACAGAGAACCTCGTGCCAGTAAAACCTGCCTCAAAAGGTATGACTCTATATTAATTTAAATCAGACAGACATTGGCACTGTGTTCTTTTATTTTTCATTAACATTTTGATTTAGAACAACAGATTGCTGCAGTGAGGGGACAAGAACGACAGCCAGTGAGCCATCTGCCGAGCATCTCACTGACGACTCCACTAGCGAAAGAAGCCAGTGACTCTGGAATGTATGCAAGAGGGACACACACCATTAGCTAAGTGACAGGATGAAAGATGGGAAACTTTGCCGGGTCAGAGGAGACAAAGATGGAGAAGGCAGAGCAGAGCCCACTCGGATTGGAACTTGAAAAGATCCGAGTAATGGCAGCAAGCCCATAGGATGGTGCTCTGTGGTGGGTTTGCTCAAAGGGATTTTTTTTTTTTTTTTGATCACATGGGATTCGTTTTCCAGATCAGTGAAGATTTGCCCCTTTCAACACATGCACTCTTGAGCCATTTGAGATGGAAATCTTTCTAAAATGAACCAATCCCCCTCTCCCTGCCTTTTTAAACACAGTAGAGCACTAGCACACCAAGGCAGGGGTGGGGGCGGTCAGCCTGGGGTGCCAACAAGAAGAGGGTGTGTTATACGTATAGGATTTAAAGACAGTAATAAACTGTCTAAAAGTCTGCCTCTTATTACCACCGGGCATGGTACTCTAAACAGTATCAGTGAAACTCTAACAGTATCAGCCACTCTAAACAGTATCAGTGAAAAAAAAAATACTCCTCCCAGCTGGGAAGGACCTCTCCCGATCACCCCTTCCCCGTGGTAGGCCAGTGTAATTAAATCAACACAATTCCATTTTCTATTGGGGGATTCTGGGTCTTTATCGGGATCTCCAGTCCCAGGACTGGCTGTGTCGTCCGTGAGGCTATTTGGCCTCTCGGGCCTCTCTGTCCCTGCACTAAATAGTCCTGGACTGCCGTACCTTCATAGCTGCTGATTCTGCAGGCTTTTGCCTCACTGTCAACTGTCACATTTCAGGACACCTGCTTCTAGGAGCACCCCATTTCTAATATGCTATCTTCAGTAACCTAGGAAGTATTGAACGTTGTCAGCCTCGCAGTGAGAGAAGAGATAGAAGGCTATGAAAATAGAAGATTAAAAGCACAGTAATCTGTATCTTCTGCATAATAAGGCATGGAGGTGTGGGATGCATTGTAGAAAGTTTTCCTTCAAAAATGGCTAAAATAAAAATAGCACTCTCTCACTGCTGAGAGATGTGTGCTTCAATTATCTGGAAAATTAGCTAATGTGGAACCACTCATTCCTCTCCAGTGCTAGTTACATGGAGACAGCATGGTGAATGGAAAGAGCTCAGTATTAGGAGGCAGATTTGGGTCCTATCCCTGCCACTTACTGGGAACGACACATTTAGTTCTCTGGGCCTCAGTTTCTTTAGCCATGAAATGGGTATTGCCTTGCCTCCCTTACTGTGAAGTGGGTATTACACCAGCCTGCATCCACGCATGCTCCCAGTAAAGTGCACAGGTCACTGTCTCTTTCACCCTCCTCACACTGGACCTGGCACATACCTTCAGGAATGATCTTCCCTTCCTTCCTTCCTTCCTTGATCCATTAAACTCTGAAGGCACGTTTATGTTCATGCATGTATGCCAATTAATTACTGGGGTCTTTCCTCCAAAAGGGCTTGGAGGGCTTCTCACTCAGAAAAGCCTAAGAAGAGAAACTATCTTTAGGTAACCTGTGTAAGATGAGCTATGGGGACCCCAAGTCAAAGCGGACCCTCTGGTCAACCGGATTTGCATTAAGAGAAGCTGAGTCCCCATGCTAGCTGCTCTCATCTCCCCCCCCCCACACCCCCGAACACACCCCCACGCAGCAGAACACAGGGCTTGCGGAACAAAGTAATGATCCTTTATTAGCCTTTCTTGCAATTTCATCAACTTTGATGCCGTTCCATCTCAGCTTTGTCTTGTTATTTTATCTCCAAAAGGCACTTCCTCCTATCTCGAAAGAGAGTTTGGGCTCAACCTGCCTCCTTCCAGTTGCGCACACTGAGGCTGAGCCTCTCTCTTCGTCGACCCCCACCCGCACCCCGTGGTGCTCACTCAGTGAGAACCCGACAAGGGAGGAGCTAGGGACCACTGTAGGGGTCTTGTTCTCGCCACACAGTCTAACTTCACACCCTGGACAGGGAGGGGACATACTGGTCAGCACTACGAGGGGATGAGCCACGTCAAGGAGTTACCTTTTGGATCCCACCTCTCTGTCAGCCTCCCTATAGGATCCCCACGGGCCAGGCTGGCTCCACAGGGGAGTGAAAGTAGCATCCATCCAAGCAGTGTGATTTGGAGGGTGACCCAAATGCCACCAGAAATAACTTTCTTGTGGGCCTGTGTCGTTTCCAGAAGGCCCCTACTGAATTGTGAATATGCTGTTATTGGGACCAAAATGGCGTGGGGGGAGGAGGGGCACTGAGAAGCTGAATGACTCGCCACTCTTAAAAGTGACCGTCTTGCTCATTAGCTCAATATTGATTGATTTAGTGGTTTTGATTTGTAGCTTGATTCTGTTTAGTGAAGAGCAGAGAAGTGTGCCCACTGGTGGTAGCATTTACTGCACACCAGGCGTTACGCTGAGCGTTTGATGTGAATTCTCCCTATCAGTCCTCATTGCCACTCTAGAAGGGAGGCAGGTTTGTGACTGTCTTTCCACAGAAAGAAACCGAGACACAGAGTGTTGAGGTCACTTGCTGAAGGTCCCACAGCTGGAAGTGGCAGGCTCAACCTTTGGAGCCCACACAGTGCTGCCTCTAATATTCAGAGCCCAAACTTGCCTACTGCACTGAACAAAACCAACCCTGCACAGAGAACCTGTTCTACCTCCGTGCAAGGCAGCAGGGGGCTTGGGGGAGTCGAGGAACAGGCCACGAAATATAAATTCTGCTGTGGAGGCGGGTCTCGGGTGGGACATCTTGGTGGAGTCCGGGGCATCCTCTGAGCATACTGAAGGGCTTGCACTGCTGAGCAAGGGAGGGCAAGGAAAGGTGCAAAGCACCCCCAAACTCTCCAACGGAACTTTCTGATATCATTTGAATTAAACCAACTTGAAGCTAGAAAGGATCTTTGGGGTCACCTAGTCTAGTGCCCTTATTTTACAACTAGGAAAAGGGGAGGCCTGGAGAGGGGTGGTCATATGGCTAGTTCATAGTGGCAGGGCAAGGGCAAGGTTGTATCTTCCGTAACGTATCGCCTCCCTTATATGTGTGCAAGACTTGAACTCTGAACAAACCAGATACTTCAGCAGCTCAGTTCGAGCCAACCACCTCTAAATAGCCCCTCTTTTTTTTTTTTTGCTAGCTTAATTGGAATACACGATCACAATCCTAAGACCATGTCTTCAGGCTCATTGAGGGAGGCTGTCAGAGGACCTAGTTGTCCTCACTGATTTTGAGTTCAGAGAGTAAAGATGTCCCCACACAGCATGAATGGACTGAAACTTCTCAGACTGTATTTACATTCTCAGCTGGCATCAGCTCTGGGCGAAGGGTTCTGTATATTTACTTCCCACTTGGTAAAGTAGACCTGCCTTTGACTTGCCTGATATTGGTTCCTTTCAAGCTTCCGGGGGCGGGGAGCCCCTCGTTCTCCACGAACAGGGCTTGGCGAACAAGGTCAGTTCACCTTTCCACCCTTATTGTTGATTTCAGACTAGGGCCACTTCCTGCGGTTGCAAGAGGCCTGATTTCGGCTCGCCCTCACTGCCTTATTTGAGGCACAGCAACCAGTGATCTCTGTAGCATGATAGAGAACTTTCTAAGGGCTTTCTCCTCCCCTCCCGCCAAGGCAGGGAGTCCCTCTCCACGCGCATGGGAGCCATGCAGAGGACAAGGTGAAAGCGAGTTGCCTCTGGCAACAGGGTCTCCTTCAGCTGAAGGGAGGAAGCGGGGGCGGGGGGGGGAGAGCTTCAGGATTGGGGGTGGAGGGTGAAACTTGATGGACTCTGTCTGGGCCACAGGGGCAGCTGGGTAAGGCAGCCACAAATCTGGAGCTAAGAATAGTGAGACCTCTTTCGGGTTCATCGTATTGACACATTTCACACTACATTTCCTAACGGGCCGCCTCGTTGGATAGCGTTTTTAGTCACCTTTGGAGTCTGCTATTGAAAAACCCCTTTCTTGTTTCTTTTTAAAATAACCTTCTGTTGGTGTTGAACTTGAAAAGGTTGTCAGATGGAAGTGTTTATGTGCTCTCATCTCAGCTAAAATAGAGTAAAGATGAAAGTATCCAACACATATATTTACTGAGTACCTGGAGGGATATAATTCAGGGGATGCAGTGATATCTGAGCTGCCGTCAGTGATGTAGCTCTATGCTTGACGTCAGCTGTATGCGTGCCAGGGCAAAATGAATGGTCCTCTGGCTGTAATCAATTTACTTCATTCCAACAATTGGCAATTGTATTTTCAAGCAACTGGCAATTTCATCTGCTTTACCAAGTTCTCCAAAAACACACAACTGAGGACCAATTGCAAAGATAAATATTAACAATCAAAGAAAGGCCATCTGCTGCAGTGGTCAATGCTGGGAACAACAGAAGTCCCTTGGCAATCTGGCCAAGTCTGAGGGCACACTCATCCCACCTGACTGAGACGCCCCCTCCCCCACCACCTTCCTGCCCCTTTACTCTCCCTTTCCTGGAATGAGGTTGGCATTTAAAAATATAGCAGAGCTCTGCTAGATGCGGCTTGTCCTTGCAACAAAACTCCAATTGATCAGCTCCTACCTACAAGGATTCCACAAATAACTACATCTTTTCCTCATCCCCTTTGAGAGAAAGGCCAACAAATAAAGAGCTGCTGTGATCGCTTTAGGACTCTGCTCAGGAAATCTGGAGACCTGAGTTCTGGTCTCAGTTCTGTGACTGGCTCTGTGATCTCAAGCTCTCTCCTCTCTGCAACCCTTCTCTTCCGCATAATAGTCAGATGTCGGGCTAGGTGATCTCTAAGGTCCCATCTGTCTATAACAGTCTATATTTCCAATAGCGGGGGTTTAGTTCTAGAAACCTCTCTCTAGGCGCAGTATATTCCTCCTAGTCTCCTGCACCTTCTGCATCTCCAGGCCTACTGACGTGACGTCTGACTTGACATACTTCACAATCATACTTTACTTCATGGTTTTCAAAACACTTTCACATTCATTCTCTCACTCGATCTTCATAAACTCCCTGTAAGGTACCCAGCTCAGGGATTAGTATTCCTGTCTTGTAGATGAAGCAACTATGACCTAGACAAGTAAACTGACTTCTGCAAGGCCATAGGGCCACATAAGAGCAGAGATGGAACAAAGAACCAGGGCGTTCTGACTCCAAGTCTGGTGCTTTATTCCTTTGACAGATATAATATTCATAATGGCGACTTAACATTTGTTGAGTGCTCACTATATACCAGGTGCTTTCTTCATATTTTCTCGTTTAATTTTTACTGCCATCTTATGAGGTGGATGCTACTATTTTCCCCATTTGTCAGACAGGAAAACTGAGGCTTGGAGGGGTTAAGTGCCTCACCTACCCCCAGAAAGCGATGGGTCCATGACTTGAGCCCAGACAGCCTGACTTCTGAGCATAACCACCATTGCTATACAGCCTGTCCTGAGCTATTTAACATGTACCTTAAGAGAGGATGGAAGGTCAAGCTCTGGCTTTGGTTGCCCTATCTGAGGGAGGAATAATGATCACTCCAGAAAGGCCAAGGCAACTCATCAGTCAGCAAATATTTATTAAGTATTTGCTGTGTGTTCAGACCTGTGCTAGGATGGAGATATTACAGGAGGCGAAGGTGTAATTATAAACCTCAGTGAATTGGGAATCTGGCTAAATGCATAAAATTGGGTAACGGTTATATAAAATCATGGCATATATATATATGCCATAAAGCGACACTATGTGACACAATAATTTATAGACATTAAGAAAACAAATTTTTAGAGAACATTTAAGGACTCTGGAAAAATGGTCCCTATATAATACAAAGTAAAAAGGCAGGATACGCATCTCTCTACATACGCTAAAACCCAAGTTTGGGGCGATTTTTTACTTTACTTGGATGGTTTTTCTTATCTATATTTTTGAAGTGTTTTTTTTTAATGATGAACATGAGTTAATTTTCCATTTTAACTTGTATAATCATAGCAAAATACCCTATGCTTTAAAAATCTGGTTGGGGTACTATGACTTATACTCATAAAACAATTAGAGAAAAAAGCAGCAAATGGGAGTGTAATAAACCTTGTGGTGCTGCTTTGGTACAACACTCTGCTGGTAAGGTTGCAAACCATGGTGGGCTAAGAGCCCACTCTGGGAATCTGGCCGTCTAGACCCTCAGCTTGCTTCTGCCACTAGGGAGCTGCCACGCATCGACTCTGGCAAATCTCTGCCCCTTCCTTGGCCTCACTACCCTTATCCACAAAATGAGGTAGTTGGACTAGAACTACTTGCTCTATCTCCAACAGTCTGTGATCTATGACAGGACTTCAAGACTTAGTTTGGCTCATTTGTGACTATAAATCAGAGGGTGGTAAGATGACAGGCTAACATCGGAGGCACTAAATAGAAGATACCATTACGTGTGGCGCCCGAAACTCGTGCTTTCCTGCATTTCTAATTCACTTGCTGTGGATTTATTCTTCCTCTCTGCTACCTATTTATAAAAGACCAGGCTGTTATTATTTTCATATGTAACGTCATGGCATCGCCGTGAAAGTTAAAACAAAAGGGATTATGTTGGGAAGACAACACAGAGAAGTGCTAAGAAGGAGAAGACCCGCACTATAATCTCGGTTCAGCCATCCACTGGCTGTGTGACTCTGAGAAAGTGACTTAGCCTCTCTGTTCCTCAGTTTCCTCATCTGAGAGGGGAAAAAAGATCAGTGATCCCTTGAGGATGTACAGCAGTTGGCTTGGATAGGAAATGAGAAGAGGAGGTGATGCAGGCAGAGCAAGGGCACCCTGGGGTAGGAAGGAAAAAAAAACTGCTTTTGGTCATCACCCAGGTTTGGGCCTGCTGGAGACACCATGCTGGCAGATCAGCCCCAGAATACAAAGGAAGAGAGGGTAGGAAAAGGACTGCATGGCCCTGTGGTCCTCAGCAGGATCCTTTCTAGTGAGTCTGTGCTTGTGGAATTAGCTAGTTAACCTTTGCTCTGGGGAGAAAGGAGGCTGGAATGCTGGAAAATCACATTAGCAAAATTTCTCTTTTAACCTCTTCTGTTATCTCCTTCCTTTGCTATTTTTGGTCTGACTTAGGCAAGCAACATCAAAAGAAGAAAATCCATCCACTCAAACTGATATGCTCTCAACTTCCATCCACACATCACCCTTAATTAAAAGAACTCAGAAAAATCACAGCTGGGAGAGCTCAACTGGCACCACATTCTTCCTTGTCTAAGTGGAGATTCCAGGATCCACTTTTCCACTCTCCCACTCTCCACACATGAAAATAGACTTTACATTTGACGAAAGGTTGTTCTTTCCTTCGAGCCAGCAAGTGCCAAGGTTATCGTATTACTATCCATGCTGCTTTTCCCCAAGCATATCTAGTTCAGATTAAAAAAAAAAAACACCCAGAAGGGAGCATGTCCTTTTAGACAATCCCACTCAACAGTGACATGATTGAACCTAGTGGTGTGTATGCACTGGCTTTTGGGATCATCAAGTCAATTCTTTCTCCTTTGCTTTGCCCTAAAGCAAATCCCTTATGCCCGAGGCAGCACTGTGAGTACTCAAAAGTGACCCCATCTGGCCTGGTTTCAGCTACAGACGCACAGAGGGTACACCCTAGTTTGGAGGGCTTGAGGGATGGCCAGAGATGGGAAGAATCTCTTCCACAGTTTGGTTTTGACTAATTCTATTCCTCTCCTCCACTCACCAACCGCCTCAACACTCCATGTTAATGCCAACTACCATTTATTGAACGCTTACTCTATGCCAAGAGTGACGTTAAATATTTCACATGGATGATCTGAGTCAATCTTCACAGCCACTTTATAAGTCAGTTATGATTATATTCATCTGCACTCTGCAGATGAGGAACCCGAGGCTCAGAGAGGCTAGGTCATTTGCCCCAGGTCACGTGACCAGGAAGAGGCAGAGCCAAGATTCAAATGCAGGCAGTCCAATTTAGAGCCATCCTTTGTCCTCCAGTTGCTCCCAAACTAAGTAGGCGAAAGAGTAGCCCCTGGCTCTGGAGAGTTAGGTGCGGAACCTAAGGGCCAGCAGTGAGTGCACACAGAGCTTGGCAGCTCTGGGTCTCTCCGCCCAGGGGCAAGCTCAACTTTCCTCATTGTCTTTCAATCCTCTCGGTCTCCAGATCTACAGACAGCCAAAGGAAGAATGGGGCACAGGAAGAGTTGGGACTGACAGAAACCAGGAGGTCAAAGGACACCATTAGTAACCCTTGCACGAAGTGGACTGAACTCTTGGAAGAGGCTGTGATATTTACTCAAAGGGTTGACTGGACTCAGAGATGTGCCAGAAGTGGGTCTCTGTTGAGCTGTCATCATCTGGATGGCAAGAGCCTAAAAGGATTAGACTAAAAGGATTAGCAAATGCTCAGTGTCACTAGGCAGCGGAAGGACTAGGGGAAGATGAATGCAAGTGTGCACGCCAGGGCACTGCGTGCTCTAGGAAAGAAAGGGGGGTACGAAGTGCCTGTCTCCTCAGTTCCCTGGGCTCTTGTCTGTGGGGCCCATGGAGGAATCTCCCTCCCTAATGGGCCAACGGTGCCCCCCCAAAATGAAGGGGCTTCCTCCTGGGAGGCCCGGAGCACCTCCTTGCTTCTTTTCCTTGCATCCCTCAGCAGGCAGCCCTATGTCTGAGAGAAGCTCTAGGGCTGAAGAGCCAGTCCCCTGGGAGCCTGGCCCAACTGTTTTCTTCCGAATCAACCATCAGAGAGACACGTGGATGCCTCCTGGGCCTTTGGGAAGTCAGGGGGCTACTTGTGTACTGTTTGCATAATGGCTTGTCACAAAAGAACAGAAAGGATGATTCATTTTGGGGATTGGAAGTAGTTGGACTTAGGGATAAAGAAGACCATTTATTTGGGAGAGAAGACTTGAGGTCTTCCCTTGAATCTGTAGTCCTTAGATGATGCAGAAAACTGCATCTCTGAGTTCTTTGACCACAGAGTGTATCTGAATAGCTGTCGTTCCCAAGAAGCAAACTGGATGGGTTTGGAAATTTGGATGCACGGGTGAGGGATATAGAAGGTCATGGTGGTAGGCTGGTGATCTGAAAGGATGCTGGGATGGTTTTCTTGGCAGGAAAAAATAACCTTGGGTTTGGGGAAGAGCCGAAAACTATAGAAAGGCTCAGAGGGCAGCTGTTCAGGAAGGAAATCTGGTCCCTAAAGTGACAAGAGATTTTACTTTCCAAATGAAATGAGGTTTCTGTTTTTAGGACAAAAAGCTCAAAGGATTTTAAACTAATGATTATGTTGATAATAATAATATCCAATATGTGCCAGGCACTATTCTCAGTGCTTTATGTGGATTTGCAAATTGTCTCATTTTGAAACTCTCCACAACCCTATGAGGTGAAGACTATTATTATCCCCACTTTATAACTGGGAAATCTGAGGCACAATGAAGTTAAGTAAACTTGCCCCAAGCTCTCACAGCTAGCAAGTGGAAGAGGTGAGATGCGAGCCAGGATAAGCCACAACTGGCTAGAAGCCCTGTCCATTGGTTTCAAGGATTTATTAGTTGGATCATAGTCTTGTAAAGCCAGAGAATAGATGGATATAAAGAGAAGTTTCTAGATGTAGATGAAGAATTTGAGGGGCTTTCATTTTAGATGATCTTTCCTCAGTAAGAAATGAAGTGAGACTGTTACTAGAAGAGGAGATGGGAGGGATTAGACAAGAGGGAATGGTAGGTGTCAAAAATGGAAGCCTCCTTAGAGATCATCCGGAAGAACCTTCCCATTTTACCAAAGATAAAAACTTCAACAGAGAACAAGAGTGACTTGGCTGAGGTCATCCAGGTAGGTCTCCTAATCCTGCTCCATTGTTCATTTCACCATGCCCCTAATCCCCTACAGTTTATACTGCTTTCCAAGGCCATAAGAAACATGGTAGCTCAAGTGTTATATATTCTGTAATTTACTTTATAAGACTTCAACATAAATTGTGTGGTATAGATGTGGGTTATTTAGTCTGAATCTACACCCTGGTGAGGGGGCGGGGTCCAGTTACTCTTACTGGGAAATACACAGTGCAGGAGTGGTTATCTAGCATTTAAAAATTCCAACCAAGAAGTGGTCCTACAAGCACTTCGGGTATCTTTATCTCTAGTGAACACCACAGGCTTTTAAAATTAACATTAAATTTCTCATTGGTGACCTCGGTAGTGTTCAATATATGTTGATTGGCTAGAAGTATGGTAGAGGTGGTCCCAAACTAGCAGAAAGAAGATATAAGGATCTAATAAGCTCTACAGTGTTATCCCTTAGAACTGGTACCCTAGAGTTAATTTGTAAATAGTCCTGTGGGCAGCCACTAAAGAGGATTCTTGGTTACCTGCAACCCACCACTAGAATATTGTTTGTCTGCCCCAAGTGAACCTTCAGGCAAGGTGCTGTTGGAGCACCTAAAAGGAAAGGCAGCTGGACTTGACTGAGCCTACAGAACAGGCTGTCCAATTATTTTTATGCCTGCTTGCTATTTTAATGAGAAACAGAGTTTTGTCTAAGGCTTACTTTTAAATCTGATAGTGAGGTTATGGGGAGAAGACCTATAGTCCTCCCTTTAACAATGGCAAGTTACTGATATCCAACAAAACATACCCAATCATCTGAATGACCAAACTGCCTTAGGTCAGTTTATACAGCTCCACACAACTAACTATACGTCTCTATTTTGGACCCAGGTCTAAAGTTAATAAGCCTTTGTCTTGGGGTGTTTGGGAAGCTCCCACCCTGGGTGAATGTTGGCAGGGCTGTACTTGACCTGGTGGCCTCCCATTTGTGGAGCTGGGATTTGCATTTACCAGAATCTAAGCAGTTTCCCCTACAGCACCCCCGGTAGTACCTCTTCTGACCTGCTGGGCACTTGTAAATGACCCTGTGCCAGCATTCAGCTCTTGCTGCACGCCTCAGCATTGCCTGGAGGAAGGTTAGTCATGGTTAATCAACCACGAAAGGCCACTGGATATACAGTGTATGCATACAGGACCATAAGTGTGTGCACCAAGGGGAGAAAGTTCTGCCATATTGAGGTACCTTGATGGCACACCAGGAGGAGAAGGTCAAATAGTTCTTTTGTGCAGGAGAGATTTTCTGATCTTCTCAGTACTTTTAACGACAAGTTAATAGAACTTCCCTCAACTAGCAACTTAGCTGCTAGAGGAAGGGGGATAATGCAGTGCAGACGGCAGAGACTCACACCTTCCCCAAGGCCTGTTGCAGATGTTCTGTTTGTCCCACAGTGGTTTTTAAAAAAATGGATTTAGGTGTCTTCGGGTGAGGGGCATGGACTCTCCAGATGGCCGCAAGCCCCACCACTCCACACCTGGCCCAACTGACACATTTATGCGATCCACCTGGCCCCTGTAATCATTGGAGACTTCAACCCCAGTTGAAATTGAGTCCAGGCTCTAGAGGCAGCAATACCTCAGCTAGAATCCTGGCCTCACAAATTAGCCAGCTGTGTGACCTGGAGCTAGTTGCTCATGTATGTTTTGAACCACCCCCGATTCCTCTTTTATAAAATGAAGATGAGAGTACCTCCTTTCTAGCAATGTTGGGCTGATTCCATGAGATAAGGCATGTAGAAGTCTTAGTGCCATGTCTTCTACAAAGTATGGGTTCAATGAATGATAGTCAATATTATTTCAGACTTTGTTGATAGCAAGGATGGCACAATGAATACCATATAAAGTGAGTGCAGTGCATCTGTTTTTTTAACAAATGGGCTGGCATTTGCCATACCACCTAGTTTATAGCATGGCTAAGGACTGATCATTAGCTAACAAGCAAAGAAGAGAAGTCAAAAATCAAGTCATTGCCTCATCTCTACTTACCATTGCAAAGAGCAGTTTTGCTTTGTTTACCTCAGAGACTGTGACTTGAGGTTAGTCTTAGTTCTCTCAAGTCTTGGATTTCCAACCTAAGAGCCACTCACTAATGCTCGCATGGGCCAAAAGCACCTCGCTTGCTTACAGAAGTCACGTATATGAAAGTGCCTGGTACAATGCCCGGAGCTTAGTGGGTGCTCAACAAATGTTCAGTTTGAATCCATAGATCTCTGTTTGCAGTACCAGGGCTAATTAAACTAGTGATTCCCAACGTGAGTGTGCATTAGAATCACCCATAGAGCTTGTTTAAAAAAAAAAAAAAGAGGCCTATCCTTATATTTTCTGATTTAAAACATCTGGAGTGTGACCTAGGAAATTGTATGTTTAACAAACATCTCTGGCGATTTTGATGCAAGTGGTCCAATTCAAGAAATACTGTTTTAAACTAACGAACAAGTAGCTTTGGAGATAACAATGAAATATAAGAATATTTGAGACTCTGTAACAGGTTCTGGCTGACTGTAGATGTTGGCAGCCTTTCTATCTTAAATGTGTAAAGGTGTTCACCCACACAGAGACCCACAACCACATCCACACAATTACTGCTGTGCAGGCTGGGTCCTGTTGCCTCCTGTCTCGGTCATTGCCGGTAGCCTGATCCCTTTCTGGGCAGCTGCAAGAATGAGGTCCCTGTCGCAATAAATAACTGATTGGCAAGGTACATCAGCCAATCATGGATAATTGAAAGGGAACTAGTTTTGATTGCAACATTTTTAAAAAGGTTTAAAAAATCCTCACCATCCCTCATCACAAACTGGTTTTACTTCCGAAAATATCCCACAGTAATTGTGGGGAATCTAGAGGCTGAGATCATCTGTTGCAGCAAACAACCATGCGTGGCAGAGAGGATACACTCACCACTATCAAAAAGGTGGGACTTGCAGGGTCAAAGGCAACTAACATCTTAGTGAAGAAACTCCCAGAATTTATCCAGGGAGAAAGTCGTATGTTGCCAAATAGGTGAAATGTATTTGAGGGACTCTTCCTCATCTTCAAGAGTCTCCCTGTGCTCCCTGACTGCCCACCATCTATTGCCCCCATTTTCTTGGGAAGGTGCCTTGTTTGGGGGCACTTACCTGTCTTGGAAAACTCCTCTAAGGATTCTGCAAGGTAATAGGTGGTAACCTGGTCAAAGAATTCTGGTTGGAACCTTAATGGCTGATAAGGATTTAATTCATTCACTTTCAGATGGTATGCTTGCATTTTAGCACAGGCCTTGAAGTGCCATACCACAAATAAATACAGTGTGGCATTTCTAATGGCCGACCGCCAAAAGGGGGCAATATTTAGGGTAATAGGGTGCCGTTGGGCAGCCTTCGAATGACACTGGGTGAGCTTCTAATGACTTCTCTGGAGCAGTCCTCAGCTCAGATACGTTCGAGAGTGACCTTACCTCCCTTTCCTCCCCTCTACCTCACAGTGTGTTCTTGGCACTAGCCTTGAAAATGGAGTCGATTTTTCAGTTGTTAGGGAACCAGACAGAATTCGAGTTGTGTTGTACCTCTTGATTCTCACCCTGTTTAAGGGGGGGTCAGACAGCTGAGAAGCAAAGTGGGAAGGCAGATGCCACTGCATGCCAACCTTAACTCTCTCGGGCAGGTTGTTTCTAAAAGGGACACTTTAGGGTGTGGCAAGGAGCCAAGACTCTGTCATCCTGGCTCATGAGCTACCTCCTCTCTCAGCCTGCTTTCCAGTCTCTTCCAAATCCCTACGAAAAGCAACCTTAAGTAGACGCTCTCATCAGACATCTAATCATATCACCTACAGACATGGCTGAACTGGGCACAGGGTTCCTGGGAATGTGATAGGGACATCCTTGAATCAGAATGAGCCAAATGTGTCTCTTACAGAAACTTCCTTGGAAGGCCAAGAGGTACAGATAGGGGGAAGAGCTTGTCTGGGAGAGCCTTTTTCTTTGGTAATCACGGTCTCCCTGCTCTGGACTCATTATCGAAGTGGTTTGAGAACCAGCAGCATCGGCATCACCTCGGAGTTTGCCAGAGATGCAAATTCTTGGATGCTACTGCGGACCTATTGAATCAGGAACTTCATTTTAACAAGATTCCCGGGTGATCAGTGTGCCCATAAAAGGTTGAGAGGTGCTGTTCTAGACTAAACTGTGTCCCATGGGGTGAAGGGGTCCTTGCCAGCTCTGTTTCCTCTCCTTAGCACTCCGGAGCTACCATTTAGTGTCCATGAGGGGGGAATGCTGCCTTGTAATCCCTGCATTCTGTGTGTCAGCTTCCTCACTACCTTACTCCCCCCTATGACCTCCGTCCCATGCTGGTGTATCTCCCGCTGATGCCCACGGAGGCACCTTCCAATTCTACAACAGCCTCTTTTTTTTTTTTTCTTTTGGTAGAACATATGAAAAGTTCACACTTTTTTAGACCATTTAATCGAGGTATGGTTGACATAAAAAAAAAAAAAAGCCGTACATACTTGCCTTCTGAATAAAATGAATCCCTAGGAACTGTGGCTACTCTCCCAATTACCACAAAGGCCAAGTTCAACATGGTGAAGTTGTACCTGCCCTGTGCCTTGGGTGTACTTCCACCGAACCACCCACGTGCAGGTAACTTTTTACTTTGGCCTGTAGAGGTCTTCCATGACCAGGGCCAGCTGATCTTTGTTTTGGGTAGAGCGAACAGCCACTCTGTGCATCACGACCAGAAACACACCCACTTGAGTATCTTTCCTTCCTTGAAACTGAACCATTATGGTTCCCACAATCTCTGGTTTTAAAGCAAATATTCACATTAGGTATACTAACCCCTTATCAGCCACTTTCAGCTAGATTCCTGTATTAGGGTAAAATACTGTCACCCCAAAGTAGAGTGCAGGCCCTCAAGAGGATAGATCAAGAACGGGGATATTCTGACAGAGAAGGAGCAGAAAAGTCCAGAGCGGAGAACAGTGCCGAGGTCAGTTTATCGTGAATGGGATACCAGAGTCGGGGGTCACTCAGAGACCAGCAAAAAGCCGTGGGCTGGGCAGGCAGACCCGGAGGGGCAAATTATGGCAAGAGAAGAAGTAGAAGTTTGAAAGAGGACACATTCTGCCTGTGTTCACCTTTTGCCAAGTACTGACCCCTTTTGGGGGGCTGCTGCCCTAGCTCAAGACTCATCCCACACACAGGCTGAGGCTATTTGTAGCTCTACGTCTGGAGCCCAGACATTTCCCGAGCCGGGAGGGAGTTCCTTGTGCGTCTGCACAACTCCCACACTCGTGCTGAAGAACACCCATCGCCCCCACCTAGGGTTTTAATTGCACCCTCCTGTGGACATTTTATCTAATTAGACCCGAAGTATCAAAGCCAAAGGAACAAAGTCAAAATGTGATTTCTTTTAATGGATCAGGTAAGGTATGCAGATAATATTCCTGACCCGCAGAGAAGGTAGAAAGTTTTGTGAAAGGTCCTTCAAATCTGTTTGCGGTCTCAATCTGAGGAGCTCAAAGCTAAAGCATCCGAATAAGCATGTTTACTCCCCCAAAGTTAAGAACGCTTCCTTCTCAAATTCTGGCCCTCTCTGAAAATCCATGCTGTCTGTTAATCCTTTAACCCACCGTATAAAAATGACAAATCTCTACCCACAAAGGAAGACTAACAACAACGCCTCGGGAGCCTTATTTATTTTCCAGTCTCTTAAAATGAAACCAGCCAATCACTTCTGACTACCCCTCATAATGACATTTCAAAATAAATCCACCAGGAGCCAAAACCAGAACATAAAAATCTCAACCAGCCCCCACTATTCTCTTTCCATCTTGCGGAGTAGGGAGGAAAAGGCAGAGTTACAGAAACCTCGGGTAGAGGTCGAAGTGGGGGGATGTAGAAAACTAGTTTCATTTTAGGGGGAAAAAGTTAAAATTGCGGAAAGGAAGAAAACCCGTGGCTCATTTGGCTGTAAGCACAGAGAAAGAACAATAGTTCTCTTTGTTCCTTCCACTCAAACCCTTCCTGGCCGCTCCCCCCACCGCCCCCCATCCCCCCCGCCCCCACTTAGTAGATAACAGGAAGCTGCCTTCTAGGGGAGGCAGTACACTTTGCTAGAAGCTCACCTTTACAGCCTGCTGATTGCCATCTATTTTTACGGCCCAAATGAATAGCATCACCTTCCTCCCTCCTCTCCACATAAAAAACAGATTTAAAAAAACCCATAATAAACCTTGTGAGAAGGTGACTTAAGTCTTTGGCACCACAGAGGCGACCTCTTCGTGCTTCAGTGGGCTAAGCCAGCTGGCCAGAGGGACCAAGAAGTGAGCTAAGCCAGGCAGCTTATTGAAGACCAGGCAGCAGACAGAGAGGGACAGCAGCCGAGGCACAAAGATGGGGAGCTGGGGGTGGGAGGTGGGGCTGGAGCAGTCGACACTCGTTATCATAACGCAGATCTGTTTGAGGGCAGGAGCAGTGATACTGCAGGTCTTCACCCTGAGTCCAAAGACTCCGTGAAAGAGACCAACACGAAACCAAAACCAAACCCACCCAAGAGCAGAGAGGCAGATCAGGGGAGACATTTCCTTTCCAAATGGACCTAAACGGTTAAATGGATCCTGGCAATTAGAATAATTAGATAATTAGATTGTGACTCTGTGGGCAAAGAGATGGAAACCTGTCTCAGCTAAGTACACTTGGTAGCAAAATGCGCTCAGTTATAAAGGGAGCGTGCTCTCAGCAGGTATATTTCACGGGGCTCGAAAAAAAAATAATGGAATAAAAATGTGCAGCTGATGAGTTAGATTTAGGCAGCCAAAGGGATTTTGCCTGGGGCTCCATTAGAGCCTGCACTCCGAAGTCCCACCATCACTACTGCGCCTCCATCAACAGATTTTTATTTAAGCCAACGCGTTTAGAGCACAATTCCGTGGTGAATAACCTTTAAGGTTACATTTGCCTTTTCCTTGCTTCTTGCAAACAGTGCGTAATCCACGAGCACATTTGTTGGCTGTAAAGGTGTACAACAGCAATTTTTGCAATGACAGTGCGGAGAGGGAATATGAGATCTGTGTGCTAATGAGCTGACACTGCAGAGGCTGGGGCGATGTAGTGTGGAGTGCACTACAAGTGCACAGCAGCAAGACAGGGGAGGGGACTTCAAGGGAATCCGAGGCACCTCCGGAGGAACCAGGGCAGCAAAGCCATGCAAATGAGACCCGGCCCTCCCTCGGTGTTTCCACAACCCCCAAAGCCCGGGGACGGATCAGATGGGGTTTTTCAAGAACAGACATGTAACTTAAAAACATGTGTGTACATCTCTTTTTATACACCCTGGTTGTGTGTGTGAACGCATGGATCCTGAAACCATATATTCACACCATCCTCCTTTCTGGGGTCATCTAGCCAAACTGAAAAGTCAGATAGCAAACAATTAATTTCTATGAAATGGGAACATGTGCTTCAAATCAGATGAGTCTCTTCAATAAACTTTAATTCACCTCTGAACCGAGGTCCCAAATGAGCCACGTTTCAAAGCCAAAGAGGCTTTTATTGGCCTCTTAAGACACAGAACGAAGTTGGAGTCTATCTTAAGTAAACCTCTTGGGGGTTGTGCAAAAAAAAAAAAAAAAAAAAAATTGGTTGCTGGTGAAGAAGAGTCTTTAAATATGCTGCCCGGGATTCATTGTGAGGAAACCTTCTGAATACATTGGGGGAGGGGATGCGGAGCAGGTACACACACAGAAAGCATTACCCTTTGTTTATTCTTCAGGAGTTTACCTGCATACCTAAGCCTTGGAAAGTGTGTGCCCGCCCAAGATTGGGGATGCAGGGAATATCACGGGAAGAAATCAATTCTAGGGCTGAAACTAGGAATTCTGAATGGAAACAGGGAAAAGTTTCTTTTAATTTTTGCCTTCCTGTTCCATACTGAACCAGATAGGAGAGGTGGGTGGCCAGATTTGGACTCATCAGGGGTTTTCTCCAGTTCTCCCTAGGTCTCCAGGAAGGGGCAGGAAAGAGGATCCAGGGGTTTCTTCTCTGCACAATAGTGCAATCAGTTGGAAGAATGGAACCTGGGATCACCTGCCAGGCTTTAGTCCTGAACTAGTATTATTATGTTAGCATCTGAGATATATGATCTCTATTTCTCTAGGAAAAAGAACAGTTAAGCCTGGGGGGGGGGGATGAGTTACACCTCCAGGGCTCCCATGGACCCTAGAAATGCTGTTTTCTGCATTCAGAGACTATCAGATTGTGGTTGGACTAGTCATCTTTCTCATACTAAGCTTCTAAGCAGCAGCTGCCCGGAGACAGCTTTGGGATCTGGCCCCCATTCAATGATTGTGACATTCAGAGAGGAACTGTTTCGGGGACCAGAGAAGATGGTAGCTTTCCTCCTCTGTCTTCTGAGCTGTAAAGTCTGAGAGTGCAACAGGCAGCTGGGTACACATCACTGGTTTCTGGATATTTCTCCTGTGCGTGTCTTTGTGGGCATATATGTGTATTTGGCATAACTAAAAGCAGGGTCACTTTTTTGTTTTGTCTTTCTCGTTGCCCAGTGAGCCACACCCATTATCCCACATTTTCAAGCCCCCAACCATAACCTAGCCTTGTAAGCTTTTAAACAGAAGTGCTGTGGATCAGGGGTATGGGAGCTGATCAATTTCTTTTCCTTTCCCAAGGTTGTTCTTTTATTGTCCTGGGAGGTTAAGACATTAAGGCAACTCAACACCAATATGAATGACTTATTGCCTCAATTGTTCTCAAGCCTGAGCTTTTCACAGGGCAAGGATCATTTCCTTCTTCCTACTTGGTAGGGTTCCGATAGCCCTTAGCAGATGGGTGTCAATCCGATTTGACCATAGAAGAACAGGACCAAAGAGTTTGGAAATCAATCAATCATTCCTAAGAAGTTAATTGGCACTCTTATCCCAGTCCTCATCAGTGGAAAGACACTAAAGTGAGTTGAAATAAATATTATTCATTATTATTAATAAATCCTGCTAGTTTGATGTATTTGGTTTTAAATCTGTTCTAATTGATACTTAGGAAGCTGCATTTGAGATTCAGCCTCTTGACAAGATCACAGTGCTGCAGGATTAAGAGTCAGATGTGTGTTGTAAGTGCTGTAGCGACAGGCTGGGATTACTGAAATAAGATGCAAAGTATAGACAGACATTTTGTAACTTTCACACTTAGCTGGAATTAATAAGTTCCTATTTTTGTCAATGTCGGAAAGCCAATGAATGTCAAATACAGAGTATCTCAGAACATGTTCATATAAGGATCTGTACCTTCAGCTAAAATTTTCTTAAACCTGCTGAAGTGTCACATCTCTTGCAAAGTACTTCACCCCCATCCCCTTGACCTCAGCCTTCAAATCCAAGGAACCTGTGCCCTCGGTGACCCTTTCAACAGTTTTTGGAAGTCACATATCCTTTGAGGCAGAAGAATCTGAAGGAAGTTATATACAAAGTTTCCCCCAATGAAACATAAATATCATTTCTCTCTTGAAATAAAATAAAAAAAACCCAAAATGCCAAACTACACCAGCCGTAAAAGCAAAACATATTTATGCCATCATCAGCCTCACTGTTGTGAAAACTTTTAGTAAAATAAGCTTAGATGAAGAATTACCAGTCTTTCTCATAAAACATTCCATTCAAGAAAAACCTGTGTCCAACAGGCTATTGGTCATTTGGGTTCCCGTGGTTTTACTTCTCAAAATGTCCCCTTTCCAGAGGAACAATCACAGAGCACAACTAGGTATTTCAGAAATGGCTTTGGGGCTGATGAAATTCCTCCCTTTTGAAATTCAGGTTTTCTGCTGCAAGCCTCCCCCCTCCCCTCCACCTTTTGTTCTAAGAAGAATCAGGGTGGGGGGGGCGGTGAACAATACTGGGGGAGGCAGAAGTAGCTTCCCAAATAGTAACCGGAGCACTGTCTTCTCCCTTCCCTTCAGTTTGCCAGGCGTTCATCACTTGTAATGAGTTTGTTGTCTTATCAGTTCTTATCAGAACTCTCTTAGTAAGAAAGGTGATATCGTAGGACAGAAAGAGGCCAGGAAACCCAGCCTGATCTGTGCCTCAAGGTCACTTGTTTGCAGAATTTCTCATATTTGGCTCCTAAATATTAGGTGATTGTCAAATCCACCTCATTTCTACAGCCAGGCGCGAGCTTTAACAATCAAGTAATGTACATCCTGAATTGACTCAATTAAGAGTTTTCTTTTTTTTTCATCCCATCTGAAGAAATTTCCCTGAACCACCATGCTATTTTTTCTTTCTTTTTTTTTTCCAGCCAAAAGAGGGGAGTGTGGGGGAGGGAACGCCAGTTTAGCAAGGAGGAGAATAAAACTTTTGCATCTAACATTATTCACAACAGAGTTTTGTGCACTGCCTTAAGTCCCTCAGCAGAAACCTACGGAGTTGATTTATGCCGCATGAAACCTGGATTGAAGGAGAGCCCCTGATATGTCTACTGAGGCAATCACCCCCCCCCTCCAGCACACACGCAGACCCCAAGTCCCACAAGCAAAATGCAAGTGAGGTCCCGAAGGTCCCAAAAGGGAGGAAAAGCAGGTCTACTTACAAGCATTAGTCACAGAAAAACTATTGGAAGAATCCAAGTGATCTACGTGGTAATTCAAATGGAAGGGCTTCTCCGTGGTGTTCTGGTTGGTGTTGTATAACTGCACGGCAAAGCGGAAAGCGCTGTGCTCCTGCACCGTGTTTCTCATGAAAAGTCCACCTATAAGCAAAAGGAACCGAGATTTGGTTCGTGTCCCCTCCCAGCACCCGCTAGAAACTGGGGAGCACTACAGATAGGGGATATCTCTCGATGGCACTGGGGTGTGCGGTGATTATTGATTTTCAACCTGTGTGTCTTTTTAGACTCTTGTGAACTCAAATTTTGGCCAAGAGAAACCTGGTTTTCCTCCTGACTGAAGAGGAAGAGAAGAGGCCAGAGACAAGGGGGAAAGGGGAGAGGGGGAAGAGGGGGCTGCTTTGGGGACTCGGTTCTTTCTCCGGCAGTAGCTTCCTCTCCACTTCTCCCCCCACCCTCACCCCGACGCCCATCTCCACAAGCTGGTTCATCTTTTCCTGGTGCAAAGGGAAGGGTTGGCAAGAAAAACAATTCCGTTCCCCCTGCTGCCCCATCCTGTTCCTGGCAGCCATCCCCCCATCCCCCCATCCCCCCTGGACAATACGGGGGTTTGGTTCAGTAACGGCAACAATTCTAACTTCTCGACTCGAAAATACAAGACAGAAGCTGAGAGAACTCTCTCCCAGCGCCCGGGAGCCGGGCTCCAGACAGACACAGCGGTAATTCATGAATTCGTGGTCTGCGTGACTTCGCCGCCCGCCCGCTCGCTCGGACGGCTCCCTGCCTCACACCCGTCTCCTGCCCCATCCGCCACCGACCCTGGCTGCCGCCCGGGTCTGGGGGACCCGGGGGGGGGGGTGGCTTCCAGCTCCCCCAGCTCCAGCCGGTCTCCGGCAGACGGACACGCGGGACGGGGCGCCCTGGCGCGGCCAGACAGGCGGCATCACCCTGGGACAACTTCCAGCCGCGGCACGCACGCCATGGCAAAGTCCAGAGCAGCCAGCCGAAAAGCCGCGACTCTTCGCCCCTTTGCAGTCTCCCGGCCTCCCGCACGCCTCCCCTGCTCCGCTCCTCTCCGAAACGCCCGGGAGCCCACCGCTCCCACCCCCAGCCCCAGGAGACCCCTCTCGCGTCCCCGCCGCTCCCCAGACCAGCCGGCTTCCTGGGGCTTAGATCCCCGAGGCTCCTGCCGGGTCCCCGTCCCCGGTCGCCTCCCCTGGCCATGCAGGATGGGGCCCCGCGGCCGCAGCAGCCCCGCCGGGGCAGTGGTCTCGGGCGCAGGGGAGCCCGGCCCGACTGGCTGCTTGCTCGCGCTTACCTATGCTGATGGTGTTGGGGAATCCTCCGTGAGAATGACCCAAAAGCCCCAGGACTAAAAGGAAGACCGCCCGGAGCACGTTTTGCCCCATTTTCTTCTGCCTGGCCATGCTACGCCTAAAACGAAGCTGACAAGAGCATGGGCGCAACTCAGGAGTCGTCAAAATAATAATAGAAAAAGAAAAAGAATTCGCCGGCTCTTACACCCCCTCCCCTCAACTTGCTCTCGCTCACTCTTCCTTTCCACCCCACACTAGTCCTCCTCCTCCACCGCCTCCTCTCTCTCTCTCTCTCAGTCTCTCTCTCTCTCTCTCTCTCCCTTTCTTGTTCCCTCTCCAGGCTCTCTCACACCCCCTCCCCGCCCCCCACCTCACTTCTGTCTTCACACCAATCTGGAAGGCGGGTTCATTGGCTGCAAGCTCGGTTCGCCAAAGCGATCTCTCTCCCTATCACTACGAGAGAGAGAGAATGAGAGAGAGAGAGAGAGAGAGAGAATAAAAACCTAAAATACCGGGAAAAAAAAGACAAAACACCGAGAAACAAAACAAACAAAAAAACCCAAAGAAACAAAAGAGAGAGAGAAAAAGAAAGAAATTATAAAGAAAATCCGAGACTTTTCTTCCCCCAGAAGATGGTGGGTCTAAAAAGGGGAAAAAAGAAGGAAAGAGCGGAAAGGCTCAGCGCCGCCGGTGAATTGGGCTTTTCCAATTGGGCCGGTAGGGGGATATTGATCAAAGTTGATCTGACGTGGAATTAAAGCCGCACACCGCCTAGCTCCACTGCAAACTGCAGCCCCGGACTGCAAAGCCTCGGCGCTGGCGTTTGTCAACACCGGAGATGGGATCGATAGAAATACACTAGTCTTCACGTGGGCTAGCCTTTCAAGCGGCAACTGGCCCTTTGAAAAAAAGAAAGAAAAGCTGCATTGCCTCTGCGTTTGTGTGTCTGTCTTAAAGAACGGGGGTCTTGAGGGGGCGGTTAGCGGTTACTCCGGAGTCTTTGTAGAGACTCGGAGAAGCAGTTCCCATCACAATGCGCCCGAAGATGCTGCGCATGCCTGGTCCCTGCCGCTCAGTTTTTACAGCAGAGATCCGAGGGCCGGTGAACAACTGACCCCCCCCCCCCCGCACACCCCCATGGCTCTGCGAGGCCAGTACCTCCCCTTACCCAAGTGCAGAGCCGGGCTTGCGGCGAGGGAGAAGGCAGTGATGGGCAGTGTGGGGCTGACTGTTCTGGAGGGCTTAGAAAAGTATGTGCATGGAAGTGGTAACTAAAAGGTTAAGGAAAAGGACGCTCAGTCCCACAGAGGAAGGAGGAGAGAGGTGTGGGAATGTGCTGGGATAAGGGTGGGGATTGAAAGTTAAGGTTGGAGGAAACTGTCCCTAGCTGCTTTGCTCCGTTGCTGTAGACTCTGGACGAAGCCGCCTGGGCCCCTGACTGATGACCCCAGGGGCTATCGATTCTCCTCCAGTCCTCTTTTATTCCCTGTTCTAAGGGGAGGAAAGAACCTTCCAAGTCAGGCATTTTGGTCTGGATCTCCGTTGGGGGATGGTCCCCTCCACAAGATCTTGTGTGGGACTATAGATGCTTCTCCCTAGCCCCGTTCTCCAGTGGTGGGAGAAAAGAAGCTTCCTTATCTACCAAGTCTTTCACTCCTACCCCAGCTACTCTGGAAGAGACGAGTTTTATTCCTCTCGGTGCCAGCTACTCTCCTCTTCATATCCTCTCCTCCTGGTCTATGGGAAAAATGAACTTTCCGGCCAGTGTACAGGATGCACAGTATGTGTGGGGCAGGGGATTTGGGTCAGGGGCCCAACTGGTCCACCAGTGACTCCAGAACTTTGGATTTGGCATGACACAGATTGGAGCCTGGAATAGAAAATTTCCAAACCCTTGAGCAACCAGAAAAATGGTTCTAGGCTCTCCCCAACTTTATATCCAGTTTGATAATGCAAAATCTCTTTCTATCCCACCACTCATGGAAATCTTTTTATCTCCATTTGGATAGTCCATGGCTAAGAATGAGGGAGAAACCTGGCTGTCACAGGAGACTGAATTTGCAAGTGATTGGAGCATTAGGGCAAAGGAGGTAGCAGAGACCATGTTGGCCACCCCTTGACGAGTATGGAGAGTGACATGGCATGGTTCAGGAATACAGGCTTAGGAGACAGATTTAGGTTCAAGTCTATATTCTATTACTTATAGGCAGTGTGTGACCTTGAGCGACTTTCTTAATCTGAACTCCAGTTTTACCATCTGCAAAATGGGAATATTACTACTTCTTTCCCTATAAAGTGGTTGTGGATTAAATAAGGATTAAATAAAATAGTGGATACAAAAGCATCTAATTCAAATGCCTGACTCATAGAAGAATCAATAAATGTTAATTTCCAAACTCCCTTCCCTCTTTCTCACCTTTTAAAAGTGCCCTTTCTTCCCCAGAGTGCCTCAGGCTGTTAGCCTTCCCTTTCTCCACCATCCCCAGACCTCACACCCTACTACCAAGGCCTTGCCAGTGTTCCATCAAAATCTTCCCATCAGGGTTCCTCAAGAGGCCTTGGAGACAGGAGAGAATCTGGTAGATGAATCTTTACTAAGGTTCTAATGGCAGGCAGTGCCAATTTGCTATGAAAAGTGACATTTAGAGAACCTCTACTCTGTGCCAGGCACTATGTGGTCCTCCTTTTAGATAACATAGCTGTATTGTAATAGGAGCCTTCAGTACCTTGACCCAAAGGACTAACGCTAATGCAGAGTTTCAGTTTTGATTTCAGGTGCGGAGACAATACATTTTGGATGGAGCACACCTCACTTCACTCCTGAAAGCAGCCGGGTCCCCATCCGTGCTTGGCTAGCCATTAGAAGAGGTAGATGAAGAGATCTGTGGCCATCTTCACTGTCATTTGGCTTGAAGAGTAACGGGGTGGATCAGTAAGAAAAGAGCAGAAGAAAGGCATTTCAATGCCTCTGCACTTGAAATTCCTCCATTGGATTCATCACTGTAAATGGCACCTCTCCTTCCCGTTTTCAGTCTCCCCTGCCCACTACCTGTTTTCCTCTCTTGCATCTGCTGCCACTCTTTTAACTTTTAGCTGCCAGTGGCAGCTGTTGGCAGAATTGAATTAGTCTCCTCTGAGCCATCAGGGACCCAGTGCTGAACTAGGCATATTGCTGTTGGTTGAAAAGTCCGTGTAATACATGCAAATTCTTTTGCATTCAATCCCTCACGCAAGAAAGCAGTGAGATGCTTTTTGAACTTCAGCTTTGTTTTTCCAGTGAGGAGCCAGAGATTGTTCTAGCAGCATCATAGCCGCCTGAAGTTGCCCACAAAGCCCCACATCTAGCTCTCTCTCTGCGGTTAAGAGGGATCTCTGCTGGATTCGGAATTACCTGGTAGTCTTAGGACCCATTGTCGGCACTTCTAAATGAGCTCTATGAGACAGTTGAAGCAGCAAGAATTCATTGCAGTTCTTATGGAGAAGTTGTTTGTATTCACTCATGAAATGGTTGAGTCAGGTGTAGCCACAAGAGGGGACACAAGAGAGGCACCAGAAAAAAAAGTTTATTATACTCACAAGTTTCAGAGAAACGGAGTCACTGTATGCCATGAAGGAAGGCCACACAGGGCAGGGGAGCACCAAAGGAGTGGGCTCAAGCACGCAGATGGGGGGAGAGAGAGAGAGAGAAAGAGAGAAAGAGAGAGAGAGATTGACCCATAGGCAAGTGCTTTTATCAGGATGGAACACACAAGCAAAAGGCATGAGGGGGTTTCATTGGTACGTTTGAATGACAGTAGATCACAGTCAGGGGAGGGCAAGAAGGGGGACTTGTGGCAGGGGCCATCCTTATCACAGTGGGGCGCCCTGTCACCTGGGCAGGGTGCTCCCAGCCCTTTTGGTTTGTGGGGATGTTGAGGCAGAAGGAAGATACAATTATTATTTTTTTTTGAAAATACGAAGTTTTAACATTTACAATACAAAAGGGAAAACAGTGCTTCTCTTCATGAGGTTTCTGTTCGTTTCAGGCTTGGGATAGGGGCACTTGGGTAAGCAGAAAGAAATGTCGGCCAGTGGATTTGGGGGAGAAGATCTAACTAGACATTGATCCTCATACTTGTTCACTTGACATGTAAGTGAAATAAGGAAAATAATGACAAAAATCATCCTGATTCACTGGAAGGAAACTGCTGTACCCTTTAAAAGTAAGGAAACCAAGATTCTATATCCTTTGCCTAATAGAAAGATAACTTCTTCACTGTTGGACTTGAAACTTTGATATCCTCAGCAAATGTTGGACCACCTACAAATGTCTAGTCTATTTGACAAACTCTGGTAGGTACCAGGGAGGTAAGGGAGCAAGAGAATTTCTGCTTTCAGTGAATTTCAAGTTCCGAGAAGGAGCAGATGTATTCAGTGGCAATGACAATGTAACATGGTAAGTGCTGTGAAAACAGTAAGCACCAGGTACCATGGGAGTACAGAGGAAGGTGTTCAAAGAACTGAAACAAGGTACTTTCCTTATTCCAGATTCAGTCCCATGCCATCAAAAAAAGAAGTAGAACAAGGTGATTTCTAAAGACCCTTACTTCTCTCCTGTTCTATGGTCCTATGGTTCCAGGAGGCAAGATTATCTTAGGGTCAGAAAAACTGTAGCCTACAATTCTAATCAAGAAACTACTTTAGGTACTCCCGATTCTTTATGGCAGGCTCTTGCACTTTCATTCCTGGATTCTTTGGCAAGAATAGAGTCGGTCATATCTGGAGACCCAGGTTGGGTGTGACAAATAAGAAAGCCTGGGTCTTCCATCTACCTTCTCTGTCGTTCAGTCTTCTCTCTACTCCCCCTCCAGGAACCTCTGTAGAAGTCCTCTATGTAGATGTCATCCTTGGTGTTGCTGAATAAATCCACAGCCCTGCAGAGCTGAAATTCTAGGCATGGGCCTAGTCGGCCCTGCTTCTGGTGGGAGTTTATGTGTAGCTCAGAGGAGAGGTCTTATGAGCTTGGGTTTGATATGCCCAGAAATGGATCCATAGCAATTTCCAGGAGGAGACAGTCTCACCAGGTGAGCATGGCCATGGAAGCAATTGTTTATCTTGAATTATTTTCAGATTGGCTTGCTTTTTGTAGATGGGAAGGGTGTTTACAACTCATTTGTTTTGCCCTAAGGATATCTCCAGGAAGTATTTGCAGGGGCATAATTACGGAGATGATCTTTCCCCTTTAGTACCTCTGTTCCAACTTTTTCTCTCTGGACTAAGCACTTTCACATTGCCTTCTTCTTTTTTTATATATATAAATTATTTTTTATTTTACTTTGATGATTTGGAAAAGATACCAACATATATGATCAAATCAGAGCTAACAAATAACTTGCAGTTAATTGGCTAATTTTATTAAAATAAAGACATGTTTGTTTAAATTGAAAAGAAAATTGTTCTCACTGGCACTTCGCTTTGGCTGGGATCCTTGAAATGAAAGCAAATGTGCTGATAATAACCACTCTCACACCATAAGCCGTTTCTGTCCTCTTAAACGCACCTGGTACTGGTGAACAACAGCTCAGAGATGTGGCTAGGTGACCAAACGGTCAGTGCTCTGCCCACACTCGGTTACAATCCCTTTAATCAATGGTCTCCTTTGAAAGATTCACTTTCAGATGATAAGGCTTTGCCCAAATACTCTTCTTGGGGCTGAGGATGGCTCACTGTGCAGTAGTATGTGAGGTAGGTTCTCTTCGTAGTTGGCAGACATTCCTGTTGTGCTATAACCAGGGGGGTGAGTGTTGTCAGTGACCAGAACATCTGGCTTCACATTCCTACAGCGGGGAATGTACCCCCAACCCCCAAGTTCCCAGTTGGCAATCCTGCCTCAGATTCTAACTCTTCAAATCCAGAGGAATGTTTTCTTTGTCCACAGGTTGTTTAGGGTTTAATTGGCCACTCAGAGTTAAAAAGGAATATCTCAAGCCCCCTGCCATGCAAATATTTAACCCTACAAAGTTTAACACAGAGAAAATGTAGTCTCCACCAACTAACATTCCAATGTAGGCAATGGAAACATTCTTGATGACTCCAACCACTGCTGTTATGAGGGCCAAATTGTAATAGCTGCACAAAACTGTGGAGTACATCAACAGAAACCCCAAAAAACAGGAAAGAAGAAACTGTATGATAAATAGAACATTCTTCCATTCATTAAATTCAGTAGCCTGTTGAAGGTCTCTAGTAGAGACCCTAATGATAAGAGTTGGTATAATCATGAAGCAGGCATTGTAGAAAAGCACTCCATATTTACCCAACTCCTTTGGGTCCATTTTCTGTTTGGTATAAACTCCATTTGCTGCTGTGAAGATATCATTCAGGAATACAAAAATATAGCCTTCCAAGTTAAAGGCAAGGTCAGAACCAGCTGCTAGGAAAGCCCCAAGTATGATGGTAAAAACACTGACGATGATGTTCAAGGAATACTGTTTCCCAAGTATGATGGTTTCCAGGAGTAAAGTGAGTGGAATGGTAAATTTCCTGAGCAGGGTGAACATCGGCAAGCTCAATTTACTTGTGCTTGATAATCCACTTATGTGGTTTCCAACGTAGAGGAGAGGCAGAGGAAACAGCTTCACAGGAATTTTCTTGTCAAAATCAGGGAAGTGAATTATTTTATTTAGTTTGGATACATACAGTATCATTATGATAGCTGCCATCTGTCCAATTCCAAGAAAAATTGGTGATGGGAATCTTGTTGACCAGCACGATGAGGAAGGAGCAGGTCCTGTAGAAGAGCGTCGACAGCAGCTTGGCCACCCGGGAGGGCAGCCATGCAGAGGCCTTTCACATTGCCTTCTTTAGGGACTCTCAGGGCTAGTGACCATGCTCTTGACGCCTTCAGTTCCTATATCAGTTAGGATGCTTCGTGCTTCAGATAAGACAAAACCCACTAAAACTGGTCTAAATAATAAGGGAGATGCATTGACTCACATCTTTGGAAGAGATAGAGGTAAGACTACTTGAGAATTGATTAGACTCAGTAGTTCAAAAATTTTATCAAAGACCTAACTTCTTTTCTTTTCTCACCCCCCCCCTTTTTTGCCTACCATATGATGGCAAAATGTCTGTAGCATGTCTTATCTTCACATCTGCATCACTGGTTCAAAATGAATCACATGAACATTCATGACTCGAATCCTGTGGTCAAGTAATGTCATGCTTAGACCTGAGCTACCTGAACCAATCACCTTGGCATGGGGGAACAGGATTATATCCTATCTGCAGTGTCCCACAATAACCACTAAGATCCCTACCTTGCCAAAGGTCTACTCCTCATGAATGTGGGTGGTAATCATTTTACTCTTGAAATCTCTACAGGCCCATGGTAATTTGCTGAATGGTCTTGTCTTTCGTCCTTTAGAGGTAGGCTGCTCGGTGGTGAGATCCTTCTGCGATTTTAGTAACTCATCACCCTAAATTCAGTTTGTGATACATCTGCCTGATATTTAATTCTGCTCCTAAGAAAGTAATTTTATATTGAGTGTTCGGGGTGAGAAATGAATGTAGAAGTAATTCCTTTTCCTGCGGGTAGAGGCAAACAGGCTTTCAGATCTTTACAGATAGGGACCTAATGACTCTTCTTCATGTCCTTCTCAGGGTAAGCAGAGGTCTGGGGTGTTACTCCATAGACTGTGGAACCGAGGAATCAGAGAGGCTTAGTGAACAGCTCAAGGTCACACAGCCAAGTGGTGGGGAATGGAGTTTCTTATCCCTCTAGGGCTTCATCCACCAGACCAGAGTCTCCTTCATGCTGTGAGAGAATTGAATCATAACAAATATATTCTGCTGGGATGGGTACATCTTAGCAAGTAATTATCCCCTGGTGGGCTCTGAATGGGCTTGCAAACTGCAGATGGAAGTCACATGGCTTTGGGACTCCTGCTTCTCACAAAGTGACATTCTTAGAAGCTGCAATGTCTCTCTGATGGGAAGTGTTGATTTATTGTGAATTATTCCAGGTTACCTCCCAAAGATGTTATTGTTGACATTTTTATTAATGTTTTTTTTTTTTTTTTTTTTTTACTCCTCTGGGAAGGTTAGGAACTGTCATTGTCATATAGCACAGGCAAGTCTGGGGGAAATTAACCCCCAACCTAAAACTGGCCCTGCCTCCCAGCCCAAGTTGGGGACGGGGTACATGTTTGAGCAGATTTGAGAATTTTATTGAGGAATTCTGGATGCCAATTGGCTGAGGTGTTATGCTTTTATACTCTCCTGGAAAAAAATTTCCATTTTTCAGAGTACTTATGAAAACTAGAAACTGACTCTGGATTCTGAAGCTTACATGACTGTATGTCAAGAACTGAGTCAGCATTATGTCACACTGTATAAAGGCAAACAGACTCCCCCCACCCTTCCTGAGGTATGTGTATGTGTGGGGGTGGCGGTGATGAGGTTGGGACGGGTGAAGCATATGTGTTAGATTGAATGAGTGCTCTAATTGTTCACTCCTTCCTGCATTCATACCTTTATCATGGCCTCATTGGGGGCAGTTTATTTCTTTGCTCCTTAATTTTGGGCTGGGTAATGTGACTTGCTTTGGCCAGTGGTGCATGGTTAGAAGTGGCAGTGTGCCAGTTCTGGCCTATGTCTTAAGGAAACTCATGGCAGTTCTGCTTGCCATATTCACCTCTGTGGGTGTCATGAGAAGAACACATACCAGATAGTTTTCTGGTCCAAGAAGGATGAATGACACGTGGAGCAGAACTGGCTCGGTTGACTCACAGGCCTGAAGTGAGAAACAGAGCCATTTCCGTTGTTATTACAGTCTGTAGCAGAGCTGCCCAATTGAGATCAGTCTAGATCAGCTGAACCACAGCCAACCTACAGATGGGTGAGAAATGATAAATGGTTTTGTTTTAAGCTACTAAGATTTGGGGCTCTCTAATATGACAAGTGTCTGGCAGTGGTGTGTTTCTATGAGCAAACTAAGGCTAGGGTTAACCAGGCATCCTGGTTTGCCCAGGACAATTCAATTTATGCCCATCGTCCCAGCACAATTATTACCAATGCCCCCTTTCGCTCTCACAAGTATCCTAGTTTAGATGCTAAACTGTCTGGTTTGTCTAGCTGAAACAATGGGTGACTTATGGGTTGCTTCAATTGCCAGATGGAAGACTTGCTATCTGTTTGTTTGCCACATCTGCCACTTAATTTCTGTTTCTGATCTGTTTGATTAGGGGGTTTGACCCTAGCTATCTTTAGGAATGAGGTATTTTTTCCACACTCCCTTAGATAGAGGAAGGTCTGTGTTTCCCGCTCTAAAAGTGAATTCCGCGTATTTAGGGGAATGAAAACGTAACTGGAAACAGTTATATTTTCAGATATTTGACTGTAGCTAATTCTTAAAGAGGAATTGCTGGATTTGCTAAAGTTAAATGTTTCTAATCTGTATGCTGTGAGCATATTCTGTTGAATCTTTGTGACATCACTTCCATGAACATAATATTTTGAGGGAAAAGAAAAGCATCACATTTTTCTAGGTGATTGCCCCCACACAGCCCAAATTGGTGGTTTTCTCCTTTGAAAAGGAGGTATCTTCTAATTTAAGAGAATCTAGTATGTGGAAATACAAATTTGGAGAGCCCAGAGAGTAGTTTACTAAAGGATTCATCACATGTTCCTTTAAATAGTGAAGTGCTCTCCTGAAGTGGTTATAATTGGATGTTGTTTGTTCCCCAGGGGACAAGTAGCAATATCTGGAGAACTTTTTGATCATCACACATGGCAGTGGGGGGTTGGGGGCAGATTTCTACTTACACTTAGTAGGTAGAAACCAGGGATGCTGCTAAACTTCCTATAAAGCACAGGACAGCCCCCAACAACAAAGTATTATACAGTCCCAGAGACCAATAGGGCCACTGTTAAGAAACCCTGTTTCTATGTACTCAGACCAGGAGTTTAAAAAAACAAATGTTTTCCACACACCTTTCCAGAAATGTGAATATTGTACCAGGTATCTGAAAACCTGGATTCTAATTGCAGTTAGGCACAAATTATTCTTTTGGAGCCTCAGTGTTTTGAGCTGTGAATTGGGGATATATCTTACCTTCCTCTTCATATAAGGCACTGATGAGAGAAAGAGAGACAGAGAGAGAGAGAGAGAGAGATCATTAAGAACGCACACAATATTGTGACATTCAGATTGGTAAAGTTGATTAGCTCAAGTTAAATAAGGAAATGTGAACTTTCTCAGAGAATTTCTACTGCTTTTACTTTTCTAGACATTCTATAGCAATAGCTCTTTGGTGAAGACACTGAGACAGGTCAGAATGCCCATCACTTCCCCACACCTGACACCAAGGCTTTCTGACTTCCTATGCTACTTTTGCCTTAATTCATTGCAAGCTACCTGTAGTTCCTGTTACTAGACATCAGTGCTTCAGGGTACGAAAATATCTCTAGAGTGATCCTCAGAGTGCAGGTTTCGTTAGAAAGCTAGTTTTCACTGAGCCGCCACACTTAGTGGGACTCAAGGGTGGGGAATGGCTTGGAGTCTGCTGAGTAGCAGCAGGGAGAGAGACTAATGAGGTCCACCCAGTGTTTAGAAACTCTTCAGGGCAGAGAGGATTGGCTGTATAATTTGTGGGGTCCAGTGCAAAATGAAAATGCTGGGCCCCTTGTTCAATCGTAAAGGCTTTCAAGACAGGGACGACAGAGCATGGTAGCAAGCACTGGGCCCTTCTAGCATGGGGCCCTGTGAGACTGCACAGGTCAGCCTGACAAAGCCGGCCCTGAGGGCAGCCTGCTCTGGAGGAGGAATGCCTCCCTTCTCAGTTCCCTGGGCTCTTGACTCCAGGCACCAGGGAGAAACTCATTCACTAAGGGTCTTACAGGGTCTAAAGGAAATGAAAGGTCTTCTTCCAGGGAGGCAGCAAACAGTTCCTCAACACTTCTTCTGGCCTCCCCAGTGGGTAGCCCTGGTCCCAAGAGAAGTTCCGTGTTACAAAGGAAGAGAAAAAAAATATCACTTAAAATCACTGTATCTTGGCAGGAGGCCAAAGAGTGGTCTTACAATCTTACCTACCCTGCTATCCAAACTCACATTGAGTTCCCTAAGGGGAAGATCATTTTACATCTAGAGGCACCACACTAAGAAAGTCCCTGTGAGGCAATGCCTTGAAATTCAAAACAACAGAAGACAAAGCAAAAACAAACACACACCCTGTCCCCCTTAAAGGTCCGGCTAAAAGTTTAGAACATTGTCATGTTTTGCTAGTAAAAGGGAAGTGACTCCTCTCCAGTTCTGAACTGCCTTCACTCAGATTTCTGGTATATACAGATTAACTTGATTTTTCCCCTGATGATGATGATGATGACAACGAGGTCAATGATCATGGTGATGATGACAATGATGATGACTAACATATATTTCTTGCCAGGAACCAGGTACTTGCTAAATGATTTAAGTGTATTGTCTCACTGAATCCTTAACTCTTTGAGGTAAGTACCGTTACTATCCCCATATTTAATGCAAATCAAAATTAGAAGCATTTCATACAAACTTGAAAGGAAAGAGACCCCGAGAAGCGTCTATTAAACAAGGAATGGTAAATGGAGAGTAATTGCGTAAGTTAGAATGCGAGAAGTGTCATTGCCTTTTCCTTTTATTTAGGATGCTTCCTTTATGGTATATTTTGTGAACACAGAAATTCATTTTTACATGCTTTTCATAATGCTTGGTACCCAGAAGCTTCTCAGTAAAGGTGTGCTGGATGAGTTAATGAGGGCTTCCATGAGTTCACTCAAGATCTCACCCTTCTTAAGAAGTTTCTTGAAGGGGCGCCTGGGTGGCTCAGTCATTAAGTGTCTGCCTTCGGCTCGGGTCATGATCCCAGGGTCCTGCTCGGCGGGAAGCCTGTTTCTCCCTTTCCCACTCCCCCTGCTTGTACTTCCCTCTCTCACTGTGTCTCTTGGTCAAATAAATAAATAAATAAAATCTTTTTAAAAAAAAGTTTCTTGAAAACATCCTAAGCTCTTTAATCATGAATTCTGCCACAAGGGTTTTGAGAAACAAAATTTTGTGGTTGGAGAAGTACACTGTACCTTCATTTCAGGTATATCATACCTGTATTATCAACCTGCCCTTCTGATGTGGTTATAAACTAAGACATCATTACCACCACCTTGTGAGTGTTTCCAATAATTGCAGACCAATTATCCAAGCACAAAGCCATAGCATCTTGACTATTGAAATCTTACACTTCTCCGTGAGTACAATACTTGACTTTTGCTTAAGTTAGATTCATGGCAAACAAATTAAAGCAAGAAGTTTCTAAGTCTTATGTTATAGGTTATTTCCAAGTCTTTTTGGAATTAGGAACAGTGTGATTAATAAGTACATAAATGGATGGAATGTTTACATTCCCAAACTAATCATTTTTTTGAAAATTATTAACACTTTATTGGTTTTGTTTGTTTTTTAGAGAGAGAGAGAGAGAGCTCATGAGCAAGGGGCAGCAGGAGAGGGGGAGAGAGAATCTTAAGCAGGCTCCATGCCCAGCATGGAACCTGACTTGGAGTTTGATCTCATGACCCTGAAATCATGACCTGAGCCAAAATAAAGAGTCAGATGCTTAACTCACTGAGCCACCCAGGCGCCCCACACTTTATTGTTTTTCTAACTAGAGGGAGACTTGAGGGAACCAACTTCCTTGGTATTGGAATATACTGTAGTTCTATATCTTAACTCTAACTAGATATTTACTAACTTGTTTTATTTAAGATGGTGAGTTCTGTGAGTATGGGGACTTTTTTTTTTTTGGTCTGTTTTGTTTATTACTGTAATCCCAGGACCCAGAAAAAAATGTGTGGAATGTAATTGATGCTAAATAACTTTTGTCAAATGAGTGAATGAATGCATGAATTAACCTAAAGCAAGATCCAATGGTGCTCTGTTTAACATTATGGGTCATAAGTCAGGAGGAATCCAAGGGAGAAAAAGTTTCTGATTTCATGGACAGACTAAAATGAAGAGACCAAATGCCCTTTCATCTGGGTGGTAGATTTGGCAAACTCAGAGAGTAGCGGCCATAGCTTGTGCTTAGGACAAGGCCTTTTGAGGTGCAGAGCACTGTGGAGAAGAGTAGAGGAAAGATGTGGTGGGACAAAAGGAGAATAACCTTTTTCTTCTTGCCTCCTTGCCGTCAAAACTTACCCATCCTTTCTGACTTCTTTTCGGGATTCTGTCAGCTAAGTGGTTGGTACCATCTACAAGGTACTTGGCAGAAAGCAGTCCTTGTGTTACCCTTAAGGAACGGATGGCAGTTGAGAAGAATTGGAGGTTTGAGTTAGTATAACATTTCCGGTTTCTTTCTTTTTTTTTTTTTAAAGATTTTATTTATTTGACAGAGAGAGACACAGCGCGAGAGAGAACACAAGCAGGGGGAGCGGCAGAGGGAGAAGCAGGCTTCCCACTGAGCAGGGAGCCTGACGCGGGGCTCGATCCCAGGACCCTGGGATCATGACCTGAGCCGAAGGCAGACGCTTAACGACTGAGCCACCCAGGTGCCCCTAACGTTTCCGGTTTCTTAAGAACATGGAAATTGGCTGAGTGTGTCTGTAGCTGGCCACAGCATGATAAGAGGCTGGGTGGTGAACGCCGACAAAATGGAAATGGACATCAGCAATTTACTGCTATACCTTATAATATGGGCAAATCTTGCTTTATGAAATGGGCGTGCATCTAAAAATTTGTGTGGAAAATGAATTTAGGTAAATTGAATTCTATTTTAAATCCAGGACACACGCTTGTCACTTAAAGGAACTCTGGAGCAAATCATCTTCTCAAGTGAAAAAATTGGCTGTTTTGTCATTTTTGTGGTTTCCTATATGTACTTAAAAAAAATCACCCCACAGTCCCCTATAATTTAGAGGGCAGATTCCTTTAGATAAAAAGATGTAGTTTGGGGCTGTTTATTTTTCAAGGCTTCTGTTACCGAGGCTTAAATCTGGAAATATCTGGCTTCCCCAAAACCCCAGTATTCCAATCTGGTATGTTTTCCAAGTATACTTCTGAAGCAAGGTCAGTAACTTGCCAGATTATCTGGGTCAAGTCAAAGCGTTAATGAAATACATATGGTACCACCCTCCCATGCCTCAAATTGCCACCATTCATTTCTTTGCTTAAGCCTTGGATATATAACATACGCTGTAAAGTTCAGGTCAGTGGGAGAGGAATTATAGTATGAGCTATTATTTATCAGGTGCTTACTACGTGCCAAGTATGTGCTAAGAGATTTAACACATTAGTTCATCTACTCTGCATAGCCCCTGTGAGGTAGGTACTGCTATTATTTCAATTTTACAGCCAGTATAACTAATACACACATACACAGAGATTAAGTGACTTGCCCAAGTTCACACAGCTCTAAGTTGCAGAGGTGAAATGAGATCCAGGAAGCCTCTATGCTACCCTGCCTCCAAATCACACTGTGTGTGTGTGTGTATGGGCATGCGTGCATGCGCGTGTGTGTATGTGTGCGTGTGCGTATGGGCGTGCGTGTGTGTATGGGCGTGCGTGCCTGTATGTGTGCGTGCACGTGCGTGTGTGTGTGTATGTTCTGACATCCCAGCTACTTTGTGTGTTCTCAAAGGGCAGGGAGCAGATAGCTGCCTCTGTACCACACAAACTCAGGGACCACTCAACCAGCATTGTAGACTGGAGCAAACAAAGACTTGGGAAAGAGTTTTATTTTGTTTTTATGAATCTCTCTCTCCACCTTCGCTAGAGCAGATTGATTTTTCCAGGAGATGGAGGAAGTACTGTTTGTTTGTCCTAGAAAACAGTTATTTTACTGCGTGGTAATCACATGCCCTGGAAGGGTTAACCTTATAGTCTGAGAGGGAATGGGCAAATGTGCAGAGGGCCGTACTTGTCTTCTTCCATCAGAACCATGGTGGGTGGTTTAGAGCAAGGACCACTCTCCCTGGGTTCAAAATCCTCCGTCCACACCTAGTGTTAGGGTGATTTGACTTCCTTGGGTCTTACAGCCCTTGTCAGTACAATGGGGATGATGAGAGTAACCCATACCCCACAAGGCTATTGTGAGGGTGGAATGTGGTAATTAAAGTGCAGAGAATAACACCTGACACGTAATAAATGCTCAGTAACATTAGTTATTATTGTTATTAGCCCCAGACCTGACAGCATATTTTAGCATAGATCCCCCTGAGCTTCTTTGGTTCTGGGGGGCTCCGAGAGAGTCCATTTTGCTAAGCTGGACAAAGCAGGAAAGGCTTGTGCATTTGCAGAATCTGTCAGCATTTGAGTTTGTTTAGCCCTGGCAGAAAATGGCTTCCTGCTTTAAAAACAAAGAAGAAAATGTATTTTAGAGTGAAGAAACACCTTTTTAAAAATACTCAGAAGACTTATTAGACAGAAAACAGCTTTTACAGAGCAACGTTGTGGTGATGGAGGGGAAAACATTGTCAAATGTCTGAATCAGATTGCCTTTAATGGAGAAGCGGAGCTGAGCATGGCAGAGCTAGCTGGGATGGCGGGGGAGAGGGGGAGGGCAGGGGGATGCAAAGGTTTTGCCAAAGAGCCCCGGAGATTGGATTGTGCCAGTGCAGAAACCACTTGCCAGTGAAAGCTGCAGTCACTCTCACCCACTGCCGCTGTGCGGTAATGAATGCATTTTTGATTAGTTTTGCTGATTACCTGCTCTCTGTGCACACAGCACAAGATAGAATAGCCGAGTCTGGGGCTCTTGGTGAAGACTTTCAAGGCAAGAGGGGGCGGCAGGAGGGCTTTGATTATCTTTTTTTATTTTTCTCTCCTCACCTCCTCCTCAGTGTACGTTGAGATAATGCTGGCTTTTCCTGGCAGCAGCTAAGAGGCCAGAACCTTGCTTTTTTTTTTTCCCCACACATTGATGCTGTTGCAGGGTAATAAAACTAGAGCCAGAGGGGCAAGGAGCTACACAGAAGCCCCCATCCAGAGCTCTCCTCTGATTTCCTCGTAGTGTGTAACTCATCCCCTCAACCACAGGAGACGAATGTCTTTGCATATATTGAAAAAGAAATTATGTCTTTGATTTCCTAGATACATTCCAAGTATTTACCCAGAAATGAGAATTAGGTGGGGAAATAGGTTTTAGGCTCAGAAGGCAATGTCTCTGAAGATTTAGTGCAATTTGGATGGGAACACAAACTTTGGGAAGGAAAAACACAAGTTATCAATTTTGGAACAATTTTCTCTCTGGTGCTGTAAGGTGAGAACTGAAATCCAGTGTTTATAATCAAATGATTCTTCTTTCTTCACATCATATATAGTGGATTTTTTTCATGCGTTTTCTCTGTGCACAGGCTATTAATGTTTTTTCTTTTTCGTCATTGTCACTGCTGTTCTGGATTTGGCATTGCATGAGGACCGATCTGTTTCTCACAAGTTGAGGGCTAAAGTAAATGGCCAAATGCATCTATGAATATTAGCCCAGCCCAGGACTGAGGGATCCTGTCTAGAGCAAGCACTATTTGCATTATGGGTGAAAATGGAGAGTATGGCAACAGTTTGTGTACCTGGATCAGGTCTAGCCCTGTGTCTAGGAGTGAGTTCTTCCTCCAAGTGTGATTTGAGGGGCTTCTAGGGCTTCCATTTCACCTTCTTTGTGTCCTTCCCATTGGCCTTGTTCTACTTTCTGAAATTTCTGTCTTCACCCTGTCCTTTGGGACGCCCTCTGTTAAAATGGCGGTACTTCCCGCATTTGGTGCATGGCTTCCCAACATTTCTGCATCATGGCAAACAGGCAGCTCCTCTGAACTGGAGTCAGGAATTTGGGGGACTCAGTCCACTTCAAGGCCTTGAAACCCGAAGGCACTTAGTAACTCAACACAGCTCTCATCTATCCGCATGACACTGTCACCTGTCCTTCATAAGGGTCACTGCATCGTTCATTTAGTCCAAGCTGGGACACTTTTGAGAGTGAAAGAGGACACTTAATAATTAAACCAGGACATCAGACAAATGGTATAATCTAGGAAATGTGTTCACCCTAGTCAATGACACCTTGACCCAGGTTAGTTTTCCAGACTGGCCCTGCTGATACCAGACCTTTGAAATGTATGCTTTTCTGGTTTCCTCCATTAGCCCATTTCTTTATCTGCCTTTCTGTTTATACAGCTGCTATCACTGCTATTATGTTTGTTTTTTTCAGCCTCCATTTTACAGATGAAGAGATAGATAAGAGGCTTAAGTGGTGTTTTCCCCCGTATGTTTCCATCAGAAGTAAGCGATCAGGTAGCATAAAGATCACTGGGGGCTCTGGGGTGAATCTGCGCTCTTTGAGTCTTTACTAGCTTTCTCTTTTGGTATTTTCCAGTCTCCTTTATCTTTTCTCTTCCTCCAGCTTTCCAGTGCCTATGTTCCCTCCCATGTCCAGAACTTTCTTCCTTTTCTCACATTCATTAGAGCTTAACTATCCTCTACAGTATTCCATTCCCTCAGGACTTTGCCCTCTGTTCAAAACCGAATGGCGAACAATTCACGTATTAGTCTCTCTAGACAGTATATTCACATTTTAATAGGGGACTTCTGGAGACATAACTGTATTAGTCCAGTGAAGCAATGATAATGGTGGGAATTCAGGAACCCTGGCAAACTAGGGACATTGTTTTGGTTAGAAGATATAGTCTCAGTGTGACCTGAAATATACCACACAAGGCCTGTCTTGGATAGGGCTCTCAAAGTTGGATAAACTGCAATGCCTCTGGACAAGACTCCTGCAGTCATCTGAATGACATGCTCTATGGGATTGTGCCATCATTTTAGATTTACTTGAATTTGTGAAAAGACAGTAACAATGCTTTTCATAACAGCAGAAGTTGATGAAAGAGTAAAGAAGCAAAATAATCCAGGTTATGTGCCTGATCTGCTCCAGGCAGAAACATGAGCTCACTTTGGTGTGGTAGAGATTTGGAATGATTATCTTTTGTCTTGTCTTCTTGGGATGATGAGACATAGGTTGCCTAGAGGATGGACAAGAGCTCTTAGAGCCCTCCATTTTAGTATCTTACCCATCTGCATTCCTTTGAAACTAAAGTTTAAAACATCAGGCATCAGAATTCTTTGGGAAATCATTTTCCAAGGACAATTATAATTTATTTCTTAGTGTTTGTACATATCCTCTGCCCTACCAATTGCCATCTAAACCAGCTAGTCGGTTCTCCCTGTGGATGTGATATTTGGTCATTCATTTACAAATATTTCTTGAGCACCTACTATGTATTGGATACTGTGGCAGACACTGGTGAACAGGATAGACATAATTCTGCTCTCATGTTAGTTAAACAAAAAGCAAACAAGTAACAATCCATTTGGATTTGCTTAACAAAGAAAGCCAGTAGGATGTTGCAATATGAATAGAAGATGAGGACCAACTTTTGACAACCAGTAATGGAAAACCAAACTAAAATTAGGTCAAGTTGGGGCGCCTGGGTGGCTCAGTAGGCTAAGCATCTGACTCTTGATATCGGCTCAGGTCATGATCTCAGGGCTGTGAGATCAAGCCCCTCTCCCTTTCCCTCTGTGCCTCTGTCCCTCCTGCTGTAAAATAAATAAATAAAAAAATTAGGTCAAGTAATATGGAATTTATTATCTCACTGAATAAGAAGTTTGGAGGCAAGGCATCCAGGGTCAATTCAGATATACAACATAATTCTTATGAGGGACCCAGGCACATTCCATCTTTCTATTCTACCATCCTTAGCATATGGGTAATGCTTCACTTATAATTGCAAGATGTTTTACACACTTGCAAACATCACATGTAGACACATGACAGCTAGTTAAAGAAAATTGGTATTCTCTCTCTTTCTGTCTTTCTTTTCTTAGCAAGGACCTTTCCAAAGCAGACTTCTCTTTGTGTTGTTTTGGTCAGATCCACATCACTTACTCATCTCTAAACCAATCACTGACAAGAGGGCAAGATATGATCATGACTGTCTAAGACAAGTTGTTACCTACTATTTGTGACTGGGAAAGGGCCAGGCTCCCCTGACTATGTGAGACATATCTGAACAAAATCATCATTGTGCTAGCCAAGAAGAAGGTAGGTGGGGGTTGTTGCCGTGGGGACAGTCCATATTTTCTGCCTCAGAGTGGTGAGGAAAGGCCCACTTGCTGGAATGACATGTTAACTAGACTTTAAGGATGAGATAAGTCAAACGAAGTGGGGGAGATAGGGCTTGTGGGCAGAGGGAAGAGCCTATGCAAAGTACTGGAGACTGAAAGAGTTTGGCATCTTTGAGGACCTTGAAGAAGACAAGTGTGACTAAAATGTAGCAAGTGAGGGGAGAAGTCCATGAAGTGAGGTTTGGGAACAAGACAGGGGCTGGTAGGGCATGGTATAGATCTAAGATTTATTCTAACTACAGTAGGGAGCCACTGAGGGTTTTAAGTAGGTGTGGGACATGACCTCTATTTTAGGCCACTCTTGCTGCTATATAGAGAAGGAGTTGAAGGGTGGGCAGGAGTAGAATTTGCAGACCAATTAGGAGATTTTTGCAATGGTCTAGGCAACAAATGATGGGAACTTGGAATAGGGCGGTAACAACGTAGGTGGAAAGAATAGGCTTTGGCAGAAGTGAAAGTGTTGATCCAAGGGTTCTGCTTAACCATGTTAAGTTTCAGATGTTTGTGAGATATCCAAGTGGAATGGTAATGTAGATAATTGTGTAGGAGACTGTAGCTCAGAGGAAAGGTCTGGACTAGAGATACATATTTGGAAGTCAGCATTCAAAGCCAGAGGGCTGGATGAACTCACTTAGGGAAAAGGAGTAGAGAGAGATAAGACAAAGGCTTAGGACAAAGTCCTAAAGTCCATGAACACTGAAACATCAGGAAGATGAAGAGGGGTCTGCAAAGCAAATTGTGAAATGGAGGCCATTGAGATAGGAGGAAACCCAAGAGAGACTACATGCCTTACCTAGGGTCCCACAGCTCACATTCCTCTCTTGGGTACTCAGGAAGATGGTGTAGAAGTCTTTGAAGGGACAAGGTAGATGAGAATAGGAAGAGGTAATTTTACACAAATTAAAAAACATTGCTTTCTTCCTAATATAAAAATTGTATTCATTGTTGAAGATTTAGAAGACATATAAAAATATGGAAATGAAAATCACTCCATTTGTTATTATTTTCATGTAAAACTATCTAGTCTTCCCCCTCCTTCACCTCCCCTCCATTCTCTCTCTCTCTCTCTGCCCACAACACACACACACACACACACGCACGCACGCACACGAACACAGGATAAGCAAGGATGGGCTAGGCTATGTTGCGTTAACCACTCCCCCCAAATCTCAATGGCTTCATACAATAAAAGCTTTTTACATATCCAACATATGTGGGCAGGGAGCCTCTGCACATCATGGTCACTTAGAGACCCAGGCTGCTAGAAGACTCTTTTCAACACATGCTTCCACAATTGTCAAGGCGGGAAAAGGGCACGTGGCACATTGCTCACTGGCCCTTAAATGTTCCACTACATTTCACATTCCAGTTGTATAACGTGACCATACGTAACATCAAAAGGATTGGGAAGCACAATCATACTACATGCCTTGAAGGAGAATATGAAAATATTTATGAACAGTCCTAAGGATTACTATAAACGTGTGTGTGTGTGTGTGTATATATATATATATATATATATATATATATATATATATATATAATGTCATACTCTACATACTATTTTGCAACCAGCTTTTTAACTCAGTATGTTTGAAAAATATATCTTTAAACATTTTCTATGCCATTGAATCTTCTATAATTTGCTTTCTAATAGCCACATATATAGGTATAATACAGTAATTTATTTAATCAGTCCCTTATTATTGGCTATTTCAACTGTTTCCAATATTTCACTATGGCAAATTATGCTGTAGTGAAGCCCAATTAACATATATCTTTGTTTTCATTTATGATTCTTTCTATAGAATAAACTCCTATTTGGTGTTGCAGAATCAAAAGATATTCAAACTGTTAAGACTTTTGCTACTTATTGTTGAATTTTCCTCCAGAAAAGTTTTATCAATTTATGCTCTTACAAGCAATATGCAAGAGTCTACATTTCCCTGGATGTCCCTAATTCTGGCTGTTATCCTTTTTCTTTTTTTAACATTTGCTAATTTTCTCAATAAAAAAACACATTGTTTTTGCTTATGTTTTCATGGATTAATGGTGAGAATGAGCATTTTTATATGCTTTTTGGCCATTCTTATTTTGTGAATTGCCTATTCGTGTCCTCTGCACTTGTTTTTGGAGTGACCCTTATACCAATATCCATACTTGACTTTTACACAGCCCCCACTCATGAGCATACTTCTCTTCTCTCTTTCCCTCTTGAGCTTAAGATGCTTAATAGTAACTAAGGCAACAAAACGTGTTAGGTGGTTGAACTCCAAAATAGTAGCGGTAATCATATTGAAACACTCAGCGGTAACTTTTATTAACTATTTCTGGTCTAAACAAAATAGTCTTGTACATTCTGAGTGTCTGTCAGGGATACAGAGACGTTTTTCATGAGTGCTTTTCTAGGTATATGGAGTCCCTATCCTGAGGGCAAGGTTGCCACGTTCTACGTGAATTGTGTCACCTGAACTTGTGTGATGTGCTCGCCTTGCCGAGGGCCTGAAGGTCTGAGAACCGAGGTCTTGTTCCTAACTCTTAGCTCCACCTGATTCTATCATTTTCTACTTCATCTCCTCTCCCTCATTTCATTTCTAACCATCAAGTGAATATTTTTCATCATAAAGGACATTATAAGTTAGCACGGGTAAAGGACTGCTTGCTCTTAAGAAAAAAATAGTAGCACAATAATTGACTTGAGTAAAATCTGACACACACCCTCAAAATCTAAAATAGATGAAAGTGAAGATGCTCTGATTGGAGCAGTTGTGTGTTCTCTACTTGGCCCCACCCTCATACTCCCTGCACAACTCAGGATTCCCACGGAGCACAGTTGGAAAACGATTGGTCTAATTGATGGGCACTGGGCCTGGAATGAGGAGTGGAACTAACAGGCTGTGGGACTTTAGATGTGTTGCTCAACATTTCTGAGCCTTACTTTCTGAATCTATGAAATGGAGAGAATATTAAGTTGGCACTTACATATTGAGCACTTACTTTGTATAGAATCACCCTACTGAATACTAGGGAGGGTTCAAATAGAGCTAGTCGGTCCTTGCCCTTAAGAGGTTTATAATTCACTTAATACCTACTTTACTGATCTTCTAAGACGCCTATGAGATCCAATAAAATAGCAGGTGCATATGAGGATAACAATGTGAAAATGCTTGGAAGAAGTGAAAAATCACACAAATGCAAAACGGTATTATACATATTGAACTACCATTAATATTTTATTGAGTACATCCGAGGGCGGGAGCTTCCTTAAAGGTAAATGAGGCTGCTCTATAGAGCTTGAACTAGTCAATTGAGACGTGGTAGTAGCCATCCTGCCCACATCTCCAGAGCTCCCCAGTATTTCAAAGAGTCATGAGAAAAGCTTCCCATCTGGAACTACCTTCCTGCGACTCGGCGTGAAACCCACGTATGGGGAAAGGGCAGTCACCGAGGAAACTTTCCAGGATTCAGAGACTGGGCTGGGTTTGGAGGTACAGCCCTCTTAGTAGGAGTAAAGCAACAGTTGACACTAGAGTGTACATTCTTATGTTAGTGTGTTAGAAAGGTAGATGCAACACATGGCAGTAGGTCTTCAGGGCTTCGTAGGCAGACAGGTGCATTTGGGAGCTCCATCTATTGGTAGCAGAATCCTTACCAATGGATGGAGATCCAGGGGAGGGAGCTGAGCCTAGCAGGAGTATTGGGGCCCTAATCAGAGGAACTTGGAAGTAGGAACCTGGTCAGAAGCGCAGGCTAATTAGAGGTGACCTTTGGGTTCTTAGTGTCTTCCAGGCTATAAATTTACATGAGCTAAGTAGCATGCAAGAAGAATTTTTGGGGGGTGCCTGGGTGGCTCAGTCAGTTGAGCATCTGCCTTCGTCTGCCGGAACAGGGTCCCTGGATCCAGCCCTGCATCTGGCTCCCTGCTCAGTGGGGAGTCTGCTTCTTGCCGCTGCCTCTGTCCCCCACCCCCCACTTGTGCTCTCTCTCTCTCTCTCTTGCTCACTGTCTCTCGAATAAATAAATAAAATCTTTAAAAAAGTAGCATTTTTTTTCTACTGCAATACTTAGGAGGTAGTAGCCAAAATTGAGAGAGAATAAACGGGACCTGGTTGCAAGAAGAATTCCCTAGAAAGAAACTTTTTCAATACCCGCCCCCACCAAAGGATATCTCTTTGGAAAGAATTTAAAATGCATTTTATTGTTACATTTCCTGTGCTCAGTTGCAGTGTATTAGGGGAAGGGGATTTGTGACTCAAAATGTTTCCCAGATACTAAAGCGTTTGTTATTTTTAACAACAAAAGGCAATTGAATTCTTTAGACTGTGATGATGATAATGCTGCATTGTTTTCTGTCTGATCAAGAGAGATTAGGGCAAAAGCTTTCCAAATTGACGGTTTTTTGCTCTCACAATGCAGGGTAGAGGATGAATTAGGGTGGGCTAGAGTTGATAGGGAGAGTCTACCTGTAGTTGGACTAGAGAGTGTTGTAGCAATGCAAGTGAGAGACACTAGCCATTCACCTGGGAGTGGTGGTAATGGAAACAATGAAAAGAGATAGATTGCAGATAAGTCTTGGTTATAAAATCAACAGAACTTGATGATGAGTTGGACACGTGTGTAGTGTGGGAAAGGTGCACTGGTGGGAAGGTGACATGAGTGGGAGGGAGATGTCAAAGGTATAAATCCTGGGCTTCCGGCTCACACATTCGGATGTACGATGGTGCATTAACTAGGAGGGAGGACACTGGAGACAATTAGGTTTGGGGATAGAGAACTCTGAGTTCAGTTTTGGACATATTGAATTGGCACTGCTTTTGAGACTTTAAGAGGAAATGTTGAGTGGGAAGCCTGAAGACATAAATTAGGTGAGTCATTTATGAGTCACACTATACATATTATTCTGATTTGCTTTTCATCTTTAATATGTCCTGTACATCCTCAATTCAATACACATTAATCTCATTTAATAGTTATGTAATATTCCGTAGTATGTACAAAGGCCCTGTAATTTATTCAACCGTTCCCTTATCACTTCTTTTATCAAATTCAGATTGGCTTCAGCATTTTTTAAAGTATTACGAATTCTGTAATAAATAAATTTACATATATATCTTGATATATTAGTGCTTTTACATCTGATGGATAAATTCTCGGAAGTGAGATTGCTGAGTCAGAAGCTGCGCACATTTTAATTTTAATAAATATTTCCAGGTTGGCAGTTTTTGACTACACTGGTTGAGAGCATAAGTTCCAGAATAAAAACGTCAGGTTTCAAATTTGACTCCACCTCATACTTACTAGCTTTATAACCATGGACAAGTCATTTTTTTAAAAGATTTTATTTATTTATTTGAGAGAGAGAGAGAGCATGTGCACAAGTGGTGGGGGAGGGGCAGAGGGAGAGGAAGAGGCAGACTCCCCGCTGAGCAGGAAGCCAGATGTGGGGCTCAATCCCAGGACCCTGAGATCCTGACCTGAGCTGAAGGCAGACTCTTAACTGACTGACCCAGGCACCCCACCATGGACAAGTTATTTAATCTCCTCTGCTTTACTCAGTTTCCTCTTCTGTAATTAGGAAGTACGGATCTCATATGGCTGTTGTGAGGATTACAGAAATAACAGATTTAAATAAACGGCTTAGAAATTTTGAAACATACAATGAACTCAATAAGTATAATTTGTTATTATTGTTAAAAACCTGGTATTTATTTATATTCCACCCACAGCATCAAAGAATACATATTTCTCTCACAAACTCAACAGCACTCTATGTTAATCAATTTTTTAAGAAGTTGCCATGCTTTCCAGTTCTGACCATGACAGAGTACCTGGTATCAGGCTCACCCTCTTGCCATGAACAGCTATAAGAACTTGACAAAATAGGGGCGCCTGGGTGGCTCAGTCAGTTAAGCATCCGACTCTTGTTTTGAGCTCAGGTCATGATCTCCAGCTGGTGAGAGTGAGCCCCATATTGGATTCTGTGCTGGACATGGAGCCTACTTAAGATTCTCTCCCCACCTCTCCCTCTGCCCTTCTCTCTTTCTCTAAAAACCAAACAAAACAAAACTTCACAAAATATATAAAACAACTATTTACGGGTATTTGGCAGTGATCAAAATGGGACTGCAATCCTTGAGAGAGACAGCAAGTGTATGATTCAAGCCCAACATTTACCCAGGGTGAATGTTCTCCCTGGGTGTATTTCCCAGGATGGCAGAACCCAAGCAGAGAATGGTAGGCAGAAGAGGCAGAGATCACAGTTTTGGGACTACTCCAGGGGTTGGAATTCGTGAGCGGGTTGCCAGAGAGATTAGAGACATGGAGAAGTAACCCGAGAGGGCTGAATGTTGTCATAGTTATTCCTAACATGTGCCAAGCCGTAGCCTAAGTGCTTTTAGCTTTAATTTAATTCATTTTTTAAAAGATTTATTTATTTTAGAGAGAGATTTATTTATTTTTGAGAGAGAGTGCAAGGGGGAGGGGCAGAGGGAGAAAGAGTTCTAAGTAGGCTCTGCAACGAGCGTGGGGCCTGATGGGGGGGCTCTATCTCATGACCCTGAGATCACTACCCTGAGCCAAAACCAAGAGCCAGACGCTTAACCAACTATGTCACCCAGGTGCCCCATAGCTTTTATTTAATTCTCACAGTAATCCACAAAATCTATAATTTATTATTATCCCCATTTGACAGATGTAGCTTTTTTATTATTCCTTTTTGTAGACAAAGGAAAAATGGAGGCACAGACAGGTTAAGTAACTTTCTCAAAGTCACACAGCTCACAGTAGTGAGCTTGCCTTCAGTATTTTTTGGGTGTATACCCAGAAGTGGATTTGCTGGATCATATGATAATTTTATTTTTAATTTTTTTGCACAACAGCCATACTGTTGTCCACAGTGGTTGTACCATTACCCACCAACAGTGCACAAGAGCTCCAATTTCTCCACATCCTCACCAACACCTGTTCTCTTTCTTTTCTTTCTTTCTATTTTTTTGATAGTAGCTATCCTAATGGATATGAGTTACTATCTCACTATGGTTATGATTTGTATTTCCCTAATAATTAGTGATTTTGAGCATCTTTTCATGTGCTTATTGGACATTCTGATATCTTCTTGGGAGAAATATTTATTTAAGTCCTTTGCCCAATTTTGAATTGGTTTTTTTTTTTATCATTGAGTTTTAGGAGTTCTCCATATATTCTGAATATTAATTTCCCATTAGATATATGGTTTACAAAGATTTTCTCCCATTCTGTAGGTTGCCTTTTTACTTCGTTGACAGTTCTTTTGATGCACAAAAGTTTTAATTTTTATGAAATCCAGTTTGTCTATTTTTGCCTCTGTTACCTGTGCCTTTGGTGTCATATCCAAGAAATCATTGCTAAATCCAATGTCATGAAGATTTGCTCTATGTTTTCTTCTAAGAGTTTCATAGTTTTACCTCTTACTTTAAAGTCTTCGATCCATTTTGAGGTAATTTTTGTATATGCTATAAGGTAAGGGACCTACTTCATTCTCTTACATGCGAATCTCCAGTTTTCCCAGCACCATTTGTTGAAAAGACTGTCCTTTCCCCATTGAACAGTCTTGGAACTCTTACCAAAAAAAATCACTTGACCATATATATGAAGGTTTATTTCTGGTCTCTCTATTCTATTTCATTGATTTATAAATCTGTCTTTATACCAATACTACACTGTTTTAATTACTGTAGCTTTGTAGTAAGTTTTGAAATCAGGAAATGTGAGTCCTCCAACTTTGTTCTTCTTCAAGATTGCTTTGGTTATAGATATAAGACATTCATATCAATTTATTTTATTTCTTGTTTTTATTTGAGTATGGATGACACACAATGTTACATTAGTCATATATATACGACCCTCTGTAAAGGGGACTGTCTCTCCTCTTTCCATTTTGGATGAGAAGATTGCCATAACCCCTAGAAGCTACTGATTCATGAGGGCTTAGGGAGCTGTTGACTTTGGGGACAGGGTTGGTCTGAACAACTTTGGGTCAGCTAAATGACTGGAGTGTGTGTGGGGGGGGAAATGGGAGGAGGTCCATTAGAGTTAGGAAGCAAAGCAGGAGAATGGAAATTCCACCCTTTGGTGCATATGTTATGGGGGAGATATATGTAAATCAATTTTGAAATGACTATCATAGATTAATTTTTTTTCATTTCTTCCCTGTTTTTAACATAGTTTTAAAATTATTTTTAAATATTAAAATATCTTTTTTTCTTTATTAAAAAAGAGATATATTCACTGGAGAATATTACAATATATAGATAAGCAAAATTAAAACATGCAAAGTACTTCTGCAAAAGAGCAGATCAGTGATTGTCTGGGGCTAGAGGTTGGGGGAGGTAGAATTGATTAAAGGGACAAGAAGAAACTTCTTGGGGAGATGCAAATGTTTTGTCTTGATTATGGTAGTGATTGCCAATGTGTATACACTGTCAAAATTTGAATTGTAGACTTAAAATGGTTATATTTTATTGTAGGTAAATTATACCTCTGTAAAGCCAATTAATATTTTTCAAAGTACTTCTGTCATCACCCATACATAACTACTCTTAATAGCTTTATGTACATTTTTTTCAAATGATTTTCTATGTATCTCTACATACACATACTTGTTTATGCAAAAAATGGTACCATTTTTGATCAACCATTAAAAAAAGATTGCTTTGGTTATTCCAGGTACTTTGAGATTCCATGTAAATTTTAGGATGAATTTTTCTATTTCTGCAAAATAGGTCATTGGGATTTTGACAGAGATTGCACTGAATCTGTAGATTGCTTTGGGTAGTCTTGAAATCTTAACAATATTAACTCTTCCAATACATGAACATGGGACATCCTTCTATTGATTTATGTCTTCTTTACTTTCCTTCAGCAATGCTATATGGTTTTCATTATATTAGTCTTTCACTTTCTTGGTTAAATTAATTTCTAAGTATTTGATTTTCTGGTGCTACTGTAAATGGAATTGTTTTCTTTATTTCCTTTTCAGATCGTTCATTGTTAGTGTATAGAAATGTAACTGATTTTTGTGTGTTGACTTTGCGTTCTGCTCCTTTGCTGAATTCATTTATTAGTTCAAATAGTGGGGTTTTTTTTTTTGGAATTCAATTTTTTATTTAAATTCTAATTAGTTCAAATAGTTTTTTTCTACGTGGAACCTTTAGGGTTTTGTATATGTAAAATCATGTCATTTGCAAACAGAGATAAATAAGTAAATCTTTAGGGACGCCCGGGTGGCTCAGTCGTTAAGCGTCTGCCTTTGGCTCAGGTCATGATCCCAGGGTCCTGGGATCGAGCCCCGCATCGGGCTCCCTGCTCAGCGGGAAGCCTGCTTCTCCTTCTCCCACTCCCCCTGCTTGTGTTCCCTCTCTCGCTGTGTCTCTCTCTGTCAAGTAAATAAATAAAATCTTTAAAAAAATAAATCTTTAAAAAATTATTTGAGAGAGAGAGGGCAAGGGGGAGGGGCAGAGAGAGAGGGAGAGAGAAAATCTCAAGCAGACTTCACACTCAGCTCAGAGCCTGACATGGGCCTCAATCCCAGGGCCCTGAGATCATAATCTGAGCTGAAATCAAGAGTCAGCCGCTTAACTGACTGAGCCACCCAGGCGCCCTGCAAACAGAGATAATTTTACTTCTTTCTTTCCAATCTGGATGCCTTTTATTTCTTTTTCTAATAAGCAATAACAGCCTAATTAGCCTAATAGCCTAATAGCTTCTAATAACCTAACTGCTGCGGCTAAGACATCCAGTATTATGTTCAATAGAAGTGGGCCTCTTTGCCCGTTTCCTGATCTTAGAGGAGAAGCTTTCAGCCTTTCACCATAGAGTATGATGTTAGCAGCCAGTTTGTCATAGATGGTTTTTATTATGTTGAGTCCATTTCCTTCTGTTCCTGGCTTGCCCACAGCTTTTAATACAAAGTGAAAAGTACATTTTGGGATAAATTTTAGATAAGTCATGATTTCTATTTTAATTTCTTCTTTTATCCAAGCATTCCTTAATTTCCAGATGGCTAAGATATTACTATATTTTTGCTGTTGTTTCTAATTTTCTGTACCATTGTTAGGTAATATGGCTTTTTAAAACTTTATGAATTTTTTAAGTTTCCTTTGTATCAAGTACATGATTGATTTTTATAGATCTTCCATAGCCAGAGAGGAAAATGTGTATTCTTTCTTTGAAGGGGACAGAATTTTTTGATTGAATGACTCCCATCCTCCATAGCCTTACTTTTTCTGAAAGACATCTATTAAGATTCTTCACTCTGTGTAGTTATATTGCTTTGTCTTTCTAATTCTGGGAGCTTTTGCTCTTATATTGTTTGGTGCATAAGTACTTGTGACTTATATATCTTCTTAGTATCTTAATATCTTTTTACCATTACACCTGTTTTAAGTCCTTGCTCAAGTGTTACCTTCTCAGCCTTCTCCCACCTTACCTAGGGCCTTCCCCACTATTCTCTCCTGCTTTTTTTCTCTCCACAGCATTTATCAGATTCTAATATGCCAAGTAATTTAATTTTTTTGTTAATATCTATCCTCTGCTATTATAATGCAAGGTCCACAAAAGCAGTTCTTTTATTCTGTTTGGTCATTGTTTTTTCTTTGTAGCCAAAACAATGCTTGACACATAGTAGCTACTCAATGAAGAAATCAATTATCAATGTTTCTCTTTGTGCCATTTAATACTTTTCACTTTGATTTTCATTTTCTGATACCAATATCACAATTCTTGCATTCTTTTTGTTAATATTTACCTGATACATTTTTGCTTATTACTTTATTTTCAACATTTATTTCTTAATTTAGTTTGGAATCTTTCTTTCTTTCGGAGTTCAATCCATTCACATTTGTTGGGATAATTGATAAATTTACGTTTTTCCTTTTTTTCTTATTTTATGCTTATTACTTATTATACCTGTTATTATTTGCTCATTTACCTTTTATTATATCTAGATTTCTCAGAGTGAGAAAATTTCTCTTTTGTCCTCTGTTAATTCATAAATTCTCTATTTTTCTAGTGATATATTTCTACATTTTTGTGGTATTTAAAGCTATATTCCTCTATCAAAGTACCAAAGTTAAATAAATTGTGCTTTGCAATCCCCAAAATGTTTTACTACTAAGTTCAAACAAATTTCTTACAAAGCTTTAAATGCCTCACTCCCTATTTTCTCCACCAAATCCTGAACTTTGTTAAAATAATTTATTTTCAGTTTATGACTATATATTTTACTTTACAAAATGTAAATTATAGTTCAACACACCTTTCCTAACATTTATGTTACAATTTGTGCTCATGTTATTATTCATTTAGATTTTAACAATACATTTTGTAAGAAACACCACTCACTACTCTTTTGTATACATTTTTACCTTCCCTCATCTTGAGTTCTTTCATCTGCTATAATTTTCACTTGGAAACAGTTTTTGAGTAATTTACTTATAAAGAGTATATGAGTAGTATACTTTCTTTCTCCCCACTTTTATGATTTTTGTTATTTTTGTACCACTTATGCTATTACTGACTTAATATTTTTTTTAAGTATAGTTGACACAACAATGTTACATTAGTTTCAGGCATACAACATAGTGATTTGACAACTCTATACATTATGCCATGTTCACAAGTGTAGCTCCCATCTGTCCCCATACATCTCTATTACAGTATCATTGGCTATATCCCTTATGCCGTGCCTTTTATTCCTGTGACTTATTCATTCTATAACTGGAAGTCTGTATCTCTCACTCCCCTTCACTCATTTTGCCCACCCCACCTCCCCTCTGGCAATCATCAGTTTGTTCTCCGTATTTATAGGTCTGATTCTACTTTTTGTTTATTCTTTTTTTTTTTTGATTCCACTTGTGAGTGAAATCATATGGTATTTGTCCTTCTCAGTCTAAGTTATTTCACTTAACATAATAACCTCTAGTCCATTCATGTTGTCTCAGGTGGCATGATCTCATCCTTTATTATCACTGTGTCACATATATATATATATATATGTATATATATATATATATATATATAACACACACACACACACACACACACACACACACCACATCTTCTTTATCCATTCATTTATTGATGGATCCCTAGGTTGCTTCCATTTATCTTGGCTATTGTAAATAAGGCTGCAATCAACATAGGGGTGTATGTATCTTCTTGAATTAGTGTTTTGTTTTCTTTGGATAAATACCCAATAGTAAATTATTGGATCATATGTTATTTCTATTTTTAATTTTTGAGGAACCTCCATACTGATTTACCAGTGGCTATATCAATAGTGCTATAGTTTCTGAATTTACTCATGTTCACAATTTTTTTTACTCACATGTGAATATTACTTTGATTAAATCCTTCCCCCCCCAAATTTATACATATTGTTCCAATGTCCTCCAACTTCCAATATTGAAGAAGAGAAGTTAAATGCTAGTCTAATTCTCTTTTAGTTATAAACAACCTGTTTTATTTATCTGGGTGTCTAAGATTTTACTCTCTTTGTAGCTTAGATGTTTCCATAGGCCTTCTAGGTGTGCATCTTTTTTCATTAACAGTTCATGAGATTTGGAGATCACTTTTAATCTGAAAACTAAAGTTTTTCTAGTTTGGGGAAGTTTTGTTTTATTATTTCTTTGATCATTGATTTCTCTATTTTTTTCTCTTCCTGTACAACTATTATTTAGTTATTAGTTTTATGGACCTGCTCTCAATATATCTTATCTTTTCATTAATAAATCCCATTTCAATGTATTTTTCCCTATGTTTTAAGAGATTTTTTATTTGATCTTCCAATTTTCAGCATTGGCCATCCTATTTGCCTTTTTCATTATTGAATTTTTAAATTGTGAAAAAAATGTTTTCTGGTCTCCCCCCTTTTTTTTGCATTCTAATTATGTCTCTTTGAGGGTCCTCACTATTTTCATTTAAAGTTCTCTTCTTTCCCTTATAATTATTTCTCCCTCCATTGCGGTCACAAATTGTGGTTGTTCAGCTAGGCCATTTTCTCAAGTTGCTGAGTCTCCTTAGTTGGCTCATGAATTGTCAATACTTGCTCGTGGATGGGTTCCTTCAGCACACATAAACATCAGCTTATTAGGGGTCTCTGGCAATAGTGAACCTGGAAGATGCTGGAAGATAGAGCAAGACTTTTTACTCCAATAGTCCCTTAGCATGTCGAGGAAAAAAAGTGGAACCTCTCTATGGGGTGTGTGTGTGTTGGAGGGAGAGGAGGTTCTTTTCTCAGTCTTCTTTGGGTGCAAGTAGAAAAGTGTACAAAATGGGAGCGATGCAGCTATTGCTCTTCTGGAATGCCTGGGGTTGGGCTGGTGAATTATCCTCATTGAAGATTTCTCTAGAAGGTGGAAGAACTGGTCAATGACATTCACTCATTTCTTGACCGCTCCTGTATTGTTCTGAGAAATGACATCATGCACTTGTTATGTCCTCAGGAGATGTGGCATTCTCAGATGCAATTAAGATTTTCTCTAGGTTTTTTTCACCATCAACTAATACTTATTTAAACTAAGTAGCCCTCAAACGTATTAGATATGTTATGCTAGATATTAGAATCACTTTGGGGGCATATAACTAAATGCTGATTACCTGCTTCCCTCTCCTAAGACAATTGAATCAATTTTTGGTAGTGGCACCTGGACACTCAGGCCACCATTTTCCAAATTTTTTGCTTGGTTTTTCCCTCTGCTAGATATTCATGTTTATTGCTCTACCCTGAGGTAAGAGGTCAATAAGGGTTTGCTAAATGAATCAATTACTGCAATGTAATTTAAAAAATTATAGTCATTTGAATATATAGTATTTGCACATTGTATAAGCCCCTAAAGCCCCAAAATACAGCAAGTCTCCCTTTAGCCCTATTTCTAATTCAACCAGTTCCTCTCTCTAGAAGAAACCACTTGTTGCTAGTTTCCTATATATTCTGGAGACAGTCTATGCGTATTTAAGCATATAGTATCAACCAGTTTCCTGTTAATGGACCTTTATATGGTTTTCCATCTGTTGCTATTACAAACAATGCTGCAATGAATCAATACTTTTCTTACCTAAATCTCTTAGTGTGTGTATCTGTATGATTCCTAGAAATTAAATTATTAGGCTCAAGGGTATGAAATGTCCTTCTATTCCCAGAATCAGCCCTACTTAGTTATGAAAATTTATTGTTTTACTATACTATAGGATTCTACCTGACAATATTTAATTTAGATGTTTTGTATAACTTTTACATAGCCATTCATGAATGAGACCCATGTGTCTTTTGCACCAATTTCCTTTTTTAATTACATAAAACTTTGGTAAGGATAAAGTATCAATATGTTACCCCTCACAAGTAATGTATTTATATTCAAACCAAACCTTTCTGGAAAATATTCTAATTTAGTGTTTTCCCAATACTCTTGCTGTGCATTTGAATCACTTGTAGAATTTTTAAAAATTACAGGTTTCAGGCCTTGAGAACAGGGGTCAGAAAATGGTGGCCTAGGGGGTGGAGCAAGATGGCGGAGGAGTAGGAGACCTGGATTTCGTCTGGTCTCAGGAATTCAGCTGGATAGGGATCAAACCATTCTGAACACCTACGAACTCAACAGGAGATCGAAGAAAAGAATAGCAACAACTCTCTGAACAGAAAAGCGATCACTTTCTGGAAGGTAGGACGTGCGGAGAAGTGAATCCGAGGCGATATTCGGGAGGATAGACGGCGGGAGAGGGGGCCTCCGTCGGCCGCTTCTGGCAAGTGCTAGAGCCGTGGAGCACAAAATCGGAACTTTTAGAAGTCGGCTCCACGGAGGGACATCGCTCCAGTGGCTAAGCGGGGGGTGGAACCCTCGCGGGACAGTGTGGTCTCAGGACCCTTGGGGTCACAGAAAGACCGGGGGTGCCTGAGTGCGGCAGAGCTCCCCGGTATCGGAGCGGGGAAGCCAGCTGCAGAGACGGAGCCGAGGCGCGGGCTCTCAGCTCGGGGTGGCCATAAACTGTGATCCACGGCCCAGTCGGGCCACTGCTCCTCCAGCAGAGACCCAACAAGTGGCAGGGACCCAACAAGCGGCAGATCCGGGGAGACTCCCCTTCCTCCCCCGGGAGGAGCGGCGCGGGAGCGCACCGCAGGGATCTGCTGGGTTTGGAGACTCCGCACGGGGTCGGGTGCCAGAGATAGAAATGCTAGGTCACAGGCCGGGTGAGCACGGAGTGCGGCCGGAGACCGGGGAGATGGGACTGATTGACTGCTTTTCTCTGGGGGCGCACTGAGGAGCGGGCCCCGAGTTCTCGGCTTCTCCGGGGTGGAGATTGGGAGGCTACCATTTTCACTCTCGTCCTCCAAAGCTGTACGGAAAGCTTGCAGGGAACAAAAGCTCCCGAGAGCAAACCCAAGCACGTTACTTAGCCTGACAGGCAAGGGCGGGGCAATTCCGCCTCCAGCAAAGACATTTGGGAACCACGGCGACAGGCCCCTCCCCCAGATCATCAAGAACCCCCAGCCAAGACCAAGTTTACCGACCAATGAGAAAGGCAGAACTCCAGCGCTAGGGGAATACTGCACATAGAATTCATGGCTTTCCCCACCCTGATTCTTTAGTCTTTCAAAGTTAATTTTTTAATCTTTTTTTTTTAGAAGATTTTATTTACTTGACAGAGAGATAGAAGAGCACAAGCAGAGGGACTGGCAGAGGGAGAGGGAGAAGCAGGCTCTGCACTGAGCAGGGAGCCCGATGTGGGACTCGATCCCAGGACCCTGGGGTCATGACCTGAGCCGAAGGCAGACGCTCAACCATCTGAGCCACCCAGGTGCCCCTCAAAGTTAATTTTTTTAACTGTCTTTTTTTTTTTTTGAATTTTTCTTTTTCCCTTTTTCAGCCAACATCTTATCAATCCCTTTTTTAAAAATCATTTTTATTTTTCATTTTTAGAGTCCTATTCTATCCCTTCATAGTAGTTACCCTTATTTTTGGCATATATATATAAGTTGTTCTCTCTTTAAAATTTTGAGATACAGTTTCTTCTAACAGATCAAAATATACCCTAAATCTCTAGTGTATGGCTTTGTTCTAGTCTCCTGCCTGATCACATTCTCTCCCCTTTTTTTCTTTTTTTTTGAAATCCTCTTCTTTCTTTTTTCAAACAACTTCTTATCAATTCCTTTTATAAAATCTTTTATAATTTCCATCTTTACAGCCATATTCCATCCCTTCATCGTATTAACCCTTATTTTTGTACATATATAACTAAAAACATAAGTTTTTCTTTCTTTAAAATGTTGGGAGGCACTTTCTTCTAACAGACCAAAATACACCCAAAATCTAGTGTGTGGCACTGATCTATGCACCAGCCTGATCATATTTGATCATATTCTGTTTTGTTTTGTTTTGTTCTGTTTTTGTTTGTTTTCATCTTTTTCTTTTTTCTTTCTTTCCCTTTCTTTTCCCCCGGTTTCAGGTCTTTTCTGATTTGTTTGGAGTATGTATTCTGGGGACATTGTTACCCTGTTAGCATTTTGTTCTCTCATTCATCTATTCTTCTCTGGACAAAATGACAAGACGGAAAAAATCACCTCAAAAAAAAGAACAAGAGGCAGTACTGACTGCCAGGGACCTACTCAATATGGACATTAGTACGATGTCGGAACTAGAGTTCAGAATGTTGATTTTAAAGATACTAGCTGGGCTTGAAAAAAGCATGGAAGTTATTAGAGAAACCCTTTCTGGAGAAATAAAAGAACTAAAATCTAACCAAGTTGAAATCAAAAAGGCTATTAATGAGGTGCAATAAAAAATGGGGGCTCTAACTGCTAGGGTAAATGAGGCAGAAGAGAGAATTAGTGATATAGAAGACCAAATGATAGAAAATAAAGAAGCTGAGAAAAAGAGAGATAAACAACTACTGGATCACGAGGGCAGAATTCGAGAGACAAGCGATACCATAAGACAAAACAACATTAGAATAATTGGGATCCCAGAAGAAGAAGAAAGAGAGAGAGGGGCAGAAGGTATATTGGAGCAAATAATAGCAGAGAACTTCCCTAATGTGGGGAAGGAAACAGGCATCAAAATCCAGGAGGCACAGAGAACCCCTCTCAAAATCAATAAAAATAGGTCAACACCCCGGCATCTAATAGTAAAACTTACAAGTCTCAGAGACAAAGAGAAAATCCTGAAAGCAGCTCGGAAGAAGAGATATGTAACCTACAATGGTAGAAACATTAGATTGGCAACAGACCTATCCACAGAGACCTAGCAGGCCAGAAAGGACTGGCATGACATATTCAGAGCACTAAATGAGAAAAATATGCAGCCAGCAATCCGATATCCAGCTAGGCTATCATTGAAAATAGAAGGAGAGAGAAAAAGCTTCCAGGACAAACAAAAACTAAAGGAATTAGCAAACACGAAACCAGCCCTACAAGAAATATTGAAAGGGGTCCTCTAATCAAAGAGAGAGCCTAAAGGCAACATAGACCAGAAAGGAACACAGACAGTATACAGTAACAGTCACCTTACAGGCAATACAATGGCATTATATTCATAATCTTTCAATAGTTATCCTGAATGTAAATGGGCTAAATGCCCCAATCAAAAGACACAGGGTATCAGCCTGGATAAAAAAATAAGACCCATCGATATGCTGTCTGCAAGAGACTCATTTTAGACCCAAAGACACCCCCAGATTGAAAGTGAGGGGGTGGAAAACCATTTACCATGCTAATGGACACCAAAAGAAAGCTGGGGTGGCAATCCTTATATCAGACAAATTAGATTTTCAACCAAAGACTGTATAAGAGATGAGGAAGGACACCATATCCTACTTAAAGGGTCTATCCAACAAGAAGATCTAACAATTGTAAATATCTATGCCCCTAACGTGAGAGCAGCCAATTATATAAGGCAATTAATAACAAAAGCAAAGAAACACATTGACAACAATACAATAATAGTGGGGGACGTTAACACCCCCCTCACTGAAATGGACAGATCATCTAAGCAAAAGATCAACAAGGAAATCAAGACTTTAAATGACACACTGGACCAAATGGACTTCACAGACATATTCAGAACATTCCATCCCAAAGCAACAGAATACACATTCTTCTCTAGTGCCCATGGAACATTCTCCAGAATAGATCACATCCTAGGTCACAAATCAGGTCTCAACCGGTACCAAAAGACTGGGATCATTCCCTGCATATTTTCAGACCACAGTGCTTTGAAACTAGAACTCAATCAAAAGAGGAGAGTCGAAAAGAACTCAAATACATGGAGGCTAAAGAGCATCCTACTAAAGAAGGAATGGGTCAACCAGGAAATTAAAGAAGAATGAAAAAAATTCATGGAAACAAATGAAAATGAAAACACAACTGTTCAAAATCTTTGGGATACAGCAAAGGCAGTCCTGAGAGAAAAGTATATAGCAATACAAGCCTTTCTCAAGAAACAAAAAAGGTCTCAAATACACAACCTAACCCTACACCTAAAGGAGCTGGAGAAAGAACAGCAAATAAAGCCTAAACCCAGCAGGAGAAGAGAAATAATAAAGATCAGAGCAGAAATCAATGAAATAGAAACCAAAAGAGCAGTAGAACAGATCAACGAAACTAGGAGCTGGTTCTTCGAAAGAATTCACAAGCTTGATAAACCCCTGGCCAGACTTATCAAAAAGAAAAGAGAAATGACCCAAATCAACAAAATCATGAATAAAGAGGAGAGATCACAACCAACACCAAAGAAATACAAACAATTATAAGAACATATTATGAGCAACTCTATGCCAGCAAATTAGATAACCTGGAAGAAATGGGTGCATTCCTAGAGATGTATCAACTACCAAAACTGAACCAGGAAGAAATAGAAAACCTAAACAGACCTATAAACCACTAAGGAAATTGATGCAGTCATCAAAAATCTCCCAACAAACAAAAGCCCAGGGCCAGATGGCTTCCCAGGGGAATTCTACCAAACATTTAAAGAAGAATTAATACCTATTCTCCTGAAACTGTTCCAAAAAGTAGAAATGGAAGGAAAACTTCCAAGCTCATTTTATGAGGCCACTATTACCTTGATCCCCCAAAGCAGACAAAGACCCCATCAAAAAGGAGAATTACAGACCAATATCCTTGATGAACACGGGTGCAAAAATTCTCACCAAAATACTAGCCAATAGGATCCAACAGTACATTAAAAGGATTGTTCACCACGACCAATTGGGATTTATCCCTGGGCTGCAAACCTGGTTCAACATCCGCAAATCAATCAACGTGATACAATACATTAACAAAAGAAAGAACAAGAACCATATGATCCTCTCAATAGATGCAGAAAAAGCATTTGACAAAGTACAGCATCCTTTCTTGATCAAAACTCTTCAGAGTATAGGCATAGAGGGTACATACCTCAATATCATAAAAGCCATCTATGAAAAACCTACAGCGAATATCATTCTCAATGGAGAAAAACTGAGAGCTTTTCCCCTAAGGTCAGGAACACGGCAGGGATGTCCACTCTCACCACTGCTATTCAACATAGTATTAGAAGTCCTAGCTACAGCAATCAGACAACAAAAAGAAATCAAAGGCATCCAAATCGGCAAAGAGGAAGTCAAACTTTCACTGTTTGCAGATGATATGATACTTTATGTGGAAAACCCAAAAGACTCCACCCCCAAACTGCTAGAACTCATAAAGGAATTCAGTAAAGTGGCAGAATATAAAATCAATGCACAGAAATCAGTGGCATTCCTATACACCAACAACAAGACAGTAGAAAGAGAAATTAAGGAGTCGATCCCATTTACAATTGCACCCAAAACCATAAGATACCTAGGAATAAATCTAACCAAAGAGGCAAAGAATCTGTACTCAGAAAACTATAAAATACTCATGAAAGAAATTGAGGAAGACACAAAGAAATGGAAAAACGTTCCATGCTCATGGATTGGAAGAACAAATATTGTGAAGATGTCAACGCTACCTAGAGCAATCTACACATTCAATGCAATCCCCATCAAAATACCATCCACTTTTTTCAAAGAAATGGAACAAATAATCCTAAAATTTGTACGGAACCAGAAAAGACCTCGAATAGCTGGAGGAATGTTGAAAAAGAAAAGCAAAGCTGGCGGCATCACAATTCCGGACTTCCAGCTCTATTACAAAGCTGTCATCATCAAGACAGTATGGTACTGGCACAAACATAGACACATAGATCAATGGAACAGAATAGAGAGCCCAGAAATGGACCCTCAACTCTATGGTCAACTAATCTTCGACAAAGCAGGAAAGAATGTCCAATGGCAAAAAGACAGTCTCTTCAACAAATGGTGTTGGGAAAATTGGACAGCCACATGCAGAAGAATGAAACTGGACCATTTCCTTACACCACACACAAAAATAGACTCCAAATGGTTGAAAGACCTAAATGTGAGACAGGAGTCCATCAACATCCTAAAGGACAACACGGGCAGCAACCTCTTCAACCTCAGCCGCAGCAACTTCTTCCTAGACACATTGCCAAAGGCAAGGGAAGCAAGGGCAAAAATGAACTTTTGGGACCTCATCAAGATAAAAAGCTTTTGCACAGCAAAAGAAACAGTCCACAAAACCAAGAGACAACCGACAGAATGGGAGAAGATATTTGCAAATGACATATCAGATAAAGGGCTAGTATCCAAAATCTATAAAGAACTTCTTAAACTCAATACCCAAAGAATAAATGATCCAATCAAGAAATGGGCAGAAGACATGAACAGACATTTTTCCAGAGAAGACATCCAAAAGGCCAACAGACACATGAAAAAGTGCTCAACATTGCTTGGTATCAGGGAAATCCAAATCAAAACCTCAATGAGATTATCACTTCACACCACTCAGAATGGCTAAAATTAACAAGTCAGGAAACGACAGATGTTGGCGGGGATGTGGAGAAAGGGGAACCCTCCTACACTGTTGGTGGGAATGCAAGCTGGTGCAGCCACTCCGGAAAACAGTATGGAGGTTCTTCAAAAAGTTGAAAATAGAGCTACCATACGATCCAGCAATTGCACTACTGGGTATTTACCCCAAAGATACAAATGTAGGGTTCTGAAGGGGTATGTGCACCCTGATTTTTATAGCAGCAATGTCTCCAATAACCAAACTGTGGAAAGAGCCAAGATGTCCATCAACAGATGAATGGATAAAGAAGATGTGGTATATATACACAATGGAATATTATGCAGCCATCAAAAAGAATGAAATCTTGCCATTTGCAACGATGTGGATGGAACAGGAGGGTATTATGCTGAGCGAAATAAGTCAATCAGAGAAAGACATGTATCATATGACCTCACTGATATGAAGAATTCTTAATCTCAGGAAACAAACCGAGGGTTGCTGGCGTGGTTGAGGGTGGGAGGGATGGGGCGGCTGGGTGATAGACATTGGGGAGGGTATGTGCTATGGTGAGTGCTGTGAATTGTGCAAGACTGTTGAATCACAGATCTGTACCTCTGAAGCAAATAATACATTATATGTTTAAAAAAAGAAGAAGAAGATAGCAGGAGGGGAAGAATGAAGGGGGGGAAATCAGAGGGGGAGACGAAGCATGAGAGACAATGGACTCTGAAAAACAAACTGAGGGTTCTAGAGGGGAGGAGGGTGGGGCGGATGGGTTAGCTTGGTGATGGGTATTAAAGAGGGCACGTTCTGCATGGAGCACTGGGTGTTATATGCAAACAATGAATCATGGATCACTACATCAAAAACTAATGATGTAATATATGGTGATTAACATAACATAATAAAAAAAAAAGAAAAAAGAAAACTGTGGCCTATGGGCCAAATCCAAGCTACCAACTGTCTTTGTAAATAAAAGTTTATTGAAACACAGATACATCTTTTCACATATGTATAGTCTATGGCTGCTTTTGCACCACAGTGCAGAGTTGGGTAGTCGTGACAGAGTCCACATGTCCAGGAAATCCTAAATCATTTACTGTCTAGACCTTTACAGAACAAGTATGGTGATCCTTGCTCTATATCCATGGAATTAAATCTGGTACTGAGGCCTTGGTGTATGTATTGTGGAAGAAAAAAAAATCCATCAAAGCTGGTCCTTATTTGTACTAAGGTTTGAGAGCCAATATTTCCACACAAAGTTAAAAAACTAGGTGATTGTCATTTTTCTTTCTATGCCAGTTTCCTTTCTGTTTCCTGGTCTACTACCCAGTCCTGACCTTGAACCTCCAACCTTGTAGTTGGGGCTCTATGAATTTCTACCAGATCCCCCTGTCCTGCCATTATGTTCTTACCAACTCCTAATCAAAGCCCTGGTGATCAGTGAATCAATGTTTATAGAATAAATCACTTGCCCATTCCTATTTTAAGACTTCTTTAGCCTGTATTTTGTTGTATATATGCTTACAGGTATATAGGTGTGAATCTCAGTCCATAAACTCATGTATCCAAAAAATGAACCTATTTTTCTAATAAATTTCCACTTGGAATTTTTATTCCAACAGCTTTTGGAAACATAATTGTAGTCAGTTTAGGGATTTCATGCTTCTTTACTTTGGGTTGTGTCTAAATTATTGAGGGGTCGGTAGAGATCTCATATAGTACCAAGATATTGGGAGATGATTTATTGTATCTTCAATATCACCTGCTCATTTAGGTATTTGTTGAGATACCCATGGCCCCATCTGAGTGCACATCAAGGGTTCATAAACAGCACCAGGAGGAATGATCCTTGCTCTTATCTTCATGGCTCCCTTTAGTTGATTGTTTTTTAATGCTCCTTCCATGTCACTCTTGTGCACACAGCAATCACTCAGCTGTTCCTGCTCCATGACGAGATGTAGTAAAGTGCTGTGAGGTGAAGTCCCCTTCTGCCTAGACACATTTAAGAGCCATTTGTCCCTCGTGTATCTTATTGTCTCCCAAAGGCTTTTTCTGAAAAAGGGGCCTAAATTCCCTATCTCTTAGAAACCAAAAACCTCTGTGGCTTTTTATTTCTGGTCCCCTCTCTTGGACCACTTGATATCTATATTCTCCTTGCTTCCTCTCTACCTTTCAAGAATTCTCTCATCCTAGGAAATCTTTTCCTGGTCCAGTGGGGGATGGTTGGGGTAATGTTTACTTTTTACTTCTCACCAGTCTTGTCTATGTTGTGAGCCCTTTGCTAAGCTTTTGAAACCCAAATGCCAAGATGAGATGCCTTTTGCTCCCCCACTGCTTTATGCCATTTCTGCTGTTTGCTGTCTGCCAAAGCAAATGAGCACAGAACTGTTTAGCTGTTCAGTGAGGGGAAGGGCAAGAAAAAGCAACTATCAGGAAGAAATGTTGATAATTTAAAAATATCCTGCCAAAAAGGTACATTACTATCACTTAATGACCACGAATTAGCATAAATGTACCTTGTCATTTTTTTTCTCCTTCCTGGTATGTTCCTTTGTCTCTCCCAGTTAGGTCCCTAAAGAACATAAAGAACTCTCTTTCAAGAGTTATTTATTAAGCACCTATTCCAGGCTTAGCCATGCTTCCTTTAAGTGACTCAGGCAGTGAATAAATGTGAAATCCCATTTATTTGCTTTTGTGGCTTCTTCAGATACTTATTTTTCTTGGAATGGTCAATGATCATAAAAGGTTGAGTCCCCGGTGGCTGGAAATGTAAATCTGGGCAAGCAGCAGAAGACAAATCAACTATCCAAAAATAAATAGAAACATTAGGAAAATTCACAGCTATTCCTTTAGGTCTCCGGGTTAACTATTCCATAGAGACAGTAGGTGAAGTTTATATCTCACTTTTAGAATTTAATATGCTGTATTTCATATTGTATTAGTCTATTGTATTTATATGCAAAATGTAGTGAGTTAAGAACTCAATTGAAAAGTCTTTCCTCTAGAATTCATGTTTGTTTTTTCTCCTTCCCAAGCCAGAGCTTTTTGCATTGGTTTGATGTACTGTAGTTACTTGGGGTTTAATCTTGTATAATAATTAACTTCAATTGATCCACTGCAGTGTGTTAGCAAAGTGCCCGAGCCTATTAAATCCGACTAAGAATCCTCCATTGCTTTCCTAATTTCCAGCATCATTATGCTGCCGGGAAAGCTGATTAATGTAAAAGCATTCCAAACTGGGGCTTTTGCCTGGTGAAATTTTGGAGAAGGTGCGCACTATTCCAATTTGCAATATTGCATCTAATAAATACCAACATAGAGGATCTTCATTCTTAGGAGAGTCCTGGATCTACGAGTGAGGTTTCTTGTTCTTTATAACAGAACTCTTAAAGAGGGAAGCCAGAATCATCAGAGCTTCACTTCTTAATGGAGGCACATATGGTTGATTTAAAAACAAGTAGAAAATGGAACATTACTGAAAGTGTGCCATGCTCAATAGGCCTCTGAAAAAGAAAACAAAGCCTACCAATGAGAGAGAGGACAAGAGGAAGAAATTAGCCAAAAAAAAAAAAAAAAAAAAGTTAAAAGGTCAGTGTAAATGAAGCTGTTAAATCGAATATTCACAGTGGATATTTTCAGCCTTTGAGGAAATTTTAAATAAAACATCCAAATTAATCTGTTGAAAAGCTCTGGGTAGGGGGATTTCTAGTGAAATGCTCCATCTGGAAAACTTTCCTGAGACTCAACTCTATGTCAGGGAGACAAAGAGGATTAAGACTTGGCCCTTGTCTTTGAGGACTTTACACTTTTTTTTTTTTAAATAGTCTGTCTTAATTGCCTTGGCAAAGTACAATCCTATTTTGTTTTTCCTCATGTTCTTGGAAATTTTTTAGTCTGAGTCTACTTTCCTGCCTTAGCAAATAAAATCTAGTGAACATCTTTACTTTTGCCAATTCACAGGCTCATCGTCTCAAGAATCAGTGATCAGTCTCCAAGAATGGATGGAACAGATGTTGGATGGAACAGATGTTGGGCATGAGACTGAGTATCTACCAAGACCAAGACACCACCCGGAAGGTAATTAAAAATTAAATTAGCTTATTTTTTTGTTTGTTTTGCCTCATTATTTTAAAAGTTTTATGCAGAGGAATTCTACTTAATTAAGGGTTTTGTTGTTTGGTTTCAAATAGATTTTTTTCACTGTAAATGATCATATTACTTTAAATTTTATCATCAGAAGGAGATGGAGATTATCTTGATGATTTAATTAAAGTTATCAAGAATACTAGAGGTAGTGAAAGTAATGAAGCTGGGGTTTCTCAGAAAGATAGCATTTTCTAACCCATGGACTGCAATCCCATTAATGTTTCCTCTGATTATTCCCTCTCATGGTGCAGTCGCAGTCCAAAGACAGGCCACTGAGGATTGCAGGTGTGTGTTGTGGGGGGGGGGGCGCGGGGGAAGCTCTATGGATGAGGTAGGATTTGTGTTAGGCATAAAGGGGAGGTAGATATCCCATTGTAGGGGGAAAGAAGAGGGTATTTCCAGTTAAGGGAACAGCATGAACAAAACTGTTGAGGTGGTTGTGAGCATGAGGTATAAAGAGGGTAATAATGAGACTTGTTTGAGGGTTGACCTGAGGGCAGGGTTCATATAGGCAAATAAATTTTGGCTGAGAGTAGGGTGAAGATGAAAGTATGTGATGAAAATTTTGAAAACTAAATTTGAGGAATCTCGGTTTGAACCAATTAGGATAGAAAAGCAGGTGTTACAAACATTGAGGAAAAAAGACTGATTAAGAATTGAAGTATTATGGAGGAATCTATAACAATTACTAGTTGAACATCATAAAAATTAACAACACTTTTAGGCTTTTGTCGCTTCGTCTGTTGCCACATATAGACTAAACTGATTCTTTCAGAACACAATTAATTAAATGAGTTTGGTGATAGGCGGGGAAGACAGACAATGCTACATCACAGACAAGCTAGAAAAATTCTTTTAAAGCTTTTTGAGAACTTGGAGGCTGCCAAAAATAATTTGGGAAAATGTCCTCATAATAAAATTTATACAAATTATTTAATGGTAGAGAAGCAGTACAGGATCTCACCCCCCCCCACACTATTTGCTATCTCAAAGTAGAGCATTCCTACGTACGAAGCCTTTTGTAAGCTGAAATGGTGTAAAGCAAAGAAGCAATTACCATTAATTTATATGGAAAAAATTTGAGCATACTCACACCCCAAAAATAAGCTCTCTTAGGCTTTTCTAATACCTTAGGACACATCTTGCTAACAGACGCACAGAATAGATCTAGATAAAGCACAGATGCTCACAGACACAGCTAAAAGCTAAAAAGGTGGCTGGATGTGGAGATGCTGAGTATTGTTAGAGGGGTAAGAGTGGGGCAGGGCCGCTCTCCCCGCTCCGGGTGCCTCTATAAGGGCTAGCTGCAAAACAAATGCTAAGCACTATTTTTGCTTTCCACTTTTTTTTTTTTTTTTGTAGAAGTGACAATCTTCTTTGGATTGCTTTCAGTTAGTGAAAAAATGTACTAATGTGGTCTCTGGTAAAAGCTAAGTGGCCTTAACTCGAACTTTTGAAAAGTGGGGGATATCTGTATTAGGTAGTCCATGGATAGAATAAGCTTTGCAGTTCAAGTTTGGGTCCTGGTTTTACTACTAATTGTGACACTGTCAATAATTATATTACTCTCAATTTTATCATCAGAAGGAGGTAAAGAGATTATCCTTTTCTTCAGTTGTGCTCTCTGACATTGGGCAAGTAATTTAACTTCTCTGAGCTTATTTTCTTTATCTCTGAAATAAGAATAATGGTACTTATTGTCATGTTGTTAAAGAATAAATGAAACAATGTGTCTTATGAACCTGAATAATGAAGCCATCTGAAATATATCGTAATTATATGGATTTGGATACGAAGCATGTGGTGAGGGTCTCAGTAGAAGGTTGTCATTGGGGAGACAGCGGTAAGCTAGGACTTGGAGGCAGGATGAGACCTAGTGGGCACGGAATCTACTGGACCTGGCCCCAGAAAATGGTGGCCGGTAGGCTAAGTAGAATATTCCAGGAGAAGGTGATGAAATCCTGTGTAGTCTCAGCAGCTATCCATAGAGAGGGTAGCACAGCTAGGCGAATACACTATAAACCGTTGATTTGTACACTTTAAAAGAGTGAATATTATGGTACCTGAATTATATTTCAATTTAAAAAATAAACGACAGGGGTGCCTGGTTGGCTCAGTTGGTTAAACATCTGCCTTTGGCTCAGGTCATGATCCCAGGGTCCTGGGATCGAGTCCCGCATCAGGCTCCCTGCTCAGTGGGGAGTCTGCCTCTCCCTCTGCCTGCCTCTCTCTCTCTCTCTGATAAATAAATAAAATCTTTAAAAAAAATAAAAAATAAACGACAATACAAGTTCAATATGAAACTTAACCAAAACCAAATGTCACCAAAATAGAATGAACTCATGAGACCCAAGGATAAATGTAAAATCTCTCCCCAAATTAATTTTTTATAATTTTATTTTATACATTTTGTAGTCAAATAAAAAATTTGACATTGTAGTGTAGAAATCATAATTTCTTGGTACTGATTGATGCTGGAGTATTCCTGGCATCATTCTACTGCATATTGGTGATCCTAAGTAGACACACATCTTAAACTGAGGTTTATGCAAGAGTAAGATAGTTATAGGGTAACCCATTTTTTTCTAACACTTCCTTATTAATTTTTACTCTGTATTCTTTATTCTGTCTGGATCAAAGACAATTTATCATGGAGGTTTTGTATGTGATTTTGGAGTTCTTTTCCTCATGAAATTTTGAGATGGCAAAATTGATATTGTTTTTAATTCTTTCTCTTAAGATGTGCATAATGTTTAATTATGACTTTTTCTTTTTATAAATGGGATTAAATAGCTTTAAATCAAATAGAGGTTTTAAATATCATTTTATTTAACTAGTATACCAAATAATTTTATAAAGATGAAAATTATAACATCTAATATCCATTATTCAGTGTTTGTAATGATTATAATATTTATAATCATTTTATAATAATTATTATATAAGTATTTGCCTTTGTAATTATAAATATTTATAAACATTTGAAGGCTGAAAAGTATATTCTTTCTAAATTTATCTGGATGCAGGATTCTTTTAATGTTTGCATTAATTGCCAATCTGTTTCCCAATTTATTTAACCACCTGGAAGTCTTTAATAATTGCTTTTGTGTGTAAGAATAGTTTTCACAATCTTCACTAATTATTAAAAGATTTTATTATTGCAATAATATGTATATATTTACTCTTCAACTGGTTAATGAGAATTTCAAAATATAAAGCACAAAAGAAGATTTTTACTCCAGGGTTCAACAAGAATGCTCACATATTTTACAAGTGAATATTCAGATATTGACAATAAGTCTAAATAGTGTGCTTTGTTTCTATTACTGATATTGGTGTGCAAATTAGATATGATGGTTAACATCATGGACTCATGGATAATAATCTTACACAAATTCAAGAATGCTAAATATATTGTTGAAGTATGTAGTTGGCCATTTGGCCTTGTGAAGGCTGGGGTTGAAGCTCAAGCCAGATATAATTTTCCTGAATATGGAGACTGATACATGCTACATGCTACAACATGAAGCTGGATTTTGTTGCAATTCTTTTTTTAAAAAATTTTTTTAAAATTTATTTTGAGAGAGAGAGAGAGTGAGAGAGAGCTTGAGAAGAGAGACGGTCAGAGGGAGAAGCAGACTCCCCACTGAGCAGGGAGCCAGATGTGGGACTCGATCCAGGGACTCTGGGATCGTGACCTGAGCCGAAGGCAGTCGCTTAACCAACTGAGCCACCCAGGCGCCCTTGATGCAATTCTAGTATGTAGGTTCTTGAGGCTCATCCCAAGGATATTAAATGCTAGCTTTTAGGTGGTAGGTTTATTTCATACCTCTGCCCTTTGTATGGTAGAACTCCTCATCTGTTTATAGGATTGGTTCTCAGTAGAAGTGGGGTAGGTACCCTCCTTGCTTTGATCTCTCCTTTTTCCTTTAGACAACCCTGGTCCTTTACATGTCATGCCATCCTAATCTACTACCTGCTACCTCTCCTTGTTATCTTTTAAACCAGTCACTTCCTTTCATTCAGTAAACACTTCAGGATATAAAAATACTAATTTGAAGGGATACATGCACCCCAATGTTTATAGCAGCATTATCAACAATAGCCAAATTATGGAAAGAGCCCAAAGGCCCATTGACTGATGAATGGATCAAGAAGATGTGGTACACACACACACACACACACACACACACACACATATATATAATGGAATATTACTCAGCCATCAAAAAGAATGAAATCTTGCCATTTGTAACACTGTGGATGGAACTAGAGGGTATGATGCTAAGCGAAATAAGTCAGTCAGAGAAAGACAAATACCATATGATTTCAGTCTTATATGGAATTTAGAAACAAATAAAGGGGAAAAAAAAAGAGAGAGAGAGAGAGACAACCCAAGAAACAGGCTCTCAACTGTAGAGAATGAACCAATGGTTACCAGAAGGGAGGTGGGTGTGGGGGGGAGGGTGTTGGGTTAAACAGGTGATGGGGATTAAGAAGTACACTTGTGATGAGCCCTGGGTGTTGTGTGAAAGTGATGAATCATTAAATTCTATACCTGAAACTAATATTACACTGTACATTAACTGGAATTTAGATAAAAACTTGAAAAAAAATAAACACTTAATACTTGACCCCCTTTCTTCCTCTCCCCCCTAATGTTGATAATATTCTTGGTGACTTCAACATTCACATGGAAGAATCATCCAATCTTCTGGCTCTTCAGTTCTTTGACCTTTTCACTTCCAATGGTGTTTTTCTTTATCCTGCCTGACCAACCTAATCTCAGGGTCATATCCTGGAACTTATCCTCACCAAAAACTGAACCACCTCGAAAATCTTGATTTTGATTATCATAGAGTCCTTTCCTTGCATACCTCTTCAACTGTTGCCCATCTCTCCCTCTCCTTCAGCTGTTCTTTCCTTGCACAATCCGAACCCTGTTAATACCCTGCTCTCTGCCTATTTCAGGTCTGTACATGAGCAGCCAGACACTACTGGGAAAAATATACAATCATTCTGTGCTCATCAGAAAACTGGCCCCCCAAAGATAGCCATGTCCTAATCCCAGTAACCTGTAAATGTTACCTTATATGGCAAAAGGGCTTTGCAGATGTGATTAAGACCTTGAGACGGGGGAGATTAATTTGGATTATCCAGGTGGGCCCAATCTAAATCCATGCGTCCTTAAAAATGGAGCAGTGTTCTCAGCTGTGGTTAGAGAGAGACGTAGAATAAGGACTCCTGCTGTTGCTGGTTTTGAAGATGGAGAAAGGGGGCCATGAATGTGGGTATCCCACAGCATGCTGGAAAGGGAAAAATCCTAGAGCCTCCAGAAAGAAAGCCAGTCCTGCAGATATTTTGACTTTTATCACAATGGGACCCACAGTGGATTTCTGACTTACAGAGCTGTGAGATAAATTTGTGTTGTTTTAAACCATTAAGTTTGTGGCCATTTGTCACGGCATCAATAGAAAACTAGTCCATGTGCTACCTGGTCTCCCTTTAAATTCGTGTCCTCAAATTTCAAACTTAACAACCTGGGAATTCTGTTATACTGTCTTTGCATATTTGCCTTTTCCTCTTTGAAACAGTCACTTCATTCATTTTCCTCTCTGCCGAAACTTCTAAAACACTCCACTCCCCTCAAAACCCACATTATCATTTGGGGGTTCCCCTCACCTTTCTACTATTAAATCTATCTAACCTACTTCTGTATATTCTTTGTTTCTATCAAAGGCAGTCCCTCCATTTGTGCTCTGGATCCCATCTGCTCTTGACTTCTCAAGGACTTTTCACCTGCCATTGTCTTCTCTCTGTTCTGCATCGTCAGTTCCGGCACAGTTAATAGATCTCTTGTAAACATCCGACACAATTGACCACTACCTTATTCTTGAACCACTTCTTTTTTTGGTTTCTAGGACACCATATTTCCTTCAAAACTAGTGGCTGTTCATTCTTAATCTGCTTTGCTGGCTCCTTTCCTCTGCCCTATTTCTAAATGTAGAAATGCCCCAGGACTCAGGGCTGGCCCACCTTTTCTTCTCTATCTATACACTCTCTCCAAATGATTTTATTTAGTCCCCTTTCAGTACTGTCTATATGCTGATGACCCCAAATTTGCATATCCAACCCCGATTTCTCCTCCAACCTCAAGATTTATAACTGTTAACTTGAAATCTCCATTTTCATATCTAATAGGCATCTCAAACTTCATATATTCAAAATAGTTATTTATCAAGAAAGGGTTGAGTTTCCTTCAAGTAATCCATAACTTCCCACCCAATGAAACATATTTGTAAGATTCTTGGCTTGCGGAAGAGCTCTAGTCTGTGACTGAAGAGCCAATTTCATAAAGAATCTTTGATTTTCCCTCGTCTCATTAATATTGTGGGTTAAAGTTATGTTGTTCGCAAGGAATAGAGGCCCACTCAGGCTAATTCAAGTAAAGGGAGGATGATTTGACAAAGGAAAGTGGCATTCAAATCCAAATAGAGAAAATGAAATGTAGCTAGGCCTCATTGGGACTGGTAACTAAACTAAAATACCATCCAGAAAGGAGATTCTCAGGGATGGAGTCTCTCTCATGATCTCTTTGCTTCTCTCTGTGAATCTGCTCTATTTTCTCCTTTCTTCTGGCATCTTCTGCTTACTCATTTTACACATGGTTCCTAATAACTATCCCACCAACTGAATCAACCTGATGGCCATAGGTTCTTTCCTATCAAGAAGCAAATGCAATAATGTACTGGTGTTTAATAGCTGGCTCTTGGAGTAGAGGAGAGGGAAATGTCCTGATATGTCACATTTTCCAATTTATGTGGTTGAATATTTCCACAGCTGATTTCAAGCTACCAATATGACATCGATGAGCTTGCTAAATTCTGAAAATTTAACTTTTATCCTTCACAAATGGGTATGAGTTGGCTCTAGTACACTACTACTTAAAGAATGCAAGCTTCAAGGCTCCTCACTTCCATGAGTCCCTTCCCAGGCCTTGTACCTAGTTTCAAATTTTGTTTCTTTTTCTACAAATTCTTCTGCCCTGCCCTAACGGTATAAGATCTATGCTGCACAAAACCTGGATTTGCCTTGTTAATGACATTTCAATTCAGTTCTTATAGCTAACTTGCAATTACCCTGTGACTTTTTCTGTGGCTTTTTGTTTAAACTACCAAGAAAGGAAATAAGTGACTCAGTTCACCTCTTTCAGGGCGGATCTCTTTATGCCAGGCCATGCCATAGGTCAGTTCTAAGTCTGTGGCTGAACTTCTTTGGTTTCAGTGTCCATCTGTAGTCTAAAAAGAACTATAGCTAGGAAAGTAGAATCATGTGTTTCACTGTCAACTTAACAAAGGCTGTGTGTGGGCCAATTTCCTCTAGAAGAATCTGTCAGTGGAACATGTTTTACCTAGAGATGTCAAACTTCCTGAGTGTCCTAGCCATCAGTACAAATAAGACTTCTAGCACAATAAAGCACAGCCTGTCTTTGATGTAATAGTTGAAAGTCAAAATGATCAGTCTGCCTTCTAAGTAAAACCATGAGGAGTATCTTCTGATCTAGAGACTCACTACTTTTTGGTCTAGACTATTCCAAGAGTTATTGCAGTAAATAAGCAGACAATGATACAAGATTTATGGTTTTGACCAAAAGTAACAAATGACCACATGGGAATTCCAAATGAAGATGAGAGGCTGTAGACACGTTAGCATTTACATAAACTGAGTCTCATTGTATTTGTATGACCCAACACATAGTATGGTTCAGCAGAAATGAAGACAGATGGTAAGTGATTAGCCTTGAGGATTCTTTTATGCCATTGCCATTGTGATGAGTTCCTCTCTGTAAGCCCTTTTCACAAGAACATTCCCACTTACAACTGTCAGTAATTTATAATATGATAATTCCTGAGTTGCCCCAAGCCCTCTGAAAAGGCCTCTCTAAGAGAGGGGCTCAGGGACCTGTCTTTTTAGGACAGCTCTTGAAGCTATATTTTATTAAACAATCCTGATGTACACTGAAGTTTGAAAGCCTTGTGGCAGACTATCTGGTCCTGTTTACCACAGCATCTCTAGCACTTAGAATAACTCCGAACACTGAGTAGACACTGAAGATGGTTGAATGAATGAATATGTCCCTTGGGGTCTGGGAATTAGTCACCTATATCTTCTTTGGAAATCACAAGGAAGAGGACATGAAGATATGTAATACATGCTTTTTAATTGCTGAAAACACTAGCCTGTTTTGGATGTTATCCAAGACATATGTATAGAAAACAGAATCATTTTTATTTACCTCCTTCATCCACCTAATCCTCCAAATCTCTGCCTTATGCAGCCCATTTAGCTCTGTCGGCTGTCTTGCTCTAGGGATTTACTCTAATTGCTCACACTGTCAGGGTGGCACTTCTCAACTTGTCATTGTCACCAGGGGTGAGAGTCAAAGTATTTAACAACTGCTATTGTGCAGGCACCAACCAATCGGTACAGATTCTGACTATGAACAACTGGGAGGGTCTTATCAATCCATAATGCCTGAAGATCAGCTTTGATCATTAGCCTTGTAGAGAAGAATGTGCTCCTAAGCATTTGGCTTTATGGGTCCTTACCAAAAATGATCTATAAAAGGGTGGATCTTCCTGGGTCTTGGGTCATAGCTCAGATTATCCTGTGTGACAGGTGAGAATAATGGCCCTTTAAAGATATCCAGATCCTAATCCCTGAAACCTGTGAATGTTAGCTTAGATGGCAAAGTGGACTTTGCAGATGTGATTAAGTTAAGCATCTTGAGTTGGGGAGATTATCCTGGATTATGTGGGTGGGCCCAATATAACACAAGGGTCCTTATAAGAGAAAGGAGAGTCTGAGTCAAAGCAAGGGATATGATAAGGGGAGGGGAGGGGAAGTGGGGAAAGATGCTATGCTGCTGGAAGATGGAAGGAAGGGGCTATGAGCCAAGGACCAAAATTTGTCTCTAGAAGACAGAAAAGTTAAGGAAACAGCTACAGATTCTCCTCTAGAGCCTCAAGAAGGAATCCAGCCTTACTGACATCTTTATTTTAGAACTTCTGATCTCCAGAACTATCAGATAATAAATTTGTGTTGTTTTAAGCCACTAAATTTGTGGTGACTTACTACAGCAGCAATAGAAAACCTGTCGTAGGTATGATTTTCATAGTCAAATTCAAGGATGTAAAGGTGTGATTCTCCTTCACCAATATTGTTTGTAGCCCATATTCTGTTTGGTCTCGGAAATCTTAATGTTGACAATTAAAAAAAGTTACTACTAGTCAAATGTATGATTAAACATTTTTTTTCAAGTAATAATCTAGTAAAAATCAAGGTTTTGTTCTCCATTTTTTTTTTCCTATGGGGTAACATCTAAGTACCAAAGTGGAAAGCACGGTATTTTGTCAGTGATCATTCTCTGTTTTCTTTTGGTGTCTGAGGAGGGGAATTTAGCTCCTGTTTATATTTGAATTGTTGGCCTTTATCCCTATTGCAGTGTCTCCTAATGTCCACAGTCTGACCAGATGTACATTGCTCTGCTGATACGGAATTCACTGTTTCCTTATTAAAATTACAAGGCCCCTACCCATCTCTCAGTCATCTGTACCCTTCTTGAGGGCACAGATAACTTTGACATATCTTCCCATCACTCTCTGGGGTCTTAGGAGATTTGGAAGACATTTTGGTCCTCTATATCTAGACCTGTCTGGCCACCATTTTTGCAAAACTTGCTGCTTTCTTCATCAGGGAAGTTAAGCACAGGTCTCTGCTCTCAATATTCCCCAAATATTTCAGGGGTTTCTATCACCCCTCTTCCCAGAAATGACTTTCAACTCTCCTCCCTTCATTAGCCAATTGAACTTAATTTCATTTTGGATGTGGAAAATCAGCTCTTCTTTCACCATAAGTTCTTCCCAGCTCCCTTGTTTATGAGATAACCTTTGTGCTCTAAGTCTTTGCACTAAGTCTAAACTTTTGAAACTCAAAACCTTTTTCTCTTTCAAAAATGTTGGGTTTTGTAATCCCCAGCTTTATCTATTGAGACAGTGGCTCTGCCAAGGGTTTCAGAGGTCCAATTCCAAAGTAAACTCCAAGAATGCGACTCTTTGTTTTATGCATTGGGACCTTGCCTGAGGTAATGTCTCAGGCTCAAGGTCTAATTTTAATGGGAAATGTTGAGGGGTAATGAGGGGTAAAAAGAGAATAAAAACCCATCCGTTAATACTTGAAGATATTATGCCTCTACATTTTTCTCCATAGTAAATCATTGCATTTCGATTCCTCAACACAGTTCTCCCCTCCCTACTGCTCCCTACCAAGGTATGCAAGGCCATTGCAAGACTTATCTGATCTCTGTGGAGGCTCTGCCTTCAGTTATGGCAGAATTCAGATGGGAACTAAGTCTCTGACCGGGATCTGTGCATCCAGAATAACAGCCTCCAGAATTCATAGGGGTAGTTATTAGGCTAAGTTCCAAAAATAAAGGTGACCAATTTTTAGCTCCTAAACTCAAAAAGAAAAAAAGCCACTTTTTAAATATAATTGAGAAAAAAGTTAGAAAGAAGACAAGATCAATGTGAACATTTTCTCCTGCCTTTTCATACTCTCCCCGTGTCCATCACATGTGCAACATGTGTGTGCATGTGCATGCATGCACACATGAAAAAGACTTTTCAAGCAGGGAGCAATAAGAACAAAGAGCTTTGGGGAGGTAGAAAGACAGTTAGACATGTACTTGGAGGTTCTTGTATTCTATCCCCCCATCCTGTTGGGCCAAATATGAAGGGTAGTAAAACATGATGAAAATCCCAGTTAAAGGCTGAAGAAATCAAAGGAGGAAGGATTTGAATTTTATATCCTAGGTGAGGACCAGTGAACTGGGAAGCCTGGTTGAGCAATCCACTTCCTTTCAATCTAGTGCAGCAGTCTTATGGTGGAGCTGTACTGTGTGACGGGTCTAGGCAAGAAAAGGTCAAAGATAAGTCTCCACTACTCTCACTACCTGCCAACTCCCATCCTCTAAGTTCTATGAACCCTCCACAAATGTGGGAGACCATATGAAAATGTCTTGTGGTTCCCTGAATCGACTGGGGGAGGTTATATGAGGGAAAGAGAACCAATGTGTTTCTAAGGTGCTTTTATCCAGGATAAGAAGATTCCGTGTATGATTTCAATAGTCTCTGCCATGAATTGAGATATAAAATACCTTTCACTGGCTTATCAACGCAAGAGAGCTAGGTGGGAGCTAAATGATTATAAAACAAGCAATTTCTGGAGCACCTGGGTAGTTCAGTTGGTTATGCATCTGACTCTTGATTTCAGCTCAGGTCATGATCTCAGGGTCGTGAGATCGAGCCCTGTGTCAGCTGCTTAAGATTCACTCTCTCCTCCCCCTCCCCCACCACTGCTCATACGCACCTGGGTGTGCACCCTTTCTCCCTCTAAAAAAATAAATAAATAAAACAAGCAATTTCCATTTGTGGCAGGTTAATGTAGTAATTCTAATTTTTTTATTTTTAATTTTTTTAAAGATTTATTTATTTTAGAGAGAGTGAGCACATGATTATAGGGGGAGGGGCAAAGGGAGCAGGTGAGAGAGTCCTGAGCAGACTCTGGGTTCAGCATGGAGCCTGATGCAGGGCTTGATTTCACGACCCTGAGAGCGTGACCCTGAGATCACTACCTGAGCTGAAACCAAGAGACGTATGCTCAACTGACTGCACCACTCAGGCGCCCCTAATTCTCATTTATTCATGACTTTCTGTTTCTATACTCTTTGATATCATCCTTCACATTGACTGTAAGCTTGACCATGTTGCTTGATTTGGCCAACAAGGCAACAAAACATGATGGCTAGTAGAAACTTAAAGGAGTGCTTACATATTAGGGTTTGCCTTCTCTTGCTTCCGTTAGGATTCCAGATCACTCTGTGATCAGCTTGTTGGATTATGAAAGACATGTGGTCCAGCTTACTCTCTCATCCCAGCTGACAGCCAGCCAATCTCCAGACATGTGAATGAGGTCCTTGACTGCCAGCTGACTGTAGATGTGTAAATGAGTCCAGCTGAGTCCAGCCCAAATTGCTTACCCACAGAGTTGTGAGCTAAATAAAAGGTTGTTATTTTAATCTACTAAGTTTTGAGGTAGCTTGTTAAACAGCAAACATCAACTGATAGAGAATTCAAGGGAGCATCGTGCAAAATGTATGCCTAGGAACAGATGGGATGAGTTACATCTGCAGCACCAAGAAAGCAAGGCCAATACAGGGGCATTCCCTTTAGCTGCTGCCTCCTTCCCAAACATCCCCAGAGCTGATCACTGATCCTGAGGAAGGGATTGAACCAAGGGGGAAAAGAGTGATTATGACTGAGTATCCAACTTAAACTGACTGGGAAATTGCTGAACTTACCTGGACATAACTGGCTGGAATTCTCTGTATTAGGCAGAATGGTGGTGGCTCAGAGGAAGATACTTTTTTAAAGCATGTCTGAGCCTGTGACCAGGGAAATCTATGCTTGCTGTACTTGGCATTTCGGTATTAATGCCCTAGACTGAACCTGATATATCTGAATGATTAAACCCAGAGCCATGCATCACACTCATGTACAACTATGAAGACCTGCATCAAGGGGCGCCTGTATGGTTCAGTCGATTAGGTGTCTGCCTTTGGATCAGGTCATGATCCCAGAGTCCTGGGACTGAGCCCAGCATCTGGCTCCATGCTCAGCGGGGAGCCCGCTTCTCCCTCTGCCCCCCCCCCCACAAATAGATAAATACAGTCTTTAAAAAAAAAAGACCTGAGTCAAAATCAGTTTTGAGTTACTTCCCAAGGTACAGGAAAGGGGCTGACTTGCTGTGAGTGGGAGAAACATGAAAAAAATATGGATTCCTGTAATGGATTCTCATTATTCCTTTAGGTTTGTTATAATGGAAAGCAAAATAGGAAAGAAAAAGATAAATATTTTCCATAGGTTACATTTATTAATTTTAATATTTTAACACCTAACATTAGATCAAATACTTACTCAGCACTCTGCTACACTCTTTATGTGCATTGCCTCATTTAATCCTTGCAACAACCTATGAGGTAATACATTATTTCCCCCATTACATAGGCAAAGAAACTGAGACTCACAGATAAAATTACTTAAGTTCATGTAATGAATAAAATGGCTGAAATCCAGAACTGTCCATCTCCAGAGAATGTGATTTCATTTTAGCCAAACACTGCCTCTTGAATGCATGGTAGCATCTTGAAATTTATTGCTAGCAATGAGTTTTCTTGCAAGAGAAAACAAGTATTGAGAAGGACTAGAGAGGAATATTAAGTGCTGAAGAACTAGGTACAGTTTCATAGGGGGACTCAGGACATTGGGCAGAGCAAAGTTGAGAGAGGGGCCACTTTGTTGCTTTTGGATGAATGATCTTGCTCAAGGGGCTCCACACAGACAGAGATGATGGTGATGATTCGTATTGAATTTGGCCAGGGGAAGGAAAGGCTGACCAAGTTTTTCTCTTTAAAGTAATAGTGCTCCACAATGAGTTGTCCTGATAATAGCTTTCTTGTAAAGAAAATAGAGAAAGCACAACTGGTCTTCAGGCCTCCCCCAATATCCAGGTCAGTACTAATTCCCAGCATTTAGAAATTGGTATATTTGATAAAATGTGTCCTGATTGTGATTTTCCACCTATAATCACTAATTTAAAAAATGAAATATTTGCAGGTCAAGAGATTCTCATCTGAGATAATTTGCTATGTATCATGGTCTTCACATCTCTCAATCATCACTCCCAGGTTCCCACAGAGGCCTTGGAAGATAGAAGGCCCTTTGCTTTCTATCCATTCTATCTGAGGGTATCATCAGTGTGGCACCAAGCTTTGGCAGAGCTGTTTGCCTCAGTGCTATTCTGACATTCTTGCAGTCTGTGCTAGAGAGCCACATGGCTTTGCCTTGAAGCAATGACTATTTTGGCCATTAGGTCGCTGGAGCCCCAACTACCCTGACTGCTGCCAGACCTGCCTCCATCCTTGAATGCCAATCAATACATAGCCACCCGATGGACTGGCTACACTTGGCTCCCGGTTTGGTCTCTGAAAGTCAAGTGTGTTCATTAGGAAATATCTTTCCCGGAGGCAGGAAACAAAATGATTGGGTTGAATGAATGGGTGAAATGCCATCTTTAGACTAAAAAGATATCATGTATGTGGAAGCACATAGGTAGGAGGCATCAAACCTTTGTTTCATTCTCTTTTCCCCTTCATTTTCAAATGAATGAATATGATGTGGGAAAAAAATAGAGGTGATTTTGTTATGAGAAACTGAGCTATTTTGAAGATTGTTTGTCAACAATTAATCTAGTTTCCACCTTTTTCCATGAAATCTCCATAATTTTTTGAAATGTGTGCCCTTTGGTTAGTCTGGAGATTGTCAGTGTTCATAAAAGCCACTTCTAATATCTTTGTTCAAGTACATTCAATTTTCTTTAATCCTAGGTAAAATGCATGATTCTGTATGAGATATTGCAATCCTTTTAGAATATAATTTCTGAGATGTTAGAAATTTCATTTTAACTCCAGACAACCAAGTTGTTAGTTTCTCGTTGCTAAGGAAACCATTGTGTATAAATCACCAGTAAACACAATAGATGGTAGTTAGACTCTTGTTTGGTGGGGGCAAGTGCCTCTCCTTTGAGATTAGAAAATTACTATCTTTTGATTGGAAAAAGAAGTCATGTGGGTTTAGGCTACTGCTTTAGAGAAACACACCTGCAGGATTCTGTTCTGCTTCTCCTTCTGTTTTAGTCATGGATGAATAAGCAGGGAACCTAGGAGTAGTTTTTAGAAAGACCTGGCAGACAAGCAACTCTGTCTTTCTCCTTCCCTGCAGATGTCCCATTCCTAACAGTGAGAGGCAGAGATCCTTCACTAGTGTCTCCCAAATCCATCCCTTCCTTTCTTTTCCACCCGTCTCCCTGATCCAGTCCTTATCTCGAACCAAGACTTTATGATAACCTCTAAATTGGTCTCACTCTGTCCAGACTTTTTCCTATATTTCATCTTTCATACATTGTTTCAGGTTAACTCTGAGCCAGACTACTTTTGTTTAAATCTCAGCTCTGCCACTCACAAATTGTGTGACCTTTGGGCAAGTTACTGACCATTTCTGTCTCAATCTCTTCCTCTGTAAAATGGAGATAATAATATCGATTTCATAAGGTTGTGATGAGTAAATAAGTTAATTCATGTAAAGCTCTTATTACAATGTCTGACACAAACACTGAATGTAAGTCAGCTCTTACTAGATTCCCTAAAACATCACTTTCTGTACCACTATTTTCTCTTCTCGATTCAAATACTTCAATGATTCTCTATCATACTCTTTGCCTTGATGTTTAGGGTCTTCTCTGAATGTCAATATGTAGCAATATGCCATGCAATAAGTGTCAATATAGAGTCAATTCTTACATTTCTGAAGGGACCCCTCTAAGTAGCCCTGGGAAGTGGCAGTGTGTAGTGGCAAAGATACTGGCTTGGGAGTCATTCACAGCTGAGGTTGAATTTCAACTCAGTTACTGTATAATCTTAAGCTGGTTGGTCTTCAGTTTCTTTTTCTGTAAAATTCAAATGACAAGTGCCATTCTCATGGGAGTTCTTTGGAGAATCATATAAGAAAGGCCTTATAGAAGCCCCTAGCATAGTACCTCCCATAGCAGGTGCTTAACAAAACTTATTTCCTTCTCCCATTCCCTCAATTCCTCTTCAGTCATGATGATTGTTATGGGCTTAATTGTGTCCCCCCACAAATTCATATGGTAAAGCCCAGACCTCCAGTACCTCAGAATATGACTGTATTTGGAGATAGTGCCTTCGAAGAGGGAATTAAGTTGAAATGAGGTCATTAGGGTGAGTCCTAATCCAATCTGACTGTTCTTATAAGAAGAGGAAATTGGACACATGGAGAAAAACCAGGGATGTGGACACACAGAAGAAAGACCATGTGAGGACATAGTGAGAGGGCAGCCATCTGCAAGCCAAGGAGAGAAGTTCAGGAGAAACCAAATCTGCTGATACCTTGATCTTGGACCTCTAGCCCCCAGAACTGTGAGAAAATTACTATTTGTGGTTTAAGCCATCCAGTCTATGGTATTTTGCTATGGCAGCCCTAGCAAACCAATATACTGATTACTCATTATTTCCCAAATGTGTGTAAACTACAACCTTTTTAGCTCCAGCTTGGTGGACAGACCATGAAAGGTGAAACCAGATATACTACCCACTGTGAGACGTCACTCTCATGACTCCTTCTGAGAACTTCCCCACGGGTCACCACCATGCTTTATGCCAGATGACTGTACCATCTCAGCTATGACTGATTGGGCCTTACCCAAAATCAGTCATCTAGACAGGTCAGTGATCTGTGGGTGGCTTAGCATAAGCATTCTCCTAAAAGGGGTACTCTGAACTTGACAGTGATAGTCCAGCCCATTTCGATTCTTTGTGTTGTGGCACATGTATGAAAAACACACACATGAGTGTCAGTAGATGGAAGTCAGGAGATGTCAGTCTGAGTGTCAGTAGATGGAAGAGTGGGCAAGAACCTAGAGACACAGGATATTATAATAATCAGAAGCTACAAATAAGCAGAGAGATAGTTGAGAGAGAGAGAGAGAGATTATCAAGTCATTTGTAGGAGAGTGGGAACAGAGAAAGATGTAACTAGAAAGAGAAAAACAGAGAAAAAGTGAAAAGTTGAAGATGTGAAATAATGATTAGAGTTGAAAGTAATAGATATCTACTTGCCTGGTTACTTGCTGGATCTTTAGGGTTGCAATTCAGTTACTAAAACTGCACATCCTAAAAGATCTTTAAGGTCCACACAGTGCCTGACTGTGAAGCCACTGAGACCATTTCCTGTACTTCCCTACTTCCCCACATAGTCTTACACTGGAGGGTTACTTCTCTCGTCACCCAAGTGCCCTGATTGTGCCTTTGTTCCCTTGAACTTCAAGGGACTAACACACTTGAAAAATCATTGCCTCTCCTCTTTGCTTTTCTAAGTCCTGCCCTTCCCTTGTGACCTAACTCAAATCCTGTTGTTCCAATAAAACCCACTTCGACCGCTTTAGGACTGGAAAACACCTATAGCACTTACTGGCTTAACTATGTATTTGGCCCTTAGCGGTTAATTTAAAATATTTATTTCTGCATTAAAGAACCCTTACTTATAGACTCCTGAGTCACTGGATATGTTTGAATGTCCTAAAGCTCTAAAGATTCATAAATATGGAATTTAGACTTACACTAATGAACAGTCTTCTCCACATTATTCAAATTAGTGAGGTAAGATTGTCAGCCCAACCTCACATCTGGTCTTCCTTGTTATCAAGAGAGGTCCTGATAGGGCTTTATTTGGCACCTGACCTTCTAGTGTCTTAACAGCTGTGGCACTCAGATGAGGCCTGATGTCACATGAATTTTATCAAGGCACCAGATTTATTTGCAAAGTCATGCTCTAAAGACCAAAAGGTCAACATTATGCTGTGGGATGATTCTGTTGTATGTCTTTAATAAGCAGCCATCAAAAATGTTGTCCGTTCTCCCCATGCTGCCCATTGGGATGGACCTCCCCTGCAGTGGCATGAGGGCATGCTGACAATTGTGAGTGCCTGGCTGTCTAGAGTAATAAAGGTGATGGCCACAGCCAGCTCCTCAACTCCTGTCGGAAAATTACAATTTGCTCTTCTGTGAATTAAACCCCAGAGGAATCAGCTAGCTGTCTTAGTAATGACCTGATGAACAAAGGTGTTTCTAAGCTAATGCCTGGCCCTCTCTATCCCCTGCCCTTTAGATGTATTAGTGTCCAAGGGTTTGGGTGAGTTTGTTTGAAAATGTCTGGAGTAGCTATTCTGAGAGGGTGAAGGCCCTTGTGCAATAGTTGGAAAAAAAAAAAGTAGGAGAGCTGTGCTATTATCACTCTGCAGAAGACAGCCTACATATTTCCTGAGCACTAACAAGAATGGCTTTGTCCTGGAACGACTTGATTCTAAACTCTGGACCCTCCCTTTACTGTCTCTTGTTGCAGTTCCTTAGATGTTGATTAGCTTCACTAAAAGGCTTTGGCAAAGGGTTCCACAAACCAGGAAATGTTAAATTGCCATCTACTCTGGATAAATTGAGGCATCAAAAGCCAGTAGAATCTCTGGAATAGGAGATGGAACCATGTTGCAATCTTGGTTAATAGCCTTCCAGGGCATATTTGGTGCCAACATATTGGGCTTTGGTTCCTTATCATGATCACTGGTTAATTGCACAGGTGGAATCAGAACAGAATACCATGGAGAGCTAGTACAAGTAAATTGTTCTGGCAAAAAAAAAAAAATGGAGATTAGGAAGGAAGGGATGGGGCAAGATACTGAATACCTTCTTTGTACCAGGTGTTCTGTTTGATGCTTTATCTAATGTAACACAAAACTCTGTGAGGTAAGAGCTACTCAGTTGCTCAGGAAGGGGAAACTGAGGCACAGGGGGGTTAAATGATTTATTCAAGGTTACACAGCTTATAAAAGTGGCAGAGCTGGGATCAGAGACCATATTTGTTTTACCCCAGGGCTGATATTTTAAACCACGAAAGCAATATATCTAAATATATTTTCATGTTACTATTAGGCCTTAAATGCTCACTAACCAATTTCATTGATTTATCCGATTAGCTAGAATTCATCTTGCATGGGTCTGAGTTTATGATACACAGGGAAAGGGAGTTTTAAAGGGTGATTTAAAGAAGGGAAGCATAGTCCAAAGCAAGAGATCTAAACCATATTTATCTTACTGGTATATTGGGAAATAAGAACAATTTCAACAAGGGCCTTCTGCAGGGGTAGCAGGAATAACCTCAACAAAGAGAATACTATCTATTAGTAGATCTTGAAACCTTACCTGATAGGTCACCAAGTTGTTTGTCAGTGTCATTCCCCATTCTTCCATCAAAATGTACCCTCCTGACAGGATCAGTTACATCTTAGTGTTCAGCGCTGACAAGTTTCTAACATGGCAAGGATACTAAAGAGTTGTAACACTTAGATTCATTTATTATTTTATCTTATTTTACCATCTTCACAAAAACAATTTTGAAGCAAGGCAGGGCTAAGTGGTTGGGAATCGGATATTCCATGTGGACAATGACTGTATTACTAGAGTCAACTTTTGGCCAACCCCAAGGACAAATCTTTGTAAGTCCTTACTGACACTGTCTACCTAGTCTGCTGATTTAAGCCTTTTGTTGACAGAATGAAGATCATTATTTATTCTGGCTCAGCAGGAATACAAACAGCACTGTCCCCTCCCCTTTCCCACCCCTCCTTTTGCCTTCAGGCTGACCTCCTCATTACATATTAGAATTCTAAAATAAGTTTCTGCCTATTGGCCCTCACATCTTGGCATTATTAGAAACTTTCGAAATCATTGGCTAACACCATCATTTATGCACAGATTGAAAACAGAAACCAAGAGAACTGATGCGACCTGCACAGAGCCTTCCAGCTAGTTATTTAGTTAATGGTAAAATGAAAAATTCCCTGATCTCCCATTCAATGCTGATATTCTATGAGGGTCTTCTTCTTTTCCTTTTGAATCCAGGAGTCATAGCAGAAACTCTATTTCTCCTACCTTTGTTATTATTAATAACATTATTTACAAAATACCTTCAGCTTTTGAAAAAATGGCTTCCATCATTTTTGATCTTTGTTTCCTTGTGTAATTTTCCTGACTTTGGGAATTCATCTGTTAGCTGGAGAGTTGGGGGATGGAGGGAGAGCCACAGATAGTTTTAAAGGCTCTCTGTTGCTGCAAATTGCATTTCCCTCACAAACAGCTTCTGCGGTCGCCATTCCTCTATGTCTAGCTTAAATGTCAATGGCAGCTCCAAGTTCCACAATTTTCCAGTCCCTTAGGGATGGGATTTCCTAAGTGGCAGCATAGGCAATTGAAACACAAATTTCTTTTCATGATCAACATCTCAAATGACAATGCATGAGGCTTAAATATTCCCTCTGTCTCAGCCTTTGCATTTTTATTTTCTGAAAAGCGAGCAAAGGTTTTCCAAAATTTCTTTGCTGAAATATTCATGGCTGGTCTATGAGGCTGAAGGACACATTGATAAGACAGAGGTCTCTCTAACATAAACAGGAGGCTTTGGGCTCAGCTGGTGTTTGACAGTGGGGATGTTTATCTTCAGTTAGCTTTTTGTTGAGGGACTTTCCTCATCACAAAAGCCCCCTTTTAGTATTCACTAGTAGACTTCGTTAACTCCTTTGGATCTGGACCATTGCTATTGCAAACTGATAGCGTAAGAGCAATCAATTTATAGGACCCTATCAGACATCAAAATCAGGCAAGAACATAGCTTATGTGGTAAACTAGGACACTGATCTGGTGTGAAAGTAAAAAATCTGAAATGACCATTTGGGAAGAAATAATTTTATTCCTTTCAAAGGGAATGTTAGAAATTAGCACAGATGAAAATATAAGCAAAATTTTTCCACATTACCTAATTTTGTCTTAGAAACAAAGGGCTCTGAATGTATAAACAGTATTTAGTTCCAGGTGGATCCAGGCATTTTGAAAAAAGTAGGAATTTCTTGAGCTCTTGGAACTAAGAAAGGAAATTAACATGTATTGAGTGCTGCTTTGTACCAGGCAGTATGTTAGGCACTTTACGTAGACTCCCTAATTAAATAGTCTCAACAATCCGGGAGGTAGGTACTATTGTTCCTAATTTATAGAAAGGGAAATGAGTATGCCAATTCTGGACCTGTTTGCCCCCAGATTCATTCCTTGCCTTTCCCCTACCCTGCTTAGTAGCACAGGAATGCTAACCTCTGCAGACTACATATCTCAGGCTCCAGTGAAAACTAGCTTCTGGCTGTGTTCAGCCAAAGAGAGATGCAGGTAGGAGACTGGAGAGCAGGAGGAGGGAAGAAGCCATGATATTTCTTACCACTCTCCCCAACCCTCCAGCCTGGGGCAGCACCTTTAGGAAGTGACTGCCTTTCCTCTGGGCTCCAGCTCCCACCAGACAGGCTTGATGGGGTTCTAGCTTCTTCTGGGTATCTCTGGCCCCTGGGCTCCAGAAAAAAACATTTCCCTTCTTTGCCTCTGCAGTTGTAGGGGTGGTGGTGATCTCCTGCTGTTGCTAATCCCTTCCCTTTATTTGGCTTCTCAGCTCCTCCATCAATTGTATAATGCATTTCTTGTCTTAAATACCCTCTACTTCAATGACTATATCAAAAATAGTTTCTGGTTTCCTGGTTGGGCTAAGAGGTGATTAAGACTCAAAAGTGTATACTCTTCCCTCTTGGTTTGAAAATATCACAGATTTATGATTCTCTCTCAAGACTTGGAAAATCTTTGGCAGAAAAAAAACAGCTTTAAAATATTTACTTAAACAAAATCATATTTCCGTTTCCCAAAGAGTCTCCATCTGTACCTTATGAGACCCCAAATTGACAAGAGTTTGTTCTATTACCTTCTAGCTAGCCATTGATGTTATACATTGAGGTGTTCATTACAGAGCTAGTCCTTTGCGAGCCCAGTGGAAATATCTTTTAGGTTTCTTAATTCCTCAGGGTCATCCCACTCTACCCTTAGAACAGTATTCTATTTTTCCAGTTTTATTTCTTCTAGTTATGTCAACTCTAGTGCTGTCGACTTTTTTGAGGCCTAGACCTGTGCAGAGAGAAGTGCCTAAGGTCATACTGTCAGTCTAGATCTGAGCTTCCTTCAAGTCACTGAGAGGAATGGGAAGGATGAATGCAGGGAGGGAGAGAAGAAAAGGCACAGGGCAGGAAAGAGGGAGAAAGGGAAAGCTAGGAGGAAGAGGGACACAAGAGGAAATGCAGCGAGAAGCAAAAGATGGGGGGAAGACATAAGGAAGGAGGGAGAGAAAAATGGTTTTAATGGCTTAAGGCAAATGTCATGTTGAGTTTTTCAGGACACATTTAAGAATATAGGGATTTGTAATGACAGGATATGAAGATAATAATTGCCAATTTTCCTTCATTACCGAATATTGTCATTTTTTCCTCATGGAACTGAGACAATTTTCTAAACAAAGGCATCACCTATAAATGATAGATCTTGCTTTAAAAAGAACTTGCCATTATTAAAGAACAAATCAGCAGAAAGCCAACTAGTCCTTCATCCTGGGAATATAGTTGAGATTGGCTTGACTTGTTCAGAATCTTTTTGCCTGGGAGTTTATGAAAATTAAGTACAACATCCCTCACTCCCTATGCATAATTAAAGCTGTTTTATTTGGGGGCTGATAGTTGGGGTAGGTACAGTGATTGGCAGAAGTTTTATAAGATACCTGACTCAGCTGGAATTTGCTAGTCTCATGTTGGAGGCTGTCATTCTTTCCAGGTGACACATGATGTGGCAGAAGCTTGGTTTAAAATATAGCACAAACCCCTGTTCAGTTGGCTTGGAGATTTATTACTGACTTCCATAAACAGGCAGCAAGTGACTTGATTGAAATAGAATTTTTAGTGGCAGCCTAGTAGAGGGAGCCCTCAAGCCTAAGGAGGGGGCTTTAGGAAGTTTGTCAACACCTCTTTCCTCCACTGGCACCTAGACTAGACCCAGGAAGACTGGGAAGTCAATGACCTTTTTCTTGAATGCTCCCTCCACTTTTAGCAACACTTCATTTCTCTCAACCTTCTTTATCCACCCTTCCCATAAAATGCAAGCACATATACCCACGGTCCTTGTCCAGAACCCCAAGGAACTCAGGGCACTCATCCCAGTAGGTAAACAAGACTCTTTCTCCTTGCCCATCATGATGTTCAGGTGCTGGGCCTTTTCCCTTGGGGATTACTCTCCACCACAATCTGAGATTTAAAATTCTGTTTTAGAAATGCCTGCAAGTGTTTTAATGCCATCTCTTTCTCAAGCATTTTGTATATGGTAGGGGTCTTCAGTTCATAAAGGCAAAGGGATGGAGAACAATGATCTAGAGGTCCTGCAGGGAGTTTTGTTTTGTTTGTTTCTTTTTTTTCTTTCCAAATTCTTTTTTCTTTAATTTTTTATTTTTATGTTAATCACCATACATTACATCATTAGTTCTTGATATAGTGTTCCATGATTGTTTGTGCATAACACCCAGTGCTCCACGCAGAACGTGCCGTCCTTAATACCCATCACCAGGCTAACCCATCCCCCTACCCTCCTCCCCTCTAGAACCCTCAGTTTGTTTTTCAGAGTCCATCATCTCTCATGGTTCCTCTCCCCCTCCGACTTACTCCCCTTCATTCTTCCCCTCCTGCTATCTTCTTCTTTTTCTTTTTTAACATATCTTGCATTATTTGTTTCAGAAGTACAGATCTGTGATTCAACAGTCTTGCACAATTCACAGCGCTCACCATAGCACATACCCTACCCAATGTCTATCACCCAGCCCCCCATCCCTCCCACCCCCCACCACTCAGCAACACTCAGTTTGTTTCCTGAGATTAAGAATTCCTCATATCAGTGAGGTCATATGATACATGTCTTTCTCTGATTGACTTATTTCACTTAGCATAACACCCTCCAGTTCCATCCACATCGTTGCAAATGGCAAGATCTCATTCCTTTTGATGGCTGCATAATATTCCATTGTGTATATATACCACTTCTTCTTTATCCATTCATCTGTCGATGGACATCTTGGCTCTTTCCACAGTTTGGCTATTGTGGACATTGCTGCTATAAACATAGGGGTGCACGTACCCCTTCAGATCCCTACATGTGTATCTTTGGGGTAAATACCCAGTAGTGCAATTGCTGGATCGTATGGTAGCTCTATTGTCGACTTTTTCAGGAACCTCCATACTGTTTTCCAGAGTGGCTGCACCAGCTTGCATTCCCACCGACAGTGTAGGAGGGTTCCCCTTTCTCCACATCCCCGCCAACATCTGTCGTTTCCTGACTTGTTAATTTTAGCCCTTCTGATGGGTGTGAGGTGGTATCTCATTGAGGTTTTGATTTGGATTTCCCTGATGCCAAGCGACGTTGAGCACTTTTTCATGTGTCTGTTGGCCATTTGGATGTCTTATTTGGAAAAATGTCTGTTCATGTCTTCTGCCCATTTCTTGATTGGATTATTTGTACTTTGGGTGTTGAGTTTGATAAGTTCTTTATAGATTTTGGATACTAGCCCTTTATCTGATGTGTCATTTGCAAATATTTTCTCCCATTCTGTCGGTTGTCTTTTGGTTTTGTGGACTGTTTCTTTTGCTGTGCAAAAGCTTTTTATCTTGATGAAATCCCAATAGTTCATTTTTGCCCTGGCTTCCCTTGCCTTTGGCGATGTTTCTAGGAAGAAGTTGCTGTGGCTGAGGTCGAAGAGGTTGCTGCCTGTGTTCTCCTTTAGGATGTTGATGGACTCCTGTCTCACGTTTAGGTCTTTCAACCATTTGGAGTCTATTTTTGTGTATGGTGTAAGGAAATGGTCCAGTTTCATTCTTCTGCATGTGGCTGTCCAATTTTCCCAACACCATTTGTTGAAGAGACTGTCTTTTTGCCATTGGACATTCTTTCCTGCTTTGTCAAAGATGAGTTGACCATAGAGTTGAGGGTCCATTTCTGGGCTCTCTATTCTGTTCCATTGATCTATGTGTCTGTTTTTGTGCCAGTACCATACTGTCTTGATGATGACAGCTTTGTAATAGAGCTGGAAGTCCGGAATTGTGATGCCGCCAGCTTTGCTTTTCTTTTTCAATATTCCTCTGGCTATTCGGGGTCTCTTCCGGTTCCATACAAATTTTAGGATTATTTGTTCCATTTCTTTGAAAAAGGTGGATGGTATTTTGATGGGGATTGCATTGAATGTGTAGATTGCTCTAGGTAGCACTGACATCTTCACAATGTTTGTTCTTCCAATCCATGAGCATGGAACGTTTTTCCATTTCTTTGTGTCTTCTTCAATTTCTTTCATGAGTATTTTATAGTTTTCTGAGTACAGATCCTTTGCCTCTTTGGTTAGATTTATTCCTAGGTATCTTATGGTTTTGGGTGCAATTGTAAATGGGATCAACTCCTTGATTTGTCTCTCTTCTCTCTTGTTGTTGGTGTATAGGAATGCCACTGATTTCTGTGCATTGATTTTACAGCCTGCTACTTGACTGAATTCCTGTATGAGTTCTAGCAGTTTTGGGGTGGAGTCTTTTGGGTTTTCCACATACAGTATCATATCATCTGCAAACAGTGAGAGTTTGACTTCCTCTTTGCCGATTTGGATGCCTTTGATTTCTTTTTGTTGTCTGATTGCTGTGGCTAGGACTTCTAATACTATGTTGAATAGCAGTGGTGAGAGTGGACATCCCTGCCGCGTTCCTGACCTTAGGGGAAAAGCTCTCAGCTTTTCCCCATTGAGAATGGTATTTGCTGTAGGTTTTTCATAGATGGCTTTTATGATATTGAGGTATGTACCCTCTATGCCTATACTCTGAAGAGTTTTGATCAAGAAAGGATGCTGTACTTTGTCAAATGCTTTTTCTGTATCTATTGAGAGGATCATATGATTCTTGTTCTTTCTTTTGTTAATGTATTGTATCACATTGATTGATTTGCGGATGTTGAACCAGCCTTGCAGCCCAGGGATAAATCCCACTTGGTCATGGTGAATAATCCTTTTAATGTACTGTTGGATCCTATTGGCTAGTATTTTGGTGAGAAGTTTTGCATCCATGTTCATCAAGGATATTGGTCTGTAATTCTCCTTTTTGATGGGGTCTTTGTCTGCTTTGGGGGATCAAGGTAATGGTGGCCTCATAAAATGAGTTTGGAAGTTTTCCTTCCATTTCTATTTTTTGGAACAGTTTCAGGAGAATAGGTATTAATTCTTCTTTAAATGTTTGGTAGAATTCCCCTGGGAAGCCATCTGGCCCTGGGCTTTTGTTTGTTGGGACATTTTTGATGACTGCTTCAATTTCCTTAGTGGTTATAGGTCTGTTCAGATTTTCTATTTCTTCCTGGTTCACTTTTAGTAGTTGATACATCTCTAGGAATGCACCCATTTCTTCCAGGTTGTCTAATTTGCTGGCATAGAGTTGCTCATAATATGTTCTTATAATTGTTTGTATTTCTTTGGTGTTGGTTGTGATCTCTCCTCTTTCATTCATGATTTTGTTGATTTGGGTCATTTCTCTTTTCTTTTTGATAAGTCTGGCCAGGGGTTTATCAAGCTTGTGAATTCTTTCAAAGAACCAGCTCCTAGTTTCGTTGATCTGTTCTACTGTTCTTTTGGTTTCTATTTCATTGATTTCTGCTCTGATCTTTATTATTTCTCTTCTCCTGCTGGGTTTAGGCTTTATTTGCTGTTCTTTCTCCAGCTCCTTTAGGTGTAGGGTTAGGTTGTGTATTTGAGACCTTTCTTGTTTCTTGAGAAAGGCTTGTTGTGCTATATACTTTTCTCTCAGGACTGCCTTTGCTGTATCCCAAAGATTTTGACCAGTTGTGTTTTCATTTTCATTGGTTTCCATGAATTTTTTTCATTCTTCTTTAATTTCCTGGTTGACCCATTCCTTCTTTAGTAGGATGCTCTTTAGCCTCCATGTATTTGAGTTCTTTTCGACTCTCCTCTTTTGATTGAGTTCTAGTTTCAAAGCACTGTGGTCTGAAAATATGCAGGGAATAATCCCAGTCTTTTGGTACCGGTTGAGACCTGATTTGTGACCTAGGATGTGATCTATTCTGGAGAATGTTCCATGGGCACTAGAGAAGAATGTGTATTCTGTTGCTTTGGGATGGAATGTTCTGAATATGTCTGTGAAGTCCATTTGGTCCAGTGTTTCATTTAAAGTCTTGATTTCCTTGTTGATCTTTTGCTTAGATGATCTGTCCATTTCATTTAGGGGGGTGTTAACGTCCCCCACTATTATTGTATTGTTGTCAATGTGTTTCTTTGCTTTTGTTATTGTTTTTTATAATTGGTTGCTCCCATGTTAGGGGCATAGATATTTACAATTGTTAGATCTTCTTGTTGGATAGACCCTTTAAGTAGGATATGGTGTCCTTCCTCATCTCTTATACAGTCTTTGGTTGAAAATCTAATTTGTCTGATATAAGGATTGCCACCCCAGCTTTCTTTTGGTGTCCATTAGCATGGTAAATTGTTTTCCACCCCCTCACTTTCAATCTGGGGGTGTCTTTGGGTCTAAAATGAGTCTCTTGCAGACAGCATATTGATGGGTCTTGTTTTTTAATCCAATCTGATAGCCTGTGTCTTTTGATTGGGGCATTGAGCCCATTTACATTCAGGGTAACTATTGAAAGGTATGAATTTAGTGCCATTGTATTGCCTGTAAGGTGACTGTGACTGTTTATTGTCTGTGTTCCTTTCTGATCTATGCTGCTTTTAGGCTCTCTTTTTGTTTAGAGGACCCCTTTCAATATTTCTTGTAGGGCTGGTTTCATGTTTGCAAATTCCTTTAGTTTTTGTTTGTCCTGGAAGCTTTTTATCTCTCCTTCTATTTTCAATGATAGCCTAGCTGGATATAGTATTCTTGGCTCCATATTTTTCTCATTTAGTGCTCTGAAGATATCATGCCAGTCCTTTCTGGCCTGCCAGGTCTCTGTGGATAGGTCTGTTGCCAATCTAATGTTTCTACCATTGTAGGTTACATATCTCTTCTCCCGAGCTGCTTTCAGGATTTTCTCTTTTCTCTGAGACTCGTAAGTTTTACTATTAGATGTCGGGGTATTGACCTATTTTTATTGATTTTGAGAGGGGTTCTCTGTGCCTCCTGGATTTTGATGCCTGTTTTCTTCCCCACATTAGGGAAGTTCTCTGCTATTATTTGCTCCAATATACCTTCTGCCCCTCTCTCTCTTTCTTCTTCTTCTTCTGGGATCCCAATTATTCTAATGTTGTTTCATCTTATCGTATCGCTTATCTCTTGAATTCTGCCCTCGTGATCCTGTAGTTGTTTATCTCTCTTTTTCTCAGCCTCTTTATTTTCCATCATTTGGTCTTCTATATCGCTGATTCTTTCTTCTGCCTCATTTATCCTAGCAGTTAGTGCCCCCATTTTTGATTGCACCTCATTAATAGCCTTTTTGATTTCGACTTGGTTAGATTTTAGTTCTTTTATTTCTCCAGAAAGGGTTTCTCTAATAACTTCCACACTTTTTTCAAGCCCAGCGAGTATCTTTAAAGTCATGATTCTGAACTCTAGGTCCGACATTGTACTAATGTCAGTATCGAGTAGGTCCCTGGCAGACGGTACTACCTCTTGTTCTTTTTGCTGAGGTGATTTTTTTGATCTTGTCATTTTGTCCAGAGGAGAACAGATGAATGAGAGAACAGAATGCTAACAGGTTAACAATGTCTCCAGCAAATATACTCTATACAAATCAGAAAAGACCTGAAACCAGGGGACAAGAAAGGGAAAGAAAGAAGAGGAAAAAAAAAAAAAAAAGGAAAAAGAAAAAGATAAAAACAAACAAAAACAGGACAAAAAAAAACCAGAATATGATCAAATATGATCAGGCTAGTGCATAGATCAGTGCCACACACTAGCTTTTGGGCATAATGTTGGTCTGTTAGAAGAAAGTGCCTGCTAAAATTTTAAAGGAAGAAAGACTTACATATGTACAAATAAGGGTTGATACAATGAAGGGATGGCAGATGACTGTAAAGATTAAAATTATAAAAGATTTTATAAAAGGAATTGATAAGAAGTTGTTTTTAAAAAGAAAGAAGATTTAAAAAGAAAAAGAAAAAAGAAAAAAAAGGGAGAGAATGTGATCAGGCAGAAGACTAGAACAAAGCCATACACTAGTGATTTAGGGTATATTTTGATCTGTTAGAAGAAATTGTATCTCAAAATTTTAAAGAGAGAACAACTTATATATATATATGCCAAAAATAAGGGTAACTACTATGAAGGGATAAAAATATGACTCTAAAAATGAAAAATAAAAAATGTTTTTTTAAAAAAGGGATTGATAAGATGTTGTTTGAAAAAGGGAAAAAGAAAAATTAAAAAAAACCATTAAAAAATTAACTTTGAAAAACTAATGAATTATGGTAAAAAAGCCATGAATTCTATGCGCAGTATTCCCCTAGCGCTGGAGTTCTCCCGTTCTCCTTGATGGGTAAACTTGGTCTTGGCTTGCTGGCTGTTCGTGCTGATCTTCTGGGGGAGGGGCCTGTTGCCGTGGTTCCCAAATGTCTTTGCTGGAGGCGGAATTGCCCCGCCCTTGTGAGTCTGGGCTAAGCAAGCTGCTGGGGTTTGCTCTCAGGAGCTTTTGTTCCCTGCAAGCTCTTGGTACAGCTTTGGAGGACCAGGGCAAAAATGGTGGCCTCCCAATCTCCGCCCGGAGGAGCTGAGAACTCGGGGCCCCGCTCCTCAGTGCGCCCCCAGAGAAAAGCAGTCACTCCTGTCTCCCCGGTCTCTGGCCGCACTCTGTGCTCACCTGGCCTGTGACCGAGCGTTTCTATCTCTGGCACCCGACCCCGTGTGGAGTCTCCAAACCCAGCAGATCCCTGTGGTGCGCTCCCGTGCCGCTCCTCCCGGGGGAGGAAGGGGAGTCTCTCCGGCTCTGCTGCTTGTTGGGTCCCTGCTGGAGGAGCAGTGGCCCGACTGGGCCGCGGATCACAGTTTATGGCAACCCCGAGCTGAGAGCCCGCGCCTCGGCTCCGTCTCTGCAGCCGGCTTCCCCGCTCCGATACCTGGGAGCTCTGCCACACTCAGGCACCCCCGGTCTTTCTGTGACCCCAAGGGTCCTGAGACCACACTGTCCCACGAGGGTTCCACCCCCCACCTAGCCACTGGAGCGACATCCCTCAGCGGAGCCGACTTCTAAAAGTTCCGATTTTGGGCTCTGCGGCTCTAGCACTTGCCAGAAGCGGCCGACGGAGGCCCCCTCCCCCACCGTCTATCCTCCCGAATATTGCCTCGGTTTCACTTCTCCGCACGTCCTACCTTCCAGAAAGTGGTCGCTTTTCTGTTCAGAGTATTGTTACTCTTCTTGTCTTCGATCTCCTGTTGAGTTCGTAGGTGTTCAGAATGGTTTGATCCCTATCCAGCTGAATTCCTGAGACCAGACGAAATCCAGGTCTCCTACTCCTCCGCCATCTTGCTCCGCCCCCTTTCCAAGTTCTTCTTAAATCAGGTCTGCCTCAGGGCTCTGGGGATGGCGCAACATCGCTTTCCCACCAGTCCAATGTCTGACCTTGCAAGAGGAACTGAAGGCTATGCCAAAACGAAGCCAGTGTTTGAAAAGTTTCATCACTTTTATCAGCAAAAGTGTTTGCTTTGCTCTTTTCTTTGGTGAAGCATTGGAATTCCCTCCAGTCAATAGTCTAACATTAAAATGTCGGAGGGATTTTCATTTAGCTAGTTAGTGGCTATCACTATTTAAACTGCATCTTAGAAACTCAGCTCTGAGCCAGTCAATCTCATTGTCTGACATGTCCCCATTAGTGACAGTCCTTTGGGCGAAAGCAGAAGAATTTACTAGATAAGATATATGAATGCTGGATACTGACGAGTTAAACATTGCCATTGAAAACTGTGTTGGGGCAAGGAGATTGGCCCCATGAGGCAGTTTCAATCCTGTTGAATGCTGCAGCTCTGGGCCTAGTGGGGCCAGCGGGAACTCTGTGTGAGGGGGGAGGAGTGCTAGAAGAAGGCTGATGAAAGATTCAAAGGAGTGGCTAGGGCTGACCTTGTCCTGGGGAGAAGCCACAGAGGGAACCTCCACTGTATTCTGTTCTTGGCTGCTGACTGGGACCATTCTGCATTCTACTCCAGGAGTCCGCTTGATTTCTTAACCATCGCTTAACTTGTTCTTACTTATTCAGACTAAGGTTTTTTCTTTTACTTTCTTTTTTTTAATGTGATGTGAAGAGTCCAGAGAGAAAACTGCTTTGACCATTTCTGTTTCTTGAATTTGACTGGTTTTTTTCTCCTTCAAATTGTTTGAAATTACCTATTTCTCCATACTAAGTGTGCCACTCCAAATTCCTCTCTTTTCTAGGCAAATCATGCATTTGTCCTGCAGCTTTTGGGGTTATTTTCCTGAAAGCTAAAATAGTCTGGTTGATTTCTATAAAGGGAATAGGAATAGGTGGAAAGGAATATTCTTGGTATATTAGCCTTGCTACTGTTCAACCTGGATCAAATTCTGAAAGTTGCTCAGACTGGTCTGCTGGCCCACAGAGAATCCAGTCTTTCCTCTTAATCCTCATTACTGTACCCACCTCTGGAATGATGTCAGCCATTTTTCCCATTTGGAGAAAAGAATGAAGAAGCCATTCAGAAAATAAGCACCAGAGAACTACAAATATCAGTAGGATAGCTTAATTTCTCAGAGTGATTTGGTCTTGACTTTCAGTCCATACACTGGCAAATATATCTGTAAGCATTAACTGAGGTATGGGTGTAAGGCTCTGAATAGCAATTTTCCAGAAGTATTCTTTTCCAGTCCTTTCTATCTGCAGTATGCCTGTAATTCAGTTGTGTATCTATCAGAAGTGTTTCTTTATGGGTTGGGTCTTGGGTGACGAGAATTCACTCCTATGCATAAAGCAACCTAATAAATTTTGTGCTTATTTCAATCTGTTTACCCAGCCCCCATCCTTCTCAGTAACATTGGTGGAAACTGAGGCAGCTTAATAGTTTCAAAAGTAGGCAGTGTGATTAAGGACTTGCTCTGTATGGACATAGGACTTTGGGGCAGAAGACCTGGGTTTAACATCCAGCTTTGTCACTTATTAACCATATGACATTGGGGTGAGCTAGTCAACATTTCCCCACCTATTCTTCATCTTCCAACTAGAAATAATAACACTTGCCTTGTAGAACTTCTAGGAGGATTGAATGAACAAACATGTAAAAGCTTAATCCAGTGCCTAGGAGGCAGTGGGACCTCAACAAATGTTTGCCAGATTAATTTCTTTCTGGAACACAAACAGTGAAAACTAACCAAAACTTTTGATGCTAACAGACCCCAACCCCCTTGGATATGTTCCCAATTTATACAGATTCAGCCTCAACACAACTGGGTTGTCATTCACTTCCCATGCCTGTACCTCATATCCCTCTTTATCTCCTTTGAACCATTTATTCTCCTTACCTTCTTTCCGTATTAAGGAATATTTGACTTTGTGGAATTGCTATGTGCATGTACTGTTTATTGGCTTCTAGAAATGCAGGGTAACTGATTTGTTAGCAAGAAGTTGGTTACCACACTGAATTTTTCAAATTTTCTATAGCTTAGGCTAAATAATAATACTATTCACCTTCCAAACATGAGGAATGAACAAATTAAGTGTTAACTCCATGCTCCCTTTGATTGGGCCCATTAGAATAGGAAGCATATTCCTGCCCTCCATTCCCTTGGCCTGTTTGTTGTGTGTCCTCTGTGTTTACCCATTAGCTATTTACCCATTAGCAAGTGTGTCTCCTCTGTCAGCATTTTTCTGAGTGGGAAGTCTAGAGAATTCCACTCCAGATCTTCTAAGGATTTTTTCTTCACTTTCTTTTTCTCTTTCTAAAGATTTTATTTATTTGAGAGAGTGCGTGCATGAGCGGAGGAAGGACAGAGGGAGAGGGAGAAGCAGATTCCCCGCTGAGCAGGGAGCCCAACGCAGGGCTCGATCTCAGGACTCTGAGATCATGACCTGAGCTGAAGGCAGACGCTTAACTGACTAAGCCACCCAGACCGCCCCTCTCTTCACTTTCTTCTTCTGCGTTCTGGATCTATACTTTGGAGCTGGGTGACTTTGACCAACTGCTTGACTTTTAAGCCTCAGTTTTCCCATCTGCAAGATGTGAAGAATATTAAGTACATGGCAGGACTATTGTGAGGATTGTTAAAAAGTAATTAAAATAATCAATATACTAGAAAGCACCGTACAAACATGATCGTAGGAGAGAACTGAAGAAAAACTTAGAGGTGGGACATGATGGGCATGTTCTGAGAGTGGTGAGTGTAGCTAGATCTTAGGGTGTAGCTAGTTCCTAGATCTATTCCCCTTGTGGTCATTCTCCCATTTACCTTCTCTTCTTGCTTTCTCCTGTTTGTTGCCCCCACACTTAAGGGTTGTCAGTGTTGGAGAAATATGGGTAGGGTTGGGTAGAGCTGAAGGAGAACTGAGCCATGCTAACTCAACACTCACTGTCATCCTGCATCTCTGCACGCTTGCCAACCCCAGCCCCCAAACTGGTCCTTTGCACCCCCCAAGTATGTCCATGCCCCAATCCCCAGAACCGGTGAATGTTACCTTAGATGACAAAAGGTGCTTTGCAAATGTGATCAAGGTAAGGCTCTCAAACTGGAGAGATTATCCTGGATTACCTGTGTGGGCCAGCATAACCATAAGGATTTTATAAGAGAGATGTAAGAGGAGCCAGAGATAGACAGAAGGCGATAAGAAGATGGAAGTAGAGATTGAAGATGCTACCCTGCTGGCTTTGAAGCTGGAAGAAGGGACCCCAAGTCAAGGAATGTAAAGAATGCAGCTCTAGAAGTTAGAAAAGGCAAGGAAAACAGATTCTCCCCAGAACCTCTGGAGGGAGCATAGCTCTGCTGCCACCTTGGTTTCAGCCCAGTGATCTCCATTTCTGACATCTGTCCTCCAGAATTGTAATACATTTGTGTTGTTTAATCCACTAAGTTGTCATATTTTGTTATAGCAGCCGTAGGAAATGAATGCACTAGGTTGGACCAGTGATCACATAGTATTTATAGATTCTAGGGGCACCTATATTAAGTGCTCTCTACATCTTTAACTCCACCTGGCTTGTTAACTACTACCTGGGACCAGATGCACCTGGAGTGACCAACCATCCCAGTTTATCCTGTTGAGCACTGAGAGCCCTGCCTTCCATGAAACCCCTCAATCCCATGCGAACAGGAACCAACTGGTCATTCCACATGTTCTCAATTTTCCAGACTTTTATCAGTCTTGGTTGTAGGGCCTTTGTCTAAGACCTCCTCTGTTGTTTATGTTCCTAATCTGTTCCCATTTTTCACTTTCAATTTTGGCACCAACTCAGCTTGACATGGGTGACTTCCCTTAGTACTTCCAACACTGTTCCTGGCCTTACCCTGAGTCACTTTGCTTTGCTTCGAATGGTGGCTGCTGTGCGTTCTCTGATGATACCTACTCCTCCAATCCCCACACTCCCTGGTCTTGGTCTTTCTGTTGCCCTGTGTTGCTCTGGGTTGGAACAACCTTGTTTTGCTTTGGAATATCTATGAATGTGTCTGCAAAGTTGTGTCACTCTCGCTTGGACTGTGAGGCCATGGAAACAACCTTGAATCACTGCCCTTTAAATGTCACATCCTGAGCTTGGCAATATGAGGCATGTTTAACTCTCACGGGTGGTGCCTCAGTTCAACATCACCCCTCATCCTGAAAGGTTCCCACTTGAAGGGATCTAATACACAAACAAACAAACATAATCAGAGGAGAAATTAGCACATAACACAAGAGATTCTCAACTTTACAAAAGGTTTAACTTCGTGGTTTACTTAAATAGCAAGACCCCATAGCGGATTTAAAATGATTTGACTTTTGAAAGAGAAATTTACAGTTTTCAAGGACCTTTATGGTGATAAGTGTTACGATTAATTGAATGTATGACATTTGAATTCTTTCTATGGAGTTGATGCATCTCTGATCTTACAAAGTACTGGGTCCCCAGGAAAGAAGGCATTTTTGCGGCTGTCTCATCTATTCTTATCTTCTGAGAGGTAGGTTACCAGCTAGCCAGTCATCCATGTGGATGTGATGCTGACTGGTAAGGTTTTGCATCCCTCTTTCCTTTTTTTCTTTCCTTCCCTCCACCATTCCAGCAGCAGCAGCAGGACAGTCCATTTTGACTCTAGGATGTATCTTTGCCAGAGGCTTTCAGCAGTTCCAGACCAATATTCTCATACTCATCCTCAATTCTCTTTATTGCCAGGCTAGCCCTGACCTTTTCCTTTCATTCTGATAATTGGCCAACTGTCTTATTCTGAGAGCCAGTCCTTACTTTATATCTTGGCTCTGATTAATGTCTTGTTTCCTGTGCTGGAGACCTTATCTTGGTAGCCTGCCCAACATCCTCATTCCCATAGGACTGACCCGTATCTTGATTTTGTCATCACTACTGCCCCCCCCCCCCACCGCACTGTGAAGACTCCCTGAATTTCAGCCCCATGTCTGGGTCCACTTATAACATGTCTATAGAAAGTCAGCTGCGAGGATTATTGAAATACCCATCTTTCTTGAATTTTCTTTTGCCATTTTCCTTCTAAAAAATCTGAGGACAAGAACTATGTCTCCCTCGAATCAATTTTCCAAGTATTCATCTCAAGGTTTTTCATGTGCTCAGTGAAATTTGTTCAATGGGTGAGAAATTGGATAGATGATGAATGAATAAGTGAATTAATAAATGAAATACTCCCTAAAAGCTTGTGATTAGTGGACACCAGTCTTTCTGGTGTTGCATGAACTCTGGGACATGACTCTGTCCTGTATGGACTCCTAATACAAATATGCTCATTCATGAGTATCCTTGGGAGATCTGGTTCATTCATTCCTTTTTTCCTGCTCACTATGTGTTGAGATATAGGGAAGCATTGAGCAATGGGAGTGAACAGCAATAGGAGCATGGAGCCCATTGGGATGAAATCACTAAGGTTTTGTTAGAAGGGTCTATGATTGCCCTGCTATAGGACTGAGACTGCTACTAAGCCTGTACTGAGAGTAAACCAGCAACAAGGTTACTAGCATCAGGCCCTGGTGAAACAAATACTGACTGGACTAATACACAATGTGATGTTAGATGTTGGCTGGTTCTACATTTGGAATTTGTGGCAACTGTTCTAATCAGAGGGCAGCCATCCATCTAAAGGTATTCATATACACAATTTAGAACAGTACTGTGCAAGACAAAACATGTCTGAGGGCAGCATCTGGCCTTCAGGTCTACATTTTATGACTTCTGAATTCTGCCTGGCCGATAACTGTGAGGGTGATCAGTGGCTAAGTTTAAGAATGGGGAAAATGGGATAAGAGAGCTGAAAGGTGGGGAGAGATTCTTAATATTCATTTGAAGAAAGACTCAGGAAAATATTCTCAGAGATGATTGGAATGTTGTTAGGGGATTCTGATGCTACCCTAGGGCCAGTCTGTAGTACCTTGTTCACTGCTGGGCTTCTGGGAACAGTTTATTAATGGACAATATACTCTTTTCTCACTGGCTCTCACATGGGAAAGCTTTAGGGAACGTTGGGTCTAACCAAGCAGGAGATAGCTTAAGTTATTTTTCATGACTATTATTTTTAAGATCCATATAAATTCTTAGAGAATATAATTTGTGAGTTAGGTATTAGTATTACTTTAAAATTTAGTGCAATATTTATTCTTCTAAGCTACCTTTATGTTAACAAATCATAAGATTAGCATTAATCTGACAGTAATGTATTGAGTTCTCCAATTCTCTGTTAATTTTGTTAGACCAAACTTTCCACCTTACTCTTTAATATGCTCTCTTTGACCAAATGTATGGCTACCCACCCACCCCCACCCTCACAAGACATTTGTTAAATCATTTCTATTCTGAAAACCCCTGGAAGTGTTTTGTAGTTAAAGTACTTTAAGGAAGATGAATATAGAAGAAACCAGGACAGGTTTGTCAGAATTTGGAAATGGGGCTGGCCAGGAAAGACTTAGATGTTGGGCACAGCCAAATAGTGGAGTCTGGCAGACACCATAAATTAATGCACAAATGGGATCAAGTCCACAAAGGCCAACTTAAGCCATGGGGTGACAGGCAAGGTCCACGGTCTTAGGGGGTCTCACAATATGAATGCTTAGATATGTCAATCCTGAGACTGATGGTACTCTGCTATCTTGAAGCATTTGTAAATCCACAAAGCTATTCTGCTGGTGATCAGGTAGTCAAAGACCTATAGGATCATTAGATACTTTTTATATCTGGTTTCCTACCCTATATATCTTAGATAATACCATGGACAACCCAGAATGAAAACCTGGTTCTCAAATTGCCTATCTGTCCTATAAGACAGTTATTGCAAAATGGACCTGGGACAGCTTTATATGTAGATGTAAGTTGGCTAATGCTGATGTCTTCCCAGAAATGAAAGAAGTTTACCAGATTTAGGCAGTGACGTTGAGTGAGCTTCTTATAGGCATTCCAGAACATAACTCCTGGAAATTATCCAGTTGTCGTGGCATCTTGCCATTGATTGTGAAGGAATGGCAGGCATTGAAAACTCCTATATATTTTAACAGTTTTCCAGGGGAATGGAAATAAACTTACATATTACAGAATCCAAATGACATACTTAGGTTTTATTTTTCCACTGAATTCAATTTTTTAAATTCTTTTTACTTTGTTCAGTCACACCGGTTTGATTTGCTATCTTTGTACAAGTATGGAAGGAAAAAAAGAACCTTAACATTTATTGAGCATTTACAAAGTACTAAGCATTATACGGTTTACCGACATCATTGTATGTAACCTGGTCAGGCAGAAATTGTTATCTTCATTTTAGAAATAAGGCAACTGAGTCTCAGAGAGTTTACGTAACTTGTCTAAAGTCACACAGCTAGTAAAGGGCAGCCAAAATCAGAACTCCACTGTATCTATCTGTCTCCAAAGTCCACATTCTTTTTGCCATACACTGTGTCCCTGAGCAGATTTTGTTATATTCAGACAATATGAATCCCATCCAAGGAAAATAGAAGTGCAACTCATTTTGTAAGAGGGCACTATGCACTATCAGTAGACATGATAAATTTTGTCACATTAGTAAAAAGCTGAATACTTCAAAATACAGTGGTTTAACAGGAATGCTCACATTTAACTTCTTTTGTACAAAACCATGAGTAAAATAAAACCTTTCTGAATTTTAATGTGAGATTTCACCTCCTGGATTTTAATTACTGTATTTTTCATTACCCGATGGTGCTTCTGTATTTTAATAATCATCAGCTTTCAGTAACTAATACCAGTGTGTATCAGTAATAAGCTTTGCTTTATGAATGAATTAATGAATGTATCGGCCATCTTTTCCCCACAGGAGATGTTAATGGAATTTCCTGAAACCTGATGAGTCTACTGAGTCTCCGAAATGTAAAATTTTTAAATCTGTGATTTTAATCTGGAGATTGTGCGTTTTATTTTACTCTGGGGGGAACCCCAATGTTGCTTTATTGTTATTTTCTTAGTTGTTTCTTTTGAATCTCAAGATTCAAGTAATGCTTTGGAAAATATGAGAAGCTAAATGCCACATTTACAATTGTTTTTGAAAGGTCTAACCTTTATTAAAGTAACTGGGTAAATACAATTCAAAAGGGTTTACTTCTCTTGTAAATTAAATGGTATGTTTGTAGACTGAAAGGTCAATTTTTCAGCAGTCTTGTTTTTAAAAAACTATCATTTTTTGTCTACAATAAATCAAGAAAGCTAATTTGTTTTACATGTATGATACATAAGCAATAATGCTATTCATCTGATTTCAAACTCAGTTACTTGTGGCACAAAAGCATTTTTATGATGAAGTGTAAATGTTGGCTTCTGAAGACAGATGTAAGAGAACTTCGGACTGAAATATTTGGCTTCCTGTACTCAAGAACTGAATTTAGCTTCAGAGATATGTAACCCAATCATGTTCTACATGTCACTTTGGGTCTATTGAGTCATTTCATACCTTGCTACAGAAAATATTATTTTTCCTTTTTTCATTAGAGAGAAAAATCACCTTTTCCTTTTCATTATCCAAAAAATTCATTAAAAATTATAACCCACTTTAAAAACTCTCTCTCTCTCTCTCTCACACACACACACACGCGCACACACACACGTGCACATTTGCATGCACACATACATGCACACACAGAGTTGCAGTCTTCCTTTAGGCATTATTTTCAGATATTTGTTTTGGGTCTGGAGTCAGTTTTGAAATACTGTTAACTTAAAGAAGAAATGCATGAGGGAAATCATGCTTTGAGACTGCCGGCTTTGAAAAGAGCCTGCCTAGAGAAAATTTAATTGATAGATGGAGTCTTAGGCCTGATTCATTCCTTGGGTTTTAAGGTTTTTGGTTGGTTTTACACAAATGAACAGGTAGTCATCTATAAAATGATGGAACTACATGAATAATAATGGCAGATACTAAATGTTAAATAAATGCTAAATACAAAGAATAATAAACGCTAGTTCCAACAAGAGTATTTAACAATTGTTTCTCCTAATATGCTTTTTTTTTTTTTTTTTTTTTTGTCAGTGTAGGGAGTTCAGCTTAGTTCAACACGTTAATTAAGTCCTTACGTGATAGGTTTTGTGCTCGGGACTGGAAATTCAGAGAATATGATATGGCAACAGGTGTCCCATCCTTTTTTCTTCTTAATTCTGTTTTCTTGGTCACAGGAGCTTGCACTTCCTTCCTTCCTTCCTTCCTTCCTTCCTTCCTTCCTTCCTTCCTTCCTTCCTTCCTTCCTTCCTTCCTTTCTTCCTTCCTTCCTCCCTTCCTTCCTTCCTTCATTCCTTCTGAAGTCAGAAAAATGTGTGAAAACTTCTGGTCTAGAATCTTAGGTTGGGGGATTGTTGACTTTTTTTGTTTTTGTTTTTGATCCTCACCAGTTTGCCTCGAGGACAAAGTATGTGGCAAGTTCTTATCCTAGCTTTATGGATAACTAAAAGTCAGGGGGGTGACAAATCATTTTACTTCTCTGAACTTGTATTGGATTAGCTTCTTATTTTTACAATTCTCACCTTGCCTTATTGGCTCAAGATATTTGGCTTAGGCTCCTCGTAATTTAACCTAATAATATATTTGTTGCAACAGCAATGGATTTAATTTAATCCAACCAACACTGCCATTTTACAAAAGCACTCTGCTTGGTCCTGTGGGCGATACAACAAATAAGATCCAGTCCTGTCCTTCAGGCTCTCCTAGTTTGGGCTGGGGAGAAGATGATTATGCACGTAATTATAATAAGGCAGGATATGAGAAATGCTATAACAGAGGAATGAACAAAATACTATAGTGATTTGAAGGAGGGAGAAAGTATATGCAACTGGAATCATCTGAAAAGGTTTCCTGGAGGTTGTGATGTTTGAGATGGCCTTTGGAGAATAGGGATGATTTAATAAGCAGGGATGCACAGAAGGTCCAAGCAAAAGGAGTGAGGGCAAAAATGTGGGATGGAGACACACAGGGAATGTTTGTGTGCAATGCAGGATTCCTGTTGGGGGTGGTGGGAGATAAGACTGGGAAGAGAATCTGCAATCATATTGAGGAGGAACTGAGCATTTTGAGCTAAGGCATTTCTAGTTCATTCTGTGGGCAGTGTTGGTGTAGCAATAAAGATTTAAAAACATACATACATGGGACTTGTTTATTATTTATTTATAACAGGGAGTGACATGCTTTTGCAGGGGGAATAATCTAACAGTAGGCTGGACTGAAAGGGGAAAGCCAATTTGAAATAACTAATAAAATCTTTTTCCTCTGATTACAGCCGTAATGCAAGCTCATTATAGAAACTCCAGAACATAAAGAGAAGCACAAAGAAAAAAAATTACCTGTGATTTCATCATCTAGTGTTACCCATTTTTTACATTGTCATGTATCTCTTGCACTCAGTTTTTAATGGTATTGTCGATCATCTGGTTCTTCATATATCAGGAACAATTATCAGGCCATTCAAATGAATTGAAAACTCTGTTTTAAAAAGGGGAATTGTGTTACTTTTAAGAAGAAACAATAAGTTTACAATGTCATCAAGCAGAGGTCCTGCTAAGCCTACCTTAGTAAATATATGAATTATTTGTAGTTAGAATGCCAATTATTTCATTAGTTAGTGCTGCTATGGTGTATACTTTTTGTAAGTCAGTTCAACATGCTGCTCTGTCATATTTCTTCCATAGTTAGCTCACTAATATTTAAAACATATTAGTATAATATTAATCCCTAATTTTATTTCTCTCCAGATTTTCAAAAATTCCAAGTTAGTGTGTTCCAGATCAAAGATGATTTTCAGTATTAGCAAGTTTATTTAGGAAGAGAATTTTTCATCACTCACTGTTTTTTTTTTCTTTTTAATGATCATCACATTGATCTTTTTCTGGTCAGTATTCCTTGATTGTTAATGTTTCAGTTATTTGGAGGGATTATTTTGATATTCCAACCAGATTTTAAAACACCTAACACATAGACACATTTTATTTAATTGCATGTATGTATTAGAAAAATGTAGCTGTTAACGGGTCCCAGAGCATTCGATAATTAGGAATATCCTGTTTTTTTAAAAAACGATATTTGTTTCTCAATGTTTTATTATTCAATCAGAGGATTAAAAAATCACTTTGCCATCTCTCTCTTGGTCATTAATCCCTTAAATTCAGTTTTAGTGCCCTCCCCCTTACAGGTCATGGTGATGCCTCAGTTTGTAAACCTATGTCCTTTCTGTCATGAACTTTCCACTAATGCGATGCTTCAGTGCTACTTACTCAGTTCAGCTTGTCGGCAGCCTTCCCTGGATTCCCATCTGCTTTATAGCCCTGTATTTCATAACCAGGATGTGGTTCCACCAGGCTCTTGTGGATGATACTATAAACTGTGTTGTAATGGTTCATAGGATTAGATAGAGGCTATTATACATCTAGTCTGGAGTGCTAATGTCTAAAATTAGGCATGGATTTTGTAAACTGTAATGAAATAGAAAGAAATGACTTTCAGATGTATTTTGGCCCTGTGCTATGCAATCACAAGTCTAATGTATCAGGGAACCTTGTCCTCCCCCCACTCATGATTAAATGCTGTACTGTTCCTTAACTAGACTGTTGAATTGTGTGTGTAAATCTCAGCGTCCCTTAAGTATTATTAATGCCATAAAGCTGGGATGCTCTAATTACCAGTATTTCTCCCTTCTTGAATTATTTGCTCTTTCTGGGCTGTCTCTGTGACTTCAGTACATTAGTGGCTGACCCAATCTCAGACCTCTGGCCTCTTCCCCCTCATATAGTGTGTTTTTGTTTAAAGAGGTGGTAGGAATGCATTTAGAACACTTCCCTTAAACGACGGGGTTGAGAAAATGGAGTCATTTCTGTTCAAAAGGTCTCTGAAAGAGAAGGGTCTGTAAATCATTATGCAGGATAACCCTTTATCCAGGATTTAAAGCAAGCACAACTTGCCTGAACATAGAAATGTATGAACATAGAAAGCATATCAATTAGTGATTGATTTACTACATCACAAGAGGAATTTTCCTTCTGCAAAGAGACTTACCATAAGGTTCCTAAAATGGAGAGCACTTCTTAGGGCATTTGACAAATTATTGCCTATTTGGCATTCACTGTGGACACAAGCAAAGAGAAAACGAAAGTAAAGGAATTACTACCTGTGGAAGATTTACCTACACAAGTCACCTTGTTTCTAAAATTAGTGTATAAGCCAATGGGAAAAACAAGGGTCCATTAAATTTCCATCTCTTGAGCCCTTACTATGTTCCAGGCACTTTATACATATTATGTCATCAAACTATCACATCAACTCTATGAATTGTAAACCAGCTTTACAGATGGACTGACCATAGCTTGCTTAGTGTTATACAGCATGTAAGTGGTGAAACTGAGTCAAATTCATTTCTGTCTTCAGGGATTGTACTCTTTATACATTATAAGCCAATGGAATTGATTTAGGAAATGTGCACTTTTTCCACACCCAAAATTAATACATACAGCAAAGGACACATGTATGGATAAATCTGGTTTTAAATCATTAGAAATCATTCAGTAAATAGCCTGAGATTCTTTCTCTTGTTCATTCAGTATGGTCTCCAAGAAATTTCTTTGTTAGGAAGGTACATCTGCTATGACAGTGATCTTAAAAGACATTTCAAAGCCAGACAGAGAAGGTTTCTGAATTTGCCTCTGATTGGAACGATCTGTGTTGCATTTCCCTTCCATTAGAGTGACTGTATCATGTACAATGTCAGATTTTGAGGTTTCTTGACAAGTCCAATTAAGATACATTTCTTGGGGCTCCTGGGTGGCTCAGTCAGTTGAGTGCCTGACTCTTGGCTTCCGCTCAGGTCATGATCTCAGGGTTGTGAGATCGAGCCCTGTGTCAAGCTCTGTACTCAGCAAGGAGTCTGCTTGAGATTCTCTCTCCCTCAGCTCCTCCTCTCTCTCTCTTTCTAAAATAAATAAATCTTAAAAAAAGATGCATTTCTTAAGACAATGTGGTGTGGTAAAAGGAACATGAACATTGGAGTTAAACAAGAGTAGGTTCTAATTCCTCTTTTCCTAGTCATTGCCAGTGAAACCTTGGTGAAATCACTTAACCTCTCTGGGCCTCAGTTTCCTCATCTAGCCATCTTCTTAAAAAAAAAAATCAAATTTCCTTGCTCTCTGCTTTCATTCCCAGTCATAGGAGAGTTGCTGTCAATCACCTCCCTAATCATATGGATGAGTTCTTTTTTTTTTTGACATAGAGTAGTTTATTAGTTTCAGGTGTACAAAATTCAACAATTCCATATGTCACCCACTGCTCATCACGAGTGCACTCCTTAATCTCCATCACCTAATTCCCCCATCCCCCCATCCACCTCCCCTCTAGTAATTATCAATTTGTTCTCTATAGTTAAGAGTCTGTTTCTTGGTTTGTCTCTTTCCTCCCTGCTTTGATCAATTGTTTTGTTTCTTAAATTTCACATATGAGTGAATCGTATGGTATTTGTCTTCCTTTGACTGACTTACTTAATGTTATATTTAGGTCCAACCATGTTGCTGCAAATGGCAAGATTTCATTCTTTTTATGGCTCAGTAATATTCCACATTGGAATGGATATCTTTGTTATCCATTCATCAGTTGATGGACACTTGGGGTGCTTCCATATCTTGGCTATTGTAAATAATGCTGCTATAAACATTGAGGTACAGGTATCCCTTTGAATTAGTGTTTTTATATTCTTTGTGTAAATACCCAGTAGTCCACTTGCTAGATCATAGGGTAGTTCTATTTTTCACTTTTTGAGGAACCTCTATTCCATTTTCCAGAGTGGCTGCAACAGTTTGCATTCCCACCAACAGTGTGAGAGGGTTCCCCTTTCTCCACATCCTCACCAACAGTTGTTTCCTGTATTGTTTATTTTTCCCATTCTAACTGGTGTAAAGTGGTATCTCATTGTGGTTTTGATTTGTATTTCCCTGATGCCGAGTGATGTGGAACATTTTTTCATGTGTCTGTGGACCATCTGTATGTCTTCTTTGGTGAAATGTCTGTTCATGTCTTCTGTCCATTTTTAAATTGGATTATTTGTTTTTTGGGTACTGAATTTTATAAGTTCTTTATATATTTTGGATACTAGCCCTTTATCAGATATGTCACTTGCAAATATCTTCTCCCATTCTATAGGTTGCTTATAAGTTTTGTGGATTGTTTCATTTGCTATGCAGAATCTTATTTTGATGTAGTCCCAATAGTTTTTTTTTTTTCTTTTGTTTCTGTTACCTCAGGAGACATATCTAGAAAAAAGTTGCTACAGCCAATGTCAAAGAGGTTACTCCCTGTGTTCTCCTCTAGGATTTTTATGGTTGTAAGTCTCACATTTAGGTCTTTCATCCATTTTGAGTTTATTTTTGTGTATGGTGTAAAGAGTGGTCCAGTTTCTTTCTTTTGCATGCTGCTGTCCAGTTTTCCCAACACCATTTGTTGAAGAGACTATTTCCCATTGCTTATTCTTTCCTGCTTTGTCAAAGCTTAATTGACCATACAGTTGTGGGTTTTTTTCTGGGTTTTCTATGCTGTCCCATTGACCTATGTGTCTATTTTGTGCCAATACCATACTGTTTTGATGAGTACAGTTTTGTAATATCATCCGAAGTCTGGAATAGTGATGCCTCCAGCTTTGCTTTTCTTTTTCTAGAGTGCTTTGGCTATTTAGGGTCTTTTTTTTTTTTTAATGTGGGGTCTTTTGTGTTTCCATACAAATTTTAAGATTGTTTGTTCTAGGTCTGTGAAAAATGCTGTTGGGGGGGCACCTGGGTGGCTCAGTCATTAAGCGTCTGCCTTCAGCTCAGGTCATGATCCCAGAGTCCTGAGATCGAGCCCCATATCAGGCTCCCTGCTTGGCAGGAAGCCTGCTTCTCCCTCTCCCACTCCCCCTTCTTGTGTTCCTGCTCTGCTATCCCTCTCTCTGTCAAATGAATAAATAAAATCTTTAAAAAATATGTTGTCGGTAGTTTGATAGGGATTGCATTAAATGTGTAGATTGCTTTGAGTAGTATAGACATTTTAACAATATTTGTTCTTCCAATCCATGAGCATTGAATGTATTTCCATGTTTTGGTGTCATCCTCAATTTCTTTGATCAGTGTTTTATAGTTTTTAGAGTACAGGTCTTTCACCTCTTTGGTTATGTTATTCTTAGGCATCTTATTATTTTTGGTGCAATTATAAATGGGATCGTTTTCTTAATTTCTCTTTCTGCTGCTTCATTATTGGTATATAGAAATGCAACAGATTTCTGTACATTGATTTTGTATCCTGCGACTTTACTGAATTCATTTAGCAATTCTAGCGGTTTTTTGGTGGAGTCTTTTGGGTTTTCTATATAGAGTATCATGTCATTCACAAATAGTGACAGTTTGACTTCTTCCTTCCTTCCTTCTGATTTGGATGCCTTTTATTTCTTTTTGTTGTCTGATTGCTGTGGCTAGAACTTCCAGTACAATGTTGAGTAGAAGTGGTGAGGGTAGGCATCCCTGTCTTATTCCTGACCTTAGGGGAGAAGCTGTCAGTTTTTCCCCATTAAGGATGATGTTAGGTGTGGGTTTTTCATATATGGCCTTTATTATGTTGAGATATATTCCCTTTAAACTTACTTTGTTGAGGGTTTTTATCATGAATGGATGTTGTGCTTTGTCAAATGCTTTTTCTGTGTCTATTGAAACGATCATATGGTTCTTATCCTTTCTCTTATTGATGTGATGTATCATGTTGATTGATTTGGGAATATTGAACCACCCTTGAAACTCAGGAATAAATCCCACTTGATTGTGGTGAATGAATTTTTTTTAATGTGTTGTTGGATTCGGTTTGCTAGTATTTTGTTGAGGATTTTATATCTATGTTCATCACGAATATGGGCCTATAATTTTCTTTTTTAGTGGTGTCTTTATCTGGTTTTGATATCAAGGTCATGCTGGCTTCATACAATAAATTTAGAAATTTTTCTTCCTTTTCTTTCTTTTTATGGAGAAGTTTTAGAAGAATAGGTATTAACTCTCCTTTAAATGTTTGGTAGAATTCGCCTGTAAGCCATCTGGCCCTGGCCTCTTGTTTGTTGGGAGATTTTTGATTACTGATTCAATTTCTTTACTGGTTATCAGTCTGTTCAAATTTTCTATTTCTTCCTGTTTCAGTTTTGTTAGTTTATATGTTTCTAAAAACCTATCCATTTCCTTTAGGTTGTCCAGTTTGTTGACATATGGTTTTTCATAATACTCCCTTAAATTATTTGTATTTCTGTGGTGTTGGTTGTTATTTCTCCTCTCTCATTTGTGATTTTATTTGAGTCCTTTCTCTTTTTTCTTGATAAGTCTGGCTAGAGGTTTATCAATTGTATTGATTTTTTTCGAAGAACCAGCTCCTGGTTTCTTTGATCTGTTCTATTGTTTTTTTTCTTGGTTTTATAACATTTATTTCTGCTCTAATCTTTATTATTTCCTTTCTTCTGCTAGCTTTAGGCCTCATTGGTTATTCTTTTTTTAGGTCCTTTAAGTGTAAGATTAGGTTGTTTAAGATTTTTCTTGCTTCTTGAGGTAGGCCCGTATTGCTATAAGCTTCCCTCATAGAACCACTTTTGCTGCATCCCAAAGGTTCTGGATGATTATGTTTTCATTTTCATTTGTTTCTGTGTACTTCTTAATTTCTTCTTTTATTTCCTGGTTGACCCATTCATTGTTTAGTAATATATTATTTAACCTCGATGTATTTGTGGTCTTTCCAGATTTTTTTCTTATGGTTGACTTCTATTTTCATAGTGTTGTGGTCAGAAAAGATGCATGGTATGACTTTGGTCTTGAATTTGCTGAGGCTTGTTTTGTGGGCTAATATGTGATGTATTCTGGAGAATGTTCTGTGTGCACTTGAAAAGAATGTGTATTCTGCTTTTTTGGGATGGAATGTTCTTAATATATCTGTTAAATTCATCTGTCCCAGTGTGTCATTCAAAGCCTTATTGATGTTCTGTTTAGATGATGTGTCCACTGATATAAGTGGGGTGTTAAAGTCCCCTACTATTATTGTATTTATTATCGATTAGTTCCTTTATGTTTGTTATTAACTGTTTTACGTATTTGAGTGCTCCCATCTTGGGTGCATAAATATTTATAATTGTTATATCTTCTTGTTGGATTGTTCTGCTTATTACTTTATGGTGTCTTCCTCTGTCTCTTGTTACAGTCTTTGTTTTAAAGTCTATTTTGTCTGGTATAAGTAGTGCTACCACAGCTTTTTTTTCTTTTAAAGATCTATTTATTAATTTTAAGAGAGAGAATGAGAGTGCACAAGTGGGAGGGACAGAGGGAAAAGGAGAGAGAATCTCAAGCAGACTTCACACTGAACACAGAGCCCGACACAGGGCTTTAGCTCATGACCTTGAGATCAAGACCTAAGCTGAAACCAAGAATTGGACATGTAACCGACTGGGCCACCCAGGTGCCCCTACTCTGGCTTTCTTTTGACATCCATTTGCATGATAGATGTTTCTTCATCCCCTCACTTTCAATCTGAATGTGTCTTTAGGTCTAAAATTAGTCTTTTGTAGGCAGAATATAGATGGGTCTTGTTTTTTTAATCTATCCGGTCACACATGGATGGGTTCTTGGATGGATATATAATCAGATCAGAGTTGTACCCAAGACTTTTGGGGAAGAGAAACTAATTTCCCCTGAATGTGAAACTGAGGTTATGTAAGTCTGGCATTGCTGTGGCCATTTTAAAATTGCCAAGAGAGAGACTGTCTCAGAATAAACCAGATCTAAACCATGAGTCTGAGAGTTTCAGGTCCTGGTGACATTTGAGTCACTGCATCAAGCTCTGCCCAAAGTTAGCAAGATTCATCCTTGAGATTTTCGTTTATGTGAATCAGTGTTTCCCTTCCCCTCTTAAAAAATTCTCCTTTTCAAAAGACCAGTTTAAGTGGGCTTCTCTATCCATTGAAATCAAGAGAGTCCCAATTGTTATACAATCTATTAATGCTTTGACCATAAGGGTTCAATGAAATGTTTTAAAAAATGCCTTGGTACAGAACCTAACCTCTAAGGGTCTATGAAGCTTATCCTTTCTCTCCCTTCAGTAGGATCCCTTGGGTCTGGGTCCAATAGGAGCCTACTGTTTAATTCCAGCAATATCATTTGCGTCTCTGTGTGACTTAGCAGAGCTTTGCATAGGAAGAGGTGAGGGTCATTCAGCAGTGCCAAGCAGCTGAGTTCTAACACTTTCTTTCCCTGATCTTTGTACACAAGCCATAGACCATGTCAGTGAATCCTCAGCAATGCCCAAATGCTGAAGTAGACTTTCATTTCTCTTCATACAGAAGCTATATATAAACAAAGGTCCACTTCAAGTCCTGGGCATAGATGAAATGATTGATGGCTTATATATACCAAGATCAGGGAGAAGAAGTATAGCTCTGCTTCTGATCACTGCTGGTGAGCTTCTGTGATCACAGACTTGCATAAATATATTCTTTATTCATTTTTAATTTTCCATACTTCTATATAAAACTATTATTTTATTTTTTTAAGAGTTAGCGAGCGAGAGAGAGGGGTGGGGAAGGGCAGAGGGAGAGGGAGATGGAGAATCCCAAGCAAGTGCCATGCCCAGTGCTTGAGGACATGAGGGTCCATCTCACAACCCTGTCTGGCATAGTGTCTGGTACCTAATAAACACTTGGTTCATTCTGCTGAATTATTGAATTTAATACAGTGAAATCCAGATGCTTAACTGACTAAGCCACTCAGGTACCCCAAAACTATTATCTTTGGACACTTCCCCATTAGTTAATTAGATGAGTATGACTAGTGGAAGCAGATCATGCCATTTCTCTCCTTAAAACCCTTTAGCTTCTCATTACTTTTAGAACAAAATCCAAGCATTTTACTATTACGTATAAAGGCCATCATGAAATGGCTTCTGTCTACTTTACAAGCTTCATACTTTGCTATGTTCCAATACAAACTCCATGCTTCAGGCAGGTCAAACCTATGGCAATTCCTTGAGCGTCCCTGGCTTTCACACAAGCTATTTCTGCTGCCTGCAATGACTTTTCCTCACCTTTTCATCCTGTGAGCTCCCACATGCCATTTAAAACTCAACTCAAGCTACAGTGTCTCTGTGGAAGACTTCATTGTGCACCCTCTCCCCATCTGATTTAGATGCTCCCTATACTTAACCCCTATCAGCCTACAGCACCATCATGTCTGAGTTACTTCTCTGTCCCCTTCTCTAGAACATGAACTCCTTTGAGGGCAGGGACCCATCTTATTCATTTGTGTTCCCGTCACCTACCATACTACCTGGAACAGAGTAGGTGTTCAAAATATGTTTGATGCTGCAACTTCATCTAAATTGGAGTAAACAGCAGAATTCTAGTTATCATGCCACAAGTCCTCATGAATAGAAGTATTATTGTGTGTTAACATAAAAGTGAATCACTATTTTGTAGTAAGAAAAAACAGGATATTTTAGATGAAGTTGAAAAAAAATCTAAGTTGAAGTCTTGTTTTGTTTAAAGAAGATAGAGTATTTAAGACAGACTGGTATCAGTACAGAGATAGTCAAATCAATCAGACATAATAATAAAAAGCCAAGAGAGCAGTTCAAGATTATGTAAGAATTTAGTATTTCTTAAAGCAGGCATTAATAATACTTATTCAGCAAATGGTATTGGGACAGTCGACTAGCCATTTAGAAGAAAAACTTTCATAGCATGCACTGAGGAGTTACAGGTGGATTAAAGATCTAAATGTAAAAATTAAATAGTAACATTTGCAAGACAGTATAGATTGAAGCTAAGCATGCCTGGCTTCAAACTCCAACTCCATCAGATACTAGCTCTGTGACCTTGGCCAAGTCACCTAATCCATTCATGCCTTAGGTTCCTCATCTATAAAATGGAGGTAATAAAAGTAGTTACTTGGTAAAGTTATTGTGAGGATTAAGTGAATTAATGCATGTAAAGCAATTAGAAGAGTGTTTGGCACATAGTACACACTTTATCAATGTTGTATTTTGTTACCGTTAGAAAAAGTATAGGCAAATCTTTATAGCATCGTGAGGTGATGAAAGACTGTCAAGGGATAATAAATAGAAAAGGCACTTCCCACTTGGAAGGGAATAGATGAATATATTTGATTACATAGAAAATAACTTTTGCTCACTCAGCCTGCTTCAACTTCTCTCATTCTTATGACTTAGCTTACATATTCTTGCCTCAGAGGAGCCTTCCTTGATGTTCTAATTTAAATCATGTATCCTCCCCCATTTTTCTTTCTCATAGCATCCTATTTTTTTTACCTTCAAATTATTCATCACAATAAATATACGTGTCTGTTTGTTTATATGCTCAGTGCCTGCCTAGACACCTTCCTTCAGTAGACTCTAAGTTCCATGAGTGAAGGAACCATATTTGTTTTTTCACCATCTTTTAAAGCCAATGTCTGGCATAGTGTCTGGTACCTAATAAACACTTGCTTCATTTTGCTGAATTATTGAATTTAATATAGTGAAATCCTGATTCATGAGTATGCTCAAGTTTGTGTGCCAGAGGAGTCTGACTGATCCTATATTTTTCTAGAAAGCTTCTTTTGAGAGACAGTATAGTGTAGTGGTAAAAAGTATAGACATTATACAACACTTTACTAGTTGTATAGCCTGTAGGCAAATTATTTCACCTCACTCTCCATTGGTTTTCTCATATATAAATTGGGGCTAATGTTAATGATATGTTAATGATTTATATATAGGTCTGGGGATGGACATGGAGGAAGAGAAGAAAAACTATATAAGGGGTAGAGCTAATGCCTCTTCAACTCAGAAAATATGCTGTAACTTATTTTCTTTTTAAACTAAGTCCTAGATTTCTGCTTGTTTTATTCTAAGTGGTATTGCATTGATAATTAAAGGACCAAATGAATGAATGAATGGGTTTTTTAAAAAGATTTGATTTATTTATTTGAGAGAGAGAGAGAGAGAGAGAGAGAGAGAGAGAGAGCATGAATGGGGGGAGGGGCAGAGGGAGAAGCAGACTCCCTGATAAGCAGGGAGCCAGATGTGGGGCTTGATCCCAGGACCCTGAGATCATGACCTGAGCCAAAGGTAGACGCTTAACCAACTGAGCCACCCAGGTGCCCCGAATGAATGGTTTTGATATCTAATATAACATCTCATTGATCCTCTTTTAAAAAGAAATTGGCTATTTTTACCTATTTATTTTTTTCAGATAAACATTATAATCATTCTGGCACAAGTTCCAAAAAGAAATTTGTTGAAAATTTTGATTGGGATTTCCTTCAGCTTATAGATTTAATTTGGGAACGAATTGACATTCATATACTGTTGAGTCTTTCCATTCAAGAACATGGTATGCATCTCCACTTGATAAAATCTTCTTTTAAGTCCCTGAATAATTTTTAAAAGTCTTTTATTTATTTATTTATTTATTTATTTATTTATTTATTTATTTATTTTAAAGATTTATTTATTTATCTGAGGGAGAGAGAGATAGTGCAGGGGGGAGGGGCAGAGGAAGAGAGTTTTAGCAGACTCTGCACTGAGTGCAAGGCCCCGCACGGGGGTTGATCTCAAGACCCTGAGATCATGACCTGAGCAGAAACCAAGAAATGGATGCTTAACCGACTGTGCCACCCAAGTGCCCCTAAAAAGTCTTTTAAAACATTCATCCTGTATCTGAATACCCAACTTTTACATCAACATGGATGGAACTGGAGGAGATTATGCTAAGTGGAGTAAGTCAAGCAGAGAAAGTCAATTATCATATGGTTTCACTTACTTGTGGAACATCAGGAATAGCAGGGAGGACATTAGGAGAAGGAAGGGAAAAATGAAGGGGGGGAATCAGAGGGGGAGATGAACCATGAGAGACTATGGACTCTGAGAAACAAACTAAGGGTTTCAGAGGGGCGGGGGGTGGGGGGGATGGGTTAGCCCAGTGATGGGTATTAAGGAGGGCTCGTACTGCATGGAGCACTGGGTGTTATAGGAAAACAGTGAAGCGTGGATCACTACATCAAAAACTAATGATGTATTGTATGGTGACTAACATAACATAATAAAATAAAATAAAAAAAACAAAAGAAATTCATCCTGTATCTTTTACAACATTTATTGCCACTGTTAATCGTATCTTTTGAATATTTCTGATGATTTTGTGTTTGTACATAAAGAAGATACAGTTTTTAAGTAATTATTTTATAACTAGTCATGTTTATTATAAATTCCAATAAATTTTCAGTTGATTTTCCAGATAATCAGTAGCATCTATGATAAATAAAACTTTTGTTTCTTTTCCAATATTTCTTTCTATCTCATTGCAATATCTAGAATTTCTGGAAAGAATATTAAGTGATAGTGGTGATACTGTTTGCATTGTCCTCATCTTTTCTATGATGGTAATGCTTTAGAGATTTATGATCAGGTATGTTATTTTTTTATCATGTTAAGATAACATATGCAAAGTCCTTATTTACTTTTATTTAGGAATGGATGTTCAATTCCTATCAAATGATCTTTTTTCCTTTTTGACCTATTGATAGGATAAATACATTTATCACACATCAGTAAAATAGCACATTATTGGTATGAAGTGTGAAGATTTTAAACCATTGGTGAATTATTAGGAAGAGGTAAATTTGGCAATAACATTTTTTTTTAATTTGAGAGAGAGAGAGAGCATGCAGGGGTGGGGGGAAGGGCAGAGGAAGAGGGGAAAGAACATCCCAAGCAGACTCTGAACTGAGCGTGGAGCCCACCTTGGGGCTCGATCTCATGACCCTGAGATCACCACCTGAGCTGAAACCAAGAGTCCATTGCTCAACTGACTGAGCCACCCAGGTGCTCTTGGTAATGACTTTTGTAACAACTTTTAATTCAATTAGTAGTTTATGTAGTAGTTTTGCTTTTATAATGATAAATGAGTTTGACCTCTCAGTTTTCTTTTCTTGTGCTTTCATTTGACAATCGGGCGCTATGCTAGGCATGGGGTGCTCTGTTTTTTACTTTTCAAGCCACAGACCTCTCCTGCATGTTGGGGAAATGTGAAAACACTACATAGCATTAGGGTTATTATAAGTTTATAAAGCGAGTCAGAATATTTTATACCCTTTTCAGTGATTGTAATGATTTAAGTAGCATAAATACCTATGCTTTGAATGTGTGAAATAACATGCCTATAAAATCACCAAGTGCTTTTTTTTAAAAGTAAATGTTCAAACTTTTACCAACTTTCCTTCCTGTTTTTGGCTGTAATTAATTTGGGGGGTTATTCTTACATAAAAGTATGGTGGGGTCATACTTTATTTGAAAATCAGCTATATTTTGACAAGTTTGATAATGCAGATCCATCCATATGGAAGGGAACATTGGCAACGGGGAAGAACACTCCTCTCTCCAATAATATACTTCATGTTTTTCTTTCTTTTTAAGTTTTTGTTTACATTTATAGTATTTCCTATAACAAATTTTAAAATAAGGAAAATTTAAAAAGATTATTTGGACATTTAAATAAGGACTCAAAATGATGTTGAAGAATTCCGATATTTTTATTCATTCAACCAAATGATGAATTTTGAGAGTACCGGCTAGCAAGATAACTTTAAATATAGCAGCAATTAGATTCATCTGAGAGAAAAAAAATGAACACAGAAGAAGATTCTGTGAAGATTATGCCATGCATTCTGATTTGATAAATAGAAACTCTGAACATTTGACATTTATTATGACTTTTCAAGGGGAAAAAAAGGACCAAATAACATGCCTTAGAGAAAAAGAGTAACTCAGGATAAAACATGTCATTTTCAGTCCGAGCTAATGGACTGTCATGGCAAAACCAACATCTTTAAGTCCTCGAAAGGCAACAAGACTAAACAACATGTGAAAACTGGATTGCTGTGCTTTTCTTGCCTGTAGTCATCCTAGAGAGTCAAGTGTTCAGTTTGGATTATCACATACTGATAATGGAGCAAAGGAAGGGGATCAAAGGGCTTGGGGAATTTTAATGTACTTTGTGTGTATTTTCTCATCAAAGCTAGATAGCCACACCAACCTTATGAGTCGAATAGTATTATGGCTGTTCCTTTATTTTTTTTATTCAAAATTTTATTTAAATTCAAGTTAGTTCACATATAGTGCAGTATTAATTTCAGGGGTAGCATTTAGTGATTCATCAGGTGATCCAACACCCAGTGCTCATTATATCAAGTGCCCTCCTTAATGCCCTTTTCTTTAAAATGAGAAAATAAGATCACAAAGAGGTCAAATAATTCACTCAAGGTCATACAACTAGTAATTGGCAGTCGAGTTTTGAACTTAGGCTCCCTGATTCCAGCATCTGAGCACATCAGTCTCTAGGCTTCCCTTGGTATGGACAGTGCTCAGGGTAATATGAGTGGACATCGCTAATGTGGCCAGATCTAACTGGCATATTTTCTCCCCATCTTTTGCTAACCCTAGATTAGTGTGTGGAGGGTATTTCTTTTCCTAACAGGCTAAATCTCCCTAGTATCTTCTCCCCCCTCTCCATGGGCAACTGCCATGCTGGCAGAATATAGCCAGCTATAAAGTCCTACCAGCAGAAACGGAAAGAGGACTTAGTTGGCAGAGCAGTTGTTAGGGAGTATCAGGGGGGCACAAATACATGTTTTTCAAGAATGCCACCCAAACTATGTCCTTTGAGCAGCTGTTTAGAGCATTTTCTGCCACAGTCCTCTGGAGGCCCCTGCTCCAAGATGGGGGCACTTATCATGGGTAATTGGTGACCCATCCAACTGGTACAAAATCCACACCGGCTATTGATACTGATCAATTTATGACTTGCTTTATAAATATGAACAGAAAAGGAAAAGCCACTAGACGTATGGACAGAATCCACGGTTTGATAGAGAGTAATTGAACAATCAGTACATTTGGCCCCATAGGAAATAGGAAATAACTTAGAGAAAATTACAATCCAGTTTCTTAATAACATTTGAGAGGTTATAGCATCAATAAAATAAGACCAAGCTGCCATGACAAAGAGGAATTGGAGGAAAAAATCACCTTCCCTGGCCTCCTCCACCTATCTTCTGCTAAAGTTTATCTCAGTACCTTATTTGTATTCTTCCCAGCACTTACTAAAGTTTGCAAGCATTTTATTTATTTTTCAGTTTACTTTTCCTCCACCTCCTTCTCCACAATCTACTAAAATACACTTCCATAAGAACAGCTCTAAGATTGGTTTTATTCAACTTTTTTTTGTCCCCATCCCAATTTTATATTGTATAGCACTTTTTTTTTTAAGATTTTTTTTATTTATTTGACAGAGAGAGACACAGCGAGAGAGGGAACACAAGCAGGGGGAGTGGGGGAGGGAGAAGCAGGCTTCCCGCAGAGCGGGGAGCCCGATGTGGGGCTAGGTCCCAGGATCCTGGGATCATGACCTGAGCCAAAGGCAGACGCTTAACGAGTAAGCAATCAGAAAATATTTGCTGGATGAATTAGAATTTACAAAGCCTATTACTAATACAAAATAAACAAAATGACTCAATAGAGGGAGCAAATAGAAGAAAAAACACTGCCTCAGCCCAAAGTACTGAATTAAAGCACTCTACTCACCAACTCTCCCCAGAAAATTAGGATGGGGATAAAACAGAAGAGAAAAGATAGTCTTGGAAATGATGGGTTTTAACTTATCAATTTGTGGGAGGTAGTAGATGATGCTTAAATGATGCTATTATTGATAAAGAGATGTAGGTTAAAAATGAGTTTTTTTTATTTTTTAAAAGATTATTTATTTATTTATTTATTTATTTGAGAGACAGAGAATGAGAGATAGCACGAGAAGGAAGAGGGTCAGAGGGAGAAGCAGACTCCCTGCTGAGCAGGGAGCCCGATGCGGGACTCGATCCCGGGACTCCAGGATCATGACCTGAGCCGAAGGCAGTCGCTTAACCAACTGAGCCATTCAGGCGCCCAAAAATGAGGTTTTGAAATATAAAGGGAAACTCAGAAACCATGAAACAAAAGATTTATATTGTTGGCTACCTAATAATCAAAACTTCTATGTGACTAAAATTCTACAATAAACAAAAATAAAAATAGAACCAGTGAAAACTGGGAAACATATAACATATTAGACAAAGGGCTTCTTTCCTTAATTTAGAGAAAGTCTTTATGAATCAGTAAGAGAATGATGAATGACCCAGTACAAAAATGCATAGAAGATATAAATAGGCAGTTTACCAAAGAAAGAAATAAAAAAATGACCAAAAATATGCGTTATAATTCTCAATTTCACACATAATCAAAGAAATAAAGATCAAAACAGTGAGATTTCACTTTTAATTATCAGATCAGCAAAAACTAAAAAGTTAGATGAAACCCAGTGTGGGTAAAAATGTTGGGAAATGAGCAATTTGTACATTGTTGATTGGACTGTAAGTTTATGCAAACCTTCAGGAAAACAATTTATAATATTTTTAACAAATTAAAGTACTTATGCATTTTGATTCAACAATTTGATTTTTAACAAAATTTTAGGAAATATTCTTGGAAATGTTAACCTAGATGTCCATCGTAGCATTTGTGTGTGCATGTGTGGGCTTGTGCATGTGTGTCCACACATAACAAAAAAGTGGGAACAGCCTAACTGTGATTAGTTCATATGGTGAAATGCTATGTATTGTTGAAAGAATTAGGTAGGTCTCGAAGTGCACATGTGGAAGAGCTCTGAGATATGTTACTAACTGAAAAATACAAGCATGGTTTAGTATTTCCTCATGTACTATGTATAAATAAATATATATGTGGACATACAGGGCTTTGTATTTATAGAATCACAAGAACTTGTAGTTAACAGGTGCAGGGCCAAATAAGGGAGGCTTTTAATTCTCCTTTTGTATCTTTTCATACTATTTGATTTTTAAAACTTAATGTGTATTACTTTTCATTTTAAAAATATTTTTATCAGTTCTTAAGGAAGAGGAGATTCTGAGAGTCTTTTAATTTTTGTTTTTTTTATTTCTCTGCACTTAAAAAGGCATTTTATATTAAAAAGTAAGAGAATTTATTAGTAGAGTGGACCTATAATATGGCCTTTCCAAATAATTAGAGAGATAGAAAAGCAGAACATACACGTGGTTAATTCGGCAAAGTCAGGAATACATAACAATACACAATTATCGTGGGGAATTTTAACTTATCTCATTTGAAACTTGGTAGTTCAAGTAGACAAAAAAAATAGAAAGATTTGAATAGCATTTTTAACAAGCTTGGTTTTATATAGATACACTTGTATTATGCACAGTATTTTAGAATAGCCATGGATACTTTATAACAATTTAACATATGCTAAGTCACAAAGAATAAATGGAGGGACACCCTCACATTCCTTGGGAGGAATTGGATGGAAAGACTCAATAGATTTTTTTTAAAGATTTTATTTATTTATTTGAGAGAGAGAGAGAGAGAGCATAAGCCAGGGGAAGAGGCAGAGGGAGAAGCAGACTCCCTGCTCTGTGGGGCTCGATCCCAGGACCCTGGGATCATGACCTGAGCCCAAGGCAACGCTTAACGACTGAGCCACCCAGGCGCCACAATAGATTTTTTTTTTTTTTTGATGTAGTGTTCAATGATTCGTTAGTTGTGTATAATACCCAGTGCTCATCAAATCACGTGCCCTCCTTAATGCCCATCACGCAGTTAAGACTCAATAGTTTTTAAATGTCAATTATCCTCATGTAATTCCAAATGAATTTCAAATAAAACATTTCCAAAGATTTTGAGGAAATTTGACAAGTTTATATTCTAGTTTATCTTGAAAAAATAGAAGAGCATATCTTAGACAATTGGAAAAAAACTAATTCTGGGGGAGGGGAATTGTCCTACCAGATGATAAAACATCCTATAAAAATAAAGTGGTTAAAGTGTGTGACTAGCATGGGAACAGCCATGTAGATCGATGCAGTTGAACAGAAGGTTCAGAAACAAATGCATTATCTATCTACCTACCTACCTACCTACCTACCTAATAACATACTGATTTAATATATATTAAAGCATTTCAAAAGACTATATTATTCTGTAAAGAGTTTGGGGGCAATGTGTAAAAAAATTATATATCTACTGACAGCTCCTACAAAAGAATATTCCAGAAGGATTAAATATTTAGATAATGGGTTTAGAAGAAAATATAAGTGAATGTTTATATAACCTTGAAGGTTGATGGGGATTTTCTATGCATGACATCAAGGCCAGGGGAAAAAAATGAAAGAAATTGTTTAAAACATTATTAAAACACACACACATGTCCCCATGTACACCTTTTTTTTAATATAAAAGGCCAACATAATAATGTTTGAAAGAGAAACAAATTAGGAAAACTATTTGTGACATTTATGACACAAAAAGATAATGTTTTTAATACATTAAAGAACTATTGCAAATTGCTAGGCAGAACACTTATAAGAGATATAATTCAGTTATAAGAGATAAAACCAACTCAAATAGAAAAAAACAGGAAAAAAAGGAGCAGAAGAAAGAAATAAGAAATTCAAGCCAGTAATCAAGAAAAGACATTCAGCCTCACCAATAATGGACAATACAGTGGTTTAAAAGGATTAGGGCAATTTATAGATGCTGATATGGATGTGTGTCTGTGATATATTGTTAGGAGAAAAAAGCAAAGTATGAAGATATGAATAGTATGTTTCCATTTATGTGAAGCAATAAATACATAAATAAATTATATTTATATACAAAAATCTAGAAGGATATACAGTTGACCCTTGAACAATGGAGGAATTAGAGATACTGACCCTCGTGCAGTCAAAAATCTGCATATAACTTTTGACCACCCAAAAAATTTAACTACTAACAGCCTACTGTTGGCTGGAAGCCTTACTGATAACAGAAACAGTTAACTCATATTTTGTATGTTATCTGTATGACATACTGTATTCTTACAATAAAGTAAGCTGGAGAAAAGAAAATGTTATTAAGAAAATCATAAGGAGGGACGCCTGGGTGGCTCAGTCAGTTAAGCATCTGCCTTTGGGTCAGGTCATGATCCCAGGGTCCTGGGATTGAGCCCCACATCGGACTCCCTGCTCAGCGGGGAGCCTGCTTCTCCCTCTGCCTGCCTCTCTCCCCAGCTTGTGTGTGGGCGCACTCTTTCTCTCTGACAAATAAATAAATAAAATCTTTAAAAAGAAAGAGAAAATCATAAGGAAGAGAAAATACGTTTACAGTCCTCTACCATACTCATTGAAAAAAATCCGCATATTAAGTGGACCTGTGCAGTTCAAACCTGTGTTGTTCAAGGGTCAACTGTACTGTTAACATGCTTGGTCTAATACGGTAGCCAGGAGCTACGTGTGGCAGTTGGGCAACTTGTGGCTACTCAGAATTGAGATGTGTTGTAAATGTAAAAGTACCTACTAGAGTTTGAAGATTCAGCACAAAAAAGTATGTACAATATTTCATTAATAATTTTTATATTTTAACTTTTACATGTTGAAGTGACAATATTTTGGATCTATTGGATTAAATTAAAATATTATTAAATTTACTTTCTGGAATGCCTGGGTGGTTCAGTCAGTTAAGCACCTGCCTTTGGCCCAAGTTATGATCCTGGAGTCCTGGGATCGAGTCCCCTTTTGGGCTCCTGCTCAGTGGGGAGTCTGCTTCTTTTTTTCCCTCTGCCCCTCCCTCTTGCTCGTGCTCTTGCGTGTGCTCTCTCTCAAATAAATAAAATCTTTAAAAAATTTACTTTCTTTTGGTTGTTTTCGTTTTGTTTTACATTTCAGTGTGGTTACTAGAAAATTTTAAATTATTAAAAAAAAGAAAATCTAAAATTATATATGTTCTCTCATTATTTCTTCTGGACAGTGTTGCTATAAGCAGTTAAAAATGGTTGTTTCTGAGGTAGTGGGATTATCAAAAGAAACATTAACTTCCTACTTTATGCACTTATATATTGAGTGCATATTATTTTACATGCAGCTAAAATCAGGATACATTACTTTATATCAAGAAAAATATATATTTATTTTGGAAGGACAATTAAATGATGTGACTGGCTTCTTTGCCTTTATGACCTAGCTCATAATGTCTGCTCCTGGTCCTCAGGTACTTACCAGGAAATGAATTTTCCAGTTTATTCATCAGGCTTGTCCCCAAATTCCTTTTAGCTTCTTCCTCAAATAACATCCATACTCTTAAAAGAGAGACTTATGATGAGCTTTTCCAGACAAATTTGATACAGCTCTGAAACTAGTTCCCAAAGAGAAACTCCAAATGTGTGTTGAGCAATGGCACAAAGTCTTGTCTAGGGGGAGCAGATATGGATAGGACACCTAAGTGTGTAGATATAAGTGAACATAGGGCTGCCTGAGGACACTAGGCATATGGAGGTCAGGATTGGTTCTAAAAGAGAGCCAATGAATGTCTAGGCCAGATGTAGCTTTCCAGCTTTTACTAAAGCATGATGCCTGATGGAGAATGGAAATATAGGTGTCACATTGGGACTTGGGTGATAAGAAGACAGAAAAACCTGGGAGTGGGGTAGGGCAAAGATGCTGAGGTTCAGCTTCACAGGAAAGGGGCTATTAGGTTTCCCAAACCAGGCAGGCCTGGAAAATCTTTAGGCAAAGAGGAACAAGTAGGTGCCAGCAGTTGAGAGATTTCGACTAAAGAAGGAAAGCAGGGTCCAGAATCCAGGGAATTTAAGTGGATCATAAGCATTGGACTGAAGACTGGAAATCACGGAGTGAGCTTAGTAAAAAGATCTGGGCAACAGTGAAGCAGGTATCTGGAACCTAGGCTGGAAGTTCTAGGTGGGCAAAGATGAGCTCCTAGGTCTAGGTAACAGGTATGGGCAATAGCACTATGATTGAACCAAGTGTATACCTGATATCCAGAAACAGTCCTTAGACTCAGAGCTTGGGCAAGCCGTAGCTTTCAAGTAGGAGCATTTGGTAGGATTAAGGGAGTGGGAGGGGTGCAAGGAGTCAGTGGTTCTTATTTGAGAAAGGGGCTGAAGTGAGATTTTTGTGTACTAGTCTGGGCAGATATTCTGAGGATGAATGTGAAGTAGGTCAGGATCAGGCCTCAGTGCATCATTCACCTTCAGTTCCCATTAGTTTACCTAAGTAAGGTTTTGAAGCCAAAGAATCAAGAGAAAAATCAACCAGCATGGTTGGATTGTGCTTTGGTGGTGAGGGATGGTATTTGCAATGGTGGATTATTTTATAAGACTGTGACCAGTTTAGATTGTGGAGGCAGTATTGAGACAGCTGGGTCCTCCCCAGAAGGGCATGGTGAATGCATGCATGGGGAAGGAGTGCTTGGAGAATGTGCTTCGACGGCAATTGGATCTTAAAACTTACAAGTGTTGAAAACTTAGCTTCTCTTCTAATTATGCCAATATGACCTCATTGGGAGACACATACCTATTAGTGGGTGAATTTTATGGTTTCTTCAAGTTAGCCAACTTAAAAGCATGCATTCTAAGAGACTGCATATTTAATGGCATGCATAATTTAAGGGAGATGTTACGTTCCTGTTCCAAACTGTTTTCAAAAGCATGAACACAATTAGTAAATTATGATATATCTGTAAGATAGAATACTATTGAATTCTTAAAATGATGTTGCAGAAGACTAATGTGTTTTTTTGTCACCTGAAAAATTCAATACATGCTATTAAAAATGCTTTATGGTATTTGGAAAGCATATTGGCTTGGTCACCAGGAGACCTGTGTTCCACAACCAGTTCTGTCACTGAATTGTTACATGACCTTGGACAAAGCACATTTCCTGCTCTTGGGCTCAGTTTTCTCAACAGGGGGTTAGGCTGGATCAGTGGTTTTCCAGCACTATTTTGGGAAGCCCTAGGGTTCTGTGATGATGCCTCAGGGACTGCTAAGGGAGAGAGAGGAGGGGGCTAAACAGGTGGGGTGTAGGTCTTTCAGATTACTCATATATATGTATGTATATACATATGTAAGTATATATATGTGCGTATGTATATATATGAGTAGACACATATATATGTGAGATATATATGTGAGAGTATATATGTATATGAGTTTATGTATGCATGTGTGTGTGTGTGTGTGTATCAGAGAGAGAGAGAGATTGAAGTTTGAAAATCACTGGGGTAGATGATCTCCAAAGCTCCTTCTAGCTTTGACAGATCCTGTTCTTTAGGCTTTTCACAAATTCCCTGAAGCCCTCTCCTGAATTGGTCTAAATTTGTGTAGTTTTATATTAAATTTTGGATAACATGCTTGGTGCCAAGAAACAGTCCCTTCCTGCCTACGAGGCCGTATGCAGTGTTGCAGACACAGGACTGTGCAGTCAGCGGAATGGATTAGCTTGGGTTTGTATGGAACTGCAAAGCGAATCAGCAGGGGGAGAGTTCCCTGGTGGTCAAGGGCTCTTTGAAGCCTGGTACAGTATTTTGAGGCAGTTGTAAGACGATGTCTCTAATGACCTGTGGCAAGAAATCTATATATTATCCCAAGAAGGGGAGGCAAATTCATTGTTTTTCAGTTTTAAATATTGAACCCTAGGGTGGGAAGGGGAGAGAGAGCATACCCCTTTGTGACTTTCCTTTTTGTTTCGTGTACCTTATGCGGCTGTATGCCTTGCTGATGTGGAAGGGGGTACTGAGTAGTGAGGTGCTTAGCAGGAGAAAAGCAACAGCAGCATCTAGCTCATATCCCTTCTCAACATTCCTCCTTGTAGACAAGAATTTTCAAGAGTGGGTGGGACTCGTGTGTTCCAAAACATATGGAAATAGGACAATAGAGCTATTGATTAGAGGATTGGCTGGTAGGGTGGCATCTCAAGGCAGAACTAGTTTTTACTGTTAACCTAAGGGTTTGGTTGGGATCCAGCCTACTCAAAATGAAGAGGGTAGTAAAACTATCTCTGGAACACTCAGCTTTTCTCCAACCCTGCACCTTGTTCTTCCTCCTCCTAAATCCTATGTATCTCATGGTCCCCTGCTCTCAATTTATTCGGTTGATTATAGAGCACAATTGCTGATAAAGTCATTCTCTGAGTTACAAATGACAGATCATATAACAGCCCCCTCCATAGAAAAGAGCACTGATACCCTTAAGCTGGAGGAATAAATCCACAGTGGTAGGATTTTAGGCAGCACTGAGTGCGTGGAGTTTCTTGAGGAGGCTCCCCAGCCTGGTACTCCTCTCTACTTAGTCAAGAGGCTCTAAATCCCTCTCCTTGCTGTAGCCATCTAATCACAGGCCTGAGACCGTTCTTGTTTTCCTAAATAGGTGTTTGTTGTGATAATTAGGAAAAGTGTAAAAGTGTAAAAATGGGGTGCTCATTAGCCTTGGTGATGTGACAGTCTCCCAGGGGGCCTAGCTAGAAAAGATCCCTGGGAAAGCAGCCTCTTTCCTTAGGGGTAAAGGAGTCAGGAGATAAAGCAAACAAACCAACCTGTGAAAGTAATCCACGGGGCCAAAGGATTTCTGGTAGAGAGTTAAAAGAAAATTGCATTCAGTCTATTGCCACTGTTTTGAATGGTAGTCAAGATTTATCAGAGGTGTTTAATTTTAGCACAAAAGAGAAGAAAAAGTAGTTTAAAAATAAACCAGAGATTTAGAAAAAAAAAGACTGGTGAGCCTAGTTTAATTTCAGGCATAAAGGCATAAATGTCCTAAGTTGGATAGATGGGAAGGGGCTGAGACAAGTAGGGGACAAGCTTGAGTGTTACCACCTGTGAATTGTTAGGTCTAATTACTCGTCAGTGGCATTTCCAAAAGGCTCGTAATTGGGTTGGGTGGTGGGAATGGGTGGGTAGTTTATACAATAGAAGGAAGCTGCATGTTAGAATCATCTGGAACACTTTCAGAAAATGAGCTTCCTGGGGTCCTCTTCAGAGGTTATGATTCAATGGTCTGGAGCAGAGTCTGGGAATGTGGACTTTTAGCAGAACACTGGAGGAAGGGGAAAGTGCCTGACGGGGGGAATGAATCGCCCAAGGAAATGAGAAAACCAGGGCAGAGAAGCATGGAGAGAAGGACCGTTCGTTATTTTGGCAAACATTTCCTGAATGTTTATTAGCTAGAGGCGGGAACAGGACAGATTTCCTTCCATCCTTAAAAGGAGTTACCAGTCAATACCAGTGGTTTGAGGCCCTCCATGTGGATCAGAATCACCTGGGGGATAGTTCACCTGTCAGCTGCCACCGCCTTCCCTCAGCATTTTAATTTCAGTTGTTGAGTGTGGTGGCAAGTCCCCAGAGGTTTTCAGAGTTGCCCAGGTGACTCTGAAGTGCAGCCAGGGTCGAGGCAGTCAGGCAAGTAGACAAGATATTACAATCCACACAGGTAAATGCTAGCAGGGTCTCTCAGAGCCTGAGAGAGACCTAAGCATCTTCCATGTTTTGAGGCACCTCGTATATTAAAGAGATGAAGAAATGCCAAAACAAAATTAAAATTTTTACTTAAATTTAACAAATGGATCCTTTTTACATACACAAAGAATACAATGTAATATAATTGTGTTATTCATAAAATAATTACACAGAATTGATAAGTTTATTTCAGAGTACTCTACAGGCAGTATAGTTCGGTAACTGGATACTATTTAAAATTGTGTGAAGAATTCTGTTTTCTCCAATCCTGCACTGTACCTCTGTGACCATGTATTGTCTCAATTGAGACCCCTCTGGGTGCTGTGAGCACTGAGGGACATTTGACCCAGTTTATGAAGGTCAGGAAGGGCTTCTTAGAATTAGTGCTGATTGGAAAGAGTTTCACATGTGTTTAGTTATTTACATGGCACGAAGTTGTTACATTATCAGATTATAATGGATAGACTTCTACAAGACTGTTTTGCAGGGTGAGGGAGGAAGCAACTGCATGGGTCACCACACAGAATTCTCCTGGGGTAAGTGGTGTTGCCGAAGGGAGGCAGGAAGGCTGGATGCATTTGGGCTCAGGGGGGCCAGTCTCTACAGCCTTTCCTGTCAGCTTGGAATTAGCTCATGGCCCTCAGGCTGGAACTCAGAGAAGGATTGTGTGTGGGTGAGGCAGGTTTGGAAAAAGTTTAGTTTGTGGGTTTTTCTTTTCCTTTTCTTGTGTGTGTGTGTGTGTGTGTGTTGGCTTTGGTTTTAATTCTTAAATGAGGTGACACACTCCCCCTGGGGACCAGGACTGCTTCTGAAAGGGAATAAAAGGAAGAAAAAAAACTTGAGGGAGGAACAAAAACTCAGTAGAGGTGGTGTGGGGTCTACAAGAACAATTATCCATTACCCCTCAGAGATTTCCTTCCAGAATTTATCCCCTGCTCACTAGAGAATACTCTGCTTCTTTCTGGGTACAAATCCTTAAAAGAAGGCAAAGCAGTTGGTTTGCCCAGAGCAGAGAGTCTGTTTTGGGAAAATGACAAGCCATGAGGCTGAAGGCGGTCGAAGCCCTTGTGAGAGCACCCTGAGCTCAGTGCGGGAGAGTGTTTCTGACATGATGGACAGACGCTGTAGTGAGCCTCGGTAAGCCCGATGGACTGGAACACTTGAAGATTAGTGGGCCTTGCCTATAGACAAGTGCACTTACCCTGACCCTGAACTTTCAACCGGCCAACAGGTAAGGCCTAGCATGACTCATTCTGCCCTGCATACCTGGACCCAGCCTTTTTGGCATGAGTCCTGGGCACACACAGGTCTGCTGAATTGCAGCCCTTCTTTCCTCCCACACTTGCAATCCCCCACTGGATTTTTCTGTCAGTTTTCTATTTAGTGCTACAGTCCCTTGCTGGGACTGAGCCTTGCCCTGATTTTCAGCCTACTTTCCTGGGCCCCTGACTTATCTCTGGTTCTTTCCATGCCTTCCCTTGCACTGAGTTTCCTCATCTATAAAACAGGATTATGTAAAATAGGGATAATGATAACATATTTTATATAGACTTCTTATGACTAAAATAGTCATAAGTGCTGGCATGGAGTAGCTATAGAACATCTGGTAGGTGTTTTCATTGTTATTTTAATTATTATTAATACTACTTAAGTTTGTGCTTTTAGCTCCTGGTCACTTAGTGGGGTCTTGGTTCCTAATACAGTGATCACCCAGTCCTAAGATGCTACCTTTGGTGCCTATTCTTGTCATGCCCCACCCATGGGCCTTTGGGAGAGGAATATCGGCCCACATAAATCCTGGATTGGTTATGCTCCTTTGGATATTATTTATTAGATTACTTGTATTAGTTTCCTATTGCTGCTATACCAAATACTACCAACTTCATGGCTAAAAACCGCAGAGTTGTTATCGTACAGTTCTAGAGGTCAGAAGTTCAAAATGGGTCTCGCTGCACTAAAACCAAGGTGTCAGGCTGTATTCCCTTTGGAGGTGCTAGGGGAGCACCCATTTCCTTGCCTATTCCAGTTTCTAGCCTATTCCGGGTTGCTTGCATTTCTTGGCCCATAAGCACTCTCCAGGCCCAAAGCCAGCATTCCTGTTACAGTGACCTTTGCTTCCATCATCACATCTCCTTCTCTGATTCTCCTGCCTTCTCTTTCACTTATAAGGATGCTTGTGATTACTTTGGGTCCACCCGGAAAATTCAGGATAATTTCCTCATTTCAAGTCCCTTTTAACATGTGAGGTAACATAATCAGAAGTTCTGGGTATTAGGACTTGGAAATATTTGGGGGCCATTATTCTGTTTACCGTACTGCCTCAATCAAAATCCATATCCCAGTGGCTGAATCAGAAGGAAAGGGAAAGCCAGATTCATGTGTAAAGGTGTTTGGGAAGCTTGGCTTTCTCTTGGAGAAATCTTCAACACCGCCATTTGCAGCTTGAAGCAGTAAGGATCTTTACCTGGCCTGGCTCTACATTTACATGATATTCATTCTCTCCTCCAGGCCTTTGCTCATCCTTTGAATTCACTGTGTGTCCCTTTCTGCCAGTTCAGGTTCTCCCTATCCTTCATGTTTTAGCTCCAGGCCCAGCTTCTATGTGGAGTCTTCCCTTAATGTTTTTTTATAGGAACCATCAACCCTGTACATCTTCTTATCTGACATTTTACTTCTCTCTGCTGCCTACTTTGGGGGGTGTGGGGTACCTGGAAGATAGACTGGCGTCCCCCAGAAAGTGGGCATTTCAACCGTCATTTCAAAGTAAAGAAGAGAAAGAGTAAGAGACTATTTTGCCTCTAAGTCCCTAAGCGTCTTGGACAGCAGAGAAGCTGCCAAATCTAGTCCATTGCTTCAAATCTGATAATCCTTTGAGGCTGAGCATTTGCTCTTGGTTACTATAACTACGGGTTTGTAGGCGAACATTAGAACATAAAAAGATGTGAGTCTTTCAGCTAGTTTAATGAAATCTGCAAATGAAATCTCCCTGAAAGACAGTCCTTAGGTCTAATCATGTCAACTGGTTATAATAATTGTGCCAGCTTGCCCCTAGGGGGTCTTCTTTCAGAATGGGCATCAAAACAACTGGGAAATTTGTTAGAAAGTATGTGTCAAAACAGTTGCTTGACTAAACTAACAAGTTAAGTTCAGAGTTCAGTCAAAAGAGTCTGGAAATGTCACCTTCTAAATTAATGACTTCCTAATAAATTGTCTGATAAATAACCATCAAGGTATATAAGAGTATATCTTAAAAAAAAAAACTATTGAATTTGTTGTTCATTCATCTGCCAGAAATCTCCTGGTGACATGTCAAGTATTTACAGGTATTTCTGAAGAGGCTATAAGGTAAACCAAAACATGCCAGCCCCAAAGGGCAAATATCTAAGAGCACTGCTGGAAACAGCAAACATCTGGATTAAAATGAAAAAAACAAAAAAACTCCACAAGTCCTGAAGCATCCAAATCTCCTAAATACCCCCATTTTTGATTATCTATCTAAATGATTGCATGGATTTTCTACTTTTCTTCTGGATGTCCTTTGGCTTAAGAGATAAAGTTTGGGTATCAAAATAGGTGGTGGGCTTCATGGGTTTGGCCATTTGCTGGTGATTTAGATTACTCCTAAATGTCTGGCTTTTGGGGCTCAAACAAGGTAAAGTAAAACCCATTCCAGCAGGGATGAAAATACAACAATGGGAGTTAAATTAATGCATGGAAGAGACTGATTAAAAAGATATGCTGAGGCATATGCTTCATTGATTCTATTTCTAATTCTTTGTGCACAAGTTTCAGCAGTAAACAATTTTTTACAGAGCTTAATGTATTGGTGTTAAAAATTCTTTCTCTTCTTGGCCAGTTGCCACTTGAGTAGCACTCCGTGTGCATCAGAGGTAATATTTCCATTTGAGAATATTAATATTTTATGAAAGAAGGTTTTGGATCAAGGCACACAATAGTCTGCTCTTTTGGATTGAATTATCACTTATATTTATGCTCTCTTCTTCACTTTTCTTGGAATTGTTAAGTCTTAGGTTGTATCCACATATCACCGAAAGTATTTAAACGTGAGAAATCCAGTCTCTAAACCAGGATTTATTTTGGTTAGTGTGTTGAAACAAATACGCCAGTTTGACAAAGAAAGCAGCCAAATCAGATGGAACAATTAAGCATTCATTGTGAACATAAAACCCAGAGAAAGACATGCCAATTTTACTGTCCTCAAAAGATAGCTCAAATATGTTCCTTTCTATCCCACTCCATGGCTACCACCCTCTTTGAAGCCTCTATTGCGTGGACTATTGTAAGAGTCTCCTGTTGGGTCTCCTAGTTTCCTTTCTTGTTCAGTACAGGGCAAATGCCAGGCTAGATCTAGATATTGTGAAACTGGGGGTCAGTGCAAGATCCAAGAACTCTAAATTTTAAGTCCAAGTGGCTGACTGAAGGTCCAGGAGCTCCGTGGGACACTTGCAGCAGCCAAGCTTAAAGGATTGCTGTACAGCCTTCTCTGGAACCTGTTCGAGCAGCGACCAGGAGGTCTAAGGCCATAGTTGTTGGTCAGCTGTCTGAAAGTCTCTCTAGTCCTTTCTGCCACAGCAGCTACACCTCATGGCTTCACCCCGTGCCTCCTGGCTAGCCCCTCTGGGTTTAAAGAACCCTTGCTGGCTTCCGATAGGGTTCCTTCATTACCAGTCTCCTAAGTAAGCTCAGGCTTAATAAACACTTAGCATAGAGCCTGGCATAGGGTAAGCAGTCAATAAATATTATCAATAAAATATTATAATATGAACATAATATACATATTATGTAAATGGTATAAATATTATCTACAGGAATATTATCTATATATTATCTTCTCTGACTAGATAAAGAAGCCCAGAGAGGCATGTGAATGCTGTGGGCCTGGCCATCTGTTGTCATCACAGTTGTCACCCTCTCAGGGCTGATCAGAGATCCTGAAATTGGCTGTATTTTCCTTAGAGCAGAGTGTAGCTGGAAAATTCTGGAAATTTGAAGTTTGTATTTATAGAGTCCTGGTTAATCAAAGTTTTGCTGGACATCACTGAAAGTACTGAACAAAAAATCTAGTACCCACTCATCTCCTGCAAAGAGCTTGGTTCATATTTAATGTAGAAATTTCAATAGATACAATACATATATTTTTCTACCCCCAACCATCCTTATGAAGTATGTCTCCAGTTCTTTTCTGCCTGGATTATCAGGAGGAGTTGAATTGTATGGTATTTGAAAATGTTTCCAAAGGTAACTGTTCTTACCTGCTTTATCAGCATAGGCTTCTTGAAAAGAGGGTTTTTGTTTTTACTAAATTAACTCCTTCTCTGAAGTGAAGGGCATTTATTGAAGATCCTGGCTTGTTTTTATTCTTCTCTGCATTTTGGTGAGTTTATTAGTAATCACGTTACAATGATGTTATAACAAATCACACAGGGCCTGGACAAAGTGAGGGCAATAAAAAAGGTAAAGGAGAGAACTTTTTCCATGGCTTTGGAGTTGATTTTGCTCAGAGCAATGGTTGCAGGAGTCTCAGCTTTTCTGCACTCGTGGCTGTTGCCGAATGATTATAATTTTAAAGGAGCACCACAGAATATTAGAGCCATCTCCCTCATTTTACAGATGGAAAATCCTAGACCCAGAGAGGTGAAGTTGCTTGGTCATGGTCACATAGCAAGTGAGAGTCCAGAGATTCACAGAGTCTCAATGTGAAGGGAATTCAGAAGTTTCGTCGGCTGACTCCAACCCAGTGCAGATATTCCCTCCATACCATTCCTGCATATGGCTTCTTCTTATACGTCGTGCTGACTTCTTTGTTCATTGGAATTGGCAACCCTAAAAAGGAATGTGGATTCTTGCTTTGAGGTAGGTAGGACGATATCAAATAACTGGTTCAGGTCAATTGGAACCAATGTGAGGCTAGGTATACACTGTAATAACACAATCAGCCAAACTGGAATAATTTCTTCAACAACTTTTTTGGTCTGTGCTGCTCAAATATCATGGGCTGAAGAGACAGTTTTGTTTCACTTTACTTCATACTGGTTTTACTACATTTTTTTTAAAAGATCTTATTTATTTGAGAGAGAGATAGTGAGAGAGGGAACACAAGCAGGGGGAGTGGGAGAGGGAGAAGCAGGCTCCCCACTGAGCAGGGAGCCCGATGTGGGGCTTGATCCCAGGACCCTGGGATCATGACCTGAGCCGAAGGCAGACACTTCACCGACTGAGCCACCCAGGCGCCCTTTACTACATTGACTTTTTACAAAAATCAGATGGCTTATATCAGCTGTTGAAATAGCCCCAGGTTTGTTTTTCCTTTTTTGGCCTGACTGAGATTTCCTTTTGTAATTCAACACAAGTGTACCTCATTATGGAATAAGGAATAATGGTAGTTAGAGAATCATAATAGCTACCATTTATTGAAGATTTGCAATGTACCAGGCATTGTTATAATAGATACTTTCGATGTCTCCTCATTCTTCCTATTACCCTCCAGGAGGTAGGTTTTACTAAATCCATTTTGTAGATAAGTAAGTGAAAGCTCAGTGATGTCGAATAGCTTGCCTAATGGAAAGTAATTAGTAGCGGAACTGGGATTTGAATCCAGGCCTATCCGATGCCAAAGCCCATGTATTCTACAGCATTGTGCTGCTGGAAAAAAATAATTAAGATATTAAAAGATGAGTGAAATAATAATTACTATGAAGTGCCAGTCACAAAAGGTGGAACCCATGGAGAACCTCACATTTACCAAATCCTTTACCCTTTTCATCCCATGTAATTATCCCAGCAGCTCTATGAAGTAGGCATTGGTATTATCCCAATTTTATATGTGAGGAAACCGGGCAAGTTATTTCACCTGTTTTGAACCTCAGGCTGCACACATGTAAGTGGCAGAGAGGGAAATGGAAGAGTGGGGATTTAAAGCCTGTGCTCTTTCCACCTTCCTGAACAGTATTACCAAGAACTGACATTTAAGTAGGACAGCTGTAAAATACAGTGCTGTTTCCAAAGCACAAGGGACGCTCACTATCTAAGCATCCTATTGTGAGTCTGAGAAACAATGAAAATCTGTTTTTTTTTTTGGTGTCTTTTTAAACTTTTTTTGGGGAAGCAAACAATCCCTCACTTTTAAATTGGTCTTTGGAATGATTGGAATGTTTTGTGTATTGCCTTAGCCTAATCAGGGCACATCTATGATATCAAATGACTCCTCATTTGATGTTAGCGGTCATTGAATCTCTAATAGGAAGCTAAAACTGCTAAACAGCATGACTTCTGCTTTGTCTCAGTTGCATTGTACATCAAATGGGAGGCAATGGGGCTCGATTTGGCCAAAGACTGAAACCCAATTACCAGAGCCAGATGAATGTTGTAATATCTGAGTATAAAATAATCAAGTCTTGGAAGAGTGTTGGTTTCACTTACATTATGAAGACAGGCTCCACAGCCTTCTGTGTAGAAGGTGTGATGATAGCACCTGACCGATCATTAATATTTGAAGGAACAAATTTGTGTGTTGGGCTATGTGGTGAAGAGCAGGTAAGGGAAGGCTTCCTAGATGAGATCAATTATAAGAGAAAATTTGAAAGTAAGTAAAAATTAGCTAAGCAAGTTGGTAGAGTAGGGGAACGGATATGTGGAGAGAGATGAGGGGAGAAGCTTGGAAAATAGTTCAATAGAACTGGGGCATAGAGTGCAGTGAGGGGAGTGATAATACACATGATGAAAGAAATAAGCAGGGGCAGATCGTAAAGCACCTTGTAAACTATGTTCAAAAGTTTGAACTTTGCCCTAAGGGAAATGGGAAACCACTGAATAATTTTAAGCATTTGGTTTGGAACTATCACCTGATGGTTTTGGAGAATTATTGTGGAGTCTGGGGTAACTTTGTGCCTTTAGAGAAGATACTGCTTTTACCATTTATTCCCACGTCCCTTGTCAATGCCATATCTCATTGTCTTTCCTGCAATTGAGGGAATGTCTGGTTGCAAAGACCATCATAATTGTGGTACACAGAGGTACTAAATGGTACCATTTTTGCTGTAGACATCATTGGCGTACTGGTTTTAGTATCCTAATCTCCGCTCATAGATCCAGTCTTCTCTCACGCGATTTCTCAACAGTGGTCCCTCTGCAACTGCTGGTCTCTTCCTGTGCTCTGAAGCTGTTCATTTTCCTTTCCATCCTTTTGATCATGTTATATCATCCATCTTGAAATATGATCCCTTTTCCTTTTTGCCAATCCAAATCTTACCCATCCTTCAGGGTACAGCTCTGTTCTCACCTTTCCTGGGAAGCCTTAACTGATGGCTCCTGTCCCATCGATCCTATTATTTTCTTACTTCCCAGAGCATTTTGATTCTTCCTCCCCCCGCAGATTAATCTAGCACTCCTTTGTGTACCCTTTGTGTTATCTCTCTTTTAGTGGTTCCCCCAAATGGACTGATTATCAGAATTACTGGAAGAGCTTGTTAAAAATATAGATTTCTGATCTCTATCACCAGAGATTTTGATTCAGTAAGTTGGTGGTGGGCCCAAGAGTCTGAATTTTTATGAGGGCCTAAATTAATTCTGGCAATTAACTGCTCTGCATGTTTCACATAGATTAATATTTCCTTTGGATCTGGATGGAAGTTCCTTGAAGACAGGGCTCATCTTCAAATGCCTTTATACTTTCTCCTTCACGGCCAATCCCTTTAGGAGCCTACAGTAAATACTTGTTGACTTGATTCCCTCATCTCATTATTCATTCTCTTGTTTTTGTGTATTCAGTTATAATTTACTCTTCTTTCTCATCTCTAGATGAACAAATATAGTATGCAGTAAATATGCCAACATATTTGCATGAGTGTGTGTGTGTGTGTGTGTGTGTGTGTGTGTGTTGTTTGGCATTGGGATGACCAAAATTCACTCTCAAAGAGTTCCCAAGGCATTCTTGCTGAAGTACATGAGACCATCTCTGCCTCCCCAGACCTCATTTAATTTGCATAATTCCCATTGATATTACAGTCATCATTATCCACCCATCCAAAGAGCACTGCGAGATGCTCTTTGTATTGGGAGCTTCTTTTTAATGTAATTTAGGAAAAGAAACAGTCATCTTTGAAGGAAATTATGCTGTTATAATCCAGGAAGGCTTTCCCAGTGTGAGTTGTTACACATAAGAATCTGCAAGATTGAAATATGAAAACTGCTGCTCCACTGTGGAGGATGGTAGGTGTGTGTAACATCAAATGCACTTGTCTCAGTACTTCTGGAATGTCAAATTAAGTTTTTTAAAGATATGTCCTTTTTGTGACCAATCTTTGTGCATGGAACTTGCTTTAGACTTCTTATGAATTCTAGAATCTCAGAGTCAAAAAATTTTAGAGCTCTCCCACTCCCACACATTTATGTATGTATGTATGTACATATGTATGTATGTACCTATCTATCTGTTATGTATATTGCAGAAAGAGAATGTATCTATAAAGAATCTGGGAAAACCTAATTTGGAAAATGAAGTAAACACACACACAAACACACATAAACACAGAGTACACAAAACAGTGAAACTTAGGTTTTGAAATATACTCAATGATTCCAACTGGCTAACTCACTTTATTCTAACTCAGATGTTTGTTTTGTTGTGGCACTGACCTTGGATTTTTATGAAGTTCTGAATTTTCTCACTCTCTGATGATTTTCGTAAGTGACTTGGAAGTGATGGTGAGAGGGCAGGTGCATGTGGGAATGTGTGCACATGCCATGTGTCTGTATGTTAGAATGTATTTGAGGAAAATGGCAGCATATCCACCCATGGTAGTGGGCGTCTGATGGGTTGATCAAAGGAATTTCTTGCATCAAAAAATGGGTCTTAGCAGAGCTACAGGTATGAAAAATTTTGAACAAAGAAGGGAAATTTTGGCACAATCTATCTCTGACATGTGCCACATATATCAGTAGCTTAGGTCACACTATTTTTGTCCCCTTCATTATTTTTCTTATTTTTTTATTGTGCAAATAATATATGAATACATACTTGTAAAACAATCAAAGACTATAGAAGAATACATAGTAAAAGATGAAAGTCTACCTTCAACTTCTCACCCAATCCCACTCCCCTCTATAAAATAAACATTGTTAACTAGAATTTGTTTATATTTCCCATTATGGTTTTTTTTATTTTCAAAATATATTTTATTTCTTTCTCATATGTACCTTGCAAAATTTTCAAGGTAAACATTAGCTTCATATACAGAAATAAAGGAGAGTTCTTTAAGAACTGGCATTGACTCAATCACAAGAATGATCAAATTTTGATAATGGAAAATAAACTCGTGTATTATCAAAACCAAATGGCTTAAGTGAGTTTTCTTCAGAAAGGTCTCTCCCACTGAACCCCGCGCCCCTCGGGGGACTCAAACCGTCATCATGGACACACAGACACAGGAAAATGCATGAGCGTGTAGCAGCGGCTGCGCAGACTCAGAGATGGTTCTGGGGAGCGAGTGTCAACGCTCCAGGTACTTGGTGTTGTGCACGAGGACTTTCCTGGGTCCGTTCCAACGTCTGGTTCAGAATACATTTTCTTGGGAGATAAACTTGATATAAATCTCGTCACTTGCTAAACTGTCAAACTATTAACTGTATTAAATATGCAAGGAAATCACCACGTACTTTATTCTCTACATTTCTGCGCCGTCATCGTCATCTTCATCATCTTTGGCTCTGAAATGCATTTTCCTGAATTCTCGCCTGCTCATCGAAAGGACAAGACGAAGACGCCGGTGGGAGGTTCTGCATGAGCTCCACATTCCCGAAGAACCGGCCCACCGGCATCGGCTGGTTGCTGTCCTCGTCCAGAAAGACGCTGTCATCTGTCTGCAGCGGGGGCCTCGGGGCCTGCTCCCCCTGCAGCGCTGAGCCGCCCCGCGCCGCGCGGCTGCCCTGCGGCTCCTCCCCTGTAAGAGCCCCGAGGGCGGGCAGGCACAGGCCGTCTTCAGTCTCTGCCGGGCCAGGGTCGCCCACAGCTGTGCGGGGCCCGAGGAGGGGCCCCGCGGTCTCCGGCTGTGCGGGAGCACCAGTTCCCTTTCCTGCAGGCGGCACGTGGTCTTCAGCAAACCCCAGAGGCTCGTTGTTACAAGGGCTCTCGGGTGGTATTTTGGGCAAAGCAGCACTATCGCTCTTAGGGACCAGTTTCTGTAATTCTGCCTTAACGAGATGACCTTTGTCATACTTGAACTTCTTAGAAGTTCGCCTGTCGGCAGCTTTGTGTGACGAGGTCTGACATACCGTCCTGGCAGACGTGGCGGTGCCGGCTTCCCTAGCAGAGGCCAACCTGGCTGAGCAACAGCGTGCTCGGAGGCGCGCTGAGGACCGCACTGCACCTGTGAGCTTCCGGCTCCTCATGAGTGTGAGCCGCGCGCTGCCGCCCCCAGCACCGCCCCCTCCCATTATGTTTTTAAATGAATTTCTAAGTACAGGGAAAGGAGGAGGCCAGTCCTTTACAGTTTAACATGTCATGATGTTTTGCTTTTTGTTTCTGTACTGAGGCTTCTGGACTGAGAAATCCTTTCCTTTTTGTGAGGCGTGTGTGTGTGTGTGTGTGTGTGTGTGTGTGTGTGTGTGTGTGTGTGTGTGTGTAGGGGTATGTGTGTGCACACGCCTGTATGCACTTGTGCATTTTGGATGAATGTGTGCCTAATATTTTTTTTAAAGATGACTTTACATACATTTTCGACACATGTGTCAATTGATGAAGTTGTCTTCATGGGGTAGGGGTAGGAATGGGAAGTTGTTTCTATTTCAGTTGAAGTCACTATAAACAATCATCTTATAGTCCAGTGGGTTTTATGGTTAGTTCCTGCTATCTTTTCACTTCTCTGGGGCTCAGCTTTTAAACGAGATCCCAAGAAACCTCAGGCTGTCTTTTGCTCTCCAGGTTGTGTTCATGGGTTGTAGGGTGATCTTTTGAGAGAAGGGCAATCATCCCAACTACAGGTTCATTTTATATATATATATAGTATATAAATATTTATTTATACATTTTATATATTTATATATTTAATATATATTTTATATATTAAATGTAATAAAATATAAATTTATGTATATAAATTTATATATATAAATATATATATATTAAGCTATCTTTGGGCTGAATATTGACTTAGGGTTTTTTCTTTTAACAGCAGTAGTAGATATTTCAAGGCTACCTGAGAACTCTTTTCCAAATATCAATGCAGTGTGGTGGAAATAAAAGTCTCTTTGGTTTGACATGTGGGCTGGTGATTCAATTCATCATGAAATCAATTCTACTTGCAGGAATGGGTTTGCCTAAGTAAGGAAGTTTCTAAGTAGTTAGTGGTTAAAAATGGTTGCATCACTGCTGCCTCTCTTGAAATTAAAATAATTTAAAATGCCAATTGAGTCATGGCAAAGAGCTTTGTGTCTGCCAAATCATCATAAATAACTCTATAAATGGGGGAAGGATTAAGGAGCTCAGAAAAAGACCTAAAAAAAGGAAACTAATGAAAATCATGGTTCGTGTCCCAAGAACAAGGAAGTGTGGGGGTGGGGGAATAATGACAGTTAGCTTGCATCTGAGTAGGTTCTCTTATTGAAAAACTTTGTCCATGGCGTGGCTAACATGATTAGTGTATGAGACTTACGTTATGGTGAAGGCGTCCTTTCCCAACTGGGCCAGTTCACTATATATTTTTTTCTTTTCTTATTTTGTCCATTGCCTGCTTCTAATATAGATACACCAACTGGCAAACATAAGTTATCAGTACACTCACAAGGAAGTCTAGGCAAGAGATTCTGTGTACTCAGTGCGAATCCATACCTACCCACAAACATCATAAATTCCACTATCCTTCTGAATCTTTACTCTTTGCCAGGCATTTTGCTGGACACTTGAGAGTATGAAATGCGTATGAAAAGGGTTCCAGGTTCCAAGAGGTGTGTATATGTGTGTGTCTGTACGTGCATGTGTATGCATATGGCTGAACTCACAGGTGTGCTCACTATTGTACATGGCAAATAAACACAGTGTCAGAATATGCTGGAATCTCTACAGAGCTTGGTAAACAAGGTTAAAAGAATGACTATACATGGTGATGCTAGGATGGTTTCCCAAGGCTAGGTCTTAAATGATGAGTTGAGAAGAGGGTAAAAATGAGGGCAAGAGCAGGTATGAAGGGAAAGAGACCTGAAAGTGCCTGGTGTGTTGGAGGGGTGGCAAGTATTTCAAGGTGTTGGGAGAGAGGTATTTTCAGGGAGGCGTGGGGGAATGGCAGCAGATGAGGCTGTAAAATTAGGAAGGAGCAAGATTGCAAAGGGCCTTATATGTTGTAAGAAGAACTACATCCTGAATTGTGTTTGGAGCCACTGAAGATTTTTTTTTTTTTAAGCAATGGGACTTACGGTGCCTCAGTAGTGCCATTTGCTGATATAACACTCATGTATATTTCAAAATAAAGCTTTTGTTTCAGCCAATAAAAACTTTAAGTGGGGCTAGCATTGCCCACGATTTGCCTTCAATCTATTGCTTATTAAACAGAAAGGTTAGTTTCATTCATTGCATCTGACACAGGTGTTTACTGTAAGCCAGTTAGAACATCCAAACATTTGGGCTTCACTTCCACTATTATTGCAGTAGGAAATGGCTGCTCACACAGGTTTTCAGGCAAGTCTTGGAACTTGGGGATCCTAGGCTTTTTCCAAGTGGCTGCTTTGAATCCTCTCATCTTCTTTCTGCACGAGAAAAAAAAACCAAATAATAATAATAAAAAGATTCTAATGTTCCCTCAATCTTTGTACCTTTTCTCTTTTGCATTCTTTAATCTTGACAAGAGAAGATTTGATATACGATCAAAGGACTTGATTAATACTATTAAAACTTCTTTCAAAGTCTTACGATTGTGTGATTGTAACTGCGGAGATTTCATTTATTGTCTCCCTGATCAAAGTTACTGAAATAGACAGTCTGTGAATTAGAGGAAAGGGCTGTGTTTGCATATGGCTTGAAATAATTGTCAATAGATCACTTAGGAAAACACATACTCTGCCTAGCGCTGTGTAGTTTGCACTTCCTCTTCACCATAGAAATATGTTGCCGAGGCTCTGGGTAACAAATCTTAAATCAGTAGGATGCCTGCCAAGCAGAAAATGCAATAATCTACAGCATTCCATGATTCTGGAGTTTCAGATATTAGAGCTAGAGTCATTAGCAAATCTGGAATTCTTGTGTGAGAGAACCCTAGGCTTGGTGAAGAATGTTGTGTCACAGCCAGGCTAATTTCATGTAGGCTTTATGATACCCATTGGAACTTAAGTTTGGGAAGGGGCACAATCCAAACCAATTACTTGAGATTGTCTCATTAATGGTAATTGTATAAAATTTCCCAGGATTTAGACCTCTTGGAAGGTTCGCTTTATCATACGTAGATACCTCACAGCAGTGGAGGCTGTTTAGAAGCCCTATAACAGTCTCTATTACATGATACATTAGAGCTGATGGTGAGAGGGTCCATGTGAAGAGCTTTTATTGAGCCTGTGTGAGTGTTCAAAGCATTGGATGTGTCTTAGCAGCTGATTCAAGATTAGCTCAGGTGGGTGTGGAGCTACAGATGCTCAGGGCTCTGAGAGCCAAGATTTTTCTGAATCAAAGCTGGAAATCAGCACAACGTCTCCCCACTCTTTACATGTTCTGCAAAGAGAAGAAATGTGCAGATCTATTCTGGTCACTCAGTCTCATTGAATATTTATGGAAGTTCTGAAGCGAGTGAAATATTCCCAGATATCTCTTGAAGCTGAAACAGGCAGCTTGGAAATAGATAACTGGCAGTACTGGGTTTGTCTGTGTAGGGCAGCATACATTTAAAAAAAAAATCACACAGGAATCATCAAATGTGCCATGTCTTGGTGATTTACCATAAAATTAGTGAATTCTTCTGAAATCCAACAGATTAGGAAAACAGAAAGCAAAGCAAAATTAAAAAGAAAAAGAGGCATCTTTAAATAACTGTTTGTTCAGTGCTTAATGATTAAAGTACTTGATTTAGTTGACCAACGGAATAGAGGTTTCTGTTTTAATCCAACTTCTTGCCATTTTAAACCAGGCCATGTGCCTGGTGTGTTTGTATTTGGTGAAGAAGATTTCACTTCCTTATGAAGCTTCCAAACACTTAAATTCTGGTCCTAAGTGCAGTGATGTGATTTTTTTTCCACTGCACAAATTTTAATTTAATAGTACTCTAATTTTTTTTAAAGATTTTATTTATTTATTTGAGAGAGAGAATGAGAGCATGAGAGGGGGGAGATTCAGAGGGAGAAGCAGACTCCCCGCTGAGCAGGGAGCCCGATGCAGGACTCGATCCTGGGACTCCAGGATCATGACCTGAGCCGAAGGCAGTCGCTTAACCAACTGAGCCACCCAGGCGCCCCGTACTCTAATTTTAATGGTACTCTCACTTCAAAACTTTTTCATCTGGGCAAATATTGTTTGTCCCTAAATTATTTGTGCTAAATTTAGGACTCTTTTAATGAAAGATCTCTTGATTGCAAAGAAAAGGCCCTCACTCAGGAAAGTTCAGGTAAGGAGGATTTGTTATAAGAAAACTAACCGATGTCACAGACCTGGGAACCAGATTTCAGTCACAGCTCTTGGGAAGTGGAGTTGGGAAGGTACTAAACCAAACATTCTTTTTTTGGTCAGGGGTTGTGGATGATTTATTGCATATAGTTCTAATTAATGGTCTTCCTATATCTTCATCCCATGCCCTGTAACTTTGAAGCCCTCTCCCATTCTGGCTGTGGGCTCAGTCATTTGACTTACTTTGGCCAATAGGATATTAGCATACATGATGTAAGCAGGGACTTGGAATGTGTGCACACATTTCCTGTCCCACTCTCTGACTTTGCCATGAGAACATGCCCAGGTTAGCCTGCTGGACAATGATAAGTATGGAGCAGAGCCAAGTCAGCTCAGTTGTCTCAGCTGAAGCTCTAAATATGTGAGAAAGTCCAGCTAATATTAACAAAGTTACCTAGCAAATGCACATTTGGCCATAGCTGCATAAGAGATCCCATGGAGGGGCGTCTGGGTGGCTCAGTTGGTTAACATCTGCCTTTGGCTCAGGTCATGATCCCAGCGTCCTGGGATCAAGCCCCACATCAGGCTCCCTGCTCCCTCTCCCTCTGCAGCTCCCCCTGCTTGTGCTCTCTCTCTGTTGAATAAATAAATAAATAAATAAATAAAATCTTAAAAAAAGAGAGAGATCCCATGGAGCCTAGGTCAGATCAAAAGAATGGCCTAGCCAACTCAGACTCTAGAACAAAAATAGATGTTTATTGTTGAATGCTACTATATTTTCTTTGTTGTTTATTGTACAGCAATATTGTGGCAAAAAAAATAATGGAAACAAAGTTTAAATTACCTTTCATCTCTGTTTCTCCCTCCCTCCCTGCCATCAAGGCCCAGCTTGTACCATTGCCCAGTATCACTGCCAGACCTTTGTCTGCCTAACCTTTGTCCAGTGCACATCATCAACTACAGTCTCTTCGTTCAAATTCTTGACATAGGAAAAACTCTGATTGGCCTGAGGAAAGCCATTGAATTGGTTTGCTTTGCGTCAGGTGTCTACCAGGTCCAATCAGCCATGGTTGAGGTGGTGGTAGTGGTGAAAGACAACAATGTCACACGGTCTGAGGGGTTGCTCAAAGAAGGCAGGTCTTCTCGGAAGGGGGCTATAGCCAGAAAAACACTGCAATTTATATCTCTAATCAAAAGGGCAAGCCTAAAATGTAGAAAGATACACAGAAAATATGGTTTGTGGATCAGCACACCATCTTGACATAAAATGCTAACGAATAAATTCAAATATGCCAATAATAATTCTCGTAGCTTATATTAGTGAGTTGGTTATGTGATAACACTGTGATAAGTATCTTAATTTTCACTACCATGTTATGGATATAAGACTGTTATTATCATTCCCATTTTCAGGTGGGAACTGACACCTAGGGAGGCTAAGTTGCCCTCTATCATATACCTGGAGAAAGGTAGAGGGAGAAATAGAATCTGGGTTAAGTTGAATCCAGATCTCATGAACTTTATCTTTCTTCAATTACTGACTTACATTTATAAAGTGACTAGGAAAGTAAGACTGTAAATTGATATCTAATGGTAAGGCTTACCAGGTACCTGGTTGAGCAAGTGGGGGTCAGTCAACCTATGTGTGATTCAAAAGGTGTTTACAAGATAGTGTTGCTGGGTACAAGTTTCCTTGATTGCTTCTTCCTCAGAGATCTGCTCAACCATTCTTGGGGAATTAATATCAACTTCTGTTTCCTGCACTCAGATTTCACTATTCAGTAGGAGACTAGACTTTCACTTAAGTTCCCTGTTTTCAGACTTAAACCTCACTCCTGTCTGGTGTTACCACATTTAACACCTCTCAAGTTCAATATCTTTAAAAAATAAACCTCTTGTCTCCTTTGGGAGGGAGGGTAGTGATTTGGCTGCTCGGGGTAGAGGTTTGAGACCTGGAGGTCCAATTGCTCAGTAGAAAGACTTTGAACAAATCTCACTGTTTCCTGTACTATGCACATTCCTGCCTTTCATGGTAACTCGTGCCTCCAAGACATGACATTTCCTTTGTTCTGTAGGGAAAACAGATTTTTCTCCAAAGAATATAATCTATGTAGGTTCTTAGATTGTAACATGCTCTGCTAAATTAATTACCTCACTCCCATATGCTTTCAGTCTTCAAAAATTTCATTAAAATCTCTAGTCCACTGTTTCTGTTTACTCTGTCCCTGTGAGTTTATCTACTTCTAAAATTTGTTTACTATAATTATAGCTGGGTTTTAGGAAGAGATTATAATTAATCAACTACGTTTAGGAAATTGTCCCACCCCCATGAGCTTTTAAATAGAAACTTTTTCATTTGAGTTGTTTCAAGCTTTATCTGAAAATTTTATCAGTAATATTAGTTAATGTTAAATTTTAGCATCACTTCCTTATGAAGCTTCCAAACAAATAAACCAAACACTTAAATTCTGGTCATAGGTGCAGTGATGTGATTTTTTTCCACTGCACAAATTTTAATTTAATAGTACTCTAATTTTAATGGTATTCTCACTTCAAACCTTTTTCATCTGGGCAAATATTGTTTGTGAGGTAGTCCTTCATCTTGTTTTCTTCCAAGGCAGAGAAATAGCCCTTGACCTGCCCCTTGGGAGAAAGTAAAGGACCGTGCTGAGCAGAGGAGTTGACATTTAAACACCTGTTATTCTGATGTATTGCTAATTCTTACCATTGATATCATCCCTGGTTCATGATTTGAGATTCATCTATGTTCCTTTGGGCTATTGTGCTTTTGTAATTTGTATATTGCTATGAGGTCATAACATTTTAGAAGATTATTTAGTATTGGTTTCCCAGAAATCCATGGGAATGGTACTTCTAACAATAACATACTCACGTAACTGGCATTATAAATGCTCAGTTCTGCCTAGGAAGAAGGCTCTTAAGAAGGACTGCCAGGGCTTGTGAGGATTGATATATGCACTCCAGTGTACAGGAGCCTTTGGCAAGAATCAACCTACTGTTACTGTTGCCTAAGAACAAGACAGGCCGAGTAAGGCCTCATGTTTGTAGCCCCCATGCCCATTAGGCATGTAAACATTTGAAAATATTATTGTATGATTGTAGCTATTTATTTCTGGGAAACTCTGGGGAAAATATAAATATTGAGAAACCTCACCCAAATCTCTATAAATCATCAGATGGGATTCTTGCCAAATTCCCTGAAAAATCTTAGGGGATCAGATCATGTGACATTAAATTAGTGCTTTGATAAAGATTGAACAAGTGGCTTATGTGGCCAGATAAATTTCCCCATAAAAGTTGTATCTTGTGGAGGGGAATTTTCTAGATCAAAACCACCTTATGGCTTTTAGTAAATTACTTCATTCATTCAATACATATGTCCTAAAGTCCTACCCTGTCTCAAGTACTTTGCTAGGTCATTATAAGCTCAAAGAAATTATAGTTTAGTGTGGGCATATTAGATATATACTTATATAAATACAAAACAATGCAGTATAAGATAGATGTCATATGAGCAATAATAGATGATGTGTCAAGGATGAAACTTTACTACTTTAAGAAGGGGTGATTAGGTAAAATGTTTTTGAATAGAGTTATGAATAAGATTAAACAAGTGGACATTTGCTGGATGATTTAGGGAGGAGATTCTGGAAGTAGGCAGGTTAACTAGGAGCCTAAAGCAATCATCTGGCCATACGAGGATTGGGGCCTACACTACACAGATGACATTGAGAATGCCAAGGAAGAGAACACAAAAAGAAACATTATAGCCAACTTATAGTTTGAGGCAACTGACTGGATATTGCGAGAGAGACGTAATGAAGAATTCATAGTCATTGAGTTTTTATTTTTTTATTTTTATTTTTTTAAGTTTTCTTTTTTTTTATTATGTATTGTATGGTGACTAACATGACATAGTCATCGAGTTTTTAAATCTGGGTGACATATGGTATTCTCAACAGAAATGAGCAATCATTGGGTTGGTGGAATGAACAGTGAGTTTAATTTGTTTAGTTTGAAGTTTCTCTAGAATCCAGGTGGAGATGTAGATAGGCAGATAGGCAGTAGATAGGCGGATATATAAGTATAGAGCTAGGGAGAATGGTTCGATTTAGAAATAAAGATTACATTCATCTTCATAAAAGTGATAGTTAAGCCGAGGGAGTGGGAAAACACTTCAAGAAAGAGAGTGTGCGGAGAGAGATGGGCCAAATCTTGGGTAAGGGAAACAGGCAAGGAGACAGAAGGAACAGTAATTGAGGTAAGAGTAGAACCAAAAGAATGAACAGGAGACAATGAAGGAGGAAGTGGTTGGTCTAGAGTGCCAAATGTAGAAGAGAAGCAACTTTTCTATTTGTTCTAGGATGGGGAATTGGTCTGCTACAAACTAGTTCATAACAGCCAGAAGTAGAAGTCTTTTGTTTTTTATTTGACTATTGCAAAGTACTTCCTCCTAGGAGTGTGCAATTTGTACTTAAAAATAACTTTGTTGTGATTGTAAAATAATACATTATTTTTTTGTAAAATTTGAACAAATCAAAAAGTATAACTTATTAAAATAAAAATTACTCATAATGCTAACATCTGAGAATAACCCATTTATTGTTTGTACGCATTTCCATTAGTTTTCCTGTGTTTATCATAAAATTGGGAACTGCATATATCAATTTGCCAGCATTCTTCATGAATGCTGAGAACACAGTTCTCAGCCATGAGAACACAATTCTCTCAAGTATCTGCTTTTCTTCACTAAAATCATTTGATGAGTTCTTTATGTTTCTTTTCACAGAAACTATTTTTAATGACAATATTTTTTAGAGATGTATCAAAATATATTACCTCATTCATAGATATTTGTTCCCAAATATTACCCTTATAAAATAATAATTTCTATCAAAATTTTTTGTACTTCAGCTTATACCCTTTTGAATGAGTTTACTAGGTTAAAAGTTATGTACATCATTTAAAAAGCTTTTGATCCATTTACCAAATGACTTTCCCTAAAAGTTGTTGTAGTTTGCTTTTACCTTTGTGGATAGGATGTTCCACAGTTATTGAGCAAAGTGACTCCTGCAATAAATGAAGGTTGTCTTTAGTTTTCCATCTCCCTGGGTTACCATTTTCCCACAAAACATTTTAACGAGCATAATTAAGAGATATGACCAATCAGCGCACATGGCAGTAGTGTGTGATTTAATGTAGAATGATTTAGGTGGTTTTACACCACTTTTACCTTTTTCAGTCATAAATTGTAGACTACCAATCTAATAAAAATCCCATATATATTCCTATCAAATGCTAAGGTCATTAACTAGTTTACACCTAAAAAGGTCTGTAAAAGTTTTCAATGTAGATGATCGAAGATATTTACATTCACTTAACGAGAACCAATGAAATTGGCCCAGTCATATCCATCTTTTTTTTTCATTTTTCTTACTTATCTCCAGGTTTTAATTTCTCTAGAATCAAGTTTTAGTGGTCAACTCATATAAAACTTTGATAACGCATTATTTAATTTAAAAATTGATTTTAACTTGAAAACATATGCAATCTTTTATAAAAAGGTGGTGTAATAATAGATATCCATATTCCTTTTTAAATGAATAAAAACATTCTGGAAGGATACACAAATAATTACTAAGAGTGGTTACCTGGGGATAAGGGTGGAGTGGTTTCTATGTGGATGATGGATGGAATAGGAAGGAATTTTGAGCCATGTCAATGTTTTACTTATTCAAAAACTAAATTAAAAAAAAAGCAAGTTCATGATTTTGTGACTTAAAAAAAGTAAAGAAACATAAAAGAATGTCTATTCCAGTATCATCATTTTTATGAATAAAAAATTGGGAAAACCTAAATATTCATTAAATGGAGAAGGATAAATTATAATGTAGTCAAAGAATTGATAGCATTTGGTAACCATTTGAATAGAAGATATGACTACCAGATTTCTCGCTTGGGTGGGTGCTGGTACCATTTAGCTAAGAAAGGGAATAGAGGAGGTGTGGTTGTGAGTTTGGCTTTTTTTTTTCAGTTCAGTGGACATGTGTAGGAGGTGTTTGTGGAACATCTAGGTAGAGTTGTGTAGTAGGCATTTGAATATCTGAGTCTGGAATTCAGAAGAGAGTTCAGACTGAATTTATAAATGTGTGAACTCTCAGCATAAAAGTGGTAGTTAAAACCACATACATAGGGTGATATTCAAGGAGAGAAGAGGGATTAAAGGCGTCTTTTATCACTGAAGACTTATTACTTTCATGGAGCAAAGAAAATAATCTATATTATTTTGTAAAATCATACATGATTTATAAGGTCACTAGCAGTTTTTGTTGTTGTTAAAAGATTTTATTTATTTATTTGAAAGAGAGAGAAAGAGAGCCTGCGAGATGGGGGAGAGGCAGAGGGAGAGGGGCAAGCAGACTTGATCCCAGGACCCTGAGATCATGACCTGAGCTGAGGTCAGATGCTTAACGGACTGAGCCACCCAGGGACCCGGTCACTAGCAGTTTTTTTTTTTTTTTAAGATTTTATTTATTTATTTGAGAGAGAGAGAGAATGAGAGATAGAGAGCACGAGAGGGAAGAGGGTCAGAGGGAGAAGCAGACTCCCCGCTGATCAGGGAGCCCGATGTGGGACTCGATCCTGGGACTCCAGGACCACGACCTGAGCCGAAGGCAGTCACTGAACAAACTGAGCCACCCAGGCGCCCCAGCAGTTTTAATGTTCTTACTGGTTTCTATTTTATTTCTTAGATGTTTTGTACATTTTCATTATTCTGGGTTTAACATAAAGACAGTAATTTGTGACTAGTTGGCGCTGGATGAGGGTTATACTCTACTGGGGCCAGGGGTTAGGATTTTATTTTTTTATTTTATTTTATTTTTTAAAGATTTTATTTATTTATTTGAGAGAGAATGAGAGATAGAGAGCATGAGAAGGAAGAGGGTCAGAGGGAGAAGCAGACTCCCCGCCAAGCAGGGAGCCCGATGTGGGACTCAATCCCGGGACTCCAGGATCATGACCTGAGCCGAAGGCAGTCACTTAACCAACTGAGCCACCCAGGCGCCCCAGGGGTTAGGATTTTAAAAAGATATAGCACTAAGAAAATGTAAAACCTTAGTATCTTCAGGTGACTGGGCCGGCTACTCTGAAGGCAGGCAAGGCAAAAGACATGGGAAAGAAAAGAGAACAGGGGTGCCTGGGTGGTGCAGTCTGTTAGGCGTCCAACTCTTGGTTTTGACTCAGGTCATGATCTCAGGGTCTTGAGATCAAGCCCTGCACAGGGCTCTGCACTCGGCAGGGAGTCTACTTGAGACTCTCTCTTCCTCTCCCTCTGCCCCTCCCCCCTGCATGCACGCCACTCTCTCTCTCTCTCTCTCAAATAAGTAAATAAATCTTAAAAGAAAAGGGAACAGACATTTTATCAAGCACCTTCCATGTGTCAGGAATAATGTTAGGTGTTAAATATATATTACCCTATTTAATTGTAACAATAGATCTATAACGTTAGTATTTTACCCAGAGTTTACAGATAATATAACTGAAGATCAAAGAGGTTAAGTGACTAAACCTCAAGTCACTTTTGAGGAAAGGTATAATAAAAGCCAGCATTTCTTCACCGTGGTGTTGGGAACTGTGTTCCATCTGTGAAACTTCAAAAAATGCACATTCTAGGGCTCCCCAGGAGATTTCAATTCAGTAGCTTTTTGGTGTGGCCCTAGGTGATGCAATTTTACAGTGTTCCACAGTTGATTCGGTTGTTCTGTAAGGGTAGTAGTTATGAGCATCAGCTCTGGATTCAGATAGACTGTGGTATGAGTCTTGGCTCCAGTTACTGACATTGCTATCTTGGGCAAATTAATCTCGCTAAACCTCAGTTTATTAATCTATAATAAGGATTATGGTATACCTACCTTTGCCAATGTTGTAGAGATTCAAAACACATGTGTGCTGAATAGTCTCCCATGTCCCCTCTAAATCCCAGCTCTTTTCTGTTCTCCGTTCTAAGAGGCTGGCTTGTAGTGCCTTCAACAAGGGGCTCCCTTGCCTTCCAGCTTCTGGTTGGGTTCAGCCAGCAGGAGGTCAGAGGTCAAGAGGAGAGTGTGGGTGGTTCCCTCTGATGGTTTGTCATGAGTTGGCAGTGGGTGTGTTCTTCTAACCTAAAGTCACAGCTCCTGTCAAATGTTTCCTAGAGCTACAGCTAAAGCTGTAATATTTTCTCAATCCAGGTAAATCCCTACCTCCTTGTCCCTTCAGCATAGGTGATAAAGGGTTTCTGGCTGTTGCTATCCCTGGAGTACTGCATCATCCTTGAACCTTGCTCACCCTTTTGCAGATAATCTCTTCACTAAACTTTTAATTATCCCATTTGAGTGTGCCATCTGTTTAGTTGGACTCTGACAGGTACTACATATTGAACGCTTAGCACAGTTCCCTGCACATAGTACATTCTAAATAAATGTTTATCATTATAGACAAAGTCCTGTGTAATACATTCTTCAAATGTATGCATTTTGTTATCTCATTTGCAGTTTATGCTTCATTTGCTCCTTAAAATTTAAGTTCAGTAGAAACTCATTTAAACAGAATTTAGATGACAAGGACCCTCAATGAACCAGATTTTCTTCTTCTTTTTTTCCTTGCTACATTTTGCTTTTTAGAAAAGAAGATAAATGACTGGAAGGTAAACTTATATTTAGGATTTTGTAAAAAGGGAAACAACTTTTTGCAGCATGTTCTACAATGAGTATTCATTCAACCAGTGTGACACAGACATGGGATTGCATCCTGGTTCTGCCTCTGCAAAGTCACTTAATATCTCCTAATTCATAGGGTTGCTTGATAATCCAATGAGACAAAATATGTAAGGTGCCTAGCACAACTCCTGAAACATGATAAAAGTGATCCCTTTCTCTCACTCTCTTAGTCTTTATCCCAGGCTTTGGGAAATTGATGGTCCTGAGTCCCTATAGGGTACTCACTCATCACCCACATGTTCCAAATTGTTTCTGGACTGGATTTCTTCAGGCAGGAAAGTAGGGAGTGTGTTTTTAAAAAAGATGTTTAACAATGATGCAGAATCCAAAATAGGTTTTTGGTTATTACCTTCTGAAAACTTGAAAATTCCAATAACAAGATTCCCTGTGTTTGTACAGAATTTGTCTAATGAACCTTTGTTTTATTATTACTACTTAATGTAATTGTTTAACTCCAAGCTCATACTTCATTTTTTTTTTGCTTGGAATAAAAATAATTTCAGATAGGCCAGCTCCATGTTCTCCATTGTATTAAACTCTTCCATTAAACACAAGAGCCGTAAGGTTGCTAGGTCTGATAGAATGGAGATAGGGCCATAACCAGCAAATAGCATCATGTATTTTGAATTTTTATTTCCATTCCACCTGCCAGTTACAGGACATTAATTAAAGGCCACTTTAAAGAAACACAGCTCCATCTCTCTTTAGGGACTACACATTAAAATATGTAACCCATATTTTATGTCATTGTTTTATGAAAAGGATAGAAAGAAAATGGTACCTTAAAATGACATGTGATTTATTCTCCAAATATGATTTTCGCTTTGTGCTATAAAAATGAAGCTTGAAGACACTGACTGGTAATGACGGTGATTTTAATTATTTTTTTATTGTAGAGGCCTCATTACATTATGTTGTATAACTATAGAATATCAACCTTTCTTCATGACTTCAGTCTAAAGAATAGGTCAAGCTGATAGGATGTGTAAATGAGCAAAGTCGACAGTGATAGGCAGTCAGTATTTTTCCTCTCTGTAATTTTGTCCCAGACTAATTGTTATTCCTGTATTCTGATTTATGGTTTTACATATCTACCACATGAATTAAGGAGAGTTATTTACCTTACATGTTAAAAAAAGGATCATTTACTTTACAACAACAAATACATTTAGGTGTTTAGTGATTCACTCTTGGAAACTCAAATGTTTCCCAACTCAAGCTAAAAACTCAAGTGTTAGAAACTACTGTGCTTTGAAAGTCCTTTAGAAAAGAGAAAATAACTCTAAATGATTGTGCAGACCAATGGGAAATATGACTGAATTGACAAAAGTCCAATTTACTTATGCATTTTTGGTACCACATTATATTACAAGCCTATACATAGATCCTGTCTCCTCTCTTGAGCACAGGATTAGAATCCAAGGCTCTCCCTTCCACTTCCTCAACCTGAGTTTGGTTGGTGATTCTGGAGGACCTTCATGGCTTACATACCTGCTTACCCAAATATTCTATCTCCTTTTTAGACAATTCACATTGCATATTACCATATTAAGGATTCTGCTATGTTCTACAGAAATCTCTTTAACCTTGTTGAACCTAGCAGTTCCCAAACTTATTTGACCATATGATTTCTCTCCTTTTTTCAGTGTAGTACCTAAAAACAGCAAAAGGATTTTAGAGAAGTTCCAAAGTTTCTGGTAAGGCCCTTTCCAACATTACTCCTACAGTCTGCAAAGGAGGCCTTTAGAAAGTTTATTGAAACTCCAGCCATTTGACCAACCGCTCCTCCTTGTTAAAGGTCATCTACTGAATTCCTGGCTACTACCCACATTCACTGAAAATTTTAGCTTTCGACTCACTGCTTTCTCCCTATTCTTTTTCCTTTCATTATTCTTGATGACTTAAGTGTCCATGTAGGTATCCTTCCAACTCTCTGGCTTCTCTATTTCTTCACATCTTCTCTTTGAATTATCTTGACATTCACCCCACCTTAGGCAACACTTTTCATGGTCATCATTTAGAACTTGTCATTACTAATAAACTGCCCTCCCTCCAGAAACTTGACTTAGAGCATTTGACTCTCTGAACACTGCCTATCTTTCTAGCTTACTTCATTTGGTAACTCTAACTCGATTCTTTAAATAGTCTGGGATCTCCAATCCATTGACTCCTCACCTTGCTTAGCTGTCCATGATTCACTTCATATCCTCATTTCCTCCTTACCAAATGTAGATTTCATGTTCTATCACCATAATCTCAGCTTTGCAAAAATATTGAACTCCTTTGTTTCTCTCTACCTCCATCATACTCACCTGGAAAACCTTTAACCCTGGTTCATTCTAATACTCCACCAACTCAGAGTCTACACATAAGCAGTCAGACCTGACTGGAAAAAAAAAAATCACAGCTCTCCTGACTGGATTAAGTTTAAAATTTTAATCTATAAATCTCACTGTCCTAACATACTTCTCAAATCATTTGCACTCCCATGTTCCCAGAAAATATTTTCACTTGCTTCCCTTATAAAATCCCAACAGCTTCTTTACTCCTCAACCTGAACTGATAATCTTATTTCACTGAAAAAATAAAAGCAGTCAGAATGAAACTATTTCATCCTCCCACCTCCATATCTATCAACCCACCTCTGATGTCTTCTTACAATTGATAAACTGCCCATGGTTTCATCTAAGGCCAGTCTTCTGCATATACTGGATCTCATCCCCTCTCAGTCTCTCACCTTCTCAACTATTTTGCCCCAACAGTTATCATCTCTTTCTCTTGCAAAACAAGATTTCTCCCTCTCGGGGATCATTATCATCAGTGCACAAGCACGTAATTTTTTTCATCTTAAAAAAAATTCCTTCATTGACCTCTAGCCTCCACCCCATTCTCTGCTTTCTTTTATAACAAAAATTCTAAAAATAGACATCTGTACCTCCTGTCTCTATCACAGATTCTTTTTTTTTAAAGATTTTATTTATTTACTTGAGAGAGAGAATGAGAGAGAGAGAGCACATGAGAGGGGGGAGGGTCAGAGGGAGAAACAGACTCCCTGCTGAGCAGGGAGCCCGATGTGGGACTTGATCCTGCGACTCCAGGATCATGACCTGAGCCGAAGGCAGTCGCTTAACCAACTGAGCCACCCAGGCGCCCACCCATTCTTTTTTGAACAAACTCTAATCAGACTCTCTTTCCCATCCTTTAACTAAAATGGCTTCTGTTAACATCAAAAATGACCATTATCTTGTTCAATCCAATGGTCAAATATCTTTCCTCATTTTAAGCTGCCTCTCAATATCATTGATACAATTAATTCTGTGTGTAAACTTGGGTCCTTTAATGGGATGAAAGGGATAAGAGAATTATTGAGGGCAAAACCTATGAGTAATAGAAGGGAGTAGGAGAAGGTAGGGAAAGCCTCAGCCTGTGATGTAAATCAGAGACATGTGAAAAAAGAGAAGGAAAATAGTATAAAGTAGAAAGAGGCTCAGAGGAGTCAATGAACCACAGTTGCCCATTTGGACTCCCACATCCCACAGTAGAACTCTGCACTGTGTTCAGCCATTGGCTGGCAAGGGAAGCCTGGCCTCAACACAAGTGGCATGGTGGATACAGGAAGATGGAAGCTGGGGTTACTGGTCAACTATACCCCTGCAGGTAGGTCTAGGTGGAGCATTAATATGGCCACATACACTCCTTTCTTTTTGAAACACATTCTTTACTTGGTTTCTGGGATGCCATATTCTCTTGATTTTCCACCTTCTTAGTATTTCTTGTTGATCCTTCTCCTCTTTCTAAACTATAATGATTGGAGTATTTCCAGGACAAAGCCCTCCACCCTCTCTGTTATCTATGCGTACTACTTAGTGGAATTCACCCAGTCTGATGGATGATATACGGATTTAGACTATAATTTACAACTCCTATACTTGGACAACTAAAAAAATGCCTCAAAATTAACATATCCAAACAGGAATTACTGATTTTCTACTGTCCCACAACCCACAAAACTTCTCCTTCCACAATGTTACCTAATTCCATAAAAGACAACAAAACCATTCATTAATTATTCAAGCCAAAGGACTTGGAGTTATCTCTAAGTCTTCTCTTTTTCTCACACTGCAATATTTAATTTATCACCAAATTCTGTCAACTTTGTTTCAAAATATGCCCTCATATGACTATTTCTAAACTCCTCCACCTCTACCACCATAGTTCCAAAATACTGCTGCAGGCTCCATTTTTACCCTCCTAATAGAATGCTATTATTTTGTCCTGGTGTTTCTAGACTTTTGCATCTTTGCATTCCTCTTCCCATGCTTTAAAACTGGTGCTCCGGTTGACATATCTGCTTGGCTCTTGATTCAAACCTCACCCCTGAACACTATTTTTTAAAATTTCCTGTGGCTCTGCACTATGCAGTTGGCAACTCATTCATTCATTCAACAAACATTTATAGAGTGCCCCCATGTATAATGAATAGTTCTAGGTAACGGGGTATAACATGAACAAAATATTTGTCACAGCCCTCTATAGAACTTATGTTCTAATGGAGGAAGACAGACAATAAATTAATTAATATATAATTTGTCATGTGGGGTAATTGACAGGAAAATAAAAACAAGTATGGGGGTATCAGAAGCACTGGGGAGTGTTTGCTATTTTTATAAACGGTGGTTAAAGAAGGCTACTCTGAGAAGGTGACATTTGAGCAAAGCTGGAGGGAGAGAGCCATGCACCTATCTCATGAGTGTTCCAGGTAAAGAGAATAGTTAGTACCAAAGCCCTAAAGTAAGAGTGTCCTGGTGTGTTCCATGAGGCTGTGTTAGTTATCTATTACTGTGTAATACATTACCCCAAAACCTAGTGGCTTAAGAAAAAATTATTTATTATCTCACAGTATCTGTAGGTAAAATATTTAGATGTGACTTAACGGTGTACCTCTGTCTCCCAAGGCTGCAATCAAGGTATTAGCTAGCATGCTTTCATCTCAAGGCTTGACTTGGGGAGGATCCACTTATCTTATTCATATGGCTTCTGGAAGGCTTCAGTTCTTGCAAGATGTTGGACTAAAGGCCTCGGTTTCTTGCTGGCTGTTGGTCAGAAGCCTTCCTCCATCAGTACTTTTTCACGAGGCCCTTTCCTTGGGGAAGCTCACCATGTGGCAGCTGGCTTCCCTCAGAGTAAGCAAACAAGAGAGGGTGAAGATGGGATCCAGATTCTTTCCATAACCTAATCTCTGAAGTAGTATCCCATCACTTCTTTCATAGTCTATTTCTTTTTTAAAAAAGATTTTATTTATTTATTTGAGATAGAGAGAGAGAGTGAGAGCGAGAGATACCACACAGAAGGAGAGGGAGAAGCAGACTCCCTGCCAAGCGGAGAGCCCAACATGGGGCTTGACCCCAGGCCCTGAGATCATGACCTGAGCTGAAGGCAGATGCTTAACCTACTGAGCCACCCAGGAGCCCCTATCATATTGTATTTCTTAAAAGCAAGTCACTAAGTCCAGTCTTCACAGGAGAGGAAATTACACAAGGATGAGAATATTAGGCAGCAAGGCTCATTGGGGGCCATTTAAAAAAGACTCTTAGGGGGCGCCTGGGTGGCTCAGTCGTTGAGCTTCTGCCTTCGGCTCAGGTCGTGGTCCCAGGGTCCTGGGATCGAGCCCCATATTGGGCTCCCTGCTTGGCGGGAACCCTGCTTCTCCCTCTCCTACTCCCCCTGCTTGTGTTCCCTCTCTCTCTGTGTCTCTCTCTGTCAAATAAATAAAATCTTAAAAAAAAAAAAGACTTTAGTACGGAGGTCACTGTGGCTGAACAGAATGAGGGGATATAGTGAAAGGAAATGAGGTCAGGAAATGTATGATCATGTACAGTCTTACAGGCCCTTGTATGGATCTGACTTTAAAAGAATCACCCCGGCTGCTTTTGGGAGAATGGACTATATGAGAGCAAGGGCGAAAATAGGAAAAAACAGTTTAGGAGACTATTGTAATAATCAGGGCAAGATATGAGGATGGCTTGGTGTTTGGTAGTGCCAGTGGAGGTTGGATATTCTGGATATTTTCTGGATATGCAGTGTGAAAGAGAAGAGTCAAGGATGACTCCCAAGTTTCTAATCTGAGCAACTGAATGAATAAAATAAGCATTAATTGAGATGAGGAATGCTGTAGGAGAAGCAGGTTTAGAGAAAAAAATCAAGATTTTTGGTTTTGGACAGAGTAATTTTGAGATGCTTTACTAGACAATGTCAAGTAGGAAGTTGAACATATAAGTCTGTTGTTCAGGGAAAAGTCCAGGCTGGATATATAAATTTGGGTAACATCAGCATAAAGAGTATTTAATGTCATAAGACTGGATGATATCACCTACAGAGAGAATGTGGAAAAGGGAGGTCTGAGAACTGAGCTGTGGGACATCTCATTTGGAAGTAGGGGAGAAGGGGAGACACCAGCAAAAGAGACTGAGACAAAGCAGCCAATGAAGTAGAAGGAAAACAAGGAGCAATTCCCTCCGACACTAGCATTCATTTGCAGTACCATTTAATTCTTGGGGCTTCAGGCAAGGGTGTGCCTTGAGGATATAAAAATAAGAGTGAAAAAGTAACAGACACAGTTAAGCTGATTTCTGCTCAGCATCCTCAGCAGAGCTTGACGATTGGATAGCTCTAGCCCCAACATGAGAAAGGAGACAGAGAGAGAGAGAGAAAGTACGTGTGTGTGTATACGTACACATACACCCTGAATTTGAATGCTGTATGGTTTAGAAGAGGACCAGTGTTTTAAAGTCTATTTTGGGGATGGCTTGGTGGCTCAGTCAGTTGGGCGTCCACCTTCGGCTCAGGTCATGATCCCAGGATCCTGGGATTGAGCCCCACTTCAGGCTCCCTGCTCAGCAGGGCGTCTACTTCTCCTTCTCTGTCAGCCCCTCCCCTCTCTTTGTGCTCTCTATCTCACGCTCTCTCTCAAATAAATAAATAAAAATCTTAAAAAACTAAAATACTTCACATTTCTAAATGTATCCCATTCAGTTCAATTTAACAAAACACAGAAATAGGAGCAATCCATTTCAATAAAAATATCAGCTAAGTCAGTTTCCTAACATTGATAAAATGAAATATTTTTTCTCTCTAGAAAAAAATCAATATTAAAGATACTTGATGTTTGGTATTTTACCTATATTATCTCACTTAAATTCCACTGTTACAATGTGATGTATTTGTTTATTATTATTTTCATTTTATAGATGAGGTAAATGAAGTTCAGAGAACTTAAGCAGCCTGCTCAATGTCATACCACCAGTAGAAGTCAGAGCTGAGTCTTGAACCCAGTTTGTGATCAATTTTCTATCCTATCTACAAGCAATTATGGTGCTTGGAAGAAAGGTCACTCTCAGCAGGGGCTAGGAGAACAAACTCTGAGGAGGGCCTTGGGAAGATACAGGCAAATCAACTACTATTTGTGCTGCATAGATAAAATCATTATCACTGTATGTGAAGTTTTATAAAATATTTTCTCTGAACTGGATTGAAAGAAGCTGTGCTTTTTGCAGCTCGATGAATTCCTCAAGTCCCATTGGTTTCTCCTGGAGGAGAATCAGACTTCCACAAACACCTGTAGTAACATCACATCTGTGTATTCAGTGGAACCCTCTCCCCCCGTGGTGGCATCCACTTTACTCAGGTCTAAAGACCTCTTGAATATTGACAGGAAGAGATTATATTTAGGGAGCCAAATCCAGTTATCTCAGACTCATATAGCCAAATGCCACACGCATTTTCTTCCCTGAAGCCATTCCTGCCTTCCCTCACTTTGCATTATGGAGGAAATTAGAAAGCCACAGTGACTCCATTGGCATCCAGTTCACCATCTTCCTTTCTCCTGGGCTTCAAGGAGAAACTGTGCTCATTAAAGGAGATTTAAATTATGGTGTGGTGAGGACGCTGTTACCACTCGCAGTTCCTTTCTGTAATATTTCAAGCCTCAGTGCCTTAGCTGGTTACAGAAATAAATCTTTAATACTATTATTGCATTCATATTATTTCTTGTAGACGTACCTGAAGCTTACCCCTTGTCCAATGATGCAGCATTTATTGGAATTCTCACATCTATCCCTATGTGTTTTTTTAAAAAGAAACAAAATTCAACAGTGTCAAATTATGACAAGGTGGAGTTCAAATCCATCTTCTGTTTTGAGCTGATGTCCTGTCTTTCCTTACAGAATAATTTGTAGTTTGTTACCTCTCAGCACCAGAATTGTGGATTAATTGAGTCATAAATTAAAGGTAGAGTTACTAAGTCTAGGCTAATGTTATATAGATTTCAAATCTTTTTAGTAGATTATTTGTTTCAAATGAAACTTTCTGTGAGACTCAATATATTTTTAAAAAGATAACAGCATTGCTCTGGTTAAAGCTCTCGTTGGTGGGGGTCCCTGAGCTATGTCCCCTGAGTCTCCTCCTTATGCCACAGTGGCCTTGAAGTAACTCAGTAGAACCCCCAAGGCTTCTAGTAGTTTGAAAATCATAAGAGTATAGGATTAGCACATAGGCATACAGCACTCAAGGCAGAGCTCAGAAACCTATGGTCAAGGATGGAGCTGGGGAAAGGAACAATGGGAGAACTCTGGAATGGAAACTCATACAAGTATTGAGGAAAAGTATGGACATGGCTAGGAGTCAGACCCATGCAGGCAGTTAAATCATAGCTTCCCACAAAGAGGGAAGGTTAAGGTAAGTGGTACTTTCAAGACCAGGCAAACAGAAAGAAGGACATACAGAAAGGAGAGAAAGGCAGGTCATTAGAAGGTTATAAATGTTATACTTAACTAATGAATCATTGAACACTACATCAAAAACTAATTATGTACTACACAGTGGCTAACTGAACATAAAAAAAAAAAAAAAAAAGAAACCAGAAGCTATATCCCAAGAGCTAAGGAACAGATAGAAACAAGTAGGGAGGTGGAGGGGAGAAGAGAGAGAGAGAGAAGTGAGTGAGGTGCCAACCTCAGGTTGAGAACTTATATAAACAAATAAGGGATAGACTACAGGAAAAAAATATCCTGCTGGGAAAGCAGGAGTTAAATGACTGAGGGTATAAAAAAGCTGACTTATTGGGGCACCTGTGTGGCTCAGTTGGTTAAGCGTCTGCCTTTGACTCAGGTCATGATCCCGGGGTCTTGGGATCGAGCCCCGCATCGGGCTCACTGCTCAGCGGGGAGCCTGCTTCTCCCTCTATCCTTCTCCCCTGCTTGTGATCTCTCTCTCTCTCTCTCTCTAATAAGTAAATAAAATCTTTAAAAAAAAAGCTGACTTATTTATGAAATGAGAATACACAATGGTGCCTGTTAAAATGTCAAGTCCCACAAGGATCTGGGGAGAAATTGCCTTTGGAGAATAACTGTTGTTTTTTTTTTTTTTTGTGAGGGACCAGATAGAATAGGGTTAAATAAATAAAATATGCTGAGGAGAGTCTAATGTGGAGAGGAACCATCTGGCAAAAATCTCCACTATGCCCACACTGCCTTCTTTCTCAGTGCCCTTCCCTAGGGACCTTGGAACAGCTGTGTTGAGATACTAGACACAGAGTTTTCATATTCATATCAAAAGTGAAACCCAAAATGTCTGCACTGCTGCTGATTAGAGAGAGCATTTGAGTTGTTCAATATTGAAAAGATTTGTGGCACATTGGACTCCTTTGCTTTGAAACACCCAACTTGTTATGAGTTTGTTTCCCAATGCTACTTGGCTCAGCTTTTATTTTTAAATCTTTCTGCTTTACTGCTGTATTGTCTCTATTGGTGATAGATACAGAATTGAAAGGAAATGCTTTTTAGACATTCTATTGAGCCAGGATTTCTGTGCTGCATGGTATGTTGAAAAGAAAAAAGACTTTAAGGTCAGCAAGGCTTGTGTGAAAATTTGTCACTTAAATGGGCAAACTGCTTTACCTCCCCAACCCCACTTTCATCATTTGTACAATGGGAGTGGTCATAGTTATCTTGCATGGTTGCCATGAACAATAAAAGATGCATAGAAGGTAAAGCACTAACTATGGTGCCTGACACATAGTCTTTGCCTTACAAATGTTGTTATCATTGTTTTTATTATTACTAACTTCTCCTATTGAAAATATATGCTTCCTAACTTGCACAGATGTGTGTGTGTGTGTGTGTGTGTGTGTGTGTGTGTAAAACACATCTAAGTCTTTGATTAGTGATGGTCATTCTGATTATTGTAACAATATTTAATTTAGTTCTGAGCGATATAAAATGTAAACACTATATGTGTATCACCTAGAATTGTTCTTGGAACACATCTTCTCACAGTTTGTAATTTTGAAACTTCTAGAGGCTTTGGGGATAATATTGGGGACATGGGTCAGGGACCCTATTCCTACTTCTGCTTCAATCAGAGAAACTTCTTTTTTTTACCAGAAAAGCACAGAAGTTTTGTGCTAGGAGCCAAGGAAAGAAAGTGTTTCAAGGAGGAGGAACTGATCAACCATTTCCAATGCTAGGAGCATTCAAATAGCCTCTGAAGAGAATGTGAAGCTTCAAAAGTTCATTGGCATTTGTAGAGAAAGCAGGAATCCTAAGCAGTGGTGACTTTATGGCCATGGCCCAAGGTGTTGGGGGCAGGAGCCCAAGTGTCTGATCAATGAGATGCCATGAAGCCATCTATCAGAAGCCATAGATAAAATCAAGAAACCAGAGATGAAGGAGTAACCTTCCTGGCTTCTGGCATCCTGTTCTCTGTGGGGATTAAGTCCTTTTACTTTCTCTCATTTACTGGAAGAGGGAAAACAAACCTTATGGACTTTCTACAAGATGTTAATTAAAGAAAAAAATCCTGGTGGAATGTCATACCAGAGCAACTAGAGGATTAGACAGAGTGGCAGAAGATCAGTGGCTGGTAAATCAGATGGGTCAGTGATCAGGCAAGTTCTTGAAAAGCAGTTAAATCATGCTACTAGAAGCCAGGGCTGGAAAGTGGCTAGGGCCAAAAATGGTATCAAAGGCAGTGATCAAGAAATGAGATTATCAAAATGAGACAAAAGGGATCACATTCTTGGACAAAGGGGAAAGTAACCCAAGGAGCAGCCCAGTGGGGAGTAGGGGTAGAGATCAAAGAATTAGGTTGGCCCCCACGATCACTGAGTGTCTCTGTAGTTCTGACATGTTATCATTCTTTGTCCAGTGAACACACTATGAAGCATTGCCTTTGAAAATTTTGCCTTAGATGTGACCATGCCTTCAGGGATCATGTAGTCTACTAGAAAAAATAGGACAGGAGCTAAGCAACAAATACAATTTATAGAGTTTGCTTTTCAGGCATCCAATGCTCCTTTCCCACCAAAATCCGCTGTCAAGTGGAAAGAATCTTGTATACTTTGCATAATGTCTGCGGTGGTACTCCAAGGGGATCTGATCTTACACCTCAACTTTCTAGCATCACTGATAGGTCAGTGACCTTTTTAGAATCATCAAACACACTGTGTTTGCTGGTGCTTTTCAAAGGGTGGCCTACTGACCAACTACATTTAACTCACTTGAATGACTCTATTAAAAGTGTGGATTAACTGACTCTCTACCAAATTAGCCGATTCAGAATATTTGAGGACAAAATCTGGGAATCTGCATTTTAACATACCTACCAGGTGACATTTATCCACAAGTTTAAGAACTGATGTGTGAAGTCATCCACTCAATTGTTTAGGCTAGGCTTGAGATGTGAAAAACTCCTTCCCTGGAGTGGATAGTATACGTATGTGACATCCTAAATACAGTTTACTTATTTAACCCCAAATGAGTGCAGATTGACTGCTACTGGATGATGTCCTTTTTTTATTATTATTATGTTATGTTAATCACCATATATTACATATTGGTTTTTTTTAAAGATTTTATTTATTTATTTGAGAGAGAGAATGAGATAGAGCATGAGAGGGGGGAGGGTCAGAGGGAGAAGCAGACTCCCTGCTGAGCGGGGAGCCCGATGCGGGACTCGATCCTGGGACTCCAGGATCATGACCTGAGCCAAAGGCAGTCGCTTAACCGACTGAGCCACCCAGGCACCCATACATATTGGTTTTTGATGTAGTGTTGCATGATGCATTGTTTGCGTGTAACAGCCAGTGCTCCGTGCACCCATCACTGGGCTAACCCATCCCCCAACCTCCCTCCCCTCTAGAACCCTCAGTTTGTTTCTCAGAGTCCATCGTCTCTCATGGTTCATCTCCCCCTCCGATTTCCCCCCCTTCATTCTTCCCTTCCTGCTATCTTCTTTTTTTTTTTTTTTAACATATAATGTATTATTTGTTTCAGAGGTACAGGTCTGTGATTCAACAGTCTTACACAATTCACAGCGCTCACCATAGCACGTACCCTCCCCAATGTCTATCACCCAGCCACCCCATCCCTCCCACCCCCCACCACTCCAGCAACCCTCAGTTTGTTTCCTGAGATTAAGAATTCCTCCTATCAGTGAGGTCATATGATACATGTCTTTCTCTGACTTATTTTTTAGATACTTTTAAACAATTTTCACATACCTTTGGATCCCATTTTCACCCTGAGTATGATCTGAGTGCAGAGGTCAGAGTAGTGGACTTTTTTTTTTTTAAATCTTTTGTTTTTTACTGGATCTAAAATTCATTTACCGTAGCATAGTCCCTGTGAGCACAGGCAGAATACCAGTTTCATCTTATTTTTGTATAAGATGCAAAGAAGGAAAGCTGGGGAAATGCACTCCAAATTTCTTTTCTTCCATAATCATGTTATTTGAAATTTGGGGAACTATCTGGGAGAAAGCACTAGAATTAGGGAAAAAGGCATCTAAATCATACCCAAGTACTAAATAATGAAAACATTGACCTCTGGATGGCTAGGATTGATCTTACAATAGTGGGGAAGAACAAAAACTGCCATTATCATAAAGGTGTTTTAGGGATAGAAGTCTGACCTTTCTTCATTCTGCAAAAGTTACATTATTAAAGACCCGGTAAATTACGACATTACTGAAGTGAAATATTGTTATTATGTTCTGGGTTTTTTTTCTCTAAAGAAAATTCTTGATCATTTTATTTGCTTTTTCAGGGAGTCTAAGAGGCTAACAGAACAGTCCAGATATTATGAAATGCTAAGTGGCAGACCCCAGGCAGAGATAATGAAATGTTTCTAGAAAGAGAAACAAACAAACAAACAAAACCCTAAAAGACCATTTTACTTTGGCTCTGTCCCTAGAAATATGACTAATCCCCTTAGCTCCTAAAGCTGCTGGGATCGTGGTTGGAGGGACACTGAGAGGTTAGGCTATTTTTTTTTCAAGGTTTTATTTATTTATTTGAGAGAGAGAGAGCATAAGCAGAGGGAGGGACAGAGGGAGAAGGAGAGGGACAAGCAGACTCCTCGCCGAGTGGGGAGCCAGACACGGGGATCAATCCCAGAACCCTGAGATCATGACCTGAAATGAAGTCAGATGCTTAACTGACTGAGCCACCCAGGTGCCCATAGGCTATTGTTTTGAAGAAGTACCTTGGCTGTTTAGTCAGTGAAAGGTTATTTACTAAGTATCTCTAGTGTGTCCATTATTGTGGTAAATGCTATATTAAGATCACCCCCAATTTACTCTTTTTTGCATTTTTCTCTCAAAAAGGAAGAAATGATGCAGACATTAGCTTTGCCTATAACGCACCTGAACCAAATGTTCAATGGATTCAACAATTCAGTCAAATTGTGTTTTTGGCATTTATTAAAATTACTTCCACTCCTTTCTACTCATTGCCTTTGTTCAGTTGAACTTAACCTGTAGGCATTCTGAATTTGGTCAGCCTAATTTGTGCATGTAGACATAGAATTTGGTATTCAAAAAAATATGCTTAACAGAATATCCCATACTACCCAACTTCAATTGAATTGCTCGAGTCACTCTCAACAAGCCAGACTGAAAACAGGAAAAACCTCGCCTTGGCTCATTCAACTTAAGGATTGAACTCCCAGACACTATCAACCCTGATAAAATATGAGGCTAGATAAAACACAGTGTAAGAGGATCATTTTGAGGACTGATCAAGTGTGGGAAGGCGCTTTTTATTGCTATTGAGATTTCAAGGCAGAACAGAAACTAATAGTCTCTTTGGTAGTTATCTTGGGGTAGGTGTGACTTCAGGGTCATAGATAAATAAAGATGATTACCATCTGTATACCCAGACACTATACAGTCCCTCAACTTTGCAAATTCCCATTATGCCCATCCAACAAGATTTTATTACAGGTCAATAAATAAGAGGGAAAGAGAGCGATTGTAGCTGGTGCTCTGAGGCGGAAGGAAAGGAACAGGGCTGCATTTAATTGTGTCGTGATTGTTATGTTTGGCTTCAGGTTTGCATTCAGTTAATCATAATTTGTTTCTCAAGCAAGTTTTTAGGTCTCCCTTCATAACGGACTCTTCAATCTACCTCCTCAAATGGCTTTTCAGTGCTTAACGAGCTTACTACAGTGGTCTCCTGTGAGGTAATAGCAATAAAGTTAAAAGGAGGGGAATCATGAATCACAAGCTTTGTTCACAGGCTGTGGTTTTTCCCGGGTGTTCGCCTTAAGATGCTAATTAATGGGCACCTCATCAATCAGCTGGTAGATAGACACTTGCGTGCTTGCTCAGCCCAGAGGAGGATCTAGCCTCTGTAGCCTCATGTTACTTTGGGTTAATATCAATCTAACCACCATGCCTGCTTCTCTATTTATTCTGGTGGAATAAGGAGGGGACAAGACAAAATCTGAATATAGGATGGAAAGAAATCAGGTATAGAAAAAAATAATAAGGCTGCTTATTGTCAGGGTCAAGGTTATGGTTGGTAGGTAAGATAGGGATACTTGGAGATCTTCACAACTTGTGTGAACATAGCAATGAATCTGTGAAAACACACGTGGCCAATTATCTTGGGACCCTGGCTCCTTAAAAAATATAATCTTAAAAGAAAAAAAAAGTATGGCATAATGACCTCAGCACTATATTTTCAACTCAGATCTTGCCAGAGGGTCATGGCCCAGTTAGTTAGCAGTGGCCTTCTTCTAGTGGGAATATTGAAGTGAGGAAGTAATTATTATGCTCTCATTGTAGGTCCAGAACCGTGTTATAAACAGTAGGGATCTGGGGAATAAAATAATAAGAAAGGCAAGATTCTTGCTCACAATTAGCTTCCAGTATAATGGAGAGGAGGGTGGGAGCTTTATATACATAAAGTAGAGAACAATGCACAAAATCATTGAGTCTTAGAATCTTAAGGAACCTTAAAAAGCATCTAAGTCAACTAACATTCTGATGCTTAAATATTCTTAAATCATATCAGTTAAGAGCTTGCCTCGTATCTGTTTGAATACCCATAGTAATAGGGACCTCATTAATTCTGGAGGTCATCTACTTGGTATTCAGACAGCTGACTTTTATTTTTTTAAAAGATTTATTTATTTATTTGAGAGAGAGGGGAGAGAGGGAGAGAGAATGAAAGTGAAAGCACGGTGGGGAGGGACAGAGTGAGAGGGAGAGGGAGAGAAGCACTCTCCCCACTGAGCACAGAGCCTGATGTGGGGCTCGATCTCATGACGCTTAGATCATGACCTGAGCTGAAATCAAGAGTCAGATGCTTAACCACCTGAGCCCCTCAGGTGCCCCAGACTGCTGACTTTTAGAAGTTTAGGAGGTGAGTTGCTTATTTAAGGCCCAAATCGGCTTTCCTGGAGTAGCCATCATATTCTTCTCCTTGAGACCACTCATCATAAGTACACTTCCTTCTTTCACGTGATAGTGAAAGTAGGAGCTATGCATCATGGAATCTTCTAATTTTTCAAAAAACATATCTTGTTCCTTCAACAATTCTATTTTAAGACAATGAATAAGCGTATTATTTTGTGACACAAAGAGTCATTAACATAGAAGTTCAGAGAAAGGGCTAGGTTTTTGAGGAAAATGAGGAGGTGGTACTTGAATTATTTAGTTGTCTATTTTCTGTCTCTCTTCCTAGAATTTAAGCTCCATGAGGGCAAGGACTTTGTCTTATTTATCATTGTATTCCCAGAACCTAAGATTGTGCTTGGTAAATGGTGGGAGCTCAATAAAAATGGGATGATTTGGAGAAAATCACTTGAGGAAAGTGTCTGTGGCCTATCTTACCAGCATATAAACCATAAATTTAAAACCACTGTGTGAAAAGATACTTACTGGGATAGGCTTGCTGCATGTAGGGAAGAATGGATGTAAGTACAACAGCTGAAAGAACCAAGCACCCTGGAAAGTGTACACTTATACAGTATGCAAACTAATGGCTGTAAAGTTTGCCGAAAGACCTTATCTGTTGGAAGTCTCCAAGGGAGAATAACCAAATCATTTATTATGGTTTTGGTATTCATTTCCATTTTGTACAGATTCTTACTGATTATGAAATTATGAAAGAGGAGCAAAAGGAAGGTAGGGGGATCAGAGTTTGTTGCTTTAGCCATCCTACCAACATTTGCCCCTTAATGTTCTCCACTTCTTCCTGAAGGTAGTGTCTTGTTTAGCCAAAGACCGCCAGGAGCATACCTGTAACTGAGTAAGTTGGATTTCATACTCATTGCAATGAGGAAGAACAGAAACCATGGAGAACCATGGGTTCCTCAGTGAGAGAACATTAGAAAGCACTTATTACAGGATTTGGGTTTTGATCAGGTGATTTGATGGAGGGCCCAAGGAAGAGGGATTCTCTCTGAATTGGGTGTCGTCAGGAAGTGGGGACAATTCTATCATTGGATAGCTCCATAAATCTTATCTACAGAGAGGGCAGGCTAGAGTGCAGGCTAAAGCAGTAAATGGCAAAGAAGCCTTGGCTCCTTATATTAGCCAGATATTTTTGTGGTTTGGAAAATACTCATGTTTTTGTTTGTGCTTAGATGAAAATTATAAAGTGTTCTGTTTCCTTACTTTATTTTGGTCACAGACTGATGTTGTCTCATGTTAGTATTCGGTGAGATTGTTTATGCCCAACAGGGAAAAAACATGGCCTACCCATGAGTTCCAGGCCAGCTTCTAACAGTACCAAAGCCAAAGTGTCAGACCTGTTCCTGCAAATCAGGGCTTTCTTAGAAAGAAAAGCATGGAAGTTGAAGGTGACTCCTACCGTGGCAATATTTACTCTTCTCCAAGTGAATCATTCACCAGGCACTGACCCTACACTCAACTAAGGGAGAGTCTTGCCCAGAGGGTTTTGCCAATGTATAATCTTGATCTCGTTGGTTAATTTTTGTTCTTTACAGGGTCCATAGACATGCACAGGTGCTACTACAATATTTTGTCATAGTCTATCTGTAGTCGCCAAGATCATTTTGAAGCGCATTCACAGAATTGCTCAATGTGGCTGCTCTCTTCCTGTTCACTGTCCCAAGTTTTGCTCTTCATCTCAATCATTTTTGAATGCAAAAGATACAAATACTTTCCACTCCACACACTGGGCTCCCTCCCACTGAGCACAAATGAATTGTCGTGTGTACCTACATAGCCTTTGCTGCTGCAAGTGTAAAGACTATTAGGGCTCACTGGGAATTCATTCTGCGTAATATATTAGGCCATGTTCTACCTTTTGGTTCATTTAGGAATGTCCTCCCTTTGTTGTAGATAATTAATATCATTTGACCACCTGCAAAACATTGTAAACCAGCCAGTAAAGAGGCAGAAAGAACAATTAATTTTTATTCATGGTAGGTCTTCTGAGCAAGACTTTCTGGGTCTTGTATAGTGCTATTATTTGGACAATGATTGATTAAAGAGAACAGAAAATATATCCGGCGGAACAACCTCCTCTTGCTTCCCTAATGTTTCATGATTTGAGGAACATTGGACAATTTCACTCTGTGCTCCTCCTATGAAGAATGAGCTTTCCAATGCTAGGACTCTATGTTAAGTACAGGGAATCTTCTGATTCTCATGTACATAGGTTGATATGTTTCCAGAAATACAGGCCTCACAAACATAATTGAGCCTTAGAAAGATCTGTAACAATGGAGAGATGATGGGTGAGGTGACAGAGTTGCTGGAAGTTGCAGACCAGGTCTCGGGAAAGAAGAGTTGATTTGCATTGAGTGGCCAGATTGATTCCATTGCAGCATCTGAATGAAGAGCAAACTATCTCTGTTTTTACCTGTCACCAGACCATAGAAATGGGCCACAGAAAATCACTTGGTCATTTTTAAAAATTGAAGTATAATTGACACACAATGTTACATTAGTTTCAGGTGTACAACATGGTGATTCAACTACTCTATAGGCTGTGCTGTGCTCACCACAAGTGTAGCTACAATCTGTCACCATAACAATGCTATTATGATTCAAGAGGAAAGATGGTAGAGGAGTAGGGGACCCTATTTCAACTGGTCCCCGGAATTGAGCGGGATATCTACCAGACCACTCTGAGCACCCACGAAATCAGCCTGAGATGTAAGAAGATCTGGATCTCTACAAACAGAATATCGCAGGTGGTTGGTTTCGAGGCACGAAGCAGGGAGCCATGATTCAGCGGGCAGATATTGGAGGATAAATGGCAGTGGGAGGTTGCCAGGCCGTGGGGATCCTGCACTGCCAATGAGTGACAGCCTCGCACGCTGGGGATGGGGCACAGACTCGCAGACCCGTAGCAGTGGGGAAAGGACTTTAGGGTAGCCCCTGGGGCGGAAACCTGAGCAGTGGGGTCACGCAGGCGAACTGGGGCTGGCTGGTGGTTTTAGAAGCACAAAGGGCAGAGACGTGCCCCGACCTGGTGGCAGGACTGGGAGAACTGCGGAGGGGCACACAACCCAGGCCGCTGCAGTTTATAGCAGCACAGACAGAAATGCAGACAGTGTGGCCTGGAGAGCTCAATGAAGAACAGACTGCAATCTCTCTGCTCTGAGGCAGAGGGTTGGAAACGGTCTCTTCTGCTCTGACTCACGGAAGAGACGTGGAAAGCCTCCAGGGAAAGCCGCCAGAGAACAAAAGCCCCCAAAACTGATTCCCACTGAGCCCATCCCCCGCCACTGGGGGGCAGGGCAACTCTGCCCAAACAGGGTTGCCTGAGTAACAGCGCGCGGCAGGCCCCTTCCCCAGAAGACAGGCTGGGAAAACAAAAGACCAGCAACCCTAAGGTCCCTAGAAAACAGGTGCATCTTGCTTGGGTTCTGGTCAATAATTTGGACTCTGTACATTCTATACATACCACCTATCAACAGAATGACTAGGAGGAGGAACCCCCAAAATAGGAAAGACTCAGAGATTATGACTTATGCTGCAGATTTACAAATGGATGCAGATATAACCAAGATGTCAGAAATGGAATTCAGGCTAGCAATTGTGAAGACAATAGCTAGAATGGAGAAATCAATTAATGGCAACATAGAGTCTCTAAGGGCAGAAATGACAGCTGAATTGGCAGAATTTAAAAATGCTATCAATGAGATGCAATCCAATCTAGATAATCTAACAGCTAGGGTAAGTGAGGCAGAAGAACAAATAAGTGACCTGGAAGACAATATAATAGATAAAAAGGGAAAAGAGGAGGCCAGGGAAAAACCACTCAGAATCCATGAAAATAGAATCAGAGAAATAAGTGACACCATGAAGCATTCCAATGTCAGAATAATTGGAATCCCGGAGGGATTGGAGAGAGAGAGAGGACTAGAAGATGTATTTGAGCAAATCGTAGCTGAGAACTTCCCTAATCTGGGGAATGAAACAAACATTTGCGTCCTAGAGGCAGAGGGGACCCCTCCCAAGATCAAGGAAAACAGGCCAACACCCTGGCATGTAATAGTAAAACTCGCAAATCTTAGAACCAAGGAAACCTTCTTAAGGGCAGTTAGGGGGAAGAGATTCCTTACGTACAGAGGGAGGAACATCAGAATAACGTCAGACCTATCCACAGAGGCCTGGCAAGCCAGAAAGGCCTGGCAAGACATATTCACGGTCCTAAGTGAGAAGAACATGCAGCCAAGAATACTTTATCTGGCAAGGCTGTCATTTAGAATGGATGGAGAGATGAAGAGCTTCCACAACCGGCAGAAACTGAAAGAATATGTGACCACTAAGCTGGCCCTGCAAGAAATATTAAGGAGAGTTCTATAAAAGGAGAAAGACGCCAAGAGTGATATACAACAGAAATTTACAGGGACCATCTATAAAAACAACATCTTCACAGGCAACATGGTGACAATTAATTCATATCTTTCAATAATCACTCTCAACGTGAATGGCCTAAATGCTCCCATAAAATGGCACAGGGTTGCAGATTGGATAAAAAGACAGGACCCATCCATATGCTGCCTACAAGAGACTCATTTTGAACCTAAAGATTCATCCAGACTGAAAGTGAAGGGATGGAGATCCATCTTCCATGCCAGCGGACCTCAAAAGAAAGCTGGGGTAGCAATTCTTATATCAGACAAATTAGGTTTTTTTTTTAAAGATTTATTTATTTATTTATTTGAGAGAGAGAGAATGAGAGAGATAGAGAACATGAGAGGGCAGAGGGTCAGAGGGAGGAGCAGACTCCCTGCCGAGCAGGGAGCCTGATGTGGGACTCGATCCCGGGACTCCAGGATCATGACCTGAGCCGAAGGCAGTCGCTTAACCAACTGAGCCACCCAGGCGCCCCAGACAAATTAGATTTTAAACTGAAGTCTGTAATTAGAGACACAGAAGGACACTATATCATTCTTAAAGGGTCTATCCAACAAGAAGATCTAACAATTGTAAATATCTATGCCCCCAACATTTGAGCAGCCACCTACATAAGCCAACTGTTAACCAAAATAAAGAGTCCTATTGATAACAATACGTTAATTGTAGGAGACCTCAATACTCCACTCTCAGCAATGGACAGGTCATCTAAGCAGAAAATCTACAAAGAAATAAGAGCTTTGAATGACACACTGGACCAGATGGACCTCATAGATATATACAGAACATTCCACCCTAAAACAACAGAATACTCATTCTTCTCGAGTGCACATGGAACTTTCTCCAGAATAGACCACATACTGGGTCACAAATCAGGTCTCAACTGATACCAAAAGATTGAGATTATTTCCTGCATATTCTCAGACCACAATGCTTTAAAACTGGAACTCAATCACAAGAAAAAATTTGGCAGAAATTCAAACACTTGGAAGCTAAAGACCACTCTGCTCAAGAATGTTTGGGTCAGCCAGGAAATCAAAGAAGAACTTAAACAATTCATGGAAATCAATGAGAACGAAAACACATCGGTCCAAAACCTATGGGATACCGCAAAGGTGGTCCTAAGGGGGAAATACATAGCCATCCAAGCCTCACTCAATAAAATAGAAAAATCCCGAATTCACCAACTAACTCTACACCTTAAAGAACTAGAGAAAAAGCAACAAACGATGCCTAAGCCACGCATTAGAAGAGAAGTAATTAAAATTAGAGCAGAGATCAATGAATTAGAAACCAGAAACACAGTAGATCAGATCAGCGAAACTAGAAGTTGGTTCTTTGAAAGAATTAATAAGATCAATAATCCACTGGCCAGACTTATCCAAAAGAAAAGAGAAAGGACCCAAATTAGTAAAATTATGAATGAAAGGGGAGAGATCACGACTAACACCAAGGAAATAGAAATATTTATTAGAAATTATTATCAACAACTGTATGTCAATAAACTGAGCAATCTGGATGAAATGGAGGACTTCCTGGAAACCTATAAGCTGCCAAGACTGAAATAGGAAGAAATTGACAACCTGAATAGGCCAATAACCAGTAACGAGATTGAAGCAGTGATCCAAAACCTCCCAAAAAACAAGAGTCCAGGGCCTGATGGATTCCCTGGGGAATTCTACCAAACATTCAAAGAATGTTTGAACCTACTGAAGCTGGTTCAAAAAATAGAAACAGAAGGAAAACTTCCAAACTCATTCTAGGAGGCCAGCATTACCTTAATCCCCAAACCAGGCAAAGACCCCATCAAAAAGGAGAATTTCAGACCGATATCCCTGATGAATATGGATTCCAAAATCCTCAACAAAATCCTAGCTAATAGGATCCAACAATACATTCAAAGGATCATCCACCACGACCAAGTGGGATTTATCCCTGGGATGCAAGGGTGGTTCAACATTCGAAAATCAATCAATGTGATAGAACACATTAATAAGAGGAGGCGGAAGAATCATATGGTCCTCTCAATTGATGCAGAAAAAGCATTTGACAAAATACAACATCCTTCCCTGATTAAAACTCTTCAGAGTATAGAGATAGAGGGAACATTCCTCAAGTTCATAAAATCCGTCTATGAAAAACCTACAGCGAATATCATCCTCAATGGGGAAAAGCTGAGAGCCTTTCCCTTAAGTTCAGGAACACGTCAAGGATGCCCACTCTCGCCACTATTGTTCAACATAGTACTAGAAGTCCTAGCAACAGCAATCAGACAACAGAAAGAAATAAAAGGTATTCAGATTGGCAAAGAAGAAGTCAAACTCTCTTTTCGCAGACGACATGATACTTTATGAGGAAAACCCAAAAGACTCCACCCCCAAATTACTAGAACTCATCCAGCAATTCAGTAATGTGGCAGGATACAAGATCAAAGCACAGAAATTAGTTGCTTTCTTATACACTAACAACGCAACTGTCAAAGAGAAATTAGAGAAACGATTCCATTTACAATAGCACCCAAAACCACAGGATACCTCAGAATAAACCTAACCAAAGAGGTAAAGGATCTATACTCTAGGAACTACAGAACACTCATGAAAGAAATTGAGGACACAAAAAGATGGAAAAATATTCCATGCTCATGGATTGGAAGAATAAATATTGTTAACATGTCAATGCTACCCAGAGCAATCTATACCTTCAATGCCATTCCGATCAAAATTCCAATGACATTTTTCAAAGTGCTGGAACAAACAATCCTAAAATTTGTATGGAATCAGAAAAGACCCTGAATCACTAAGGAAATGTTGAAAAAGAAAAGCAAAGCTGGGGGCATCACGTTGCCCGATTTCAAGCTATATTACAAAGCAGTGATCACCAAGACAGCATGGTACTGGCACAAAAACAGACATATAGACCAATGGAACAGAATAGAGAACCCAGATATGGACCCTCAACTCTATGGTCAAATAATCTTTGACAAAGCAGGAAAAAACATGCAATGGGAAAAAGACAGTCTCTTCAATCAATGGTGCTGGGAAAATTGGACAGCCACATGCAGAAGAATGAAACTTGACCATTCTCTAACACCGTTCACAAAGATAAACTCAAAGTGGATGAAAGACCTCAATGGGAGACAGGAATCCATCAAAATCCTAGAGGACAACATAGGCAGTAACCTTTGACATCGCCCACAGCAACTTCTTTCAAGATACATCTCTGAAAGCTAGTGAAACAAAAGCAAGAATGAACTTTTGGGACTTCATCAAGATAAAAAGCTTCTGCACAGCAAAGGAAACGGTCAACAAAACAAAGAGGCAACCCACAGAATGGGAGAAGATATTTGCAAATGACACTACAGATAAAGGTCTGGTATCCAAGATCTATAAAGAACTTCTCAAACTCAACACCCAAAAAACAAATAATCAGGTCAAAAAGTCAGTAGAAGATATGAAAAGATACTTCTCTGAAGAAGACATACAAATGGCTGACAGACACATGAAAAAATGTTCCTCATCATTAGCCATCAGGGAAATTCAAATCAAAACCACATTGAGATACCACCTTACACCAGTTAGAATGGCAAAAATGGACAGGGAAAGAAACAACAAATGTTGGAGCAGTTGTGGAGAAAGGGGAACCCTCTTACACTGTTGGTGGGAATGCAAGTTGGTACAGCCACTTTGGAAAACAGTGTGGAGGTTTCTCAAAAAATTAAAAATAGAGCTACCCTATGACCCAGGAATTTCACTCCTGGGTACTTACCCCAAAGACACAGATGTAGTGAAAAGAAGGGCCATATGCACCCCAATGTTCATAGCAGCAATGTCCGCAATAGCCAAACTGTGGAAAGAGCCGAGATGCCCTTCAACAGATGAATGGATAAAGAAGATGTGGTCCATATATACAATGGAATATTACTCAGCCATCAGAAAGGATGAATACCCAACTTTTACATCCACATGGATGGGACTGGAGGAGATGATGCTAAGTGAAATAAGTCAAGCAGAGAAAGTGAATTATCATATGGTTTCACTTATTTGTGGAACATAAGGAATAGCATGGAGGCCATTAGGAGAAGGAAGGGAAAAATGAAGGGGGGGAATCGGAGGGAGAGATGAACCATGAGAGACTATGGACTTTGAGAAAAAAACAGGGTTTTAGAGGGGAGGAGGGTGGGGGGTTGGGTTAGCCCAGAGGGCACGTACTGCATGGAGCACTGGGTGTTGTATGAAAACAATGGATTGTGGATCACTACATCAAAAACTAATGATGTATTGTATGGTGACTAACACAACATAAGAAAATTAAAAAAGAACAACAACAAAAACAACAAAAAACAATGCTATTACAATACTGTTAAAACCATGCCCCATAAGGTTAATGAGGTAGCAGAAAGTTTAAAGCTTGTTTCTCAGAGAACTGTTTCCCCCAATCAGCTATTGTGTCTTTTCAGACCCCACTAACAAACTCACTATCTGTCTCTGCAGAAGGCTGAGCTCAAGATCAACTCAAGATCTAACCTAGAAACAAACAAGGCCCTGCATTCCTTACCCAAGATAACAAGCTCAAGACCCCATTCAGAGCATGCCCATAGCCCCTTCTCCTTGTCCTGAGATAATCTCCTGACATCAGGAGCTAAATTTTGCCTTGTTCTGTAAGTGTCCATCCCAAAGTGGACATGGGATATATGTTACATATATGTTTGCTCAGTGCGCATGCTCCATCTTTCCTCATGAATAGTCGTAAATTTCCTTATCCTTTTCATCAATATGTTTGTAATCTCAACCGCTGTGATTATAAAAAACTTGTCTGGGCCCCCTGGGTGGCTCACCCGGTTAAGCAGCTGACTCTTGGTTTCAGCTCAGGTCATGATCTCAGGGTCATGAGATTGAGCCCCTTGTTGGGTTCTGCCCTCAGTGAGGAGTCGGCTTGAGACTCTCTCCATCTCCCTCTGCTCACCCCCGCTGCACTCTCTTTCTTTCTCTCTCTCTCTTGTTTCAAATAAATAAATCTTGAGGAAAAAAATTTTTTCTCTCCTCCTTTGGAGAGGTGGATTTGAGGCTTGCCCTCCCATCTCCTTGTTTGGCTGCCTCTCAAATAAATGCTTTCCTCGCAGCATACCTGCTATCTCAGTGATTGGCTTTGCTGTGTATCAGACAGACAGACCTGAGTTTGATTACACCATTGACTGTATTCCCTATGCTGTACCTTTCATACCCATGACTTACTCATTTCCATAACTGGAAGCCTGTATCTCCCACTCCCCTTCATTCATTTTGCCCATCCACCACCCTCCCCTCTGGCAACCATCAGTTTGTTCTCTCTTTCTGCTTTTGTTTGTTTGTTTATAAACTTGTTTTGTTTTTTAGGTTCCATATATAAGTGAAATCATATAGTATTTGTCTTTCTCTGTGACTTACTTCACTTAGCATTATACCCTCTAGGTCCATCCATGTTGTCACAAATGGCAAGATCTCATTCTTTTTTATGGCTAATATTCCTTTACATATATATATATATATATATCACTTGGTCATTTTTTATCTACCTACTAATACCATCAAAACAGGTTCAGAGAGAAATGATAAAATGGTATACTTTTTTGGTTCCCTCCCATTTGTCCAACCTAGATCTTATGTCTCCAGATCTTCCTTTTCCATTTCACACTTACAAAGAGATGTTTAATTTATTTTTTACTGAAGCAAAATTGTAATATAACCTTATATTAGTTTCAGGTATACAACATAATGATTCAGTATATGTATGTGTTACAAAGGGATCACCACAGTAATTCTAGTTACTATTTGTCACCATAGAATTGACCCCTTTCACCCTTTGTGCCCACCCCCTCCCCTTCCCCTCTGATAACCACCAATCTGTTTTATGTATCTGTAAGTTTTGTTTTGTTTGTTCATTTATTTTATTTTTCATATTCCACATGTAAGTTAAATCATACAGTATTTGTCTTTCTCTGACTTACTTCATTTAGCATAATACCCTCAAGGTCCATCCATGTTGTCACAAATGGCAAGATTTCCTTCTTTTTTTATGGCTAATATTCTGTTGTGTACATTTACCACATTGTCTTTATTCATTCATCCATGGATAGACACTTAAGTCATTTACATATCTTGGCTATTGTAGACAATGCTGCAGCAAACATAGGAGTGCATATATCTTTTCAAATTAGTGATTTGTTTTCTTCAGATAAGTACTCAGAAGTGGAATAGCCGGATAATATGGAAGTTCTATTTTTAATTCCTTGAGGAAACTAAATACTGTTTCAATAGTGGCTGCACCAATTTAATTCCCACAAAAAGTGCATGAGGGTTCCCTTTTCTCCACAACCTCTCCAATACTTATTTCTTATCTTTTTGGTAATAGCCATTCTGACAGGTCTGAGATACCTCATTGTGGTTTTCATTTGCATTTCCCTGATAATTACTGATATTGAGCATTTCTTCATGTACCTCTTGACCACCTGTTAAGTTGTCTTTGGGAAAATGTCTATTTAGATCCTCTGCTCATTTTTTAATCAGATTGTTTTTGTTTGTTTTATTTTGGAATTGTATGAGTTTGTCATATATCTTGGATATAAGCCTTATTGAATATATGATTTGCAAGTATCTTTTCCCATCCAGTAGGTTGCTTTTTAATTTTTTGATAGAGTCCTTCATTGTGCAGAAGCTTCTAAGTTTAATGTAATCTCATTTGTTTATTTTTGCTTTCATTGCCATTGCTTTTGGAGTCAGATCCAAAAAAAATATTTGCCAACAGCAATGTTAAGGAGTTACTGCCTATGTTTTCTTCTAGGAGTTTTATGGTTTCTGGCCTTACATTTAAACCTGTAATCCATTTTGAGTTAATTTTTAAGTATGGTGTAAGATAGTGGTCTAGTTTCATTCTTTTGCATTTGGCTGTCCAATTTTCCCAATACCATTTATCGAATAGACTAGTCTTTCCCCATTTTATATTGTTACCTCTTTTATAATAGATTAATTGACCATATTTGTGTGGATTTGTTTCTGGGCTCATTATTTCTATTCCATTGATCTATCTGTCTGTTTTTATGCCAATACCATACTGTTTTGATTACTATAGCTTTGTAGTATAGTTTGAAATGAGGGAGCATGATACCTCCAGTCTTGCTCTTCTTTCTCAAAATTTCTTTGGCTATTTGGGGTCTTTTGTGCTCCCATACAAATTTTATAATTATTTGTTCTAGTTCTGTGAAAAATGCTATGTAATGCCCTTTTTTTGTCTTTTATTATAGTCTTTGTTTTAAAGTCTATTTTGTCTGATATAAGTATAGCTACCCCAGCTTTCTTTTAATTTCCATTTTCATGGAAAATCTTTTTCCTTTCCTTCACTTTTGGTCCATGTGTGTCCTTAGATCTGAAATGAGTCTCTTGTAGGCAACATATAGATGAGTCTTGTTTTTTTTATCCATTCAACCACTATTTGTGTTTTGATTGGAGAATTTAGTCCATTTACACTTAAAGTAATTATTGATAGGTATGTACTTATTGCCACTCGTTAATTGTTTTATGGCTGTTTTGTAGTTCCTCTCTGCTCCTTTTTTCTCTTGCTCCTTTCCCCTATGGTTTGATGAATTTCCTTACTGTTATGTTTAGATTCCTTTCTCATCTTTTGTGTATCTCTGTAGGTTTTGCATTGTGGTTACCATGAGGTTCACATATGACTAGCTAGCTAGCTAGCTAGCTATATCATCTGTCTATCTATCATCTATCTATTTATCATCTGTCATCTATCACAGTCTATTTTTAGTTGGTAGCAACTTAAATTTGTATTCTGAAAACTCTACATCTTTACTTCTTCCTCATGCTTTATGTTTTTGATACATATCTTTTTATTTTGTGTATCACTTAACTAATTATCATAGTTATAGTTAATTTTTACTACTTTTGTCTTTTAACCTTCATACTAGCTTTATAAGTGGTTAATCTACTACCCTTACTATATATTTGCCTTTACCAGTGAGATTTTTTTACTTTCATATGCTTTCTTATTATTGGTTAGTGCCTTTCTTTTCAGCTTGAAGAAGAGCCTTTGGCATTTCTTGTAGGGCTCATTTAGTGGCGATGAACTCTTACAGCTTTTACTTGCCTGAAAAACTTCTTATCTCTCTTTCAATTCTGAATGATAGCCTTGCTGGGTACAGTATTCTTAGTTGAAAGTTCTTTACTTCAGCACTTTGAATATAGCATGCCACTCTCTTCTGACCTGCAGAATTTCTGCTGAAAAATCAGCTGATAGTTTTATGGGGGTCTGCTTGTACATAGTAAGTTGGTTTTTTTCTTGCCACTTTAAAAATTCTCTCTTTATCTGTAAATTTTGATATTTTAATTATAACATGTCTTTGTGTGGATCTCTTTGGGTTCATCTTATTTGGAACTTTCTTGCTTCCTGGATATCTGCTTCCTTTCCCAGGTTGCAAAGTTTTCAGCCATTATTTCTTCAAGTGAGTTTTTGGTCCCTTTCTCTTTTTCTTCTTCTGGGAATGTTATTCTGCTTGGTGTTGTCCCATAGGTCTCTTAAACTATCTCTGCTTTTAAGATTTTTTTTCTTTTGACTTTTCTATTTGGGTGACTTCCACTTCCCTGTCTTCTAGGTTGCTTATTTGTTTTTTTACTTATCTAGTCTGGAACCCCTCTAGTGGATTTATCGGTTCACTTATATTTTTCAGCTCTGTGTCTTCTGTTTTGTATTTTCTTATATTTTGTATCACTTCGTTGCAGTTTTTAATGTGTTCATCCATTTTCCTCTGAGTTCGGTGAACATCTTTATGACCATAACTTTGAACTCTTTTTCTGATAGATTACTTATCTCCATTAAGACCTTTCTCTGATATCTCATCTTATTCTTTCATTTGGAATATATTCATCTGTTTCCTCATTTTGCTTGACTCTCTGTGTTTCCATGTATTAGGTAAAACAGCTACCTCTCCCAGTCTTGAAGGAGTGGTCTTATGTAGGAGGTGAAACTTTTTGTTCAACCTTGTCCTATCTCTTGGTTATCTCTTGAATCTTTGTAATTGTCTAAGTAGCCTGATTTACTCTTGGCAGGCTCCAGTTGTTGAGGGTGTGCCAGGATTTGTCAATGCTCCAAAAGGAGTGATCTTTGTCAGCTGATTGAATTCAGGCTGAAAGATTCAGGCTGATTGAAAACCAGATCCTCAGGCAGCAGCTTTTAAAGTATGCAGAAATATACAGTCCTGTGGTACTGTAACCATAGACCCTGGTGACTTCCACTTCAGGAGATCAGAAGATATCCCCTGGATGACACTTGTAAGAATTGAAGCTTCAGATAAGTGTATAAGCTCATTTCTGGGAAGTACCAACAAGCCGTGATGAGGCCAACAGAAGGCACACAGATGGTTCTCTACCTGTGTTCCCCCTGAGAGTGCCTCAGTAGCCTTTAGATGTGTGGTAAATCTGAATTCTGTCCCTTAGGTTGAAGCTCCAGGACATTTAAATGAGCCTTTTCACATACAGACTGGGGGTATGTTTAAGTTGCTGTCTGTGCAAACCATAAGAGACTCTTAATCAAAGGAAACAAACTGAGGGTTGCTGGAGGGGAGAGGGTGAGGGGATGAGGTAACTTGGTGACAGGCATTAAGGAGGGCATGTGATGTAATGAGTACTGGGTGTTATATACAACTGATGAATCACTGAGCTCTACCTCTGAAACTAATAATACACTATATGTTAATTAATTGAATTTAAATTAAAAAAAGTTGCAGTCTGTGTTATGCCCTAGGTGTGGTATCCTGTTGTTCTGATTGTTACAATCCTGTGGGGCCCAGGAGCACAATCCCCTCTGGCCACCAGAGCCAGGCAATTAAGAGGTATCCCCTGTGTGGACTGTGCTCACCCAATGGCTTTAGTGAAGCTGCAGGAGAGTGTTGGGGGTGGGGCACAGCCTGTGGCTTTAGGGAGGCTAGGAAAGAGTGTTGGAAGTAAGGCCTGCCGGTAGTTTTAGCAATATCCAAGAAGAATGCTGGGGGAAGGGCACACCCATGGCTTTACTGAGACTGGAGAAAAGTGTTTAGAGTGAGGCATACCCTCAGCTTTAACAAGGTTGTGTCTGCACATGCTCATGTGCTCTAGCAAGGTAAAGGGAGAGTACAAAAAAATGGCACTCTTCAGCACCTCCACCTGAGGAAAATCCCAACTAATTTCTCCCTGTCCAGCAGATGCTTTAAGATTAGCAACTGAATCTCCTTCACATATAATCCAATTGCCTCTCAAACTGCTGTCTCTGTACTGGTTCCTGGGACAAGTGAGTCCATGTGTGAGCCCCTCAAAAGGAGTATCTCAGATTCCTACAGCCCTGTAGGTCCCCTGGATGTAAGCCTAATTGGTTTCCAAAGCTAGATGTTTTTGAGGCCTCATCTCTCTGGTGCAGGTCCCAAGGATTGGGATGCCTAATGTAAGGTACAAACCTCTTGCTCCTCAGGGAGAGGCTCCAGGCCATGAGATCCTTCCCTATTGTGTGTTACCATGCCAGGGGTGGGATTTTGGATGAGATTACATCTCTCCCTCTCCTATCCATCTTGATACCTTTTATACCTTGTTTTGGAAGAATCTGTTCAACTAGTTTTCAGGTTTTTTCCAGCAGGAATTATTCTATATGTAGTTGTAGATTTGGTATGTCCATGGGAGGAGATAAGTTCAGGGTCATTTTGGACTATCCAAAGGGACCTCTTTTAAATCACCTAAAAACTTATACAAGCTAACTTATGTTAATGCTGATAAGGAGTTATTGTGGTTTGCCTTCCATGGATATTTGCATTTTAGTGCATGTGACCCACACTGTCTTATCCCAAAAGAATAACTCTAATGGTGGAATTTCAGGAATTCTGTTAGGTTAGAGATGGGGACTACCTTTAGTTTGAGGAGCATCCTAATACTCCATATACCATAGCATTTAGGCTGTCACAGACTCCAGCTATAAATGAAGCCTGTTCATATCATGTAAACAAAACCTTTAAGGGGACAGTGTCATGGGACTCCCTTAAAAGTCAGCCAGCAGAAAAACAATCAGGGGGAGTGATTAATTTTATGTGTCAACTGGACTGGGCCATGGGGTGCCCAGACATTTGGACAAACATTATTCTGGGTGTGTCTGTGAGGATGTCTCTGGATGTGACTAATATTTGAATGGGCAGACTGAGTAAAGCAAATTGCCCTCCCATATGTGGGTAAGTCTCACCCAATCAGCTGAAGATCTGAATACAACAAAAAGATGGAGTAAGAGAGAACTCCTCCAGGCTGACAGTTGAGCTGGGACATTGGTCTTTTCCAGCCATCAGATTCAGACTGAAACATTGGCCTTTCTTGGGTCTTGAGCCCATCAGCTTTCAGACTGGAACTTACACCATTGACTACCTTGGTTCTTAGGCTTTTGGCCTCAGACTGGAACTGTACATTGGCTTTCCTGGATCTCCAGCTTATTGACTACAGATCTTGGGGCTTTCTAGCCTCCATAAATGCATGAGCCAATTCCTTTATAAAAATAGGTTTTGTTTCTCTTGAGAGCCCTGTCGAATACAGAGAATTTACTCTTTTCTCAAAAAATGGTAGGACTATGTATAATTAGAAGAATTCAGTAAAAATATTTTTTCAGGTTTTCCTACTTGCCATAGTTATTTCAACTTCAGATTGAATTGACTAATCAATTTAGGGAAATACTAATTTGGTCAAATAGCTGATTTGTTACACTGCAACAATCAACAAATTCAGGCAAGCTAGTTATTTTAATCAAATCACTATTCATCTTAGTTCTTATTAACTAACTCAAACCTTTCTCAGCTGGCCAGGACAATAAAAACCAGCCAAGGAAGTAGTTTAAATTACTCTATCCTATGTAGGAACTCTATGAGCTACTTAAGAGGTATAATAAAACTTCATCAGGGAGGCACAAAGGGCAAGCTTTGGCTGATATGACTGAATCAAGCAAAGCAGTCACAGTGGTTTGTCAATCTATGACTATATCTCATCCAACAATAAGTAAGTTTAGTTCATCTTTCATTTTGATTCATTTTGAATTATTTGATCACTTTGGCTGAATGAACCAACCAATCCCATAACTTCATAAAGACACACACTTAGAATGGGCTGCATGTTTCAAATCTAATTAATAAAAAAACATAGACATAGGTAGCACATATGTAAGGGGTCTATGAACCCCTAAGATAGTCAAGGGAAACTATAACATGATTGAGCCAAATGGTGTAACAAGTGTAATCTGGTTCCTTCAGTTGTCCAAATGGGAAAAGACCCTGCTGAATAGAATCTATACAGGAAGATAGTATTACACAATCAGGCTGGTTTGTTGGTCATTTCACTGCCAGTATAAAACCAAATATTCAAAGCAACATATCAGAAAAAGTAATAAAAGAGAAAAATGGTTACAACTTCCTACCTGATCTCAAAAGATTTTATTCATAAGAAGAGAATCCCATATCCTGAAGAAACATTAATTCGATTCATGTTCTATTCCTTTGAGGATTACGGTATAAATTATTTCCCCATTGCCTGGCTCCTGCCCTGAATAAATTTCAAAGACTTATTTTCGTCAAAGAAAAGCAAATTAAGATTTTTGCTTCTCCCTCAAAAGCTAACCACGTCACTGAAGTCCACAATGGTGTCAGAATATAAGTGGGATACTGTACGTAGGCTGTAAAAGACCAAACCAAACCAAAACAAAAACACCACATTTTTCCAGGGTTTTGGGGTTACGTGAATAAAAGCTATTTCGAGTATAATATAGACAAAAAATTCAGAGGCAGAGTGTGCAAATGCAGTCCTGCAATTTTCTACTTTGAGGAGTCATGTGGTTAATGTTTAAACCCAGGCTGACCCCTCCCTGCCATCCTGCATTCTATCCAGCTGCATCCTGAAGGGAGAATGGTACACTACACTATAGTGCACTTTTTTTTTTGTTATGTTACAGATGTAGTGAAAAGAAGGGACACATGCATCCCAATGTTCATAGCAGTAATGTCCACAATAGCCAAACTGTGGAAGGAGCCGAGATGCCCTTCAATAGGTGAATGGATAAAGAAGATGTGGTCCATAAATATATAGTGCACTCGTTTTCAAACTGTGGGTTACAGCCCATTAGTGAATTGTGAAATAAACGAGTGGGATAAAACTCACCTATTTTTCCTTTTCTTTCTTTTTTTGGTGAAACAAAATAGGGTAGAAAATATTAGAGTGCATTGCCCACAGTATTGGTAGTATTATTTTACGATTTGTGTGTGTGTGTGTGTGTGTGTGTGTTTTGTGATCATAGTGTGTGTGTGTGTGTGTGTGTGTGTGTGTATCTATTGTGTATGGGTCATGTATGTGTGTTTTTACTGGGTCATATGTGAAATATATTTCTTACTAAGACCTGTGGTCAAAAAAGTTTGAAAGATACTACATTAATGGGAAAAGCATGCATTTTAACAGTTACACAAATCTGGTTTCCAGAAGTATACCCAGCGTTGGAGGTGGGAGGAAGATTGGTAGGAGTGATCCTCCCAGGCAGGGAGAGAAATTATTTCTCTGACATGTTTAGAAGTGCCAGTTTATGTTAATCATAAAAAAGAACTACTAAAGTCAGTATTATTGTTTTAAAATTCTTTACTGATGATGTACTTCCTTGTTTCCTGCACCCGTGATCTTTGTGCCTGATACATAGTAGGTACACATCAAACATTTTTGAGTAAATAAAGCTAAGATTTCTTTGGGACTTTTTACCTGTTATGTCATAATTTGGGCTTATATTGACATGGTGGTCAACACAGACTTCCAGTCTTTTTTGATGTGAATCTCTAGAAAGTCTTCACTTAGTTTGCCTTTGTTGACTCAATTTTTGAATATATATAACGGAACACTACATCAAAAACTAATGATGTACTGTATGGTGACTAACATAACATAATAAAATTAAATTAAATAAAAAATTATTGTTTGTTAATCGGTGAACCAACTTCAATAAAGCTGTCTATAAATGAAAAAAGAAAAGAATCTTCTTTAATCTGGCTCTGTTGATTTGGGATACTTGTTGTATCTTATTGAGTAATTTGAATCTTAATTCTGTCTTAGCTTTCTTTCCCAGCTTTATGAACTCTGGAACAAAAAATAAACCAACACCAATAGCAAAAATAAGTAAAATAAAATAAAAGCAAACAATCAATTTAAAAAACTCTAACTAAAATGACAACAGAATGCCCTTTATATATCTTCATCCAAACTTGACTCAGACTATTTAAAGACAAGTAATGTCGAATAATGTGCTGCAAAAATCATATGCATTTTATTTTTAATTTTATTTTATTATGTTATGTTAATCACCATACCTTACATCATTAGTTTTTGCTGTAGTGTTCCATGATTCATTGTTTGCGTATAACACCCAGTGCATTTTAAACCTAGTATTCAGACATTTTGCATTTAGTTCACTAATTTCAGATTGATAATTCTATTGGCTGACTACAAAGTGGATTCTCAAGGATTCAAGATGGTACCCTTTGCCCTATCTGGATGACCTCCAAATGTGCACCTTCAGTTAAAAAGGGCATGCCTGATTAGCACAGTTAACTTCCCCACTAAGCAATCAACCCTAAGCTCTACTTATGGGGATCAAAAGGGCAAAAACATGGTCGATGGATGACAAAGTGAGTCCTGAGGTTGCTGACTTAGGGAAAAAATTGCTGAGAATATCGCCAGAGGTATAAGAGTAAAGTGATTTTTATTTTATTTTATTTTTTAAAAGATTTTATTCATTTGAGACACAGATACAGAAAGAGAGAGAGAGCATGAGCAGGGCGAGAGGGAGAAGCAGGCTCCCTGCTCAGCAGGGAGCCTGATGCAGGGCTCAATCCCAGGACCCTGGGATCATGACCTGAGCCGAAGGCAGACGCTCAATGACTGAGCCACCCAGGTGCCCCAAGAGTAAACTGATTTTTAAATACTAAGATTCCCATGTCATACAATTCAGAACTCACACAGAGTTCTCTTCTAGATAAGTTTATCTTCTCAGCTTGCCGATTTCTGTTCTGTTCAAAGTTTCAGTTTAAGAAACCTTATAGCCATTGTTCCATCTTGTCCTTTCTTCCTTCACATCTGATCCAAGGAAAAGTTCTTTCTTTTAAGTCAGCCATAACTAGGTTCAAATTCTGCCTCTGCCTTTTACTAGCACATTTTTCTCAACAGTAAAATATCTTGTAGTAAGTACTCAAAAATTGTTTATCTCTTTTTTCATCTTCCTTTACAATAGCTTTCTAATTTGCTTCATTGCTACCACTACCATTAATCACTTCATACTCAATATACTGAAATAAATTCCTAGATCAATGGGATGTTAACCTTTTATTGCCCCAACATAATGGGGATATGACAGGTTCTTATCAGCTTATCAGTAAAATGGTTCCCCATTCTAGTGATTATCCTCTGGACTTGTATGGGGGAAAGGAATTTATCAGAATCTAAAGGAGCTGTATTTTGAAGCAAACAAAAGAAGAAATGTATGAACAAAGAAAAAACAACAAGCCCCCCAAGATTCTGATTCACTTCTGTGGGCAGCTGTCCATATGTCACATAGAATCACTATCAACTTTCCTAACTCCAAGATCCTCCAAGATTCGGTTCTATCTACCATATAACAACAGGTGATAATAACTGACACTCACAGAGAACTTTACATTTTTAAGACTCTTTCACATATATCTTTAATTCCCCTCTAACGCACCATACAGTAGGTATTGATATCCCTATTCCACCTATGAGGAAATGGGCTTAGAAGTGTTAGATAACTTGATAGAGCTGGCATAGAGAGTATGGGGCAAAACAGAATTTAAACCTAGGTCAGTCTGGTCACAAAATACATAGCCTGGGTCCTGTTTGCTGTTGGCCCTCTCTGGTTCCCAGTACTTTCCTCCTTTTCTGGTCTTTAGCTTCTGGGCTCGTGAGCTTGATTCATACCTTTAATTAACACATTTACTTCTCAGATTGCATTGGTTGATTTGGGGCCCTGATCTGACATGGCTCTAGTTTCTCTTCAGGTCCCTGTATTATGCCACTGCCCATAAGACCCAGGTCAGACTGTTCCTTGAGACTTAGGAACGCCCTTGGTCCTCTCTTCTGTCACTTCAAGTCCTCCATCCTTCAAGGCCTCACTGGATTCCTAGTCACCAAAAGGCCTTCTCTGAACAATTCAATTCAGTATTTCTCCCTTGTCTGCCTACATTAAGCATTCATTTGTACTGCATAAATGAGCATTTTGTCATAAACTGTCTTTTCTAATAATTGCCCCATGGGAATTCCTAGTCTGTTCACTGGGTTGTAGATTCTTTGTTGGCAAGGACTATATCTCATATATTATTGTACCCCTTATAATGTTTGATATCATGCTAGATGCTCATACATACTTATGGAATTGAGTGGTTTCAAGTGAGACAACTTTGATGAAAATAAAATGGAAATGACCACGTATTCTGAAATGCTCCTCAAACACGAGAACCTCCATGGGAATCTTAAGGATTTTAGAGCCTGTCCAGAGATTCTTTTGTTTTTTGTTTTTGTTTTTGTTGTTTTTTTGTTTGGTTTAACTGCATTCATTGCATGTCATCTTGACAGACTTTGAGATGAAGTTTGCTGCTGAAGCAGAGCCCAAGGAGGGCTCACTAAATTTATGATACAATGAATGTCATTTTCTAATTTTTCCATGACCTTTATAAAAGCTTGTATTGAGATCATCTTAAAGCCCTTCCAATCTCCAAGATATTTAAAGACCATTAGTACCTGTCCTCTTCAATTCCATGCTTCTTATCCTCTCAGTGCTTATCACAGCGGGAGATACATAGCAGGCACTCGATAAAGTGTGTGGAATGATTTTTTTTTTACCTTTTGCTATGAAAGGCAGTAGAGGTGAGTGACTAAAAGCATACTTCTGGAGCCAGACTGCCTGGGCTCCAGCTCCGGCACTTATTAACAACTTTAGGAAAGTCACTCGAATTTGTCTGTTTCCTCACCTATAAAATAGGAATAGTAATAATAACCACGTCCCAGGGTTTTTGTGTGTATTAGCTACAATCAATCTATCTAATAAAATTCACATAATAAATCTAGTGCCTGGAACATAGCAAGTGTTTGTTGTCACAAGCATTCTCCTTTTCTCTGCAGTCAATATCTCTATTTTATTTCACTGTTGTCCAGTGCTTCTTCTGTATCACATATAACTTATTAAAAAATGCAACCAGTGTTTATATATAGTGTTTTCTAATTGTGTCCCATGTGGACTCTCTCTTACTGAGATATTTCCTCAGTGTGCTGAATCCTTAATATCTGTAATTACTTTAGAATCAACTGCTGAAATGCACCCTCATATGTGTGAGCAGTGTGAATGTGCAGCTATTAGGAAAACAGTACGGAAAAAGTAATAAAGTTGAATCAATTTGCATTATTCATGCATCATCCTTAATGTCTTTAAACAGTTCCATTTATTGGGTTTAGTAAACTCAGAGCAAGGTTGATATGTTGCCTGGATATTTTAGCGATTTTTCAACTTTAAACTAACTGTTCTCTAAATCTTTTCTGTAGCTGCTGTTGAGGCCAGTCTAATACATTCCTTGATGGGTTTCAGACTAAATCATTTTCTTGACCGAAGAACCCAGAGTCCTATATTTAAAAACAGATTTTCTTTTCTTTTTTTTGAGTGAGGTGTTTGATAGATACTATATATGTATTCACACTGCATCCTCCCTCCCAGTCTTGAAGAGTTAATATGATACTTTTTCTCTTGCTTTTCCTTGCGATGTCCTTAATAGAAATCTAAATGATCCTGTGTGCTGGAAGGCAAAAATGCATGCTTTAACCACTGTTCACACCTCTTTCGTTACTCTAACAAGCCCTATTGTGGCAATGCGGATGGCAGATGATGTTACAGAGTGCAACTTCTGGCTTTCTGAAGAAAGAATAAAGGGATTTGGCCCTGTAATTATATTTTACTACTTGAGCATTAAAATTCCTTTTGGAATGGGATTGGGAATGAGACTAGATAATTCAAGGAAATATAGGGAAGCATAGCATAGTTGTTAAGCTTATGTGCTTTGGAGCCAGTCTGCCTGGAGAAACCCTGGCTCTGTTGTTACCTGTGTGGCCTTTGGCAAATTACTTAACCTCTTTGTGCTTCAGTTCTATATCTGTAAAGAAGTTAATAAATGTAAAGCATTTGCAGGAGTACCTGGCACATAGTAAGTGTGCAGTAAATGGTTCTATTATTGCTCATGGGTAATATATGGAGCTTTGTTGATGATAGAGAGTTGTATTTAGAGAACTTTCCAAGGAAGCTTCTAGCAAGCTCTTAGTTCTAATCTGGTGCTGGATTAGAATTTACCTATAGCATAATCTTGTTGTGCTATCCCTATGCAATTGGAGAATCCAATTTCTTAATAGAATGTGGTGGTTAAGATGAGCCTGCGGAGTACTACTTCTCTCTGGATATTTTTTTTTCTTGTCCACCCTCACAAGGCTATATAGTTGGCATAGGCTGACTTTGGAAATGTGCTCTGAAAATCTCACTATACCTGTAAGCAGGAGTGATAGTATAGTAAGTGAAAACAGCATGGATTTGACTTCCATTTCTAGCAGTATCACATACTACATACTCTGGAAACTCTCACCCCACTCCCAGCTACAAGACATCAGAGATACTGGATAAAGTTAACTTATTCATTCACCAAGTATGTTTTTAAATAAGAGATTTATTGACATGTAATTTATATACTATACAATTCACTCATTTAAAGTGTGCCAGTAAATATTTTTTAGTATACTCACAGATGTATGCAGTCTTTACCACAGTCAATTTTAGAATATTTTCATGACCTCAAAAAGAAATCCTGTACCCGTTAGCTATTGAACACCTTTCCTATGTGCCAGGAAGTGTTCTAGGTACTGCAAAAAGAAGTAAGCTAAACAGGCACAAATTCCTGATCTTGTGGAGTTTACATTCTGGTGAATGGAACAAACATAGTTTTCAAGGCATGGTTGAGTTTTCAAGACAGAAAGATACTTCCAGGGGCCAAGCACAATGAGGAAACTGTAAACTAGAGTGGTACCCATGAGTTAATACTGTAGTTCCCCTGAGTATGTTGGGAGTTTGGATATTAATGACCAAGGTTTTTGTTCTAACACCTACACACAGTATAAGATTTGAGACCAAGACTTCCATGTAAAACTGGGTCTCTCAAAGTGCTTTATGTGCAGTGAAAGAGTGCACTTGGAAAACTCTTCTTCACAGGGGAGGATGGCAAGGGAGTTTGTTTCAGGCTGCATTCCTGGCAGAGAAAAATGTCTTTCCTGATGATGTGTAATCATGGGCCTGCCCTCATGTGGCTTTGGAGTTTGAATTTAAACTCCTTGCATAGTCCAGAAATATACAGTAACATAAAAACAGTAACATAAAAGTGCTGGCATTTGCTGCCAGTTGTTCCATGGAAAAATTCTGCCATCATCCAAATACCAGCCAGCAGAAATAAGGACAGGGAGAGAAGGTCTTGTAGTGACTAGACCTACAGTAGATATTTTGAATCATGAGATAAAAGCCTAACATTGAAGGTCATTGAACACTACATCTAAAATTAATGATGTACTGTACAGTGACTAACTGAACATTAATAATAATAATAATAATAATAATAATAAAAACCTAACATTGAGAATTATGAACAATGAGATAGATCTGGGATCTGGGTTCTTGATGATAATGGAGTCACCATACTGGCCCTTGATTTTCTACATTAACATAAGAGAGAAATACACTTCCATTTTGTTTACATTATTTTTTGCTATTTGCAGCTGAATCTAATACCAGTTAATACACATAGTGTGAATAAAATAAAGGCATTTTCAAATAAACAGCAACTTAGAGTTTACCTCTAAAAGACCATCACTGACAGAGCTACTAAAGGATGTACTTCAGGAAGAAGAAAATTAACTGAGAGGGAAGGCATGAGAAGCAAAACAGTTTTTTTTTAACAAATTAGTATATATGTGAATAAGTCAAAAGTAACATCAATGACAAAAAACAATTATAAGGGTTTTGATGGAGTATAGATTTTTAAGTTAGAGAATAGGGATCAAATCCAAGCTTGGCCATTTACCTTCTTTGGGACCAAAGACAAATTACTTAACTTCCCTGAGCCTCAGTTTCCCCATTTGTAAATTGGAAGAAGTACAATAATATCTATATAACATAGTAACTTAAATATTGTAAATAATTTATGTAAGACTCTTGATATGCTGCTCAATGCATGCACTTAAAGTATGGCAAATTATAATATGAACAATTATAGAGACAACAAAATGTTTGCTAGTAATCACAAATGACATTGGAGATGGCTGGTACTTTGCCTGGGTAATGGCCATTTGACCAGTTCCCCAAATATCTCACAGGGTAGCAATTAGTACCCTGGGTTTTGTACTTTGGTTTGAGACCTAGCCTTCAGCCTGTTTGCTTAAACATCTGGTATTGTCAGCATATTTGGAATAGATCTGTCACTTAGAGGCAGATGCATACTAACTATTCTCACAAGAGTGATGTATAAAACTAGAATCTCAGTGTATTAATGAATGATGAACAACATGATTGTTACACAGACCAAAAAAACTTGTTTTGGCATGACCAGAAATTCTTGCCTTCGGTACAATCTACATGGGAAACCAAATCATGATCAGAGTATCAGTGTATTAAATCACAATAAGAAATAAATTTCACAGGAACTGGAATATATAAAGTCTTTATGACCAACATACCCTTTCCTTCTAGACAGATGGATATGGGAAATCAAGTCAAAATTGTGGGACCTTTAGGAAGTCATTAGCCATGAAACTTGATGAGCTTTTAATCAGGTTAAAGCTAGTTAGATGAAATGAATATTTAGTGGCATAAAACTAAGACTGATAAATCTCAGATAAAGGAGGTCTTGCAATGGGAATAACATACTTGATTTCCATTGTCTCAAACTTTCTATGGTTATTAACACAATAGAGATGGAGAATCTTGCTAATGGAATCAGAATGCCAAATCCTTTGGCTAAGATATTTTTCCCCTGGACAGTGCTTGGCTGGGCACTGTCCAAGGTCAATATTTGTTCATGGACTATATTTTTCTTATGTCTCTGTGCTCAATTCCCCCTTCTCATAGCACACATTTTTCCTTTAGCTATATTAATAAAGTTAATCAGGTTGCAGTCTAATTCTGCTGGCCTACAAAAATTCAGTTTGTTGAAAATGATTTTGCCTATTCTTCTCATTTATTATGTGTTTTCCTAATAATCCTGAAGACAATCTTATTGCCCCCATTTTTAAGTACTTGTGTATATATGTGGGGCTGGGGTAGTTTATTGTAGGCTCCTACATGAAGTCAGTATTACTGATCTGCCACTGATTATTTGATTAAGAAGCATTTGGGCTTAGCCTCATCACTGTGGAAAATAAACATGGCATATATGTTGTTCTCCCAATAGTGGGGAATGGATTTGCACTGAGTCATCCACACATTTGTATACAAATTTCTAGTGGCTGAATTATAGAGTATGCATGGTACTTCAGCAGCCCAGACCAGTGGGGAAAGAGAAGTTTGGGATGTGGCAGTGTCAAGGCCACATTTGAATGATGAATGATGCACCTGTAATACTGCATTTTGGGAGGGGACCCAAAGTCCAAAGTGAACTGGTTTGGTGGAATTTAGCTCCCTTGGTGGTCAGCGTTTACATCCAAGGATGATCTCATTGGTGGAATTTGGCATTAGTGTAGGACAACTACAGTCATTCAGAAGACAGTGCTGTTTTAAAAATCGTTCAGATTTGAAACAGGTTTCCAGGCTCTATCTGAAAGTACAAAGACAAAATTCAGCCCCTAAGTATGAGAAGTTGGGCAATTGCTCAACAGGGAATCAGGATCCCAGCCACATGGGGCTGAGGTTAACACAGTATCTACAAAGTATTATTTAACACCCACCTGCCCATTCCAGAAGCAGAAAGACTAGATGACTTGAAGATAACACTTAAAACTTATATGCCATGATCTTCTAAGAATTTAGAGCATAGAGTTAGGGATGGGGGTTGACATGCCCAAATTTATTCAGTACTTCTGATAAGATGAACTCCCTAATAAAAATGGAGTTATAGAGAGAAAATTATTACTTTCTGAGAGTATTTTTAAGAAGTTTTTTGGATCCAAATAATCTACGATGGAATTCAAAAAGTATGGATGAGCTTCAGGCGACAATGATGAAAAATAAGAATTGTGTATATAATCTTATATATAGCATATATATAAGATATAACTTATATAAGATATATATATAATATAACTTCTCTCACTATAGATTTTTGGCTTCTGTGATGAGAGGAAATACAGGTTTTGAGTGGTTAAAAAAAGGTTGCATATGTCTGGAATTGGTTTGGGGAGCTGGTATCTCCATGGCTACAAGAGTATCCAGCAGCAGAAGGCTAATAGTGAAAGGACAGGCTGAGATTTTTTTCCTTTCCAAATATATTTCTTGAACTAAATCTAAATTGATCAAAGGCATTTTTGAACAAAATCCTTTTCAGATACTTTGATTATTATTTCTCTTTATTTAAAAATCATGAATTCAACTATGAGTTCTGTGTTTAATGACTACTAAACCAATATTTCTACTCTCCCTCTACTTCTTTTAAATCCCCCAAATATTTCTACTGATCAATGGATATATCCAATTGGATGTCATATGGGGCCCTCAAATTTGGCAGATATAAAAATGAACTCACCACCTTCCCCCTTTCCCTTACTGTATTTCCCATTTTTGCATATTGTATTAATGATTCACAGGCTCAGACCATCAGAGTTTAAAGTTTTTCTTCGATTACATAGCTGATAAATGGCACAGTTAGGACTAGAATCCAGATCTTCTGATTTCAATCTTGTATATTGTAGTGGATTGGGCCAGGTGTCAAATGATCAAACCCTTGAGTCTGATAATCAAGGCCCTTTACACTTCAGCCCTGAATCTACCTTTCCAACCTCACTGCCCAACACTTCTTCTCATGTTCTCTTTGCCTAATAATGCCATGCTTATTTTAGTTTGACAAGCATGCCTGGATATTTTTGTTCCCATGACTTTGTTCACACAGTTCAGTTTACTTGGCAGGTCTTCCCTAATGCCCACATCCAATCTTGTCAGATCTTCATAGACTAGCACAAAAATAATCTTCTGCCAACTCTTTCTAATTCATCTCAGTTAGAAGTGCCCTCTCCCTCCAATAAATGACTGTAGCAACTTATCTATATGTCATTCATCATGCTTATTACTATTTACCTTGTGTTGTTTACCTTGTTTGGTTGGTTTATCATTTATTGAGTGTCCATCATTTGCCATTTCTATTTGAAATGTAGGGATACCTCAGTGAACAAGTTGGCCAATGTCACTGGCCTCATGAGATTCATTGTCTAGTCACAGAAGAAAGACAAGTTAAAAAGCAATGGCCATAGGGTCTAGAGTCACAGTCTTAGAGTGAAGAGCAGGTGCTATTGGATCCTAGAGAAGTGCACCTTACCCAGACTTGGAATGGTAGAGACAATCAGGAAAGCCTTCTTGGAGGACTTGACACTGTAACTTCTTCAGGGCAAAGTCCTTGCTTGAACCCTCCAGCCCTCTTCTGTGTACTGAGTAGGCTCTCTCTGGCATTGTTGTATTTCCTTTCTGGAGCTACTCTCTTATTTAAATGTAGTCAGTTATACTTCATTCTTTTCTTGATATTGGGAGTGCAGTTATAATTACTCCTCAACAGTGAATATCTAATGATAGATTGAAGATCTGAGTTAAGGTCTTTCCTAAAGACCCCCTTTCACATGTGTCCCCATTCACATGTGTCCTAATATTAAATGGCAATGCAGATGACCACATGCTCACTGGAAAACAAATTCATATAACAGATAAGCCTTGCAGAGCAGCCTATTTTCCCTTTGTGGCAGTTATCATGGTTTGTCATTATGTATGCGTATAATTATTTCATAGACATCCATCTTCTATACAAGATCAAAAACTCCATGAGGGAAGGTATTACTTCTGTGTTGCTCAGATTTGTATCCTCGGGGTCTAGCACAGTGCATGGTACTTAGTAGCCACCCAATAAATATTTGTTGAATGAATGAATGAATTGCTTAAACAGCCAAAATTTGATACAATTTCTTAACCACTTACTTTAAAGGATTGCTTTGTTGATAGATATTGGAACAAAAAACGATGAGTGATGAGAAAGTCTTTATATTATAGGTTCTCTTTTTTTTAAAGGGAGAAACATTGTGTTTTGCCGTAAAAAGGCAAGAGACATACAGATATACATGTGTATTCATGGCCTCCTAATGGGTCTCCCTGCTTCTACCCCTATTCCTCTAGGGTCTATTCTCAGCATAGCAGCCAGAATGATCCTTTTAAAAATGTAAACTAAATCACGTTACTTCTAAAACCATCTATACACTCAAGTTAAGGCCAAACTCCTTACCATGACCTACAAAACCTTCCATGAATCTGCCCTGCCTTCCTCTCCTTCTCTTGCTTATTCTACTCTAGCCACACTGGCTTTGTTTCTGTCTCTTGAACTTGCCATGTTCTTTCTCTTCTGAGGAACTTGGTACTTGCTCTTGCCTCTGGCTAGAGTATTCTTCCCTGGGTATTTTGCATGATTTGCTTCCTCCTCAAAGAGCCCTTCACTGGCCACCCTGTCCAATGTAAACCCCATCTGCCACTACATATATATATATATATTTTTACAAATATATATATAATTTACCTAGTTTCATTTTTATACCAATTATCATTATCTGAAATAATTTTATTTATTTGTTTACTTTTGAAGGGTCAGTCTCCTCTACTGTAATATAACCTCTATGAAGGTAGAGATTTTTGTCTGTTTTGCTCATTGTTGTATCTTCAGCACTTAGAGTCTGGAATAGAGTACACACTCCTTAAATAAAATATGCATCTCTTATTTATATTTATATTAATATTGAATTAATAACTATTTTATTGTTATCTACTTCAAAAGACTATAAGCTTTTAGGGGCAGGAACCATGCCTGTTTTCCTTCAGCATTTTAGCCCCAGTGTCTTGAAGTCTGCTTAGGATATAGTAGATGTTCAATAAGCATGCCTGAATTGAACATAGTCATACCCATAGAAATATAGATTAAATGGACCCCCAATTTATTTTTAACATTACATAGCCCTTTCTGAAATGATAAACACTCCAGAAAGCACCCAAAAATTGAAAGAAATTTTGTTTACAAACCTCTAATCCTTAACTAATGTGCAAATGTGATTCTTTCTTCTACGCCACCTTTGGTAACCTCTTTGATTTTTCCAACCTAAAACTAGTCATTTACCAAGTCAGACAGTTTGTATTTTTGGTTTCACCCACTCCTTTCCATGCCCACTGACATTCTCCTAATAAAGGCTCTCATTGCCTTTTGTCTTTTATAGAAAATTTTAAACATGTCTCCTTGCATCCTGTCTTTTCACCTCCTACCCATCCAACATAGGATGCCAGTTTAATCTTCTGAGAGTTCATATTTGGTCATATAATTTGTTCATTCAAAAAACTCTAGACCTACAAGGTGTATGTGGCCCTGTATAATTGAACCCTGTCTACCAAATTATGCATAGAATTCTCCTCCTCACATTCATAGCTCTCAGTGGTGTTCTACCAATCTAATTTTCCAGCTTTACTTTTTATTATCCATCCATGAACTCTACTATCCTTCAAAACTTAAGTACTTGCATATCTAGGACACATCCATGACTCTAGTTGTGCTGTTTCTCCTAACTCAAATGCCCTCTTTTTCATACTTGTTTGCTAAGATCCCGTGTGTTCAACCGTGTGTTAAATATCATCTCTTCCTTTCATGCCTTGCCTAAGGGAGATGTAAGACAAATACCTAAATAGATGGCTTTCATGGTAGGTAAACTAAGATGAGCTGAGTCTCACACCAAAATAAATCACAAAATAAATCTGGGATGCAGAGCTCTGTGAGGACATGGAATGTTTCTCTCTTGTTCTCCATTGCATGCCCAATTCATAGCAGTTTCTGGCACAGTAGGTACTAAATAAAAGTGTGATAAATAAATATTGAATGACCTAGAGAAGAAGAAGATCATATTCCATATCATATACTTCTTGAAGACAGGAATTTCTTTTCTAAATTTATGCTTGTGTCTCTTATAGCCCTACATAGTAGATGCTCAAGAACTATTTGTTAAATTTAATGGAAAACATAGTGTCCTATAAACTGTGTCATTACTTGAATACTGATTATCTTTGAACTCAGTTTGTACTGGGCCAGTGTCATTAACAAGATGTAGGTCTGGGGCAAAATGATGTATTGCTATTTTACTGACAGATTCAGGGAAGATGGAGTCAAAAGAGGCCAAACTGAGGGCTTCATGGAGTCAATTAAAATCTCTACATAAAGAAGATTGACTGGAAAACACTCAAAGGCCAAATAAACTTCTCAGGAAGATGATCAGTCCAATGAAGCATTAGTTTTTACTGTTTATCACCAGTGAATCATTTCAATCAGTTGTTTGTGAAGGGAGTTAGAACATCTTCACCTTGTGGTTTCTGGACCCTGTGACTTGGTCCAGCCATGTGAAACAATGAAGCAACAAAAAGAGTCCCATTGTGGAAGAGGTAAAAACTTAAATTGTGTTGACATTGGTGTTATTTGATGCCTTTCTTCACTTTTCTCTTTTTTATTCCTGTACATATGCACAGGGCTATGGTACTTATTCTTCTGTACCCCATGTTATGAAGTAGACTCTCTATGATTTGGGCCTTTCCCCATATATTCTTTCAAAATCCAAACTGACATAGTCCCAGGTTGTCAAAAACCAATGTGGAAAAAAAAATAAGTCAAGGTGTTAAGTGATTGCTTCTGTCTTCAAGTGTGACATCCTTGCATTTTAATGGGTTTTTAAAAGCAAAGCCTTTACCAAAAAAGAAAACCCTAATCAGAGGGGTTTTAAGTGCTAAGGCAGGGTAGGACAAACCAGGACACTTGAGTGTAGCCCATCTGACCCTGAGTCCCCTGAAAACCAAATGCAGTTACATTAGCCAAGACTCTCAGGGGAAGAATTGACATGCTCACTTGTTACTAGGTTATTTGGGGATATCTTTAAAGCACTTGGAACTCATCAAAGACAAGTACTATTACTTGGATCTAGAGGAGGTAGCTTGAAAGCAATAAAGTAGAAATACCACTTTATCCAGAAGGCGGTAAACATATGGAACCCATTACCTTAGGAAATGATTCAGGCTGAAAATAGAAAAAGGGTCAAGAAGGGCTGAGAGAAATTGGATTCTATATCCAAGGGGAACATACATATGTCATGGACCTTTCAACTTCTTAAGGGGATGCCATAGGTGACATCCTCATAAGGTTCATATTTGGCTTGATGATAGAATCAAGAATAGCATTTCTTATATTCTCATCTTAATTCTTTTGGAAGTGTCATTCCTTCTTTTTGTCTCCCTTTTAAAATCTACCCTCTTTTTCCCCCCTCTTTGCTCCTTCCCCTTCCAAATCCAGAAGCATTTCAAATATTTTCTCTCCCCATCAGTCCCAGAATTCTGAGCATCTAGAGCTGCACTGTCCAATACAGTAGCCAGTAGAGACACATGGCTACTTAAATTTAAATTTAATTAAAGTTAAATGAAATCAATATTTTAGTTCCTCAGTTGCACTAGAAAAATTTCAAGTGCTCACATGGTGCCATGTGACTAGTGGCTAAGCTATTATGGCTCAGATAAAGGATTTTTCTATTATTACAGAAAGTTTCACTAGACAACACTGAACTACATTTCCATTCCCCTCTCTCCCAAAGGTGTAGACATTCATAAATTTGACAACAGAAACATTTCTTAATGCATATTATCCAGGCACTGCGCTCAGATTTTTACATATATAATCTCATTTAATCCCTTCAACATTCTATGAGCTAGAAACTATTATCATCTTCATTTCATAGATGAGGAACCCAAGTCTCAGAGAGATTAAATAACTTGTCTGAAGCCACATAGCTAGTAACTGGCAGAGCTGGGCCTGGAACCCAAGCCTAATTTTAAAGCCCATGCTTTTAAACACTCAACTAGACTGCCTCCCATCAATTCCCTTCTTCCTCTCAAGTTCATGTTGTCATCATCCTTCTGAAATCACACAAGGAGGAGATGACATTGCTTGGAGAAACCCTAGCATCCATCATGTTTTGAGCCCCATAAAGTCAACTTGAACTTCCCCTTTCTTTCACCCATCACCCAGCTGTCCTTTCCTATTTACCTCCCCATCTCTCCTTTCCTATCCTGAAATATGCATATTATAAAAATGGTGTGCATTACTGATTCATTTCTTCTTCTTGTTTTTAAACATATAATGTATTATTTGTTTCAGAGATACAGATCTGTGATTCAACAGTCTTACACAATTCACAGTGCTCACCATAGTACATACCCTCCCCAGTGTCTATCACCCAGCCACCCCATCCCTCCCACCCCCCACCATTCCAGCAGCCCTCAGTTTGTTTTCTGAGATTAAGAATTCCTCATATCAGTGAGGTCATATGATACATGTCTTTCTCTGATTGACTTATTTCGCTCAGCATAATACCCTCCAGTTCCATCCACGTCATTGCAAATGGCAAGATTTCATTCCTTTTGATGGCTGCATAATATTCCATTGTATATATATACCACATCTTCTTTATCCATTCATCTGGTGATGCCCACCTTGGCTCTTTCCATAGTTTGGCTATTGTGGACATTGCTGCTATAAACATCGGGGTGCACATACCCCGTCGGATCCCTACATTTGTATCTTTGGGATAAATACTCAGTAGTGCAATTGCTGGATCGTATGGTAGCTCTATTGTCAACTGTTTGAGGAACCACCATACTGTTTTCCAGAGTGGCTGCACCAGCTTGCATTCCCACCAATAGTGTAGGAGGGTTCCCCTTTCTCCACATCCCCGCCAACATCTGTCGTTTCCTGACTTGTTAATTTTAGCCATTCTGACTGGTGTGAGGTGGTATCTCATTGAGGTTTTGATTTGGATTTCCCTGATGCCGAGCAATGCTGAGCACTTTTTCATGTGTCTGTTGGCCATTTGGATGTCTTCTTTGGAAAAATGTCTGATGCATTTCTTAAAGTAAACCACACCAACATTGCTGTAGGTCCAACTGCTTTTCCTTCAGATCTCACTGTGGACAAAGTTTGGAGAGAGGACAGGTAAAATAGAAGTCCTCCTGACAACAATCAGTGTCAGTGCTTTAGAAAAGAAAATGTGGTTATTTTGGAAGACTATTAAGAATTTTAACCTCCTCCTCCCCAAACCCAGCACAACTCTGAGATTTACTCAGTACCCTGTTTAAAACTCAGGCAAAAAGGTCAGTATTTGTCTTCATCATCTGTCTGCCTGTATTCATCTGTATATCTGTATTTTCAGTACATCTTCAAACATCCCATAATACTGCAAAACAGATATTTTACTCACAAATTTATCTCAAGTATTTCCTAAAATGGTGTGCTGTGGGATACTATTATGCAAGATGTTAAAATGTGTTCTATAGGGATCAAAGTCTTTAGTGATCAAATGTACTTGGGAACTACTGGATTAAAAATGCTAAGCAGATTTCTTTAAGGTGGGGCTTCTCAAAGTCTTGATGTAAATTGAGTTAAGCCACTTTCCTGCTCAAAACCATTTAATCCCTACCACAGTTTACAAGGCCCTACATGAGCTGGCCCCTGCCTTCCTTTTCAGTGTCCTCTGGTATCCCTCTCCCCCTTAACACTACCCTCTAGCATGTCAGCTTACTTGCTGTTCCTTGAACACACTAAACTCTTTCCTGCCTCAGGGCATTTCCAGTATTCACTGTTCTCTATGCCAACTCTTTCCCTTGCTATTCTAATGGGACTGCGTATAAATTTCAGATCAAATATCACTTCCTTGAAGAGCCCTTCCCTGTTGATTCTATCTAAAGTGGTTCCAACACATCCTCCTGCCATGCTCAATCACATCCCCCTGTTTTATTTAATTCAAAGCATTTATTATCTTACTATGATTTTCTCATTTATTTATTCATTGACTTGTATATTTTGTCTTTCCAACTAAGATATTAGCTCCAGGAGAGCAGGGACCACATTTGCCTTATTCACCATTCTGTCTCCAGATCCTGCAATAGTGCCTGAAACATTTGCTAAATTGAAATTGTAAATAATGATTGAAATGGTAAATAATGGAAATTATTAAAATTGATTGAAATTATAAATAATGTCCACATATGTAAAAATATATGATATAAAACTTTCCCAAAACCTGTTTGAGCATACAACCCCCTCCCTTCAACACTTACTTAAAAAAATTAACCCTGAACTCATGGTCTACAGTACACAAGTTAGATAAAGATGATCTAAATTTTTTGAGGATTTACTTTTTTAATTGGCAGTTAATAATTTCCCCTAAAATTGATAGAGACTTGAACAATTTTGACAAAAAGCTGTCACAGCGTATATCCAAGAATAAAAGCCAGCAATTTATTTTCTTTCTTCCCATTTTCTCATCTCTTACCCAATCAAGCGCTCACATAAAGTTTCTCCATAGAAAGTTAGCAGAAAGATAAAAAGAAAAACACTAAAAGGAGATAACAACAAATAGCTTTTTTTTCTGGGGGTAATCTGGTAACAGACCCTATTAGGGACAAGGAAATAAAAACAGAGTGGCCACTCTACTTTCTCAAAATGTCAGTGAAATGAAATAGCAATGCAGAGCATCCCTACCTGCAGGCACATAAGAGGAGACTGTAACTAACAGGAATAGCAAGCGAGCACACCAACAGTTTTAATTTCATCTTGTGAACAGAAGGTGGCTAGACAGATGCGTGGTCCAATGTGATAATTACCAGTGTCTGCTCAGAATATAAACTTTCTTGTCTTCTGCTTTATTTTCTTTCCCTGTGAATGGGTTTAAAGAGCCATTTTTGAGATTTTTGTTAGACTTTCTGCTTTTCTGCCAAGGACATTCATTAAATATTTAATGAAATTCCGGAAGTTGACTTTTAATTATGATATGCAAGCTGGCTGCTTAGTCATAGGTCAGAGAAACACCATAGTAATCCAATGAGAGGGGTCTCTGACTGAATGCAATTATAAACGTAATGCTAATGTGATTTTTCAAAAAGCAGCGGATCAGATTCTAGAAATTATAGGCCAGTGATGTTGACATCAGTCCTTAGTGGAAATCTCTAGTGGATTCATAAAGAAATGGTTGTGGTGGTGATCACGAGGGCCCAGTATGCTTCACCAAGGGTTAAGTTATGTATAGTTAATTCCATTTCACTTGTTCAATAACAAAGGAATATCACAATTTAAATCATAGCTGTACCCCTTATTAGCTGTGAGATCTCAGGCAGTTGAAATCATCTCTTGGTTCCCCAGTTTTCTGATCTATAATATCAAAATAAAAGTAGCACTTATTTCATAGGATTGTTGTGAAGATAAGAAGTGTTTATAAAGGTAAAATTTTTGGAACAGTATCTAAGGACTTTAGAGCAATATCTAGTAATTGGTCCATTAATGTTTCCTATTATTATTTGGATGCCTGGAATGTGAGCTGTATGGCAATAGTGTTAGGTGGTTCCATAACGAGTTGAATGACTCCAGTGCAAACATACTAATTAAGGAATTTATGTCAATAAGAAAGGAAATTTCTGATGGTGCTTTGTTCATTATTTTTATCAATGAAATGACTGAATGTTTAGATGTTAAAAGAGATCTAGAAAGATAGAGTGAAAATAATAATAGCTCACTTAATATGTGCAAATTTCAAGTCCCAATTCTTAGATTTAAAATCAACTGTACAAATGTAAGGTGCAGAAGATGTGGTCCAACAGGAGTTTCTATGTGTAAATCCTGGAGGTTTATTTGACTGTACCACTGATCAACTATGCTAATGGAGCCTTAGACTACACTGGTAGAAATGTAGTATACAGAACAGGAGAGGTGTGTTGGCTCAGCCAGTCCTTTGGTAACTTTGGGTTCTTTTTATTCCTAAAGTTTATGTATGTATGTATTTATGTATTTAAGTAAACTCTATGCCCAATGTGGGGCTCGAATGTACAACCATGAGATCAAGAGTTGCATGCTCTTCCAACTGAGCTGGACAGGTGCCCCTGGCAACATTTGGTTGTAATATCCTATTTTAAGAAGTATTTTTGACCACTGGGCATTTTTTGAGGATAGGAACTGTTTTAGTCATTGTTGTATTCCCAGTATGTAGCATAATGCTTAGAATGTAGTAGGTGTTCAGGAAATGTTTGACGAATAGAAAAAATGAATAACCAAACATAACTCATCCATAAAACATGACCAAGATGATGAAGAGGCCATAAGCTATGTGATATAAGGAACTGTTGAAAATGCTGAAGCTGTTAAGCCTGGGGGTACATAATTATCTATCTTCAGATATTGTTATGTAGAAGAGGTATCAGAAATTCTGTGCAGTATGAGATTAGTTTTAGAACAGATTTCAGCTAAATCTGATAACATTTGTATGGCACTTTATAGTTTATTGAGCACTTTATCATGTATCATTTCATATGATTTTTATTTTTTTACCAACCCTATGAGGTAGTTACTGCAGAAATTTTATCCCAATTTAATGAAAAACAGTAAAAGTTAGCATTTATATTGTGCCTACTGTGTGCCAACCATTTTGCATATATAAACTCATTTACATTTCATCAGATGAGTTAGTTACTCCTATTTTCAGGTATACCTTACAAGACAACTAAGCCAAGGCATGGAGGAGTTACATAACATGAACAAGATCACACATTTAGCAGCTAGCAGAGCCGAAGTTTGATTCCCTTCAGTCTGGACTTCAGTCCACACTCTTAACTGTTATACTACATTGCTTTTCACATTAGCACCTTTCTACAGAGGAGGAAACTGGGTTGTGGCTAGATCAAGTGATTTGTTTACGATCACATAGCTAAAAAGTGGCAGTCAAGATCTAAATTCTGACTAAACATCCAGTGCTCTCTCCACTATCCCTGGATGTTTCTTTTGTTGGATGAAATTTGGACTCTTTAGAGCCATTCAACAGTATGATCAGGTGCAGGGGCTGGAGACCTACCTGTGAGGCGAGCTGTGGAGGAGATGCCTGCATAGAGTGTGAAAGGCCCTTCAGCGATCTTTAAGGTTTACTCCCACTCAAGATTTTATGAGTTTATGAACGCAGTATTTCAGGAAGAGTAGAGGAAATCAGCTAATGAGGAGAACAAGAAGATGAGGGAAGGTCAGTCTGTATGTGCTTCTCAAAGTATGGTACTCAGAATATCTGTGTCAGAATCTAAGGCACTTGTTCCATTACAGGTTTCTAGGCTTCTCCCCAGACTTACTGAGCCTATTTCTGGGATAGAACAAACATACCAAATGATTCTTATTGACATATATTTTGAGAACACCTCATTTACAGTTGAACAGGGTGAGATTAGCAAGAGTCTTCAAAGTCATGCTAAGGATAAATAAATAAACAAATGGTTTTAAGGGAAAAAGTGATATGAAAAGATTTTCTAATTAGGAAGTTCACCCAGCTATAATGAGAAGGATAGGTAAAGAAAGGTAAAAATGGAAGTGGGAGGAATAAGTGTCTATTTTAATAATCCAGGCAAGATATATTTCCAATTCAGAAGAGTAGTTAGAGGTAGCATTTTGAGAGTCTCAGATTGGCATTATAACGTAGGATGCTGAGATCTTTGGTTCCTGCACTCTCAGTGACCCCTCCTTCTTGCAGTGTTCTGTATCAAGGAAGAACAATAACCAAATGGGACTCTAATTACCACTTCAGTAATAGCTGAGCCAATACTCAGTAATCCTTTAGTAAAAGAGAATGGGATGATGGGACTTAAGCTGGAGGTTTAATGTAGTCTCTTACTTACCCCATTCCCTAATCCTAATCTTGAGATCTATGTACTCAAACGTGCCTGTTTGGGGCAGGATATAAGTGGAGAGTGAGTGGGAAAGAGAGAGAAGCCAGATCTCAAGAAGAGCCTGGCCCTGAGTCCATTGACCCCACCAACTATATGGAGTGGCCCCAAGAGAAGACAGAAAGAATGCCATGTTTGTTCCTGAGGCAGGAAGGTAAAAAAGAGGAAGGTACAGAAAAAGAGGATGACTGAATCTGTACCAACGATATAGACCCCTTCTAGAGGTACAAGTGAGAGAATGTCATAAATGGGTTCTGGAACAATAACTATATCCACTGTTCAAATGTAACACGATCTATGTTTTAGGCTTTGCCCAATAAATATATCAGTTCTTTTTCCCTTGTGGACGTGTTGTTAAGGGGACAGAGGAAGAAGTTTCAAGAGAAGAGTGGATTTTGCCTCTGCAATACTCCAAGCAGGGAAACTGTTATTATATGGTGACAGTATGTTCTCTAATTCCTGGCCATGGTTCTAGCAGAAGGCATCAGGAAGAAGGCAGGGGGATAATTCAGAGGATGCAGATAGATGCTTTTGAGTCAGTATCTCACTGGATAAAAAAGAAGTCTGTCTCCTGAGTTTCTCAAGAAGCATTTCAAATCTTTATGCTGTAGAATAAGAATAAGCCCATAGCTATGCTACATGACCTATTCAACCAGAGTTTTGCAATTCTTTTCACCAAGCTCAACTACTATGAAGAAATCAGGATGTAGGCCCAAGTCATTCGTCCCTTAGTGACATTACAGAAAATGTCCCTCTCTGTTCCCTTTACTCTTTGCCATTTGTTGATTAGAATGAATCATTCTTTACTAAAGAAAATATCTCAATCTCATGTTCCTTTTGTGAACTTGGCTGCAGTGATTTGGAGCTGCATCCCAGTCCAAACCCCAATCAAAATTCCACCCACAAGTTTTCTTTCTTGAGAGAGTAATCTTCTCGGGCACGAGCCTGGGAATCATTGCAGCCTAATCAGCTTGTCATTCCTTAGTGCCACATATTCTTGTCTTTGGCAAGCATTCATTCTGAGGTGCATCCTGTAAAGCTCATGATGCTATCTTCATTGAACTCATGCTTATATGAAGAAAATAAGGGGCTATAGAAAACTTATTTTTAAATTGAATTTAAGTAGTTTTGCCACATTTTAAATGTCAGACGGAACTGTTCCACAGTACAAATCTGCCAAGTCTATGCAGGCGGCTGTTTTCAATAGGACTGTTCGTGCCCTATTGTACTAATCTTTTTTTAAACACACACCTTGCTGGAAAAGGCCAAGAACACCCACACAGGCAGTGGGCACTGTTACTTTTTTCTTGCTCCAAGTGGATGAATAGGCTCTTGTTCCATTTGTTGTGTTGCACTGTGCAGTGTTTCCCAATCGTTTTCTTTCCTTGATGGACATTGAGCCTTCTTAGGACACAGCAGGCGACAGTCCCTGTACTCTCCCACATGGCCATCCACTCCTCCAGCCATCTGCCCATCTATGTGCCTCCTCTTGATCACCCTCCCTTCTTCTTCCACATAGATTGGATCCTCAATTCAAGAATGATCAGGAATTACATGCAGTGGATGAGTGTGGAGATGATCTGGTGAGCCAGAACTGTTTTTTTTTTTTTTTTAACCAGGAATACTGACGATCTTCCTCTTATGTAGACTTTTTCACCAAGGTATACTTTTATTAACAACAGATAGTTTGTAAAGTCCTTAGGACAGTATCTGTCCCATAGTTAGGCAGGATGCCTACAGGTTTAAGACTCAGATTCTGGAGTCAAACAATCTAGGTCCTGGCTCTTCTACTTACTAGCTATGTAATCCCAGGGAAGTTACATAACTTCTGAGACTCAGTTTCCCTATCTGTAAAATGGAGCTAATAATACCTACCTCACAGTGTTGTTGTGAAGATGATATGACATATCTGTCAAGTGCCTGGCAGAGTATCTGCAATACAGTAAATACTTACATTTGTTGCTTTTAGTAAGCAATTTTTTTTTAAGTAAGCAGTTGCTTTTAGTGTTCAATAAAATGTTAGCTGCAAGTGACATTATTATTCAATTTTATTATTCTTCAAGCTGTATGTCATCATCCTGCCAATTAGTGCTTACTGATTGTACATCTGTAATCTTAGACAATCAACAGATATTTTGGGGGTTATATAAGATGATCTGGAAGAATACAGTGAAGTTTGGCATAACCCTAGCCCTAAATAAGCTTTCAGTGTACTTGGGTAGATAAAATATTTACACCTACAAATAAAACTAATTATATTGCGGCACCTGGGTGGCTCAGTTGGTTAGTGGCTGGCTCTTGATTTCAGCTCAGGTCATGATCTCAGGATCCTGGGATCAAACCCCATGTCAGGCTCTGCACTCAGTGCAGAGTCCGCTTCAGGATTCTCTCTTTCCCTCTCCCTCTGCTCCCCTGCCTTAAATAAATAAGTCTTTAAAAGAAAACTAATGATATTAAAGTACCAGATGTGATATAGATGCAGTAAGATATTAGAGTTCAGAGAACGTACATGCCCTGTGGGCTGGGCTGGAGGTTGAGCTATGAGTTATGACTTAAAAAATGAAAAAGGATAATAATGATGATGATATATCCTATTTGTTGGAAACCTTACATGGGCTAGGTGCCTTACATGCATTATCTCATTTAACTCACTAATATTCCTACAAGGTAGGCAACATTATTATCACCACTTTTCAGGTGAAGGAACTGAGTTTTAGAGAAACTAAGAAACTTTGCCTAAAGGCATACAACTGTTAAGTGGCAGAGTCAGGATCTGAACCCTGGACTTTTCACACTCCAGAACTCATTCTCCTTTCAACATACTAGACTGCTTCCTTTTAGTGAAGAGAATCAGTCTGAGACAATCAGGCAGAGGAGATGATGCAAGCAAAGGCACACAGGAGCTGATGTTCAGGGACCAGTGAAGGGGCTATCTGACTGGTATGGAGAGGATTTATGTATAGGAATAAAGAGAGAAGAGCGTGGAAAAAACTGGGGCCTGACTGTGAAAGGCTGTGTAAGGTAGGCTGAGGAGACCAGTCTCTGTCCCCCAGGCACCAAGGAGAGGAGATGGGGATCAAGGAGTGTGGTGTTGACACCTCATTCGAGTAGTCTCTGACTAAATCTTTAATTTGGGTTTTGGTTTTGTTTCTTCCCTTTCTTCAGAAAAGGAATGCTATTAATAATGCCATTTGTTTGAAGTTTGGGGGTAGATTTTGCTTGTTTAGGGGTCCCCTGGGAAAGTGTGTACATGTGGGAGACACTTTACTCACAGTTATTTTTGTAATGCACCAAAACGTCCTGATACCCAGTCTGAGAGATGCTGGTCTATGTCTCTCACTATATGTTGGTAAGATGAAGCAGATATCACCATGGAAAAGATGTGGATTTCTTCTGATTAGCAAACAAAACAAAACAAAACAAAACAAAATGAAACCAACCAACCAGCCAAAAAAACCCACAGGATCTTCTATAGTATAGTGTTTAAAAACCTGGGAAAATACCACATACATAACATAAGTAGTTCCTAACTTGCACATGGGTTGACTTCCAAAAGTTCATCTATCAAGCAGTTTTTTGTAACTCAGAACACACTGTGCCTTGGAAATAAGGCTATATAAAAATGGTACTTGGTTTTTCTCTACAATAGAGGATAGAATACTTAGGATTCTTTTGTGTAATCTTATGTTCTATAGGAACTTGATAGCTGGCAGTAATTATGCTTTCAAAGTCCTAAAAAGAAAGCCAGTCAGAAGATGTTGGTCCAGACAATAGCTAAAGTTGTACACTTTTCCATGCAATGTACTATTGTCCATTTTTTTTAATTAAAAGACATAAAAACTCCTGGTTTTCTAAGGATATTTCCAAATATTTAGAGCTATGTAGGTAAAGACAGCTTCAGCAGGTCAATGTGATGAGATACTTTTTTAGAGCAATTTCTTTATAGCTTATGTATGTTCTATAAAGGACTAGCCTTTTGCATAAGTGGAGTGGGAGGGTACTTGTAGTGTAATTTGAAGGGTACAACTGTTATGTCCTTATATCCCAAGTAATAATCCTACTATGCTGCCAGAGTGCCAGAAATTCTACTATAAATATTCAGTTTGTGCTCTGGCATTTTTTTTCTTCAATAACTAAAGTGAGAATTCTTTTGTATAGGGTAACTCATTGAGGTATTTGCAGTGATCAACAACACAACATGAGTTAGTTTTTCAGGTAGAGGGTGCTGAAGGCACTCATCAGGGAACAGGTAAATTTGATGGGAGATGCAGAAATTGGAAATAATATTTTCAAGTTTGATACAGAGCTTAGACAGGACAAGCTTGGGTAAGATTGTAACAAGGTGTCTTTGCCCAAAGGCATTAATTTCCTATAGAGGCAAAGAATTTGCTCTAGGTGAAAGAGGGTAGTTTTTACAATATGGAATAAGTGACAAAGGGTGACTAAGAGGGTCTAGAACTTGTGGTTTGGTTAGATAAAGTTGTAGCTTGGAGGAACAAACTGTCTATGAAAACTCAAGTTGATTTTGCTGATAGGCAAGCTTAGTTAACGGAAGACAGCAGCGTTAGACAGTTAATCAGCTCACTTGCTAACAACACTTGTTAGACCAGCTAAGGTAGGAAAGAAGAGTTAAGGAGATCTATGTAGGCCCAAGAGTCCAGAAAATTAGAAATGTTGACAACAATAAACAAGAAATACTGAAGTAAGCACTTGTCTCAGAGAAGAACCCACCCCACGTTGTTCTTTGTACCAGTGAGTGTAACCTGGTTTTTATAAGTGTTAATTATATATAATAAATGCTTAGAAGTCTGTGGGTATAGCTGATTCTACTTAGCAGGAAAAAGTGTCATCAACCTTGCCTATTCCAAATTCCACACAAAACCTGCTATTATTTGCTTATATGTGTATCTTAAAGGAACTCATTTAGGTCTCAGGCAAGAAAATCCCCTTGTGCCAGGCAAGATCAGTTAGGGAAGTCTTCCTGGACCTGAGTCAAGAGGTGAAATGGTGGCAAGTTAAGGAAGGAACAGTCTAGTTTTATAGCACTTCTCAGAAGCCTGTCTGGCAAAAACTAGAAATAAGGGCACAAATGAAACTAATGAAAATCATAGAAGTACAGGTAAAATCTTAATGTAGTTTTTATTAGGATTTCTTCTGAATTCAATGGTGCAGTATACTCTAGTACCTGAGGGCAACAAGTCAGACTAATGATCTACTAGGAGGGTCAATGCAGAGTTTTCTGCCTTTGGATGATATTAGAGACTATGCTAGACAGCTTCTAAGATGGCCCCCAAAGATCCCCAACCCCTGGTATTTATGTCCTATGTAATCTTTTCCCTTTCAGTCAAGCCTTAAGAAGAGATTGCAGCCCAGGCAGACAGTTTGACTGTGACCTCAAAAAAGACTTTGAGGGTCACCTGGGTGGCTCAGTCTGTTAAGCTTCTGCGTTTGGCTCAGGTCATGATCCCGGGCTTTGGGGATGGAGCTGCACATTAGGCTCCCTGCTCGGCTGGGAATCTGCTTGTCCCCCCTCTTCCCGCCACTCATGTTCTCTCTCTCTCTCTCTCAAATAAATAAAATCTTAAAAAAAAAAAGACCTTGAACCCAAGGCACCTAGCTAAGCTATGCATAAATTCCTGGCCTACAGAAACAGTGAGATAATAGATGTTTTAAAATGGCTTTAAAATGCCATTTGCTGAGTATGAGGTCTACCCAGTAAATTATACAGACAAGGCTTTGTTTGTACTTGAGCAATTTATTTCAGTTTGGAGCCCAGTCAGAGCTCCCAGGTTGCCTGCTGAGGTGCTCAGGTCAGCCTGAAGCTCCAATAGCTAGAGTTTAAGGTTCTATAACTGGTTGCATATAGTTCACATTTGGTGATCCCATATTCTGGCCTGATGTTTTCCTCATATTACCTTTTTTAATCTTCAAAACAGCCCTATAGCAATTATCATTTCCATTTTACAGATGAAGAAATCAAGGCTCAGAAAAGTTAGTTAATGTGTTCAAAGTCACAGAGCAGAAATTTGAACCTAAGTGTTCTGACTTCAAAGCTTATTCCATAGAACCAGAAGACGTGGCCTCTCTATTCCTTAATACCTCTTTATAAGAGCCATTGACCTCATAAATTGTGTCTACCTAGGGCAAGGCCCTGTACTGGTAACTACTTAATCCAGAGTAGAAATGACAGATCTGGTACTTTTAGGGACTGTTCTAGAAACTTGATTCTAGAGGTGAGTGAGGAACCAAGGACCCTAAGCAAGCAGAGACATGGCCCATGGACAAATAATAAACTGGCTCAGTGGGTTAACAGTGGCTCCTTAGAATTAAAACTGTATAATCATTGGGTTCTTCTCACACTAGTTCGGGAGAAGTCAGACCAGAGCAATGATATTGAATCCCAGCTCTGCCTTTTACTAGCTGTGTGACTTTGGACTAGTTACTTAATATCTCTGATCCTCATATTTGCCATCTATAAAATGATGGTAACATTAACTATCTTATATGGTTGTTGTGAAGATTATATAAAATAAATAATGTATGTAAAATGCTCATCACAATGCCTGCATACAGGAACAACTTAATAAATACTAAGTATAATTATCACTAATAAGTATAATAAGTATAAGTAATAATAAGCTTTTAATGTTATAAGTACACAGAGGCTTGAAGTATTCCCATGAGATTTCTCAAAATCAGAAAATTTTTAAAATGGATTCAGACATTTTAGAGGAAGCAGGGGATGGGATGTGTGGTTTGGAGTCAGTCTACTTGGGTCCAATTCTTTACACTTAGTAGATGTTGTGATCTAGAGCAACTTGCTTAACTACTTTGAATCTCCTTATTCATCTGTCAAAGTGGTCTATCAGTCAGTGTTCTCCAGAGGAACAGAACCACTAGGATATATATATTTCAAGGAATCAGTTCACTTGATTGTGGGGGCTGGCACATCTGAAATCTGTAGAACAGGCTGGCAGGCTGGAAACTCAGGCAGGAGTTGATTCTGCAGTCTTGAGGCGGAATTTCTTCTCTGAGAAAACTCAGTTTTACTTCCAACTGATTGAATGAGGCCCGTCCACGTTATTAAGAATAACTTCCTTTATGTAAAGTCAACTGATTGTGTATGTTAACCATGTCTACAAAATACCTGTACAGTAACACCTAGATTAATGTTTGATTGAAAACTTGGGTACTGTAGTCTAGTCAGGTTGACATATAAAACTAACCATCTCAAGTGAGTAATAATAGAATCTGTCTCATGGGTTTGTTAAAAGGCTTAAATGAAATAATCCATGCAGAGAATTCTTCACGATGCTTTCCCATATAATAAGCACTCAAAACAATGTTACAATAATATCACTTCTCTACTTAGGGCTATTGGAGAATGACACTCAGCTGTGCTGTGGGAGTGGCTTCTTGAGTTTCTGTGAGCCAACAACCAATGTCTCATGGGTTGGTTTCTGGTTTATGAAGGCAAGTGAAGTTCTAGTTTCCTGGCTAAAGGAACACTACTGCAGGATATTTTTTCAGTCTCCAGGCACAGAACAGGTACCAGTCCTGAAGTGACTAGAACTGGGCTGAGACCCGATTGGCAAATAGATGACATCGCTAGTTGATTGGGCTAGGAGAGAGCAGCAAAAGAGGATGGATTTCATAAACTTTAGCAGCAGTGAGTTCAGCAAAGGCAGGCCCAAGGATTCTGGGCTAGTCAACAGAGGCAATAAACTTTGACAACCTTCCTGAGGCTATCTCCCCAGTCTAAGCCACTGTCCCCGCTTACCTGGACTAGAGTAATAGTCTCCTTACTGGTCTCCTGGCTTCACCCCTTGCCCCTTTCAATCTATTTTTCACATGGCAGCCAGAGTGGTATTGTTTAAATGTAAGTCAACTCCTGCCACTTCTCTACTCAAAACCCCCATGGCTTCCCCTCCCACTTGTAGTAAATCCAAAGTCCTCACAATGGACTGTGATTGGGCCTCTAGTTCCTTAGCTTGTCCCTTTGCTACTGTTTCCTTAGTTCATGCAACTTCAGCCACGCTGGCCTCCTTGCTGTTCCTCAAACACACCAAGCACATACCTACTCCAGGTTTTCTGTCCTGCCTACACCCTTTGCTTGGAAGATTCTTCCCCTCAGATCCCTATGTGGTTCTCTCCCCGATATGCCTCAGGTCTTTGCTCAAATACCACATATTAGTGAGGCCTATCCTCACCACAGTATTTAAAATTGCAACCCTTTCCCACAACATACCATTCCTCTTCCCTGACCTGATTCATTTTTTCTATAGTCCTAATCACAATATAATATTAATCAATTAATTTCATTTGTTTAATGTCTGTCTATTGCTGCTACACTCTGAGCTTCATGAGAGTGGGGACGTTGTTTTATTTCTTGCTGAATCCCCGGTGAATGGCACATATTAGGTGTTTAGTAATATTTGTTGAATGAATGAATTTAATTAATATCAGTGTTTCAGATTTGAACCAAAGGGCTATGAGTCTTTATATTAGCATTTCAGGCTTCTGGGAAACAAAAGGCTGGGTTTGTTCTGGACCAGAGGACATGCCTAAGTCTCTCAGAAAGAAAAGTTTTGGGTCTTGTGTCCGGGATCTGAGCCAAAAAAGAGTTGCTGATAATTCTGGGCTTTCATCAGATATGTGACAAATTCCCTGGACATTCACATCCTGGAGTAGGATCCTCATAGGTTGATGGTTACTGTGATCATCAGGCTAGCAGTGCTATTGCAGCAGAGTGAAGTGATAATCTGGCTAGAGTGGATGGAGATTGAGTAGACCAAAGCAAAACCTAAACAATTAGGACTTGTCATTACCTTTGTGTTAGGTCCTTCATAAGAATGACTACTGTCCCGAGGTACATAGTAAGATGCAAGAACACATGATAGGATCTTGTATATGGGACCCAAACTATGTTACATGTGGGGTGTGGCCTCCAGGTTTATACCCAGGAGTCATGAAAAACATGCCTTAGTATATTGATATGGGAGTCAAGGACAACATTGTTGTCTTCTCGCTACAAACAGAAGCTTTACTTGCTCCCTTCCCCAACCAATCCCCATGCCCCTCTGCCCCCTATCACTTGGAAGTTGCCAGATAGCCAATCTAGCTTACTGGCTACTAATGGTGAGTAGGATTAGCTATGGGTCATGGGTATTCCCTGTTGAGATCCTAGTGAATCTGAGACTTTTTTTGGACTGTCAAGTGGGCCTTGGGTAGTAGTGAAATAATCCAGAACAAAGAGGGCTAAGGCCTAGAGTCCAAACAGCCCTATTGGGAAATAGAAACTGATCTTGGAAGTTCTTAGGAGTAGGCCACAGAATGAGCATATAGAACATGGCAATGATGTAGTTTTAGGTAATAGGCAGAAACTCCTGGGAATCTCAGGTACTTGTCACAGAAAGACATGTTAAAAAAAAAAAAAAAGCCCAGTTACTGGAACAAGGAAATAAGATAGAACTTGATCATAAGAAACAAACCAAAAAAACCAGTTTCACGTCAGAGGAGGATCTATGAGCAGGGTATACTGGTTATGAGTTTCTTAAATTCTCCCTAACTAGGGTTCTGATTGATCCAGAGGTTAGAACAACACTGAAGCTGAAGCAGGGGACTAAATGATCCCAGAGAGGATTGAAAGTCTTTGTGGACAAGGAGTTGGGTAAATGGTTATGTGGGTTAATTCACATCTTACCCAGTTGGTCTGAGAATTGAGGTATCTTCCACAGGGTATCTGTTCTCTATGTCAGATTTTGCCCTTTAATTTGGATCCTTAGAATGCAAAGAAGTTATAGAGTATAGGAAGGTCTGCCTCTGAGAAAAGTTTATTTTTAGGGTCATTCTAACCCCCTCCCAGGGCCCATTAGCCTTTTGGATGTACATTAGAACCAGCAGAACCTTGAATACCAGGGCTTTTTTGCTGACTTTTGTGATTATGGCAGTGGTGACACAAACAGTGAAAAAAAAAATAGTACATCCATTTTGGAAATACAGGTATGGTGAATTTGTGCTGACACTGTGGGTGATTGGAGACTTTATGGTTTCCTGGAAAGATAACTTCATTTGGTGATGGGAAATGCCTTTTTCAGGTAAAGGACAGTGTGCTGTGATGGCAATTTGCATTACTACCCATCAAACCTTGTCTCCCCAACATAACCATACCATTCAGTAGTATGATATATTTGGGTGTAGGTCCTAACCTTTGGAATCAGTATTATAAAAAGATACTTGTATGTTTTTTGGGGAAATGGACTTCCAATGGCCTCTTCTGTTATTTATGGGCTTTCAGTAGAAGAGGCGAGGATGTTGTCATGATGTTTTATGAGGCCGGTTAGCTTTATAGTGTGGGAAACTTGAGCTATGCTTTTGGGACCAAAATCATACCCTCGCTTCCTCCTGCCAACACACACTAGAGAAAGAAGAAAAGGAAGGAAGGAAGGAAGGAAGGAAGAAGAAAGAAAGAGAAAGAAAGAAAGAGAGAAAGAAAGAAGGAAGGAAGGAAAGAAAAGAAGGAAGGAAGGAAAGAAAGATTAAAAAAAAAATCACTACCAGTTAAATGACTGCTTTTGGCTCAGGTCATGATCCTGGAGTCCCAGGATGAAGTCCCGCATCAGGCTTCCTGCTTGGTGGAGAGTCTACTTCTCCCTCTGACTCTCCCCCTCCCGTGCACTCTCTCTCTCTGTCTCTCTCTCACTCTTTCTCTCTCTCTCAAATAAATAAATAAAATCTTAAAAAAATTCAAATAACTACCCCCAAATCAAGCAGAAATCTGTGTCCATAGTTTGGTCAGAAAAGATTGTTTCCACAGAAATGATAATCTCAGTAAAAAGGTAGCTGGGAAACTGGCAGCAAAGAAATCATCTGATTGAGACTAAGTAGAATAAGGACCCCCAAGAAAGACAGGTGAGGTAGGAGGGGGAAGCGAGAAAGATCCATCTATAGAGCTTGAGTGAGCCTATTGACCACCCACCAATGTTAATTTGGTCCTTTCACTTTAAGAGACCAGACAATAGGCATGGGGCTGTCTTTATTGCTATCACCAGGTGCTAAAACTGAACAATCGTTGTTCTAACTAAAAGACTTTTTAGGATTTTATCTCATTTGGGGGATTTTGCATTGCGATAGTAACCTTAAAACCATTTCCTTTGACATTCATGGAACTCAATTATGTTGAAAGTCATGGGTTTCCTGATAGGCCCTCTTAGGCTATGAGCAACAATGTTAACAGACTGTTTTTCCTGGCTCCCTTGCCTTGAGGCTGGGTAGCTTACAGGCCAAGATGGCAGGTCTGGTGCAAGGTGAGCTGGGATGAAAAGTTGGAAGTTCTTTGGGGCTGAATTTAATACCAAGCAAGTAACTGTTAGCGTTCCTTTTCATATCCCTTACACATAGCTGGGGCCCTAAGAAGTCCAGGATCCATACTACAAACACCCCTACTAGTTTCAATGAAATATTAGAGCTATGATTCTAAAAGCTTGTTCAGTTTAATTCTTTCATTTTACAGATGTGAAAACAAAGGTTCAAAGAGGAAAAGTAATTTATCTAAGATTACCCAACCAGATGTCTCCTAACTCCAAGTGCAGTGCTCATTGTAATATATCTCAAAAAATGAAATTCTAGGGTCTGTATTTGTAAGTTGCACTCAGACAATCGTATAGAATAGAGGAACCTATTCTCTTGGAGCTTTTCCAGCTGAGAGTGAAAAGATTGCTGTGGCTCAGCCACCATGACACTTTGCCTAGTAATTTGATCTCTTGGGCATTTGCCCAACCAAATTTGGAGTCATTTCCTCTGGAAAATTCTAAGTGTTTCCCTGTGAATGTTTCTGTCTGTAGTTGATAGATTATGAGTTGGTATTTAAATCCTGGTACTAACCCCACATTGTCTGTCAGACTAAGGTGAAGAAATGGGATGATTCCAGAGTGGTTTTTAGGGGCTGAAGTAAGATTGAGCTAAGAACTAGGATGTGGGCACCAGGGTGGCTCAGTTGATTAAGCATCTGATTCTTGATTTCAACTAGGTCATGATCTCAGGGTCCTGGGATCAAGCCCTGCGTGGAGCTCCACGCTCATTGGGGAGTCTGCTTGAGATTCTCTCCCTCCATCTCCCTCTGCCCCTCCCCCTGCTCAATCTCTCTCTCTCTCTCTCAAATAAGTAAATAAACCTTTTTTTAATTTTATTATGTTATGTTAATCACCCTACATTACATCATTAGTTTTTGATGTAGTGTTCCATGATTCATTGTTTGCATATAACACCCAGTGCTCCATTCAATACGTGCCCTCCTTAATACCCATCACCAGGCTAAGCCATCCCCCCACCCCCCTCCCCTCTAAAACCCTCAGTTTGTTTCTCAGAGTCCATAGTTTCTCATGGTTCATCTCCCCCTCCGATTCCCCCCCTTCATTTTTCCCTTCCTACTATCTTCCTCTTTTTTTTTTTAACATATAATGTATTATTTGTTTCAGAGGTACAGGTCTGTGATTCAACAGTCTTACACAATTCACAGTGCTCACCATAGCATATAGCCCCCCCCAGTGTCTATCACCCAGCCACCCCATCCCTCCCACCCCCCACCATTCCAGCAGCCCTCAGTTTGTTTCCTAAGATTAAGAATTCCTCATATCAGTGAGGTCATATGATACATGTCTTTCTCTGATTGACTTATTTTGCTCAGCATAATACCCTCCAGTTCTATCCATGTTGTTGCAAATGGCAAGATCTCGTTCCTTTTGATGGCTGCATAATATTCCATTGTGTATATATACACCACATCTTCCTTATCCATTCATGTGTCGATGGACATCTTGGCTCTTTCCATAGTTTGGCTATTGTGGCCATTGCTGCTATAAACATCGGGGTGCATGTACCCCTTCAGATCCCTACATTTGTATCTTTGTGGCAAATACCCAGTAGTGCAATTGCTGGGTCATATGGTAGCTCTATTTTCAACTTTTTGGGGAGTAAATAAACCATTTTTTTTAATAAAAGAACTAAGATGGTTAAATTTTCTTGAGCTGAAGCAAAGGAAAATACAATACTTATATTGATCATAGATAGTAAACTTGGCCCTGTTCTCCAGGCAGGAAAATTGTGAACATAAATGAATAGGACCTAAGAACTTAGGTCTCCTCAATCAATATGCTACTGAGTTTCTCAGAAATATTCCAGGCTCATGGAGCTGCTCACTGTGGCTCTGTTGTCTTGACTGCTAAACCTTTAGTTGAGATTTGGACTAGATCAGTGTTTTGAAAACTGGTTAATCATCAGAATGACCTGGGGGTGGGATGGTTCTTATTTAGTTAAATCTGTTCTACTGTTGACTGCAAATATGCATGGTAATTAAATCTGGAATTGTAGCACTTTTAGCATACTATTTCCTAGGTCCTACCTCCAGGGATTCAGTAGGTGAGGGGCATGGCCTGGAAATCTGTGTATTTAACCAGCTTTCCAGGTGATTCTGATGATAATCTAGGTCTAAAGGCTGTTGGACCAGGCTGTTTCTCTTTTTGTCCAGCTCTGCCTGTAAAAGGCTCCTCTGTGAAAAACTCACAGGATGATAGACATGCTCTGCCTAAGAAAACCAAGGCCTGCAGATGCCTAGGGAAGGGGTTATTGACATAGCCAGAAGAATTCTTTGTTTAAGGAGAAAGAGTCACAGTGGCAAACCATTAAAGAAGAGGCTTTCCTACTGTTTTTAATTATTTATTTACAGAATTACGTTTAAGTAGGTGACAGAGAAACTAGAGGAGGAGGCAGAGAGGATTTGTAATTCATGTCAGGGGATCATAACACATTGAAGATCCAGAAGATATGACTATAAAACATTTCCGAAGTGATGTTGAACCCAAGGAGAAAACAGCATTTGCTTGATAAAAATTTGATTCTCTCACCCTCATCGCCTGGATATTTTCAGAACCATGTTGATTTGGCTAAGTAAGATTTCACCTATGCTAAGCTGAACCCAGACACAAGTTGGAACATGTCTAGGAGGCAAAGCATCGAGTTTGTATTCCTTTCCATAATTACCCACTCCCTAACCATTTCTTCCCAGCCTTCCTGTAACTTGTGATAAAATAGACAGTCAAGTGCTACTGCGAATCCCTCACCATTTGTGTAGAGTTCTAAAGTAATACATCACCAGGGAGAGCCTGCTTTTAATTTAAGACGCTGTGAAGTGCTCTGAGAGAGTGCCACTAGAAGTTCTATGACACTAAGCCAAGGCTATTGAGGTAAAAGTCACCAGGAGTCAAGAGGCCCTCCTCCCCACATGCAGGTTGGAACTGCTTCTATTTGCCCCTCTGTTTACCATGTTTATTCCATAGGTCTTCACAAACGCAGAGCCTGGGCCCTCAGGATTGGTAAACCCTGCTGGAGGCACTCGATTTATGCCTGCATTCCTGGCCATGTCAGCTCCATAGTTACCCTCCCTTCTCCTCAGTGAAAAGTTGAGTTCCTTCAGTTCCCTGAAGTTATAGTTAGCTAGTTATAGGAGAGAAAAACACCTACCACAGTGCTAATCAAGATAACATTGATGCTTAACATGATACCCAGGAAGGTTTCCTTTACAAAATAAGAATCCTTTACAGAATAAGAATTACAAAATAAGATGATGGCTCTCTATGGTGGCACTTCGGATCCCATAGCAGTGGGCTGGGAAGATAGATTTGGGGATGAAATGTGCCTTTTTAAAATAACTCTTAATAAACTTTTAATTTTAGAATAGTTTTAGGTATACAAAAAAAAGTTGCAGGAATATTCAGACTTCCCCTCTGTACCACATTGTTAACTGGTGAAAAATTAAAATTAAATTGATTATTTATATAGTTGGATTATAGAGACCATCTTTGCAACTCCTTTCTATTAGCTACATCTTTGCTCTATTTCTTTTTTCCCCTTTTTTCTACCTTCTGTGGCTTTGAGTATTTTATGTGATTTCATTTGTTCTCTCTCGAGATACTTCTTTTAAAAACATTTCAAATACTGTTAATTATTTATTAATAATTATCAACCATGACCACAAGGAGACCTCTTCTAGATTCTCACTGTGAGTACCTGGTGAATTATGGGAGCGAAAGCCCATGTAAGTGTGAGGAGCCCTCTTCTGACTGCAGCCCCCAGGAGTTTGTCACTCTCAAGGTAGTCTGCACTTAGCCTTCAGAAATTTATCAAAATAGTCATTTAAGTCTCCCTACTAACTTATGGATTTCAGGGGCTTTTGTTCCAGGTAAGCAAATTTCAATGGTTATATCATTCTGGATTTGACTATCTCTCCAAATTTTGGGGTAATATTTGCTCTGCAACATCAGTTCTGTGATGGGTCCAAGAAATGTCATTGATTTTTTTTTTTTGTCCAGCTTTTTGTTGTTTCAAGAACAAGAGTGACAATTTCCAAGCTCTTTCCATAATCTGAACCCAAATCTTGTCTTTTTATGTCCCAAATCATAGCCTCAACGTACCCACTCACTCCACTATTGCTAACTTTGAGTAAGGTTGATTCTGATGACCATATCTCTGTTTGTCTAGAATCAGTTTATGCTCATAATAAAAGAATGAAAGATAGGTTCAATGTCTGGTAGAACATTAATTGGCTCATTAACTGTAAGTATATAATTTTATTTTTATTACCCAGGATCAGGTTAAGAATAGGTAGAATCCTAAACTCAACCTTTTAGTGATGAATATATACTTTTTGGGGCAATTACTATAAATAAATAGCCAGCAAAAGGAGTTTAGAGGAAATAAAATGTAAAATGTATGTTTTCTCTGGGTCGATTGCAGAAGGCATGAGAGTGGACATAACAGTGGTTACTGGGCTTTCCTGGAAGACTAGGATGAGGGGCTGGCTTGAAGAAAGTAAGCTTTCAAGGCAAGACGATCCCTTCTATGCTGTGGGGTTCCACCCTTTATTGGGACATCCATCCTTTTGAAAATCTGATGAAAGAAAAGGACCTTCTTTTCAGAAAAATGTACATTCCTGCAACATTTTAAATCCATGTTCTCTAGATAGAATTTTCTTTTGCATTTTGGTTATGTGGAGAACTAATAATGACTTCTGACATCTTTAGCCCATTTAGATGCCTTGTAGGGCAGCCTCTCAATTTTCTCCTGGTTCCACCTATTTAGGGATCTTAGCCTTCCTATTCAGAGAAGTTGTGTTTAGATCAATGTTTGACAAAAATTTGGCCAATTGGTGGTGGTGGGGGGATGTAAAATAAAGTTTTATTGAAATACTGTCGCACTCATTTGCTTATACACGATCTCTGGCTGCTTTTTTCCTTACAACCGCAGAGCTGAGTAATCATGTCAAAACTAAAAATATTTGTTATCTGGTCCTTTATAGGAAAAGTTTTCTGACCCTGCTTTAGATGAAAAAGTCCAGAAAAGCACAGCTGATAAAAGAGTTAACTTATACAAGTGTTACCCTGCCCAAGGATGTTTACATTTTAACAGGGATCAAAATGCTTTTCAATTAGCTAGCCTGAATCTTAAAAGTGGAATTTTATGTTTTACTGAACAAATGCCTAAAATCAATTGATAAGCCCCTAACTCAGATCACTCACATGTGTGTTCAGCTGTGCTAGTAAGCAGAAAAGGCTTTATCTGGCTATTTCCTGTAATTTAAGAATTCTGAACCCTATACCAAATTGGCTCACACAAAAAATATATATATTCCCAACCTATACCAAATTGGCTCACACAATAAATTCTATCTTTTGGTATTATGCTGGACTTCCTTTCTTTTTCCCCTTAGCCAGTGCTCTCAAAAAGCATCCCAACTTTCCAGAAAAAGAGGAGCTCTATCTGATGCTCTTCTCCTTAGGGTCTCAATATGGTGGCTTTCTAATACAAATACTAGTCTTCCAGTGCTCTTTGCTTAGAGGACCAGAGTAAGCAGTTGTAAACAGCTTTTTCTGCAAACATTAATGTTCACGGGGCCAGCAGAGGAACAGACACAGAGTTCACACGATGGCATTTCTCTCCAGTTTAATATTTACACAAGCTACTCACTGGTTTGAAAGGCCAAAGAAGCCAGTTGTGCTAATATCTATATAAAGGCTGAATCAGGGAAGAGTCTCTGACACAGAATCCTTTGAATGCAGGGCTCAGCTGGCCAGTCAGTGGTGCTGAGCATTCAGGCTTTTGTTTCTATTTGTCTTCTCAAGTTTCCAGGCTAAGCTTATGCAGGATTTGTTCTTAACTGAGGGAGAGATGCAAAGACAACCTGTGGTTGTTCTTTTGCTCTTTGTGCTACATTTTTATTAGCTTCTCCTATTTGCTGCCTTGTACTTCCACCTCACCCTACTCCATCCATTGCTTATTTCCTGTGAACCTACTGCATACTCTTTGGCCATTTTCCAAATATCTTTGTCCTGTTTCTGTGGAGATAACATGCTGTGGTAGAAGGATACAGACTTTGGCTTCAGAGAGAACTAAGCTCAGCTTCATGGCATACTAGTTGGTGTCACCAAGCAAACCTTGATGAGTCTCAGTTTCTTCATCTGTAAAATGGGAATACAGTACTTGAGATAATGTGTATAAAACACCTAGAATAGCACCTGATATATTGTAGACACTACCAGTTCTCTTCCCTTTTATCTTTATTCTTCTCAATGGGGCCTCTTGACTTCTGTGGCTTACCTGTTCTCTGATTCATCTTCACCCAGGCTTTTTTGATTTATAGATGTCCTTCTTCCCTGGGCTCACAATCTTGCTATCCTTCGTTTCATGATCCAATGGAGCACACCAACTGATTTTTATTGGATGGCTCACCATAATTCCTAAAGACTTGGAAAGTCTGTACCCAATAACACTCTCTTCAGTCATTTAGAAGGGTGGTAGAATCATTATGTAGTGATTTGCAAGTAAATGGTGCTGTGTTTTATTTAGCCATGACAGAAAAGAATGTGTAAACAACAGCGTCTGCATGAATATGCATGTTGCTTAATGACATCATTATTTAATTTGCTTTTTTGCCAAGACTCACCTCACAGATGGTTCTAGGAAGGACCCAAGAATTACACTGAAATCACCAAATACTCATTCTTTTCTTGCCAACTTAGTAATTTTCAAGATTTGTTAGGGCATATATAAGCAATAGCACTACCTCGTGTTGATCCAGATTCTTCTTTTAAGTAAACACTTGAAGAGCTAAACTATTCAAAATACCATGTCCTGGAAATCAGAAACCTCTATAACATAGCCTTATATTACATGTCTCATGTTAACTCCTCTCCCTATAATTCTTACCCCGTCTCTACCCCCTTACCCCATGTATACTATTGACCTAGGCTCCAGTTTTCACTGCCCCTTTTTACTTTCTTCTATTGTGTTAGATAGACTTATTGATCATAATTCTTTACTCCTTAGTAAAGAAGTGGTATCATATATTCACATCCCTGCAAGGACTTAGAACTTTGACCCTGACAGGTCACCTGGGGCTAATTACTTTACTGCAATTTCTCTTGAGGGCCGAAGAAAAATGGAAAGGCTCTTTGCTTCCCTCATTATTGCTTTGTATCTTTTCTGAAATATCTATCAGTAGTCAATCTTTCAACTTGAGACAGTGAAAGACTTAAAATGCATGCATGCTACATAGAGGAAGGAACATACAAACACAGTGCTCATTATCATCTGGAGTGACAAGTTTATCAAATGGACTCTGGATTCAATAGAAATTTAAGTAAGTATATTTTATGTGCCAAGCACTGAACTAGATATTTTCCAGTTGCTTTATCACCTCATGAATACTCATAAGGATGCTGTAAGATAAATTTTATTATTTTCCCCATCCTTTATATGAAGCCACTGAAACTCAGAGAGGTTCAAGTTATGTGCTCAAAGCCACAGCTGCTTAGTAGTATATCTATGACTGAAAGCCAAGTAAGGAAAGAGGCAAGTCCTTGAGAAGGCATATAGTGTGAGAATGAGAGACACCCTGAAAATATACTTCCTACATTGCCAGACAGTGTCAGGTCTTCCTTTTCCTTCCCTCCCTCAACTTTTGAATTATAAGAATTTATATCTTATTTTCTCTCCTTATTGCTTAGTCCCAGGGTAGAGGGAATTTGAATGGTGGTCATATTTGCTAAGCAGGTAGTGAGGAAAGGGCCATTTTTCTGTGCTGACCTGCCTCCTGTCTTTCTTCCACCTTTACTATGTATCTCTGTAGTCTGTGGGGAATGGAACAACTTCTGAATGGGAAGTTATTTAGAACTACAACAATGTAGGGTCAGCAGCTTTGGCTACTCTTCCAGGGACTTGAGATGATACTTGGCAGTTTTCTATGTCAGATATTTCCAAAGATAGTTCAGTCTCAAGGCTGAGTGTGTGTGATTGCCTAGCTTCCAAACCGCTCAAAGGAAACCTCTGCAACAACCCACCATCTCCTACCCTTTATGGACTTTGAGCAGGAAACAGAGACTGTTTTTTGTGCAAAAAGTGGTCTGGGTCCTAGCCCCCAAATAGCTATTTGGGGGAAATTTAAGTCTTCAAAGAACTCTCAAAGTGAAAATTTTGAGGGCTTCATTGTCTTCCACAGTTTAAGACCTATGGAATCAGGCCCAAGTCAAAACATTTTTCCTTTCCCCAAGCTAGATACTTGAACCAAACTATGAACTCCATACTAGAATAAAACATGCCATTCTCTTTGACTCAGTTTTATCTCAAAATTGTTTTTGTATTACAGATAATTTTGAGAAGTCAAAGCATTTTTGAGGATACACTTTATAAGTCTTTTTTTTCAAGTACCAATTTGGCTCTACTCTAGTGTTCTCCCAACTGAATCTGGGCTGAATGAGAATTGTATATGCTTCAGAGATCTTCCTGAGCAGAGTAAGATTCTCCTCCTCATCGTCATTAGTATTATCACAACCAACAAATTAAAGAGAAGTAGAAAGGTAATTGATACTTACTGAAAATTTATGATGTGCAAAGAGTTGTGTTACTTTATATACATTATCTCTAATTCTATATACATGATGTACATGATATCTAACTCAAGATAAACTTCTGAAACAGAAACTATTATTCTCACCTAACAGATGAAGAAAATTAAGCTTAAAGAAATTAAATATTTTGTCCAAGATCACCTAATTACTAAGTGGCAGAGATGGAGATTTTTTTAAGAACAGTTTTATTGAGATATAATTTGCATATCATAAAATGTACCCATTTTAAGTGTACAATTCAATAATTTTTGGTAAATTTACAGAATTGTGCATCTATTACCATAGTCTAGTTTTAGAACATTTTCATTACTCTAAAAAGATCCCTTGTATCTATTTGAAGTCATTCCCCATTCCCAGCCACCAGTAGGCAACCACTGATCTACTTTCCGTCTGTATAGAAAAAAGGAAATAATAAAGATTAGTTCAGATATAAATGAAATGGATAATAAAAAATAGTAGAAAGAATCAACAAGCTCTAAATTTGCTTCTTTAAAAAGATCAACAAACTTGAAAAATCTCTAGCTAGATTTATGAAGAAAAAAAAGAGAGAATACTCAAATTAATAAAATCAGAAAAGAAAGTGTGGTCATTACTACTGATCTTACAGAAATAAAAAATGATTATAAGAAAATACTAAGAACAATTATATGACAACTAATTAAAGTAGATGAAATGAAAAATTCCTAATGACACACAAACTATTAAAACTGATACAAGAAGTAGAATTCTGAATAGCACTATAACAAGTAAAGAGATTGAATTAGTAATCAAAGACTTCCCAACAACAGCAACAACAACAAAACCCAGAACCAGATGGCTTCATTACTGAATTCTACTAAATGTTTAAAGAATTAACACCAATCATTCACAGATTCTCCTAAAACAGAAGAGAAAGGAGCATTTCCTAACTAATTCTATGAGGCTAACTATTCTATGATACCAAATCCAGAAAAAGATATTACAAGAAAAAAACTATAGACCAATATCTCTTAGGAATATGAATGCAAAAATTCTCAACACGATACTAGAAAACCAAATATAGCAACACATTAAGAGGATTATGTACCAGGATCAAATGGGCTTTATCCCAAGAGTGCAAGGCTGGTTCCACATATTTGGTTTAGTCAATTCAACACAATATATCAGTAGAATTAAGGAAAAATGCTACATGATTATCTCATTAGATGCACAGAAATCATTTAACAAAATCTAATACCCTTTGATGATAAAAACACTCAGATTACGAGTAGAGGGAAGCTTCTTCAAAATGATAAAGGGCATCTATGAAATACCCACAGTTAACATCATACTTAGAGTTGAAAGACTGAAAGCCTTCCACTTAATATTAGACATGACATGATGTCTGCTCTCTCACCACTTCTATTCAAACATTGTATAGAAGTTCTAGCTGGGGCAGTTAGGCAAGAAAAAAATAAAAAGCATCCAAATCAAAAAGGAAATAGTAAAATTATATCTATTTGCAGTTGATATAATCTTTCACACAAAAAATTTTAACGAAACCACAAAAAAACTCTTAGAGTAATAAACAAGTTCAACATTGTTGCAGGAAACGAGATCAATTTACAAAAAGCCAGCTGTATTTCTATACCACTAACAATAAATAACCCAGAAATGAAATACAATAGTATCTAAAAGAATAAAATACTTAAAAATAACTTTAACAAAAGATGTGCAAGACTTAAATACTGAAAACTACAAAACACTGTTGAAAAAAATTAAATGGAAAGACATCCCATGATCATGGATAGGAAAACGGCAATACTCACCAAATTTATCTATGGATTCAATGCAATCCTTGTTAAACTTTCTATTGCCTTTTTTTTCCTTTGGTGAAGAAATAGACAAGCTTATCTTAAAATTTACGTGGAATTGTGAGAGACACAAAATAGCAAAAACAATCAGAAAGAAGAATGAAGCAAGAGAATTCATGTTTTTCAATTTCAATAATTAATACAAAGCTATAGTAATCGAAACAGTGTGGCCCTGGCATAAAGATAGATACAGAGATGCATGGAATAGAATTGAGAATTTGGAAATAAGCCATTCACTGATGATCAATTGATCTTTGACAAGAGCTCCAAGCCATTCAATGGGGGAAAGAATAGTCTTTTCAATAAATGGTCCCTGGACAACTGGATATCCATATGCAAAAGAATGAATATAGAACCCTATATCACACCCTATAAAAAATTAACTCAAAATGGATCAAAGACCTAAATGAAAAGCTAAACTTATAAAACCTTTGGAAGGAAAAATAGGTATAAATCTTTGTGACCTTTTATTAATCAACATTTTCTTAAATACATGAAAAGTACAAGCAACTAAAGAAAAACATATAAATATGAATTCACCAAAATTAAAAACTATTGTGCATTAAAGGACACTATCAAGGCAATGAAAAAATAATTAACAGAATGCAAATCATATATCTGATAAAAGTCTAGTATTCAGAATATGTAAAGAACTCTTACAACTCAACAAGGAAAAGACAAATGACCCAATTAAAAAATGGGGAAGGGCGCCTGGGTGGCTCAGTTGGTTAAGCGACTGCCTTTGGCTCAGGTCATGATCCTGGAGTCCCGGGATCGAGTCCCACATCGGGCTCCCTGCTCGGCAGGGAGTCTGCTTCTCCCTCTGACCCTCTTCTCTCTCGTGCTATCTCTCATTCTCTCTCTCTCAAATAAATAAATAAAATCTTTAAAAAAAAATAAATTGTGAAAAAAAATGGGGAAAACACTTGAATAGACACATCCCCAAAGAAGGTATACAAATGGCCCACAAACCCATGAAAAGATGTTCAACATCATTAGTCATCAGGGAAGTGTAAATCAAAACCACAATGAGCTATTACTTCACATTTGCTAGGATGGCTAGAATTAAAAAAAAAAGGAAAATAACAATGGTTGGTGAGGATGTGGAGCGATTAGAACCCTCATACATCACTGGTGGCAATGTAAGATGGTGAGACCACTGTGGAAAACAGTATAGATGTTCCTCAAAAACTTAAGCATAGAATTGCCATGTGGCCCAGAAATTTCACTCCTAAGCGTAAACCTAGAGAATTGAAAACATATGTTCAAACAAAAACTTGTACATGAATGTTCATAGCAGAATTATTCATACTAGTCCCAAGTGTAAATAATCCAAATGTCCATTATCTGATGAATGGATAAACACAATGTGGTAATTAAAAAAAAAAAAACAACACAATGTGGTAAATCCAAATGTATTATTATTCAGCCATAAAAGAATAAAGTACTGATACATGCTACAACATGGATGGATCTTTGAAAACACACTGAAAGAAGCCAGACATAAAAGGTGACATATTCTATGTGCTATGGTGTGAATGTTTGTGTCCTCCCAAAATTCATGTTGGAATCCTAACCTCCAAAGATGATAGTATTAGGAGGTGGGGTCTGTGGGAGATGCTTAAGTCATGAGGGTGGAGATCCCATGAAGGGGATTAGTGCTTTATAAAGAGGCTCCAGATAGATCCTTAGCCCCTCCCACTATTTGAGGACACAGTGAGAAGGCACAGGTTATGAACCAGGAAGAGGGCTGTCATCAGAATTCAACCATGCTGGCACTTTGATCTTGGACTTCCCAGTCCCCCAGAACTGTGAGAAATAAATGTTTATAGCTTATAAGCTACCCACTCTGTAGTATTTTGTTATAGCAGCCCAAGTAGACTAAGACAATATGATTCCATATATATGAAATATTCAGAGTCGGTTAATCCATAGAGACAGAAGGGAGGTTAGTGGTTACCAGGGGTTGAAAGAGTGGGGAATTAAAAAATGAGTGTTGAATGGGCACAAGATTTCTTCATAAGGTGATGAAAATGGTCTGGAGTTAGATATTGGTATTTTGAATATACAAAAAAACACTGAATTGTACACATTAAGATGATTAAAGTGATGAATTTTATATTATGTGAATTTTATCTCAATTTTAAAGAGTCTTTTAAAAATGCTTCAATTCTGGAAACTCCAACCCATTACCCCAGAAACAGGTTCAACCTGGAGCAGGGAGAGGTTCTCTAAGCAAAGGATGAAGATCAGATGATGATGGTCCTGCTAACTATGATGGGGGCCACACGGAGTGGTTTGTAGTTTACATTACAAAGTTCATGGGCCATAAAGAAAGTGAGATGCAGTAGCTCTTGAAATGACCATATTGTGGCGATCTCTGATTATTTGGTTGTGAAGCCCTACACATTGCCTGTAATCTCAGTCTGGTATAATTCTTACCTGATTGAATAGCTGTCGCAGTTCTCACTCACTTTGTTTAGGCTGCTATAACTAAGTGCCACAGACCCGGTGGCATATAAACAACAGAAACTTACTTTTCACAGTTCTGGAGGTGGAAAGTCAGAGATCAGGGTGCCTGCATGGTTGAATTCTGGTGAGAGTCCTCTTCTGAGCTGCAGACTGCCAGCTTCTTATTGTATCCTCATGTGGCAGAGAGTAGATGACTCTTAAAAGGACACTAATCCCATTCCTGAGGCTCCACCTTCCTGAGTTCATCTAATCCTAATTACCTCCCAAAGGCCCCACCTCCTAACTCTCACACTGAGGAGTAGGGTTTCAACATATAAATTGTGGGGGGACACAAACATTCAGTTCGTAACACCCACTCATGAGTAACTCCCCTCTAAGGGGAATACATACACCTGATTTTTTTCCAGTTAAGACATTGCTATGGGAAGTTAGATTTATTCAATTCAGTCACCAAATATTTATCAAGCACCTAATGCTATTTATTGAGCATTTAATGTGTGCTTGACCACTGTACATAAACATTATATTCTTTATATATATATAAACTCAGTCCACTTAACAAACCCATTAACTAGATATTAATTTTCCCATTTTACAGATGGAAGACTACAATGCAAAGATGTTAAATAATTTGCCTAAGGCCAGATAACCACTTAGTGGCAGATCTGGGATATTAACTGAGATCTATGATTCCATACCCCATGCTCTTTCACACTATTCTGTAATGAAAATTAGCTTGGGCTAGAGGGTGAGGCATATGGAGATCGTAGAGAAAGAAGGCTAGCATGAATTCTGGGTGTTATTCCAGACCAATTGATTGCATTTCTTATATTTCAGACAGTTGTTTAAGTTTCATGAAGACAAGGACTTAAAAAACCTGTTTCTCTCTCCTTCACTGTTACAAAAATAAAATCTTTTATCCATTATCATTTTCACAATTTCACTGTGTAGTAAATTGGGCCTGTTGAAATCTCATAATATTGTTGTAATGGTGTTAGGCATTTACAGTATGTGTTCCAATTTGTTTATTTGTTAACTGTGAAAACCTGTTGATCATGCATTAAATTGAGGCAGATCTATAGCTTCTGACTTAAAAAAAAGGAGACATATTGTAAATGTGGCTGTTGACAGAATGACAGGATTTTAAGCTTTTACAATTAAAAATGTCTACACATTCTGTGTGACATCCAATAATTAAATGTCTGGCAAGTGTCATTAAACAAAATTTACATACCAAAGGTGTTGGTATGCAAATAATCAGGATAGGAAGAGTGGATGAGTGTATACACAACTGTGTTTACTTGAATAACTGCCTGTAACTTAATGAAACCATCATTTCATCTACTCTTCTCAAAAGTCTAAAATATGTCAAAATTGCTATTTATGCTGTACTAAAGCATTGTATTTGCTGTTCTGCAAATAATTATGAATACAGATAGATAAATTAGGATTACATTATTTAATTGCCATACAGTGTTGTAACTTCTTTTAACCATATAAACCTTAATCCACATCACCTCTTTCAAGACTCATACCAGAACATGCCTCCTCTTCAAAGCCTTCCCTCACTAAGCTGCCATGCTCGCAACATTATTTTCATACTGGGCATGCTGTTTAAAGAGTGCCATGTTCTTATACTTATTAATATTATTTTAAAATGACCTTTCTGGCTATTTCAGGAATATCCATTTTCTTTCTATCTGGCAAGCTCCCCAAAAAAGTCATTGACTTCTTTTTTATAGCAACAGAATGTTCAATGATAGTCCTCTAAATAATAGGTGCCCAATAAATATTCCTGGAATTGCAGATTGCCTTTCTAAGTTGCTAAGCTCATTTAATGTCTAAACTATTAAAGGCCATGATATCTGGAAATTTTGAGCATAAATCCGGTGGTGTCTGAGAAATCTGGGAATTGTTTTTGTTACTGGAAAAGAAATAACAATTCTTTATTTTTTCCCAAGTGATTGGACAAATACTCTAAACACAGCCTCTCTGGCCTAAAAGGACTCAAGCCTCCCCTCCCTCCATTCACCAGGATATCCCCCACATCCTTGTTGTAGAAGGGCCTCGATTCTTCTTTGTAGCATTTTGACTTATACAAAAAGGGATATCTCTCAGGAGAGAAATCTCAAAAAGTAATACTTAGTTTATCTGGCATCATTTATCTTGAGACTGCTCCAGGCTGAGTTAGGTCCTCATTATCTGTAGAAAGAAGAAGAGAGTGGTTCCACTTCTGGCATGACAGTGAGGAGTTCTTTTGACCTGCTCCTCAGAGTACTGGTGAAAATTATTTTTTAAAAACAATTTAAAGTTTCTGGAAATTGTCCTAAAGGCATACAGCACATGAAGAAACATGTTCTAAAATTTTTAGTGATGGATGCATAACTCTGAATATATTGAGAACCACTGAATGGCATACGTTTTTTTTAGAGAGAAAGTGCACAAGCATGAGCAGCAGGGAGGGGGAGGGGCAGAGGGAGAGGGAGAGAATCTTAAGCAAACTCCACACCCAGTGTGGAGCCTGATGCAGGACTTGACTGGGGGCTCCATCTCATGCCCTCGAGATCATGATTTGAGCCACAATCAAGAGTTGGACACAACCTACCAAGCCAGCCAGGTGTCCCTGAATGGTATACTTTTAATGGGCAAATTGAATTGCATATACATCGTATCTCAATAAGGCTGTTAAAAATTAAGAAAGAAACAGGGAAAGCAAACTTCAGATTCTGTCTTCTGGAGTGCACCCAGAATAGTATTAGTGAAATAAAGGAGAATATAAAACTTATCTATTGCTGTTTAACAAATTTCCCCAAACTTAGCTGCTTAAAACAGCAAAGATTTAACTCTCAGTTTCTGTGGGTCAGGAGTCCTGGACACAGTTTAACTGGGTGCTTCCCAGTCCAGGTCTCTTATGAAGTTACAGCTAAGCCATTGGTCAGAGCAGTAGTAGTCATATCAACTCTTGGCTTGGACTGGAGAATTTGCTTCTAATCTCACTCACGTTATCTGTTGACTGGGAAGATCAGCTTCCAGTTCATTTATGTGGTTGCTGACAGGCTTTGGTTCCTCATTACAAGGACCTGAGTGTTCTCAATATATGGCAACTGATGATGAGGAGAGAGAGAGAGAATATGCTAAAGAGTGTCCAAGATGGAAGCCACAGTCTTTTTATAACCTAATCTTGAAAGTGGAATCCCATGACTTCTGCTGTATTCTTTTCATTTCAAAGAGCCAATTATTGCACCCACACTCAAGGGCAGGGGATCACAGAAGGGTATGAATACCAGGAGGCAGGGATTATTGGGGGTCATCTCAGAGGCTGCCTGCCACAGAGAGAACTTCTCAGACTAGAGATATTCTATCTTTTCTTTTCTGACTATGTCTGTGGAGGATGATACATTTATAGAACAAAGCTAGAGTAAGTTATAATACAGTATAATATGTGATGTGCTTGGGATTGCACAGGTAGTGAGGAGGCATTTTATTTTTTTTTTAAGATTTTATTTATTTATTTGAGGGAGAGAGAGGGAGAGAGCATGAGCAGGGGGGAAAGGGAGAGAAAGAGGGAGAAGCAGGCTCCCCACTGAGTAGGGAGCCCGAGGTGGGGCTCCATCCCAGGACCCTGAGATCATGACCTGAGCCAAAGGCAGACACCCAACCAACTGAGCCACCCAGGCGCCCCGAGAAGGCACTGTATTCTAATGCTGGAAGGATCTGGATGTGTGGTCAAAGAATTGATCTTGGAAGATGTGATATCTGACCCTTGTTTTGAAGTGAGTAACTCTGGCTGAAAAGATGGGGTGCAGGAGGGAGAAAGGGCATAGAGGCACTGTATCTTAAACTGCAGGCAGTTTGATATAATTGGAAATGAGGGTGTGTGCGTGTGTGTGTGTGTTCAGGAGGATAAATATATGAAAGGACTAGATCCTCAAAGTCTAGATATGACATGCTAAGGAGTTGGAATTTTTAAACTGAAGACACTTGGGAGTCATGTTATAAAAAGGGAAGTCACTTGGTTCTTATGGGAGCAGAGCTAGGTGAAAATATGTGGATTGTGCATTAAATTAAGTGGAATCTATAACTTCTGACTTTGAAAAAGGAAGAAATAGAGACAGGAATTTCCAATAACTATTCTCTAAACATGCCCCATGTATTCCTACTTTGGTACCATTGCTTACTCTTTCTACTGCCTTTCCTGCTCTTTTTTCCCCTGTTCTCAGCACCCCCTTTTCTTCAGAGTCCACCTTATAGAATGCCTACCTCCATGAAAATGTCCAGTATTTTAGCGCATGAAATTACCTTTCTCTGAACTTCACAGCGTTTGAATATTATACTGCTTCTTTTGTCCTCTAAATAGATAATCTGGTACATTTAGTTATTTCATCTTCATTCATCCATTTTACGAATACTTACTGAGCAATCTCTTACGTGCATAGCATTGTATAAAATGCTTCAGTGATATCCAGCTATCTATGATATGGAACACTGTCGCTGCCCTCAAGAAGTCCCAGTCTAGGCCTCAACCACCACACCAGATTACCAGAAGCGAATATAAAACAAGTCAGTTCCGGGGCCCACCCAAGACTCAACCAAATAAGAATCTGAGAATAAGGCATTCAAATCAAGATCTTAATACATTCCTACTGTGATTATAAAGAACATTAAGTTTGGGAACTAGTGATCTGGTGAAAGAGATAAGAATATACATAAATAATCCCAACATATCAGATGAACATAGGGAAGGGAAGGAAAAATAAAATAAGATAAAAAGAGAGAAGGCAGTAAACCATAAAAGACTCTTAACACTAGGGAACAAACTGAGGGTTGCTGGAGGGGTGGTGGGTGGGGGGATGTGGTAACTTGGTGATGGGCATTAGGGAGGGCCCTTGATGGAATGAGCACTGGGTGTGACAGGCAACTGATGAATCACAAAATTCTACCCTGGTAACTAATAATACACTATACGTTAACTACATTGAATTTAAATAAAGAATTAAAAAAATAATCCCAACATAAGGTAGAACCTTATGTGTGTGCCCCATGAAACAGATGCAAAACCCTTTCAGGAGTTCAGAGATCACTTGTAGATGGGGCAATTTAGGGAAATTTCATGGACAAGATAGTATTTTTATTGTCATATCTGAGGGACAATTACTGATATATCCTCTCTTATTTGTTTATTTTGATGCCCCTGTCTTGACATACAAGTTTTGGCTTTCTTTTGAGAACACTGCCCCTTTAACAGGAATAGCAAACAAATTTTTAAAGCATGTGTTTCCATGAGGAGCTTTTCCAAATTGGTCTTAAGATCTTGATTCTCCATTTGCTAGCCTCTTCTGCCACATCTTTTTAAATCCAGACTTGAAAAACCAAAACTGCATTTACTTCCTCATCCACTTATATATGCTGTTCACATTCACTGTGCGCTTGTGGGAGGATGAGAGCTATATAAATCCAAGGTGTTATTATTATTACGATCTCTCACTGCTGTTCCCTTTTGGCCCTTTATTCTAGGCTTTCAACTTGACTTAGTTTGAATTCTGCTTAATCTGATCTTCAATTTAATTCTATTTTAATAGAGCAATCTATAAATAATAACAATGCTAATTATAAGAAACAAGTCAGATCTGTTTACTGCAAACCTCAGTGGACTAAGACCAATTTTCCCTGAATGGGGTCCTGAAGATACTCAAATGCAACATCTCTATTTAGGGACATGTCTGCTGGGTGGATTTTATTTTATCTTATTTTATTTTTTGACGTTCATAGGGTTGATTAGCGCTGGTAATTTGTTTTCTTTACAGATATTCTTATTACTGAAGAATAGAGGTACTGTTACTGTAGAGATTAAAGAAAAACTGAACATTAGCCCACAGAACAATGCTCAATCCCTTTTAGGAGATTGTGTTGCCTTTGGCATCTCTTAGCTGGCATGTATCACCATCTTCTGATATTAAATCCTGTATCAATCACTGTCCATTCAGAAAGGCAGAAGCCATTTGGGATATTTTACATATACAGAGAGGTACACAGAGAGTAATTCACAGAATTAAAAGCTTTTGTTCCATTGGAAGGAGTGCGGTGAAGAACGTCAGGAGATTGCTTTCGGGAAACAAGGATGTGTGAGAATCTCAGCAAAGCCACCACCAGTGATATCTGCTGCCTGCTCACAAGGGACATGACCTCAACTGCTTGCATTGTATCAGAGGCACTAGCCGGTTCTAATGAGAAATGTGGACAGAGCAGCCTTGCTCCAATCTCTGCTTTTTCCATTGTCCCCTGTTGGCACAGATTTGGCATTTTTTTGGTACCCTTAGAATGACATACATGTGAAAATATGTGGACACAGCTCCAAAATGTAAAACATTTTTTCACTTAGTAAATTATGAGCATATTCCTGTCACTAAATATGATGCACTATGATTTTAATGGCTGTGTGGCAGTCTTTCATAGGGATAGATCATAATTTATGAACCACTATATTATTTACAGCAATAGGGGGATAGTGTCTGTTGGAATCCTTGATTTGATGCTCACTGGCTTTGTGATCTTGACAAGTCACTTAACTTCTTTAACTCTCATGTTCTTCATTTGTAAAATGGAATTGAAAATATTAACAACCTTTTGGGTTGTCAAGGATGTTGAAGGAGATTGTATATACAAACTGCTGCCCAGTGTTTGGCATATTAAAAGCTCTCAATAAATAGTGAGGGTTATTATCACTATTATATCATAACTCTTAAGACTGTAACATTATTTACTATTTATAAATTTCTAGTGATTGCACTAATGGGTCAAATCTATGTGCCTTTTTGTGATTTTTTTTTTTGTAGAGAGTATATGAGTGGGTACATATAACACATTTTTTCCCAGATATATTGTACGATTTATATTCCTACCAATAGTTGTATAATTACCTATTTCACTAAATCCTCACAATTTCAGGATATTATAATCTCAATCATTATGGTATTGCTTTTCAACTGTCAAATTGGTCTTGTTTTAATTTATGTTTTCCTTGGTTTTCTGTCCTTCTACATTATGAATTGTTTGTTTATATCTTTTTAAAAATTATTTAAATTCAATTAGTTGACATATAGTGTATTATTAGTTTCAGAGGTAGAGTCTAGTGATTCATCAGTTGCATATAACATCCATTGCTCATTACAACAAATGCCCTCCTTAATACCCATCACCCAGTTACCCCCTCTTCCCTCCAGCAACCTCAGTTTGTTTCCTAGAGTTAAGAGTCTCTTATGGTTTACCTCCCTCTGTTTTTATCTCATTTTATTTTACCTTCCCTTCCCCTATGATCCTCTGGTTTATTTAATTTCCATTTCTTACTGATTTGTAAGATATTTTAGATTAGATGACATATATAAAACTACTATAAAATATATATTATAATATAAAATAATGATACAATATTCTTTTGGTATATGTTATATTTTCTTATTTATTGTTTGCCTTTTAATTTTGTTTATGGTACCATTTGACATCCAAAGTTTTAAATTGTAAATTGGTTAAATCTGTCATGTTTTCTCTTTCTTTTCTCTGTTTCTCTCTAGTTTCTTTTTTTCATATTTAGACTTAGAAAGGTCTTCCTACCCAAACAACAGATATTCATAAAATTTTCTTGAAATCACTTTCATTTCACTGTGCAATATATATTCCTAACTTCTATATTTTTAGAAAAATGTTCACCAGTTATGGCATTACCATAAATAATCTCTCTCAATTGTGTTGTAATACCATTGTTATTATATACCAAAATTACTAAATATTTAAATATACTGGTTTATTTCCCTGGGCTTTCCAATTTGTTTCATTGATATGTCTATTTCTGCTCAAGTACTTCACTGTTTCTGTTGTCAGAATAATATGCTTCAGTGTCTAATAATGCAAATTCATCCTGTACTTTCCTTTATATAGACTTCAAAAACATTTAGAGTAGGTTCAAAAAAATCAATATGCTTTGGATTCAGATTGCATTAAATTGATATATATGGGAAGAATTAACATGTTTTTAATACAAGGCAGAGGGAGAGGGAGAGAAACAATCAGGAGCAGAGTCTGTGCTGAGTGTGGAGCCCTAAGTGGGGCCGATCCCATGACCCTGAGATCATGACCTGAGCAGAAATCAACCAACTGAGCCACCCAGGCTCCCCTGATTCATTCCTCTTTTCATGGATTTTTTTTTTTGTATTTTCCATTTAAAAATTATGCTTTTCTTCTTAGAGATTTCCACACTTTTTTGTGGCTGAAAGATTATTTATATTTATATTTTTGGTTACCAGTAAGAATAAGATCTATTTTATATTTTAATCATTATTTACTTATTCCAGTCTTATATTATTTGACACATTAAGCATAAAGTTTACAATGAGGATCTGTCATGAAACTATCATCAATAGACATTGACTTTCCCTGTCTTCTTCAATGGTTCTTACCTTCAATTCTACTTTTTGTCTTGAATGTTGATATTGACAAGTCTGATTTCATTTTCTTTGTTATTTGTCTGATTCAACCTTTGTTTATTCTTTTACTTTTAATATTTCAGAATTGCTTAGTTTTTACACACCTGTCTCATGACAAACCTGTAGTCTATTCGTAGTTGTTCAGTTTTGCAGAGGACAAAACTGATTTTATTTCTTTGTAGATTAAAAAAACTTTAAAAAAATGTGTCCGGATACTGATACTATCCTTTATCTGTGGAGGTAAAAAAAAACCCAGAAAACAAAAAAACCCCACATTATTTGGATATTTGAATATGTTTACGAATTAGTCCTTGAAGGTCATTTTAGTCCAGGATCTAGTGAATGTTTTCCATCTGCTGACTTAGGTCTTTGTTCACCTCAGAAAAGCTTTCTTCCTTATAACTTTGCTTCTTGCTTCTTGCTTCTTTTCCATTTGTTCCACTGCTTCTTTATGTACAGCAATTCTATCCTCTATATAGTGCATCTTTAATTTATTCTTTTGTTTTTATTTCCATTTACTTTGTGTTCTAGAGAAACTCTAGTTCACTTACCATGGCCCTTGTCCACCTACAACTGAACTGCTCAATTGTATGTACATTTTTACTCTCTGCTTTCCTCACTAGACCCTACTCTGGACCCATCCTAGCTTGTCTGTCCTTGTATCTCCAGTACTCAGAACAGAGTCATCATCTTTTAAACATTTTCAGTAGCCAGAGCTAGAAAAATATATCATGATTTTATACTAATATTTTCCACTCAAATTTATGAGTTTTACTTAATTTCTTTTTTCTTATATGAAAATCTTGGGTCCCTATTACACTAATATAATTGCTTCTTTGGTATGTATACTTTCAAAACAGTAATATAAATATATTATTACTAATAAAGTGATTACTGAAAGTAATTTGAGAATTCTTTGCAGATCTTTAAAATTTTTTTGTCCTTGGGGTATATATCCTGCTAGAATGTATAATCAAACTACTGTGTTTTAAAGTCCCTTGAAATAATTATTTTTGTACTTATGCCAACAACTTGTTATATAATTAAGTTCATTTATTTTATTTTTGTTTTTCAACAATCCTTTTTTAAATTTAACTTTGTTTTATAGTTATGTAAAATATTCACATTGTTCCAAAGAAAACAAAAACAAGGTACGTTAAAAGAAGTCTAGTTTCTCTCCCTGTCCCTTCCATTCTGTTCCCTCTGCCCCTATTATAGATTACCATTAAAAATAGTTTTGGCTTATCCTTCCATTGTTTCCTTTTTAAAATATAAGAAAATATAAATATAATTATTTATAATTCATAGCTTTTTACACTTCCTTATATAAAAGGAGCATAATAAAACAATGAATCATGGAACACTACATCAAAAACTAATGATGTAATGTATGGTGATTAACATAACATAATAAAATAAAATTTAAAAAAAAGTAGCATAATATAACACACTGTTCTGTACCCCACTTTGGTACAAAACAATATGAGATCACTTCATGGTAGTATAAGGAGCTCTGCCTTATTTCTTTTATATGGCTGCAAGTTATTCCATTGTATGGATGCCCCAGTTTATTAAAATAGTTTCTTACTAATCTGCATTTGGAGTGTTTCCAGTCTTTTGCTATTTCAGTATATGTCATTTTATATTTTTGACAATGTATCACGGGATAGACCCCTAGAGGTGAGATTGCTGAATCAAATGGTAAATGCATGTGTAATTTGCTAAATCTTACCAAATTTCCCTCTATAGTAAGTGTATCATCTTGCATCCCATTAGCCATGTACGAGAGCACCTGTTTACCCATAGTTCCACCAACAGAGTGATAGATATTACTAAACTTTTAGATTTTTGCCAGTTTGATAGGTGAAAAATGGTATCACAGTCCAGGTCTAATTTGCATTTTTATGTTTCAAATGTTTTGAGAAAAGAGTATTTGCATTTTTTGGTGTGAACTGTTATAGCTCTCCAATTTTTCTATTAGGTTGTGACAAAAAAGTTTTTAAGAGTGCAAAGAGTTGTACCACACATAACATTCTTTGTTGTAAAGATAAGGACTAGCCAGATAATATCTACAAATCAGGTACGAAGAACAAAAAGAGTAGGGTAGGATAAAGGGCCAGCTAAAGTTTAATCAATACTTAATCTGTATTTTGTCATCATCACATTGAATTCTTAACTAATTTGTTTGTGCAAAACTCTCCTGAAGTATTTTACCTTTAAAAGATTGGTCTTATCACTTGTGAAATGTAACCTCTAACCTTGGGACAATCTTAATGACAATGAGAAATAAGGTGGTGAGAGAACTGGGATTGTTGATAATCCCATTAGGCAGACTTGTTTGATCATTTCAGTTGAGATTTGTGAAGGCACATTTTAGTGCCTTTGTTCAAGTAATGCCCTTAGTTTAAAGGCAGTTTGTAAACTTTTTGGCAACAAATCTTTAGGTGAGGCTAACTAATCAATGCTTGAGATAATCATCTGTGCTCTATGAGACTGATTCTTTTTCCATAATTACCATCAGAACACTTTTCTGAAGCATCCAACTCTATACTGAAAATGAAATGACTCTGCCATACAAAATATTTAAGTGGATAAACACTATATTTTATTGAGTGAATAAAATATATTATTAAACACATTAGGCCCCAAAGTGATAATACTGGACTCTGATGGACCAACTTCTACTTATATTTCTGATCCCTGCTTGATAGTCATTTCCTCAAAAGGCCCTTCCTGAATGCATCCCATTCAAACCAAATTATTCCCCCTGTTATACACTTATATGCTCTGTAGTATTCCTTAATTGTATTAATGGTTGTTGGTTATCTATTTGTTAATCGTTTTATTAATGTCTGTGTTGCTCACTAGATTTCAAATGTCACTCAATAAATGGCACTCAATAAATACTATTTGAATACATGGATGAGTACAAGATACAAATATTAAATCACATCCTACAAACTGAAGATAAAGACTAAAGGGGTATATTTGGGGTGGAGGGATTGGATTTGGGCTGGCAAAGAAATGAGCTTAAAATAGTGGGTAGAGTACGATATTTAAAGTCAGAAGTGTTTGTGTTTTGATCCTGCTACTTAGCAGTTGTGTGACTTTAATAAAAACACCTTCTCTCTCTGATCCTTACTTTCTGCATTTATAAGATGAATGGGAAAATCAAATAATATAATATTTTCTTATAATTCTAGTCATCCTTGATTTTCTTAACTTCTATTTCCTCATTCCTGAAATGGAGATAATAGTAGTACATTTCTCATAGACTTGTGAATATTAAATGAGACATCTGTTGGAGTTTTTCTTTCTGCCCCTTCTTCACGAAGCAACTAAGCAGTTTTCAAATCTTTTTTGAGCCTCTTTTCTTTATTCCAGCAGTTTTATCTTTGGATAGATCCAACACATCATCAGAATTCCCTAGAAACTTCTAGAACAGTGTCTGTCAGCTAGGAGGCATCCAGTTGTGGAATGCCTTCCCCATTCACTAGTAAACTGATGGTATGGAGGAGCATCACACATAGAGAAACAAATACCCTTATTAATAGTCCCCTCTCCTTAGTTTGAACATGAAATGGTATCCAGCACTGGCCTAATTTTGAATGGTGCTTTCTAATCTCTAAATTGTGGTTCTTTTCTTCTTCCATTTAGTATAGAGACACTTGTTTACTCTTATGGTCCAAATGTATTCATTGGCTACTAAGTTGTTTTTCTAGGCTAAATAAAAATGCCCCTTTTTCCATTAAGGCAGCAAATTTCTCTGTTTCCATGTTGCCAGGTGCTGGCTATATTAGAGAGTATTTAGCTGATGAAAGTCTGTCTTTTGCAGGCAAGAGAACAAGAAAACCTGGAGGGATGGAGCGTCTGTTTCCTTGGCTTTTTCACTGAACTTCCATATTGGAAAGAAAATCACCTAAGAGAGCCATCTCTTCCAGCTCTGTCTGGCCTGAGGATGCTTCCTTAGGCTCAAAGCCACAAGATGGGACAGAAACAGCTGCAGTGGGGGATTGACCACAAGGAGAATGGAGCCATTGTTACCTGAGCTTTACCCATTCCCAGGCTAAAACCCCCACCTAAAGACCATATGTTCATTCAACAAGGTGTAATAAGCCCCTGTTTGGTGCCAAGAACTATCCTAAGGCAATATGTTAGTGGAGATTCAAAAGAAGTAGAAGAAAAATGAGCACTTAATCTGAAGAAACTCCAGACATCTCCAAGAAACTATGGAATTGAAATCAAGGGCTAAGCAGTGGGCGTTGTATTGCAAGCACTGCAAGAGGCCAAGAGAAGGAAAAATAGGTGTGAATTGGTGTTGGCAGGAACAGCTTCATTGCGAATACAGGTGGAGTGAGTATGGGTAGCAGGAAAAAGCACATGACATACAAGAAAATAATTACTGTATATAGCTTTGTTAAAAGGTTTTGTTTCCATATGATCTTAAGCATTCTTTAAAAAAATGGAATTCTGGTTTCTTTAAGACAAGTAAAGCTTTAATGGATTATAAAAAAAGTTCAAAGTTTCTGGTAGTAGGGGCAATGACCTCTTCAAACGAAAATAAAACTTCTGGTTAAAAAAGGAGGGGCATTGGGGAGGGGCTGGCCAAAAGTGAATGAATTAGCATTTTACAGTTATGGTCTGTCTAGTAACCTTTTCTGTATTGAAACAACAATAATTATGTAGAAAGAAATGTGGTCTGTGACTCTGTTCTGGATCTTTCTTTGAAGGTGCGTTGAAGAGTGAGTTGAGGGATTAAGAAGACCACTTGATGCCTCTCTCTTAGAGGAGCAGAAAATTAGCTAGTTAGCTCACATATATCGAGCACTTATGTGCCAAGCACTGTGCCGGGTGCTTTGTATACACTATCTCATTTACAGTTCTCAATAGTCCCATAGAGACAGCTTTCTCATTGGACCTCTGCTGTCAGATCCAAGGTACTGCCATTCAACTGCAGATTTGCAGGCCCAATATCTTGTGAGAATCATTCTCAGGGGGTTGGCATTGCAAATTAGACCTAGGGAAGAATGGCACATTTGCAATGTATGTTCAGGCTGAGGAGGAGTGAGAGGGGAGGCCAAAAAGGTAAAATGGCACAGAGTAGAGAGTGCCAGGTGTATGGGTTTCAGTTATTTCTGTTCTCTTTTCCCTGGTGTTAAATAATGGACTGTGTATTTAACTGGGGGTCATATTAGGATTCTTGTCATAATTCATTTATTTTTCTCAGGGAGGAGGAGAAAGATTTATTTCCCCATATTGGATTCTGTACATTTGGGCAAAATTGGGGAGTGGAAGATGAGATTAGGAAACTCTTAAAGGTCTTGAAAACATTTATTAATAGTTTTGCCAACATTCATTCTTTTATTCATTTATTCTCTCACCTGACAATTAGCTGAACACCTATCATGTGCCAGGCATTATGTAAGTTGCTGGGTTTATGACAAAGTTCAAGACACAGTTCCTGACCCAAAGGCTCTCTGAGATTAATAACAATATAGTAAGGTAAGTACTTCGATGAACAAAAGAAGGAATAGGAGACAGAAGAGGGGCTCAACCCAGTTGCAGGGTGGTAGTGGCATCTCAACCTTACAAACGACGATCCTAATAATGAGAAAATATGAGCTCAACTTAATTTTCTGTCATACCCTATTTCCTTTCTCAGCACTCTATCTCTCCAGGCAATATGACCCGAAAGTCTAAGATATTTCAAGAGCAAGGGCATTTGCTGGCACTTATATGCCAGAGGGTCAGTTAGTCAGTAGCAGCAGAGGGAAGACCTTTAAGAAAGCTAAGTGCTCCATGTGCAAAGATAGTGTTAAAAGAATTCTGCTCAGATATCTCATCTTTGGAGATCAATGCCCGAGAGCAGCCAAAAAGAATATTAAGTCCTAGAGGTAACTTCCTATGGATGACGAATGAGGTGGCAGATTGCATCCGGCCAGGAAAACCAGCATAAGCTAGTCAGAACAGAGAGCTTTTAAGATTTGGGATATCATTTTGGCATAGTGCAAAGGGCAGACAGTTCAGGCCTCAAGTGTTTTCTCTGGATTTTAAGTCTTGTGCTGGTAATGGGAACGAGTCCTAACTCAACAAGGAAAGGAAGGAAATCAACATATATTGATTGCCTACTGTGAACCGGGCATTGTGCTTGTTTTGCATGTAAAGAACCATCCTCAGGGGTGGAAATCAACAAACAAGAACATGAGACTCAGAAAAGTTAAATATCTTAGGTTCACATAACTGTTAGGTAGCAGAGCCAAGATTCAAATTCAGCTCCAAATTCTAACTGGCAACAGTAAAGTCAGATTCAAAGGCAAGCAAATATATTTGGAGGGTGGACACATTTACATGCAGGAAATGTTTGATTTCATTCTTCTGCTTTCCTTGGCTCTGAAGAAGTTGTGCCCTGGGTAACAGCTTGTGGGTGCTTAGGGTTAATCACTGTATTACACAGCCATAAATTCCCTTTACAAAGAGCTGTCTCGGTGGATTTGCCACTCTTGTCAATCCCTTCTAGGCACTAGCTAATCAGGTCAGGAACACAGTAGCCGAGACCAGAGCCAAAGAGAAACTTGTCAAACTGTTTTGACTGTCTTAACATGACTGAAATACATTCACAGTGAAAACACTTGGGAAATATTCACAAATTTCAAAGCACCAGTTCAGTGTGGTTTCCATCCCTCCTTTCTCCCACTCCCAACACCTACACTTCCAATGTGTTTGGGGGCTGATGTAGAGAGGCCATGTTACTGGAGTGGAAAAGATTTTAAAGAAATTCTGCATAAAAGTGACTCACTGACAGCCAATTAGGAGGCTTCTGCTGGGAGTCTGCCCTGGATTGACAGCAGAGCTACAAATCCAGAGTAACCTGGCCAGGCTGAAACATTCCCCTAATGGCCCTTGAAATGAGCTTTTGCGTGAAAAAAACCCAAACTGTTATGTCGAAAGGTCAGTTGGTTAGTTTTTGCTTTATTTTAAGTAGAAAAGAAGGGGCAATGAATAGGCGATTTCATGATTTCTTGCCTCTGTTTCTATCATCCTCTTTCCAGGTGGAATATTTATTTGCTCTTGTATAAAGAGAGACCACATCTCCATGATGCTGCCACATACATGCACAGTCTTATTTAGGGCTCCTTCAGATGGTGACAGATGAATACCCACTCCAAACACATGCTTACTTTATGGGTGACAGTGTCAAGAATTAGTCACAGTTACAATGGCTTTTGATTAAGATTGATTGTCTTCTCTATATCATAAACCATAATCCCATGACACTCATTCTGGTCATCACTCTATGCCAGGAGTGGAGCAAGATATTTGGGAGAAGCCATGTAACTCAGAACAGGGAATCCTTTTGCTTTAATAATAGGAACACGACTGGATGGAGGCCAGGATGGCAGAGTAGGAGGACCCTAAGCTCACTTCTTCCCACGGATATAACTAGATAACACTCAAATCAGTGTAAATAATCCAGAAAACAACACAAAGACTGGCACAACAAATTCTGCAACTAAAGTAGAGAGGAGACGACAATGAAGAGAGTAGGAAAGGTGGAGACGTGGTGGTGAGTGAAACCCAGGTTGTCTGCCATGGGGAGGGAGCCAGGGGTGCAGAGAAGAGTGAGAAACAGACTGTCACATGGGGGAGCCCTCACAGAAAAGACAAATCCTCATTAACACTTGGCTTTGAAAGCAAGATGGGCCAAATTTCTTGAGTTCTTACAACCAATGAGACTTAAAGCCTGGAATTTTAAGAATCAGTGGGCTCAGCTCTGGGAAAGCCCAGAGGGTGTTAGGAAGCTGAGTCCCTGCCCTTAAAGACACAGCCCTCGAAGAAACAGCCTAGAAGCAGCAGTTTGAAAGACACCTGGGGCTTAGGGGAGGGAAAGTTAGTTGACTCATTTCAGAGCAAATTCTAGAGGGGCAGGGCTCACGGAAGGAGTTCTCCAGGAACAAAGGAGCTGGCAAGCATCATGTCCCTCCCCTGTCTCCCAGCATAAACACATACCACCTGCAGGAACCAGGGCAGTCCAATGTAAGTATTGCTACCCTGGCTTTCTTTTCACTTCCACTTGCATGATAAATGTTTCTTCATCCCCTCGCTTTCAATTTGCAGGCAATATTCACTACTGAACTTGCTTACACCAAGCCTTGGCACCCGTGATTTGGTGGATCCACCCTTCCTAGTTACATATGCCTCAGTCCGGGCACTGTGGGTCCCCTCCCCCAGGAGATGGGTGCAAACTGTGCCAACACCGCATCTCCTGACCCGCAAGTTTCACGGTGCCTTGGTTTGGCTATGGGGGTGGCCCTGCAGAAGCCCAGGGCACACCTTGTTAAAATTGTGTGCCCTGCCCACACAGCCCCAGTCCTGGTGGAGGGGGGTGGTGGCAGGGCCCATTTGGCAAGATCAGCCCACACCTTATTAAAACTGTGTGCCCCACCCTGGCTGGGGGCCAAACACTGCTCACAATAGGCAAAGAGAACCTCTGCAGATGACTGGACTGAAGGAAAAAACAGCCAGGACACAACAGCTGGGTGCACACAATACAGATAGGAGACAGCCCTGAAATGCCAGGTTCTGGTGAACAGGAGGCACTGCACTGCAGGGCACTACAGGACCTCTTCTTCATAAGGTCATTATTTTCAAGAGCAGAAGACATAACTGAACTCTCTAACACACAGAAACAGACACACAGAGTTAGACGAAATGAGGAGACAGAGAAATTTATCCCAAATGAAAGAAGGGGACAAGGCCATGGCCAGAGATCTAAGTAAAACAGATACAAATAATGTGAGGAGACAGAGGAATATGTCCCAAATAAAAGACAGGACAAAATTACAGCAAGATAGCTAAGAGAAATGGAGATAAGCAACATGCTTGTTAGAGAATTTAAAGATTTTTTTTAACTTATTAATTAATTAATTAATTAATTTGAGGGTGGGGAGGAGCAGAGGGAGAGAACCCTGAGATCATGACCAGAGCGGAAACCAAGAGCTGGATGCTTAACCGTCTGAGCCACCCAGCCTCCCTCTCCCTTTTTTTTTTTTTAAGATTTTTAAAATTTATTTATTCGAGAGAGCAAGAGAGAGAGAGAGAGAGAGAGTGCACACCTGTTAGAGAAAGCAAAGATTATAAAGATACTCACTGGACTTGAGAAAAGAGTGGAGGACATCAGTGAGATCTTTAATAAAGAAATAAAAAGAACCAATCAGAGGTGAAGAGTGCAATAAACAATATTAGGAATATGCTTGATGCAATGAAAGAGAAAGGAATCCAAGTATATCACTAAAGAAAGCCAGCAAACTGGGAGAGAAGAGAGGAAGAAAAGAAAGGAACAGAGAAGAACTACAAAAGCAACCATAAAACAAGTAACAAAATGGCAATAAGTACATAGCTATCAATAATTACTCCGAATGTAAGTGGACTAAACCTCCAATCAAAAGACACAGGGTGACAAAATGGATAAAAAAAAAAGAGACCCACCTATATAATGCTTATAAGAGACTCATTTTAGACCTAAAGACACCTGCAGATTGAAAGAGAGGAGATGAAGAAATATTTAACATGCAAGTGGAAGTGAAAAGAAAGCGAGGGTAGCAATACTTACATTGGATAAAATAGACTTTAAAACAAAAACTAGAACAAGAGACAAAGAAGGACACAATATAATAATAAAGGGAACAATCCAACAAGAAAACATAACAATTGTAAATATTTATGCACCCAAGATGGGAGCATCCAAATACATAAAACAGTTAATAACAAACATAAAAGAACTAATCAATAATATTATAATAACAGGAGACTTTTACACCCCACTTGCATCAGTGGACACAAACACAAAATCAACAAGGAAACTGTGACATTGAATAACACACTAGACCAGATGAATTTAACAGATATATTCAGAACATTCCATCCTGAAATAGCAGATACACATTCTTCTCAAATGCACATGAAACATTCTCCAGAATAGATCACATATTAGCCCATAAAACAAGTCTCAACAAATTCAAAAAGGTTGAAATCATACCATGCATCTTTTCTGATGATGATGCTATGAAACTAGAAGTCAACCACAAGAAAAAAAATCTGGAAAGAGCACAAAGACATGGAATTTAAATAACATGGTACTAAACAATGAATGGGTCAGCCAAGAAATCAAAGAAGAAATTTTTAAAAATTACATGGAGAAAAATGAAATTGAAAATACATGGTACAAAATCTCTGGGATGCAGCAAAAGTGGTTCTAGAAGGGAAGTTTATATCAATTTGAACCTATCTCAAGAAGCAAGAAAAATCTCAAATAAACAACTTAACCTTACACCTAAAGGAGCTAGAAAAAGAACAATAAACAAAACCTAAACCCAACAAAAAAGGAGGAAATAATAGAGATTAAAGCAGAAATAAATGATATAAAACTGAAAAAACAATAGAACAGATCAATGAAACCAGAAGCTTGTTCTTTGAAAAGATCAACAAAGTTGATAAGTCTCAAGCCAGACTCATCAGAGAAGAAAACACAAAAAGAAAGAGGAGGGGGGACTCAAATAAACAAAATCACAAATGAAAGAGGAGAAATAACAACTGACACCACAGAAATACAAAGGATTGCAAGAGAATATTATGAAAAATTATATGCCAAAAACTGGACAACCTAGAAGAAATGGATAAATTCTGAGAAACATATAACCTCCGCAAACTGAATCAGGAAGAAATACAAAACTTGAACAGACTGATTACCAGCAAAGAAATTGAATCAGTACTCAAAAAACTTCCCACAAACAAAAGTCCAGGACCAGATGCCTTCACAGGTGAATTTTACCAAACATTTAGAGAAGAGTTAATACCTATTCTTCTCAAACTATTCCAAAAAACACAAGATGAAGGAAAACTTCCAAATTCATTCTATGAGGCCAGCATTACCCTGATACCAAAACCAGATAAAGACACTACAAAAAAGAGAACTACAGGCCAATATCTTTGATGAACATAGATGCAAAAATCCTCAACAAAATATTGGCAAACCAAATCCAACAATACATTAAAAGAAATCACTTGCCATGATCAAGTGGGATTTATTCCCAGGATACAAAGTGCTTCAATATTCCCAAATCAATTAATGTGATACATAACATCAATAAGAGAAAGGATAAGAACCATAAGATCATTTCAATAGACACAGAAAAAGCATTTGACAAAGTACAACATCCATTCATGATAAAAGCCCTCAAAAAAGTAGGTTTAGAGGGAACATACCTCAACATAATGAAGGCTATATATGAAAAGCCCACAGCTAACATCATCCTCAATGGGGAAAAAAATGAGGGCTTTCCTCCTAAGGTTGGGAACAAGACAAAGATATCTACGCTCACCACTTCTATTCAACATAGTATTGGAAATCCTAGCCACAGCAAGCAGACAACAAAAAGAAGTAAAGGCATCCAGATCGGTAAGGAAGAAGTCAAACTTTCACTATTTGTGGATGACATGATCCTATATGTAGAAAACCCAAAAAACTCCACCAAAAAACTACGAGAACTGACAAATGAATTCAATAAAGTCACAGGGTACAAATCAATGTGTAGAAATCTGTAGCATTTCTATACACTAATAACGAAGCAGCAGAAAAAAAAATTAAGAAAACAGTCCCAATTATAATTCCACCAAAAAATAATAAAATATCTAGGAATAAACTTAAAGAGGTGAAAGACCTGTAGTCTGAAAACTGTAAAATGTTGATGAAAGTGGAGCACCTGGGTGGCTCAGTCAGTTGAGCAGCTGTCTTCAGCTCATGTCATGATCCCAGGACCCTGGGATCAGCCCAACATTGGGCTCTCTGTTCAGCAGGGAGCCTGCTTCTCCCTCTCCCTCTTCCTGCCATTCTGCCTGCTTGTGCTCTCTCTCTCTCTCTTTCTGTCAAATAAATAAATAAAATCTTTTAAAAACTTGATGAAAGAAACTGAAGATGACACAGAGAAATGGAAAGACATTCCATGCTCAAGTATTGGAAGAACAAATACTGTTAAAAAGTAATCTAAAAAAAAGCAATCTACACATTTTATGCAATCCCTATCAAAATATCACCAGCATTTTTCACAGAACTAGGACAAACAATCTTAAAATCTGTATGGAACCACACAAGACTCCAAATAGCCAAAGCAATCTTGAAAACAAAAAACAGAACTGGAGGTATCACTATTCTGGACTTCAAGTTATATTACAAAGCTGTAGTAATTAAAACAGCATGGTATTGGCACAAAAATAGACACATAGATCAATAGAACAGAATAGAAAGCCCAGAAACAAATCCACAATTATGTGGTCAATTAATCTTTGATAAAGGAGGCAAAAATATGCAATGGAAAAAATACAGTCTCTTCAACAAATGGTGTTGGGAAAACTGGACAGCAACATGCAAAAGAAAGAAACTGGATCACTTTATTACACCATACACAAAATCAACTCAACATGGGTTTAAGACCTAAATATAAGACCTGAAACCATAAAAATCCTAGAAGAGTGGATGGGCAGTAATTTCTCTGACATTAGCCACAGCAACACCTTTTTAGATATGTCTCCTGAGGCAAGGGAAACAAAAGCAAAAATAAACTATTGGGACTACATCAAAATAAAAATCTTCTGCACGGAGAAGGAAACAATCAATAAAACTAATAAGCAACCTATGGAATGGGAGAAGATCTCTGTAAATGACATATCTAATAAAGGGTCAGTATCCAAACTATATAAAGAACTTATAAAACTCAGTACTCAAAAAACAATCCATTTAAAAATGGGCAGGAGACATGGACAGACATTTCTCCAAAGAAGACATCCAGATGGCCAACAGACACATGAAAAGATGCTCAACATCACTTTCCATCAGGGAAATGCAAATCAAAACTACAATGAGATATCACCTCACACCTGTCAGAATGGCTAAAATCAACAACACAAGAAACAATAGGTATTGGTGAAGATGTGGAGAAAAAGGAAGCCTCATGTATTCTTGGTGGGAATGCAAACTGGAGCAGCCACTCTGGAAAAGAGTATGGAAAAAGTTAAAAAATAGAAGTACCCTAGATCCAGCAATTGCATTACTGGGTATTTACCCAAAGAATACAAAAACACTAATTCAAAGGGATCCATGCACCCCCTAGGTTTATAGCAACAATTATTTACAAAAGCCAAACTATGGAAACAGCCCAAACGCACATTAGTGGATGAATGGATAAAAAAGAGGTGCATACGATGCAATATTATGCAGCCATAAAAAAGAATGATATCTTTCCATTTGCAAGGACATGGATGAATCTAGAGAGTATAAGGCTAGGCAAAATAAGCCCATCAGAGAAAGACAAATACCATATGATTTTACTCATATGTGGAATTTAAGAAACAAAACAGCAAACAAAAGGGGAGAAAGAGACAGACCAAATAACAGACTCATATACAGATGGTTACCAGTGGGGAGGTGGGCGGGGGGGGCGGGGGTGGTGGTGGTGGAATGGGTGAAACAGGTGAAGGGGATTAAGAGTACACTTATCTTGATGAGCACTGAGTAATCTGTGGAACTGTTGAATCACTATATTGTACACCTGAAACTAATATGATGCTGTATGTTAACTATAGTGGAATTTAAATAAAAATTTAGGTTAATTTAAAAACCAGAAATACTACTGATGACAGTGGTGATGATGATGTCCTTAACTCTCTAGCTCCAATATAATTCAGGCTGACATTTCTTAAGAGAAGTTCATTTAGAGAAGGAACTCCATAGCAATATCTCTCAATTATTGTCTTGTCATTCCAGATAGAATAATATTATTTTCACATAGAGTAAAAGGAAAGGACTTCTTACTGCCATAGCTCAAAAGTCCAGGGCTCTGGCTACCCCAGGCCTCTCCTGGTCTGCTGAATGTTGGGAGTGGTCTTAGCACACCTGTAACCTTTGCACATGGGTTGGAAATCTCTCTCATCTAAATGACAGCTAACAAAGATCATCTTCCTGATTCAGACACACATAGTAATTTTCCTAGGCATCTCCTATTGCCACGCATCTTAAAACCCCTTAGATCTAACTTTTAATAAGTTGAAAATGTCTTCAATTTACTAAGTTTAGCTGAAGTGGCTTTGTCTTTTGTTTCCATTTAGTGCTGTGTTTATTGGTATCTTGAAGGATTTTGAGACCCCTATGTAAATACTTTGCTATCCTAATTTCATGGAGATGATGCTGCAAGCTCCCCACTCTATCAGAAGGATGGATGGTCTGAGTTATTCTCCGAGGGATAGGATGGGTTTTCTCTGATCCAGCTGTTCTTTCTCTGTCTAAGGGACTTGTGAGACACTGGGTGGGACTGGGAATCCAGTCTATTAAGACAGAAAAACCAGCTATTCTTTGCTCATGCTGTCTCCTCTGGCAAAAGCCTCTCTTCTTCTCTCCATCCTGGAAATAGCTATTCTAAACTTAGGCCCAGCCTCCTCCGAGAAACCGTCTCTAAGATCTACTGTACTATGTATGTTCTATCACAGCATTTATTACACCATGTAGTAGACATCTTTCACTGAGGCCCTCTATGCTGTGATCCTCAAAGGGGCAGGGAGTCCTAGGACTGGCTCCCCAGTGGCTGGCTCACAGAGAAAAAGTTTGTTGAATAAAATCTTGAATATATGAACTGACCTGTATGAAGATCAGAGTTCACAACTTCAGGCTTATTTATTGTGTGTCAGGTGCTTTCTACATATTACCTCACATAATCTTCCCAACAAGATGAGGTGTCATTAGCTCCATCTTACAAGAAGCTTAACAGAAGGGATGTTAAGTGACTTGCCAAAAGGAAGTGGCCAAACCAAGGTTCCAAACCCAGCTTTGACATACTCCAAATCTATTGCTTTTATCCACTGAACCTCAGCATTTTTTTCAAATTGTCCATTTCTAAATAATCCATTGGTACAGAGCAGACCCTTTTAACAATAACAAAAAAGGAATTCCATACATTGTGGTTTGGTATTTGGGTGCCACTAATATTTCTGAGAGTCTATAATTTTTATAAATTTTTGGACTGTAGCCATTCTATGACTGCAGCATTATCAAGTGAGATCAGCTCATGCCTGTACTTTTGAAAAATGAGATTTCATAAGTGATGTTACTCAGAGACTCAAAAAAGAAAAGACACCCACAACCAACTTCAAGCTAGAACTCTAAACTATTATTACTATAAACTGTTATTATTGGAATATTTCCATTTCCAACTCTACTCAGGAAACTGCTTTAAGCTCAACATTCAGGATGTGTTCCTGAAATATGGGTAATAGTTTTCAAGAACTACCTGCTGTTCTCACTATTATTATGCTGGGAATTATTAATGCTTATCATAATGGTCTCACTTTAAATTTGAAGGGTGAATTGATGATGGTAAACCCATGATGAGAGGCTGCCTACTGTTATGCTTTACATACAGACATTGTTAATACATTTGTCTAAGGCTGCAGTGAGCTAGGCATGTGGAATCCTAAGATTTTCTCAGCTGATGGCGTCTCCAAACTGTCAAATTATGTGGCTGTCTTAGTTGCTGGTTATAGGCTGTGGGTAGTGAGGTAGAGGTTTGAGTTTAGTTCCCTACCCAGGCCATTTGCTGAACTGGGTTCTGGAGCTCAGGTAAGGTTTCTTTCTAAAGTCCACCCACCCAGGGAGCACAGAGGGCTCCCATGGACTTCTTTGATGAGAAGGACTGCAGAGATCACGAACGTTCAGGGTACATAAAGCTCAGTTCCACTAAAACCTGCACACAAACACACACACATACATACAACTCCTCCTGAGTTCCTACCATATGTAAAACCCTATGCGGGCAATTTATAAATAAAACATCCAATTTATAAATAAAAACATATAGGATCTTCCTTGTCCTCAAATAGCTTATAATCCAGTCCATGAAGAAGATCTAGATTTAAATAATTGTAACATAAGATGAACTGCGGAAAGCTCCATAACAGAGGTAAAAAGTTAGATGCTATGGGATTATAAGGGGAAAAGAGAGAAATTCACACTGAGGCTTTTTAAGGTGGCTATGTGGTTGAGGTGGGATTTTAGGGAAGCTTAGAAGATGAGTGTGCATTTGAAACATGTCTTTGAGGGAAGAGAGACTTACACAGGATAGTCTAAGCAGAGAGAACAATGTAAATGTATGACATTCTGTGGTAAAGGTTGGATCAGCTTTGGAAAATACCAAGGGGAATGATAATTTAGGTTTAGAAGGGGGTTGAATTGATAAAGGACTTTGAAGGCAAGATTACTGGGTGAAGGGGTTTGAAATTTTCAATTTGTCACTGTTGCGTCTATGCGTACTTCTAGACCAGGGAGTTGCTCTATTACATCTATGAAACTGGAACAGGCTAAAGGACAGGTAGAACAGATGGAGAGTGGAACCGATGAGCTTTGTTTGGTAATTACTATTCTAGTTTGGACGAGAAATAATAAGGGGTACAACCGAAAGGCATTAGTACAGTTTCAAGCTCTGGTGTCTTGGGAGGGTGGTGAGACCATTAACTGAAAACAAGAAACATAGGAAGAGGGAGAAAGGTGAGATCGCCAAGCTTGACATCCCGCAACAAATAGAAATTCAGGACTCGGGTTTACTTGAGGTTAAGGTCAGAGTCATAAATTTGGGGCTCATCCACACAGAGCAAGCTCTCGTGGCTGCAGTAGTAGATGTGATTGCCTCATAGGAGTGGGCTCAGTAGGAAGGGGAATGTGTCAGGGCTAGAACCTTGGCAAGTATCCATTGAAGGGGTTGACAGAGAGGAGCTTGTAGTATAAGAGATATCTCTCTAGGCAGCAGCAACAATGCAATTTTACGGTGACCAAGAGGAGAGAAATTTAAGACAGAGGAGTGGTCAATAACACACACACACACACACACACACACGCACGCACGCACGCACATGCACACACATAGCAGACAGGGCCAGTAAGGATGAAACTTGAGAAAATAACATTAGAATTGACATTTTGGAAGCTATAGGTGACCTTTTAAAGAGTAGTTTTAGTATAGTGGTAAGTCTATAGCTGGAAGGAAGTAGGAAAGAGGAAAGTGGGATGCAGAGGGAGGCAATAGGTAAAATGACTTGTTGCTAGGCATCCGCTCCTCTAGTCCTTGCAACAACCCCAGGAAATATGTAGTAGGATCCCTGTTTTGCAAAGAGAGAAACAAATCCCACAGACAGCACTTCCTAATGTTTGTTGAACATTCTCTCTGTGCCAGGCACTGCACGAAGCATTTTACCTAGCTTACCACATTTGCTGTGCAGAGCATTCTTTGAGATAGATGCTATTGGTATCTCTTACAGATGAGAAACTAAGATTTAAAGGGTGTAGGTATTTTGTTTAAGATCTATTTGTTAGTAAATGTTAGAGCCAGAATTTAAACCTAGTTTTGCCTCGTGCCAGAGCCTAACCTAAGATAATTTACCCAAGGTACAATAATAGTCTGACTCAAATACAGGTCTTCTTGTATAGAGTGTAGCATGGCAGTTTTTCAGAACAACGAAAATGGATTAGGCCCAGGATTAGGTGGTGTCTCTCAAGGAGAGCAGAGTCTAGTTTAATAAGGATTTTAGGGCCTAGACATAGGAAAATATGGTGGCTCTGGAGTTATTAGTACTTTATCTTGGGACAAAAATCAAGAGGACTTTGTACTTTATGGTTTACCCAGGTGATTAAGAGCACAGAAATTGAATCCACACTATTTGGGTACAAAGCCCAGCTCCAGCACTTCCTAGCTGAATGACATGAATCAATAAATATAAAATATAAAATCACTTAGAACAGTGCCTGACACATAGCAAGGGCTAATTAAGTGTTATGGATGTTTTGTGGGTCAATGGGGTCCTGCTTTTTAGCTTCTTATAATGCCTCAGTCAGATTATTTCTGGGTTTATTCCTCTGAGGAAAAAGGGAGATGGATTTTTCAGCCCTAATTTCACTTGTACATTCACTAACTTATTCAACAAATACCTAATGAGTACCTGTTACACAGGTGTAACACAGCCACTGTGTTAGGCACTACAAATAGAAGAGTGAATACAAGTCAAAAACTAATGATGTAATGTATGGTGATTAACATAACATAATAAAAAAATAAAAATAAAAAAATAGAAGAGTGAATACAAGTATGGTTTCTTCTCTTATGGAGCTTACAGTCGTGATGGAAGAGACAGACCTATAATCAAACAACCAAAGTACAGTAGGGTCAGTGTTAGTGGTAGGGGCAGCACAGGGCTCTGTGGAAGCATGCAAGATGGACACCAAGCCAGGGCTTGAGTGGTGTGGAAAAACTACCCTGAAGAGGTGACATGTAAACTGAGATCTGACCTCTGGGCTCCTCCAGGTGGCAACGAGGTTGCTGTCACCTGCCATTTTTTGATCCTCAGGGATTGACTCCATAATGTCACTTTCTTCCTTCACCCAGTTGTCCTTGTAGTTGCTGAGTTTAGGGAGATCCTACACATTGAAAAGAAAGTTCCAAGACTGCTGATGGCCTCACAGCAGTTCTGTCTTGGCCCTACCCTTCATTAGGGCATGTTAGGGAATTTTTTTTTTTTTTTTTTTGTGGAGGTATCCTGAAGCCAGAGATACACTCCTTAGCTCTCATGACATGAAACCAGACTGGGCAGTGAATCAAAACTTGTGTACTGAGACCTTGTCCTAAAGGAGGCACCATCTATAATGGGCAATGGAACCTCATCTCACTCACAGTGATTAAAGATTCCTTTGATGTTTTCTTGGCAAAAATCACATCAGCAAATTATATCCTGTCTGTCTGGGCTGCATATAGTGGCTTAAGATGGGAAACTGTTTTTCTTGTCTGGTTCATGATATTTAAAATTCCTACCATCAGCCATCAGAGGCCTTGGACTAGTGGGGACCAGGATTTGAATCTTAGATCAAGCTTTTACTATGAGACCTTGGGTAAGTCACTGATTTTCTCTAAAGATCAGTTTCCTCATTGCTAACTGTGAATAATAATACTCCTTATGTCATAATACTGTTGTAGAATTAAAAGGAGATAACTCTGTGCCTGAAACACATTGATAATAAATGACAGCTTTCTTTCTACTCGCATTCCTTTGGATCACTGATGGCCATGTTACTGTATACATATGTTACATGTAAGAGTAAACATGCTGTCATTTTCAGCTGCAGACACATTAGCTCATAGTAGGTGCTCAATTAAGACTTGTCCTTTTCCTATTCACCTTGATTTAATTGATCAGATTTTCTGACAAAGAGAAGAGAGTTGGAACATAGGCAGAAGAGGTACCAGTCTTGTTCACTCTGACCCCTCCCTTCTATTTTTAACCCCATTATATAGCGTCTGGCAAATTTTAAGCACTCAGTACATAGTTGTTGAACAATTGAATGGATGACCAAATGAATAAATGAATGGGCCAGCGATTGACAGGCAAACTATTGTGAGAATGGGATTTGGAGGGAGCATGAAGTAGTTACTGGTAATGGCACGGCTGTACTCAAGGTAAGACATCAAATCAGTTGGCTGAACTGATAAGTAGCAGCTTAAAATGATCCATTTCCATCCCCAAGTGGACCCCGGCTAAACAAGCTGACTGGCTTGGGACCACATTTTCAATTTTTTTTCAATATTATAGGAACTGAAGTAAGAAATAATGTTGCGCTAACAAAGGTGTAACTTTTTGAGGGAAAAAAAGGGACTTTCGAAAAATATCCCGTGGAAACCCTCTTACACTGCCGGTGGGCATGTAAATTGGTACGATCACTCTGGAAAACAATTTGGCTTTATTTGGTAAAGCTGGAGATGTGCCTATACCCTGCAGTCCAGGAACTCTGCGCCCCAGGTACACACCCTAGAAAGACTCCTGAACATGAGTGTCAAGAAACATGCTCACAGTGGCATTATTTGTAATAGCAGAAAGGTGGAAATAACCTGAACGTGTGTGAATGGAGAAAAGTTATAAATTTGTGGTGTAGGAATACAAAGCAGTAGATACAGAAATACAAATGATTCAATTAGGGCTATGTGCATCAACACAGATGAATCTCAACAACCACAATGTTGAGTGAATAACAGCATGTAATTTATAGAAAAGTACATACAGCATGATACCATAAAATACAAAATGATATTATATGTTGTTTATGGGTATATATGTATAAAGCATAGTATTAATCATGCATGGAAATAGCTAACACCAAATTTACAATAGTGCTTACTTCTAGGGAGGGAGGAAGGGAATAGGGACAGGACGAGATGCACTACACGGGTGGCTTCATTTGTATCTGTGATGTTTTATTTCATAAACTGAACGGTAGATAGGAGAGTGAATTATTTGCTTTGCCGTTTGCAGTTCTTAAATAAGGAGACATAAATTTAAAAACTGTATACCCAGGGCATTCTCTGGCAATCTGGGAACCAGCATTTCTGTGCATGGTATTCTGTATTCATTGTGGTCCATGGCTTCAAAATACCAAGCGAGAGTGGGAGGTCCTACTGAATATTTTACAGTGCACAGAACCAGGTGCTTTTGTGATGAAGTCTGAAGCAGAAAAGTAGCTCCACACTTGAGCAAGATTGTTTTGGGCAGCAAAGACTCCAGTTGTCCAACCCATTTTTTTTAATTTTTTAAATTTTATTTTATTATATTATGTTAATCACCATACATTACATCATTAGTTTTTGATGTAGTGTTCCATGATTCATTGTTTGCGTATAACACCCAGTGCTCCATTCAATATGTGCCCTCCTTAATACCCATCACCAGGGTAACCCATACCCCCACCCTCTCCCCTCTAAAACCCTCAGTTTGCTTTTCAGGGTCCATAGTCTCTCATGGTTCATCTCCCCCTCTGATTTCCCCCCCTTCATTTTTCCCTTCCTACTATCTTTTTTTTTTTAACATATAATGTATTATTTGTTTCAGAGGTACAGGTCTGTGATTCAACAGTCTTACACAATTCACAGTGCTCACCATAGCACATACCCTCCCCAGTGTCTATCACCCAGCCACCCCATCCCTCCCACCCCCCACCACTCCAGCAACCCTCAGTTTGTTTCCTGAGATTAAGAATTGCTCATATCAGGGGCGTCGGGGTGGTTCAGTCATTAAACATCTGCCTTCTGCTCAGGTCATGATCCCAGGGTCCTGGGATCGAGCCCCACATTGGGCTCCCTGCTCCACAGGAAGCCTGCTTCTCCCTCTCCTGCTCCCCCTGATTGTGTTCCCTCTCTCGCTGTGTCTCTCTTTGTCAAATAAATAAAATCTTAAAAAAAAAAAGAATTCCTCATATCCGTGAGATCATATGATATATGTCTTTCTCTGATTGACTTATTTTGCTTAGCATAATACCCTCTAGTTCCATCTACGTCATTGCAGATGGCAAGATTTTGGGGGGTTTTTGATGGCTGCATAATATTCCAATATATATATATATGATATATATATATACCACATCCTCTTTATCCATTCATCTGTTGATGGACATCTTGGCTCTTTCCATAGTTTGGCTATTGTGGACATTGCTGCTATAAATATTGGGGTGCATGTATCCCTTCAGATCACTACATTTGTATTTTGGGGGTAAATACCCAGTAGTGCAATTGCTGGGTTGTATGGTAGCTGTATTTTCAGCTTTTTGAGGAACCTCCATACTGTTTTCCAGAGAGGCTGCACCAGCTTGCATTCCCACCAACACCATAGAAGAGTTCCCCTTTCTCCGCATCCTTGCCAACATCTGTCATTTCCTGACTTGTTAATTTTAGCCATTCTGACTGGTGTGAGGTGGTATCTCATTGAGGTTTTGATGTGGATTTCCCTGATGCCGAGTGACGTTGAGCACTTTTTCATGTGTCTGTTGGCCGTTTGGATGTTTTCTTTGGAAAAATGTCTGTTCATGTCTTCTGCCCATTTCTTGATTGGATCATTTGTTCTTTGGGTGGTCCAACCCACTTTTAAATGGACTTTGCATGGCTCTAAATACATTTCTATTGCATTTGATTTGTGGTCATATGGAAATTGCCCTATTTTCTTCTGTCACTGACAGCAAATGTGAGAATAAATGAACGATGCAAAATTAAATTTTCATCTAGGGGGTTTCCATCAAGCCTGGTACCTCTTGTACCAAGATAACACTGATTTCTCAGAAAAGTGAAGTTTAGTTGGGGTGTTTCAACATTGTATTAGTACCTCAGTTCTTCTGAGAATTGAATGAGTTATGGGAAAGACCAGGAGTCCCTTTCCTGGGGATCTAGGGACTCCTACATTTCTATCTTAAGGCAGCTTTGCCAATGCTAAGAAGATCTTAATGCACTTGGCTTGGAGGACTCACTCTCTGGTAGAACAAGATAAAGGGGGCCCTTTTTTAATTCCATAAGAAGTTCATATAAAGCGTTTGTAACTTTCTCTAAGCTTGGTTTTTGGTCTATTGATCACTTTGGCTGAATAGTTAATGTTTGCAACCACTGTTAGTAATTTATTATAATTAGTTACACAAAAGCAGCTTTCCATCATTAGAAATAACTTGCACGTGAACATGGCCTAAATAAATATCTAAATTGCCTTCCAATTAAAATGCACGTTATGCATATTATGTCATTGGAGACTTTTTTCTTTTTAGTTATTCATATAATATATCATTAGAAAAATTCCTATAGCACTGAGGTGGAACGTAGTCATTAATTACCTATTGACAGTGAAAGATGCAAACAAGAGGAAGTGATAGCATCTTTTGCTCTTGGAAAATTCGTCTGGTCATTCTAGTTACTTTGGATTGGATTGGACATTCTGAATGGATTGTGAGCTCGATTACAGAGCACAGCTGCTGACCTGAAGGCTGGTCTGACATCATACTCACTTTATTTTCCCAACTTACAGAATGTTGTTGAATGTCTGACTTGATGAGCCCAATTAACTTGGTCAGTTCTTCCATTCTTAAATAGAACCAAATCTGTAGATGCTTTGGCACTTTGGAGCATAGTTTTTGGTGAAATGAAAATAATTATTTTCCCTTAGTACTAACAACTTAGTGTGTGGGTGTGGGTTTGTGGGTGTGTGATGGATAAGGGTGTTCACTTTTATTCCTGATGTTATTGGTAGCAAAAAATTCACTTTCTTTGCAAGGGAATCATTGTAGAAGTCAGTAAATTAGTGATATATGATCCTTGAAATCATTTTCTAGAAGGATAGAAAGTACAGGAAAAGACCTGGAAATATTCCAGAAAGTTTTCTTGTTGAGCCCCAACCCCGCAGAAGGTAATCTCCTTGAGGTTATAGATTTGTTTTATTCACCACTGTATCTCCTGTTTCTAGGAGAGTACACACAAAGGTATTTGCTCAAAGAAGGAAGGAAGGAAGGAAGGAAGGAAGGAAGGAAGGAAAGAAGGAAGGAAGGAAGGAAGACAGAGAAATGACCAAATGAGCAGATTTAGCTGAATGGTTTTGGGTCCAATAAAGCCAGCACTCTAATTTAGAAAATGTGTGGGATGTACCTAACTGCACAGCATGCTGGGATGAAAGCTGTTATAATCCTTATAAGCTGAGCTACAAAACCCACTAGGATTTTAGAGGGTCAGTGGGGGAGGAAAACAATCCAGGAGAGAACATAGTTAGGGCTGTGGAACTAAATCAGTTTAGCAATAGCTTTGAAAGGAGCAAGCTAGCAGTTAATGTCATAGTGTCCATAAGCAGCATAGCAAGTTCAGGCCAAGCTGGCATAAATTTCCAAGGGAGAGACAACAGGATGGTATGTGGATGCTCATAAGCAGAAGTTTCCAAGTGATAGTTAGCTCTATATGGGAAATATGGTAGCACTGTGGTTCTATAAGGCCCATTTGTAGATTTTATTTATTTATTTGAGAGAGAGAATGAGATAGAGAGAGAGCACGAGAGGGAAGAGGGTCAGAGGGAGAAGCAGACTCCCTGCTGAGCAGGGAGCCCGATGCGGGACTCGATCCCGGGACTCCAGGATCATGACCTGAGCCGAAGGCAGTCGCTTAACCAACTGAGCCACCCAGGCGCCCAAGGCCCATTTGTTTGAAAGCAAGGAATGAGGAGAATGTTCCCATCAGCAAAGGGTAATCACACAGTCAGAGATTCAGGCTCTAGAGCCACCAGAGAAGCTGCAGTGCAATCTGGAAACAGGCAGAATCCCAGTTATCTATACCAGCTAAACCTAGCAGAAAGCAGTAAGGAAGTTGAGACTAATGGTAACCCTGGGCTGGTATCAGACTTAGGACAGAGAAAATCATTCAAAATCCTCTCCACTGGCAGTGAGGCTCAAGGACTTGATGGACTTAAGTCTGCAATTATAAAGGTTTTCAGCCTGTACAGCAGGGACGCATGGAGAAAACAGAGGCTGAGAGGTCTTATGGAGAACAAAGCAGTTAAAATCAGTCTCTGACTTGGGATGCCTGGATGGCTCAGTTGGTTAAGGTTCCAACTCTTGATTTCAGCTCAGGTCATGATCTCAGGGTCATGAGATCAAGCCCCGTGTCAAGCCCTGCATCAAGCTGGGTGTGGAGCCTGCTTGAGATTCTCTCTCTCCCTCGCCCTCTGCCCCCACCTCCCCCTTCTAAAAAAAAAAAGGTCTCTGACTCCTGAGGAAATGTTCCAACATTAATTCATTTCATAAAGGGGAAAAGATAAATAACAGTAACAGCAGTAATAGTAACAATAATAGTAACAAAATAGCAACAATAGTAAAAGCAGCACCTGCTTCCATTTAATAAGTAATTACCATGCCCCAGGCCTGTAGTGGGCACTTTATTTATATTACCTCATTTAATTCTTACAATAACTCTATGAGATAGATCCCAACATTGTCTTCATATAATAGATCCGAGAAATTAACTTACATGCCCAAATTCACATATCTAGGGAATGGCAGAGCTGGGACCGAGCCCAGACAGTCTGATTCCTAAACCCATTAATACATATAATGAACATATGATGTCTTATCATCTATATGTAATGCTGAATAAATATTATGAGACAGACTTTATTATCAATTTTACTTACATGACAACAAAAGGAAGTAGATTTCAGGTGGTGATTCAGCAAACGTGTTGTATGTACCCTTACTATGTGTCAGGCATTGTGTTGTGTGCTGGGGACACAGCAATGAACAAAGTAGGCACAGTTGCTGTCCTCACAGAGCTTACGTTCTAGTGCGAAGTCCTGGGGGTAGTTATAGGCTACACTTGACTAGCCAGAATTCAAAGAAGTTAGCTAGATTATTCAACTCTTAGGTCCTTTGGAAAAATTCACGGAATGAAACTCTTCTATGGAAGTGCAAAATAGCATAGTGTTTAAGTGCATGGACTCTAGGGCTAGACTGAGTTCAAAGTTTTATCTGTTAGGGTCTTGCCAAGAAAATGGAAACTACTAGATCTTTCAGCTAAAGGGGATTTAATATAGGGGAAGGGTTACATGAGGAAGACTTACTGAGAAATCAAGCAAAGAATGGTGAGACCACCAAGAGATTAGTAAGAGCAGGAAGCTGCTTTCACTTCTAGGGCTAGATGGGCAATGAGAGGAGGTGGTGCTACCAGAACCTTGAAGCCAGACTATGTGGTTAAAGCCAGACTATGTGGTTGAAGCCAGACTATGTGGTTGAACCTAGGCAGAGGCTGCCCAGACAGACCTTGGGCTATGGCGGGAGACGTGTCCACCTTTAGCTGGAGGAGACACAGCTGCTTCCAGAGATGCTATAGGAAGGTGGCAGGGGAAGAGATAGAAATAGAGATGTAGAGAAAGAGAGAGAGAGAGAGAGAAAGAGAGACTGGCCTTTCCCCAACTCTTGTTCTACAATTTTCTTTTTACCAGTGCCTCCTATGGATCAAACTTATTCAAAGCCAGAGGACAGGGGAACCTAGGAAAGTAGTTACTGTGATGAAGAGCAGAGCAGGGGAGGGGAAGGAGAGGAGTGAATATAAAGCTGTTAACAGCTACAAAAGCCAAACTCCATCATTTATTAACTATCATTATGGGTAAGTATCCCCATGCCTCAGTTTCTCCATCTATAAAGTTGGGATTTCAAAATAGTACCTCCCCAGAGGGCATTTGTGAGAATTAAATAAGTAGTTACATGTGAAGTGTTTAGAAGAGTGTTTGGCAAATAGTAAGCCTGTTGGAACTTACTGTACTAAGATATAATAAGGTACTAATAAGACCTACTATTATTATTTTTCTCATATACAATATTACCAGTTCATAGTGTTTAATAAAGGCCTCATAGCAATGGGAGCCCATAGTTCAAGTGTCTTGGCAAACAGTAACTATAAATGAATGAGTCTGACTATTCTGATCCATGCCGTCCCTCTGTAAAAGCCATTCTTATAAACCTAAGCAGTGTTAGGGCTGGAATTTAGGGAAGCTCATGAATCACTTGATAAGCCAACCTCTGCCAGCACTCTCAGCAAGAAGCACTCAACAATAACCCGCTGTGTGGAGTTAGAAAATCTCCATCAGATTGAAAAGAAGAAACACGAGAAAACATTATTTTGAATTAACCCACAAATAAGTGCCCTCTGGCCTTTGGGAACAAACATATACATTAGTCCTTAATCCTCCTTTACAACTGCAGTCATCAAAGTTCTGGAATCAGAAGCAAAAGCTGGGGGTAAAAGGGGGAATGCAAATAAGGCAGAGATAGGAATAAGACCAGGATTTCATAGAAAAGAGGGAGAGAGAGTTCACTTGGTTTATAGATATGTAAAAAATTATAGCAGATCATTTAAGGGTAAAAAGGACGTAAAATGTTCAATCAATGAAGGCAGTTATTAATGTGTCCTTCTGTATAAAGATGGAGAAACGTATCAGGTGGCATATGAATGACAAGAAGGAAGAAAAAAAGCTCCAGGCAGCAGAGTAGTGTTTAATGCTTTAATGCTGCGAGGGACTCTGCTTCTGTTGCTTTTTGGCACCGGCTGAGAGACAGATTGGTAGCAGTCTAGCAGGTATTTTATATCTCTAATTTCCTTATGGTGCACCCATTGGATTACTAAACTTGGAGAACATTCCAATATCTTTGAAATAAACAATTATTCATCAGGACCTGGCAGGTAGATTTCTGTAAATATATTTTTAAATGTTTGCTCTTTACCGTGAGTGAAGATAAAAATGTGACATTGGTAAAGACGTTGGATATTTTTGTTTGTCTTTGCAAATGGGTGGCATTGGTTAGAGCAGCACTTGGTTGACAATGTAAGCCAGAGTGCTGGGCCAGTCATTCTATCAAGCTAAGCCCTTGGCTCTACTTGGGCTTTACTGTTTCAGATATTTCAGACAGACTTTTGGGGACATGCATTATGCAGGTAAATATCCTGTGCTCTGTGTCACTTTCCATGTTCAGACTTGATTGAAATGTTTATTAGATTGTATCTTGTATGTCAATTTTTCCCAGACTAGACTGTGGGCATCATGAGAGCCCAGACTGATCTGTCCTTTTTACTGTTATATCCCTAGTGTTCAGATAGTGCCTAGTAAATGCTAAGCCCTCTGGGATTATTTGTTGGATGAATGAATGAGTTTCTAGTAACTAGTAGACATTTCTGTATGCACTACTGAAAAACAACATGAAAAATCTGCCAGCCATTTTCAAGGATATCGTTTTTCTCAAGAAGTTGGCAAATATTATATTCCTAGTGGAAGGCTGACTTTAGAGAACCCTGATTGTTTTAGGTCATATTTGTTGTATGACAAATGTCAGACTTGTACCGCTTTGGCCAATGTCACTATGTTGATGGCTACTTCCTCAAGTTTTCTTGAATGAAACTTCTCACTTCAGCATTCTTAACAGCCAAATTGGATCAATAGAATCTACCACTTAGTACTTTACCACATATGCATTTTGAAATTGATGGTTAACAAATTGGAAGTTGTAATTCATGCCTTTTGGAGGCTGATGAAATTCTATCTTGGTATGGTGTAGTTTTCCAAAGTGTGTTACATAGAGCACTAGTTCCACAAGATACTTTTTAAGAGAAAGAAGAAGGTTCTATGCTCAAATAACTTTGCGATAACACTGTATGATGGTATAGTCCCATTTTGGAAATTCATGATGTACATTAATTAACATAGTAAAAGCTCTGAGAAGTTATACAGTTAAGGAAACTTACTTCTTTCTAACTCTGAATTTCTCAAATTGAGTTAATTACAGAAGCTTTCCCCCCATTAACATTCTTACAAGATTATTATTCCATTGAATGACATTAGAAAAGTTTAGTGCAATAAAAAGAAGACTGACCTCCTTATTAAAAAAATAAACTTCTTCTCTGGATCTCCTACTTAATAGTTTTGTTTTCAGGGGTGCCTAGCTGGCTCAGTCGGTAGAGCGTGTGACTCTTGATCTCTGGGTCATGAGTTTGAGCTCCACGTTGGGTGTGGAGCCTATTTAAAAAGAAAAAGTTTTGTTTTCATACTTTAAAGTTTTTGAAATCAGAATAAGTCTTATGGTCCATTATGGTCCATAAATGTCCATAAGACATTTATTTTTTTCTGAGAAAAGTTATAATTAAATTGATAGTTCATCTTATAATTTATGGCATCCTAGAGACAAAGAAATATGGTAGAACCTCCCTGCCAATTTCTCAGGATTATTGTGAAAATCAAATGAGTCAGTGGATGAGAAAGCAGCATGTACAAATTCATAATAAGGATTATTTTCATTATGTCTTGTTTGTCTGGCTTACATGGGAGGGGTAGGCTATCAGGCTGCCTTTTAATACCATTTCCTCAGGTGGACAGGAACACACCAAATCCAGGTATCAGAACCAATTTATTTCCATTTTCATTTGGTTGCTTGACTTGACTTGAGAGTTGTGCTTTATGTACATAGTCATGGCCTCAATTACAAAAACAAAAATAAAACCATTTTTAATATTCAGTAACGATTTCCGGCAAAAGAAAGAATTTGAAAATGTGTGATAACTTTATTTGCTGTTGAAAGGAATTTGGAATGAAATAGGTGCTTCTTGGAACCCACCAGGGGAATTAATTCTTCAATAAGCATTTACTGAACTTATGTGCCTACTTCTGCATTAAGAGCTGTGAGAAATACAGTCAGTAGGCACTAAGTGAATGGTTTTAGAATGACTTTGGTTTGGTTCTTGATAGGTACTCACTATAATATGGATGAATGAAGTCAGATCACTTCCCTGGAGCAACTCATAGACTAAAGAGGAATACGGGCTGGTAACCGGTTAAGTGCCATGATATAAGTATTTATAAAGCATGGTTGAAGGGCCAAATAAATGGTTACTATGAACTAACTCAGCTTTGTGGGGTTTGAATGGGATTTGAAGCTTCACAAGATGAAGGAATATAGGCTGAGCACTGAAGGATCAGTAAGAGCTGGGCAGAAAGTATGGGAAAGCAGTGAAGCCATAAAAACATCACATGTGTAGAAACTCAGATGAGATTGTATGTATGCCCCATGATCTCTGCAAAATGCTGTTTGTTGGTATGAACATTTCATGGAGTCATAGTGAAAGATGAGCCTGGAAATAAGTCTGGTGACTGTGAAGGACCATTTGCATGCCATGTAGCAGTTTTGGCCTGTGTGGTAGAAGTGATTCTAGCCATTAAAGGTTTTTGAATTGGTGAGTAATATGATCAGTTTTGCATTAAAACAACAACAACAACAAAAAACAAACACTCTGGTAGCAGCCTGGAGCACAAATCACAAAGTAGAAAGACTGTTTAGGAGACTGTTGTAATAATCTGGTCAAGAGATGATGATAGTGGAGATGGGAAGATAATAGATTTTGAGAGATGATAATTCTAAGGTAGAGGCTGCAGAATTTAGAGATTAGCAGACATGAGTGGGGTGGAAGGAGAGGGAAGAATCAAAGAGTAAAATCTGTGCTTTTGAGTTTGAGATATTGAGTAGATGGTGATGTCATCATTTATAATAGGGAATTTGGAAGGAGGAATCTGCTTAGAGAAAAGATGAATTTAGTGGCAGTGTTATTTTCAATAGTCAATAGGACGTATGGAAAAAAAGATAATATTTCTCCCTTTCTAGAGCCTGTTATTTGTTTAGCATGACAGAATTACACATATCTTTCAAGTTGCTTCTTCTGTAGTCATGAAGTGTGCACTGAGCCCGAGGACAGAATTCCAGCAATACTCTCCAGCATTTTTTTTGTGCCAGGGAAGGCTTAATAAAAGAGGTGACATTTAAGGTGGATCTGGAAGAATAAGTAAGAATTCATAAGATTCATAAGAAAGATTCATAAGAAAGCCATTCTATGCAGGGGAAATGGCATGAACAAAAGCAGGGAACTGTGAAAGATCATAGAATGTCTGGGAATTGTAAGAAGCGCAAAATAGCTAAATCGTGTATGGTGAAATTGGTGGGAGAAGAGATCTAAAATTAAGTTCTCATCAGCACCAAAGTCAAGGACTTTACTCTGTAGGAACCAATGGAAGTTTAAAGCAGAGGAGTAGCATCCACAGATCTGTATATATAATTGGTGATGAGGCATTGCGTTCAAAAGAGATCAGAAGGGACGTCTACAATTCCCTTTGTAGTACCAGGTTAAGCTGTGAACCTTAATGACTCCTTTTTAAGGGCTCCCATTAATCTTGCATCCCAGGAGCTTTGGCTCCATTTGGGATCTTCCTGCTATTATTTGAGGTTGCCAGCCATTTCTCTTTTATAGAGAAACAGCTTCTGCCACTGAGATATGGCATCAAGCAGGCTTGAATTGATTCTGCTTAGCTCAGCATGCCACACATTGAGATTCCCCTTGGAAAAATCATCACTAAGAGTCCCAGACTGTGTCTGACAGTGCTTTATATTTTATTAAAGGAAATGGTTCTAATAAACTCCAGTGAGTGCCTGGTAGATATCAAATATCTGGTTAAAAAGGCAATTGGGAATCTATCCAACCTATCTGGCTATTTCAAGGTAGAAAAATTATGCTTGGTGTGTGTGTGTATGTGTGTGTGTGTGTGTGTGTGTGTGTGTGTACAGAGTAATAGGCTATTTTTTTTTCTATATAGAGTCATGTTTTGAAGACTATTTCCCTTAATTCAGTATGTCTTCAGCTATGATCCTTTTCCAAAATGTGGATTCATGATCCCCATCCCAGATCTACTGAATCAAAATGTGTAGGTTTAGAGCCTGATGATATGAATTTTATAAAGGTCTCCAACTAATTCTGATGCCATTTAAAGTTTGAGAACCACCAAAATATGGATTCTACAGATTAATAAGATCACAAAGCTATATCTAATTTATAGGTATCCCAGACTCCACTCTGCATGATGTTGTTTTTTATTTTTATTTATTTATTTATTTTCTTTTTGACTTAGTTCTTTTATTTTTTTAATTTAATTTTATTATGTTATGTTAGTCACCATACAATACATCATTAGTTTTTGATGTGATGATCCACAATCCATTGTTTGCATATAACTCCCAGTGCTCCATGCAGTACGTGCCCTCCTTAATACCCATCACCGGGCTAACCAATCCCCCCTCCCCCCTCCCCTCTAAAACCCTGTTTGTTTCTCAGAGTCCATAGTCTCTCATGGTTCATCTCTCCCTCTGATTCCTCCCCCTCATTGTTCCCTTCCTTCTCCTAATGTCCTCCATGCTGTTCCTTATGTTCCACAAATAAGTGAAACCATATGGTAATTGACTTTCTCTGCTTGACTTATTTCACTTAGTAAGATCTCCTCCAGTCCCATCCATGTGGATGTAAAAGTTGGGTATTCATCCTTTCTGATGGCTGAGTAATATTCCATTATATATATGGACTACATCTTCTTTATTCATTCATCTGTTGAAGGGCATCTCATCTCTTTCCACAGTTTGGCTATTGCAGACACTGCTGCTATGAACATTGGGGTGCATATGGCCCTTCTTTTCACTACATCTATGTCTTTGGGGTAAATACCCAGGAGTGCAATTGTTGGGTCATAGGGTAGCTCTGTTTCATTTTTTGAAGCACCTCCACGCTGTTTTCCAAAGTGGCTGTACCAACTTGCATTCCCACCAACAGTGTAAGAGGGCTCCCCTTTCTCCACAACCTCTCCAACATTTACTGTTTCTTGCCCTGTCCATTTTTGCCATTCTAACTGGTGTAAGGTGGTATCTCAGTGTGGTTTTGATTTGAATTTCCCTGATGGCTAATGATGTTGAACATTTTTTCATGTGTCTGTTAGCCATTTGTATGTCTTCAGAGAAGTGTCTGTTCATGTCTTCTGCCCATTTTTTGACTTGATTATGAAAGGAATTGAAGAAGACACAAAAAGATGGAAAAACATTCCATGCTCATGGATTGGAAGAATAAACATTGTTAAAATGTTTATGCTACCCAGAGCAATTTACACCTTCAATGCCATCCTGATCAAAATTCCAATGACATTTTTCAAAGTGCTGGAACAAACAATCCTAAAATTTGTATGGAATCAGAAAAGACCCCATTCCATCCATGTCATTGCAAATGGCAAGATTTCATTTCTTTTGATGGCTGCATAATATTCCACTGTAGATATATACTGTTGAATCACAGACCTTTACCTCTGAAACAAATAATACATTATATATTTAAAAAAAAAAGAAGATAGGAGGGGAAGAATGAAGAGGGAGAAATCGGAGAGGGAGATGAACCATGAGAGACTATGGACTCTGAAAAGCAAACTGAGGGTTCTAGAGGGGAGGGGGGTGGGGGGATGGGTTAGCCTGGTGATGGGTATTAAAGAGGGCACACTCTGCCTGGAGCACTGGGTGTTATACGCAAGCAATGAATCATGGAACACTACATCAAAAACTAATGATGTAATGTATGGTGATTAATATAACATAATAAAAAAAAGAAGAGAAAAGACCCTGAATCATCAAGGAAATGTTGAAAAAGAAAAACAAAGCTGAGGGTATCATGTTGCCCGATTTCAAGCTATACTACAAAGCAGTGATCACCAAGACAGCATGGTACTGGCACAAAAACAGACATATAGACCAATGGAACAGAAGAGAGAGCCCAGATATGGACCCTCAACTCTATGGTTAAATAATCTTTGACAAAGCAGGAAAAAATATGCAATGGAAAAAAGACAGTCTCTTTGATAAATGGTGCTGGGAAAATTGGACAGCCACATGCGGAAGAATGAAACTCGACCATTCTCTAACACCATACACAAAGGTAAACTCAAAATGGATGAAAGACCTCAATGTGAGACAGGAATCCATCAAAATCCTATAGGCAGTAACCTCTTTGACATCAGCCACAGCAACTTCTTTCAAGATACATCTCCAAAAGGTAGTGAAACAAAAGCAAAAATGAACTTTTGGGACTTCATCAAGATAAAAAGCTTCTGCACAGCAAAGGAAACAGTTAACAAAACAAAGAGGCGACCCACAGAATGGGAGAAGATATTTGCAAATGACACTACAGATAAAGGTCTGGTATCCAAGATCTATAAAGAACTTCTCAAACTCAACCATCCAAAAAATAGATGTTGTTTTTTAAATACAACAAAATAGGCTTCCTTCAAAATAACCCCTGGCATTCTCAGGCCAGAGAACAGAGCAGTGGATTAGAAAGGAGACTCCAGCTGCCAGATGTCAGGGTGGTCAATTAGGACAATGAAACAAACTGAAAGTAATAATCAAGCCTTTATTTACTTACTGTGATACTGCAAACAAGAGGCAAAATTGGTGCCAACTCTCTAGTGTTCCATTTTCCCCCATGGAATGGCACTGGGCAAGGGTCAGATGGATACAGTGCACAAGTAATCATCTTGTAATCATCTTGCTACTGAGGAGCCCCTAACAAAAGGCTCTTTCTTCTTTATGGACCCGTGGGCTGGAGATAAGGAGAGAGGGAAGGGCTAGTAGTGGAAAGGAATTCAGACAGATCAGAGAAAAGCACTTCCACCGAGACCCCTTACAAGGAGACCACGGTGGAGATGTGAGGGAAATGCCTTAGCTGAAGCTTATGATAAGAAGGCCTCCAAGTGGGGGTGCTTGGGCCAGGAATGCAGATATGTGTCTGAGCATGACTAGCCTGGAGTGGGCAGCCTGAGTCCATGACAGTAACTCCCTCCAGAAAGTTGCAAAGCAATGGCTGTGCACCAAGTCTAGTGTGGTGAAGGAAGCTTCCATTCATGACGCCTGCCAAGCAAAGCCTTGTAATTGCCTGTGGCCAGGTCTTAAAGATCAACACAGGATTTTGGTCTGGAGCTGGACTCCTCAAGAATTTGACTGGGAACCAGGAGATCAGAGTTCTAGGCCGGATTTTGTGAGTGATTCACCAGGTGAAGTCAACTTTTCTTTTTGGGCCTGTTTCCTCGTTTATCAAAATGAGGAATCCCTAGTTTAACATCCTCATGCTCAGCCTAAAAAGGTTCTTTCATCTCTCATGTTTTGTAGTTTCATTTCTGAAAGAAGGAGGTTTGTGTCCAAAGGTGACAGCGCCTGGACTGTACCTCCTGCCACAAGAGCAGCTCTCACGTCCCCTGGGAAAAATAGTTGATGACCACTAGGCAGCCCCTTAGTGCTCAGCTTGAATACAGTAGCATCTTCCTCAACTTAGGACTAACTGGAGAGGCTTTTGAGCAGCTTTTTGCTTTCTGAGGATTCTCTTTGGAAAATACTAGGTAAAGGTCAAAGACAGTAGCAGCTCTATTAAAGGTGACTCTTGGCAAGAGGCTTCTCTCTCCCATCTGGCTTACTGGGTTCTGCCATTTATGATCTGAAGGCACAAGGCCAATTTTCCATGGTGGGAGGGGCCAGTAGCACACAACCACACCATCTATAGATGAGGGCTTATATTTAACAGAACTCAGCAGCAAGTTTCAGATGGTTTTAGCAATCTGAGGTGTGAGCATATAGATGATTAACTGCTCCAGAGCAGGTCTGTGGCTTATACCACCTTGGAGCCCCAGTCCAGAGAAGGTAGTGTGTGGAGAAATATCTTGTTATAATTGGTATCATCATTATGGATAGTCAGTAATTAGTGAGTGCTTACTCCATTTCAGGCACTTTAAATGTATGCTTTTGTTTAACTGAATCCTCACAAGCCACCCTATGAGGTGAATGCTAGTATTATTATCCCCATTTTACAAGTGAAAAGATTGACCTCAGAAAGACTAGATAGCCTACTCAGGGTTATATAGCTAGGAACTGGCTAAGCCAGGATTTGAATTTAAGTGTGCCTGACTTTGGAAACTATATTCCTGACCACTATCTTATGCTGCCTCTTTTTTTTGGGGGGGGGCGGTCAGGTCAATTCAACCAGGGATAGCCACATCCTTAAGTAAAGCAGATAATTACCTAGGTGGTATGATTTGAGGATTGCTAAAATATTCAGTCAAATCAGCCATTAGTGTTCCTTTCTATGTTGGACTTCACAGGTGGATTCATATACAGTTTGACAAACATACGTAATTTTCCAGAGAAATGAATCACTAAGGCCAGTGTGCCCTTTTACTTTCTGTACCTTTTGCTTTAATGCACCTTTTCCCCAGCAAAGAGCTATGCTTCCAGATGGTCCAAGCTCAATGAGACAATCTTGATAAATCCAGAATGTAAGATTCAGGGAGGAAGTTGAAATCTGACCATTGAAAGACCTTGATAATACAATACTCTACTACAATGCTAGAGGAGTTGATGGTAATTTGTCATACACACAATGAATGTGATTGTCAGGATCCGGAATCTGTATTCCTGGCCATTGAGTGTTACCGAGGCAGAGCAGCCGTCTGGGGGTATGTGTACACCATGGTACAGGAGACCAGATGAACTTGTACTTCCTCCAGTCTGTGTCCAAACTGTGACCAACAGTTTGTTGGTGTCTGTTCTCAGTCACAGGACGGGAAGCTAAGGCAGCTTAGAAAACTCTCTATCTTTGGGCTAAGACATGGTATCTTTGGAAGTTTATTGTTAAAATATCAGTACCATTTGGGAGAAGCATTAAATACCATCATCAATTCCTTAGTTGTAGTTTATCCACTAATGTGAAGTCTGAGGAAGACCTGGGTGACTTAATTTTATCCAAGGGTTAGATCTGAAACATGAGCCAGGAGAATTTGTGTTTTGGACGGTGGTGAGATGGCAGAGGTGGTAGGGGAAGTGAACACTTTGGCTCTGGGCAACTGAGGCAGATGGCACCTCCAACTCCTGAGGGAGGGGCAGAGGCAGACTGGAGGGTCAAAGACTGCCATCATTTCCCTTTTACCTCCCTTTGATCCCTGGCCTAACTCTGAGTACCTCCATCTTGACAGGGACAGAATTTCTGAGCAGGTAACTGGTGTTGTTTCTTTAGCATTGATTATTTGTGTCCTGAGCTCACTGATGCTTGCACCCTAAAAACAGTGAGACCAGAGGCCATAACTGAATAATCCTCAGCAGCCTGAATGAAGTCCAAAGAAAGTTCACTGAACAAACTGAAAACCTTGTGGTGAAAAGAAAAAATACTTTGGAATGTCGTTCTCATGTCAGAAACCAGAAGAGCACTTTGCTCACACTGGGAATTAATTGGTTGATGCATTCAGTTTACAAAAGATTCCATGCAAGTGTTCTTAAATAAGAACTGTGGCAATGCAAAAAGATGAATGCTTCCAGAAAACTGAAAGACACTGTGGTGCCATGGAAAGAGCATGGGCTTTGGAAGAAAACAGCCTTAGGCAAGTTCCTTAACCTCTCTGTGCCTCCATGTCAGTTTTCTCATCTGTAAAATGGGGAGGAATACAGTACTCATCCTGTCTCACAGAGTTATTGCGAGGCTTCGGTATGATACCATATGTAAGTGCCTAATACAGTTCCTGCCATATAGTGGAAGAGCTATGTTGAGGTAGAAAAGAAAGATTAAAATGTTGAAGAACAGGAGCCACAGCTCATGAAAATCAGTCTTAATGAAGATAAGGCGGCATTGGAAGCATGATGCAAGTCTGTAGACAAAGGTAATACAAACTCTACAAATGGTTTGTGCACAGTGTCTCAGGGAGCAAGCTTGCATTACAAGACGACGGCAGCGCCAGACACCTAATCCAGTGGGCATGGACACCCTTGTCCCTAGCAAATATGGCAAGAGGCCCTTCAGCCCATGCCTACTGTACCAGAGCCATCCCTGTGTACCGAGACAGGAATTGCTTACTTGGGCAAGATTTTCACTGTGGGTCGTCACTAGCAATCAGGGAAAAATTCCCATTCAAATACCACCATCTCGTCATAGCTATTCAAACAGACAAAAATAAACAGTCTTTAGTGTGGAGAGGACGTGGGGAAAATGCACTCACATACACTGTTGGTGGGAACGAAAATAGGCACAACCCTTTGGAAGATGGTTTGGTAGTTTCTATAAAATATGAAAACAGGTCTTTACATCAGCCCAGCAATTCCACATCTATGTATATATCCCAGAGAATTACCCCTGTGTGCATTTGGAGACATATACAAAGGATGGTTATTGTCGCTTTAGTTGTAATAGCCTGACTGCTCATTAGTTGGAGTGGTTAAACATTATAGCACATTCATGTGATGAAATATTATGCAGCCATTTAAAAAAATGAAGTGTATTAGATGCAAGGACATGAAAGTATTCCTATGATTCATTGTTAGGATTTAAAAGCGAGTTTCAGCACACTGTAGCATGATACCCAATTTATTTTGTAAAATTTTCAAGAAATGGTATAAACTTATATTTGCATAGAAAACAAGTCTGAAAGGATAGGAGTTACACCTGGGGAACAAAGATGGGAGTGCTGTTGGTGGGGGGGGAGGGGCAGTCCTGAAGAGTCACTTTCCCTGTTTACTTTTTAGATGTCTGCATTATTTGAAATTCTTCAGATGAACATGTTCTACTGTTTCAGTCTTTAAATATATCAAAGTAATGAAACAAATGTATGTGATAGATTGGCTCAGTCACTTCTAGCCCATGCTTGGTGTGCATTTTCTCTGTTTTCAGATGATAATAATAATGATGACGATGCTCATGACAGTAGCTAACATTTATGAAGTATTTACTATGTGCTAGGTAATGTTCCAAGTGCTTTACATATATTAGCTCATATAATCTTCACAAGATCCTTATGAGGTTGTTTTAGTTTGTTCAGTCTGCTATAACAAAAATACCATATACTGGGTGGCTTATAAATAACAGAAATTTATTTCTCACAGTTCTGGAGGCTAAGAAGTCCAAGGGGCACCAGTAGATATGGTGTCCAGTGAGGGCCCACTTCCCAGTTCATAAACTGCAGTTTTCTCGCTGTGTCCTCGCAGGGTGAAAGGGGTGAGGAAGTTCTCTGGGGTCTCTTTTATAAGGACACTAATCTCATTCATGAGGGTTTTACTCTCATGACTTAATCACTTCCCAAAGGCCCCTACCTCCAAATATCATCACTTTGGAGATTAGGATGTTAACATATAAATTTCAGAGGGAGGGCCACAAGCATTCAGTCTATAGCAGAGGTAGAAACTGTTATCATCCCCATTTTACAGATCAGAAAACTGAGGCTCAGAGAGTTTAGAATACTTGTTAAATTTCATTCATCTTGTAAGTGATGGAGGCTGGGATTTGAAATCAGAGATCCTTGCTCTCAAAGAGTTAAGAGACTGACTGGGGAGATGTATACTCTCTGTCTTTGTCTCTGTCTCTGTCTGTCTTCCCTCCACCACACACATTCAGGAATGCACATGACAAAATGCAATATAGAAGAGTATTACAGAGAATGAATGCTACAGATACTACACTTGATCTTAGCCAAAAGGCCGAGAAGCGATAAAGCATCTGGGAGAAAGAGTGCTCATTTTAAGCTCAAGGACTCAGGGACCAATGCTTAGAGTTGGACACACCTGATTCTTCTGTGGCCAAGAATATGCTTAGTGGGGCATCTGGAAGGGACACCTTAACAGCTTGTAGCTAAAAAATAAAACAAAGCCTAGAAACCCACCCAGACCTCTGCGCATACATTATTCTGAATTGGGCTTGGGCACCGCGCAGCAGTGCTGAAGCCAGCTATGGTAACGAGCACAGTTCTGTGCCCCGGCCTCATGTCTCAGTAATACGGACTAACTCCAATCTAAGGTCATATGAAACCACAGCTGGAAGGACCTTTTGATGCTCACTCTTCACTCTTTTTATAGATGAAGAAACTGAAGCCCAGAAAATGGAATTAACTTGATCAAGGTCACACTGCTATTTTGGTGGCCAAAATATGGCAGGATGTCACTTAGAAGTAAAATACATCACCTGGCTAAAGGAGTCCCTCTGCCTTGTGATTTAGGTAAAAGATTTAGGGGTTTCTCCCTTCCATTTTCCCTCTCTTTCTCTCTCTCTCTCTCCACACACACACACACACAGACACACGCACACGCACACGTGCGCGCATATGCTTGACAATTTCACTTCCTGATGCTTTTGTTCATGTCTTTCTCCAATGATTATCACTTACCCTCCATATAAAGTATTGGTGGAATTTGGTCAGCCTCTTTCCTCCCTGAACATGGGTGGAGAGGGAAAAATGTTTGATATGTCCAGACACGACTTTTCAAAGGGCATCATTATCATGGCCAGAGGATGAATGATGGGCCTCCAAAGAGAATCTTGAGAACGGACCCGTTTTCAGGGATGGCATTTCACGTGCTTGCTTGGAGGATGATGAGTTAGTACCTCTGTGACATGATCAGTTATATAGGGCCAGGGTTAGGGTTACATAACAGGCCTGCCTGCAGGAAAAATCTTATAGAACAGAGGGGTGGGAAAAAATGTGCTGTGCAATTGCATAATAATCTTGTGAAAAACAAAATGCCTTACCCATTTTAATAAAAACACTGGGAAAAAAATGATGAGTCCTCACTCTGTCTAATCAATTACAGGGCTTCATAAAAGAAACAAAGCTGCTTTTTCCCCACAAATAAGCACAAAATCAATCTTCAAAAGCAACATATTTTATTGCACCTATTCTCGGTTCGTCAACTCCTCAATTTATAAATGGTTATTTTTTTTCCCCTAAGTTGGGTGGAAATGGGTGGGGAAGGGCAGAACAGGACTCATAGGTGTCTCTAGTTTTCTGAGCTATGTGCCATGGGGCTGTTTTCCAAGTCCTTGGCAGTACAATAGCAGCAATCAGTTAACTTGAGGGTTAATTTGGGGATTGGTCACGTAGAGTAGAAGCACACAAAAAGGTGTGCAGCGAAGAGCCTTAATTCAACTCTGCTCTAGATAAGCTCTGGCACTAGACAAAATGGCAAGATTCATACCTGTTTCTAGGCCTAACCAGACCCATTATTCCTAATTCTCTTCTGGGTTATTTCATAATAAACTCTGCACATAAACTCTTGTGCTTAAACTCCCTTTCCCATGCCTATCCAAACATCCAAATAATACCTGGTCTCTTCTTTTTCTTTTATGCTGAAATGGGCTCCTTGCCTTTAGCCTAGTTTGTTTGATTCAAAAGATTTTAAAAGGTGATTTCTCCCAGGAAGCGTTTCTTGGCTCTCCCCCATACTCTCTGCCCTCCAGTGTAGATTTAGATACTTCTCTTCAGTGTTACCTTAATACACTTTGCTTCATCTATCATTGTCTACATGGCATTCTTGCCCCATTTATAGAAGGCTCTAGGAGAAGAATCAGGTATGCTTTGGGTCTGTATCTGTACCAGGCAGCACTGTGCTTGGCACAGAGAAGGGGCTCAGTCTGTATTTCTGGAATTGAACTAAATGCAAGGGCTAACTCGATATCATGAGATGAGAGGGGGCACATTCATTACCAAGTATATGTCCCTGCTAGAGTGGATTTTGAAGACTAGCAATCTTTAAAGAGCCTAAAAGCAGGAAATATGGAGGCTGTGAGCTGTAGCAGCACTGCAAAGAGGGACACAGAGCTTGAATCTGTGGCCTGCACATGTCTGCCTTCGGTTTGTGTCCTTGGAGCTACCAACTGCCAGGATTAGTTCTTCGTAGAGGTGTCTTCATTGAGTCATATTTATAATCTATTTCCCCAAGTTGAATTGGATTTCATGGGTGGTTTACCTAGTCCAGGGACTCTCAGTAACATTCAGGGAACACTCCGTGCCCATGGTGAGCACTAAGGTGCACCTGTCTCAATTGATACAGCTGCTCATTTGCTTAGCAGGGAGGCAGGTGGTTCCAGGCCAGCACATACTGGCATTATTACGGTGAAATAAATAGTTTTGTTTCAGTAGAAACTCCACTGGTCAAAGTGATGTTCAAAAGAATGAGGGCATTTCTAAGATAATGAATGCCAGTGCAAATGGAGAAGAGGGATAGGAATGTGTGCGTGTGAGAGAGAGACAGATAGACACACAGAGAAGAGAGGAACTACTTCATTCCTGTAATTTAGACTTATGTCTAAAAATGAAAGCAAACATTTACAGTGTTTTCTCTATGACAAGCATTGGCCTCAGCACCTTATAGTGAGCATCTTAGTGAATTCTTACAATCTTCTGAGGTAGTACTGTTATGAATCCTATTTTATATACGAAAATAGTAAGCTCGGGCAAGTGAAATAACTTGCCAAATGTCACAGAATTGATAAATGGTAGAGCTGGGAATTTAAACTTCGTTTGTTTGACGCTGAAGCTCACATTCTTCCCTCTAATTAAAAGTGTATTTTACCTGCAGTAAATGACACAAACCTGAAAGATACAACCAAATAGTATCTTACATATGTATATACCTACATGATCACCACCCAGGTCAAGATGTAGAACATTTCCATCATCCCAGAAAGTTCTTTTGTGTCCCTTTCCAGTCCACACCAATCCCCACCCCAAGGTAGTCACTCTTCTAACTTTTGTCACTATACATCTGTGGTTCTCCAAGTGTGGACCTGGAACTAATAACATCAGCATCACCTGGGAACTTGCTAGAGATGCACATTCTCAGGCCCCACCCCAGCCCAACTGAGTTAGAAACTCTGAGAGTGGGGTCTAGAAAAATTTTAACAAACTCTTCAGGAGATTCTGTTGCACAACTAAGTTTGAGAACTGCTGCACAAAGCAGTTTTGTGTGCTTTAGAAATTCATATATATATGAATAGAGAAAGAGAAAGAGAATCATATAATATGTATTCTTTTGTGTCTGGTCTTTTTTTTCTCAGCAAAATATCTGTGAAATTTATTCATATTGTTCCATGTATCAGTAATTCCTTCATTTTAAATTTCTGATTAGTATTCCATTGTATAAATATATAATGTTATCTCATTGATAGGTTGTTAGTAGAGCTTTTATTAAGGAACATTTATTAAGGGAAATCTTACATTTGTCTAAGGCAAATACATTTGTGGAATCACAAAAATTAAGGAGCAACTTAAGCAAGAGTGAAGCAGGTTGTTGTATCATCTGACACAATTTCCAGAAAGGCAGTGCTATCCTCCTAAGTCTCTTCATTACTTGCTTGCCAATGCTGGAAATTTCATAGGAAGCTAAGACTTTTATTCCACAATAAATACTAAAACCTAAAAGGCATGTGTGTACTCCAAAAATTAAAAAAAGGAAAGAAAATAAAGTGAACGTCATACTAATGTGTTAATGATCTCTCCTTTCTTGCCAGTAAAGGGTGCCAAATATATAGCCAGATGCCAAATATATAGCATGTATACTATCACTTACTAATCCAAGCCCTTAACAGGCATTACTAATCAATCATGTTACTTTTAAATGTTGATTCCCAGTGCAATCTCAGGATCTTTCTCAACAAATTCTCTCAGGTCATGCCAACTCTGGCCTAATTCATGTGTGTGTGTGTGTGTGTGTGTGTGTGTGTGAGAGAGAGAGAGAGAGAGAGAGAGAGAGAGAGAGATTATAATAGTGTTTAGAACTGAAGAGGGGAAGAAGACACCATAGAGGGGATGTATGTATGGCTCAGAAAGAGAATCAAAGTCATATTTTGTCTTCTGTGACCAATTTTCTTTTCTGTTTATACTGGGAAGCCCAGTAAGTATGGGTGGTCAGGACATAGCAAATTCTTAGCTAACTGAATTTGTGGGAAATCAGCATAATAGCACCAAAAACAAAAATAACAACAGCCAGCAGTTTCACTGAGAACTATGTATGGGGCCTTGTGGTAAGTGATTCACATGCATTGTCTCATCTAATTCCCAGAACCCTGCTAGGTTAGTATTATTACCTCTATTTTAAACATATAGTCCTAGAGAGGTGCCCAAATGCATGTAACAGAGCTGAGATTCAAATCCAGGCTATCTCACTCCATATCCCATGTTCTTTGGAAACCACTACACCATACTGATTCTGAGATAATTAGATTTATTTAAGATGACTTAGAACCCCTTTTCTTCCCAACTCTCGTTAAAAGTGTCTGAGTCCACTTTCTTGCCTTAATCAAAATATAGTGATTTTCATTGAAGATCTCAGGGTTATCATCCTTACCTTCAGTGGTTACATTCATGACTAGAGCTGTCAGTGGCACAGGCGTAGATTAGGTGAAGTATATGAGATTCACCCCCATGGTGTCTGTTTCCTCTCTTTAGTTTAAATACCATTATGACTACACACCCACACACACACAGAAATTAGGGCATTTCTTAGTAATTAACCTTGGAACTACAGATAAACAAATAAACTTATTTATTTACCAAACATGTAACACATGTCTACTATGTACCATTCACTAGACCTTAAGTTCCATGAGTCCAAAGACCTGTCTTATTCACTCTTATATTCCTATTACCATGCGCCTGGTAAATATTTGTTGAATGAATGGAATTATGAATAAATAAATGTGTGCATGAATGCCAGGCACTGTACTGAGCTCTGGGATATGAACATGACTTCTAATTTTGGAAATTTGCCTCAAAAGGAGGAGTTAGTGCAGGGATCTTATTAATTGGCTAAAAGTTATGTGCTTCTGACTATTAGACTTCTGGAATTTGTCCATATCCAATGTGTATGGGAAATACAAAGTTTGGTCTTCTCAGGTTATATCTGAGATTTTTCCCCAATAACTCAATGGTCAAGATTTTTTTCCATAAAAAAGGATGAGGTCTTGCCATTTGTAACGACATGGATGGACCTAGAGGGTATAATATAAATGATACAAGTTAGAGTGAGAAAGACAAATACCATATGATTTCATTCATATGTGGAATCTAAAAGACAAAACAAATAAATGAACAAACAGAATCAGACTTATAAATACAGAGAACAAACTCATGGTTGCCAGAGGGAAGAGGGGAATGGGCAAAATGGGTGCAGGGGAGAGGGAGGTACAGGCCTCTTTATGGAATGACTAAGCCACAGAAATACATGGCGCAGCATATAGGGAATATAGTTGATGATACTGTATGGGGACAGATGGAAGCTACACTTGCAGTGAGCATAGCGTAACATAGGGAGATGCTGAATCACTATGTTGTACACCTGAAACTAATGTAACATTGTGTGTCAACTAGACTCAAATAATGAAAAAGTTAACTTGAAAAAAAATTTTTATTTCCAGCAGACAGAAGCTTGCCTTTTAAAAAAATAAAGCTGAATTTATTGATGCTGGCAGGAAAATGTAAACATTGTGTCCATAGTGATTTTTACATTGGATGCTTCATTTTAAAAAATGCAAAATAATGAAAGAAGGGAGAGAATTCCTCACCATCCTTTTCACAGTTAAAATACATTACATGGTAAGGTAGTCTTTTTCAAAAATAAGTCAGTGTTTGTTCAGTATTGAGCAAAATGCTTCAGTGGTTTTTGTAAAATTGAAAGTAGCTTATTCTTAATCTAGTGAAAGTGAACATTCCAAAAGGTCTCATTTTTTTTTCTGAAATTAGGCACAGGACCTGGAACAATGGCAAGCAACTTACCCAGGCATATTTCCATGGAAGCTCAGATATCTTGCCTCTCTGTCTCACACCAGAGCAGTACAAATAGCACACTAACAGAGTTGGAGTGCTGCCCATGTCCCCTCAGCATCAAATGCAATTTGGATTCTGATGAGTAGGAACCAGAAGGTTTGCATTATCCATAAGAACAGTGCCAGCCACTCACTCAGTTGGTGCCACCTCTTAGGCACAGGTGGTTAAAGCAGACCACTTTTCCTTAAAGGGTAAAAAAAAAAAAAAAAAATGATGAGCATCTTTCTTGCTATCTCTGCAGCCCTAGAGTGAGAATCGTCCACAAAGAAGGTAAAAAAAATATCAATACAAACTTCTCTTTTGGGCCCATATAGCCATTCTAGGACCATGTTCTAAGAAATGTTACCAGTCCAGTCAAGGGCTTGTATTCCAGAGTGATACTGTGTGATTTGGAAAAGAAATTCAGGTTTTATTTTTGTTTTTGACTTTAAATGGGCAACAGCTGCTATGGTGCCAAACTGTGGAGATATTTGGTGATACCATCCCCAAAGCTGATTTTTTTGGAGGATGATGATAATACACTTAATTGTTTTCATCAAATCCAGATTTATTAGTTTCCTATGGCTGCTGTAACAAATTACCACAAACCTAGTGACTTAAAACAACAAAAATGTATTGTGTTACGTTCTGGAGGTAAGAAGTCTCTCTCTCTCTCTTTTTTTTAAGGATTTGTTTATTTATTGGGGAGGAGTGGCAGAGGTAGAGAATCCTCAAGCAGACTCCCTGCTGAGCATGGAGCCCAATGAAGGTCCCATGAGATCCATGAGATCATGACCTGAGATCATGACCTGATCAAGACCCATGAGATCCATGAGATCATGACCTGAGATCATGACCTGATCAAGACCCATGAGATCATGACCTGAGCTGAAACCAAGATTGGGTCACTCAACCAACTGAGCCACCGAGGAGCCTCTAGAGGTAAGAAGTCTTAAAATCAAGGCATCTATAGGGCTAAGTTCCTTTGGCAGACTCTACGGGAGAATCCATTTCCTTGCTTTTTCCAGCTTCTAGAGGCCAACTGCACTCTTTGGCTTATGTCCCCTTCCCTATCTTCAAAGCACACCACTTCGACCTTGGCTTCCATCATCACTCCTCCTTTTTCTGTCTGTGACCCTCTTGCCTCACTCTTATAGGGACCCCTGTATTTACATTGAGCCCACTGAAAAAATGCAGTATAACCTCCCCATTTCAAGATCTTTAATCATACCTGAAAAATCCCCTTTGCCATGTAAGGTAACATTTTCAACAGTTCTAGGGATTAGGACAAGGACGTCTTTGCAGGGGCATTATTCTGTCTACCACATCAGTCCAACTCTAATGATAACAATGTTTTGCTTACTTGGTTAGAGTACCTACGTTTGTGAAGCTAATATTGTTTGATGCTTCATAAGTACCATACTGATGATTATGGATTACATAATATAATCCCAACAGCAACTGTTATGAGGTAAGTGTTATTATAATCTCATTTTGGAGATGCAGTAGTGGAGCTCATAGAAGTTAATAAACTTGCCCAAGTTCATATAGCTAGGAAGTGGTAAAGCCAGAACTGAAATCCCAATATATCTTACTCTAAAGCCCATGAAATTTCTAGTTCTCCACTCTGCCTCATTAGTTTTGCCAAGTTTATTTACTTCATTTTCTGGCCACTGTATGTACCTAAACCTTGACCAGAAATATCACAGCTGGATGCCTTGACCACATATAGCTAGATAAGGGCAAATTCATCACCACCACCCCAAGTGCAATTCGGGTTAACTCCAGAAACATTTATTAAGCATCCGTGTATGCCCCGCCCTGTGCGAAGTCCATGTCTCACTGACGGTGATGACTCATTGGGGCCGTATTGATATTGTCAGAGAATTAGACTGCAACTATATCATTTCATACTTCTCTCTCAGGATAAAAGGGAGCAGATACCTCTTGAGCAGTTCAGTGAAAAGGCCATGCCTCGCCACTGGGAAATTGCCTAGTTTCCTAAGGTCCTTTAGCTTCTTGGAAACCCATCCACCTCCAGGAGATAAGAGATAAGGGATAGTTTCCTGCATTGTTTAACTGTTCAGAGATAGTCCCTGAGATAAGCAGTGTCCCTGGTTCTATAGAAGTGGAAGGACAATTGCGGACCCTGGAAAGTTTAATCTGGAAGTAGCATGGCTATATTTGAAATGTCCCTTTCTACATTTCATTTAATAGTATGTGACTTCATCTTTTCAGGGACAGTGGTAGGTCAAACCCAAAGCTGATGATCATGGTGACATTAATCCAATTGTTTTATTGGCCAATAAATAGTTTACTCTTTTAGAGCCCCTTGCATTTTTCGTATCCCATCTCAGTTTCCCTGAACCCCCATTTCATACAGATCACCAGATGCTCTGCTTCTGTCTATATTCTAACCTCAGACTGATTGTTCCTGTGTTCCATTCCCTAATGGGGCTCTATGCCTTGTAGTTTTTATAATAACTGTGTACAAAGTTATTAAAATATATAGCTTTGTTATTCCTCCTAAGTAGTAACTTTATTGAGAGAGGGAGGGAAGGAGAGAGGGAAGAAAACGGAGAGGAAAAGGTGTGAAAAGGATGGAGAGAGAGAGAAAGAGATTTTCAAAGCTTTCACACCTGAAAATTTCTTTCCTCCCCCCACCCCACGTGATCCTCTTCCAAATTCTTTTTATCATATTCTCTTAGACTTCCAAGTGCCAAGCAGCCTCAAAAGCTACTTCTTTCCCCATTCATCAAAAGCTACCTATTTGTATTGATTCTTTGGTTCAGTTTTACACTTTTTAAAACTTCAGTATGTACCAGGCACTGTGATGGGTTCTAGAGAAACAAACAAAATCACACAAAACCCCATAACCTGAGGAGCCTGTGTGGCTCAGTCAGTTAAGCGTTCAACTCTTGGTTTCGGCTCAGGTCATGATCTCAGGGTCGTAAGACAGAGCCCTGTGTCAGGCTCCACGCTCAGCGCAGAGTCTGCCTGAGATTCTTTCCCCCTCCCTCTGCCTTCGCCTCTGCTCCTCCCCTTCTCTCTCTCTCTCTTTCTCTCTCTCTGTCTCAAATAAATGGATAAATAAAATCTTTAAATAAAAAAAACATCATCTGTAGGAGTTTCTAAAGTTAAGAAGAAACATACATGATAACAGAACATTTTAGTTTGTTGTAATATGTACAAATGCACTTAAAGCTGTGGGAAAACAGAGTTCTTGAAGAGCTAACTCTTCATTTTGATGGATGAATAGAAAGAAATTAATTAGGCAAAATAATTGAGAGGCTTCATAACAATGTCTTTGGTTTACATCCTTTCCTTTCCAGGTTCATGGCTTCACTTTGATCCAGACCTAGGTCAGCTCAATCTCAGACTGTTTATTGAAATATTCTCCCAGCCAGTCTTCAAGTTTCCTCTCTGGTGTTTTAACTTCCCTGCTATCCACTGGCTCCTGTCCATCCTCCATCTTGTTAACAGATTAATCGTCATAAAATATTTCTTTGTAGAAATCATCACTCTTTCCTTACCATCTCTCCCAGCTCTGGAATCTCCTTTGACTTCCTACTGCTTTCAAGATAAAACCTTGAGCCCTTCATCTGGAGTTCAGTGCTCTCTACAATCCAGTCCTCATATATGGGCCTAGATCTCCTATAATTTCTGACACATAAGGAGAACTTCTTCAGTTAAAATGGTATCAGTTGTCAGAGTGTATTTTACTATCTGAGGGAAGGGGATGAGGATATTTTAAAGGCTAGTTTCTAAAGCTTAAAAACATAAATAAATCTAAAACCAAAAAAAGATTTCTGACACATAACCTGCTCCCTACTCAAAGGAAATGTGTGTGTAGTTTCTCAAACTTCCCGATAAATTCTTGTTCAGAATGCCTTCCTCTACCTAATCCCCAGCCAGATCTAAGCTCTACTCTCCCCTCAAGAACTAGCTCAAGCCCCATACCCTCTATAGAGCCTACCTGGCCCAACCCATCCCTCTGTGGTCACTGCTTTCTCCAGTAGACTCCAATCATCTAGCATTTAGCATATGCAATCTTCTATTGCACTACACAATCCCAGTCTCTCTGACTGGGCAGTCATCCCCGTAAGACAGAGACTGTATCTGTGTCCCTTAGTGTCTCCAGTGTTCAAGGAGCTCAGGACATTTTTATGACGATGGTAATGAGTCAGTCATATGGTACATATAGGGGAGATATGTGGAAAATAACTCTTGGGATCCCTCATATCACACCCTGCAGGGAGGGACACCCAATTGCTTACATGGAAGGCCAAGGTGAGAGTTTTATTGGGGGATAAAATTAAGCCAGAGGTACAAGCCCAAATGTTTATAGGGGCCAAGGAGGGAACACAATCAAGCTAGAGGTAAGCCAATATTATATTTAACAAATCTTTACACAGCGCTTACTGTGTGCTGGGCATTATTCTAAATGCTTTATGAATATTAATTCACCTAATTCTCACTACAACCCTACTATTACTATTCCCATTTTATAGATGAGACAGCCAAGGCACAGAGAAGTTAAATCATTTCTCAAAGGTCACATGGTTAGTAAGTGATAAATCTTGAATTTCAACTCAAGTACTCTATTAGTGTCTCTATTCTTAACCTTTGAGAAGTGTTGATTTTCCAAAAGGGACTGGTGTGTCCAATGGTGACCTGGAGCAAGTATGATAAACCAAAGGATGCTTAAATTTATTTTAAAGAAAATTGTAAGCCAGAATAAACATGTCTGTGGGCCAGGTCAGCCAGGGTGTTAAGCATTTGCTACTCCTGGATTGAGTCTAAAAATGACAGGGAAAATTTATTCTTTGTAACACCACGTTTATTCCAGGACAGCAAGAAGCATCCTCGATTATGTCCTCTCTACCTTGACATCAACTCACACACCTATTATGAGGATTTGTCAAAGAAAAGGAAGTATCAGTGTTCACTGTCATCACTTTATATGTTTAAGTTTGCAGATTCAACTTGCAAGAGAATTATAAACCTCTCCAAGGAACTAATGACTCCCCTGCATTTGCTCCCATAACACTTTGTTCATACCTTTACCAAGTTGTTTATCAAATGTCACTCTTTTCCCTATTTGAGATGAAGAATCTTTCACTTTCTCTTAGAACAAAAGATACTGTCTCCAGATACCTACAGATTTTAGCAACTTCTAAAGGTTTTAATGTGTATTGATTAAAAAATGTTCAGCAAGTCTCTATCAGCTTCTAAGTTTGGCACTTTGCATGCTGACAATAGGACCCCCTCTTTTATGGTGCCTCTAGATTTAAATTCAGACTTCTACTAGCCTAGAACTTTGTAAAACTAACATAAGGTAGTCTGCATCTTTGAAAAAACATTTTCCAATAGCTTTATTTTAATGTTTGTTTTGTTCAGGTTTGAAAGAATAAGTGTAAATATGCAGTACATTTGGAAAATTCCAGAAAGTTTAAAGAAATATAGAAGTCGAAATTTTCACAATCACAACTCAACTGTACAAGACTGCGAGGTTCTTTATTTCCCTACAATTGGAAGTCACCTAGCTTTTAACTTGCTTTTCAATTTTCTGCAGTAAACTTAGTTCTGCAATATATCTTAAGTATTTCTGATTTTAAGCTCAGTCCTTTATGAAGGACTCAATTGCTTCTTCCTTTCTTCTGGGTGTTCTAATTTCCTTTGGGCGTGAACATCAACCCTCTATGCTGATTGACCTCCACTGAGGTGTGTGTAGCTTGTTTAGCCTGAACGTGTGTATCAGCACCTCTGCATTCCATGCTGATGTGCTTACTTGTGTACTTCTCTTGGTGTGGGCAACGCACAGTAATGGTTTGGGGGTAGGGTAAGTGGGGGAACTGGAAGCCTGATAGTAATTTCAGGCTAATTGGACCTCCTTTTCAGCTCGTATAGATAAACTCAGTTGCTGAGACTCAGTCAATTTCACTAGCTTCAGACTTCGGCTGTCTAGTTGCGCCTTCTGCTACTCCGTTCCCTGTCCCTGGGCTATGATAACACCCTGGCAAGACATACTGTTTATCAGTTCTTGGTAATTTTCCTCGCTACTTTCAGACACATGGGAACTTTTCAGATTACCTACACACACCTTGGAAGCCAAGAGAGATTCAGGAAAAAGTGGCACTATATCAAGTCCCTTTGTGCCTAGACATGCCATACTGCCATCCCTACTCCAGTACAGCCATTTTGCAGTCACCAGGGGCATTCTTAGAGGCTGCCTCCTCCAAAAGATGTAGTTGACAAATGGGGCACATGTAGAATTATCAAACAGATCTGATTTTTTTTTCAACTTTCCATTCTCATTTCAGTGGCTTTTGACCTGGGGAGAGGGCATCTTTAGTCTTTCAAACTTCTCCAAACATCTACCAGTACAGAAGGGATTCTTTTTTCTCTTTATGGCTGGAAAACCCCTCCTATATCACTACAAATTCTTCCCTGCTAAATGATTTATGCTATAAACCCTGGGTCCTCCAGTCTTTATGAATGGCAAGTTTTAGAATTCCAAAATGTTATTTTTCTCTCTTGGGTGCCTCACTCTAGCAAATCAGTTTCTTTGGCTTTCAGTCTCTCCTCTTAGCTAAGGACTTTACAGTTTTATTTTGAAACTCAAATATAAAAATTTTGACTCATTGTTTTCCTGGGTTATTTTTTGTCCTTCCTTCCCTGGGGCAATAAGCTTCAGAGCTAGTGTTTAATTTTAATTGTGGGATGTACTGCAGGGCAGAAAGGATTATCAAGAAGGAAAACAAGCATCAATTAATATTTTAAAATGCTGTGCTGCATAAGAAAATAAAAATCACTTGTAATCTCAAACCCTGGGAAAACACTAGTATTTTGGTGTCTCGCCTTTTGCTGTCTTTCTATGCATACATATATGATATTTTTTATGTGTATATATGCTATATGGTAGGCTTCTTACTTGGCCCATATGATTTATCTTTAAATATTCTCAGAGGAGCTGGAGATCAAGGGCAAATGTTCTGGCTCAGTTATTGCCTTTTTGGCATATCTCCCCAAAGCCCTGTCGACCATTCTTTGCTCTCCGGTGGGAGTGGGAATGAATATTTCCCTCCCGATAGCAGTTATTATTTTATGACCCTCACAAGTGAACATCACAGAAATTTGCAAGAAAAGAGTTCAAACTACTTTTTGCTCAAGGCCTCTGGTGATTAATCCAGACTATACAGGGAGGTAGTAGCAGACAGTGCCTATAAAGTTGGTTAGTGAAACCCTGATTTTTCTCTCTTGTCCTGCCTACTTTACTGAGGGTGTGTGGACCCCACTTTTGGGTTTGTTCTGGGAGGGTTTTTTCTCTAGCTGTGTGAAGGGGAATGCCTTCTCTTTCTTTTCTTCTTTTCATTTTTGTCCTTTTAAATTCATTCCTTCCTCCTGAAGTCCCCGCTTCCCTTGTTTCTTCTGGGTCTGTCAGTTGCAAGTTCCAGGACAATGCCAATCGCTCTCTCTCTCTCTTTTCTCTCTCCTTGTATAAATTGTTGGTCTCCAGTACAGGTTGTCAGTTCTGTTCTGCCAGGTAGAGGGAGAGGGGTGAGTTCTGAGTCCTATAAATGGAGGGAATGGTGGAGGAAGAATGTCAGGGTGATCCTCTGTTCTGGCTTGCAGTCTGCTATTTGATATTTTTATATTCTTGGGCAGAACAAAATAAAAAATAATTTTAAAAAGCACATCTCACAGGGGGAATTTCTTTCCTGCCCAAATCCTTCATTGGGTCTACATAGGAGATGAATCGCTCCCTTGTCAGCATAAGCATGGTCTTATAACAAAAACCATTTGTCCCCTTCTCAACTTGGATTACATTTCAAAGCTTTTTTCATTAACTTGACACTGAATGACATCACTGAGCTATCCGTTCTTTTTACTTACAATCATGTAGCAAGCATTTTCTTGTGGTAATTTTTAAAAACATATTTTTAAATATCAGCATACTACTCCTTTATGTCTGCTCCATAACATATTCAATTATTCCTCTAATGTTTAATATTTAGACTGTGTCTATGTTTTGGTATTATAAAATTTATAAGGATCATCTGGCATACTAAGATTTGTGCACACATCTACTTATTTCCCTAGGATGGTGTTTTTAGAAGCAGAATTAGAAGCTAAAAGATACAACTTGTTTTTTTATTGAAATGTTTAAATTAAAAAGGAATTTTGAGGGGCGCCTGGGTGACTCAGTCATTAAGCAACTGCCTTCGGTTCAGCTCATGATCCCAGGGTCCTGGGATCGAGCCCTGCATCGGGCTCCCTGCTCCATGAGGAGTCTGCTTTTTCCTCTCCCACTCACCCTGCTTGTGTTCCTTCTCTCGCTGTGTCTCTCTCTGTCAAATAAATAAATAAATAAATAAATAAATAATCTTTAAAAAAATAAAAAAAATAAAAAGGAATTTTGAGTTTAAATTGTAAAAACAAATAAACCAGGTACTAAAAAAATAAGCATAGAATATAGGAAATGTAAATCATTTCTGCCATCTCACCCCTCAGAGATCATAATTTTTATCAGGTTAATGTCTGTTTTTAGTATGAACAATTTTAATGCTCTTTTTAGTATTATCTATTGCTCTCCCCACAGATCAGCCATTTTAAATTCCCAATAGCAATTGATAAAAGTGCTAATCTCACTGCATACTCATTAAACTTAAGTATTCTTGTTTATTAATATTGTTCACATTTGATGAACAAATTGATATTAAGAGTGATTTTTTACATTAATATTACTAATTTTATATATAATTTATTTATGCATATATATTTTCTTCACTTTTGTAATTAAAAATTTTTGAAGTTTTTTTTAAGGATTTATTTATTTATTTGAGAGAAAGAGCATGAGCAGAGGTGGGGGGCAGGGGCAGAGGTAGAGAATCTCAAGCCAACTCTAATGCATATTTGTGAAGTTTCCTTCGTGTCCTGTGTTCATAGAATTCCAAATTAGCAGAGGAAATATAATTGTGGTCTTCTAGCTTTATGATCAAATGATAACATGGGTTATCGTGGGTTCTTTAGCTTTTAAAATGACCCACTTTGTTTTAGGAAGGTGGTAGTAGCCAGTCTTTATTCTTGAAATGTTGGATGGAATGCCAAACCGGAGTTGCCTGCCATTTTCCTTATTGCCAAGGTTCTTAAAGTTATTTTTATATTTCTCTGGAATCAAGTATTTTAAATTGCCTTTTAAAAAAAATTGTCTCCCACAACAATTGTTTGAAAGTCATGGTTTTCTAGTTACTGGACCTAGAGTTACCTAAGAACTACATGTTCTTTCACTCAGAAATACACCCTTGAAGTAGGTGTGGGCTCCATGCAGTTTCAAAGCAGTAAGACAACTTGAAGCTACATAAAAGTTAAGACTCAGGTGTGGAATTTTTTGATAGCAACAGTGATTTTTTTTTTAATGGTGTCTAGAAGGAAAAGAATTAAATTCTACTTAAAAAAACAAAACACTAATTTCTTTAAATTGATGACTTTCCCATATGTTCAAAATGGAACAAAAAGAGCTAAAACCTGTTATTTCTATTAACATTAATTGTTTTTAAGTTAGACTTCAAATGTTAGAAACAACGATACGAAGTGCCCTTATCTGCTCAGACCTAAGGAAGAACATTTTAAAGTGGTGTTAAACAGGAAATGATTATGTTTCGATTTTGTACTAGTTAAAAAGTGCTAAATATACTACATGAAAATATTGTTTACAGATTAGTGCCAAGGGCTGATGATAGGATCCATTTGGGCTGTGATTTTCAGATGCCCTCAAACATACAGTACTTCCAAACTCAAGTCCAGCCATAAGCTATTTTGCTAACATGTCAGAGTAATCTGTATTTTTGTATGTGATTTCTACTTTTACAAACCTGTTTTAAAATAAAACACATTTTTGGGGCGCCTGGGTGGCTCAGTCGTTAAGCGTCTGCCTTTGGCTCAGGTCACAATCTCAGGGTCCTGGGATTGAGCCCCACATCAGGCTCCCTCCTCAGCGGGAAGCCTGCTTCTCCCTCTCCCACTCCGCCTGCTTGTGTTCCTCTCGCGCTGTGCTTCTGTCAAATAAATAAATAAAAATCTTTAAAAAAACCCCACATTTTTATAAAAAAAATTGAATAAAGTTGCCCAGGTGCCCCTGAATTTTTACCTTTTTATGTAGTCACATTTATCAATCTTTTCCTTTATGATTTTTCTTTCATATTTAAAAGGCCTTCCCTTCTCCCATGAGCAGGTAAATATTTTCTTACAATCATTTAAGGTTTAAACATTTTTAAATGTAATTTATTTATCTATTTAGATTTATTTATTTATTGGAGAGGGAGAGCTGGGGGAGGTGGGGGCAGAAGGAGAGGGAAAGAGAAAATCTCAAGCAGACTCCCCAGTGAGCTCGGAGCCCAATGAGGGGTTAGATCCCACGACCCTGAGATCATGACCTGAGCCAAAACCATGAGTCAGACACTCAACTGACAGAGCCAACTAGGTACCCCTTTAATGTAATTTAAATCGTGATATATTTCAAACATAAGAAAAGTGCATAAATTCAATATAACAAGCACCCATTAATCAAACACACAGATTTAACAGACACTAACATTTTGTCATGTTTACTTAAGTTTTTTTCATAAATACAGTTACATCTATAGCTAAAGACTGACCTTCATCCCTTTCCCTTCCCTTCCTCTGCTGAAATTTGTGTATGTAATTTACCTGCATTTTCTATATTTTCTACATATGTTTACAACCATGCGCATTATGAAGTATTGTTTTGTGGACTTTACAATTTTTACCAAAATAGGATCCTTTTCCACCTGATTTTTGTTGTTCAATATTATACTTTCAGGATATACCCAGATAGATGCCTATATTTCTAGCTTACATATTTTTAATACTTTATTACATATAATTGTATAAATTTGGCATTCTCTTTGTGAATTGCCTATTCATATCACTTGTTCACTTTTTGTTGCATTGTTGGCTTTTTTTGAGTTATGGATTGTTGGGATTATTTATTCTTGACCCAAATCCTTTGAGTGTTATATATGTAGTAAACATCTGTCCCAAATCTATGACTTGTCTTTAAGTTTATGGCATTTTATGATATACACAAGTTTTTAATTTTAATGTAGCATATTTATCAACTATTGCCTTTATGGCTTGTATTATTATGATGATGAATATTGATACCTGGTAGGGAAAATTCTCCATTTTTATCATTCTTTGACAGTTTCTTGATTCTTTTTAGGACTTTGATGTCTCCAAATGATTTTCAGAGTCAGTCTGTCCATTTCTGTGAAATCCCCTTTTAGAACTTAAATTGGAATTCCCTTGAATTTATTAACTTGGAAACAACTGTGACCTTTAAAATATTTTCTCCCTATCAACAAGCTTGGTACAACTCTATCGGTCATCCCTTACAGCATTGTCACCTGTGAATGATCATAACTGTGTTCTTCATAGTCAATTGTGCACTTTTTTTTCCCTTGTCTCTTTGCACCAGCTAGGATCTCTAGTATATGCTTAATAAGCAACAATATGTCATTCTTGTCACTTTCTCAACTTTAAAAGGAGTACTGCACTTTGAAAATTTTCCCAGTAAGTAACGTGTCTACTGTTTATTTGGGGTTTGATAGCTCTTATCAGGTTAAGGAAGATCCCATATAATTGTAGTTTGCCAAAGTTATTTCACTCTTGAGTGGACTTTGGATTTTCTAAAAAAAAAATCTGTATCCACATTATGATAAGATTTTCCCCCTTAATCTGTTAAAATTATGATTTTTAGTGATAAATATTTTAATGTCAAAAGATCTTGGCATCACTTCTTGGCCTTTTGGCTAAGATCAAGTGTAGCATCTGTTCTTCTTTTTTCTTTTTTGCTTTTTTTTAAATTAACATATAATGTATTATTTGTTTCAGGGGTACAGGTCTGTGATTCACCAGTATTACACAATACACAGTGCTCCCTACAACACATACCCTCCCCAATGTCCATCACCCAGCCATCCCATCCCTCCCACCCCCCTCCACTCCAGCAACCCTCAGTTTGTGTCCTGAGATTGAGTCTCTTATGGTTTGTCTCCCTTTCTGGTTTCATCTTGTTTCATTTTTTTCCTCTCTTCCCCTATGATCCTCTGTAGCATCTGTTCTTGTCAGTTTAAAAGATCTTTGCACTCTTAGTTTAAGCCACACATTGTCATCATGTTTTTTTTTTTTAAGATTTAATTTATTTTAGAGAGAGAGAGCGCCCATGGAGTGGGGAGGGGTAAGGGGAGAGGGAGAGAGAGAATCTTAAGCACACTCCTCACTGAGCTCAGAGCCCATCATGGGGCTCCTCATTCTCACGACCCTGAGGTCATGACCTGAGCTGAAATCAAGAGTCAGATGCTTACCCACTGACCCACCCAGGGGCACCATCATGTTCTTTTTAATGCATGTCTGATTTAGTTTTATACTATTTTCTTTTTTTTTTTAATTTTTTATTGTTATGTTAATCACCATATATTACATCATTAGTTTTTGGTGCAGTGTTCCATGATTCATTGTTTGTTCATAACACCCAGTGCTCCATGCAGAACGAGCCCTCCTCAATACCCATCACCAGGCTAACCCATCCCCCTCCCCCCCTCCCCTCTAGAACCCTCAGTTTGTTTTTCAGAGTCCATCATCTCTCATGGTTTGTCTCCCCCTCTGACATACTCCCCTTTTCTTCCTCTCCTGTTATCTTCTTCTTTTTCTTTTTTCTTAAAATATGTTGCGTTATTTGTTTCAGAAGTACAGATCTGTGATTCAACAGTCTTGTACAATTCACAGCGCTCACGGTAGCACATACCCTCCCCAATGTCTAGAATTTTTACATCTATATATACATGAGATTGATCTATGATTTTATTCTTGTGTTGTCTAAGTTGGGGTTTTGTATCAAGTTTGTATTTGCCTCAATAAATGACTTGGCTAGCTTTACTATTTATTATCTTATTCACTAGTTCAGTGATTCCCAGGTGCACATTTGGATTACTTGGGGAGTTTTTGTTTTTTGGCTTTTGTTTGTGTATAAAATAATGTTCAGTGTTTTTTGTCCGATACCAAATAAATCAGAATCTCTGGAGGTGGATCCAGGCATCAATATTTTAAAATGCTCCCCAGGTGACTATAATGTGAAGCCAGGTTTGAGAACCACTGCTGTAGAACAATTTGTATGATAGAACACATCTATTCTTCAGGGGCATAAGAAAGAAAATACTTGTTCTGTGAAATTCAGGTAGAATTCGTCTGCGAAAGTCTCTGGCCTGCTGATTTTGTATGTAGATTCTAAAATGTTTATTCAGTTTCTTTATTGGTTATATAGATCTATTCAAGTTTTTTTCTGTTATTTCTTAAGTCCGTTTTAGTAATTATTTCTTAGAAAATTCATTTCTAATTTATTGGCATAAAGTTGGTCATGATATTTCCATGTGAATTTTTAGTCTCCACTGTATCTCTAATTATATCCCTGCCTTTCATTTCTTATATTTTTAACATGTTTTTTCTTTCTTTTTTTTAAACATATTCATTATGTGGTTTCCATATTTTACTAGTCTTTCCAAAAGACCAGCCTTTGGTTTGTTGATGCTCTGTATTATTTTCTATCTCATTAATTTCCTCTGTATTCTGATTTTAGTTTTTCTAATTTCCTTAGGTTTACTCTTCATTCCACATGTGAGTGAAATCATACAGTATTTGTCTCTCTGACTGACTTATTTCACCTTGCATTGTACTCCCTAGGTCCTTCCATGTCATTACAAATGGCAAGATATCATTCTTTTTATGGCTGAATAATATTCCACTGTGTATATATGTATCACTTCTTTGTCCATTCACCAGTTGATGGAAACTTGGGCTGCTTTCATATCTTGGCTATTGTAAATAATGCTGCTATAAACGTAGGGGTGCATGTATCCCTTTGAATTAGTGTTTCTGTATTCTTTGGGTAGATCAGTAGTGTGATTGCTGGATCTAAGGTAGTTTTGTTTTTGTTTTTTTTTTTACATTTTGAGGAACCTCCATCCTGTTTTCCAGAGTGGCTGCACAAGTTTGCAAGCCTGCCAATAGTGCACAAGTGTTCCTTTTTCTCCACATCTTTGCCAACACTTGTTTCATGTGTTTTTGATTTTAGTCATTCTGACAGGTGTGAGGTGATATCTCATTGTAGTTTTGATTTGCATTTCCCTGGTGGTAAGTATGATGAACATCTTTTCATGTGTCTGTTGACCATCTGGATGTCTTCTTTGCAGAAATGTCTGTTCATGTCTTCTGCCCATTTTTAACTGGATTATTTGTTATTTGGGTGTTGAGTTTTATAAGTTCTTTATATAGTTTGGATACTAGCCCTTTATCAGATGTCTCATTTACAAATATTTTCTCCCATTCCATAGGTCGCTTATTGATTTTCTTGATTGTTTCCTTCTCTGTGGAGAAGATTTTTATTTTGATGTAGTCCCAATAGTTTATTTTTGCTTTTGTTTCCCTTGTCTCAGGAAACATATCTAGAAAGATGCTGCTATGGCCAATGCCAGAGAAATTATTGCCTGTCCTCTCTTCTAGGATTTTTATGGTTTCACGTTTCATACCTAAGTCTTAAATCCATTTTGAGTTTATTTTTGTGTGTGGTGTAAGAAAGTGGTCCTGTTTCTTTCTTTTGCATGCTGCTGTCCAGTTTTCCCAACACCATTTGTTGAAGAGACTGTTTTTTTCCCATTGGATATTCTTTCCTGCTTTGTCAAAGTTTAATTGGCCATATAATTGTGTGTTTATTTATGGGTTTTCTATGCTATCCCATTGATCTATGTGTCTATTTTGGTGCCAGTACCATGCTGTTTTGATTACTATAGCTTTGTAGTATAACTTAAAGTCTGGAATTGTGATGCCTACAACTTTGCTTTTCCTTTTCAAGATTGCTTTGGCTATTTGGAGTCTTTGTGGCTCCATATAAATTTTAGGATTGTTTGTTCTAGTTCTGTGAAAAATGTTGTTGGTATTTTGATAGGGATTGCACTAAGTGTATAGATTGTTTTGGGTAGTATAGATATTTTAACAGTGTTTTTCTTCCAATCCATGAGCATGGAATGTCATTCCGTTTCTTGGGGTCATCTTCAATTTCTTTCATCAGTGTTTTATAATTTTCAAAGTACAGGTCTTTTACCTCTTTGGTTAGGTTTATTCCTAGGTATCTTATTATTTTGGGTGCAATTGTAAATGGGATTATTTTCTTAATTTCTCTTTTGCTGCTTCATTATTGGTGTATAGAGATGCAACAATTTTTTTTATTATTTAAATTCGATTAGCCAACATATAGTACATATTTAGTTTCAGATTTAGTGTTCAATAATTTATCAGTTGTGTATAATATCCAGTGCTCATCACATCATGATGCAACAAATTTGTGTACATTGATTTTGTATACTGTAACTTTACTGAATTCATTTATTAGTTCTAGAGGTTTTTTTGGTGGAGTTTTTAGGGTTTTTTATATAGAGTAACATCATCTGCAAATAGTGAAAGTTTGACTTCTTCCTTACCAATTTGGATGCCTTCTATTTCTTCTTGTTGTTTGATTGCTGTGGTTAGGATTTTCAGTACTATGTTGAACAGAATTGGTGAGAGTGGACATCTTTGTCTTGTTCCTGACCTTAGAAGAAAAGCTCGCATTTTTCCCCCCATTGAGTATGATATTGGCTGCAGGTTTTTCATATATGGCTTGTATTATGTTGAGGTATGTTCCCTCTAAACCTACTTTGTTGAGGGTTTTTATCATGAATGGATGTTGTACTTTGTCAAATGCTTTTTCTGTGTCTATTGAAATGATCATATGGTTTTTATCCTTTCTCTTATTGATGTTATGTATCACATTGATTGATTTACAAATATTGAACCACCTTTGCAGCCCAGGAACAAATCCCACTTGACCTTGGTGACTGATTTTTTTAAATAAATTGTTGAATTAAGTTTGATAGTATTTTGTTGAGGACTTTTGCATGTATGTTCATCTGGAATATTGGCCTGTAGCTCTCTTTTTTAGTGGTGTCTTTATCTGGTTTTAGTATCAGAGTAATGCTAAGCCTCAAAGAATGAATTTGGAAGTTTTCCTTCCTTTTCTATTTTTTGGAATAGTTTAAGAAGAATAGGTATTAACTCTTCTTTAAATGTTTGGTAGATCTCACCTGTGAAGCTATCTTGTCCTGGGCTTTTATTTCTTGGGAGTTTTTTGATTACTGATTCAATTTCTTTGCTGGTTATCAGTCTGTTCAAATTTTCTATTTCTTCCTCTTTCACTTTTGGTAGTATTTATGTTTCTAGGGATTTGTCCATTTATTCTAGGTTATCTAATTTTTTGGCATATAGTTTTATCATAATATTCTCTTATAATCCTTTTTATTTCTGTGGTGTTGGTTATTATTTCTACTCTCTCATTTGTGACTTTATTTATTCAAGTCCTTTGTCTTTTTTCTTGATAAAGCTGGCTAAAAGTTTATCAATTTTATTGATTTCTTTTTTCAAAGAACTGGCTCCTGGTTTCATTGATCTGTTCTATTGTTTTTTTAGTTTCTATATTGTTTATTTCTGCTCTTATCTTTATTATTTCCTTCCTTCTGATGGTTTTAGGTTTTGTTGATTGTTCTTTTTCTAGTGCCTTTAGGTGTAAGGTTAAGTTCTTTATTTGAAGGTTTTCTTGCTTCTTAAGGTAGGGCTGTATTGCTATAACTTTTCCTCTTAGAACCATTCTTGCTGCTTCCCAAAGGTCTTGGACAGGTCATGATCCCAGTGTTCTGGGATTGAGTCCTGCATCAGGCTCTTTGCTCAACGGGGAGTCTGCTTCTCCCTCTGCCTGCCACTTGCTCTTTCTCGCTCTTGCTTGCTCTCTCTGACAAATAAATAAAAAAATCTTTTAAAAAAATAAAGTCTGTTTTGTCTGATATAAATATTGCTACTCCAGCTTTCTTTTGACATCTATTTGCATGATAGATGTTTCTCCATCCCCTCACTTTCAATCTATAGGTGTCTTTAGGTCTAAAATGAGTCTCTTGTAGACAGCATATAGATGGGTTTTGTTTTTTTATCCATTCTGTTACCCCATATTTTTAGATTGAAGCATTTAGTCCTTTACATTCAAAGTAATTATTGATAGATATGTATTTATTGTCATTTTATTGTTTGTTTTGTGGTTGTTCTGAAGATTTTCTCTGATCATTTCTTGTATTTCTCTCTTTCATGGTTTCCTGCTTTTCTTTAGTGATATTTTGGATTTCTTTCTCTTTATTCTTTGTATATTTATTAGTGATTTTTGATATATGGTTACCATTAGGTTTGTATATAACGTCTTCTGCATATAGCATTCTATATTAAGTTAATGGTCATTTTTGTTTGAACTCATTCTTTACTTCTTTCCTCCCCACATTTTAGGTATACATTGTCATATTTCACATCCTTTTATGTTGTGAGTTCCTTGACTGATTTTTTACAAAATTTTTATTTTTCCTGCTTTTGTGGTTCCTACGAGTAGGAACTGGCGAACCAGTATAAAGATACTGTCACTTTTGGTCTCTCCTTTCAACTCAAAGTGTCCCCTTTAACATTCCTTGCAGGGCTGATTTAGTGTTCATGAACTTTAGTTTTTTGTTTGACAGCCCTGTTGGATAGAGTTTTCTTGGCTGCAGATTTTTTCCCATTCAGCACTGCCACTTCCGTCTGGCTTCCCAACTTTCTGTTGAAAAATCTCCTGCTAGACTTATGGGTTTTCTCTTGGAAGTTACAGACTTCTTTTGTCTTGCTGCTTTTAAGATTTTTTTCTTTATTGTTATATTTTGCAAATTTAATTACAATACATCTTGGTGTTGGTCTACTTTTGTTGATTTTGATGGGAGTTCTCTGTGCCTCCTGGATCTGGATATTTGTTTCCTTCCCCAGATTAGGGGCATTTTCAGCTATTATTTCTTCAAGTAAATATCCTGCCCCTTTTTCTGTCTCTTCTTCTGGGACTCCTGTAATATGGACGTTATTACATTTGATGGAGTCACTGAGTTCCCTAAGCCTAATCTTATTCTGTGAAATTATTTTTTCTCTCTTTGGTCAGCTTGATTACTCTTCATTACTCTATCTTCTAGGCCACTAATTTGTTCCTCTGCTTTTTCTAGCTTGCTATTCATTCCATCTAGCTTTTTCTCGTTTTGTTTATTGAGCTCTTAATCTCTGCTATGTTATTCTTTATCTCTGTGGTAAGGGTCTCATGTCTTCCACACTTTTGTCAAGTCTAGTGAGTACCCTTATAATCACTGCTTTAAATTCTCTATCACGTATGTTACTTATATCCATTTTACTTCAATCTCTGGCTGTGGCCCTGTCCTGCTTTGCCATTTGGGATAATTTTTTTTCTCCTCATTTTGTCTACCTCTCTGTGTCTGTTTCTGTGTGCTTAGAAATTCAGCTATTTCTTCTGCTCTTGAAAGTAGTGACTTCATGAAGAAGAGGTCCTGGAGTGCCCTGATGTGCAACATTCCATGTTCACCAGAACCTAGCTTTTCAGGAGAGTATCTTATGTGTGTTGCTTAGGCCCTGCTATTGTATCTGAGTCACTTTTCCTTTCAGTGCAATCATCTTCACTGACTGTCTGCCTATGGTAGGCTGTGCTTGCTCTCTGTGGTGTTAGTGGGACCCAGGTAGGCCAGCTATGAGTTGGCATGTCCACCAGGGAACTTGGGAGTGGGGCAACAATGTTAGCACAATTTGTGCCAGGCCTCTTGTCCTATACTAGATCCCCCAAAGTGCTGCAGTAGCTGGGGGCTGTGCACAGAGGTGGCTGGGGGCACAAGGCCTGATATGTGGTGGTGGCTGGGTGGGATATGTTCAAGGCTTTAACAGAATTTGTCCTGAGCCCAGGGCTGAGCCTAGCAGGCTTGGAGTGGTGAGTCTTCAGGAGAACTTTTGGCCTGGTGCACTGCTAACAGTTTAGGTAGCAAGTGTCTGTCCAGGGCTGCCTCCTGCAGGTGGCTCTGTGTTTATGCTGGGGAGTTGGGGAGGAAAATGGCAACTGCCAGCTCCCTCATTTTCAAAGAAGTGCCTCAACATGCTCCGAAATCAGTATGAACAGATCTGTTTCCTGTTTGCTCCCAGTGTTGTGTAAACTGCCTTTTTTATGTTGCCTCTGTGTGCAAGCTGCTGTGTCTTTAAGGGTGGAGAACCAGCTATCACTCGTCCTTCAGGCTCACCCAGTGTTGAGTCAACTGATTTTTAAAGCTCTAGTCTCCAAGTATCACTGGTTTTACAAACTCATGGAATTCGGCCACTCTGGTTTTTTAAAGCCAAACTTTGTGGGGATAAATGTTACCTGTGTGAACTCCCTGGTATGAGGGCCCATTTCTCTTGCTTCTGTGCATGTAGCACCCTCCCTTCTGTGGGCAACCTCCCTCCACCTTTCTGACTTTCCTAAACTTTTGGATGCAGCTTCTTCTCTATATTTAGTTGTGGAGTTTGTTCTGCTAGTCTTTGGATCACTCTCCAGTTTATTGATTTGGATGTAGATGATACCTTGTTGTAAATGTGGATGGAGTGAGCACAGGGTCCTCCTACTCGATCATCTTCCCAAGCTCCTCCAATGCTGTTTACTTTAAAGTTAACTTTTCTGATATACACATAGGTGACCCAGCTTTGATTTTGTGAATCATCTATTTTTATCTATCCTTGACATTTAGTCATTATATTGCTAAAGGTTTTAGGCAGGTCTCTTGTAAATAGCATATAGCTGGCTTTAAATAATTCCTTTTTATGAGTATCTTTCAACCTGATTGTTTAGGGGATTTAAATTTATTGTGGTTACTGATATACTTGAATTTATATTTGCCATCTTATTTTAGCTTTTCTATTTACCATGCTTTTTTTATTTGCTCTTTTCCCCTTCATGCACTCTATTGGATTGCTTAAATTTTTCTTATTCTCAAAGATTTGGGATAGTCAGCTTGTGAGTCTACTGCGTACTTCTTGTTTCTGTCACCCATTCCTTTCTCTTTCTTTGAGAGTAGAGCCATGAATTTTAAAAAACTCTTGCTTTATTTGATCATTGAAATTAGTGAACCATTTTTCTAGAAGTAGCAGTCTGTAATTAATATTTTGAGTCCATCTGTAATTATTCTTGATGGATAGTACAAACTAAGAGATCTATTTTAGAAAAATTTTCCAAATTGCCAACCAACTGTTCCAGCATCACCATTGAAGAATTCCTTCTTTCCTCATTGATTTGAGATGGTGTTTTGACATATACTCCATTCTTCTCTAGATTCAGATCTTTTTCTGAGACATTTATAATGGCATATAGATACATATGTCTATTCTTGTATTTTTATCATATTGTTCTAATGATTAGAGTTTTAGAATATACATTAATGCCAGGTAAGTTAACAGCCTATTCATTATCTGTCCTTTGTAAAATTTATTGACTATTTTTATGTTTATTTTTCCTGTTAAATTTTGAGAACTTTTTGTAAATTTCAAGGAAAAGTATGTTTCAAGTTTTGTTGTGGGATAATTAAATTCTTTTTAAGTCACTTTATCATGTGTGAATATATTCTTGTATGTACTTCAGTAAGGTCACTCATGTTATATATATTCTGAATTTTTGTTTATTACTAAACATTTTTGATTACTTTTTTGTAGGTTAAAAATAACTTAAGCAATGTTAGATAGTCACATGGCAAAGCACATTAACAATACAGAAATATGTACAATGGGAAGTATATCTTCCTCATAATGCCATATCTTTAGAACTTCAGTATGATTTTAGAATGCATTTGTCCACAAATAATGGAACATCCTACTAATGGCTTAAATACACAAGGGCTTATTCATTCTATGCAGTAAGAACTCCAGTAGTAGGCAATGTGGAGCTAGTATGGCTCAGAAAAGCCATCAGGGACCCAAGCTTCCTTTATATTTTTTTTTACCCTACTTCCTATAACATGTAGCATTTACCTTCATGCTTGTCAACTCATGGTATTAAACCTCCAACCTCAAGTTCATGTTACAGGCAGGATCAAGGAGTAAAGGGAGTGTCAACCAACTAAATCTGTACTCTGAAGCTTTCCTAGAAGCATCGTCTAGAAATTTTTACTTATGGGTATTATATAAGACTGATGAATCACTGACCTCTACCTCCGAAACTAATAATACACTATATGTTAACTAATTAAATTTAAATAAAATTTTAAAAAGTGGAGTTTTGCTAGTAAGAAAGAAATGGAGAATGGATATTAATAGGCAACTAGCTGTGCTTGCTTCCTCTTATCATCTGTCACTGTTAGGTTTCTGGGTTTTGTTTTTTCTTTTTTCTTTTTTCTTTTTTTTTTTACTGATTTTTCTATATGTATATAAGCATATTCCTTTGTGTGTTCTATAATTCCAATCATTGTTTAACACTAGTTCTATATTTAGCAGACTTAATGCTCACTATCTTCTTTTACGTTGTTTTTTCCCATACTTTTCTAGTTTGCTTTGATTTTGATTTCAAGTATTTTTCAGAATTGCTCGTGTCTACTCTATTTCTTGTGTTCTTATATGTTAGGAATTATTTGCAGTTACCTTTATGTTTGAAAGATAGCTTGCATGGGCATAACATTCTTGAGTCACATTATCTTTCCCTGAAGACTTTTTAAAATATTATTCTAAGATTAAGAGTCTCTTATGGTTTGTCTCCCTCTCCAGTTTCATCTTGTTTCATTTTTCCCTCCCTTCCCCTATGATCCTCGGTCTTGTTTCTCAAATTCCTCATATCAGTGAGGTCATATGCTTGTCTTTCTCTGATTGACTTATTTTGCTTAGCATAATACCCTCTAGTTCCATCCACGTTGTTGCAAATGGCAAGATTTTAATTTTTGATGGCTGCATAATATTCCATTGTATATATATATATACCACATCTTTATCCATTCATCTGTTGATGAACATCTAGGCTTTTTCCATAGTTTGGCTATTGTGGACATTGCTTCTATAAACATTGGGGTGCATGTGCCCCTTTGGATCACTACATTTGTATCTTTGGGGTAAATACACAGTAGTGCAATTGCTGGGTCATAGGGTAGCTCTATTTTCAACTTTTTGAAGAACCTCTATACTGTTCTCCAGAGTGGCTGCACCAGCTTGCATTCCCACTGACAGTGTAGGAGGGTTCCCCTTTCTCCGCATCCTCACCAACATCTCTCATTTCCTGACTTGTTAATTTTAGCCATTCTGATTGGTGTGAGGTGGTATCTCATTGAGGTTTTGATTTGGATTTCCCTAATGCCGAGTGATGTGGAGCACTTTTTCATGTGTCTGTTGGCCATTTGGATGTCTTCTTTGGAAAAATGTTCATGTCTTCTGCCCATTTCTTGATTGGATTATTTGTTCTTTGGGTGTTCAGTTTGATAAGTTCTTTATAGATTTTGGATACTAGCCCTTTATCTAATACGCCTTTTGCAAATATCTTCTCCCATTCTGTTGGTTGTGTTTTGGTTTTGTTGACCGTTTCCTTTGCTGTGCAAAAGCTTTTTATCTTGATGAAGTCCCAATAGTTCATTTTTTGCTTTTGTTTCTCTTGTCTTTGGTGATGTTTCTAGGAAGAAGTTGCTGCGGCTGAGGTCGAAGAGGGTGTTTCCTGTGTTCTCCTCAAGGATTTTGATGGATTCCTGTCTCACATTTAGGTCTTTCATCTATCTTGAGTCTATTTTTGTGTGTGGTGTAAGGAAATGGTCCAGTTTCATTCTTCTGCATGTGGCTGTCCAATTTTCCCAACACCCTTTGTTGAAGAGACTGTCTTTTTTCTATTGGATATTCTTTCCTGCTTTTGTCAAAGATTAGTTGACCATAGAGTTGAGGGTCCATTTCTCGGTTCTCTATTCTGTTCCATTTATCTGTGTGTCTGTTTTTGTGCCAATACCACACTGTCTTGATAATTATGGCTTTGTAATAGAGCTTGAAGTCCAGAATTGTGATGCCACCAGCTTTGCTTTTCTTTTTCAATATTCCTCTGGCTATTCGGGGTCTTTTCTGATTCCATACAAATTTTAGGATTATTTGTTCCATTTCTTTGCAAAAAGTTGATGGTATTTTGATAGGGATTGCATTAAACGTGTAGATTGCTCTAGGTAGCATAGACATTTTCACAGTACTTGTTCTTCCAATCCATGAGCATGGAATGTTTTTCCATTTCTTTGTGTCTTCCTCAACTTCTTTCATGAGCATTCTATAGTTTTCTGAGTACACATTCTTTGCCTCTTTGGTTAGATTTATTCTTAGGTATCTTATGGTTTTGGGTGAGATTCTAAATGGGATTGACTCCTTAATTTCTCTTTCTTCTGTCTTGTTGTTGATGTATAGAAATGCCATTGATTTCTGTGCATTGATTTTATATCCTGCCACTTTACTGAATTCTCTGTATGAGTTCTAGCAGTTTTGGGGTGGAGTCTTTTGGGTTTTCCACACAAAGTATCATATTATCTGCAAATAGTGAGAGTTTCACTTCTTCTTTGCCAATTCAGATGCCTTTGATTTCTTTTTGTTGTCTGCTTGCTGAGGCTAGGACTTCTAGTACTATGTTGAATAACAGTGGTGATAGTGGACATCCCTGCCGTGTTCCTCACCTTAGGGGAAAAGCTCTCAGTTTTTCCCCATTGAGAATGATATTCGCTGTGGGTTTTTCATAGATGGCTTTTATGATATTGAAGTATGTACCCTCTGTCTCTTCACTGTGAAGAGTTTTGATCAAGAAAGGATGCTGTACTTTGTCAAATACTTTTTCTGCATCTATTGAGAGGATCATATGGTTCTTGTTCTTTCTTTTATTAATGTATTGTATTGATTGATTTGCGGATGTTGAACCAATCTTGCAGCCCAGGAATAAATCCCACTTGGTCGTGGTGAATAATCCTTTTAATGTGCTGTTGGATCCTATTGGCTAGTATTTTGGCGAGAATTTTTGCATCCATGTTCATCAGAGATATAGTTCTGTAGTTCTCCTTTTTGATGGGGTCTTTGTCTGGTTTTGGGATCAAGGTAATACTGGCCTCATAAAAGGAATTTGGAAATTTTCCTTCCATTTCTGTTTCTCTTAATCACAGGAAACAAACTGAAGGTTGCTGCAGTGGAGGGGGGTGGGAGGGATGGGGTAGCTGGGTGATGGACATTGGGGAGGGTATGTGCTATGGTGAGTGCTGTGAATTGTGTAAGACTGATGAATCACAGACCTGTACCTCTGAAACAAATTATATATTATATGTTAATAAAAATATAAAAATAAATAAAATAAAATATTATTCTACTATACTTTAGCAGGAAGCTTGAGACCTTATTTCCATTTATAAGCTCTTATTTCCATTTATAAGTGATTATTTTGCATGAATGTCAATAAAATTCTTTGTTCGATTTTGAACTTAGGTAATTTTACAAAGATTTACCTTGTTAATATTTCTATATCAGTCTTTCTTTGGAACACCATGGGTCTATTCAATCTGTATACTCAGGTCTTCTTTTTATAACTAAATTATCAAATGGGCTGGACTTAATAAATATAATAATAAATTTTATTTAGCTTTCACCACTGTTTTCAAGCATGCTTTGTTGGACATTTCTTTCTTGCCCCTGAGTGACATTTTGGGCAGATATAATAACTTTTTGGTGATTTTCAGGCATTAATATAAACATAATTTTTATGTATAAAAAGATAGTTAGAGTCTTTTATGGTTTGTTTCCCTCTCTGATTTTGAAAAGACTCAATCTAATCTAAATAAAAGTTCTGTCTTACATCCAACTTAAAACTTTCTATCTTCAGTTCAAGCCCTGACCAAGCTTGGAAATTTGCTTTAGGAAAGGGGTCACTCTACTGCTTCTGGATGGGGCAGAGAGAATGAATGAAAGCTTGAGATATATATATTAGCACTCACTAAATGCCAGCAACACTCCCACTCCAATCATTGTGACACTCTAAAACACCCCCACACATTTATAAATGTCCTCTGGCAGTGAGTATTTTCAACCCAAATGGTTTAGTTCTCTAAGTGACATTTGGCAATATCTAGAGACGTTTTTGATTATCCCACCTGTGGAGGCCAAGGACACTACTAAACATACTACAGTGCACAGGATAGCCCCCACAACAAGGAATTATGTGATACAAAAATATCAGTAGTGTTGACATCGAGAAACCCTGTTCTAGGGAGTGGAAGGTTATACTATACCCAGTTGAGAATCCTTAGAATACTGACTGGCTAGCAAGGAAGCTTGTGTGTTACATGTTTCCTGTGTAATTATATTGCAGAGCTGACCACCAATGACATTTTCCCCCCATCCTACATTCCCTCATTCAACCTTTATTCCTCTGCCATTCCACAGATTTAACAGAGCTCAGGGACACACTGACTATTTTTAAGAAACTATTGGTTTGGACTATAAGAAGGTGTATCGTTTTTTATAGAATCTTCCATTTTACCAAAGATGTGCTGAGACTTGTGTTCTACTCTTGGTTTTCTCATTCAACCAGTTCAAATTTTCTCTGCATTGGACAACTTTACTCATATATTATGATTTGAAATTTGCATGTATTTTACTTTTATTGAGAATATATTTTTTTCTCTATTTATCCCTTTCCTCATTGTTTTCAGCTGGTTTCAGAGATGAGCACCTGACCAAGTTACCTTTGCTTTGACATCTGTAACCTCATGTTATTTATACCTGATTGCTAAATATTTTTTCTTACTCTTCGTAATAAATATTTTCCATAGTCTACTTTATAACTGGCTATTTCTGACAGAAAAATATTTACTTTATATATTTAGTGTGAAACTAGTTACCTTATTCAACCATTTAAGGATTCTGTTAATTTTTCACTGGAAACTCACTGTTTTTCTAGGTCGGCAATGAGTCAATACTGAGAATTTTGTTAGCTCTTTTCCAATTTTTAAAGCCCTTATATCTTTTATTGTGTCCTCTGGAGTTGGACAAAAATTTTAGGGGCATATTAAAATTTGTGGTAATAAAGGACACCCTTTTATTAACATTGAGAATTCCACTAATGTTCTATTATTATTCAGTCATGTATTCATTCCTTCATTAACTATTTTTAATTACCTACCATGTAATAGCACTGTACTAGGTGCTGTGAATATAGTGAACAAAAAAGTAGTCCCTGCCCTCATGGAATGAATAGTCTCAAGGTGATATGAATGTTAAACAATCATGAAAATAAATTTATAGTAAATTCTGAGGTGATCTAATTTAAACTAGATATCAGGAAAATCTACTGTAAATAAAAAACATGTACGGTGAGTCCTAAAGAATATGCAGGAGTTAGTTAAGGAAAAAACATTCCAAACAGAAGAACAGTATGCACCAAAGCCTTGAGATCTATTGTTTGAAGAACTGAACGGAATCTGGTAGGGCTGGATCTTAGTGAGTAAGAAAGAGTGCTGACCAGAGATGTAGCTGGAAAGGTTATCTGTGGTTGGTAATTCAGGGCCTTGGTACACCTTTTGGTGAGGAAGAAAATATTCAGAGTTGTAAGATGGGGTAATGTCTGTCTGAGGGCTATTTTTGATATGAGATATGAAATAAGATCGTCTTCAAGAGAAGGAAATTAAGCAGTGGTAGAAGGTAAGTTTGGTGAGTTAGAAGAAAGGAAAAAAATAAAACTAGTTCTTGCAGAAAGAGAGCAAACTTACTAGAGAAATATAATAAGACTTTTGCAGTGTTTAATTCCAAGTTGATAATTTGTCATAAATTTATAAGAAATGCCCAACTTTTATGGCTCTGAAATTTTCTCTATCAACCTTTCAGTTGCAGTCACACATCATGCGAGTGGTAGGCTTCATCCAGTGTTTTATTTTACTGGTGTTAAAAAAGAAGGGAAAGAAAAGAGCATTAACAGCATTTTCAAAAGGCCAGTAGTAATGATGAACTGTCAGTTATATTATGAATAGGGAGAAAGTGAGGTAGGAGGGAACTGAAAGAAAATGAAGAGGTCAATGGAGATCTTAATGAAATAGAAGACCTGTTTCAGCAAAACTATGTGAGCAAGTGAACTGCAAGAACAGGAAGTTGTGTTGGAGAGTGGGATGTCTGAATTAGTGATTTCAAAGAGGATGCAGATTCTTATGACAACAAGGTAGTTCTAAAATGTGACTGGGAATGGGTGGCTGAAATAGAATGGAGAAGTTTCTTGTTCTCTAGCAAAGGGAAAATCAGAGCCCCAAAACTGTCCCTTTATGGGTAGTGAAAGATGCCCTTGGCAATTTACATTTTGCCTGCCAGTCTTTTTACATTTGATTTAAGTGTGTGGCAGCAAGTATCTTTGTTCCTAGGTGCCTGGACCAGATACCTTCTGCAGCATACTTCAGATTATACAGAAGATTGTTCCAATTTATAATTTCCTATGAAAACCCTGACACAATGAGTCATCTGCCTGATTTCCTACTCTGGGTCCTTTAAAATCTGTGTTCTAAATCTTTCTGTTCCTTCATGACTGACTTCTTGCTCTTTCATTCCCCGAATTGGCCTGTTTTGCAAAAATTGAAAAACAGTGGCACAAATTCCTGTTATTTAAAAAAAAATTATCACAACGTGTAAAATTACAGTATTAAAATGGTTCTTGCAGAGTTTCCGGGAATTCATTTTCTTCCTTTGCTTAGCATAAACCAAACCCACTGCAGATTGGTGGGCGTTCTGGCAATAAAGTATAGGATTCGGCATTCAGAGACATTCCTCTGAGCCAGCAGAGCAAGTCACAGAACTTGAACTCTAAAACCTTTTTGTTTCACAAGAGCACAAGTGCCAATGTCCGGGCTTACCATTTCATTAATTTTACTAATTTTCCCTTGAGGTTAAAACTTGTTTCCCCAGTTGAGGCCATAATAAAACTCTTCCTTACTTCTTCCTGAAAGTAGTCTTAAAAGAAGATGTCAGTATGATTCAGGGTGGATGATTCTGCATGCTGTAACTTCAGTAAGCCCCAAGTCAGGTCTCTAGCTCAATCTTTCTTCTCTTGTGATTCTGCCCACATACATGGTTTTTTCCTTAGTCCCTTCTCTGCTGTTTCTGATACTTAACTCCACTACTACATTTATGTATACATTTGGCATGTTTATGCAATTGCTCTCATATCATCCTTAAGTGGCTGGTTTAGGTGGTTTCATATCAAACCAATTTCTTTATCTCAGCGGGAATTCTCCCCAAGGACAGGGCCATGTTGCCCACATTTTGCATCCCCACACACAATATAAACTGGAGGCAAATTGAATCGGATATTTGCTATCTCACTTTCTCACTTTCTTATAAATGTGCCCTCTGCTTTGAGGAGAAAGAATCATATTATTAGAAAACTAGTTCACATCAGGGATTTAGGCAAACTCAAAAATGTGAAACCCTCCATTTCTGTTTTAGGCTCAGTTCATAGTAACACCCTATTTGACACCATGTTCCTTTTCCTTTCCTGCATCTATAGTAGTTGATAGAGAATGAAGTCAATTTCCCACTTGGGAAACTAAGGCTTACTTTGGCTTCATTACTGAGTCTTTGTTTTATCCATTTGTGCTGCCCAGTCACACTAGCCTGGGCCTTAAAAATGGAGAGGAAGCTTCTGGGTTTCATGAGGCAGAAGCTAGAAAATTTTGTGGCTGTAAACAATAGTCCCATTCTCTCTTGCAACTTTTTGAAGACTATTATAATGCATAGAGTAAATAATGCCATCATTTTAAAGCTTGTCTAGATAGAGGACAGGGACTGCTGGCCTCATCTATTTCCTACAGATCACCTAGAAGGGCTTCAGTAAATTCAAATTCACTTCAACCCATATTTATTGAGTACCCACTAGATGCTAGGTACAGTTTTAAGGCTTTAGACACAAGACTGAATAATAGAAGAATCTTGCCTTCACTAAGCTCACAGTCTAGTGACAGAAACAGGTAAGTAACCAATTATGATGCAATATGGTAAGTACTCTAATAAGGAAAAACACAGAGTGCCTTGGGAACACAGAAGACAGGCATTTGATCTAGTGAAAGAGAGGTGGTGTGTTACAGAAATCTTTCAGTGAGAAATTTTATAAAATCTATGAATCTGCACCAACCTAATTCAGGCCCCAACAATAAAATTGTGTGATCTTTAAGGAAATCGTGTAATCTCTGTGTGTGTCAGTTTTCTCATTGGTAAAAGTATGCCAGTAATATCCTCTCTGAATGAATCAAGTGAAGGAAAGGATATGAAAGTGCTTTGGAAAATTAATGCCAACTTATTTTCTGTTATTACTAAAGGTACTCACTTAGACTGGTAGGAACATAATGAATGCATCTCAGGCTCAGTAGTCAGATATTGATGAATTCAAGGCCTAGTTCTGCCAATAGGCAGAATTTGGGCAAGTTATTTAATCTCTCTAAGCCTCATTTTCATTATTTATAAAATAGGACCTCATAGGATTGTTGTGAAGATTAAATGAAATAATGTGTGTAAGTTGCCACATACTAATCATTCAATGACTGTTCGATAATATTGATGATGATGATGATGCTTATGATGGGGATGCTTATAATGATGTAAAGTAATAAGTGTAGTGCTTGGCACATAGAAGTTATTATAATTATTAATGTTGGTGAGATGGGGCCCTGGATATTACTTTGGTAGTTTTATTCTGTCTGTGGCCAGAGGCTGCATCCTCAACCTTAGCTGTCCATCATTTATTACTTTCTCATAGCCAATAAGGGGAAAGGAATCCTCCAAGATTTTGCCCTCTATTATTCTCTTACTATATCTGCTAAGCAATTACCAACACTCTTATAGTTTCCATCATTATCTTTCTGTGCATTAATCATAAGTTTTCATCTTTACCTATTTCTCTGCCTATGTCAGTGGTTCCCAAAAGTTGGTGCTCATTAGAATCACCTAGAAATCTTTTAGAACTCCTAATGCCAAGGTTGTAAACTATACTAATTAAATGATAATAACCAAACATCATTATTTTAAATGATGCCTCAAGTGATTCCAGTGGGGCGAAGTTTGGGAACCACTGATCTAGGTGCAGGTACCCACTTACAACTTTCTGTTAGAAATCTGGATGGCTCTTTAAATTAAACTTTTCCCAGATTCATCTCATTACCTCTCCCCCCACAATCTGCTATTTCTCTCAAATTCTATATTTCTATATGTTACCCAGGCCTCAAATTTAGAAGTTATCAGTCAGCTGAACAACTACTATAGATTTTGTTTCTGATATAGAAATCATTTTGATCTCTCCTTTTCTATTCCCATTACCATCAGGTTCACTCAGGGCCCCATTATATATCATTTAAATAATCACAAGATTTGGAATCACAAATTTTATAGAGTCTAGGTTATAAAAGTCAGTGCATAAGACAAACACTTGAAAACTCTTAGGAACACATCACTTTGGAAACTGACATCATGTTGCAAATGATCCGGTGCAGCAAATAGTTGCTGTAGGATTGGAATGGCTCACTCCTCTTTTGAGCACTAGATAAAGTAATTGTCTTGAGTTTAGGAGCAATGTTACACCAAAACAAAATGCATATGTTTTAATTATAGAATCATGCTCAGCATGGTAAGATACTCATAATATGAGAGTCCCAGAAGAACGGAGAGACCTGCCAAGGAAACAGCTTACTCATCCTCCCATCTCATGCTCACTCCAGGGTATAAATTTCTTGAGTCAAAAGGTGTACAAAAATATCACAATGTTTTAAAAATGTTATTTTCTTTTTTCTATTGAGTGTATATAATTAAATATGTACAGGTTGAATGTAGGCATGTGTGTGCATGTGCACGTGCATGTGTGTCTGTGTGTGTGTGTGTGATGTGCCTCCACTTTAGTTTACAGTGATTTCTCCCCCTTTCCCACATATGTCTTCTCAACTCTAATCCATTATACACACTGCTGCCAGGTTAACCATCCTAAAGCACAGTGTCATCATATGACTTTCCAGTTCAAAAATCATCAGTGGCACACCATAACTTACTGTATTAAGCCAAATTCTTCAGTTTGTCATTCAGAAAACTCTGTGATCTGGTTCTGAGTCTGCCTTTGTAGTCTTACCAACTAATCCTCTTCTTCATGGATCACATTCCCCAGGCAACCTGAAGTATTCACTTTCATTTGCCACCTTGATACTTTTCTTCATACTATTTTTTCCCTTTGCCTGAAATATTACACCACTGTCCTATCTAGACCAGATGAAGACCAGATGAAATACTATTTTTCCTTCAAGACCTAGTTTGAATGGAAATTTGGAAACTTTTCTGGATTCTTTCCTGTCATTTCAATATATATATACATATATATATATTTATATTCTTTTTCCTGGAGAACTATGAGTATATTTTCTTCATATGATTCTGTATCACTGACTATGCCTAGAACTGTGTCACACGTAATAGACATCCCACGTAATAGACATCCAATGAATAAATAAGAAATTAAAGAATTCAAACCAAGAATAACTTCATGATTCCTCCTCCTCTCTCTCCCTGACCTCTGCCATTTATTCATTATACAGTGTCATTCAGTGTTATTTTAACAACCATGTTAGTAGTTCCTTTATGAGATGACTCAGATTTTTAGAATAAATGGAAACTCAAAGCACAGCAATTACATGAAGCATTGAGGATGGGGGTGGGGTAGAAGAGAAACTAATTAAAGTTAATTTAATTACAGCATAAGAAAGAACATAACTTAAATACCACCATTAGGCCCAAATATGTTGAAACATTTGGAAGGAAATCTGAGCATTGAACACCATTCCTTTGCTTTGCCCAGTGGGAATGGTTATGCTCATGTAGGTTAAGTGCTATAATAATGGGCCAATTTGCTCCTGAAAGTAAATGGGAGAAAAAAGAAAAGCATCCTGGCACATTCATCTTCCAGTTTGGGACTCTGGGATACTTTTGCATGACATTTGCAAATGTGCATTGGAATTTCTTTACCAAAACTGCCTCAAGCATCAAAACTGTGGGGAAGGAGTATAATATTCATCTATCTGGGAAGCCTCCAGATGCCCTGAAGGAAGTAAAATGCTCAATGAGTATCTTATCTCTGTCTCATTAGTTGAGTTTGCTGCATTGGTGTCAGTGCTGAGTAGAAGTAGGAAAGTAAAAAGTGAGTCTGAGAGAAACAGGTAAATAAAACCTGACCTGTGAGGAAAAAGTAACTTTGTGGGTTTGGTCAGAGTCATAAACCACAATAGGAACAGAAACCATTGTGGTTGAGTTGGCAAAGTCCGTGAGTAAATACACAGGTGTTACAAGGAAGTGAATCCAAACCAGAAGTTTGAGAGACAGGCTTCTCTGCTATGAGTACCTCTCCAGAAAGTCTTGAAGGCATGATTCTCAATCCTTGGAAGTGTGTTTTTGCTCAATAAAGGGAAAAAGGAGAATGATATAAAGGAACTCAGTGGGATAATAACTATAGCATTTCTGTAATCTAACAGTGTCTTTGAACAGCTTGAATCTTGGCTAATAAAGACATGGTTAATGTTCTCATGAGGAAAGTGGTTTCAAAAAGACATAACCTATCATGATGTCAAAAAAGCAGAGGTTTTTAATGGATAGACAAATGAACTAGTGTTGGAATGGTTTTCTTTATTACTGTATTGAAGTAATGGCATTGGGTATAAGTATTGCAACCACAGTAGAGCAGTTTTATCAGTCAATCTATAGTTTGAGGTTTATCTTAATGGTTAGAGTATAATGATAATGAATCCAGAATATATATCTCCACATAAGCTTTACTTTTTATGCTGGTCACAGATTTCAGCCCTAATCTCGACCAGCCTCTGGACAAATATATTGAGCTCATAATGGAGAATAGTTTAGATAACATGAGATGCTTCACAATGGCATAGTCTTACAACTTCAGAAATATCTTAAGATATATGACTTGCAGGGTTACCTGGGTGGCTCAGTTGGTTAAGCATCTGCCTTAGGCTCAGGTCATGATCCCAGGATCCTGGGATTGAGCCCTGCATCGGGCTCCCTGCTCAGCCAGGAGCCTGCTTCTCCCTCTTCTTCTGCCTGCTGCTCCCCCTGCTTGTGCTTTCTCTCTGTGTCAAATAAATAAATAAAATCTTAAAAAAAAAGATATATGACTTGCAGATGAGAGAGCCTATATTAGGATAGGCTAAATATGTTGCGGTAATAAGCAAGATCACAAATATCAGTAGCTTAATACAACAAAAGTTTACTTCTTATTTAGACAGAATCCACTATGGGTCCTAGATGATTCTTAAAGGTATTTGTCCCCCATAAGATGACTCTGCAATTCAGTGCTTTGGTCTTTTGGCCTTGCCTTCTCAAGGCCTCCTTCATGAGTGTTATGGCAGGGAAGAAGAGGTACTAGAGAATTACAGATGATTTTTAATTGCTTGAGACCAGAAGTGATAGGGTATAACTGCTCATATTTTATTTTCACATGACTCTACCCTATTACATAACAGCTGAGAAATACAGTTTTTCCCTTCTCTGTTCAGAAAGAGAAGATAACTAGATAGTGGTGACCAGTAGTATAACAGACACTTGCATTGTCCCATATAACATCCCCACAGCCCACCTGATTTCAGCACAGCTATAATAGTTTATCTCATTCTAAGCATGCTACAGAGCTTCTCCACTTTTGCACCTTGGAGGTATCTCTGAAATGTTGGAAGGCTGTTCAACTCACACAAGAGTATAGCCTGGGAAGGGGATGAAGTTAAAGTGCTTGAGGCTAACCCTTAACAAATGGGGTATAGGAGGTCAAAGGACAGAAATTCCAACCATCCAACCCTTCAGAGGGAAAATTCTGAGGTGCTTTCTAAATAGCTTCTCACAAGGTCTCTAAAGGGATTGACTCCCCCTTGTTCATAGCTTACACTTTATTGGCTTCTTAGGATCACTTCCCACATAAGGTATATGTACCTTGCTCTTGCCTCAGGCTTCCCTATCAGGATAACCCAAATTAAGACAACTAAGAATGTCTATCACAGAGCTAACGCTTCATGGAATGGATTGGGAGCCAAGAGGTTTGTGTTTCAAGCTCAGTCCACCATTCACTAACTTCATGACCTTGGACATGTCAATTCTCATGACAGCCTCAGTGGGGTTTTTTTTTTTCTTTCATCTTTACCATAAATTCTTCAGACTAGCAAATCTGTAATACTGTTTCCAAATCTGATACTCATAATTCTGGGATTAAATTCTGGTTCTGTTAAGGATTATTAAAACAATCATGGAGATCAGTGATTCTTCATCATCAAAGAATAAAGAAGAGGAAATTATTTTAAATATTAGCCAGAGGGTTTTCAATTAGATCCAAGAAGGGGCTGTTTGAATATAGAATTCTTTGCTAATGACTTTTTAAAAAGATTTATTTATTTATTTGACACAGACAGCATAAATAGGCAGAGCAGCAGACGGAGGGAGTGAGAGAAGCAGGCTCCCTGCTGAGCAGAGAGCCTGATGTGGGGCTTAATCCCAGGACCCTGGGATCATGACCTGAGCCAAAGGCAGACACTTAACCGAGTGAGCCACCCAGATGCCCCTACTAATGATTTTTAAGATCAAGATTGCTGCATATATCTGAAAATTTCTAACTAGATGACTCTTAGGTGCTCTCCAACTTTGATTCTATGAAGCTATTGGGGCTGTCGTGAAAATCATTTACTGACAGATTTAATGATTTTGTTGCCCTGGAATGGCCTCTCCATCCCCCTTTTTTGAGAAAATCAAAGAGGCAAATATCAATAAATAAATTCATATCAAGGACTTGGTTGAAATGACATTCCAGGGGATATCCATGCTTAGCTCCTGCTCTAATATTAATAAAATTAGCTGACATTCAGTAAATACTTACTGTATGCCAAATATTAGGTAAGCACTTAATATCAATTATATTATTTAATGTTTACAAGGATAAATGAAATTAACACTAATATAAGATATATTTTACTGATGAGAAACCTAAAGCCCAGAGAGGTTAAGTTTATCTTCCCAGGATCACATAGCTAGTGAGTAACATAGCAAGAACTCAAAACAATGTGTGTCTAATTGTATTGCTTGAGCACCTAACTATATTGCCACATGGTGTTACCACTGTATAGTAATCATTGATGCTCCCAGTATAAAACTTAAGGTCTTACATGAGCATTAACAACAAAAAGAAGAAAGAAAGAAAGAAAGAAAGAAAGAAAGAAAGAAAGAAAGAAAGAAAGAAAGAAAGAAAGAAAGAAAGAAAGAAAGAAAAAGAAAGAAAGAAAGAAAGAAAAAGAAGGAAAGAAAGAGGGAAGGAAGGAAGGGCAATCACTTTTTTTAGTCTCTACTTATTGAGGCAGACATGTGCACCTATGAATTTAGAAAATTCCTTACCACAATTAGGAGAAATGAAAGTAATTTCTATTTCTCATCCACAGCCTTCTGATTATTTGTAGGATCACTCTACTGATGTGAAAGTACTTCAAAATTTTAATGACTTGGAATTGGTGTTAACCTTGGAAAAAATATCCAAAGCTTTCAAGAAAACATTCTTCAAGTTCATGCAATTATTTAGTCTTTTGATAAATATATATTTATGTTCAAATTCTCAGACCTATTTATTAGATTTCACAAATACTGAAAAGTAAAAGGATTATTCTTTGTTTACTTAAGAGATCTAAAAATATAAATGAACAAAGAAATTCACTGAATGCATTTGCTTTCAGGTTTTACATCATACAACTATAGAATGGGCTAATGCTCTTACCTTCTTTGGATCCTATATTCTGGAAAGAAGGAAACGTGCTGAACAGGTTGTTTGAGGAAAGAGTGGTTGGATGAGGCTAATTAGAAGCCTACCTTTTCTTGTCTCACAGAGACCTATCTGCATAGAAAACCACCTTTTTATGAATTCTCCAGAAGTGTGAATGTCTTATTTCCAAACTAGAAGCAGGCTGGCTGTGTGTGTCCTTGTTTTGAAAGGCTGTTGAGAGGCATTGCATTTTGAGCCTGCCTAGAGTCCACAAGAAAGAGTTGGTTGAGATGTTTGTGCAAATACTTTGAAAGTGTAAATTTATGTGTATAAATGTTAGTCACAGTTATTCCTTCTTTTGGTAAGAACAATTTCCCCTCTCTTTTGACATATTATGTGCATAAGAAAAGTCCCAGATTTTGGTAGAATGGTAAATGTCCCTTCAACTTTTTTAAAGAGCATCTCCTTTGAGAAAGTATTGAATCAGTAGCACCATAGAAATAATTTTAAAAAAAGGCATGGTGAAGACAGACACTTTTCATGGCCAGTAAAATTGGAGTCTTTTATCTTTTTATGGTCAATTTACATTTAAATGGAGAGACCCTTTAGTGCTGATGTAGGTGATGGGGGAAATGGTGTCTGCAACCTGAATAATAAACATCAGGGGGAAATGTCAGTTTTTCAGCCCACTGGCACATTTTGTTGCTATGACAACAGAATGCAAAGTGTTCTCTTAAAGGGAAACATGACAATTTCTTGGGGATTAAAGCAAAATTCACCCAACATAATATATTTAAATATAATCTTAGATTCATAAATACCAAGGATATACTGAAAAGGACTTAGAGTTCTCTGATTTTGAGGGGATGTAATTATGAGAAGAGCCATGTTGAGGGTAGTGAGGAGAAGTATTAAGAACTTCTTTGTCTCCAATTCCTCTTAGAACCCAAAGAACCACAGCCATTAGTAGGCCCATCTGGTGTGGAACCAGAAATTGGCACCAAATGGAGGTAGACATTTAAACAGGCTGTGTTTTAACATTCTCGCTGCATACATAATTTTTCTATCTAAGCCCATCCATGTTAATTATTTTTTAAACCATTAAACATGGGTTGAACTCAACTCAACTGAAAATTAAAATTTTCCATGTTACAAAGTGGCACCTGCCTACCTGTTAAAAAAGGTAATGCTGAAAGATGGTTATGGAGATTCCCTGTTTAAAATTCAGTAAATGTAGGGGATAAGAATTTCCCAGCGGTAGAGAAAATATTCTATTGCTTTATTTTAGCTCAGGTGGGGTTCAGATGTTTGATCTTAACACTATCAGTTCAAAATTGTCCTTGGAGAGCTTTTGCTTCCATACCAGATAAGATGGTTGTAGCCCAAGGCAGATATCACTTAATTGATCATGGCACTCTTTTATGCCAAGCCTGGAAGCAGTTTCAGCATCCTTCTCAACACAGTGCTCTAGGCAGCCAGCAGCCACTATCTATTTTTTGGAATTAGCACAAGAGATGAAACCAATTTGCTAACTCTGCTTGATCCTATGAAACAACAATAACTCCTGTATCTCATTCTGGGTTTGGGGATCCAAAAAGTCAGCTCGAGTCTTCCCTCTTCCAGTAAGTTTTCCTGATTGTTCCAGTCCACACTCATTTTTTTTCTTTCTTAGAAAATCTTATTACCTTTATAGTTAGTATCACATATTATAGCCCTTAGTTATACCATGGATCTTAATTCTCTCCACAAATATGTATTTGGGAGGCTTTCCAAATGACAATTATGGCAAAGCTTTTATCAACACTGTGATTTATGCCTCCTCCTACACTGGCCATGACATTAGAATGTCAAGATTGCTAATTTTCTATCCACAGCCATAGAGGTCACTGGCTATTAGAGAAGGGGAAAAAGAAAGGGTTGAGGGAGGCATTTTTTGTTTGGCTTAGTGCCTATGATCAAATTGAGAAGTAGTTAAAGTTTTTCTCTGGTGTCCTGCAACAACGCATTATCCCATTTCCATACGTGGGACCCCATTCCTCTTATCACAGAAAAGTATCTCATAAATAAATTGTGATATGGAATTTCATATTATTTTTCTGGAGGTATTTTCATTTCTAAATAGATGTTTAGAGGGAGCAATACTTACCCCAAGAATATATCTTCAATGAAAGAATTCCAGGCATTTTGATTTCTTGGGGATATAGGGGAGAAAATATTTGGGGGCAGGATGGCCCAAATCATGACATTTGAATAACCACCTACTCTAACTATACGTAAGGCTAATACTGGTAAATGAATGGCAGCTCTATTCATTCAGTTTGGTATACATTGGCATAATGCCATCAGCATGCTCTATGGCTTGGACACCTGCATTTGGTTTATTGAGAGCTGTTGTCATGTGCTGAACCAATGGAGAAAGTTGATATTGAATTGTCACTGGTCACACTGAAATGACCATGGAAACAAATTCATTACCCCAATTTGCAAGTAGTCATTGCATATTAGTGTAGAAAAATAAAACTGTCCTGGGTGATCAGAACTCAAAAGTGCTGCTTCCTTGGTATTTCTTTAAGTACAGTCAACCCTATGCAAAATTATAATGTAGAGAGTTTGTCAGAGGAGGCTCTAGACTCCCTGAACGCCTTCATTTTTGGAGGCATCTCCTTCGCTCTCAGGGGCTTGAGCACTAGCCCCTCATTTCCTTAGCAAACCTGCTTCTCTTCCTTCACCCTAGCGGTCAGTCACTGAAACAACACAGATGGGTATTTCTCAAGCTGGTGTTCTGTGGAACAAATTTGCTAGGTACCTGGGTGGCTCAGTTGGTTAAGCGACTGCCTTCGGCGCAGGTCATGATCCTGGAGTCTCAGGATCAAGTCCCACATCGGGCTTCCTGCTCAGCAGGGAGTCTGCTTCTCCCTCTGACCCTCTTCCCTCTCGTGCTTTCTATCTCTCCTTCTCTCTAAAATAAATAAATAAAATCTTTAAAAAAAAATTTGCTAAAGTTCCTGTGGAACGATACATTCAGCAAACCTGTGTTTCCATAGTACCTCTTGGAACTTCGCCGTGCATTTTAACACATCAAAAGCTTGGAAAACTTCAATAGTGAAGAAATCTGTTTAACTTTGCTTCACACAGCATCTTGCCAAACTAATTTAACCTTTTTGTCAGATAACAATCCTTCAAAAAAAAATCCCTCAGTATTAATGTTTATGGACCAAAATTTATTTATTTATTTATTTATTTATTTATTTATTTATTTATTTATTTGACAGAGAGAGACACAGCGAGAGAGGGAACACAAGCAGGGGGAGTGGGAGAGGGAGAAGCAGGCTTCCCGCCGAGCAGGGAGCCCGATGCGGGGCTTGATCCCAGGACCCCGGGATCACGACCCAAGCGGAAGGCAGACGCCCAACGACTGAGCCACCCAGACGCCCCTATGGACCAAAACTTAGAGAATTCTGGCCCACATAGTGTGTTCTTCAAGGTTTCTTTATTTTCTTTTTAACAGGTATAAAGCATTAAAAGAAAAAAATAAATTCATAAGGGTAGATTTTTAGCACTCCTCTGGGGGTTGAAGTAGTATTCTTATCTTTTATCCTTTTTAAAAACTTTTTTCTTTTTTAACCGTCAAAACTTTCCCAAAGACAATTAACCTTCTATAATATAAGCCTACAATGTTTGAGGAATAGAATATAATAAAAGTTATACAGACTTTGGAATTGGACAAACTTACCTTTAAATACAGTTAATTCACTAATTGTGTCATCTTTTGCAACTAAATTAGTGTTTTATAACCTCGTTTTCTTTACTTGTGAAATGGGAGTGATACCAATAGCACAAGTTTGTTTTGAGGATTAAATGATATAATAAATATAAAGTTCTTGGCACAGTGAATATTTAAATGTCCCCCTCTCTCTTCCCATCTTCATCACGTGAGTAAGTTTAACCTTTTCTAAGTATGCTCTACTAGGAAAGGAGTATCCCATAAACTCTGTGTATTTTCACCAACACATTGCTAATTTTTAAAATGAAGTGTTTACCTTTTTGCAAAACTAAAAGAGCAAAAATTTCCATGCATTGTCATGTGTATATAAAGAGCCATCCTTTTTTCTTTTTGTACTACCCAATTCCAAACCTCAAAAACTAGTACGTTGTTATGACCTTGCCAGCAATAGCTCAAGCTCTTGCTATTAAATGTAGGATGCCTCACATACCATCCCAAAATATTGGCTTTAGCAACGAATGAATTATTAAACGTCAAATTGTTATTTCCCATGACAGTTTCCAAATGGACTGGGTCTGCACTAACAAGTAGTGAAATGTGCCTCCAGCTGCCTCACAGCTGTGGAAGAAACGGATCGCAACTCCAGTGGACTCATTTTACCTGGCAGCAGAGCACTGGAAGGCTCGCCCATCTGTCAACACACATTTCTCTTCCAATCTCCTCAAGCCCCTTCTTGAATTCTTTCTTGTTTAAAGAGAAAATCAAGAGCTATTCAAAGTAGTAGCTTTTTATAAGGACATTTCAAGTACAGTCAACGCCAGATAGTTTACTTAATGGGGTGTCCATGTTGTCAATTAAAATCATTTGATTCTATTCCATTAACTTGCCAGCATTATTTTTCCTGTTTCACCCTCCAAATGAGCGTATTGAAGAATAACAGATTCATTAATTAAATTAGTTATAAGCCAAACAGCATCTAATATTTCCAAGCAAAGAACAATCCAATTACAAAGTACATTAACCTAGGTCCTGTTTGTATTTCCAATAAGAAGGAAAATAATATCTTAGATCAAGTTAAATTCTTTATGATATGTGTTGATGAGAAAGTTTTACTGGGGTGTAGGTTCTTCCTCTGAAATGTGTGACATTATCACTTACTCATGGTTTTCAAAAGGCATGAATAAAGGCTGACATCTTACTACGTACAAGCAAATGATTGCCCAGACTAGTCTTGTTAATTGGGACCACATGGTATGAAATCGTCAATTGTTAACTGTTACAAACATCAGCCCTGTAAAATTCCCTGTATCTGCAGGCAGGTATATCTAATAGGTGATTACTGAAATATATCATTATTAATGCACTCTCCCCACTATTCTTTCTGAGTAGGAGGTGAACTAGGAGGTTTAGTTCAAGCACCATTTTGTGGTAATATACCATTGTGGGCATTTTAAGATAACCTCCATTGGTGGGGTAGAGGTGTTTAGCTTATTCAATATCATTGCAGCTCCTCAGCTATCACACAAGAACTTGGGTAAGAAAGCAAGGGAATAAACAAGCAGGGAGGGAGGGTGGGAAGGAGAAAGAAAATCAGTGGCCAAGAGTATTGTATTGTGTATTTGCTTGCTAAGATTTTGAGTACTTGAGTAGCTATAGATCATCTGCAAACAGCATGTTCAAGTTATACCACTCTGCAGAAGCTCAGAGAAAGGAAGCACATGTGAATGCTGTTAATCATCCTGCATGTTCAAAGGAAGAGCTAGCAAAGTTATTTTTTTTAATCTGAATATAGTTGACACACAATGTTACATTAGTTTCAGATGTACAACATAGTGATTTATACATTATGCTCTGCTCACCACAAGTGTAGCTACCATCTGTCACCATACAATGCTATTACAATACCATCGACTATATTCTGTATGCCAGCAAAATTATTTTGTCAATAGATCTATCATTCTCTGTTACCAACAATGCCTATGTAGATTGTTTCTTACATTCCTCTGGTAACTTTTATGATGGATGACTACTGGCAGCAGGCGCTTTGGGAGGCATTAAAATATATAGATGCCCAAACTTTGGTAGGATCAAGAGGTACTCAGCAACTTGTTACTTTATTTTCATCACCCATCTTTCTTTAGCTACAACTATTTGTTGGCCTTTCAGTTAACAAATTGTAATAAATAAATAGTAAAGAAAGAAAGCTAGTAGTTCTAGCTTTGCTAGCTGGAATGACTGGGAGTGCTTACAAGGACTTACAGTGCCTGAAATCACAATAAATGCAAAAAATGAATGAGGTTTTACAGAGTCTGCATAAATCTCTATCAAGGATATAGGGGTTTCTAATATCTAAATCTTCAATGATGTCAGCAAAAGTAGTGGAGTGATGACCTCCAAAAATTCTCTCCTCCATAAAATTAATAAGAACACTGACAAACATTGGGGTATCTGGGTGGCTCAGTCAGTTAATCACATCTGACTCTTGATTTCAGCTCAGGTCATGATCTCAGGGTTGTGAGACTGAGCCCCACATAGGGCTTTGTGTTTAGCAGGGAGTCTACTTGAGATTCTCTCTCTCCCTCTCCCTCTTCCCCTCCACAGCTTGCTCATGCATGCTGTCTCTAAAATAAATAATCTTAAAAAAAAAAACACTGACAAACATTGTCAGATTCAACTTTTGCTGAACTCTGAGAATTAATCAAAGGCATGCAGTAGTCCAGGGGGCATTTACTCAGGAAAATGGCTAAATCTCCACAAGAACAATGGGCTTTGTGGCATTTTAATATACCCTATTCCCATCCCATCCTCTCCAACTCTGTGGTAGTTTTGAAGACAAATGGCTTGCAATTACAGTGAAAACTAGCAGCTTAGTTGCCACTTGAGAGAACAGAATAGCTTCTCCAAAACCTCATTTCCAAAAAATTAACATTATTTCATTTGTCTGGAGGCTCCCTGGTAGATTCCACTCACAAGGCTGACTTTATATGATCTGACTCAGGCCTTTCCCAATAAAAACAGTCTTTTACCCAGCATATTTGTGGAAAACAATCAGAAGCAATTTTTGAACATCATGGCTTCCTGAGGCACTGGTTAACAGCTGTGTCAAACAATATGTTAATCAAAAAGCTTAAAAGGAAAAGCTGGAAAATGAGATGTTTATAAGAAGCTTTAAAAATCTCAACATATTCCTGTGAGTCTAGAAGGTTACAGGCATGTGTAGAGCTGCAAACATGCCTATGATAAAACCAAAAAGGATCTAAGTTCTTATCTCTGGCTGATCATGGGGCTTTGCATAAGGAGGAAGTAAAGACAAAGGTGGAATTGTAAGCTGCCTGGATCTGTGTTGAAAGTGAGCCCAAATATGCACACACAGAGTCCCTTAGCAAAGACTGGGAGACAAGTTAGTTACAGGCCTTTGAGGAAATCTTTGTATAATCATTATTTGACCACCTAGCTAACTAAGCAGTAGTTTCAGCTGCCACATATAACTAAGAATACAGAATTTACAGAATTAGTTCAGAAAAGTCAAAAGAAAATAAACAACAAAACAGCTACAAAGAACCCTTGGGAAGGGATAATCTGATGTCTAGAGTTGCCATATTACAATATTCAAAGTGCCCAGTTTTCAACAAAACATTACAAGACATGCAAAGATACAAGAAAGAATAGCCTACACACAGGAAGAAAGCAGTCAATAGAATTTGTTCCTGATCTTGGGATTACTATAAAAACACTTTAAATCAACAATTTTAAATATGTTCAAAGAAATACAGGAAATCAAGGGGCTCCTGGGTGGCTCAGTCAGTTAAGCATCTGCCTTCAACTCAGGTCATGACCCTGGGGTCCTGGGATTGAGCCCAGCATCAGGCTCCCTGCTCAGCAGGGAGTCTGCTTCTCCCTCTGCCCTCTTCCCCCCCCACCCCCGCTCATGGTCTCTGTCTCTTTCAAATAAATAAATAAAATCTTAAAAAAAAAGAATTACAGGAAATCATGTTTAAAGAACTAAAGGAAAATATGAGAACAATGTCTCAACAGAATACCAATAGGCAGATATAAATTAGGGAAACAAAAGAGAACCTGATAGAATTTTCAGAGTTGAGAAGTAACAATAGCTGAAATAAAAAATTCACTAGAGAAGCTCAACAGCAGATCTGAGAAGACAGAACAGTCAGAAAAGCTGAGATAAGTCAACTGAGATCATCCAGTCTGAGGAACAGAAAGAAATAAGAATGAATAAAAACGAAAAATGCCTAAGTGACTTGTGAGACACCATAAAGTATAACATAGGTACAATGTAAGTCCAAATGGAGATGAGAGAATGAAAGGGGAAAAAAGAATATTTAAAGAAAAACTGGATGAAAACTTCCCGAATGTGATGAAAAACATTAATCCATACATCCAAGAAGATTAGTGAATTTACAAAAGAATAAACTCAAAGAGATCCATACCTACACACGACAATCATACTGTCAAAACACAAATACAAAGACAATCTTGATAGTATCAAGAAACAACTCATTCCATAAAGAGGACCCTCAATATATTAACAGCTGATTTCTCATCATAAACCGTGTAAGCCAAAAGGCAGCAAGATGATATATTTTCAAAGGGCTCAAAGAAAAAGACGAACCAGGAGTTTCATGTTTAGCAAAATTATTCTTCACAAGTAAAAGAAAAATTAAGACATTCTCAGATAAACAAACCTGAGAGAATTTGTGGCTAGAAAACCTACCCTCTGAGAAATACTAAAATAAATTGTTCAGGCTGAAATGGAAGGGCTTTAGTCAGTAAAATCTGCATGAAGAAATAAAGATACCAGTAGAGGTAACTATCTGGGTAAATATAAATTATAGAAAAATGGATTTTTTAGAACTTTTTTCTTCGAAAATAAAACACAACTACATAAAGCAACAATTATAAATCTGTATTGATAGGGAAACAATGTATGAAGATATAATTTGTATGACAATAACAGCACAAAGGATAGAAATAAAGCTTTTTTTCTTTCTTTTTTTTTAAATTTTAACTCCAGCATAGTTAACATACAGTGCTATATTAGTTTCAGGTGTACAATGTAGTAATCCAACAGTTCCATACATTATTCAGTGCTCATCAAGAGAAGTGCACTCCAAATACCCTTCATTTACTTTACCCATCCCCCCACCCACCTGCCTTCTGGTAACCATCTGTTTGTTTTCTATAGTTAAGAGTCTGTGGTTTAAAGTTTTCATATATAATTAAGTTGGTATTAATCTGAAGTAGATTGGTATTATTAAGATGGTAATTATAAATCCCTAGGGTAACCACTAAGAAAGGAATTTATATATAAACTTGCATATATAAACTTTTATAAAATTGTATTATAAACATATATAGTATATAATTGTATATATATATACAAGAAACATGGCACACTAGTAAATATATATTTATTACAAAAAGTGACAATTAAAGTAGAGGAAAAGAGAAAAGAGTATCTAAGACTAACAGAAAACACAGCAAAATGGCAGATGTAACTCCTAACTCATCAATAATTACATTATATGAATATGAATTAAAACTCCAGTTAAAAGGCAGACATTGGCAGAATGGGCAAGAAACCTGATTCAACTATGTGGTCTATGAGTGATACACTTCAGATTCAAAAATACAAATAGATTAAGATAAAAGGACAGAAAAAGATATACTGTGCAAACAGTAACTAGAAAAGAGCTCGAGTGGTTATATTAATGTAGACAAAACTTACTTTAGAAAAAAAGTTAATAGAGACAAAGAAGAATATTTTAGAATGAGACAAGTGTCAATCCATCAGTTAGATATTACAATTATAAACGTGTGCACCTAACAACAAAGCCCCCAAATACATGAAACAAAAACAGAATTGAAGGGAAAATAGGTTAACTATAGTAGATGAGGACTTCAATACCCTGGATAGAACAACTAGGCAGAAGATCAAAAGCAAACATAAGATTTGTACAACACAATGAATCAAGTAGACCTAAACAGACAACTTAAGATCACTCCACTCAACAAAAACAGAATATACATTTTTTTTCAAGTGCACATGGAATATTCTTGAAAATAGACTGTATGTTAGGTCATTAAACAAGCCTCAATACATTTAAAAAGAATTAGATCATATGAAGTATGTTTTTCAACAATGGAACAGAAATCGAAATCAACAGAAAAAGGAAATTTAGTAAATTCACATATATGTGTAAATATAAAAAATGCACTCACAAATAACCGAGGATTAGAGAAAAAAATCACAAGGAATATTGGGCAACACTTTGAAATAAACGAAAATGAAAACACAGCATATCAAATCTCAAGGCAGGTGATGAAGCAGTGCTTAGAGGGAAATTTATAGAATAAAGACCTATATTAAAAAAGAAGTAAGAGCTCAAATTGATAACATAGGTTTATGACGTAACGAACAAAAACACAAGCAAAATAAACACAAATTAAGCAAAAGAAAAGAAATAATAAAGTTATAGAAGAAACAAATGAAATAGAGAATAGGGAAAACAATAGAGACAACAACACTAAAAGTGCCTTTCTTGAAAGTATCAACAATATTGACAATGGTTTAACAAGACTGATCAAGGAAAAAAAAGAGAGAGAAGACTCAAACAACCGAAAATCAGAAATGAAAAAGGGACATTACTCTAAGACTTACAGAATTTTTTTAAAGGTAGTATAAAGGAATACTATGAAAAATTGTATAACAACACAGTAGATAACCTAGATGAAATTGACAAATTCCTAGAAAGATTCAAACTACTGAATCTGATGCAAGAAGAAATAGAATATTAGAACACACATATAAGTAAAGACATTGAATCAGTAATAAAAAATTTTACTATGAAGAAAACCCAGGACCAGATGGCTCCACTAGTGAATTCTACCAAACATTTAAAGAACTAAGTGGTGCCTGGGTGGCTAGGGTGGTTAAGTGTCTGACGCTTGATTTTGGCTAAGGTCGTGATCTCAGGGTAGAGAGATGGAGCCCCACGTCAGGCTCCACACAGTGAGGAGTCTGCTTGAGATTCTCTCTCTTCTTCTCCCTCTGCCCCTCCTCTTGTTCACACACACTCTAAATAAATAAATAATAAATAAATAAATAAATAAAATTTTTTACAAAATCTTATAGAACTGATATCAGTTCTTCTCAAACTTTTTTAAAAATTTTTTATTGTTATGTTAATCACCATACATTACATCATTAGTTTTTGATGTAGTGTTCCATGAGTCATTGTTTGTGTATAACACCCAGGGCTCCATGCAGAACGTGCCCTCTTTAATACCCATCACAGGCTAACCCATCCTCCCACCCCCCTCCCCTCTAGAACCCTCAGTTTGTTTTTCAGAGTCCATCATCTCTCATGGTTTGTCTCCTGCTCCGATTGCTGTGAATTGTGCAAGACTGTTGAATCACAGATCTGTACCTCAAACTCTTTTTTAAAAAGAATAGGAGGGAATGCTTCCTAGCTCAATCTGAGGTCAGTATTCCCATGATATCAAAGCCAGATAAAGACAACATAAGAAAACTACAGACCAATATCATTTATGAATATAAATGCAAAAACCTTCAATAAAGCATTAACAAGCTGAATAAAGCAACATATAGAATGGATCAAAAACTATGATCATGTTGGGCAGGTCTTCGAGCTACAGAGTCCCTCAGCTTCAGTTTATCTGGGAATATCTTAATTTCTCTCGTTTTTTTTGAAAGATGGTTTCATAAGATTTAGAAATATTAATCTTTGTTTTTTTTCCTTTTGGCACTTTAAATATATCATTCCACTGCCTTCTGGTCTCCATAGTTTATTTTTTTAAACTGGAAATTGGAAAAGAGAGGAGAGGAGGGGAGAAGAGGGGAGGGGAGGGAGGAGAAGCAAAAGAAAGGAAGGGAAAGGGAAGGGAAAGGAAGGGGAGAAGGGAGGGAAAGATAAAAGGGAAGGAAAAGAAGAGAAGGGAAGGGGAAGAGAAAGAAGAGAAAGGGAAGGAGGGGAAGGGAAGGGAAGGGAAAGGAAGGGCATGGAAGAGAAGGGAAGGGCAAAGCAAGGCATGCCAAGGCAAGGCACAAAAATGCTCACATAGTCTTTGCTGATTAGTTCTGTGTTGGGCCCTCCAAAGCTTATCCAGGTCATTTTATATCAATGATTTTAGCTTTCACTTACTGGTTTCACTGAGCTGAAAGCTCAGCTGGTAGTGAAAGCACAGGTTCTTATTAGGTCTTTTCCAGCTTGCATCTTGTCCTCACTATGTATTTGGCTTTCTAGAATCCCTGGTATATGTAAAAGGTTTTCAAAGCCCTTATCTCCCAAAGTATCTCTCTCCAGATTTTCTTCCCAGGATTTCTCTGTGTCTGTTATTTGCCCCAAATATAATATGTTGCCCCAGGTCTCCATAGAGTAAAAATGAAATAAGAGGTCACAATAAAAAATACTAGAGGCTACGTATTTCATTTGCTTATGTAACCAAACGACCATTCTCAGGGGTCTCTTTGACAGTTTATATAGTATTGAAAAACTGTAGGAAAGGAGGAAACCTGGGCAAAAGAAAAATTGTGAAGAACATGCGAACTCTTGATGACTGTTCTTTCAAGGGGAAGTGGCAGTGGCTTGTTCTTTTGCCTTTCAAAGTTTTTAAGGAATACCCTCTGCCTAGCCACTTTTCCACCCTGAGAAAGTTCTGAGTTAGATAAAACAAAGGCAAGTGCCTTGCATCAGTCCTTCAGGGAGTCCCCAGACAGATCAAAACAGAAAAACACAATTAGAGCAAGGTCTACTCGGCTCCCTCCAGAACCAGAGACACATACGGGGAATTTGGGATGCCATCTTCAAGACTGTTATCAAACTGGAAAAGTGTGTGGGGTGATGATATGTTAAAAAGCCACAATGCTCTCTTACCATGTTTAAGTCATCCTTTGTCTTGATTTGACATTTGCTTGGTTGCTGTAACCTTAAACTACTTTCCAGATTTCTCACAAAAGTTCATTTTCAGAGTTCTTTTGCTCATTTTCACTGTTTCTGTAGAAGACCTTAGAGCTTCCTACTTTATATTTTCATTGATACATGGAGTTGATTTTGTAAAGTTTTAGATTAATTCTTCACAATCAAAAAAAGATAAATGGCTGTTGCCCACCAACCATGTAAAATTCTCCTTATCCACGTGGAGTAGTAAAGGAAGTAACACAGGCAAGAGGACAGAAGAATTATTCTTGTGGTGATCTTGCCACATGGAAATAGGAAAAATGGGGAATAGTATTCCCTTCTAATACTGGGGAATATAGAATATATTTTAGTGAAAACTTCACCATATATGCTTCTAGCTCTTCTCTTCTACCCAGAATGCCAACTTCTATTATTAGGTGTCTTGTAGCAAGGTGTTGATAAACCTCTGCTCTGAAGAAAAAGAATTCTGATGATCTTTATGATGCACAAATGAGAAATTTGTGCATCAGAGAGGTTTAGTGAATCACTCAAGCTTACAGACTTAAGAAAATATAGATCTATGAATTTAATTCAGGTTTCTGAACTTAAGAAATTTCACTGTCATATATTGCCTTAATGATTTTTTTTAAAAAGTTAAAGACTTAGTCATGTATGGGCTTAAAAAAGAATAAGTATTTCTTGTTGATTATAGAATCTCAAGAATGAGAAATTAATTGATGAATTTGCAAATTGCATGACATTGTTGAAGACATCAGACAAATCTGAGTATGAGCTGTAACTGTAGTAGGTGTTGATAAAGCATCTGCACTCATTCTCCCTTGCTTACAGTATCTGCATTTTCATTCATCATCCTTTCCCCTTGATGTACTCCAGGGAGAAGCTGACCTAAGCACTAGGAGTAGCTTAAACCAATTAACACATTTCATTATCCTGACTTTGCCACATCATTGGTTCTGGGTTTGGCCTGTCATCTAAGTGGGTCATTCAGGATGAATTTCAATATTCTTCCATGAAATTCTAAGTATAAATATTTTTTATCTTGAGTGGTGCTGTATGTGGATTTAAAGTCTCATCTAGTACAGCAATATTACACCCATGATAGAAACCAGCTTTAGCATCACACTAAGATTATGGCAGAATGGAGAGGCAGAAAGAAACCAGATGCTTCACATTATTGAGACACTGAATCAGACAATCTTGTTGTCTCTTTCTTTTGGTCTTGCAGATCCATTAACCAATAAATTCTTCTAAGGACTTACATCACCTTGGGTTTTCAGTTGCTTAGAACAGAATGCATAAACTGATGCAGAAATTTCCAGAAAATAAAGGGGTAAACTGATGATTTTTATACATAGAATTGAAAATTAGAAACATACTAGTTGATATGTGGCTTACTTATGGCCTGAGGATCCATATGATTTTTCATGCCATAGAACACATGCCTAACACCCAACACATCTTTACTGAAGTCTCTCAGAACATTCTAAAGAGAGCTTCCATTCATAACACCCAGTAAAATTTAACAAATCCTCTTCAGACATCTATGAACAAAAAGCCCACTTATCTCAGCAAAGCAGGTGACCATAATCTTTCCACTTTTCTTCATAAATAACTTAAGTTTTTTTCCTCAAAAACAGTAACTGGCATTAGTCTTTTCCATAATATCTCACCCTGCTTTCCTCTTTTCCACTTACTCTTTTCTCTTCCACAGGAAACGTTCAGCTAATTTAACAATTTGGTAAGTTAATCAATCTGGTTTTAGTACTTTCATTCATCCATTAACTTGCTCTGTACCACAATGGCCTAGGAATCTAGCTAGCAAAGAAATAATATTCCTTCATTGTAAAAAGTCTTAAATATTCCATTGTTGTTCTTCCCTATTATACTCATATTTACAATATGCAAGCCTTAGAATTTTAGAACTTTAGATCTAAGAGGGACCTTAAAGCTTGACAAATTAATTCTGGCTGTTTTGTCTTCATAGAGTGAAAATGAAAGAAAGGGCCATGATAAAAAATTAAAGGTTATTTACTTTTACTTGTTTGAGATACTAAATGATCATTTCCAGGAATCCCTTGGCCATTTTCTGTAGTATTGGAAGGTTGTGGAAAAGGAGTAAAGCTCCTGAAAAGAAAAATTGTGAAGTAGGTGATAACTCTTGATGACTCTATTCCTCTTCCAGTGATTTTTATGGACCCTATTCCTAATATCATCTGTCATCCTCCCTTCATTTCAGCAAATGCCTGGTGCTTTCATTTTACCCAGAAATAGAGGGCTCAAAGACAGCACTCCAGGGTGGTTAGGATTATAAATTTTCTATCCAAGCTTGTAAATAGCAGAATTACAATAAGCTACAATTCAAAAGAATAAATCCTTGATAAATTAGTTAACTAATTGTACTTTCAATATTAAATATTGGTTCAAGTTGTATATATAGCAGTTTTATCAAAATCAGATGCTAGTTATGGTCTTTGTTCTTTAAGATCTAGGCAAGAAAGGAATAACATCAGTGGACTAGGAAGCTTCATACCTTAATTTTCCCAAAGAAACATAATAAAAATAAACCAGCAAAGATAGCTAAAATTAGCTTATAGGAACTACTATGGAAAGCAGTCAAAAGTCTACAACTATAGAAGGAAGGAAATAATAAAGGAGAGTGAAGAAAAATAAAAAAATAGAGAAATTTAACAAAACCAAGAGTTGGTTCTTTGAAAAGATTGAAAAAATTGACAAATTTTTAGCTAGATTGACTAATAAAAGAGGGAGAACTCGTTACTAGAATTAGAAATCAAAGTGGGGACATTACTACTGATTCTACAGAAATAAAGATTATGAGAAGTACTATGAATAATTATACTCCAATAAATTGAATAACTTTAATGAAATGGATAATTCCTAGAAACACATAACCTACCAAGACTGAATTATGAAGAAACCTATAACTATTAAGAAGATTGAATCAGTAATCAAAAACCTCTTGACAAAGTAATGTCTTGGACTAGATGGATTCATTAGTGAATTCTACCCAAAATTTAAAAATAATTAACAACAGGGGCACCTGGGTGGCTCAGTCGTTAAACGTCTGCCTTCGGCTCAGGTCATGATTCCAGGATCCTGGGATTGAGCCCTGCATCAGTCTCCCTGCTCTGCGGGAAGCCTGCTTCTCCCTCTCCCACTCCCTCTGCTTGTGTTCCCTCTCTCACTGTGTCTCTCTCTGTTAAATAAATAAATAAATAAAATAATAATTAACAACAATGTTTCTGAAACTCTTCCAAACAATTGAAGAGGTGAGAAGACTTCCTTACTCAGTTAGGTTAACATTATTCTGATACCAAAGCCAGAGAGAAAAACTGTAAGAAAACGATAAACTAATATCCCCTATTGAATACTGATGCAAAAAGTTTCAACAAAATACTAACACACTGAATTCAGCAGCATATTCGAAGGATTATACAACAAGATAAGTGGGATATATTCCTGGAGTGCAAGGACGGTTTGGCATATGAAAATCAGCCAATGTAACATTAACACAATGAAAAAAAAATCATAGAGTCATCTCAACTGATGCAGAGAAAGTATTTGATAATATACATTACATTTCATGATAAAAACATTCAACAAACTAGGAATAGACAGAAACCTTCCCAACATATTAAAAGCCATATATGAAAACTGCACAGTTACTGCGTCTTTTCCCTAACATGAGAAATAAGCCAAGAATGTCTGCTTTTATCAATTCTGTTTAACAGAGTGTTGGAAGTTTTATCTGCAATAATTAATCAAGAAGAGTAAATAAAAGGCATCTAATTTGGAAAGGAAAAAGTAAAATTATCACTGTTTGCAGATGATATAATTTCATATGTAGAAAACTCTAAAGATTCCACACAAAAACTGTCTGAACTAATAAACAATTTTAGAAAAATTCCAGGATATAAAATTAACACACAAAATTCAGTTGTGTTTCTATACATTAACAATGAACAAATTTAAAAGGAAATTTAAAAACAACTCCATTTATAGCTGCATCAAAAGGAATAAAATACTTAAGAATAAACATCACTGGGGTGCCTGCGTGGCTCAGTCAGTTAGGCATCCGACTCTTGATTTCATCTCAGGTCATGATCTTGGGCTTGTGGGATTGAGTGCTGTGTTGGGCTTTGCGCTCAGTGAGGTGTCTGCTTGAGGATTCTCTCTCCCTTTCCTGTTGCCCCTCCTCCCACTCACTCTTTTTCTCTCTCTAAAATAAAAATAAATAAATATTTTTTTAAAAAAAGAATAAAGATCACTGAGGTGAAAAACTTGTACACTGACCACTACAAAACATTTGCTGGAAGAAATTAAAGACATAAATACATGGAAAGACATCCCATATTCATGCAATCAAAGACTTAATATTGTTAAGATGTCGGGCGCCTGGGTGGCTCAGTTGGTTAAGCGACTGCCTTCGGCTCAGGTCACGATCCTGGAGTTCCAGGATCGAGTCCCGCATCGGGCTCCCTGCTCAGCGGGGAGTCTGCTTCTCCCTCTGACCTTCTTCCCTCTCATGCTCTCTCTCTACCATTCTCTCTCTCTCTCAATAAATAAATAAAAATCTTTAAAAAAAAAAAAGATGTCAATACTACCTAATACAATCTACAGATTCAATGCAATTCCTTTTAAAATCACTTTTTTTTTAAGAAATAGAAAACTCTCTCTCTCAAATAAATAAATAAAATCTTTTTTAAAAAAAGGGGGGGATGCCTGGGTGGCTCAGTCGGTTAAGCATCCGCCTCTGGCTCAGGTCATGATCTCAGGGTCCTGGGATTGAGCCCTGTGTTGGGCTCCCTGCTCAGCAAAGAGTCGGCTTCTTTAGTTCCCTCTGCCATCTGAAATTTCTTAATGGGAAGGTCTCTACCTGGCACCGTGCTGGCCACCCCATGGACCAGAATCTGCAGCCAAGGGAAAGGGAAAGGGAAATTGTGATTGGCCTAGCCTGGGTCACAGACCACCAGTATGGCCAGTGGAATGGAGTCAGATAATATGACCAAATCAAAAGTACCACAAGAAATTGGGGGAGGGCAATTCCCCCAAAGGAAGGTGGAGTTAGGCTACCAGAATCTGAGAAGGGATACTTAAAAAGAAAAAATGACCTTACTTTTTCTGTTTTTTTTCTGCCTCTGATTTCTGGCTTCTGTCTAGATTTTGTTTTCTATATCTTGCATTTCGTTCTTAAGCCATCTCCATGGTGGCTCAGATCTGAAGTTCAGTTCCCTTTCCTTGATTTCTAAACAGACAAAATACACATAGGCTCTTTGTAGCAAAATTTTCTGAAGGATTGTAGAGATTAAGGGGTGTCTCATTTCAGCAATGTAAAGGATTTTTTTTTCTCTCTCCAAATTTTTATTTAAGTTCTAGCTAATTAACATACAATGCAATATTACTTTCAGGTGTAGAATTTAGTGTTTCATCACTTACATACAACACCCAGTGCTAATCACAAGTGCCCCCCCATCACCTATTTAACTCATCCCCCCCACCTTCCCTCCAGTAACCCTTAGTTTGTTCTCTATAGTTAAGAATCTGTTTCATGGTTTGCCTCTTTCTTTCCTCCCCCCATGTTCTTCTGTTTTATTTCTTAAATTTCACATATGAGTGAAATCATGTGGTATTTATCTTTCTCTGACTGACTTATTTTGCTTAGTATAATACTCTCTAGTTCCATCCACGTTGTTGCAAATGGCAAGATCTCCTTCTTTTTTATGGCTGGGTTATATTCCATTATATATATATATAGAGAGAGATATATAGGTATATATATCTATATATATTCCATTTTATATATATATGTTCCATTTTGTATATATGTTCCATTATATATTAATATATGTGGTATTATATATGTGGTATATATATGTATATACACACATACACATACACACACACACACACACACACACACATATACACCACATCTTCTTTATCCATTCATCAGCTGATGGAAATTTGGGCTCTTTCCATAATTTGGCTATTGTTGATAATGCTGCTACACACATTGGGGTGCATGTATCCCTTCAAATCAGTATTTTTGTATCCTATGGGTAAATACCTAGTAATGCAATTGCTGGGTCATAGGGTAGTTCTATTTTTAACTTTTTGAGGAGCCTCCAGAGGGCTGTACCAGTTAGCAATGCAAGGGATTTTAAATTGAGTAATTGATAACTCTTTAAAAAAAAATAAGTTCCTTGGCTTTTTCAAATAACTCTGGCTTCAGCTTCTTATCTTGTTTCTTATTCCTTCTACTTCCTCTGCCCTCTCAGGACTGTTTATCCTTTCCTCTCAAGAGTAAATATACAGACAATATTTCCCATTGTCTCATTCGGAACAAATACTGCTACCGGGTACAGGGCCTATTTCAGGCTTATCCTTTCACAACCAGCCTTTCAAAGGTATTTTATCTCTGGCTTAGAATCATATTTTTAAGAATCTGCTACTCTTATCAATATGGTAATTAGTAAACACTCATCAATATGGTAATAAATGCTATTATTTGCTATGAAAAAAAGTTTTATCTATTATAGAAAAAGGATTACTGGGAAGAATATTATAAGATGATCTATGATATATTCATCTTCTCCCCAGCCATGGGAGATCTTAGCCTTACTTCTCCATGAGAAGGCCATGAACTCCTCTGGTACCAATGCCTGCCCGGTAGCACTATCCTAAATGCATGCATAGTAGCTACAGAGAAATTGCCTCAAAAGTTCTAGATCTATAAATCCAAACCTTAAATGGATAGCAAATATTAAAAATTCTGTGAGGGCCTCTGAAATTCTCAAAAGCTGCATTACTGTTATGTTGCATAAGTCCTGTGCTTTAACTTCTGGGGATATACACCTCAGTGTATATTCTTGGAGCTGGCTAATGTCCAAATGCAATCCGAAAAGTAATTGAGCATACCTATCGTCATCATTCTGTACCCAAATAAAATAGCTTGTCTGAATTTCTGCCTGTTAGCTCACCACAGAAACACAGATTAGACTCAGAATATTACAGCTGAAGAGGACATTAGGGATTATCTAACACAACTGTCCTCAGTTTTATCTGAGGAAACTAAGGCCTAGAGAATTTTGGTGACTCCTTAGGCATTATGTTCTTACTGAATTGGATCTAAAATCTAGGTCTCCTGACTTTTAGTCTATTGCTTATTGCTTTTCTAGTTACATCAACCAAGAGACTGCTTCCTCTAAAGCTAGTTTTGCCCAGAGCCCTAACTCAAATATTTTAGAGATCTTAGGACATTTTTCTTCACTGTGGCAACCAACACATTTTTAAGGGCAATAATGTATTTTTTTTTTTTTACATCAGTAGAAGCAGAATACACTATGAAAAAGTTCACAGTATTACAGTCTGTCATTCTGCTATTTTGTATTTAAGTAAGTTGGAGAGCCCGTGGGAGCAACTTGGGGTAATAAAGGTTAATCACTGGGAGCTTAAGGGTGCTTATTCTTAATTGGTGGGCCATTAAAGATGCTCAAGGTTAATAGCTGTGTTTTCAAAGCCAGTAATTCCCTTTATAGAAAGCTTCCCCTGTGGCTTTGGCATACCTATCAATCAGTTCCAGCCCCTAGCCAATAAGATAGCAAATTTAGGAGCATAACCCTAAGGGGATTTAGGGGTGAGGATAACTATCTTAACCATGTTTGTAACTTTAATTTTCTTTCAAAACAGTTTGGTCATCTTCAAAGTGCTCCATTCTTTCCCTCTTTTACATCCAGATAGTTCTGGTTTTGCATTTATAGATGCAACCCCAAAAGGTGCTTTTTTCTAAGGCCCATAAAGCTGATAAAATAAATTTACTATTTAGTTTCAAGGCTAGTTGCTAATTTTCAAAACTATTTGGTTAGGCATTTCAAAGATTAGTCAGTACAATCAAAAGTGATTTGCTAACCATTATGGAATAATAGGTAGACATTAGCTAGTGGCTGAGACATGTTCAATATATCAGATAAAGACCTTAAATAAATATTCAAATGGAAGGCACCTTAGAGACTCCACTCATTTTAAAAGCTGGTGAACTGGAAGGATCTGAAGAGACTGAATGACCTGCCCAAGATCACCCAACTCAGCTAAGTCTAGGACCTGGTCTTTTGATGTCTGGCCACCATTTTACCTATGACTAACCCATGGTTTTTTCTGAGCCAAATATTACAGTTTCACCTTAACATGTGTGTAAAAAAATCATCTAGGAGATGGCCAGGAAATCAGGTTTGTGTTCATTTGGCAAGCTTGTGTTTTTAAAGTCTACAAAGAAGAAAAAGACTTATAACCAAAAAAAAAAAAAAAATTCCATTATGTGAGAAGTATAAGAAATTTACCCATGCACTAAAATTAGCTATCCTTCTCATCAAATCCCAATTGCTCTGTTATTCTTTACTAATGAATTAATCTTTGGTAAATTCTTCTATAGAAATCAGACATGAATGACTTCAGGATTATTATACAGGTGGATATAGAAATTGTTTATACTACTCATTGACAAATTTTGAAAATTTTGTCACTGAAAGTAGTTTGGGGTATGTGTACAATTGTCATTTATTTCCTTTTGTTAATAATAACTTGTTCACACAGTAAATGAAAATTAAGTCCAAAGATTTATTTAAAAATCACTCAGTGGAGAAATTCATTCCCATATGCCAATTCCCTCCTTTTAATTCTCTTACCTTGTTATGACTTGTAAAAGAAAAAGAGGGAAAATATATTGCATTCTTAATGCAACATTTAGGTAATATGTTTAATTAATGGAAACAGATTTGTCATTTTATTCTGATTATCCAGAATGTTTAAGCAACATGAGATTTATGTAGAGCATGAAATTGGTGGCATGATCCAAAGAGGTCTACTGGAAAATACTGTCAGCAGCTCTTGGCAGGATGCTTCATGGAAGCTAAGGGTTCTCAGTATTGGATGTGTGTAAGCATTTCCAGTAGGCTAAAGCCATAACTCACAGGTATGCTTTCACAGTAATCCTTATAATTAAGTAGGATATTACAAAAGAAAAACCCAAGTGCTACTTAAAAACCAAACCCATTAATTTTTGGTTAATCATGATGAAATAATAATCGCTGTGAGCAATTTCCCGTTTCCTAATCTCAGCAGTCTTGCTAAATCCTCAAATTTGTTCATGGAGGAATAATTATCACCACTTGTAACCTAGTCAAGAATCAGAAATTGTTAATAGCTTAGGTTCAAACTACTGAATTTTTCCTTTTTGATTGTCTGATTATTTGACTTGCACTTGACTCAAACTCATTCTATTCTCTAAGAAGCTCATTGAAAAAAGTTATCTTTCTATACTTTGAAATTAATCACAGGGAAAATGAAAATGGGAAAGGAGTACTCTGCTATAAATGTGACTGTAGTCAGTTTAATGTCATGCTTATTTAAAAACGTGGGAGTAAACTCATATGGAAATTTTTTTTAAATAAGTCTTGTTTTTTGTTTTTCCAAAATTTTGAAATAGAATCAGTGAATGTAACATAGAGAGAACTGTATTTTGGCTCAATAAAGAGAAAAATTACTTGATGATTAGAATTGAGAACAATGAAATGGGAGTACTTCTTGAAGCAGTAGGCTTTCTGCCATTGGAGGTGTTGAAGCAGAGGCTGGAGGTTTTGTGATTCCATTTTAGGTATGCTGTAGAGGACAATCTACCTGCATTAGGAATGGGGCAAGATTAGATGTCTTTTATGGTTTTTCTTAACCATAAGATACTAGATTTAAAATCTCTTTTCTTAGCTCTTCCCATAATTCATATAAAAATTGCTATCCAACTAGTGCTATCACAGGTCCTAGGTCATATCAATTTAGGATGTATGGTTCTAAAAGGATACCCATTGATTCCTAACCTTATTAGGTTTATCTTTTGTAGGTAACTTCTATGTTTTAATCTCAAAGAAAAACTGAAATGCAGCATTCCACCTATTATAGCAGGCTGTTGAAAGTCGTATTTTAGACAGGTCTTGTACTGGAGCTTCCCTGCAGCACCTAGAAAATTATATCCTCTGGAGAAGAAATCCAAGAATCTTAAATTTTCCATTTTTATATGAAACTTCCTTCAGCCCAAAATTTGATACAAATTGAAACAGTGTAATATAGTGGATATGTGTTTGGGTGTTGAGCAATGGATTAAATAAAGTTAAGTCATAAATAAGGTGTCTAAGGAACAATGAAAAGAATTTACCTTTTATCCTTTGAAACATCTCAACAGTTGATTGTACAGTAATTAAGTACATATTGGAGGAGACCCTTATTTCACTAATGCCCTGTTGGATCTTCTATTTGAACTATAGCCTTATTATATAAAAAAAGGAACCTTGAGTTTCTCTGATAACTCTCATTAAAAAAGGAAAAAACAGCTTTGGCTCCACCAACTATTTCAGTGTACAGGTTCCTCCTATAATCTCAATGTGCAAGAAGAGAATAAAAATTTATATGAAATTGCCTCATGAAATCTGAGAATCTTCATCCATAAATGAAAGAGCAAAACAAATATCCTTATGATGATAATGGGGGCCAGAAAAACTATATCGTTGGTATAGCAGGATGGTTTTAACTGCTTTTCTATTTTTCCCAAAACTGTAACCCTCCTGATCAATCTGTCATTTCCTACCTTTATTATAAACTGGTATAGATAAATAATTCTCAGTTATTAGAAAAAATCAACAGTGAAATTATAATGATAAATGGCATTTGACATTGGGCCTTAGTGATAAAAATAGTAAGAAATGGTGGGGACTCAAGTGGAATGGAGAGCTCACATTCTATCTAAAGGTGGCAGCTACTATTCAGCTAAGCAGGAATATAAGTACAGTGATGCCAGATCTTCCAAATTTTCAAGAGAACTAGAAACCCAGATTTTTATATAGCATCTCCTGATTTTAAAATATTGTCGGCTAATAAAAAGTATTTTTAAAAAACACCATGTAAGCTGAACAAAACCCAACTGTGTGTCAGTTTTGTTTCAAGTTTTCTTTAAGCATTCTGAATGAATATACCAGAACAAGTTTGAGGGAGTGTATTAGGAGCATATAAGGATTGCAGGCAAACCATACCAGTTGTAATCCCTAGTGGCTGGTCTTGCTTTTATCCAGTCCCTGGGGCCAGGACTCATTGAAATGTCCACTTGTTCTTGAAAGAAAGGAAAGGGCACATTTTTGAAAAGAGAAAAGAGATGCCTGGGAAAGCTTCTATTCACTAATACTAGTCACCGTGGTAATTGCTATTTGTTGAGCATGTATTGTGGCCAGGATATCTTTCAGACATTAGTTGTTCCTCACAGAAACTTTACAGTGTAAATATTACAATTTCTATTTGTTGTGGCATTTTACAGATAAAAGGTAAACCCTCACCCAAAATTCTGTCCAGATGTAGAGACTGACAAACATATACCAAGAGGTTATGAAAAGGTTTATTAGTTACATAATGAGGCTTCTAAGGACAGTAGGGCAAGTTTCCCAAGCTGGTCTGAAAATCACCTGGGAGTGGGAGAAAGGAGACTGGGGTTTGGATTTTTATTGTGGTTAGGGGTGGGCTTGTGTCAGTGTTCTAACTCATGGGCAGGGGTTCGCATGGTTTCTCTTTCCCAAGGCACCAAAGGAGGGAGCACTTTGGCTTTCTTATTAGCTTTTCCAGATGTGGAACAGAAGGGGAAGAAAGGGTCAGCACTCAAACATCAAAAAATGAAGTCAGACTCTTTATCAAAATATTTTATAAATGAGGACCCTGAGACTCAGAGAGTTTATGGAATTGTCCAAGATTGTATGGTGGTAGAGTAAGGATTCAAACTCAGGTCTAGTTCCAAAGTCACTACCTTCTCTTCAGTACAAAACCGGCAGACTGATTTAAAATGTAAAGAAATAGTTGCTTACACTTAAGAAATTACACAAAGAAATCAGGTCTAAATTCCCATGTGTATAACCAACTAGTGCTGAAAAGGAGCTGCCCTTCTAGACAATACATATACTCTCCAGTTCAGCACAGTTCCCACTACTCCTTATTACTCTTGACACTACAGCAGAATATCACTTGAAATTTATATTCACATGTGTGTCATTGTTTTTCAAAATTTTGTTTGAGATATTATTTAGCTTATTGAATCTGAAAGCTTATGTATTTTGCCAAATTCAGGAAGTTTTCGGCTCCACTCTTTACTCTCCTTTTGGAACTCTGATAATAGGAACTTTAAATCTCTTGCATTATCTGTCAGACCCCCGAGGATCTGTTTATTTTCCCCCCAGTCTATTTTCTTTCTGTTGTTCAGATTGGATACATTCTGACTATAAGTTCAGTGACTTTATCCTGGGTCATCTTCACTCTTTTATTGAGCCAATCCAGTGAGTTTTTTCTTCCAGTTACTGTATTTTTTCATTTTTGGTATAATTTCCACTTTTAAAAATAAATTCCATTTTTTGGATGAGATTTTCTATTTTAACATTTATTTCAGGAGGATTTGTATTGCTTTTTGAAGCATTTTTATGACGACTGCTTTAAAATCCTTGCCAGAATTCCAGCATCTGGTTCATCTTGGGTGTTGGTATCAGTTCATTTTCTTTTCTCACTCAATTTGTGATTTTCCTGGTTTTTTGGTATGATGGCTCATTTTCTATTGTATCCTGGATATTTTGATTATTATGTTAGAGGACTCTTGGTACTATTTTAATCTTCCATTGTAGCAGGAAGCCACTCTGTTTATGTTTAGCACACAGGTCTTGGCCTACTTTTGTGGGCTGTAATTCCAATGACAATTTAATTTTCTGAGCCTTTGCAATGCTATTTTGGTTTGTTTGGTTTGTCTGAAGGGAATCTCCACCCTGCAGAGATAAAGAGAACTTCCCTGCCAGTATCACTCAGAGTCTCTAGGTTGGGAAGGATAGTCTCAGGGTCAGCAGGTACAGGGACTGCTTCATGGATTGGACGACTTATTATGGTGGGATCCCCACTGCCAGTGCCACTCAGATGTCTAGTGTTTTTCAGTAGGAGAAGGAGTTCTCTGATTTATTTACACAAAGACCACTGCCGACCTGGCTGTTGTTGTGGCAGGATTCCCCCTGCTTGTGCTGCCCAGTTTCCAGGTGTCTCTATGCAAGAGAGGGGAATATCTGGCCCAGCAGGGTAAGAGAGTGCTTCTGCTGGATGCTTATTGTCAGTGGGGTTCTTGATCTATCCCCCTTTCTGGTACCAGTGGGAGTGCCTGCTATTGTTAGGACCACTGTTCCATCATGCAGGGGAGAAATGAGCCTATTTGAACTACTTGCTGTTTCTAGGTAAAGAGTTGAAAGATGCTGGGCCTGGATTGCCTTTTTCTATTGAGTGGTGTTTTTTTTTTAAGATTTTATTTATTTATTTGTTTATTTATTTATTTGAGAGAGAGAGAGAGAGAGAAAGAAAGCAAGTGGGAGCAGAAGGAGGGACAGAGGGGAGGAGGAGGGAGGGGGAAAGAATCTCAAGCAGACTCCTCACTGAGCATGAAGCCCGATGCAGGGCTCAATCCCACAACCCTGAGACCATGACCCAAGCCAAAATCAAGAGTCAGAAGCTTAACCAACTGAGCCACCCAGGCGCCCCTGTGGAATGGTGTCTTAAGGCATTTTGATGCTATTTGTCTCTTTAATCTTACTGTCCCCAACCAGTCCAACTTCTTTCCAAAATTCAGATTTCTCTTTGGGTTCCATCTAACATCGATTCCAAGGTTTATAGCTGTACTTAATATGCGCCTTGTCCAAGGTATGTAGATGGAAAAACAGGGAGAGATGGGTCTATGCCATCTTGTCTGGACTGCACATTGCTTTTCTTATATCTGATCCACTTTACTTATATATGTTAACCTTCCCAGTATCTATGGCCATTCTAATTTTTGTCCTATGTACTAAACTCTATCCAAAAGACAAAAATCTGTACACCAAAGTGCATATATCCCAACCCTGACTTCTCTAGCCTAATCCAGATATTGGTTCTGTGATTTCCTTGAGAACAGAGTTTTGTCTTGAGAACGATGTCTTCTATCACTGGTATGATATGGTACTGTGCTATGTAGCAGAGCACTTCCAAATATTTAGAATTTATGTGCAAAGCAATGGTTGGGATTTTCCCTACTCTCTTTTCTTAGTCAGTTGTATCCATAAGTAACATGGAAACTCCCCAACCCCTCACCCCAAAAACCCTACAGCCAGATAATCTATAAATCCTTAGCCAGAAAATCTCCTAAAAACCCTTTGTCAGAAAACCACAGACAACAAAACCACTAATTTTCCCTCATATCCTATGGGTCTTTACAAGCATCGTCTCAAATATTTATCCCCTAGAATTCCCACTATAATCTGAATCCAGCCTACATGTCCAGCTTTGTTGCTCATCACTGTCCCCTTTTGTATACTCAGTTACTCAAATCCATTGTACTCCTCTTACTTGTCTTCAGGCCTTCATATATGCTGCTCTCTTTGTAACATTTTCCACCCACCACCATACCACTTCACCTAAAAAAAATGACTTATTCTTCATATCACAGCTTAGACATCAGTTCCTCTGTTGAATCTTCTCTGACCCTTTTTTCCATTCAAGACAACGGGTAACCCTGTTATGTACCCCTTATTACAGCTCTGTACTGTCCTCTTTATGAGGACAGTACATAAAGGATGAGAACATCCTATTTTTAATTTTTTTAAATTTTATTTAATTTCAAACTTAGAGAAAAGTTGCAATGATTCACACTTTACCCATATTGACCAATTAATTTACATTTTGCCCTATTTATTTTACCATTCTCTCTCTCTCTGCTATTTGAGACTAAGTTGCCAACATCGTTCCTTTTTACCCATAAATACTTTAGTATATATTTCTAAAGAACAATACATTCTTTTACATAAATATAGTATAATTATAAAAGTTAGGAAACTTAATTTTGATAAAATTCTATTATCTAACTCATAGTCCATAATCAAATTTTGTCAATAATTTAAGTATTGCCTTTGTAGTTATTTTTACCAGTCCAGGCTCCATTCCAAGATCACACATTGCATTTTGTTGTCATATCTTTTCAGACTGGTTTAATTTGGAACAGTTCCTAAGCCTTTGTCTTTCCTGACCTTAATACTTTTTAAGAGTACAGGCCAGTTACATTGTATAATGGGCATCTATTTGGGTTTCCTGATGTTTTCTCATGATTAAAATCCAGTTATACATACATAATAGTTGCCACTTTCATGTCCCCATAGTATTCCTGGGAAGAATTTACTCATCACCTCTTGCAAGAACCAGCCATATATCTGTTATTGTTGAAAACCCTTCACTTTATTTAAAATAGTGGCCTATTAACAACTTTAAAAATTGAAAGAGTCAGTGCTAGGTCCCTGAAAATTCTCTCTGTCCAGTCTTTTCTAACTCCCTTGTCCTATGCTAAGAAGGTTGAATGTGTATATGAAGAAACATTCATTGAGCATCTACTGTGAATCTTCATATCAGCCATGTTAGGTAAGAATTATTGTCCCATTTTACATACAAGAAAGTGAAAATTTCAGAGGTGGGACAGTTATTTAAAGCCACGTTTTTATTTAAGCATTCATGCCTTTCAGCAGAGGTTGGATTCTTATATACAGCCCTTATAATCTTGAGTCACATAAGTGTAGCTGAACTCATTCCAGTTCTTTCCGCTCTGCCTCCCCACAGCCCAATGGGACACCACTACAAATTTGGCTGTTATATGTGCACCTCAGAAATGTAAAGATGCTGCTTTGTGCTTACAGCTCCATTTGCACTAAAAATGTGGTTCTATATAGAGATTGTTGTACTGCTCATTCTCAGGGAAGGTACTAGTTAGCCAGAGAAGGTATGAGGTAGTTGGCATATTTTATATATTCAATGGATTCTGTCTCTGAACAATCAACTGTTCTCATGTTTTTAAAATTTTCAGCACTACAGAGAAGTTGAACATCAAGTTCAGTCCTGGCTTTTGTCAAAGAAATGGTAAGCATTCAGAGTCAGGCAATTCTTCTGCTTCAAGGAAACCCAAATGAATACTAGCTCACTCTAAGAAGAAGTCACCATAAGGATCTTGGGAAGATGGCAGTGTAGTAGGAGGACCCTAGGCTCACCTCATCCCATGAATACAACTACACAACTATGAAATAATCCTAAATACCCCAGAAATTGACCTGAAGACTGGCAGAACAAACTCCACAACTAAAGGTAGAGAAGATTCAATCCACATTGAATAAGGTAAGCCATGTGGAGACACGGTTTGAGAGAGAAACAGATCATGGCTGCTGTGGTTGGGAGGGAGCCACAGCCACAAAGAAGAATGAGAGAGAGACTAGCACATAGGGGAGCATATGGGGAAAATGAATCACCATAGCAATTGGTTTGGAAAGAGAGAGGGGCCAAATTTCATGAGTTCTTGCAACCAGCAGGGCTTAAAGCCTAGAGTTTTAAAGGTCAATGGGAACACTACATCAAAAACTAATGATGTAATGTATGGTGATTAACATAATAAAATAAAATTAAAAAAAAAAAAAAAGGTCAGTGGGTATGACTTGGATAGAGCCCAGAAGGCATTGCATTGCTCTTGGAGAGAAGGCAGGCAAACAACCCATGGACATACATCATGGAAATAGTGACTGGAAGAGTACCTGTAGTACACAGTGGGGAGGTTATTCACTCATCTTGGAGCACATGCCAGAGAGACAGCATTCATGAAGAAACCCTCCAGGAACAAAGGAGGTGGTAGGCACCATTTGCCTCCCCTGCCCCTCAGCATAAGCACAGGGCCATCTGCGGTGCCCACAGTTGCTACCTAACTTGTTTACACCAAGCCTCTCCCACCTGTGCTCTGGTGGAACTGCCACTCCCAGTCACTCCTGCCTCAGTCCCAGCAAAGCAGGCCTCCTTCCTCAGAAGACTGGCCCAAACCCCTTTCCCTGCCTACACTGCATCTCCCAAGCCAGAAGTTTTTCAGAGCATTGGTTCTGGCAGTAATGGTGACAGGTCTCTTTTCACAAACAGACCAGAGCACACCTAGTTAAAAGGTGCCACATTCAGGTCAGGGACAAAACACTGCTCACAATAGGCAAAGAGAGCCTCTGCAGACAACTGGCCTGAAGGATAAAGCAGCCAGGACAAAATAGCAGAGCATTTGCAACACACATTGGAGACAATCCTAGAAGGGCCAGGCTCTGGGAGAAGAGGGGGACACTACAGGACCCCTTCTTCATAAGGCCATCACACTCAAGAACAGGAGTCATAGCTGACTTTCCTAACACATAGAAACAGGCACAGAGACTTAGACAAAATAAGACAGAGGAATTTATCCCAAAAGCAAGTACGGGACAAAGCCACAGCCAGAGATCTGAGCAAAGAGATATAAGTGACATGCCTAATAGAAAATTTAAGGTAATGATCATAAGGATACTCACTGGACTTAAAAAAAGAGTGGAAGACATGAGTGAGACACTTAACAGAGAGATAAAGAATAACATAGCAGAGATAAGGGCTCAATAAACAAAATGAGAAACACACTTGATGGAATGAGCAGCAGCAGGCTGGAAGAAGCAGAGGAAAGAAATAATGACCTAGAAGGCTGAGTAATGGAAAGTAATCAAGCTGAACAAAAGAGAGAAAAAAGAATTATGCACAATGAAAATAGACTTAGGAAACACAATGGCTCCATCAAATGTAATAACATTCATATTGTAGGAGTCCCAGAAGAAGAGGGAGAAAAAGGGGCAGGAAATTTATTTGAAGAAATAATATCTGAAAACATCCCTAATCTGGGGAAGGAAATAGATATCCAGATTTGGGAGGCACAGAGAACCCTCATAAAAATCAACAAAAGTAGATCCACACCAAAACATATTGTAATTAAATTTGCAAAATCTAGTCTAGAGAAAAAAAAAAAGTTTTAAAGAATCTAGAGAAAAATCTAATCTAGAGAAAAAAAAAGTTTTAAAGAAGCAAGAAAAAGGAGACAGTAATTGATAATGGAAAACCCATAAGGCGAGCAGGGGATTTTTCAGCAGAAACTTTGCAAGCCAGAAAAGAGTGGCATGATATATTCAAAGTGCCACATGGGAAAAATCTACAGCCAAGAATACTCTATCCAGCAAGGCTGTCATTAAGACTAGAAGGAACTATGGGTGTGCCTGGATGGCTCAGTAGGTTTGAGTGGGGAAAAGAAAAGACCAAAAGCAACAAAGACTAGAAAGGAACAGAGAACATCACCAGAAACACCAACTTTACAGGTAACACAATGGCACTAAATTTATATCTTTCAATAATCACTCTGAATATAAATGGACTAAATACTCTAATCAAAAGACATAGGGTATCAGAATGGATAAAAAAACAAGACACATTTATATGCTGCCCACAGAAGACTCATTTTAGACCTAAAGACATCTGCAGATTGAAAGTGAGGGGACAGAGAAACGTCTATCATGCAAACTGATGTCAAAAGAAAGCTGGAGTAGCAATATTTACATCAGATAAAATAGATCAATGGCACAGAATAGAAAACCCAGAAATGGACCCACAACTATATGGTCAACTAATTTTCTAAAAAGCAGGAAAGAATATCCAATGGAAAAAAGACAGTCTCCTCAACAAATGGTGTTGGGAAAACTGGACAGCAACATACAGAAGAATGAAATTGGGTCACTTTCTTACACCATACACAAAAATAAATTCCAAATGGATGAAAGACCTAAGTGTGAGACAGGAGACCATCAAAATCCTAGAGAACACAGACAGCAACCTCCACCAGAGGCAAGGGAAACAAAAGCAAACATGAACTATTGGGACTTCCTTAAGATGAAAGGCTTCTGCACAATGAAGGAAACAATCAACAAAACTAAAAGGCAGCCTATGGAATGGGAGAAGATAGTTGCAAATGGCCTATCTGATGAAGGGCTAATATCCAAAATCTAGAAAGAACTTAACAAGCTCAACACCCAAAAAGCAAAGAAATCATTTAAGAAATGGGCAGAAATGTGAAAAAACATTTTTCTAAAGAAGACATCCAGATGGCTAACAGACCCATGAAAAGATGCTCAACATCACTCATCATCAGGGTAATACAAATCAAAACCATGATGAGATACCACCTCACACCAGTCAGAATGTCTACAATTAACATCTCAGGAAACAACAGATGTTGGTGAGGATGCAGAGAGAAGGGAATGCTCTTACACTGTTGGTGGGGATGCAAACTGGTGCAGCCACTCTGTAAAACAGTTTGGAGGTTCCTCAAAAAGTTAAAAATGGAACTACCCTAAGATCCAGCAATTGCACTATGAGGTATTTACCCAAAGGATACAAAAATACAGATTCAAAGGGGTACATGCACCACGATGTTTACAGCAGCATTATCAACAATAGCCAAACTATGGAAAGGACCCAAGTATCCATCGACTGATGAATGGATAAAGAAGTTGTGATATAGACACACACACACACACACACACACACACACACACACACACACACACACTGGAATATTACTCAGCCATCTAAAAGAATGAAATCTTGCCAGTTGCAGTGACATGAATGGAGCTAGAGTGTATTATGCTGAGCAAAATAAGTCAGTGAGAGAAAGACAAATACCATATGATTTCACTCATATGTGGAATTTAGGAAACAAAACAGGTGAACGTTTTGGAAGGGAAAAAAAGGAGAGAGAGAAGGAGAGAGGGGTAAGCAAACCAAGAGAGATTCTTAATGATAGAGCACAAATTGAGGGTTGATGAAGGGAGGTGGGTGGGGGGATGGGTTAAATGGGTGATGCATACTAAGGAGGGCACTTGTTGTGATGAGCACTGGGTGTTATATGTAAGTGATAAATCACTAAATTCTACTGGGGGAAAAAAAGGATAGAGAAGTGCTGAATGCAATCAATGATTAAAAAAAATAAGAGGCATTATTTGATATGACTTCAGAAAAGGTGAGCAGAGAAACCAAAGCCAGACTAGGATATGTAGGGATATGTAGGGTTTGTTTTTTTTTTTATCAGTATTTTTTGTTGGGGCAAAAAATTTTATGATTTCCACTGAGATGGAGGGGTGTAGCAAGATAGATGGTGCTGATGCTGCTCTGGGAGTCTCTCTAAATAGAAATGCTCAGCACTCAGCAGTGATAAGTCCCAGGAGCCAGGGTCACTTGATCCTCAGCTACAGATGGCTGGCTCTGGACCCATTCTGAAATCACAATGAATATGCTCTGGGGTGTAGACAGTATTCACACCAATTGTTTTGCTTGAATTTAGTCAACTCTTCCCCTCAATGGAGTGGATTTCATAAAAAAATAAAGATTTTGGGGTCCGGCATAGTGACCTTTTTTGCTTTTCTCTTCTTTGTAGGTTTTAGCTTACAACTTTTAAGTACTTCTGCTCTGCCAAACCTCATTTTGTGGAGCTACCAATAAGGCCCTGGAGCTATAGCTGGCATAAACAAGAAAAGCTCTTCATGTGTCTCAGGTTGCTCCTACTATGAGTATAAGCTATCTAGGACCTGAAATTCCTACCATTAAGATTAACCAGTTGAGTTTAATGAACACTTATGGACTGTCAGTCAATATTTAAGACTCTATGGTAAATACTAAGGTACAGATAAGAATATGACATTGCTCTGTCCTCATGGAGCTCACAGTCTGATGGAAGAGACAAACATATAAAATTAGGGACATTACAACATGCTCATTACTCATGGTTTGTAGTTAAGTGTGGTGGTACAAGGGGAGGAGCCCAAGTCATTCTGCCTGGGAAAGTTAAATGAAGGAAATGTCAAACGTCATTTGAGCAGGAATAGGAAAGATAAGTGAATATGTATTAGTAGGGTGGAAATAACAAAGAGGGAAGCATAGAGGAAACAGAATAAGAAAAGGCAAGTGGATGTCTGTCTGAGTGTGAAGGGCATTTCATAGCATGCCAAAGAGTGGAATGATTAGAAGGGAGGGTTGGGAACAATTGAATATTTATTGAGTGCTGCTTATGTGTGAGACACTGTGCTAAATGTTTTACACGTATTTTATCCTAATAACTATACAAGACTGAAATTATTGTTGCTTCCTATGGCAATGACTGAGTTGCTCACCAAATACTAATATACTTCACTACATTATCTAGCTTCCCTTTCAGTGGATTTGGGCCATGATACTGGGTTTTGGCCAATGGGATATGCACTAAAAATATGTAAGCTACTTCCTGTACTAATGGGATCCTTCAGGGCTCTTTTTTCCTTCTGTGTCACCTTGGAGGCCACCTATTCCATATGATAATATGTACAAGATGGAGGAAGACATCCCCATCTATCATGTGTGTAATATGAGCAAGAAATAAACTTTATGTTCAATCTCTAAGATTAGAGAGTTAATTTGTTACCACAGAGGCTATTCCAGGGCTTGCCAAATTATAGCCAGTGGGTCAAAAATGACTGGCCACCTGTTTTTGTACATAAAGTTTGATTGGAACACAGCCACACCCGAACATTTACATAATGTCCCTATGACTACTTTCATGCTACAGTTACAGAGTTAAATAGTTGCTACAGAGACTGGCCCACAAAACCTAAAATATTTGCTATGTGGCCCCTTACAAAAACAAAACAAACAAACAAAAACTTTGCTGACCTCTGTCCTACTTAAACAAGAAAAAGTAAAAACACTGGTCAGCAGTGTTGTTGGGATTTGAAGCCAGTTCTGTTTTTGATGGTATTCCCTGTTTCTTGCTTTTATTGTCACAGGTTCTCTGATCTACATTTAGTCCTGTACTTCCATTATTATACTTCTCCTGTTGATTTACCCACATCACACACCATATGGATTGACAACCGATTCTGGAGTCATTTTTCTGGCTCAATATTGGCATGTCTTTGGGGGAATAACTTATATTATTTGTCCCCTAATACCTAACTTCTCCCACTAGTCTCACCTTAGCCCCAAGGGACTGGCAATGAGAAAAGGAAGAATCAAGCATAACTCCAAGGACTTAGCTTGTACTACTGGATGGAAGGAGGGTAAACAGGTTAAGAGCTGATGCAGGAATGGGGTAAGGACTAGAATGAGAGAGAAGTTTAATACTAGACATGTTGAGTTTCCAGTTGTTTCCCTGGAAAAATCCAGGTGGAGATGTTATACAGGCAGGTAGGTAGATAGGTATGAAGCTCAGGAAAGAGATCTGGGCTGGAGATACAGCAGAATAAATTATACTGAATCATCTATCCTCTCAGAAATCTTACTATGATTAGTGTTAGAGCTATAAGATGGCTCACCAAGGTCAGGGTTCAGTCTGAAACCAGGTTTGTATTCATTCTATGACTACATAAAAACAAAGTTAATGGGCACACCTGGGATAATATCTGTGACCTTGACCTTTTAAGCAACAGATCTATTTCTCCCTATAACATTGCACGACATATCTTCATGGTAGGACCAGGCTGCTTACTATTTCCAGGTCATGTGGGACTCTACTTGGGACTGGGGAGCTTCCTCTCAGAAAGAGAACCAAAGCCTTTACTGTTTCTACCAAGATTTCACAGGAACCGATGGCAAGCTCAGTATCTCAAGGTCTTTTTTTTCCTCTGAGAGAAACAATGGTATGAATTATTCAGTATGCCATGGGAAGGCCATAAATTATTTGAGCATTGCAGTTTAACTGTAGTTGAATCTAGGATTGCTAATGCAGTATAGTGATTAATCCTCAAGATGTGCAAAAGTGGAGCTTTTTCTGCCTCTCAGGAGGGGCTGTGGGCCAGGTACCTGAGTTCAAACTTACTTCTGTCAAAAATATTTGATCTTCTCACTACCTTCTTCAGAAAAATCCCATTTAAGGAATGAAGAACAACAATAATAAAAAACCAAACCATTACTAAAACTCCAATGATGACAACACAGTGTGGGTTTTTGTTTGTTTTTTTGTTTTTGCTTTGTAGTTTGCTCCTCCTCATGGCCCTTCCACACTGTGATTCACTGCAAATAGATGATCTGAGGAAAAATACTTGTCTGATATATGAACTTGTTCGGAGGCATCTCCTTTAAAAACCCATATGTTGGGGCACCTGGGTGGCTCAGTTGTTAAGCATCTGCCTTCAGCTCGGGTCATGATCCCAGGGTCCTGGGATCGAGCCCTGCATCAGGCTCCCTGCTCAGCAGGGAGTCTGCTTCTCCCTTCCCCACTGTCCCTGCTTGTGTTCCCTCTTTCTCTCTCTCTCTGTCAAATAAATAGATAAAATCTTAAAAAGAAACTTAAAAAAAACCCCATATGTTGCACGAGAATCCACATCATGGGCCTGAGTCTTACGCTATACAACAGGGCAATATGCTCAGAAGAATCCCACTGTTGGCTTAATGCTCTGTTGTCATTGTCTTGAAATTCTTAATTTTTGAACAAGGGTCTCACGTTTTAATTTTGCAATGGGGACCTACAAATTATGTAGCTGGTTTTGTCTTATACTTGACTTTGTTTTCCTACTGCCTGACCTTAGCCAACCTGAGCCCTTTATATGTGTACTCAGGCCAAAAATGTGGTGAAGATACTTGAAGAAATTCTGTGCTTCAGTGTGTATTATAAGTGGGGTTCTGCTGTTAATAGGCTCATTGGTAGATATCTGGCATGTTTCTGCATTTTGCTATCTTGAACCATGGCAAGATGGTGCTTGGCTGATTTCTGAGATTTTGGTAGGAATAGGGGCAAAGGAAGTTTTCCAAACCTGGATATCCATATGTGGATAAGAGTCCAGTCTCTCTCAATAATATGGACCACAAAAAGGCCAGAAATTCTATGTAGATGGCTAATTGCTGTTGAACTTGTTTAAGGCAACATTGCTGAGTGTGTCTTCTTACCTTTAGTGTCTTTTGCACATTCCTTAGTGATTGCTCTACGTCTCACCTGCCTGCAGGTACTATTACCTTCTTTGTAGGAAGGTTTGCAGTTAAGAATAAAACAGGCAGCATGGCCACCTTTGAGAGAATTCAAGCCAATGTGTTGCTTCATCCGGGGCTCTCTACATTTGAACTTTTCTCTCAGTGAGGAGAAAAGAGTATTGTCTAATGAGTGTGAAGGAAGTTGGGGCAGTAGGCTTTCTAGAGTACCTCTTTAAACCACATCTCTCTGGATTTGCATGCTGCATCCATGAAAGGCCATCCTCTATTTTTTCAGCCTTCAGATATTTGTATAAATTCATGATTCCTTCTTGACCATCCAAACTGTATACCCCGAAAACCTCGTGCCATCAGGGCCCTAAAGGAACTTTGTCTGTCACTGAATTTTTTCTACCCTTGGCTCCTTTTCTGAATTCAATTTCCTTTTTTCCTCTTAGTGACCTTTTTGTAACCTTCTTTTGATGTCATAGATAGCCAAAATCTAGATACAGGACAAGCTAATGGTAAAGATATTCACTGTGACTTGGCAAACTTTCTCCTTGTCAGTTGGTGACTCAGGCAGGAGGGATGGGAAATGTGCTGTCAGTAGCAGAATTGCTCCCCGCAAGAAGGCATTAGTTTGAATCCCGAATTAAAATTTAAAAAGGATGGGGAGGAGGAGGAGGCCCATCCACATCCTCAGTCTTTATTCACCTGGTTAATGACTCAGGCTGTTCATCAGGCACCAAAGAAGCAAGCTTTATTGTTTCCCCAGCTTCAAAAACTGAAACGCCTGCATTCAAATTACACCAACATGCTCCAAAACCTCTTTAATTGAAAGTATGTGATGGGATCTAATGTAACACTTATCTTGCTGCGATTGACATGAGAAGAAGAGGTGAGGGTTTTAAGGAATATTTCATTGAAAAGCAGACTTGAAGAGGCTGTGGGAGTGATTAACAGCTTCTCAGGTGACTCACTGACACCTGGAGCGAACTTCTTGTCATTAGACCACCTGAATCCCAATATGGCCCAGGACAATAGACTGAAGGCTTCATCCCTCCTTTATCCCCACTTCCCTATCCCACCCCCTCTCTCCCTGGCAGTTTTTATCTCCACTAACAAATAAAAATTAGCACTCAACACCTACTGGAAATATTCATTACAAAATTGATCCAATTACAAGGCCTATATTGAGGGCTTATATATTAACAGACATGCCTTTCCATCCCACATACAAGTAATGCATTTGTGTTTACAAGAATCAGTAGTATTGGGGGTGCAAAGAATTGGCATTCAAAAAGAAGCCCCCAGGAATGTAAGGGAAGCATCCTGTTTAGTTTGTTGGATTTAGCCATGCATAGCCCACTGTCTTGGGGAAAATAATTTTGTATATCACCTTCCTTTCTCTTTTTTTATTTATGTATTTATTTTTTATTTATGTATTTATTAGAGAGAGAGAGAGAGAACGAGCAGGGAGAGCAGCAGGCAGAGGGAGAAGCACACCCCCACCAAGCAAGGAGCCCAACACGGGACTCGATCCCAGGACCCTGGGATCACGACCCAAGCCAAAGGCAGATGCCCAACTGTCTGCGCCACCCAGGCGCCCCTATCACCTTTCTTTTTCTATGGGAGGAGATAGTCCACTTATTTCTGAGGGAGGCTCTAGGTGGGACTGATGGGATCATCTGTGATGCAAAAAGGATTTTGGGAAATCCTTTCAAGATAATTCTACTTAGGGGTAGGTGTTCACATGGAAGAATCTCTTCATAACCCCTAGCTATTGTGAAAATATATAGGAATCATTATACATTAGAGCATTAGAGCACAGTAATTGCTTAGTTGGGTTTGGTCATGGAAGGAGGTGAGTGAGGGACTAGTGCATGCATGGGGACAACCCATGTTCTGCTTCTGTCATAGGCTTCCAAAACAGATCTCATCTTCTAAGTAGCAGAAATTTAGACAACAGTTAGTCTTACCATACTTGCTTACTTCTTGAGCTAAGAATTGGAAAAAAAAACTCCTATTATGCCATTCATTCTCTGGATCATGTACAGTAGTCTCCCCTTATCCCTGTGAATGCTTGCAACTGTGGGTAGTACTGAACTCTATTATACTGGTTTTTTTTTCCTATACATACAGACCTATGAAAAGTTTAATTTATAAATTAGGCACAGTAAAAGATTAAGAACAATAACTAATAATAAATAGAATAGTTATAACAAAATACTGTAATAACAGTCATGTGAATGTGGTCTCTTTCTCTCAAAATCTTATTGTAGTGCACTTACTCTTCTTGTGATAATGTGAAACGATAAAATGCCTGCCAGATAAGATGAAGTGAGGTGAATGACATAAGCATGATGATGTAGTTTTAGGCCACTATTGACTTTCTGACCATCCGTCAGAAGAAGGACCATCTGCTTCCTGACTATGGTTGACCACCAGCAACTGAAACAGTACAAAGCAAAACCAAGGATAAGTGGGGGACGACTGTGCAGAGATTGAAAACAGTCCCAGCGTGGTTGATTTGTAAATTCTGTCACCCTCTAAGCTAGGATTTTCCTTGTTTCTTAGTTCCCAAATCCTATCGGTTTCTTCATGTTTGCTCACATGTTTGCTCATTGTGGATTTTTTAAGTTTTTAGTTTGAAATAATTATAGACATTCACAGGAATTTGCAAAAAATGTACAGAGAGACAACATGTACTTTCATCCAGTTTCCCCCAACTGTAGATTGATTTTTTTTTCCTGCTATTAGTTGCATTTATTTGATACATCTTGACTGCCTCATTCCCTTAATACACCTTGCACAGGGCATTTGGGAACACTTATATGACATAGGGCATTCCAAAATATTAGTGTATATGTAATCGCCTAATATTTCATTAATACTACCCACTACATATCTTTAAGTTATCTTATTACTTCAGTTCATAAAGAGATGGCAATAAAGGAAACAACACACAGAAATATAAGAACTACCTTGAGGGTGAGCGTTTTCAAAGATTATGTTCCATGAAATCTTAACATATACCTCATGTGAGTGGCTTACACATCATTGTGACTGTTATCTAAGGCATAACAAATAATTTTTGAAACTCAGGATGATACAGACTCTTAAAGTAGGAAATCCTATTAATGCAGCCTCTTATTGTTATGTAATACAAGATTCCTTTCCTTGGTGACAGCATTCTAAAATTTCTTATTTATGTTTGTGCATCTCTCCTCTAATTCCATATTGTGAAGCTTGACAATCAAGATCATTCTCCTTATCTCCTTTTATGCATTTAGGACTATCTACTACTTCATTCTCTCAATCCTTGTTTTCCTAGATTAAATAGGGTTCATCCTATTTTTTTTTTGTATTTTTTTAATTATGTTCAGTTAGCCAGCATGTAGTACATCATAAGTTTTTGATGTGGTGTTCAACAATTCATTAGTTGCTTATAACACCCAGTGCTTATCACAACACGTGCCCTCCTTAATACCCATCACCCGGTTACCCCATCCTTCCATCCCCCTCCCTTCTGTAACCCTCAGTTTGTTTCCCAGAGTCCAGAGTCTCTCATGGTTTGTCTCCCTCTCTGATTTCTTCCCCTTTTGTTTTTTCTCCCTTCCCCTGTGGTCCTCCATTTTATTCCTTATATTCCACATATGAGTGAAACCATATGATAATTGTCTTTCTCTGCTTGACTTATTTCACTTAGCATAATCCCCTCCAGTTCCATCCATGTCGATGCAAATGGTGGGTATTCATCCTTTCTGAAGGCTGAGTAATATTCCATTGTATATATGGACCACATCTTCTTTATCCATTCATCTGTTGAAGGGCATCTCAGCTCCTTCCACAGTTTGGCTATTGTGGACATTGCTGCTGTGAACATTGGGGTGCATGTGCCCCTTCTTTTCACTACATCTGTATCTTTGGGGTAAATACCTAGTAATGCAATTGCTGGGTCATAGGGTAGTTCTATTTTCAACATCTTGAGGAACCTCCGTACTGTTTTCAAGAGTAGCTGTACCAGCTTGCATTCCCACCAACAGCATAGGAGGGTTCCCCTTTCTCCACATCCTCACCAACACTTGTTTCCTGTCCTGTTAATTTTGGCCATTCTAACTGGTGTAAGGTGGTATCTCAATGTGGTTTTGATTTGAATTTCCCTGGTGGCTAATGATGTTGAACATTTTTTCATGTGTCTGTTAGTCATCCGTATGTCTTCTTTGGAGAAGTATCTGTTCATGTCTTCTGCCCATTTCTTGACTGGATTATTTGTTTTTGGGTGTTGAGTTTGAGAATTTCTTTATACATCTTGGATACCAGCCCTTTATCTGAAATGTCATTTGCAAATATTTTCTCCCATTCTGTAGGTTGCCTCTTAGTTTTGTTGACTGTTTCCTTTGCTGTGCAAAAGCTTTTTATCTTGATGAAGTTCCAAAAGTTCATTTTTTATTTTGTTTCACTAGCCTTTAGAGATGTGTCTTGAAAGAAGTTGCTGTGGCCAATGTCAAAGAGGTTACTGACTATGTTCTCCTCTAGGATTTCCATGGATTCCTGTCTCACATTGATGTCTTTCATCCATTTTGAGTTTATCTTTCTGTATGGTGTAAAAGAATGGTCTAGTTTCATTCTTCTGCATGTGGTTGTCCAGTTTTCCCAGCACCATTTATTGAAGAGACTGTCTTTTTTCCATTGGACATTCTTTCCTGCTTTGTTGAAAATTAGTTGACCATAGAGTTGAGGGTCCATTTCTGGAGTCTCTATTCTGTTCCATTGATCAGTGTGTCTGTTTTTGTGCCAGTACCATACTGTCTTGATGATACAGCTTTGTCATATAGCTTGAAGTCTGGCATTGTGACGCCACCAGTTTTGGCTTTCTTTTTCAACATTCCCCTGGTGATTCGGGGTCTTTTCTGGTTCCATACAAATTTTAGGATTGTTTGTTCCAGCTCTTTGAAAAATGTCAATGGTATTTTGACAGGCATTGCTTTGAAAGTGTAAATTGCTCTGGACAGCATAGACATTTTAATGATGTTTATTCTTCCAATCCATGAGCATGGAATGTTTTTCCATTTCTTTGTGTCTTCCTCAATTTCTTTCATAAGTGTTCTGTAGTTTCTAGAGTATAAATCCTTTACCTTTTTGGTTAGGTTTATTCCTAGGTATCTTATGGTTTTGGAGCTATTACAAATGGAATTGATTCCTTAATTTATCTTTCTTCAGTTACATTGTTAGTGTATAGAAATGCAACTGATTCATGTGCATTGATTTTGTATCCTGCCATGTTGCTGAATTGCTGTATGAGTTCTAATAACTTGGAGGTGGAGTCTTTTGGGTTTTATCATGTCATCTGCAAAGAACAAGAGTTTGACTTCCTCGCCAATTTGAATTTTTATTTCTTTATGTTGTCTGATTGCTGAGGCTAGGACTTCTAGTACTATGTTGAACAATAACGGTGAGAGTGGGCATCTTGTCATGTTCCTGACCTTAAGGGAAAAGCTCTGTTTTTCCCCACTGAGAATAATATTCACTGTGGGCTTTTCGTATATGGCTTTTATGATATTAGGTAATTTCCCTCTATCCCTGTACTTTGAAGAGTTTTAATCAGGAAAGGACGGTGTCTTTTGTCAAATGCTTTCTCTGCATTGATTGAGAGGATCATGTGTTTCTTGTCTTTTCTTTTATTAATGTGCTCCATCACATTGATTGATTTGCGGATGTTGAACCACCTTTGCATCCCAGGAATTAATCCCACCCGGTCATGGTGAATACTCCTTTTAATGTACTGTTGGATCCTATTGGCTAGAATCTTGTTGAGTATTTTGGTATCCATGTTCATCAGGGATAATGGTTTGTAATTCTCCTTTTTGATGGGGTCTTTGTCTGGTTTTGGGATCAAGGTAATGCTGGCCTCATAGAACAACTTTGGAAGTTTTCCTTCTATTTCTAGTTTTTGAAACAGCTTCAGTAGAATAAGTATTATTTCTTCTTTGAATGCTTGGTAGAATTCCCCTGGGAAGCCATCTGGCCCTGGACTCTTGTTTTTTGGGAGGTTTTTGATTATTGCTTCAATTTCCTTGCTGGTTATTGGTCTGTTCAGATTGTCTATTTCTTCCTGTTTCAGTTTTGGTAGTTTATAAGTTTCCAGGAATGCACCCATTTCTTCTAGATTGCTTAAGTTTTTGGCATATAGTTGCTGGTAATAATTTCTAATAATCGTTTCTATTTCCTTGGTGTTAGTCGTGATCTCTCCCCTCTCATTCATGATTTTATTAATTTGGGTCCTCTCCCTTTTCTTTTGGATAAATCTGGCCAGTGGTTTATTGATCTTATTAATTCTAGGGTTCATCTTATAAATCTGTCTTGGTGAATAGGCTCTTTCTTGGTCAACTTAGATATATTTCTCTAGACCTACTCAAACCAATTTATAACCACCCCTGCTTCCAGAAATAGATGTATTGTACTTTTGCTCCTTGGCTCCAAATCTGTGGGTGGAGAAATGTTTTGAATATGAGCAGAAGTGTGTGTGTGTGTGTGTGTGTGTGTGTGTGTGTGTGTACGTGTATATGTAGTGTGGGGAGGTAGTTATAGTGGTGGGGGACTAAATATAAATGTCCCCATTTAAATAAAACATTGTGGTTACTCAGGGGAAAATACAAAAAAGTAGAAAAATTGCTTTGGATTCTCTGTTATTCTGCTGAAAATATACTATTTCTTTGGAATTATTCAAATACTTTGAAAAATTTTCACTGTACATATTTAATTTTCACTCATGCATTTGAAGGTATGCATACATTTGTATTCATGACAAATTAGGAGGCTTTTCATGAGTGCATACATATACATGGATGAGTCAGTCTTTCAGTGGTAGGAATCACTTCCTATGATTCCATAATATTAAGTACTGAGGAGATGAGGTGAGAATATGCAAAATAATATTTTCTGTTGAATTTTACCATAAACAAGCCTGAAAGAAAAAAATAAGAGGGACAATACTATTTGCTATTTCATTGAGATTTGAAGCTAAATTAGACTTTACTTAAAGTTTTTAATGAAAATAAAAATAAAGAAAACAAGGAAGAAAAGAATTCTTTAATGGGGCTGGTTGGGCAGCAAATATTAAGATCTCTCTCCCTTTTTTAACTTCCATTTACTAGTAAATGTTCCTGAGATAGCTCCATCCATCTCTGTAGTTTTCAAGGTTGAGCATGTTAGGGAAAGTCCCTGCACACAGTGTCTCTCCTGTGAATAGCTGTCTTCTCATCAAGAATGAAAAATAATAAATTGGAGGCCTGGGGTTTAAATTTGGAACCATTTTTTTCCCCAGTAGGCAAACATTGGACCAATGAGGACTCTTAGGATGCTCTTGAGGTCTTAACAATTTACCTTCCTTCTCCTTCACATCCAAACCTCTAGCCCTCAGACATAATCACTCTCGCTCCACCTTGATTCTTTTTCTTTCCTTTTTCTCCTTTCTCCCTTTTCCAGCCTCCTGACTTTGGTTCATGAAAGAAATGGCTATCATCATTTTTTAATTCCTTTGGTGTCTCCAAAGAACTAATTGTGTCCTAGGGCAAAAATCACACCAGGAAGAATCCAGTGAGACTTCCTGAAAGAAAAGTATAGAATTATGAGTTTAGGTCTCTGATTCAATATATGGCAGATTGTTAACTTTTTGGAAAACTAGCTAATGAGTTTCAGCCATAATGCTATTGAGACTAATGGGATTATAGATATTTTTAAACTGTAACAGACCCTAGAGGGGCCTCTATCATAGGCTCCCAGAGTGGGAAAGGATCTTATATGTCATCTAGTCCGTATTACCCAATGGATGCTTGAACTCCTCTATAACTTCCCAGACAAGAGTTTACTAAGCTCCTGTGTAAACACCTTTAGTGATAAGGAACTCATTACCTAATGAAGTTGTCTATACCTTCTCTGGATTGCCTTTGTTCATCCTTGTGAAATTTTGCTCACACTGATCTAAAAATCTGTTCTGTAGATTCCATCTATTATTTCTAGTCTTATCCTCTTGAGGGTACACAGAACACTCTGTTCTTTCATCTTCATGATAGTCCTTCAACTGATGACAACTTCCATCTTTTTCTTGGGTCACCTCTTCTTTAGGCTTTATGTTTTTTATATGATGCTGTTTTATGTCTCTGTGATACTTGTGGTTATTCCCTTTTAAAAGCACAGGGCCTGGTATTCCATTCTATATAAAGGGGAAGGTAAAGATACCATCTAAAATGGAAAGGTTAAGAAAATAAATTTAAATATAGTGTACACCGTTATATCTAAAGATAAAAATGTGACTAGCAGGGTTTGCAGGGTGATTAGGGAGGAAGTGGGGGAGGAGAATGAACTAATTATTTATTGGCAGGAGGCTACTATGTTATTTTAAAAGTTTACAAATCCAGGAAGAGATGTATAAACACGTATTTTATGTTGTGGTGATAACCAGCAGGAAACCCCCAAAGAGAAATGATTAAGAGTAGTCACTGCTCTGAAACTGAGACTAGGGATGAAGAAAGAGTTCTTTTCTCCTTTTGAGCTTTTCTGTATTGTTTGAATCTTTATTACTATGGGCATTTACATTTCGATGGTGCCTTATATGTAATTCAGAAGCCCAAAAAACTCTGAGAGAGAAAATGTTTTTCATATCATTTGGATACTAAGCCTGACTTAATCTGAATAATTTGGTAATTCTTCAGCAAAATCTGAACTGATGTAAAGCTGTTTATAATCTTCATTATTGCAATGTAGATGTATATTCACAGATTTTGCTCCAAAGATATTAATGTTTGATTTGGGGGTGCTGTCCCAGACCCACTGGGTGTGCTAAATAATATACAGTGTATAGCACTGCATTATCTTTCTAAATCCTGAAAATTTTTGAATTTTTGAAACATATCTGGCCTTAAGTGTTTTAGATATGGTATTGTAAGCCTATAATACTTTTTTGTAATAATAAAAAAGAATGGCAAAGCCCAGAAACTGTACATAATACTTCAGCATGTTCTGATCACAGCAGAGCCCAGTTAATCACCTCCCCCAGTCTAGATATCATACTTTTATTAATGCAACCTAAGAATACTTGTTTTGGTGTTTATATCACATTTACTGAATCATTTTGATGTTATTGTCTATTAAATCCCAAAGGCTCCTTTAAAAGAGCTACGTTAAGCCATGTTCCTGAAAGTAATGTAGAAGATGAATGTGTATTCACTACAAGGATGTTATAAATAACAGGCTCTCTGGTGCATTTAAAATCTCATTCAATACCAAGATATGATATCCATACAAGTTTTCAATAATACGATCACTGCATCATTACTACCTTAATATAGTGCATTGTACATTATGCATAGTACATTATCAAATTAAATATACTTGATTTTGAGTCCTGAATCTGTTATTTCCTACGGATTTGACTTTGGGAAAGTCATTTAACCACTCTGAGCTCATTTTGTTTATCTATAAAATAAGCTTTATAATAGTAAGCATAACACAAAGAGTTCTATATTCTCAGCCAGAAATAGTTTCACAAAAAACTATGTATTATTACTATTCTAAATAATAATAATAACATAAAACAGTGGTTCTCAAACTTTGTTGCTCATGAGAATTATATGGGGAGCTTTAAAAATTCCTGATGCCCAAGACGTATCCCATATTAATTAAATCAGAATAGCTTGAGGTAGGAGCCAGTCCATTACAATGTGTAGCAAAGTTGAGGAACCACTGACTTAAATAAAAAAATCTTAATACTTGCCACCAGAAGATAGACTTGTTGTTGTCATATTAATTTACTTGGCATTAATTTACTAGGCTCTCTTAATAGCTTTTCCCCATCCCAGTACAGCAAGTTTTTTGTTTGTTTGTTATAATAATTACCTACATGTTTTTGGAAGTTCATTTAGTCTTAGGAAGCTGATCCTTGCAAAAATGGTGAACCCATTTTCATTATAAAGTGGACTTCATGTGTCTTGTAATTTTTTGTTGAAATCTGGATATTTTAGGCAATATATTAGAGCAACTCGGGCTAACCATTTTTCTCCCCACTTTTGGCAGCTTGTATTCATTGGTTTATTCTTTGCTTAATGACTTAGATATTTGAATGAAGGTTAATTACCCAGCAATTTGAAACCCTTGATGTTCTCAGATGTAGCTTTGGGCATGCACACATTCATCCCTGTACCCATGGCAATCACTAATATATTTTTCATTTCTATAATTTTGTCATATAAAAATGTTATACAAATTAAATCATAGAGAATATAGCCTTTTATGCTCTCTCCCACCCTCCATATTACTCTCTTAAGAGTAATCCAGGTTTGAATAGACATTTTTACAAAGAAGACATCCGGATGGCCAATAGGCACATAAAATGATGTTCAACATCACTAATCATCAGGGAAATGCAAGTCAAAACCACAATGAGATATCATCTCACACCTATCAGATTGACTTTTATCAAAAAGAAAAAAATAACAATGTTGGTAATGATGTGGGAGACAGGGAACTCTTGTGTACTGTTAGTGGGAATGTCAATTCGTGCAGCCATTATATAAACAGTATGGAAATTCCTCAAAAAATTAAAACTAGAACCACCATACAGTCCAGCAACTCTACTTCTGGGCATCTATCTGAAGAAAATGAAAACACCATTTCAAAAAGATATACACACCCCTATGTTCATTGCAGCATTATCTACAATAGCCAAGATATGAAAGCAACCTAAGTGTCAATCAATAGATGCTGAGATAAAGAAGACATGATATACATACACAGTGGAATATTACTCAGCCATAAAAAGAATGAAATATTGCCATTTGCAACAACATGGATGGACCTAGAGGGTATTATGCTAAGTAAAATAAATCTAAGAAAGGCAAATACTGTATGATTTCACTTCTACATGAAATCTAAAAAACAAAACAGAAACAGACTCAGATACATGAAACAAACTGTTGGTTACCAGTGGTGGGGGGATGCAGGCAAAATAGGTGAAGGGGATTAAGAAGTACAAACTTCCAGGTATAAAATAAGTAAGTCATGGGGCTGTAATGTACAGCACAGGGAATATAGTCAATAGCATTGTAATAATTTTGTATGATGACAGTAACTATACTTATAATGGAGATCACTTCATAATATGTAAAAATATTGAATTACTATGATGTACACCTGAAACTGATAGGATATGGTATGTTAATTATACTTCAATAAAAAAAGAATATGCCCTTTAAATAGGAAACCAGGAAAAAAGAATAATCCAGGTTGTTTTGTGTATCAATAGTTTATTCCTTTTTATTGTAGAGCAGTATTCTGAATGTACCACAGTTTATTCAACCATTCACCAATTGGGTGCCATCTGGGTTACTTCCAGTTTGCTATAAACATATGTGTACAAATTTCTGCATAAACATAAATCTTCATTTTTGGGGGATAAATGTCCAGGAATGTAATTGATGGGTGGTATGTTAGTTGCATATTTTGTTTTTTAAGAAACTGAAAAAGCTAATTTCTGGAGTGACTGTGCCATTCTGTGCTTCCACTGGAAATGAATCCAGTTTCTCTATGTCCTTGCCAGCATTTGGTGTTGTAACTATTTTTTATTTTATCCATTCTTTATATGTGTGTAGTGATCTTGTTGAGGTTTAATTTGCACTTCCCCATTGGCTAATGATGTTTAATATATTTCCATGTGTTTATTTGCTATGTGTCTATACATCCTCTGCAGTGAAATGTTTGGTTATGTCCTTTGCTCATTTTCTAATTGGATTGTTTTTTTACTGTTGACTTTTGAGTGTTCTTTATATATTTTAGATACTAATCCTTTGTCTGATATGTAGTTTTATAATATACTCTCCAAGGCTGTAGCTTGTGTTTTCATCCTCTTAACTGGGTCTTTCACAGGGCAAAAGTTTTAAATTTTGATAAAATTCAATTTATCAATGTTTCCTTTAATGAACTGTGCTTTAGGTGACAAATCTAAGAACTTTCTGCCTAGCTCAGATCCTTAAGATTTTCTTCTACTGAGACTTTTGTTTCAGTTACTGTATTTTTCAGTTCTAAAATTTTCATTAAGTCTTTATATTTTGTATTTTTTTACTGATACTTTCTATTTCTTCACTAAAAGTCTTCATCTTTCATCTTTTCAAATATATTCATAATTGTTTGATGAAGTATTTTTATTAGGACTGTCTTAGAGTCTTTGTCAGATAATTCTAGCATTTTTGTCATTTCAATATTGATATCTATTAATGATCTTTTTTCATTCATCTCAATATTCCTGGTTCTTGTATTATAGGTGATTTTTTTAATTGAAATCTGGATTTTTTGGGTATTATATTTTGAGACTCCAATATTCTTTAATTTTTCTTTAGTTGTTTTAGTTGGTTTTTCTTTTTTTTTTACACTGCTCTGGCATAGGACAGATGGGTGCCACCTTATTACTGTTGGGTAAAGGTATAAGTCTAGATTCCCCACCTGGTTTCTGTTGACACTCAAGGGTGGGAGGGTCTCCCTTGGTTTCCACTGACACCATGGAGTGGGCTTACTACCAGTGATGAGGATGAAAGTCCAGGCTCTCTACTTGACCTTCTCTGATATCACTCCAGTAGGGGTGTTGGGGCATCTTGTTACATCACAGCAAGGGTGAAAACCCAGGCTTCCCCTTCAAATTTTGCTGATGTCAGGAGTGGTGGGGCCACACTGTTCTCTGGGGTACCTGGCTGGAGAAGAGTGGTTATTGCCCAATAGTTTTCCATCTAGGCTGTTCCTAGTCCTTTGGTTAGAGAGAGCAGGCTTTGGGTGGAGAGGTGAGATACATTTTTTATTTGTGCCTGTTGGTGTTAACATATTGCCAGTCTCTTCATCTCCAACTCAGGATAAATGAAACAAAAGAATAGATAATTGACCACTATGTTATTCCTTGTGTCCTGAGATAAGCAGCTAGTTTGTCTTCTTCTCTCCACCTTTGGTAGACTTCTTATGCTTGTTTTATATATAATTAATGTCCAACATTTTTAGTTGTGCTTGGTGGAAAAAAAGAGGGGAGAGTACATCTACTCCATATTTCTGGACATGGAGTTGACCCAGCAATTTTACTGCTAGGTATTTGCTTAAGATAAATGAAAACATGTCCACACAAAGACTTATGCATGAATCTCCATAGCATCTTTATTCATAAGGAGCAAAAAAAGAACCTACCAAGTGCCTATCATTGTGAAGGAATAGTGATATATAAATAATGTTGAATATTATTTAAAATTAAGAGATATGTCTGGTAATATCAAATGTGAAAAAAAGTGGAGGGAAAAAGGAACATTTAGACACACTGGTAGAAATAGAAATGGTTATAATTGCTTGGGAAACAAATGGAATAAAGTTACATTTGAGTAAAATTGAAAACATGCATTTTTACTTCTAGATGCCCTAGAAAGTGTCCTGTAAATGTATAGAAGGAGATGTGTACAAGGATGTTTAATATAGCACTATTTGTAACAGACAGAAATTGGAAAAAATCTAAAATGTCCATCAATAGGATATTAGAGGAATTGTAATATATTGCATAATTACATCCAATTAGCCTATAAATTGAAATTTAAAAACTTGTTGAGTGAAAAAAGGTTAGATATAGAGTTATATATACAAATTATACTAACTATATAAATTTTAAATCACACAAAAGAATTCTATAGCTAGTTTTATGGACACTAATGTATGTAATACATGTATAAAGTCTTGAATGAAAAATACATCTGGAATTTACATGTGGCTGCCTCTCATCTGAGAAGAACAGTTTAAGGAACTTGAACCCAAAGGATCTCTTCTTTTTAACATTTTTTCCCTAGGTTTTAGATTCATAGACATTTTCTATGTTACTCTCTATAATCTGTTTTTACCTTTCTTTTTTTTAAATTAGTTTTAGAGGTAGAATTTAGTGATTCATAAGTTGCATATAACACCCAGTGCTCATTACATCGACTGCCCTCCTTAGTGCCCAACACCCAATTACTGCTGCCCCACACTCACCTCCCCTCCAGCAACCCTCAGCTTGTTCCCTAGAGTTCAGCATCTCTTATGGTTTGCCTGCCTCTCAATTTTCATCTTATTTTATTTTTCCTTCTTTTCCGGTATGTTCATCTGTTTTGTTTCTTAAATTCCACATATGAGTAAAATCATATGGTATTTGTCTTTCTCTGAGTGACTTATTTCGCTTGGCATAATGCCCTCTAGTTCCATCCACACCATTGCAAATGGCAAGATTCCATTCTTTTTGATGGCCCAGTAATATTCCATTATATATATATACTAAATCTTCTTTATCCATTCATTTATTGATGGACATCTGGGCTCTTTCCATAGTTTGGCTATTGTGGACATTGCTGCTATAAACGTTGGGGTGCAGGTGCCCCTTTGAATCACTATGTTTGTACCCTTTGGATAAATACCTAGTAGTTCAGTTGCTGGGTCACAGGGTAGTTCTATTTTTAACTTTTTAAATAACCTCCCTATTGTTTTCCAGAGTGGCTGCACCAGTTTGCATTCCCACCAACAGTGTAAGAGGGTTCCCCTTTCTCCACATCCTCACCATCATCTGTCATTTCCTAAGTTGTTAATTGTAACCATTTTGACTGGTGTGAGGTGGTATCTCATTGTGGTTTTGATTTGTATTTCCCTGATGCCGAGGGATGTGAAGCATTTTTTCATGGGTCTGTTGTTCATTTGTATGTCTTCCTTGGAGAAATGTCTATTCATGTGTTCTGCCTATTTCTTGACTGGGTTATTTGTTTTTTGGGTGCTGAGTTGGTAAGTTCTTTATAGATTTTGGATACTAGCCCTTTATCTGATAAGACATTTGCAAATATCTTCTCCCATTCCATAGGTTGCCTTTTAATTTTGTTGACTGTTTCCTTTGCTGTGCAAAAGCTTTTTATCTTGATGAAGTTCCAATAGTTCATTTTTGCTTTTGTTCCTCTTGTCTTTGGAGATGTATCTAGCAAGAAGTTACCTTTCATAATCAAAAAGGAAAGCAGTCAGGAAATTATAGCTAGACCTGGCTTTCCAAAAAGGGAAAAACACATGTGCAAAAACGATGAGGCATACTTGGGAAATGGGAAGAATTTTGTTAAGGCTCACTGAGGGGCACATAAGCCTTGAGTCATAGATAAGGGCAGGTCATGAAGGGCCTTGTAATGAATTTTAGGGAAATGTGGATTTTTCTTGAAGGCAATGGAGAACCAATGAAGGCTTTGAAGAATGGGGGTTACAGGAATGCATGCATACCATAAGTGTATATTAAAATGTGATGGTATTAGGGTTGTGGAAAGGGAAAGGACTCAAAGAAGTGGTGACAATCTATCATCACAAATAACAGTAAGTGCTAAAAGTAAAGTTTGTTGCCATACAGGCTCTGTGAGGGCAGGAAACATGTTATTTCCTTAGTATGTGCCCCAGAGCACACTAATGTGGATGAATAGATACACAGTAGTGATAGTGGCTGCCTACTGGGAGAACTCATGATTGGGCTCTTATCGTGGGAAATTCTATTTCAGAGACATGATTTTCTTACTGGTAGGTTTATATCTGTGCAGTGCAAGCTATGTGATAGATACCGATTTTTTATTTGCTGTCTGACAGCCTGAATGTCCACCTGCTTGACTGAATTTATTTTGATCAACTTAGTTAAAAAACTGTTTCTTACATTACATCAGGCAGATCATTTATTGGATTAAATGAATTTATATTTTGACAAATATTTGAGCCAAATTGACAACCACAGTAGTCTGTCTTGGTTGCATGAATTGAAACAAAGATTCACTGAGTAAATACTAAGAAACAATATTTTGTTTTATTCATATCTAGAAAGATGTAGAAGTTCATCTCTGGGAGACTGGGGCCAAGCAATGTGAAATCCCACTCTATTTTCATTCCTATTCATAATTACATTTGCTCCACAAAATTCTATAATTTTTAAACTTATCCTTCAAAATAGAAGAAAATCTCACTCCGTGAAATTTGAAATTGATTGTTACATGTATATGGAGTGGGTATGGACTATGTTACATTATGATAAGTTTCAAATAATATTTGGAAACTAATTAGTCCATTTCTACCATGAGCCATCAGTGAATATCCAGTCTGGGGCTAGACTCTAAAACTTAGCATATGAAATCTGAGACATAGTCCCTGTTCCTGTCACTCTTGACATATTTAAAATTCAGATAATAGTTCTTAATTTGAAAAGTTTTATGTAATTTAATTTACATATATATGTGTATATGTGTATAAATATATACACACAGATATCCACATGTACATATATACAGATATCCATATATATGTGTGTGTGTGTATATATATATATATATATATATATATATATTTGCCTGATACATAGGAAGCATCTAATTAGGTTTACTCTTTTCTCTTTCAAATCCTCAATGAGAATTTGGCAGACACTTGAGGAGACAGAAATGAAACAACCAGATGATTTCTCCATGCAGAGAAATTTTTTTTTAAAATATGGATTAAAAAATTTTAAAGTCATAGTTATGCTAATGACTTTGTGTATCTCTTCTTTTCCAAATTAAACAAAATGTTTGTGTATCAGCCTGTGTATGTACATGTGGGATAGATCATACTGTGCATACTATTTTATCACCTTTGTTTTACTTAATTATCTATTGTTCTTATCTTTATATCATTAACTATTCTTTCTCAATAGATAAATCATTTCCCATTCCTCCACAGACCTTTTGCACAATGCCTTGTATTCCATTGTTTGACTGTATGAATATACTTCTCTCACATTTTAACATTCCCTTTATGTAACTACCGTTCATTTTGCTTTTGATTTACTAAATGAACTTTCCCAAGGAAGTAAGAAATTTCTACTGCAACTATGTCCTTCTCTAATACTTAATCACAGTATTGGAGACATTTTATATAGACATATTGCATTTAGCTTGTATTGTGACTCTGGCGACACTCAGGAAGTTAGTATTTAATATTAATAATACTCAGAGTATTTAATACTAATAAATAATACATATTATTGAGTACCTACTATGTGCCAGGTAGTGTACTAAGTGCTTTACATAGATTTAATCCTTGCAAGCATACTACACATACTATTTGTATACCTATTAAAGATGAGAAAACTGAGATCATTAAGTTAAATCACTTACCCAAGTTTACATAGCTAGTAAGCAAAGTGTAAGTAAGGATTCCAGTGTTGGCAAACTGTGGTCCTAACTACTACACTACATCATAAGCTGCTTCACATAGTGAAAAGGAAGTCAGAGAACAGGTATACAACTGAGAGCTGACAGATTCCACAATTCTTCCATGTTTCCCCTCCTGTAGAGCCATGTACCTTCCACCTTTGAGCACTTGCCATGTTACAATCATGTTCTCAAATGATAGAGAAATCTAAGTGAATTTCTAATTCCACTGTGGTGTGTTCATGTTTGTGTATGTGTCTGTATGTGGTTCCTCTCAGCTTTGACATTCTTTAATTCTAAGAAGGCATCTACAGCAACTCTTGAAAAGATGTCTACAAATGGAGGGTTTGGAAGTCATTTCCCATTCCTCCACATACTCATAATTTCAGAGTTGCTTACTTTTTATTTACATCATTTTGTCATGACATAGTTCCTAAAGCTGCAACTTAAGTAATTTTGCTCTTTCCTCTCTGTTGGCTACCTTCTCCCCCAAGTCCTCTCTTTCAGTCAGTGATCTGTGAGTGAACACTTCAATTCACTGGGAGAAATCACTATTTAAAGTTGTCCTGTGGTAATCTTTTTGTCAAGACAGAATCCAGTAATGGGACTAATCACTCCCAAATTGATGTTTTTGAAATTTGGATATTTTGGTATATTATTGTCTTAAAGCAGCCTCATCTGCAGTCTGTGTTGAAGGCCCAGCTGTCAACCATAGAAAAGACAAAGTCAAGCTGGAAATAGAGGTGCATGCATTTGGGCCTGTGTGCTTATTCACACTCCTTTTAGCCACATCACTGAAAGAAAGTATGTTTATGAATATCCTCTTGGCACTTGAGGAAGATAGAATTGTGTTGACTCCCAAAGTGAGTCTGAAATCAGCTCTGTTATAGTAAAAGCAATGGTTTGTTTTATTTGAGTATAAAATATTTTTTCTAAGATTGTTTTGCTTTTCAGATCTACAAGAAAGGAAGGCATAAATCCTCTACATAGACCATAAAAGAAGCAAAATAATATATCTCAGCACTCATTCTCTCCGGGTCAATGTACTTGGCTAATTTTTATAGCAGCTGGCTAAAGTAGGCCTCGTTATCATCAGGGAAGTTAGGCAAATTGCCCAAGGTCGCAGAACCAGTAAGTGGCAAAGATAGAATACTACATAAAAGAGAGTCAGAGAATCCATAATAATAACAATACTAGCAAACAATTTTTGAGAGCTAACCATATACTAGATACTAGATACTGTGGTAGCTTTTCAAAAAAGATAAAAACCAGGTGATGAAAATAGGTTGAAAACTAAGCTCAACCAATAGAATATATGCGATGGCTAAGAATCCCCCCACTCCAATAATAATGATAAAAGCTAAAATCAATTTAGCACTTACTAAGTGCCAGGCTCTGAATAAAGTATTTTATACTCATTATCTCATTCAATCTTCACAGCAATTCTTTGAAGGAACTTACAATCTGGTGGGAGAAGCAGATAATAATCAAATAATCTCATAAATAAATTAAAATTACAACTGTGACAAGTCTTAAAAATGGCTACAAGAATGTATAATTAGGGGGATTGCCCTAGTCATAAAGATCAAGGAAGACTTCCCTGAGGGAGTGAGAGTGGGGAATAACATGTGCAAAAGCTTGTAGGCAAGGGAGCATGGAGCTTTTGGAAAACTGTGAAAGTAGGCCAGTGTGGTGGGAGCAGAAAGAATAAGCATGAGCTTGTTGTATATGGAGGCTGGATGGTTAAGGAAGGGCCAGATCATGTGCCAAGTGTGTTAAGGATTTGGGGCCATAAGAGGCCAGTGAATTATTTTAGGGGAGAATGACCCGTTCAAATGCATATTTTAAAGCAATCATTCTGGATGATTGGAGAATATATTAGAGGAGGAAGAGAGTAGTTGCAGGGAGACCATTTAGGAGATGATTATATTCATTAAGGCCAAAGGTAACCGTGAGAATTTGGATGAACTGGTTGTGGTAGATGTGGAGTGAATTTGACTGAAGATAAATTTAATTCATTACAAAGGACAGGTCTTGGTGATGCACAACAGAATGCAGAAAGTTCTCATTAGCCACTAAATTAATTAGCCATTTAATTCATGGAATAAATATTAATAATTACTTGGTTATGAACCAAATTATGTCCTCCCTAAATCCATAGGTTGACGCCCTTACCCCCAATATGGTTATATTTGGAGATGAGATCTTTAAAGAGGTAATTAAGATTAAATGAAGTCATAAGGGTGGGGTCCTAATCCAAAAGGACTAGTGTCCTTATAAGAAGAGGAAGAGACACCATGCATATGTGTGCGCAGAAGGACAACCATGTGAGGACAGAGAGAAGGCAATCATTTGGAAGTCAAGGAAAGAGGCTTCAGGAGAAACCAAAGCTGCCAGGCCCTTGAGCTCAGATTTCTAGCCTCCAGAACTGTGAGAAACAAATATCTATTATTTCAGCCACCCAGTCCATAGCATTTTGGTATGATATTCTCAGCTAACACATACTCCTAGGATTCTGGTTTGAGCAACAGACTAGTTACATATGGCAGTAATTACTAAGAAAAAGCACACCAGAAGAGGTCCAGGTTCACAGGAAAAGAAGAAGAAAACGAGACAAAGAATTTTAAATAGTTTATGCATGTTCTCCAAACCAAAGCCTGATTCCAAACCCCAAGTTCTTAACCAATATTGTAGCATGGGTAAGTAGGGCAGAAAACAGTTCAGTCCATTATGAACCCTAGAGCTAAATTATAATTTTAACTTTTAAAAGCACGTTCCCAGTTTAATTATATAATGCAAAAGAAAAGAAAAGAAAGAAAGAAAGAGAGAGAGAGAGAAAGAAAGAAAGAAAGAAAGAAAGAAAGAAAGAAAGAAAGAAAGAAAGAAAGAAAGAAAAAAAAAGTCATCTGGACAAGTAAGTGCTGCTGCCTTTGGTATTACTGCCCTAGAAACATGAACTTGGGCTTGTCTAGCTTTAGAGAGCATAACCCAGAAGCTAAACCTGACAATGGTTTTTATGGAAGTGAGGGTATCTGCCTTCTGGTTAATGATTTTCTCAGTGCTTCTGTAACCATTGTTAACTTGCTTGTGACCTCCTTTGAAGCGTTCCTAACCCCTGAAGGTGGTACCCCAAAAACACAGTTGCCAGATACTATGAACCTGATTGACCATAAGCCCAAGCAAGTATGGGAGAAGCTGTGGCTAATACTGGATAATATAGATGAGCAGCTATGTTAGGTTTGAACCATGTCTACTTTTTCAACCAAATCTCTCACCCACACCATACATGTGAGTGTTATCTGTTTCAAAACTGTCAACCTGTGGAGGAGAAAACATTTGACACTGGGGTGTCTGACTTTCCCTCTTTGTGTCCTAGTGTCTCTGGTGCCTGAAACTCTTAAGCCAGCTCTTCCACACCAGGATCTGTATTTCCTGTGCTGCGCCCTAAACTGTAACCCTTCTATTTTATTTTATTCTACCACAAAATAAACTTCCCTCTCCATGGCCCAATCTTTCCTGTCAGTAGATGATAGGAGCTAATCTATATTACCACCAATGTCAACAGTAGTGGCTAATGAGAACTTTCTGTGTTCTGTTGTGCATGGAACATAGTTACATTTTGTTATAAGATCTTCACTACCAGGGCACCTTGGTGACCCAGTTGGTTAAGCGTCCGACTCTTGATTTCAACTCAGGTCGTGATCTCAGGGTCGTGAGATTGAGCCCCACTTAGGGCTCCACGCTGGGCATGGAGCCTGCTTAAGATTCTCTCTCTCTTTCCCTCTCCCTCTGCCCCTCCCAACCACTGCATGAATACTCTCTCTCTCCCCCTCCTTAAAAAAAAAAAAATCTTCACTAACTTCATAAAAAAAAAGTGATTTTAATGGTGGCGATTCCATGAACGGGGCTTTTGGCTACTGTTTCAAGCCATCTCCAAAACTGCTTAGGTTTAACATTTGTCCTACTAGAGGATATTATTATAAATTCTGAAGTAACTGGAAACCGAAATTTGGGGGGAAAGTAAGAAATAGAACATATGACTCATCTGTTGGTACCATCACTCTGCTACAAAGTGTTCAAATCTCTAATCATGCTTGTGTCTCACCACATAGAAAGATGACAGGTTTTTTGAGATACCCCTGGTATAAAATGGAAAGAAAAAATACACAAAATACCTGACACACAGACTGCCACATCCCATTTTCATACCAGTGGTAGAAAATACTTTATCAGTCATGACATTCTGTACCACTGAACCCAGACAAGGCCTCAGAATTCTAACTACACAACAGACAGCCAGTTTCAATAGAACAAAGTTGGCCCTTGGGATGAAACCTATGCCATTTCTAGTCCAGGTGGTCTCTGAGAACTCTTCCAGCTGTTCCCTGATAATTGCTTTTCAACTTTTGGTTGGAACTCATGAACATCATTTTACAACTGAAGAAAGCAAGACCTGAAAAAAGAAGAGAACCTCTTCAGGGATGCAGAGAAAATGACTGAGAGAGCACAGTAAGATTTACTCTTTGCATATAACAGGTAGGCAATTTCCTGAGTTGTGTATTATGCTTACCATAAACACCTATAGTTACTGTAATTAGCATCATTCATTTGAGTTAAGACACAGAAGACCCTAGGAAAAGAGATACATGTTTTGGAGATGGTGGTGATGGAAGAATAGTTGGTATTGCCCATCAGATTAGCCCTGTGAGACAAAGGAAAGAAGAGAAAAGAGAAGGAATGGTCTGGGACATGGGGTAAGTGGGAAGGGAAGGCCTGGAGAAAGGCTCTCTTAATTGACAGCCAAGGACACTATGAGGTCATTGAACATTTTAGAGAGGGTGGGTTGGGTCAAAGGAGGCAGGCCTGCACAGGGAGGTGTCCTCAATCAAAGACAAGCTTCTTTATTCACGTAGCCCTCCTATCTCCTTGTGCTGCTGAGTGACTGGGAAGGGGTCCTTTAGTGGGAATGCGCCCTCATTGGATAGGAAATAGGGAGCCTCAGAATGCTATTGACTAGGGTTGCATTGACTGACAGGGCATTTTACTGGCCCTAAGCCACAAGCTCTTTTAATTTACAACTCCAATAAATCCCAGCCCTCACCCCAAGGAGGTTTGTGTCCATGTGAACTAGGGCAGAATGGAAAAGTAGCTGCGCTTGTACACTTTTCACAAAGAGAGCCAAACATGGGTGTCAGAGTCCATTTACATCTCAAGAACATGTCACCAAAGGAGGTAAATATAATCACTGTAATTTAGAGAGGGTCTAATTAACACATTTGTTAGATAACTATGGCAACTTCACAATTACATCCTAATTAATGAATAATATCCTGTGTATTCATAGGGAGAATGTGACTGAAATTAAGTTGCTAATGAAAAAACAGGGCTCCAATTGCACCTGATACTTGCCAATAAACTAACAGCCTGCCCCATACACCAGGGTAAAGCTACTGTGGTTTTCAGCTCATATCTTCGTATTTAATGTCTTCCTCTTAGCCTAGAGAATAATATATATTTTCATACTAACCCCATGCCAAGGCAACAATATTATGTGTGTTATTAACAATGCTTACTATGGCAGTTTAAACAACCATAGCTACATTAAAATATAAGGCAGTCAGAAACTTTATACCCATAAAGGCCACAACTGGGTTTTCCTTAAAAAGTAATATTGTCTGGTATCTTAATGTACTTGTTATTTGAAGATAGACTATTTTTATTACGATCGTCTACTGGGAAATGACCCATTTTTTCAGCCAAAGTACAGAATGGAACTGGAGTGAATGTATCAAGAGAATGCAATATATCTGGCTCAATTCATTTGAGGAGTACAATATTTAAATAGAAAGATCAAATGATTGTCTATTTTAGGGAAGGAAGGATAATCTAAAAGAAGGGTTAATGTTTTATAGAGCCTGTAATAGTAACATGTTAAAAGTTTTTGTCTCTGAAGTGTCCAGATAAATTTCAGAGCCTCTGAAATATTTTATAGAATCTTAATGAGCACAATACCATGTCTATGTATTAGGCAGTGGAAAGGGAAAAGCAGAGACCAGTGCTTTTATTCCTATTTCCTAGAAGAGGAAGCTGAAGAACAAAAAAGCAAAGAATTATTGGAAAGGCACAGAAAAGCAGCATAAGAGCCAAGATTTAATATTGTATAATGTGTAAAGGGTTTCCAACAGGTCCTAGCACAACCTACCATATTCCCCTATTCTCCTCCTTCCAAGATTGCTGTCATGAGAATGTGATGTGATGGGGACTTGTCCAGAAAGGAGGACTCCCCAGGTAGTCACAGATAATGGTAGAAGGAAACAAATGTGAAAAGAGAATTAACAATTTCAACCTATTTTAATCTGAGATTTTCATGAGGGCACATGCATGCACACACATGCATGGATACCTGTGCAATATCCCTGGGCCTGATTAGGTTGACCAATGGAGCCTGAGTGGCACTTTTTCCAGGTGGAAACACATAAGTGGCTTGAATTTCAAGGACAGCCTGACAGGGAGCCCACAGGGTCCTTTAATGAGCTGGCCAGCCAGGGTCCAGTCCATAGATTCAGCTGTCAGGGAGTGGCAGCTGTCTCCTTCCATGTATTACTCGTCTGAAGCACTTCATTAGAAGCTGCAGACTGAAACAGGTAAACTAGCCCAACAGATCCAGCCTAGAATGAAAAGAGGTAGGGATATAATTTTGCAATTAGAGTGAGCTAAGTTTCTGGCCCACATGTATTGGCTTATTTTATGACCTCCTATAGAAGGATAGCTGAAGCCTCACAGTTTAGCTTCCCTCTTTTCTCTTCAACTACTGTAAACTATTTTAAAGATGAGATTGTGTCATTTGTTTTCATGTCTTCATGCCTTTGCTCCTGCTCTTCCCCTTTTCTCTTTTTCCCACCTGATAAATTTCTTATGTATCCTCTAAGATACAGCTAACATGAAACTTTCTGGAAACATGTTTGTATTAACTTGTTCATTAATTATAAGACAATCATCTGTTCACATGTGGCTTTCTCCTCTATTAGGTAATGAATTCTGAAGGGCAAAGGTAATGCCTTGTTTACTCTGCATCCCATTTATCATAGCTCTGTTCATGACAAAATAACTTCTTATATCTATATACTGGACATTTTCCTAGGTGCTGGAGATTCAGCAGAGTTCCTGCCATCAAGCTTATATCCTAGTAGAGAAGGACAGATGATAAATATGTAAAACAAAGAGAAATTCAGAGAGTACCAAGGGTCAGAAAATAAACAAAATATGTTAGTTGAAACTGTGGAAGTAGATGTGTTTCTGGGAAACTGTATAGTATGTGAAGGATGGAATCCTTGGTAAATGTCAACTTGTCAAGGCCAGTCAACAAATGAGGAGTGAAAAAGGTCCAAAAACTAAGGGAGAAACAGATAAGAGTGGTAGTCCCTCCTTTTTTGCCTCTTCCTTCTTCCTCAAATCACTATGCTGACTCTCGCTTCTCTAAGGTTGGAGGTGTAGAGGAAAGCACACACAAGGGACCAGAAAAGACTTACTTGACTAGTACTGACATCATCTGATATTAATGCCCTCCATGTATGGCCAGTATCCAAAATGCTAATTCTTTCTTTTTTGGGTACATTTGTGGGTTTCTCTGATATTCTCCAACTGAGGAGATCCAGTTACAGTTTCTTACAGGATACCTCCAGCCTCCTGGCCGAGGTCACCTTACACCTGGCAGGAAGCCTTCTTTAGTAGTATCCTTTTACAGTATAGCTCACAGCTGGCTGCTTTTTGTGGGGTTCATATATGACCTACAAGAAAATGCAAATTTTCCCTGCCATTGATGAAAATACAAATTGCTTTTAATTCAGTACTGTTATCAGCTAGACCCCAAGACCTGACTTTTACTACTCACCTGCTTAGACTTACCAACCTTTGTCCCACATATTTCCTTAAGCTCTTCTTTTCAGCTTATCTCTTAACTCAGGCAAAAGACATGACAGGCATAACCTCCTGTGATGGAAAACAAAATTACCCCTCAAGCAATAACGACTGCCTGGACAAAGAGCTCTGGTAGCCCAGCCCACCCAGACCAGTTTGAGCTTAACCCCCCAACTCATGCCTGCGCAGATGAACCATGGAATCACCTATGGAGTGACCAACAGTTACCTTAACCTCACTGTGACACTAAAATCTCCACCCAAGGAGGAGTTCAAGCCTCATTCACATAACATACAACGTATGTATAGGCATGTTTTCTTAAGGTGCATGTGTGACTTTATGCCCGTCTCTACATATGATGACAAGGCTTCCCTTTCTAAATATTCACCCTAACCCTAAATAAAAGGAACCCATTCATCCTTGCTCAGGGAGTCATGGCTTTGGAAATTATTCCCTGAGATCTCCTTATCTGCTGCAAATGAAGTTTCCTTTGTGTAACAACTCCACCTGGTGTAGTTTCTATCTGTGACTCACCAAGGAGCAAACTCAGGTTAGTTGGGTTACAGTACTTTCCCTTCGTATCCTACCAACACCAGGCTTCTTTAGCCACAATATTTTGACTTTAGGTATTTTTTAGACACATCAGACAGCAGTCCTTACAATGTTCAAATTCAAGGTGATATGTGTCAAGGTCTTAAGGGGGCTTTGCTCTAATTTGGCTTGAAATGGTGGCAGGGGAGGGAAGAGAGACCACTACCCTCCCTTCCATAATGTAAAAATTCTTGGATTGTTACCTGTGGTTCAAAGCTTCTGTTTAAATATAAAATTTAGGGGCACCTGGGTGGCTTAGTCATTAAGCATCTGCCTTCGGCTCAGTTCATGATCCCAGGGTCCTGGGATCGAGCCCCGCATCAGGCTCCCTGCTCAGTGGGAAGCCTGCTTCTCCCTTTCCCACTCCCCCTGCTTGTGTTCACTCTCTTGCTGTCTCTCTCTCTGTCAAATAAATAAATAAAATCTTAAAAAATTAAAAACAATAAATAAAAAATTTAGCTGGGAAGAGTAATAGATCAAATTGTCAACCATTAGCACTCCAGTGAGAATAAGAAAAATAGATGATTCTTAATCACTTATAAAAGTTTTAAATAAATGAGCCACAAAGTAAGTACCTATTTATTAGGGGAAAATGTAGGAAAAGGGCATGGTCCAGAGTGCTGGAAGAAAGGCCTTGTGGAAGAGCACAGTACTGAAAGGATAGAGAGGGAGAGAAACAGAGAAAGAATTCTAATTCTCTGCATTTTCAATTTTGCCTAAGATAATTTCCTAACAGACATTTCTCTCTTTCTCTTTTAAATATGTAATTTCTTTTTTGAATACATATTACAAAGAGTGCTGCTAGAAATATACTTTTCCATAGATAATTGTGTACATGTATGAGCATATCTATAGGATAAATATTTAGAAATGGATTTGGTGGGTCAAAAATACATGTGTAATGGTTAATTTTACATGTCAACTTGACTGAGCAAAGGGATGCCCAGATATCTGGTTACCATTACTTCTGGGTGGGTCTGTGAGGGTGCTTACAGAATAGATTAGCATTTGAGATGGCAAGCTGAAAAAAGTAGATTAATCTCCCCAGTGTGGGGTGGGCATCATCTAATCCATCGAGGGGCTGAAGAGAACAAAAATGGAGGGTTGACTTCTCTATCTCTGCGTGACTACTTGAGCTGAGGCATCGACCTTCTGCTCTTGGACTGGGATTTATATCATCAGCTTTCCTGGTTTCCTGGGTCTCTGGGTTACAGACAACAGATCATGGGACTTCTCAGCCTCCATAATAGCATGAACCAGTTTGTTAAAATAAATTCCATTTTATATATATAAAATTATACCTATGATCTCCTATTGGTTCTATTTCTGTAGAGAACCTTGACTAATGTGTATTTGTAAGCTTTGTGGTTATATCCTACTTGCCCTTCATAGAATTTGCACTGATTTACACTCCCACTAGCAATGTATGAGTGTTTTGCCAAACCCTCACTAGCACAGTATATCTTAACACTTTTTAATCTCTGCCAATCTTTGAAGTGAAACATACTATCTCACTGTAGTTTTAATTTATATATATTTCCAATTAAGAATAAGATTGAAAGCTTTTTCATATATTTACTAGCTCTTTGTATTTTCATTTCTGTACAAGGCTTGGTCATATACTTTTTATTATTTTCTGTTGGGTTATTGTTTCCTTATTGATTTTTAGGATTTCTTTCTTTCTTTCTTTCTTTCTTTCTTTCTTTCTTTCTTTCTTTCTTTCTTTCTTTCTTTGAAAGCTTTTATTTATTTATTTGACAGAGAGAGACACAGTGAGAGAGGGAACACAAGCAGGGGGAGTGGGAGAGGGAGAAACAGGCTTCCCGCAGGGAGCCTGATGTGGGGCTCTATCCCAGGACCCTGGGATCACTACCTGAGCTGAAGGCAGATGCTTAATGACTGAGCCACACAGGCACCCCAGGATTTCTTTATTTATTAAGGGAATTAGTACTTTAATGGTATTATGAGCTGTAAATGTTTCCCTAGTATATTATTGTCATTTGGCTTTATCTTTAATGTGGAATTTTTAGAATTTAGTTGTATTTATCACTTATTAAAATTTTGGCTTTTAAATTCTGTCTTCTGGGTCTTGTCAACCTTAGAAATACCTTTATTATTTTATGTTTAAAAACACTTCCCCCATAACCCTCTTACACTGTTGGTGGTAATGCAAACTGGTACAGCCACTCTAGAAAAGAGTATGGAGGTTCCTCAAAAAGTTAAAAATAGAGCTACCCTATGAACCAGCAATTGAACTACTAGGTATTTATCCAAAGGATAAAAACATAGTGATTCAAAGGGTCACATGCACCCCAATGTTTATAGCAGCAATGTCCACAATAGCCAAACTATGGAAAGAGCCCAGCTGTCCATCGACAGGTGAATGGATAAAAAAGATGTGGTATTTATATATATAATAATGAAATTTATATATACATAATGGAATATTACTGGGCGATCAAAAAGAATGAAATCTTGTCATTTGCAATGATGTGGATGGAACTAGAGGGTATTATGCTAAGTGAAATAAGTCAATCAGAGAAAGACAAATACCGTATGATTTCACTCATATATGGAATTTAAGAAACAAAACAGATGAACATAGGGGAAGGGAAGGAAAAAATAAGGTGAAAATTGAGAGGGAGGCAAACCATAAGAGACGCTGAACTCTAGTAAACAAAATGAGGGTTGCTGGAAGGGAGGAGGGTGGGAGGATGGCATAATTGGGTGATGGGCATTAAGGAGGGCAGTTGATGTAATGAGCACTGGGTGTTATACGCAACTGATGAATCACTAAATTCTACCCCTGAAAATAATAATACAGCATATATTAACTACACTGAATTTAAATAAAGAATTAAAAAAAGTTCCCCCATGTTTTTTTCCTAGTAATTTTATTATTTAATTTCATAAATTTAAATATTTGATCTACCTGGAATTTATTTTTTTAGTATATGAAGTAGGGATCCAACTTTCACTTATTTCCAGAGAGCTATCCAGGTGTTTCAACACCATTTGTTGAATTTTTCTCCACTTGTTTGAAACAATTTTTTAAAAATCTGTCTAATAGTCTTTCCATGTATATATTAACAAGCAATTAACTTAGCTGAGGCACTGCTACCACAGCCTCTTCTTCATCCTTAGCAGAATGTCACTTAGTTTATATAAAATACTGCCCAGGGACTAGGAAGACCTCTGTAATAACAAAGAACAATGGAGAAAGATGGGCTCTTAGAGTTAATCTAGTCCAACTCCATTTACAAATAGGGAAACTGAATTACAAATAAGAGAACTTATTTTTCCATAGGTTAAAAAGAGTTGTTACCACATAATATTGGTGTTTGTAATAGGTCATTACATATATTAAGATGATTCATTTTACATAAAGGTTCTAATCTCTAGAGAAATGCCAAACTAAAAAAAAAAAAAAAATCAGGCTTAGAAGGGACAGTTTGAGTATGAAATGGAATGGGTCTCCACATATACATGAAACCACCAGTTCAAAGTGATCAAGGCAAAATCATGTTCTCAATGAATGGAGAAAATCTTTGAGAGAGTTTACAAAAACCAGTTGCATTTAGTTACAGTTTACAAAAACACATAGGGTCTGTGGATATATGGAAATTCTTCTCAATTGTTTACTGATTTCATACTCCAGATTTTATAGTAGATATCTAGGCCCAAAGGAAAAACAAAAACTTTGAAAAAATTAGTTTGACTGTCTTAGTGTGATTTGAAAAAAGGAAAATAAAGCAAAACAATACCAAACACAAATAAACAAAATAAATAACAGTGACATTCAACTAAAGCAAAAATATGTATTTATTCAACAAATATTTGAGTACCTACTATGTGTCCTACAATAGACTCCGGGCATTTAGCAGCTAACCAGAAAGACAATGTCCCTACTCTCTAGCATGCAGAAAAAATGTTAATGGATTTAAAAGGAAAGAGAAAAGATGTACTTGAGATTAAGTGGCCAAAGTAGGTTTATATAAGGTGACATTTAAGCTTGGAATGAAATGGCAACAAGGAACCAACTCTGTGTAAATATGAGGCAGAGGATTATAGGCAGAGGTAAGGAAAAGTGCAAAGGCTATGTAGTTGTAATATGCATGGCCATTTGTAAAAATATAGAGAAGGCCATTGTAGTTGCAGTGTAGTCAATGAGGGGAGAATGTTACAAAAAGAGGTTGAAGAAGTAGGCAAAAATTAGATCTATAGGACCTTAAGTGATAAGAAGTTTGACTTTATTGTATGTACAGTGATAATTGGAAGTCATTGGTATATTTTTTGTTTCTTTGTTTTTGCTTTGTTTTGCTTTTGTAATTGACAACCTGAATAGGCCAATAACCAGTAATGAGACTGAAGCAGCGATCAAAAACCTCCCAAAAAACAAGAGTCCAGGGTCTCATGGATTCCCTGGGGAATTCTACCAAACATCCAAAGAAGAAATAACACTTATTCTACTGAAGCTGTTTCAAAAAATAGAAACAGAAGGAAAACTTCCAAACTCATTCTATGAGGCCAGCATTACCTTAATCCCCAAACCAGGCAAAGACCCCATCAAAAAGGAAAATTTCAGACTGATATCTCTGATGAATATGAATTCCAAAATCCTCAACAAAATCCTAGCTAATAGAATCCAACAATACATTAAAAGGATCATCCACCACGACCAAGTGGGATTTATCCCCGGGATGTAAGGGTGGTTCAACATTCGCAAATCAACCAATGTGATAGAACACATTAATAAGAGGAGGGAGAACCATATGGTCCTCTCAGTTGATGCAGAAAAAACATTTGACAAAATGCAACATCCTTTCCTGATTAAAACTCTTCAGAATATAGCGGCACCTGGGTGGCTCTGTCAGTTGAGCAGCTGCCTTCGGCTCAGGGTGTGATCTCAGGGTCCTGGGATCAAGCCCCACGTTGGGCTCCCTGCTCAGTGGAGAGTTTGCTTCTCCCTCTCCCTCTGCCTGCCTCTCTGCCTCCTTTTGCTCTCTCTATATATCTGTCAAATAAATAAATAAAATATGAGGCAGAGGATTATAGGCAGAGGGAAGGAAAAGTGCAAAGGCTATGTAAATTAAATAAATAAATAAATAAATAAATAAATCTTAAAAAAAAAACTCTTCAGAGTATAAGGATAAGGGAACATTCCTCATGTTCATAAAATCCATCTATGAAAAAGCCACAGCGAATATCATCCTCAATGGGGAAAAGCTGAGAGCCTTTCCCTTCATATCAGGAACACGTCAAGGATTCCCACTCTCGCCACTATTGTTCAACATAGTACTAGAAGTCCTACCAACAGCAATCAGACAACAGAAAGAAATAAAAGGTAATCAAATTGGCAAAGAAGAAGTGAAACTCTCTCTTTTCACAGATGACATGGTACTTTCTGTGGAAAACCCAAAAGTCTCCACCCCCAAATTACTAGAACTCATTCAGCAATTCAGTAATGTGGCAGGATACAAAATCAATGCACAGAAATCAGTTGCTTTCTTATACACTAACAATGCAACTGTAGAAAGAGAAATTAGAGAAATGATTTCAATTACAATAGTACCAAAAACCATAAGATACCTTGGAATAAACCTAACCAAAGAGGTAAAGGATCTATACTCTAGGAACTACAGAACACCCATGAAAGAAATTGAAGAAGACATAAAAAGATGGAAATAATGTTTTATGAGGCCACCATTACCTTGATCCCCAAACCAGACAAAGACCCCATCAAAAAGGAGAATTACAGACCAATATCCTTGATGAACATGGAGTCAAAAATTCTCACCAAAATACTAGCCAAAAGATCCAATAGTACATTAAAAGGATTATTCACCACGACCAAGTGGGATTTATCCCTGGGCTGTAAGGTTGGTTCAACATCCGCAAATCAATCAATGTGATACAAAACATTAATAAAAGAAAGAACAAGAACCATATGATCCTCTCAATAGATGCAGAAAAAGCATTTGACAAAGTACAGCATTCTTTCTTGATCAAAACTCTTCAGAGTATAGGGATAGAGGGTACATACCTCAATATCATAAAAGCCATCTATGAAAAACCCACAGGGAATATCATTCTCAATGGGGAAAAACTGAGAGCTTTCCCCCTAAGGTCAGGAACACGGCAGGGATGTCCACTATCACCACTGCTATTCCCAACATAGTATTAGAAGTCCTAGCCACAGAAATCAGACAACAAAAAGAAATCAAAGGCATCCAAATTGGCAAAGAAGAAGTCAAACTCTCACTATTTGCAGATGATATGATACTTTGTGTGGAAAACCCAAAAGACTCCATCCCAAAACTGCTAGGACTCATACAGGAATTCAGTAAAGTGGCAGGATATAAAATCAATGCACAGAAATCAGTGGCATTCCTATACACCAACAACAAGACAGAAGAAAGAGAAATTAAGGAGTCGATCCCATTTACAATTGCACCCAAAACCATAAGATACCTAGGCATAAATCTAACCAAAGAGGCAAAGAATCCGTACTCCAAAAACTATAAAATATTCATGAAAGAAATTGAGGAAGACACAAAGAAATGGAAAAACGTTCCATGCTCATGGATTGGAAGGACAAATATTGTGAAAATGTCTATGCTCCCTAGAACAATCCACACCTTCAATGCAATCCCCATCAAAATACCATCCACTTTTTCAAAGAAATGGAACAAATAATCCTAAAATTTCTATGGAACCAGAAAAGACCTCGAATAGCCAGAGGAATGTTGAAAAAGAAAAGCAAAGCTGGCGGCATCACAATTCCGGACTTCCAGCTCTATTACAAAGCTATCATCATCAAGACAGTATGGTACTGGCACAAAAACAGACGCATAGATCAATGGAACAGAATAGAGAGACCAGAAATGGACCCTCAACTCTATGGTCAACTAATCTTCAACCAAGCAGGAAAGAATGTCCAATGGAGAAAAGACAGTCTCTTCAACAAACGGTGTTGGGAAAATTGTACAGCCACATGCAGAAGAATGAAATTGGACCATTTCTTTACACCACACACAAAAATAGACTCAAAATGGTTGAAAGACCTAAATGTGAGACAGGAGTCCATCAACATCCTAAAGGAGAACACAGGCAGCAATCTCTGCAACCTCAGCTGCAGCAACTTCTTCCTAGAAACATCACCAAAGGCAAGGGAAGCAAGGGCAAAAATGAACTATTGGGATTTCATCAAGATAAAAAGCTTTTGTACAGCAAAAGAAACAGTCAATAAAACCAAAAGACAACCGACAGAATAGGAGAAGGTATTTGCAAATGACATATCAGATAAAGGGCTAGTATCCAAAATCTATAAAGAACTTCTTAAACTCAACACCCAAAAAACAAATGATCCAATCAAGAAATGGGCAGAAGACATGAACAGACATTTTTCCAAAGAAGACATCCAAACGGCCAACAGACACATGCAAAAGTGCTCAACATCGCTCGGCATCAGGGAAATCCAAATTAAAACCTCAATGAGATATCACCTCACACCAGTCAGAATGGCTAAAATTAACAAGTCAGGAAACGACAGATGTTGGCGGGGATGTGGAGAAAGGGGAACGCTCCTACACTGTCAGTGGGAATGCAAGCTGGTGCAGCCACTCTGGAAAACAGTACAGAGGTTCTTCAAAAAGTTGAAAATAGAGCTACCATATGATCCAGCAATTGCACTACTGGGTATTTACCCCAAAGATACAAATGTAGGGATCCAAAGGGGTAGTGTACCCCGATGTTTATAGCAGCAATGTCCACAATAGCCAAACTGTGGAATGAGCCATGATGTCCATTGACAGAGAAATGGATAAAGAAGATGTGGTATATATATTCAATGGACTATTATGCAGCCATCAAAAAGAATGAAATCTTGCCATTTGCAATGACGTGGATGGAACTGGAGGGTATTATGCTGAGCGAAATAAGCCAATCAGAGAAAGACGTATATCATATGACCTCACTGATATGAGGAATTCTTAATCTCAGGAAACAAATTGAGGGTTGCTGGAGTGGTGGGGGGTGGGAGGGATGGGGTGGCTGGGTGATAGACATTGGGGAGGGTATGTGCTATGGTGAGCACTGTGAATTGTGCAACACTGTTGAATCACAGATCTGTACCTCTGAAGCAAATAATACAGTATATGTTAAAAAAGAAGAAGAAGAAGCTAGCAGGAGGGGAAGAATGAAGGGGGGTAAACTGGAGGGGGAGACGAACCATGAGAGACTATGGACTCTGAAAAACAATCTGAGGGTTCTAGAGGGGAGGGGTGTGGGAGGATGGGTTAGCCTGGTGATGGGTATTAAAGAGGGCATGTTCTGCATGGAGCACTGGGTGTTATACGCAAACAGTGAATCATGGAACACTACATCAAAAACTAATGATGTAATGTATGGTGATTAACATAACATAATAATAATAAAAAAAGAAAGATGGAAAAATATTCCATGCTCATGGATCGGAAGAATAAGCATTGTTAGAATATCTATACTACCCAGAGCAATCTATACCTTCAATGCCATCCCAATCAAAATTCTAATGACATTTTTCACAGTGCTGGAACAAACAATCCTAAAATTTGTATGGAATCAGAAAAGACCCTGAATCACCAAGAAAATGTTGAAAAAGAAAAACAAAGCTGGGGGCATCACGTTGCCCGATTTCAAGCTGTGTTACAAAGCTGTGATCACCAAGACAGCATGGTACTGGCACAAAAACAGACATATAGACCAATGGAACAGAATAGAGAACCCAGATATGGACCCTCAACTCTATGGTCAAATAATCTTCGACAAAGCAGGAAAAAACATGCAATGGAAAAAAGACAGTCTCTTCAATAAATGGTGCTGGGAAAATTGGACAGCCACATGCAGAAGAATGAAACTCGACCATTCTCTAACACCATACACAAAGATAAACTCAAAATGGATGAAAGACCTCAATGTGAGACAGGAATCCATCAAAATCCTAGAGGAGAACATAGGCAGTAACCTGTTTGACATCACCCACAGCAACTTCTTTCCAGATACATCTCCAAAAGCTAGTGATTTTTTAAAATTTAAATTCAATTAGCCAACTTATAGTACATCATGAGTTTCAGATGTAGTGTTCAATAATTTATAGTTTTATGATCCTTTGTGCTGTTTCTTATATTCCACATATGAGTGAAACCATGTAATTGTCTTTCTCTGATTGACTTATTTCACTCAGCATAATACCCACCAGTTCCATTCTCATCCTTGTAAATCGTAAATATTCATCATTTCTGATGGCTGAGTAATATTCCATTGTATATATATACCAAATCTTCTTTATCCATGCATCTGTCGATGGACATCTGAGCTCTTTCCATAGTTTGGCTCTCGTGGACATTGCTGCTATAAACATTGGGGTGCAGGCGCCCCTTCGAATCACTATGTTTATATCCTTTGGATAAATACCTAGTAGTGCAATTGCTGGGTCATAGGGTAGCTCTATTTTTAACTTCTTCAGGAACCTCCAGACCATTTTCCAGAGTGGCTGCACCATTTTGTATTCCCACCAACAGTGTAAGAGGGTTCCCCTTTCTCCACGTCCTCACCAACATCTGTTATTTCCTGAGTTAATTGTAGCCATTCTGACTGGTGTGAGGTGGTATCTCATTGAGGTTTTGATTTGCATTTCCCTGATGCCGAGGGATGTGGAGCATTTTTTCATGTGTCTGTTGGCCATTTGTATGTCTTCTTTGGAGAAATGTCCCTTCATGTCTTCTGCCCTTTTGTTGACTGGATTATTTGAGTTTTTTTGGGTGTTGAGTTTGATGAGTTCTTTTAGATCTTGGATACTAACCCTTTATCTGATAGGTCATTTGCAAATATCTTCTCCCATTCCATAGGTTGCCTTTTAGTTTTGTTAACTGTTTCCTTTGCTGTGCAAAAGCCTTTTATCTTGATGAAGTTAAAATAGTTCATTTTTGTTTTTGTTTCCCTTGTCTCTGGAGACGTGTTTAGCAAGAAGTTGCTGCGGCCAAGGTCAGAGAGGTTGCTGCCTGTGTTCTCTTCTAGGATTCTGATGGATTCCTGTCTCACATTGAGGTCTTTCATCCATTTTGAATTTATCTTTGAGTATGGTGTGAGAAAATGGCCCACTTTCATTCTTCTACATGTGTCTGTCCAATTTTCCCAGCACCATTTATGAAGGGACTGTCCTTTTTCCATCGGATATTCTTTTCTGTTTTGTCCCAAAGATTGGTTGACCATAGAGTTGAGGGTCCATTTCTGGGGTCTCTATTCTGTTCCATTGATCAACGTGTCTGTTTTTGTGCCAGTACCATACTGTCTTGATGACTACAGCTTTGTCATATAGCTTGAAGTCCAGAATTGTGATGCCACCAGCTTTGGTTTCCTTTTTCAACATTCCTCTGGGTGTTGGGGGTCTTTTCTGGTTCCATATGAATTTTAGGATTATTTGTTCCAGCTCTGTGAAAAGTATCGATGGTATTTTGATAGGGATTGCATTGAATGTGTAGATGGCTCTGGGTAGCCTAGACATTTTCACAATATTTGTTCTCCCAATTCATGAGCATGGAATTTTTTTCCATGTCTTTGTGTCTGCCTCAATTTTTTCATAAGTGTTCTGTAGTTTTTATTTTACTTTATTTTTTAGATTATTTATTTGAGAGTGAGAGACAGAGATAGCATGAGAGAAGGAGAGGGAGAAGCAGGCTCCCCACTTAGCAGGGAGCCCAACATGGAGCTTGATCCCAGGACCCTGGGATCATGACCTGAGACAAAGGCAGATGCTTTTTTTTTTCAATTTTTATTTACAATCAATTTATTTTTTTTATTTAAATTCAATTAGCCAAGCTATAGTACATCATTGGTTTTGTTATAATGCTCATTGATTCATCAGTTCAGTATAATACCCAGTGCTCATCACATCACATTTCCTCCTTAATGCCCATCACCTTGTTAAGGCAGATGCTTAAGCAGCTGAGCCACCCAGACACCCCTGTTCTATAGTTTTTAGAGTACAGATCCTTTACCTCTTTGGTTAGGTTTATTCTTAGGTATCTTATGGTTTTGGGTGCAATTGTAAATGGGATTGATTCTTTAATTTCTTTCTTCTGTCTCATTTTCAGTATATAAAAATGCAACTGATTTCTGTGCATTGATTTTATATCCTGCCACGTTGCTGAATTCCTGTATGGGTTCTAGCACATTGGTGTGTTTTGAGTAGCAGAGTGCTATGTGAGTTACATTTTAAAAATATTACTTTTTTACTGTATAGAGATTAGAATATAGGGAGTCAAACATGGAAGTAGAGAGAACATTTAGGGTTCAGTTGCAGTAGGCCAAGTGAGAAATGATGGTGGCATGGATTGGATGGTAGAAATCAAGACAAATGGTCAGACTCAATTTATCTTCTGGAGTAAGTAAGCAGAACTTGGTGAATTCAATGGCAAGAAGATGTGTGAGGGGAGAGCAAAATCAATAATAAGTCTAGGTTTTGCTTGAACTAATGATGCCATTTACTTATATGGGGAGGACTGGCAGGGGACGTTTTTTTTGGAAAGGAGAAAAATGAAGTGTTCAGTGTTGGAAATGTTAAATTTTAAGTGCCTATTAGGAAACTATATTAAATTTGAACACAAATCACTGTTCGTATCTCTCTCACACTCTAGACACTTTGAAACACTTTTGGACTGGTATGTAGGCATTACTTTTAGTAAGTATCATTCCTTTAAAATATATATTTAAGTAAACTCTACACCCAATGTGGGGCTTGAAATCATGACCCCAAGATCAAGAGTCGTGTGCTCTACCAGCCAAGCCAGCCAAGTGCCCCAGTAAATATCATTCTTACATATGCAAAATCTTGGGTTTTCAAATGAAATGAAGTTCAATACCTGGAAATTTAACATGCTTTCTGCTAATATGACTATGGTTTTATAAAGTCAAATTCAGATCTTTAAAGGGACATGGATTTGTCAAAAGGAAAAGACTTATCAATACAAACTATTGTATTTTTTTTTAAGATTTTATTTATTTATTTGACAGAGAGACAGCGAGAGAGAGAACACAAGCAGGGCAAGTGGGAGAGGGAGAAGCAGGCTTCCCACAGAGCAGGGAACCTGATATGGGGCTTGATCCCAGGACTGTGGGATCATGACCTGAGCCAAAGGCAGACACTTAATGACAGAGCCACCCAGGCTCCCCTAATAACTATTGTATTTATGTGTATTTAACTTTTGTGGCTGGGATCACCTTTGCTTAGTTAACTCTTCAGTGTTTTTTTTTAACTCTTCAGTGTTTATTGTTTTAAGTTTTTATTTTAATTCCAGTTAGTTAACATACAGTGTTATATTAGTTTCAGTTGTAACTATAGTAATTTAACACTTCCATACATCACCCTATGTTCATCACAACAAGAGCACTCCTTAATCCCCATCACCTATTTAACCCATCCCCCCAGCCACCTCCCCTCTGGTAACCATCAATTTGCTCTCTATAGTTACAAGTCTGTTTCTTGGTTTGCCTCTGTCTCTCTTTTTTCCCCCTTTGCTCATTTGTTTTGTTTCTTAGATTCCACATACAAGTGAAATCATATAGTATTTGTCTTTCTCTGACTGACCCATTTTGCTCCAACCACATTGTTGCAAATGGTAAGATTTCATTCTTTTTTGTGGCTAAATAATATTCCATTGTGTATATATACATATATATACACATCATATATGCATTATATATATCATTGTTGTATATACAACATATATGTGTATATACAACAATGATATATATATAATATCACCTCTTCTTTACCCATTCATCTACTAATGGACACTTGGGCTATTTCCATAGCTTGGCTATTGTAGATAATGCTTCTATAAACATCGGGATGCATGTATCCCTTTGAATTAGTATTTTTGTATTCTTTGGGTAAATACCTAGTAGTGTAATTGCTAGATCGTAGGGTAGTTCTATTTTTAACTTTTTGAGGAACATCCGTACTCTTTTCCAGTGTGGCTGCACCACTTTACATTCCCACCAGCAGTACAAGAGAGTTCCCCTTTCTCCACATCCTTGCCAACACCTGGTGTTTCTTGAGTAGCTGATTTTAGCCATTCTGACAGGTGTGAGGTGATATCTTATTGTGCTTTTGATTTGTATTTCCCTGATGCCAAGTGATGTTGATCTTTTCATGTGTCTGTTGGCTATCTGTATGTCTTCTTTCAAAAAATGTCTGTTCATGTCTTCTGACCATTTTTAAATTGGATTATTCATTTTTGGGGTGTTGAGTTTTATAAGTTCTTTATATATTTTGGATACTAGCCCTTTATCTGATGTCATTTGCAAACATCTTCTTCCATTCCATAGGTTGCCTTTTATTTTTATTGATCATTTCCTTTGTTGTGAAGAAGCTTTTTATTTTGATGAAGTCACAAGTTTATTTTTGCTTTTGTTTCCCTTGCCTTAACTCAGTGTTTAAAAGTCTCTACTCACAAGCCATTGACTAACCAATCAATATTTCCCCTTCCTTATCAAAAAACATCAATATACATTTTCAACTAAAAACTATTGAGTTAGTGTTGCTTTAACAAAAAGACTAATAGTTTTTATAAATACCCAATTTGTCCACAAATTAGGCCCAATAGTCTTAGATCATGTGTAGATAAAATTGGCAATAGGTAATCTCTAAGGCCATACTTTTATAATAATAAATACTTCCACTATTTTTGCTTACTGTTTATTTGGTCTGAAACCCATTGCTTTCTTTCTTTTGATTCTTTATGCTCTCTGCGGAACCATTCATAAAATCATACATGTTCCAATTATTACCTTCTGTAAGTCTTCCTAAGAAGTATGCTGAAAGCCCTGGATTATCAAATTATCCAAAATGCAAAAATTTTTAGTCAAAATGGCACAGAAGGTGAAAAAAAAGCCTTAGCCTCTGTGAGTATCTAATTAAAGAAGGATAGAAAATAAATGAGGTAATACTGTAGATGAGTTTTAAGCATGCTCTTCCATTAGATGCTATATTGTAGGTTTTTATTTATTTTTTTCTTTCATTAGTTTGAAGTAACATTTGAAGATGTTCAAAATCCATGTTGTATACTGTGTACTGATAATCTTGTGACTAGCCTGAGAGTGCATCTTGATTCAATTTTCAAACCTAAATCTCCTTAGATTGTGCAGCTTTCTTAAAATGTATTATGATTCTCCAGAGAAGATCCAGAGAAGCAAATGGAAACTCCCCACACCCAACAAAGTTGAGGGTGCCTCACTTGGTAAGCTTTGGGAAGTAAGCACACCCACCCTTTCAGTGAGAAATCATTCAGGCTCATGTATTCCCCAGACTACAGGCAAGGGGAAACTCTCAGAGAGCTATATCAAGAAAGGTACAAGAATGGAACTATTAACAAGCAGTTGACACGTGTCTGCAAATAAATGTTGATCATTTCACATTTGGTCTTGGCTTGTGAAGGATGTAATTTGGGATTAAAAATAAACATACTGGAACATACATCCTGATCAGAAACATTCATATGCACAGCTGGAAACAGACACTGCAATTTGAAAGTGTAATTAAGATTTACCATCTCTATTTATAGAGTCCAAGCAGAGCAAATTCATTGTCTTTAAATGTGAAGGTTCAGAAAGTGTTAGGGGGAGAAGAAATATTAACTATAAGTAAAATGGCATACAGCACATTGAGCAGTCATTTCTGAATTTAGGGTTAAAGAAAACAACATAAGGGAAACTGAAGTGCAAATGAAAATCACACACACAAAGGGAAAAAAATGATATTCCCATGAAAGCTGAGAAAATATTTCTTAATCCTCTAAGACAACTATTGTTTCCTTGAGTTAAGTAAACATGTCTGCTGCGATATAGAGCATTAATGGGTAGGTATTTAAGAGAAAACAGCTGTGGAAATAGAGCGGACAATGTTTTCCTGCAAGTGAATGATTTGCAATTGTAATGAAGCCCCTTTTCCCCGACAAACCTCATTACTTAGTAGTCATTAAATGAAGGGTTCTTCCAAATACACATGGACAGGCCAATCAGAGTTGTTGATAGGAAAAGGCTTGCAAATGAACACATTGCTGCTCTAGAGAAGAGTTAAAAGAATTTTAATTGTTCATATTCTTAAGCCTTTTCTTGCAATATTAATAATAATCAGTTAAAGTAAACTTAAATGATTCACTGAATCAATTTACATTTCAAAATGCAGAAATTGTATGACTGAGCTATGTGGATCAGATAGTGTTGGGATTAGTACTTTGGAACATCCCTGGAGAGGATAGTGCTGTGATTTCTTATGTTTTGTGCATGGTTTATAAATTTTTTTACATTCTGTCAGTAGGCTAGCCTTGTAGTCAAGTTCTGTAGTCAGTTCATAAAAACTAGAGGAAAAAAAATCAATTACTGAGGTATTTCAGAAGGGATAGATTAGAGCTTTTTTGGTTGTTTCTTCTTTGACAAATGGATTTACAAAGGGCCTTTTAGTGCCATCACTAGTCCTCTTCCAGGAGGGGCTGTGAGCTTTGAATTTTTTTTATAAAAAAGGTAGATACTTGTGTTTAGGTTCATGAGAAATGCTAAACAATGTATATCTCCTTCCCACACCCTTGGTGGCACAGGGTTTTAGCTCAAAGACAGTTCCCTCTCTTATTAATGTGTTTAGTATGGGGATCACTATATCCAGAGGCTTTATTTGAAAGTGTCTTTTTCCGCACCCACATAAGCACTGTTTCAAGAGTTGTATGAAATAAGAAGCTATTGACATAGTCATTTACAGTTAAATACATTCTTAGAGCCTTTCATAATTTGGGTACTTTAAGGTAATTTTATGTTTAATCAATGTTCAATGTTTGCCTCCCAAATGCAGTGGCATTATGGAAAATGGAGCTCAGCGGAATTCTATCAGTGCATTTACTTCCGATGCATTAAGATTATCATGTCTGTGAAGAGTCAGTGAGATCAAAGGGCAGTAGATGCCAACAGAAGCTGCAAAGTACATGACTTTAGGATACACTTAACCTGAAAGACTATGGTAGGTAGAATTGTTGCTTCCAAGAAGATTCCACTCAATAATCCCCAGGACTGTGTATATACCTTACAAGCTACCTCATATGGCAAAATGAACTTTGCCATGGTTAGGTTACTAATCAGTTGATTTTATCATAGGGAGATCATCCTGGATTATCTGGGAGTAGATGTGATGGACCAATGTGATCACATGAGCCTTTAAAAGAAGAAGAAGACTGCAAAAAGGGAGGTCAGAAATATTTGAAGCCTAAGAAGTTTTCCAGACACTGCACCATTGCTGCTTTTGAAGATGAAAGGAACCATGAGCCAAGGAATATGGACAGACTCTAGAAGCTGAGAACAATCTCCAGCTGAGAACTAGCAAGGAAATGGGAGCTCAGTCCTATAGCTGCATGGAACACAATATCCAGCCAAGCCCTTCTGGCCTCTTGTCCTAGAAAACTATCAGATTATAAGTAATTGTCATTTAGCTTGTTTCTTCTCATCAGTCTGGGCTATAACAAATAAGAGTGTTTTCCCATACAATTTAAACTAACACCTAGAACTTAATAAAAAGAGCCTAGTCTATTTTTTTCTTTTGTTTTTAATCATTTTATTTTGAAACATTTGTAGGTTTGTAGAAAAGTTGCAAAGATAGTATCATTAGAAGATCTGTTGAAATAGATTTTGAAGGCTGATTAGGAGTGTGATGATTGACAGATCTGTTATGTTCATATCTCATAATCTATTCAACAGCGTTATCAATAAGCTTTAAGTTGGCCTACACATGGCTGGATAGAAGAGCATTGTTTCACTTCCCTAAGTCAGGATACATGGCAAGAGCAGTGGCAATCTCACTTGTACTCTGCCATCTAGTGAGAAAGAGCATTAAAGAATGGATCATGGGGAGGGAAATAAAATATTCTCAAATTGCTTAAATGTAAATTAAAAGGAAAAACATATAAAGGATATAAATACACAGACTAAATTCTCTTTAAGTGTGTGGAAAATCTCTTTATGGAAGGGATATAAACTATTTGCTCATGTTTCTTTAATAGGTTTCAAGCTGCCATTTCATAATATAGGAGTTTCCATCATCTCAGTACACTGACAAATTGCACTAAATTCCATTTGGTTAGATATGGAGGTGCTAATGTAGAATAAAGGAAAACAGAGGCCACATGTAGGTATTTGTACACTAACAATGCACATTGGACTCTCTCTTTTTTTTTTTTTTTTTTTTAACTTCAAAAGCAACACGGCTGCCTCTGGAGCCTTCTTTGCAGGCAGAGCCAAAAAGGCATTGGGGGAAAAAATACACTGGCTGTGGTCTCTCAATGGAAACCTTTCTTCTCATCTTTGTGATTTAGAGTAGAGATGTATAGTTGGCAAATAGATGATTTTGGCTCTGACATGAGGAAAAGAAAGCAAAAAAGGTAAGAGCATGGATGTGGAAAGGTGATGGAAGAAGGTTGCTGGTACTAGGGAAGAGATTAGCTGTGTCCTTGAAAAGAGTTGGCTGCTGAGTCAGAAAACAGCCAGAAAGTCCTGTTTTACTGTTTTTAATCTGGTGATTTTCATTGAAAAGCTATCCTAGCTAAAAGATGAACTTGACTAATGCCCAGGAACAGGGGACAACTATTATCAAATTTAGGGTCAATGAAGGTCTTGTTTACAGTTCTTTTGTGTGGGATAGCCATTTCTATAAACTTTACTCATACTATATACCTTCTTCTTAAGGTCTATTAGTCTGTGAAAATATTGATTAAGGTTAGATGTTCCTCAGGAAACAGAAGTATGCAATTCACTTGTGGTAGTAAAATCTATGCTTTTTAAACAGATAGTCACAATTGGCTGTAATGAAGGAAAAGGGGCATAAATTCAAGCAAACACATTATCACACTAGGTGATAGAAATGTAAACAGGACTCCGAAGAATACATCTCTTAATAGCTTTGTCTTCTTTGTTGATTTTTTTCCTCAAGTCTTACCTTGATCTAGGAGAGCTATGTATCTAGATACACCAGGTGGCAAATTCTCAATCTGACCTATTACTTTTCTAAAGATTTGAAACCAGTTGTCTCACGTAGTCACTTTAACTCCCTACTTGTTAACTCAGCTTAACAAGTCAGGTCCATGGGTGAGGGAGGAAGGAGAAATTTGAAGATCTAAGAATAAAGAGCACTCTCTTTCTTTGTTTGAATTGTACCTTAAATAGAAGTGCATTGAGAACTATTGGGGAGAAGGAGCAAGGGTGGTTTAAGAAAAAAGATTTAGCTTCAATCAGTGTGATACACCACATTTATAAAAGAAAGGACAAGAACCATATGATCTTCTCAATAGATGCAGAAAAAGCATTTGACAAAATACAGCATCCTTTCTAGATAAAAACCCTTCACAATGTAGGGATAGAAGGAGCACACCTCAACATCATAAAAGCCATAAATGAAAGACTCACAGTGAGTATCATCCTCAAGGGGAAAAACTAAGAGTTTTTCTTCTAGGGTCAGGAACACAACAGGGATGTCCACTCTCACCACTGTTGTTCAACAAAGTACTGGAAGTCCTGGCCTCAGCAATCAGACAACAAAAAGAAAAAAAAAAAACATCCAAATCAGCAAAGAAGTCAAACTTTCACTCTTTGCAGACGACATGACACTCTATGTAGAAAACCTGAAAGAATCCATCAAGATTGCTAGAACTGATAGAAGAATTCAGCAAAGTTGCAGGATATAAAATCAATGCACAGAAGTCTGTTGCATTTCTACACACTAAAAATGAAGCAGCAGAAAGAGAAATCAAGGAATCAATCCCATTTACAATTGCACCAAAAACCATAAGATATCTAGGAATAAATCTAACAAAAGAGGTAAAAGATCTGTACACTGAAACTACAGAACACTTACGAAAGAAATTGAAGAAGACACAAAAAAAAAATGGAAAAAACATTCCATGCTCATGAATTGGGAGAACAAATATTGTGAAAATGTCTAGGCTACCCAGAGCCATCTACACATTCAATGCAATCCCTATCAAAATACCATCGATACTTTTCACAGAGCTGGAACAAATAATCCTAAAATTCATATGGAACCAGAAAAGACCCCCAACACCCAGAGGAATGTTGAAAAAGGAAACCAAAGCTGGTGGCATCACAATTCTGGACTTCAAGCTATATGACAAAGCTGTAGTCATCAAGACAGTATGGTACTGGCACAAAAACAGACACGTTGATCAATGGAACAGAATAGAGACCCCAGAAATGGACCCTCAACTCTATGGTCAACCAATCTTTGGGACAAAACAGAAAAGAATATCCGATGGAAAAAGGACAGTCCCTTCATAAATGGTGCTGGGAAAATTGGACAGACACATGTAGAAGAATGAAAGTGGGCCATTTTCTCACACCATACTCAAAGATAAATTCAAAATGGATGAAAGACCTCAATGTGAGACAGGAATCCATCAGAATCCTAGAAGAGAACACAGGCAGCAACCTCTCTGACCTTGGCCGCAGCAACTTCTTGCTAAACACGTCTCCAGAGACAAGGGAAACAAAAACAAAAATGAACTATTTTAACTTCATCAAGATAAAAGGCTTTTGCACAGCAAAGGAAACAGTTAACAAAACTAAAAGGCAACCTATGGAATGGGAGAAGATATTTGCAAATGACCTATCAGATAAAGGGTTAGTATCCAAGATCTAAAAGAACTCATCAAACTCAACACCCAAAAAAACTCAAATAATCCAGTCAACAAAAGGGCAGAAGACATGAAGGGACATTTCTCCAAAGAAGACATACAAATGGCCAACAGACACATGAAAAAATGCTCCACATCCCTCGGCATCAGGGAAATGCAAATCAAAACCTCAATGAGATACCACCTCACACCAGTCAGAATGGCTACAATTAACTCAGGAAATAACAGATGTTGGTGAGGACGTGGAGAAAGGGGAACCCTCTTACACTGTTGGTGGGAATACAAAATGGTGCAGCCACTCTGGAAAATGGTCTGGAGGTTCCTGAAGAAGTTAAAAATAGAGCTACCCTATGACCCAGCAATTGCACTACTAGGTATTTATCCAAAGGATATAAACATAGTGATTCGAAGGGGCGCCTGCATCCCAATGTTTATAGCAGCAATGTCCACGAGAGCCAAACTATGGAAAGAGCTCAGATGTCCAACGACAGATGAATGGATAAAGATTTGGTATACATACACAATGGAATATTACTGGGCCATCAAAAAGAATGAAATCTTGCCTTTTGCAATGACATGGGTGGAACTAGAGGGTATTATGCTAAGCAAAATAAGTCGGCCAGAGAAAGACAAATACCATATGATTTCACTCACTTGTGGAATTTAAGAAATAAAACATGAATATAGGGGAAAGGAATGAAAAATAAAATAAGATAAAAGTAGAGAGGGAGGCAAACCATAAGAAACTCTTAACTATAAGAAACAAACAAGGTTGTGGAGAGAAGGTGGGTGGGGAGATGGTATAATTGGGTGATGAGCATTAAGGAGGGCACTTGATGTAATGAGCACTGATGAATCACTAAATACTACCCCTGAAAGTAATAATACACTATATGTTAACTAAATTGAATTTAAATAAAAAAGAAAAAAAGAAGAAAGATTAGGCTGTATGACAAGAGCTACAATTGAGCAGACTTAAAACTTGACTGTCCTGTTTGCTTATCTCCTGCAGGTGCTTTACAATAGCGTGTCACTGTTTGATGTGAATTTTCAGAGATTCTCAGATGGGCTCCCTAAGTACTTAATGTGTATAAGGTATCTCTTAAATACCTCAGCAGTCCACAATCCAGTTTCTAGCGATCTAGAATTTTCAGAAATGTTTCAGTTTCCTTGATGCTGCATTCCTGAGTCACTTCCTTGCTCTAGCACCTTCTCCATTGTAGATCTACTTAGTATGGGTAACTTTGCAATTTTCTGTCTGGCTATAACCATGATGTCACAAATCAGCCTACATGTCTAGAATATAAGAAGGGATAAGCGGACCTTGAACTCTAATGGGCAAAAAGAGAAATGTAAATTAAATACCTTCCTCAGTGGTAAGGAAACTGATGGCAAAGCAGATGAAATAATGACAAAACAAAACAAAATCAAAGGCAGATTGTCCATATGCTGCATTTAAATAGTACCCTCTGCCCTTGTACGATGCTGTTTTTTTTCCTAATGTCTACTTGATAGGGATGTGCAGTTATCAACAGCAGTGCAAGCACTGGGAGAGAATCAGGTCAATGGGGGAGTGGGGGGGGACAGAAAATGCTATATAATAAAAAGGTGAAAGGAAGTTCTATATGAATCAAAAAGAAAGAGGAAGCAAGTCAACAAGCAAAGCAAAGAAACTCAGAACATTTCACATAGTGCTATGGATATTAAGATAATGAGATTTGGAATAAGTTTTCATAGGTTGGGAAATAAATATAAAACTAGGGCAAAAAAACACAAGCAAAATCAATGTACCTTGAGGCAACTAGACAAAGTGCCAGAGATTAGAGCCTTTGACAAGACTGGCCTGAGGCCAAGCCATGTTTGAGCTGTTTTCTTTTGTTCTCTTTCTTTCTTGAACTTTCTTGTCCTCTGTCTCATCCTCAGGGGCCCTCTCTCTTACTGATGACAGCTAGCTAATCTGGTAAACAAATTCATAATGATGGATTAAAGATATAGCAAAAAGAACACAGGTTTTGGTGTCAGACAGGCCTGGGCTCAGATCCCAATTCTGCCTCTTTCTTAATCCATTTCTTAGATGTGTGGTCTTGGGTGGCTTTCTTAAAATATCTTAGTTGATGTGTTTTTAAAATGGGAATAATCATATCCACCACACTGCATTGCTGTGAAGATGAAAGTAATGTCTATAAGGCACTTAGAAGAGTACCCTGGATATAGTAGATGCTTAATAAATGGGACAGCTGTTTCACAATCAATGTATTCTTCTCAAGAGTATATTTATAATTTCATATGAATCTTCACTATACCAAAAAAGAATATTAGGTAGATTTCAAGGGCCAGGGATGAACGTTTCAGGCCATTATCATTGCTAACGTTTGTTAAGTTTGTAGAATGTGCTGGGTCTCTTGTTAAGGATTATAATAAACAATTTCATCTAATCCTAACAACCCCATGAACTAGATACCATTACTATTTCCATTTTATGAAAGAGGAAACTAAGGCATGAAGAGGTTACAGGTAACTTGACCAAGGTCATAGAGCTAGAAAGTTGAAAAGTCAAAGTTCTAATGTTCTATTCAAATATAGTGATATAAAGGACTCTTTATGCTAGTTATATGGAAAGACTCTCCCACAAAAGTCACCAAGGTGCTAAATGTTTACACTTGGCAAATGACTACTGTATTCCTGCTCAAATGATCCAACCAACAAATTAAGATGTCAAGGGTTAAAGCCCACCATGATAAAAATAACTACCATTTGTTGAGCACCATATGCCAGGCACCATGTTATGCACTCTATATACCTGATCATATTTACATGATTTACATACAGCGATTGTGTAGTGTGTTGTTGATCTTATTCCCATTTCACAGAGGAAAACACAGAGGCTTAGAGAGTACAAGTAACTTGCTCAGGATTACAGGATTAAGAAGCTATAGCACTAGGATGAAAACCCCTGGCTGTGTCAGAGATTGTGTATCATTCCCATACATGACTGTGCAGGGGAGAACAGTTCTGCTCACTCTTCCCTTGAGCACTACTGACTCAGCTGGGAAGTTCAAATCCAACCTTCAAAGCCATTTTCCATCAGGGCTAACTTGTACTAATCAGTGGGGGTATTCACTTGAAAGTAGCACTTTGGAAGTAATGCCTTTAATGTTTTCAAAGGTAGAAAGGAATTTTGTGAGGGTTTCTTTATTTTTTTTCTTTCCTTTTTTTTTTTTTGCCTTTTATTTTGGGATGAGTCATACTGCTGGCTAGTTTCACTGAGAACCAACTATAATCTGGCTCCATCCCCAAGGATAATAAAATATCTAGTACAATGGTTTACAAAGAAAGATAAGGTTCTACATTTTTGTTTGATTTTGGAAATTTGTTTATTGAAGTTTTGAATGTAATTTTCACTAACTGTAATAAACATATGTATAAAGTTAGAGTTCTTCATTTCATGAGTCCATATAACTCATAGAGACTGAGGAATTACATGGTGCCTGAACCTCTATTAGGCTTTAAGAATTCAATTATAAGGATAGTTTGTGTTCCTAGTCTCTCAGAGCTTACTGGTTAGCAATAAAACCTACCAGATTCTACTCCTTATTCACTCATTCACTCATTCATCAGACATTTATTGAGCATGTCCTATGTGCCAGGCATTGTGTTAGGTATTGTGTGTGGATAAAAACAAATAATAATTAATATGTATTAAGCATTTAGCATGTGCCTAGCACTGCTTTAAGTACATTACATGTATTAACTCATGTAATCCTCCTAGTAACCATTTGCAATAGGTTCTATTATCTCACTTTATAAATGAGAAAATGGACACTGGCAGGTCAGATAATCTGTCCAAGTTCAAAGTGGTGGAGGCAGGCTATTATTCCAGAGCCTGCACTCTTAGCTGCTATGTTAAACTGTTTACGATAGTGAATGAGAAAAGGTCTGTGCCTTTAGGGACCTCAGAATCCAGCAAAATAGACTAAAAGTTTAAATCAAGCAGTTGTAATACACTGGATTTGTGATATGGGATTCATAGGATGTGATGAGAGTATGTTATAGGGCTACCTAACATAGTCTAGAGAGTTTAGAAATGAACATCTGAACTGAGACTTGAAGGATGAAAGTGAGCTATCAAGGCAAAGGGACAAATAGGTTGGGTGTGTGGGTGGGAAGGGCGTGGAGGCTCACTGAGAAGTGTGTTTCAAGCAGAGGGAACAACATGTACAAACAGAAGTTAATTTATTACAACTGGGATATTTAGTATTGTTGGGGTGTATTGGCTGAAGCTAGAGAATTAGGTTTTAGATCATGCAGGTTTATTTAGGTCATGTTAAGAAATTTGGACGTTATCCAAAATATAATATGAATCCACTGAACAGATTTAAGAAAGAGAGTGACAGTAATTTACATATTTTCATATTTACATTTTAAAATTATTGCTCCAGTAATAGTGTGGAGAATGGAATGAAGGGGCAGGAAGGCCAGTTTTCACAAATTAATAAAAAACTTGTTTTCACAAATCAATAGCTGAGTACGTGATGCATACCTGAAAAGTTCCCATTTCTTTCTTGGAAATTTTCTGTGATGAGAGTTACCTAAATTTTCTGGTTTCTGTGGCCCTGACTTTTCCTATCCTCCCAAAGTGCACGCAACCAGCATAATAGATATATTTTTGGCTAAAGATCTAATTCTAATCATTGCTTCAGAAGGGAAGAATAACCAGTCAGTTCATCTTTGTGGTTATTTCCATTTATGTTTTCAGTTTAGAGAAAATAATTTGCCAATTGAATGAAATAACTTATGTTTGTTTCAGTATGATACAGTTAAGCACTTTTTGGGGGGTATTAGTTTCATTATACAAATAAAGTTCCTGAGGCATAACTGAATATAAGACAGCTTACTATAAGACAGAGCTACTCAAGTTTTGTTTTCTCCTTGATTTATGCCACTGCCTTTAGATAAGATGCGTGTTGATTACTTTTGTTCAAAGATGAAAATGCTGAATAAGCCAAAAGCATTTCAGGAAAAGGCAAAATATAGAATTCATATAACTGTGTAAAATAACTGCTTGAATTTCATAGCTCATGCCAAATATTGTACCTTGAATAAATGTATAATATAGATCAACAATGGGATCTGTGGTATGTCCCCAAAAGGTATCTGGAATGTCCAGAATCTAGAGGAGAATAGGTGAGAAAAGGATAATTGTGTTGCATTAAATTCACTTGACTGAGGAGAGGTCTGTAGAGACCTTAACCACTGTTCACATAGTTCAGGTCTTCTTACCAAGCTGTTGGAGTTTCTCTGCTGAAAGAGTGTTTTGCCATGAGTAGAACATACTGGCTGGAAAGACTTTCTACCTGAACTCAAACTATACCAGAGTTTACCATCACTAGTACAATACATACAGATATACAGACATACTTTACAACTCAAATTTGCTGCCTCTTGTGTTAGCAGCAAAACATCTGAGAAAACGAAGGCAAATTTAAGCGAAGGACTATGTTATATTCCTTCTGACCTTAGGATTCAGAGAGTAAACCCTCACATGAAGCAGAGACAGCTAGTCTAATGCTTCGTACCAACAAAAACTTACAAGGCATGGCTTTGACCACTACTCATATCTGCCAACTGGCAATGCTGAAACTGCATGGGGATAAGGTTTCCTTTAAGGACCAATGAACTCACCCTTGCTGCTTTGTGTCTAAACCAATCTTTGTGTCATCTGTGTCCTCGGCAATTTATCAGAACCACAGTAGCTATCAGAAGAGTAGTGACAAGATGTGGAAGTAGACTGTAATTCCAAAGAATAACCAATTTCACTGTGAGTCAGCTTGTTCCCTGCACAACCCTTCTTTCTCCCCCTTTATACCCCACAAACTTAAGAGCTTAGCACTTCTTTTTTTATTTTCCTGAGGTATGTGTAGGAAGCAATGAGGTATAATGGAAAGAGCATAGAAGTCCTTCCTCTGCTGTATGTGTGAAATTTGGAAGTCACTCAACCTTTCAGAGCCCCTGTGTCCAGGTTCCTTATATGTAAAATGAAGATAATATTTATTACCCCATAGAGATAGTAAAACATGAAGATATTTGTAAAACCACTTTGCAAATGCTAAGACTATAGTAAAACTATAGTCACTCAGATTCTATGGGACTCAGTTTCCCCATCTAGAAAAATGAATGTGTTGGAAAAGGTGACTTCTAAATGTACTTACAACTCTAACATAATCATCCAAAATATCATAAAATTATTCTGTTCTATAAAAATATTTACTCAGATTATCATACACTCAAAATTGAATACACAAGGGTGCCTGAGTGGCTCAGTTGGTTGAGCATTGAACTCTTGGTTTCAGGCCAGGTCATGATCTCAGGGTCATGAGATTGAGCCCTGCATCTGGCTCTGCACTCAGTGCAGAGTCTGCTTGAGAGAATCTCTCTCTCCCTCTCTCTCTGCTCCTCTCCCCACTCATGTTCTCTCTCTCTCTCTCTCTTAAATAAATAAATAAAAATATTTAAGAAGAGAGAAATCATATGGAATTTGTCTTTCTCTGACTGACTTACTTCACTTAGCATTATAATCTCTAGCTCCATCCATGTCATTGCAAATGGCAAGATTTCATTCTTTTTATGGCTGAATAACATTTCATTGTATATATATATACGTGTGTGTGTGTATATATGTATGTATATATATATATATGTGTGTGTGTATATATATATGTATATATATGTATATATATATGTATGTATATATATATATGTGTGTGTGTGTATATATATATGTATGTATATCTTTATCCATTGAACACTTGGCTGTTTCCATATCTTCGCTATTGTAAATAATGCTGCTATAAACATAGGGGTACATGTATCCTTTTGGATTAGTGTTTTTTATTTCTTTGGGTAAATACCCAGTAGTGTGATTGCTAGATCTTAGGTATTTCTATTTTTGTTGTTGTTATTCCATCTTTATTGAGATATAACTGACATATAACACTGTGTGTGTTTAAAGTGTACATTGTGATGATTTGATACACATATATATTAGAAGATGATTATGACAATAAGGTTAGTTAACACCTCCATCACCTTGCATAATTACATTTCTCACTCATTTTTTTTCTTCCAAGAGTTTATTTAAAATCAAGTTAGTTAACATAGAGTGTAGTTTTGGTTTCATAAGAAACAAAATAAGCAAAGGGAAAAAATAAGAAAGAGGGGGACAAACAAGAAAAAGACTCTTAAATATAGAGAACAAACTGATGGTTACCAGATGGGAAGGGTGGGGGGGATCAGTAAAATACATGATGGGGATTAAGGAGTGCAATTTTTGTGATAAACACAGGGTGATATGGAAGTATTGAATTACTGTATTTTACACCTGAAACTAATATAATGCTGTATGTTAACTAACTGGAATTAAAATAAAAACCTAAAAAAATATATTAAAAAAAAAGGAAAAGAGAGTGATCAAATGCCAGCCCCCCCACCCCCTAAAACCTGTAAGTAGATGCAGACAACTGACTTACAGATTTCAACAAAATAGGGATAGAGGCAATGAAACAGAATAAAGAAGCAAACCAGAGAATCTCCTCCCTGCCAAGAACTTGCTGTAAAAACTAATCAGGTGCATCTCAGGGAGGAAGAAAAACTTGCAATGCCAGGCAGATGATAGTTATTTATCAGCCCCTACCTCAGCAACAGAGGCTCAAATAGGCTGGCAGGATATTGAATAGAAGTCAGTAGAGATGGATTCCACCAGACCAAGGGACCCTGAGGACAGACCTTTCAGCCACAACCTGAGTAGAACAATAGTGCAGCTGTGTGATGGATGGTAACTCCAGTGGCATGGGAATTAGCTGTTTTAAGCCACCTTAGTGAGTGGCTGTGTTTTCCACATAGGCGACTGACACTGAAGGGGATGGCTTCTTACCTTGCCATTTGCTACAGGGGTTTGTGGATAGTGGGAAAAGGTCTGCTTGATTCTGGTTTAAATCATTTAAGAGAGCAATGATTCAAAATGCATCTACTTAACTCATATTTATTGTGAACCTGCTATGTGCTTGTGCTTGGTACTGGGAGTATAGCACTGAACAAAAGTCCTGCTCTCATTCTAGTTTGTGGAACATAACAAAATAAGTAGTAAGTAAAATATATAGTGCATTAGTTGGTGATAAGTGATATAGGAGAAAATAAAGCAGAGAGAGGATAGAATGGGGGGGCAGGTTGGGAGGATTTATAATTTTACATAGCGTGATGAGGATTGGCTTAACTGAGAAGGCTGCATTTGAGTAAAGTCATAAAGAAGGTGGGGATATTAACTGTTCTGATATCTTGGGAACAAATATTTTAGGCAATGGGAATAGGAAGTACAAAGGGGCTTGCAGTAGGACTATAACTGATATGTTAAAGGAACAGTGAGGAGGTCAGGTTGTTGTAGAAGAGCAAACAAGGCAGATGATAGTAGGAAAAAAGATCAGAGGTCAAATTAAGTAGCCTCAAAAGCCACTGTAAGGATGTTGGCTTTTAATATGGGTGAGATGAGAGGGTATTGGAGGTTTCTAAACAAAGGAGTTGTATTATGTAATTCATATTTTAAAAGGATCACCCTGTTGTGTGATGAATACACTGGAGGGAAGTAAGAAAGAAAACTGTGAGAATAATTAGGAGACTGCTGTAATAATCCAGATGAGGGATGATGATTTGGGGACTAAGGTAGTAATGATGGAGGTAGTGAGAAGTGATTGAATTCTGTATATGTTTTAAAGGCAGAACCATCAGTATTTTCAGACAAATTTGACATGAGGATGTTTTTAAAAAAATGGGCCAGGGTGCCTGGGTGGCTCAGTCAGTTAAATGTCCAACTCATGCTTTCAGCTCAGGTCATGATCTCACGGTCATGAGATCAAGTCCCTCGTCGGGGTCTGTGCTGAGATTTTCTCTCTCTCTCTCTCTCTCTCTCTCTCACTCTGCCCCTCCCTCTGCTTTTTCTCTCTGTCTCAAAAGAGGGAAAACAAACAAACAAACAACAGGTCATCTTTAACTATAAGGATTTTGGCCTTGTTAATAGAAGGATGCAGTGACCAATAACTGAGCTGGGAGGGTGTGAGGAACAAGTTTTAGGGGGATGATCATGGGTTTTGTTTTGGACATATTAAGTTTTAGATTCAATTAGAGATGTCAAGTAAACCTGTTTATAAAGGTCTGATTTTATGAGAGAGGTCCAGCTTAGAGATGCAAATTTGTGAATCATTAGTTTTTGTCTGGATGAGATCACCAAAGGAGGTAAGAGGTGCATGGACAAATGCCTGAGGCAATGTTACATTAAGGAGTCAGAAAAATAAAGCCCACACTTGTTAAATATTAGTTGTTCTAAAAAGCAATTGCTAAATGTTATTTTTTTAAGTAGGCTTCATGCCCAACATGGGGCTTGAACTCACAACCCTGACATCAAGAGGCATATCCTCTACCAACTGAGCAAGCTAGGCACCCCTAAGTGTTTTTTTTAAACAGAAGATTATATCTTTCTTATGCAGATTCCAAAATGGATGCTTGTGATAGAGTGGGGGCTTTTCTCCAGTGACCTAACTTGTGTTTCTACTATCCTTAATTATTGGGCTTCCCAGGCCACAATCACAATATTAAACTTCATCATAGTGCATCAAGCTGGTAGAAGAAGAATGAATTTGGAGGATTGTGAGTGGGAGTACTTACTTGGGCCAGACTTGAAATATGAGTGCATAACTCATGCTCATTTTCCATTAGTAAAAACTTGTTTATGTGGCTACAGTGAACTGCAGGGAAGCTGGGAAATGTAGTTGAAATGTGTGTCAAGGAAGAGGAGGAAATGGGTTTAGTGAACATCTATCCACTCTCTACACAAAGAAAAACTAGCAAAGGAGATGAAGATGAGTAGTCTGTGAAATAGGAGAGTATGGTGTCAGGAATGAAGAATTAAAAACTATTTTTTTCCTTGAAGGAGAGAGTGGTGGATTGAGTAACATGATACATAAAAATTGACCACTGGATTTAATAAGGCATGGGTCAGGGAGAATGTTTCAAGAGCAGTTTTGGCAAGGTAGGGATGGGGAAAGTCCAAATGGAATAGATTCTAGAGAGAATGCAAAAAGAGTGATTGGAGACTGTATGGACAATTATTTTCCAAAGTCTCTTAATCCTTTCAACCAGCAGTGCTATCCTGTATCTTGGGATTGTACATAAGCAGCTCTACAGAAGAAAATATGTTCCTGAGCTTTACATAGTGAAGATGAAGATTATGGACAATTTTACTGGCTTTACCTGGACCAGATGGTGTCCAACTAGACCTTCAAATATGAAATAAAACTAACATCAGGAGAGTGATGTTACCAATATGATGGAGTAGGACACCCTAGCCTCCGTCATTGGAGTTCCAGAAGGAGAAGAAAGGGAGAAAGAGAGAAAACTTACTTCAATAATTGCTGAGGACTGAGTAGGAGGATCCTAAGCTCACTTTATCTCATGGATACAACTAGATAACACCCACATCAGTGTAAATAACCCAGAAAATAACGTGAGGCCTGGCAGAACAGACACTCCACAACTAAATGTAGAGAAGAGGCCACATTGAAGAGGGTAGGAAGAGTGGAGATGCAATCAGGAGCCAAATGGACCCAAGATACTGTCCATGGAAAGGAGGGATGACATGGGCACATAGAGGAGAGAGGAGCAGATCCCCAAGCCAGGCATCCCAGGCATGGGGTACCCACACAGGGAAGATGAATCCCCATAACATTTGGCTTTGAAAACCAGAGGGGCCCAGCAATCAGTGGGGTTTAACACCTGAGACTAGGTCAGGAAAAGATGGCAGAGGAGTAGGGGACCCTATTCCAACTGGTCCCCGGAATTGAGCTGGGTATCTACCAGACCACTCTGAACACCCACGAAATCAGCCTGAAATGTAAGAAAATAGATCTGGATCTCTACAAATGGAATATCACAGGCGGTTGGTTTTGAGATAGGAAGCAGGGAGCCGTGATTCTGCGGGCAGATATTGGAAGATAAATGGAAAGGGGAGGGAGCTGCCATAGGCTCTGCTCCCAGGAAGGTGAAATAACACAGGAGTGCAAAAGCCTCCTGTGCTGGGGACTGGGCACAGACTTGCAGACTGGTAGCAACAGGGAAAGGACTTCAGGGCAGCCCCTCGGACTGAAACATGGAGCAGTGGGGCCACACGTGTGAACTGGGGGTGGCTGGTGGTTTTAGAAGCATAAAGGGCAGAGATGTGCCCTGACCTGAGGCAAGGACTGGGAGTACTGCTGGGGTTGCAGAACCCAGGACGACACAGTTTATAGCAGCACAGACAGAAATGGAGATAGTGTGGCCTGGAGAGCTCATGGAATAACAGACTGCGAACTCTCTGCTCTAAGGCAGAGGGTTGGAAATGATCTCTTCTGCTCTGACTCTAGGAAGAGACACAGAAAGCCACCAGGAAAGCCACCAGAGAACAAAAGCCCCCCAAAACCGGTTTTTACTGAGCCCATTCCCCCCCCCCACAGGAGGCAGGGCAACTCTGTCCAAACAGGGTTGCCTGAGTAACAGCATGGCAGGCCCCTCCCCCAGAAGACAGGCTGGGAGAACAAGAGGCCAACAACCCTAAGGTCCCTATAAAACAGGTGCATCTTGCTTGGGTTGTGGTCAATAATTTGGACTCTGTACATTCCCTCAACCACCCCTCAACAGAATGACTAGGAGGAGGAACTCCCAAAATAGGAAAACACAGAGACTTTGACTTCTGCCACAGATTTACAAATGGATACAGATATAACCAAGATGTCAGAGATGGAATTCAGGGTAACAACTGTGAATACAATAGCTAGAATGGAGAAATCGATTAATGGCAACATAGAGTCTCTAAGGGAAGAAATGAAAGCTGAATTAGCAGAATTTAAAAATGCTATCAGTGAGATCTAGTCTAATCTAGATAATCTAACAGCTAGGGTAAGCGAGGCAGAAGAATGAATTAGTGATCTAGAAGACCAGTTGATAGAAAAGAAGGAAAAAGAGGAGGCCAGGGAAAAACAACTAAAAATCCATGAAAATAGAATCAGAGAAATAAGTGACACCATGAAATGTTCCAATGTCAGAATTATTGGGATCCCTGAGGGGGTGGAGAGAGGGAAGACTAGAAGATATATTTGAGCAAATTGTAGCTGAGAACTTCCCTAATCTGGGGAATGAAACAAACATTTGTGTCCTAGAGGCAGAGAGGACTCCTCCCAAGATCAAAGAAAAGAGGCCAATGCCCCAGCATGTAATAGTAAAACTCACAAATCTTAGAACCAAGGAAACCATCCTAAGGGCAGTTAGGGGGAAGAGATTCCTTATGTACAGAGGGAGGAACATCAGAATAATGTCAGGCCTATCCACAGAGACCTGGCAAGCCAGAAAGGGCTGGCAAGACATATTCAGGGTACTAAAGGAGAAGAACATGCAGCTAAGAATACTTTATCTGGCAAGGCTGTCATTTAGAATGGATGGAGAGATGCAGAGCTTCCACAACCGGCAGAAACTGAAAGAATATGTGACCACTAAGCCAGTCCTGCAAGAAATGTTAAGGGGGTTTCTATAAAAGGAGAAAGACCCCAAGAGTGATTTAGAACAGAAATTTACAGAGACAATCTATAGAAACAAGGTCTTCACAGGCAACATGATGACAATAAATTCCTATCTTTCAATAATCACTCTCAATGTGAAGGGCCTAAATGTTCCCATAAAATGGCACAAGGTTGCAGATTAGATAAAAAGACAGGACCCATCCATATGCTATCTACAAGAGACTCATTTTGAACCTAAAGATACATCCAGACTGAAAGTGAAGGGATGGAGATCCATCTTTCATGCCAACGGACCTCAAAAGAAAGCTGGGGTAGCAGTTTTTATATCAGACAAATTAGATTTTAAGCTAAAGACTGTAGTTAGAGACACAGAAGGACACTATATCATTCTTAAAGGGTCTATCCAACAAGAAGATCTAACAATTGTAAATATCTATGCCCCCAACATGGGAGCAGCCATCTACATAAGCCAACTGTTAAAAGAGTGATATTGATAATAATATGTTAATTATTTTGGAGGAGACCTCAATTCTCCACTCTCAGCAATAGACAGATCATCTAAGCAGAAAATCAACAAAGAAACAAGAACTTTGAATGACACACTGGACGAGATGGCCCTGATAGATATATACAGAACATTCCACCCTAAAACAACAGAATACTCATTCTTCTCGAGCGCACATGGAACTTTCTCCAGAATAGATCACATACTGGGTTACAAATCAGGTCTCAACCGATACCAAAAGATTGAGATTATTCCCTGCATATTCTCAGACCATAATGCTTTAAAACTGGAACTCAATCACAAGAAAAAATTTGGCAGAAATTCAAACACTTGGAAGCTAAAGACCACTCTGCTCAAGAATGTTTGGGTCAACCAAGAAATCAAAGAACTTAAACAATTCATGGAAACCAATGAGAATGAAAACACATCAGTCCAAAGCCTATGGGATACTGCAAAGGCAGTCCTATGGGGGAAAAACATAGCCATCCAAGCCTCACTCAAAAAAATAGAAAAATCCTGAATTCACCAACTAACTTTACACCTTAAAGAACTAGAGAAAAAGCAACAAATGATGCCTAAGTCACACATTAGAAGATAATTAAGAAATAATTAAGATTAGAGCAGATATCAATGAATTAGAAACCAGAAACACAGTGGGTCAGATCAATGAAACTAGAGGCTGGTTTTTTGAAAGAATTAATAAGATTGATAAACCGCTGCCCAGACTTATCCAAAAGAAAAGAGAAAGGACTCAAATTGATAAAACTATTAATGCATGCCAATAAACTGGAAGAAATGGATGCCTTCCTCTAAACCTATAAACCACCAAGACTGAAACAGGAAGAAATTGACAACCTGAATAGGCCAATAACCAGTAACAAGACTGAAGCAGAGATCAAAAACCTCCCAAAACACAGAGTCCAGGGCCTGATGGATTCTCTGGGGAATTCTACCAAACATTCAAAGAAGAAATAATACCTATTCTCCTGAAACTGTTTGAAAAAAACAGAAATAGAAGGAAAGTTTCCAGGCTCATTCTATGAGACCAGCATTACCTTAATCCCCAAACCAGGTGAAGACCCCATTAAAAAGGAGAATTTCAGACTGATATCCCTGATAAATATGGATTCCAAAATTCTCAACAAAATCCTAGTTAATAAGATCCAACAATACATTAAAAGGATCATCCACCACGACCAAGTGAGATTTATCCCCAGGATGCAAGGGTGGTTCAACATTCGAAAATCAATCAGTGTGATAGAACACATTAATAAGAGGAGAGAGAAGAACCATATGGTCCTCTCAATTGATGCACAAAAAGCATTTGACAAAATACAGCATCCTTTCCTGATTAAAACTCTTCAGAGTATAAGGATAGAGGGAACATTCTTCAAGTTCATAAAATCCATCTATGAAAAACCCACAGCGAATATCATCCTCAATGGGGAAAAGCTGAGAGCCTTTCCCTTGAGATCAGGAACATGTCAAGGATTCCCACTCTTGCCACTATTGTTCAACATAGTCCTAGAAGTCCTAGCAACAGCAATCAGACAACAAAAGGAAATGAAATATATTCAAATTGGCAAAGAAGAAGTCAAACTCTCTCTTTTCGCAGATGACATGAAACTTTCTGTGGAAAACCCAAAAGGCTCCATCCCCAAATTACTAGAACTCATTCAGCAATTCAGTAATGTGGCAGGATACAAAATCAATGCACAGAAATCAGTTGCTTTCTTATACACTAACAATGCAACTGTAGAAAGAGAAATTAGAGAAATGATTTCAATTACAATAGTACCAAAAACCATAAGATACCTCGGAATAAACCTAACCAAAGAGGTAAAGGATCTATACTCTAGGAACTACAGAACACTCATGAAAGAAATTGAAGAAGACACAAAAAGATGGAAAAATATTCCATGCTCATGGATCGGAAGAATAAGCATTGTTAAAATGTCTATGCTACCCAGAGCAATCTATACCTTCAGCGCCATCCCCATCAAAGTTCCAATGACATTTTTCAAAGTGCTGGAACAAACAATCCCAAAATTTGTATGGAATCAGAAAAGACCCCGAATCACCAAGGAAATGTTGAAAAAGAAAAACAAAGCTGGGGGCATCACGTTGCCCGATTTCAAGCTATATTACAAAGCAGTGATCACCAAGACAGCATGGTACTGGCACAAAAACAGACATATAGACCAATGGAACAGAATAGAGAACCCAGATATGGACCATCAACTCTATGGTCAAATAATCTTCGACAAAGGAGGAAAAAATATGCAATGGAAAAAAGACAGTCTCTTCAATAAATGGTGCTGGGAAAAGTGGACAGCCACATGCAGAAGAATGAAACTCGACCGTTCTCTAACACCATACACAAAGATAAACTCAAAATGGATGAAAGACCTCAATGTGAGACAGGAATCCATCAAAATCCTAGAGGAGAACATAGGCAGTAACCTCTTTGACATCGGCCACATCAACTTCTTTCAAGATACATCTCCAAAAGCTAGTGAAACAAAAGCAAAAATGAACTTTTGGGATTTCATCAAGATAAAAAGCTTCTGCACAGCAAAGGAAACAGTCAACAAAACAAAGAGGCAACTCACAGAATGGGAGAAGATATTTGCAAATGACACTACAGACAAAGTGTTGATTTCCACCATCTATAAAGAACTTCTCAAACTCAACACCCAAAAAACAAATAATCAAGTCAAAAAACGAGCAGAAGATATGAACAGACACTTCTCCAAAGAAGATATACAAATGGCTAACAGACACATGAAAAAATGTCCATCATCATTAGCCATCAAGGAAATTCAAATCAAAATCACATTGAGATACCACCTTACACCAGTTAGAATGGCAAAAATTGACAAGGCAAGAAACAAGGGCAATAACGTTCATAATATAGGGATCCCAAAAGAGAAGAGAGAGAAATGGAGCCAGAAAATGTATTTGAAGTGGTAATGTCTGAAAACAGTCTGGGGAGGGAAACAATCCAGATCCAGGAGAGAGCTCCCAAAATCAACCCAAGGAGGTCTACACCAGGATACATAGTAATTAAATGGCAAAAAATAGTGATAAAGAGAGAATTTTAAAAGTGACAATACAAAAGAATACAATTACATACAAGGGAAACCCCATTAGGGTTATCAGCTGATTTTTCAGCAAAACTTTGTGGGCCAGAAGGGAGCGGCATGATATATTCAAAATACTGAAAGAAAAAAACCCTTGAAACCAAGAATACTCTATCCAGCAAAGTTATCTTTCAAAATAGAAGGAAAGATAGAATTTCCCGGACAAACAAAAGGTAAAGGAATTCATCACCACTAAACCAGCCCTATAAGAAATGTTAAAGGGGACTTTTTGAGTGAAAAGGAAAGATCATAAATAGGAGTAAGAAAAGTAGGAAGAACAAAAGCAATAAAATTAAGTATATCTATAAAAATCAGTTAAAGGATCCACAAGATAAAAGGATATAAAGTATGATGCCATATACCTAAAATGTAGGAGATGAGAATAAAGAATGGGTTTAAAGTTATGTGACCATCAACTTAATATAGACTGCTGTATGCATAAGATGTCATATATAAACCCAATGATAACCACAAATCAAAAACCAGTAATAGATATGTAAAAAATAAAGAGAAAGGAATCCAAGTATATCACTAAATAAAGACAGCAAACTGCGAGAAAAGAGAGCAAGTGAAGAAAGCAACACAGAAGAACTACAAAAACAACCATAAAAAAGTAACAAAATGGTAATAAGTATATACCTATCAATAATTACTTTGAATGTAAATGGATTAAATGCTCCAATCAAGAGAAATAGGGTGATAAAATAGATAAAAAAAGCAAGATCCATCTATATTCCGACTACAAGAGACTCATTTCAGACATAAAGACACATGCAGATTAAAAGTGAAGGAATAGAAAAGCATTTATCATGCAAGTGGAAATGAAAAGAAAGTCAGGGTAGCAATACTTATATCATATACAATAGACTTTGAAACAAATATTGTAACAAGAGACAAAGAAGGACACTATATAATAATAATTAGAACAATCCAACAAGAAGATATAACAATTGTAAATATTCATGCACCCAACATGGGAGCACCCAAATACATAAAGCGGCTAACAAACATAAATGAAGCAGTCAGTAGTAATACCATAATAGCGGGGACTTTAACACCCTATTTACATTAATAGATAGATCATCCAACCAGAAAATCAACAAGGAAACAGAGGCTTTGAGTGACTCATTGGACCAGATGGATTTAAGAGATATATTTAGAACATTCCATCCTAAAATAGTAGAATACACATTCTTTTCTAGTGCACATGGAACATTTTCCAGAATACATCACATGTTAGGCCATAGAATAAGTCTCAACAAATTTTAAAAAATCAAAGTCATATTATGCATCTTTTCCCAACACAATGGGAAATTTCATAAAACTGGAAATCAACCACAAGAAAAAAATCTGGAAAGAACACAGCCACACAGCAGTTAAATAATATGCTACTATACAATGAATGGGTGAACCAAGAAACCAAAGAGGAAATAAAAAAATCTAGGGAAACAAATGAAAATGAAAACACAACAGTGTAAAATCTTTGAGATGCAGCAAAAGCTATTCTAAGAGGGAAGTTTACAGTAATACAGGACTATCTCAAGAGGCAAGAAAAATCTCAAATAAACAACCTAAACTTAGACCTACAAGAGCTAGGAAAAGAACAACAAACAAAACCCCAAACCAGTAGAAGAAAATAATAAAGTTTACAACAGAAATAAGCAAAATAGAAACTAAAAAAACTAACAGAATAGATCAATGAAACCAGGAGCTGCTTCTTTGAAAAGATCAACAAAATTGACATACCTTTAGCCAGACTCATCAAAAAGAAAAAGAGAAAGAGAGTATACAAATAAACAAAGTCACAAATGAAAGAAGAGAAATAACAAGCAACACCACAGAAATACAAAGGATTGTAAGAGAATATTATGAAAAATTACATGCCAACAAATTGGACAATCTAGAAGAAATGGATAAATTCCTGGAAACATATAACCTCCATAAACTGAATCAGGAAGAAATAGATAACTTGAACAGACCAGTTACCAGCAACGAAGTTGAATCAGTAATCAAAAAACTTCCAAAAAACAAAAGTCCAGGACCAGATGGCTTCACAGGTGAATTCTACCAGACATTTAAATAAGAGTTCATACTTCTTCTTCTCATAGAATTCCAAAAAAATAAGAGAGGAAGGGAAGCTTCCAAATTCATTCTGAGGCCAGCATTACCCTGATACCAAAACCAGATAAAGACACCACAAAAAACAGAACTACAGGCCAATATCTCTGATGAACATAGATGCAAAAATCCTCAATGAAACATTAGCAAACTGAATCTAACAATATATTAAAAAATATTTCACCACCATCAAGTGAAACTTATTCCCAAGATGCAAGGGTGGTTCAATATTTGCAAATCAATCATGATACATCACATCAACAAGAGAAAGGATAAAAAAAACATATGATCATTTCAATAGATGCAGAAAAAGCACTGGACAAAGTACAACATCCATTCATGATAAAAACCCTCAACAATGGTTTAAAGGGAACATATCTCAACATAATAAAGGTCATATTTGAAAAACCCACAGCTAAAATCATACTCAATGGGGAAAAACAGAGCTCCCCCCGCCCCAAGATCAGAAACAAGATAAGGATGTTCACTCTCACCAGTTTTATTCAACATAATGCTGGAAGTACTAGCCACAGCAATCAGACAACAAAAAGAAATAAAAGGCATCCAAACTGGCAAGGAAGAAGTAAAACTGTCACTATTTGCAAATGAAATGATACTATATATAGAAAACCCTCAAAACTCCACCAAAAAACTACTAGAACTGATAAGTGAATTCAGTAAGGTTGTAGGATACAAAATGAATATACAGAACTCTATTGCATTTCTATACACTAATACTGAAGTAGCAAAAAGAGAAATTAAGAAAACAATTCCATTTATAATTGCACCAAAATAATAAAATACCTAGGAACAAGCTTAACCAACGATGTGAAAGACCTGTACTCTAAGAACTATAAAACATTGATGGAAGAAATTGAAAACAACACAAACAAATGGGAAGATATTCTATGCTCATGGATTGGGAGAACAAATATTGCTAAAATGTCAATACTACCCAAAACAATCTACAGATTTAATGCAATCCTTATCAAAATACCAATAGCATTTTTCACAGCATTGGAACAAATAATCTTAAAATTTGTATAGAACCACAAAAAACCGTGAATAACCAAAGCAGTCTTGAAAAAGAACAAAACTGGAAGTATCATAAGCTCAGATATCAAGTTATACTACAAAGCTTTAGTAATCAAAACAGTATGGCACTGATACAAAAATAGGCACATAGGTCAAAAGAACAAAATAGAGATCCCAGAAGTAAACCCACAATTATATGGTCAGCCAATCTTCAACAAAAGAGGCAAGGATATGCAATGAAAAGATAGTCTCTTCAAAAAATGGTGTTGGGGAAACAGGATAGCTACATGGAAAAGAATGAAACTGGACTAGTTTCTTACACCATACATAAAAATAAACTCAAAATGGATTAACAACCTGAATGTGACCTGAAACCATAAAAATCCTAGAAGAGAGCACAGGCAGTAATTTCTCTGACATCAGCCACAGAAACATTTTTCTAGATATGTCTTTGAAGCAAGGGAAACAAAAGCAAAAATAAACTATTGGGACTACATCAAAATTGAAAGCTTCTGCACAGCAAAGAAAACAATCAACAAAACTAAAAAACAACATACAGAATGGGAGAAGATATTTGTAAATGACCTATCCAATAAAGGGTTAGTATCCAAAACATATAAAGAACTGATACAACTCAATACCCAAAAAACAAATAATCCACTTAAAAATGAGAAGACATGAACAGACATTTCTTGAAAGAACATATATAGATGGCCAACAAAAACATGAAAAGATGCTCAACATCACTCATCATCAGGGAAATGCAAATCAAAAGCATGATGAGATATATTACCTCACACCTATCAGAATGGCTAAAATAAAAAACTCAAGAAACAAGTGTTGGTGAAGATGTGGAGTAAAGAAACACTTGTGCACTCTTGGTGGAAATGCAGACTGGTGCAGCTACTGTGGAAAACAGTATGCAGATCCCTCAGTAAAGTTAAAAATAGAATTACCACACAATCCAGTAATTCTACTACTGAGTATTTACCCAAAGAATATGAAAACAGTGATTCAGAAAGATATGTGTACCCCTCTGTTTATTGCAGCATTATTTACAATAGCTCAAAATAGAAGCAACCTAAGTGTCCATTGATAGATGAATGGATAAAGAAGATGTGGTGTGTGTGTGTGTGTGTGTGTGTGTGTGTGTGTGTGTGTGTGTGTGTGTGTGATGGAATATTTTGCAGCCATAAAAAATGAAATCTTGCCATTTGTAACAAAATGGATAGATCTAGAGAGTATAATGCTACATGAAACAAGTCAGAGAAAGACAAATACCATATGATTTCACTCATGTGTAATTTAAGAAACAAAATGAAGAAAAAAGAGACAAATCAAGACATGGGCTCTTTTTTTTTTTAATTTTAAGAAATAGACTCAACTATGGCTAACAAACTGATGGTTACCAAAGGGGTTACCAAAATGGTGGAAGGATGGACGAAATAGGTGAAGGGGATTAAGTGTATACTTATCATGATGAGCACTGAGCACTGCGTAGAATTTTTGAATCACTATGTTGTATACCCAAAACCAATATAACACTGTATATTAACTATACTAGAGTTAAAAAAAAAATAAATTTAAAAAAGAGAAATAATGGCTGAGACCTTCCCAAAAGTAGGGATAAATTTGAACATCTAAGTTTATGAAGCTAATAGGTCACCCCAAATTTCAATCAAAAACTATCTTCTTCAAGACACATTATAATAAAAGTGTTTAAAATCAAAGACAAAGGGAGAATTTTAAAAGCAGCAAAGGAAAAAAAAATACCTTATACAAGGAAGTCGCCATAAGGTTATCAGTGGTTTTCTCAACAGAGATCTGCAGTCCAGGAGAGAATGGGACGATCTATTCAAAGTGTTGAAAGAAAGAAACTGCCAACCAAGCATACTTTACCCAGCAAAGTTATTCTTCATAAATGAAGGCAAGAAAAAGATTTTCCCAAACAAACAAAAGCTGAGGGAGTTTATCACCAGTAGATCTGCCTTAAAAAAATGCTGAAAGGAGTTCTTCAAGCTGAAACTAAAAAACACTAACTAGTAACATGAAAACAACACACTGTTAAAGTAAGTATATAATCAGATTAAGAATAATCTAGTACTGTAATATGGTGGTGTCTTAACCACCATTTGATTCTATTATAACCATCATTTTTAAAAAGATTGAAGGAAAGATATCAAAAATAGCTAGATATACCAATTTGTTAATGGATACACAATATAAAAAGATGTAAATTGTGACATCAAAAATAAAATAAAATGTGGGGGTAGGCAATAAAGGATAGAAGTTTTGTATGAAATTGAAATTAAGTTGTTGTCAGGTTAAAATAGTCTTATATCTATAAGATGTTTCAAGTCAGATTTAGTGTAACCACAAAACAAAAAATCTTTAATGCACAAGATGAAGGAAACAAAATCAAAGTATACCACTACAGGTAATAATCATTTCACAAAGGAAGACAGCAGGAGAAAGAAAGGAAGAAAGAAAGAACAAAACAGCCAGAAAACAATGAACAAGATCACAATAGTAAGTTCTTGCCTATTAATAATTACTTTAAATGTAAATGGATTATATTCTCCATTTAAAAGCCATAGAGTGGCTGAATGGATAAAAACCAGGACCCTACTACATGCTATCTACAAGAGATGCACTTCAGCTTCAAAGACATGTACAGGCTCAAAGTAAAGGGATGGAAAAATATATTCCAACGGAAAGAAAAAAAAGGGGGGGGCAGGAATAGCTACACTTATATCAGGCAAAATAACTGTAGGTCAAAAAATGTAACACGAGACAAAAAACTCATTATATAATGATAAAGGGGTTAACTCGTCAAGAGGATGCACTAATTGTAAATATATATGCACTTAACATTGGAGCACCTAAATATATCAAGCAAATACTAACAGATTTGAAGGGAGTAACAGACAACAGTACTAGTAAGGAACTTTAATAACCCATTTTCAATAATGGATTAAACTGACAGAAAATTAATACGGAAACATTGGACTCTATACTTTTGAACAAGTGGAGCTAATAGACACATACAGAATGTTTCATCCAATAGCAGCACAATACACATTCTTCTCATGTGCACAAGGACATTCTCCAGGATAGATTATATGTCAAGTGACAAAACAAGTCTCAGCAAATTTTTAAATATTGAAACCATACCAAGTATCTTTTCTGACCACAATAGTATGAAGCTAGAAATCAATAACAGAAAGAAGACTGGAAAATTTGTAAGTATGTGGAAATTAAACAATACACTCCTGAACAACCAATGGGTCAAAGATGAAATCAAAAGGGAAAATTTTAAAAAATATGAAAACAATAATAGAAGCAACAAACCAAAACTTATGGGATACAGCAAAAGCAATGGTAAAAGGGGAGTTTATAGTCATAAGTGCCTATATTAAAAAGAAAGATCTCAAATAAACAACCAAATTTTACACCTCAAGGTATTAGAAAAACAAGAACAAACTAGTCCAAAGTTAGCAGAAGGAAAGAGATAACAAAGTTCAAAGCAGAAATAAATGAAAGAGAGAATAGAAAAAAGTAGAAAAGGTCAGTAAAAGTAAGAGTTGATTTTTTTGAATAAACAAAATCAACAACACTTTCACTAGACCTAACAAGAAAAAAGAGAGGACTCAAATAAATAAAATCAGTTATGAAAAAAGGTGACATCACAACTGATACCACAGAAATACAAAGGATCATGAGAAACTGCTATAAACAATTATATGCCAACAAAATAGACAACCCAAAAGGAATGGATAAATTCCTACAAACAAAACTTACCAATTCTGAATAATGAAGAAATAGAAAATCAGAACAGACAAATAATGAGAAGAGATTAAATCAGTGATCAAAAACCTCCCCACAAAGAAAAACCCAGGACAAGATGGCTTCACAGGTGAATTCTACCAAACATTTAAAGAAAAATTAATGACAATTCTCACACTCTTCCAAAAAAGTGAAGAGAATGGGATACTCCCAAACACATCTTAGAAGGCCAGTATTACCCTGACACCTAAGCCCAATAAGAATACTCCAAGAAAAGAAAACTATAGGCCAATAACCCTGATGAACATAGATGCAAAAGTTCTCAATAAAATACTAACAAACTAAATTCAAAAGCACATTAAAAGGATCATACACTATGATCAAGTGAGATTTATTCCTGGGATGCAAGGAAGTCTCAACATATGCAAATCAATATATGTGATACACCATGTTAATAGAATGAAAGTCAAAATTATATGATCATCTCAATAATTGGGAATAGAAGGAGCACACTTCAACATAATAGAGAATATATGTTACAGACCTACAACAAACATTATGCTCAATGGTGAAAGATTGAAAGCTTTCCTACTAAGACCAAGAATAAGACAAGAGTGCCCACTCTTACCACTTCTATTCAATACAGTACTTGAGGTCCTAGTCAAAGAAAATAGGAAGAAAAAGAAATAATAGGAATTTAAATTGGAAAGCAGGACAGACTCTGTTTCTGTTTTCTAGTGGCATGATCTTGTATATAGAAAATCCTAACAACTCTGCAAAAAAACAGTTAGATCTATAAACCAATTCAGCATAGATTCAGGATACAAAATCAACTTACAAAAATCATGTGCATTTTTATACACTAACACTGAACTATCTGAATAAGAAATAAAGCAACACCATTTATAAAAGCCTCAAGAATAATAAAATACTTAAAGGTAAATTTAACCAAGAAAATGGAAGATCTATACAGTGAAAACTGTAAGACATTGAAGAAAGAAATTGAAAAAGATACAAATAGATGGAAATAAATCCAGTGTCCATAGATCAGAAGAGTTAATATTGTTAAAATGTCCATACTACCCAAGCCGTCTATAGATGCAATACAATTCTTATCAAAATCTCAATGGCATTTTGCACAGAAATAGAAAAAACAATCCTAATTTCTTATGGAAACACAAAAGATCTCAAACAGCCAAAGCAATTTTTAGAGATAAAGCTGGAGGCATCACACTTCTGATTTTAAACATATTTTATGACAAAACTATAGTAATCAGAACATATGGTACCGTCATAAAAGCACACACATAGAGCAATAGAACAGATCAAGAGCCCAGAAATAAGCCCTCATGTATATTGTCAACCGATATTTGACAATGGAGTCAAGAATACTCATGGGGAGGGGTGCCTGGGTGGCTCATTTGGTTAAGTGTCCAACTCTTGATTTTGGCTCAGGTAATGATCCAGAGGCATGAGATGGAGCCCTGAATCAGGCTCTGTACTGAGAGTGGAACCCAACTGGAGATTCTCTCTCTCTCTCTCTCTCTCTCTCTCTCTCTCTGTGCCCCTTCTCTCTCTCCCTCTCTCTCTCTCAAAAAAAAAAATTAAAAAAAATAAAAGAATACTTATGGGGGAAAGGATAGTCTCTTTGGTACTTGGTGTTGAGAAAACTGGATATTCAAATTGGACCCTTATCTTACAACACTTACAAAAATAAACTCAGTAAGAATTTGAATGTAAGACCTGAAATTGTAAAACTCCTAGAAGAAAACGCAGGGGAAAAGCGCCTTAACCTCAGTCTTGGCAATGTTTTATTTTTGAGTATGACACCAAAAGCACAAGCAACAATAGCGCAAATCAAGAAGTGGGACTATATCAAAGTAAAAAACTTCTGCACAGCAAAAGAAACAATGAAAAGACAAATTACATAATAGGAGAATATTTGCAAACCGTATATCTGATAAGGAGTTAAATGTCCAAAATATGTAAGTTACTCATGCAACTCATAGCCTAAAAGCAAACTATCCAATTAAAAAATGGACAGAAGACTTGAATAGACATTTTTCCAAAGAAGACATACAAATAAGAAACAAGTATATGAAAAGATGCTCAACATCACTAAACATTAGGGAAATACAAACCCAAACCACAGTTAGATTATCATCATACCTGTTGAATGGCTATTATCAAAAAGACAAGAGATAACAAATACTGGCAGGGATGTGGAGAAAAGGGGATCCTCGTCTACTATTGGTAGGAATGTAAGTTGATACAGTCACTATGCAAAAACAGTATAGGGGGTCCCTCAAAAAATTAAAAATAAAAATATGATCCAGCAATTCCACATCTAGGTATATATCTGAAAAAGATGAAATTACTATCTTGAAGAGATATCTGCACTGCCATGTTCACTGCAGCATTATTCACAAGAGCCAAGACATGGAAACAACCTGAGTATCCATTGATGGATAAATGGATAAAGAAAATGTGATATATGTACATATATAATGAATATTATTAGGTGAATGAATTCAATGAATGAACATTACTCACTAAAAAAAAAAAAATCCTGCCACTTGTGACAACATGGATGAGACCTCGAGGACATTATGCTGAGTGAAATGAGTCAGACAAAGAGATAAATACTGTATGATCTCACTTATGTGTAGAATCTAAAAACGCCAAATTCATAGGAACAGATGGTAGAACGGTGGTTGCCAGGGACTAAGGGTTAGGGAAATGGGCGGATAATAATGACATCATTAACAATGAAATGGTTAATGTACTTAAAACCTGTTCCTTCAAATATTAGAAATAATGAAAAATGGTCATTTTCCTTTAAGGAACAATTTTTCATTTATAGGAAGAAAAATTGCCCAAAAGGAATGTTTGGCTAAAAAGAGGATTTTCTTTGTAGATGAAGTTCTCATTAAACAGGACAGGAAAATAAAGAAATTCTGAGACGGTTAGTTGAAGAAGAGTGGGTAGAAGGTAAACCATATCAGTAATTTATTTACCTGGGTAACCATAACCACACTGGTGGGTGAAAATGATAAGATAACAAGAAGCCTGAAGATAAAGAGAATCAGTGTGATGGTTCCCCTTCTTTTTGTGTTCTCAGCCTAGAAAAGGGCAGATTAAAGAATGGAGGAAATAGGGAACACCTTTTAAGATTTTACTGGAAATTACCATAGTGAGAGGTAATCATCTAAGGACCAGGTGAGGAGTCAAGCAAGCCAGAGGGTACTTAATTAATATCTGTAGTGGAAGACAGTGGATGTGGAGTTTTAACATCAAAGTTATAAATTGCTTGCTTTGGCTCCACAGAAGTTACCAGGCCTAGAAGCCTCTTTACAGAGCCTAGAAGCACATTAAGAGAAATTACTTAACATATTTTCTTAGTCCAAACAAAAATGGAAGTTTAGTTAAGGATATCAAAGTAGCTTATTTTAATAAAACTAACGAATTGCCTTGTACATAGATTTTCTATTTCTTTGAATCTTGCTCCAGTCATATTTTTCCTTAAGGTTATAAAAACTAGATATCAAATTGTGTTAGCTTTTTATATAATGGACCAATGATTTATCCTCCACACCTCTCACTTATACACTCTGAGAAAAGTCAAAGGGTAGATTACATTAATTACTCCAACAGAAATTACCACTGCCCACTAGCAGAAGACACCCAAATTTAAAAATTTTTTTAAATTGTAAAAGATTTTATTTATCCATTTGGGAGAGAGAGCATGAAAGAGAGAGAGCATGAGAGGGGGAGAGTTAGAAGGAGAAGCAGACTCCCCGCTGAGCAGGGAGCCCCATACAGGACTAGATCCAGGGACTCCGAGATCATGACCTGAGCTGAAGGCAGTTGCTTAATCAACTGAGCCACCCAGGTGCCCCAAGACACACAAATTTTAGTCATCAGGCTTAAGAGGATAAAAAATAGTCTCTAGAGAAGAGATGGCGAATATTTGACACTCCTAATACCACTTCCCTTCTTCAGCCATGGACATGACAAAATTAATCGTGGGATTCTTTTATGACTGAACCTGGAAACAGTCTTAGAATTCTTCTTAGAAGTACCCCAGGCAGCCACCACAAAACAGTTGAAACTGGCATATGAAAAGAAACCTATGTGCCATTCCAGCTCTAGAAGATGTTCTTTGTGGAAAAACAATCAACCTTACTATATTAAGACAAACTTGACAGAAATTTTTTCTGTTTGAAACTAACGAAAAATGTTTTTTAAAAGTTCCAATTTCAAAGACATTTGGGTGTGATGAATAAGTAGAAGAGGGTCTTGTGATTAATGTGATTAATGATACCATTTCTCTTAACATACTCTCCTGATTAATTGGTAAATACATTTGATTTTAGAATCAGTTTGTAAAGGTAACACAAGAGCAGAACTAAAATATTATGCAGGAAAAATATGTTATGCAAGATGTCCTAAAAATGTTTCTTTAAAGGAATATCAATGAAGAGTTCTTGTTTCCTTTTTACTTCACTTACAGTAATTATTGACCAAATTATGGTTCCTACCATGGAACATTTAAAGAATTAAAGATGACAACTGCTTGAAATATTCTTTTTATGATTTGTAACCCTAGAGGTGTTTAGTGCTTTCTCATACACTCCTATTTTCATATACATATATATGTATATATATATATCTTTTCAAAATAATTTAACTCAGGGATGGGATGAAAAAAACAGCGTGCAGCATAGTTCCCATTAACATTCTTGATTGGCATCATTTGCAGTTTACACCCTCTATTTAGTAGCTCATTAGCTCTCTAGAAAACCAGTTCCATCTTCTCTGGGTAACGTACTGGAGTAGATTGGAAAGCTAAGAATTTTTTGCTTCCCCTTTTTTGTGGTATTTACAAACAATATTTTGTCTTTGCATACTCATTTGAATTTGCTTTGCATCAGATAGAACTTATTTTTTTCCATCAACGCTAGCCCAAAGGAAAATCAGTCAGTCATGGTTTGAACTCCTAAACCCTTTTCCTTTTTGCCCCTCATGTTCCTCACGTCCCCCAGCCCTTATCCTACCACACATTCTGGCTTTCCTACTCCAGGAATTGTGTGTTCCCATATTATCTTTTGGATACCTAGGCTATTTGACTGGGGTCCTTTATTCAAAGCTGTTCTGTCTCTCCCCCTTTTTCCCATTGAAATATATCTGGCCAATGACTTGTTCTTCGAAATATTGCTGGAATACTGAAGTGAACTGCCTATATTGATTTATATTATGGAGTTACTGTCTATTTCATGGGGTTCTCCTCCAATGACTTAACTGAATAAGGAAACATAAGGTGTTAGGTCAGACTGGTGGAAGCAAAAATTTGGGGCAAAGTGCTCTGTAGTACTCTTATCATTCCAGTTAACAGTGTACCTATGTTGTTTCTGTTGAGCAAACTTTGGTAGCACTTTATGATTATCAAACCTGAATATGCCTGGAGCCAGTGTATAATTAATGCAAAGATTTTTTTTTTTAAAGCTATATGCCCAACTTGGGCTTGAACTCACAACTCTGAGAGCAAGAGTCACATGCTCTACTGAATGAGCCAGTCAGGCACTCCAAAGGCTTCAGTTCTTTTTTATTTTTAAATTTATTTATTATTTATTTTTAAGGAATCTCTACACAACGTGGGGCTTGAAAAAAAAAGGGGGTGCCTGTCTGGCTCAGTCAGTAGAGCATGCGACTCTTGATCTCGGGGTTGTAAGCTTGAGCCCCACATTGGGTGTAGCGATTCCTTAAAAATAAAATCTTTTAAAAAAAATAATGAAAGCAAAGTTTCCACAGAGGAATTACCAGGAATGTTTTATGATATGGAAAAGGGAACACTGGACCAGAGTTGGAAGATCTGGGTACTAGTTCATGCTGTGTCACTTACTAGTCATCACACTCAGGAACTTGGTTTCTTCGTTTGCATTCCTCAAACAGCTGTTAAAGCTTAATTTGAGGTGATATAGATAAAAGCACTTTAAAAACTGTCAAGGGCAGGAGCAATAAATATGTAAATATTATTAATGTGTACAACTGTCATCCTTTGACCCCCAGTGCTTTTGATAAATCTCTGGACACAGATAAGCTCACATCTTCTTTCTTGAGTCTATGGGTGGCTTGTCTGGATTAGATAATTTCTGGCCTGCTTTTTTCCTCAAGAAAATATTATTGCCAGTAGGCACACAGACTGTTAGAAGTATTGTGTTCAGTGAGGTGACAAGTTGACATGAGGATTTAAAATTTATGGCCCAAACCCAGTGCTTTCTGTGGCTGTTTGTGTTCCAATTCCCAGGACATATGAAAGCTCTTTGGTATGCCGAGCTTCAGATAAGCACTGAAATCACACGGGGCTAGTTGGCTGGTCAGGCCCCCATGCACTGCACGCTCCCAGAATTTGCGCCCTTTTCCAGGCTACTCATCACCATTCAGGGTCATTTGTTGATACAGAAGGGTGTCCTGCTTGGAATCCCATCACTTACTGACTGATATTTAGTAGGCAGTGGGGAGACTTCTTTGAGGAGAGTGACATCTATACAAAGTCAACTATTCCCATAAAACAGGGTGAGGAAGAAAAGAGAAAGGGCAAGCAAACTCAGGTTCAGATTGGAACTAAGAAGGCAGGATTTCATGGTAGTTAAGCACATGGGCTTTGGGGGTCAGCCACACCTGGATTTTAATGAATCCTATGTGTGCTGCAACTAGCTCTGTGGCCTTGGACAAATTACTTAACCTCTCAGGTTTCTCACCCAGAAATAAGATAACTAACCGTAGCTTCCTAGTGCTATTTTTGTATGTGTAAGAATTAAATGAGATAATGAATACAAAGTACTTAGCATAGTGCCTGCCACATAAACATAGGTGGCATTTTTAAGGGCTGATTAAATCAAAATGTTCAACAAATATTTATCGCATGTCTACTATATGCCAGACCTTGTTTTAGGCATTAAGATACATGAATGCAGGAAAACCAAAACAAAACAAAAACGCTCAAGTCTCTGACCTTATGGCACTTACATTCTAGTGGGGGAGACAGAAAGATGGCAAAAGTGAAATGGAGACCGGTACAGCCGGGTGAAGAAGTGCTAGGGATGGGAAGGGGTGGATGGCTGTTCCTATTTTTATAGAGATCAAGAAAGACCTCACTAAGTGACCCGTGAATAGAAATCCTTGTGAAGGAAGCACATTATCTGGAGAAAGAGCATTCCAGATACAGGAAACAACAGATGAAAAGGTCCTGAGGAACCAGCATGTTTTGGTGTAGTTCAAGCAACAGCACAGAAGCCAGCGAGACTGGAGCAGTGATTGAGGTGGAGAGTAGCAGGAGGGGAGGCAGAGAGATAATTGGGAAGATGATGCAACGGGCCCTGCCAGCTGCTGGATGAGTTTGGAGGGGTTGAAGTCAGAACATGACATGATCTGACTCACATTGTAACAGAATCACTGACCATTTTCAAGAATAGATGATAGGTGAGAGTCAAAGCAAGGAGACCAGTTCAGAGGCCACTGCAACCACTCCAATGAGAAGTGATAACAGCTTTAACAAGGGTGGTCACCATGGAGGTGTTAGGAAGTGACCACGTTCTACAGAGCAGGACACATGGTCTGACTTAGTCAAAAGCTTAACTCTCACGTAAAAGGGAGCATTCTGTGTGGTCTAGCCCAACCCATTAGAATTTTCTGCAGTGGGATTTGTGGCCAAAGCCCCAGAAAATCCTGCTTTGCTTTCCGTTGTCACCATTCCCTGTTGCATGTGACTAGTACAGGAAGGGGTTCAAAGTTCTGGTATTCTTAGGTTCCTTCACAGTAAGATCATTAAGTAGCACACTGAGTGCCAACATTACTTCTAATTGCTAGCACTGTTTTCTGTCATCCAGCTTCAGAAATTTTGCCCTCCTTACCGCACTTTTCTCCTGCCAAGTTTGTCTTACCTATTCCTTTCCGAACTAACATGAAGCAAAATGGTCAATGGGAGTGGGAATCGAACTGAGTGGGAGGTGGTTCCCAGTAGAAAATTGACATTGGGCAAGTCATTTTCCCTCTATGGACTCAAATTTCTCATCTCTAAAAGGAGTGGGTTGAATTGATGAGCATTAAGTTCCCTTCCAGCTCTCAAGTTCTATGATTCATTCAATGATTCACTCATATCCAGACGCTCATCAACGCATTGTATAAATATATATTTAACATTTTAATATTTGTCATCTCATCTTTAAATCATTTAAAAATTTCATAGGTGAAGAAAAAAAGGTCAATAGAGATTTGGAGAAACTTCCCCAGGGTCACTTAGAGAGGACTGAAAGAACAGGTTCCAGGTACCAGTTTTGCCATGACATAGCAAAGTGGCACCAGTCCAGTTTCTTTTAAGCACTTAATTTCCATTTACTGCTTTTCTGAAGCTCTCCGTTAGAAGATGGAGATCTTTTCCTTAAAATGTATTATATGTGAATGGATGGCAGCAATCTATGGCAAGCAATATCATAAAATATTGTATTTATGCCACAGTCTTCCTTAGCTAATTTAGATAGAAAATGCCCTCACTCAAATTATTCATCTGCAATTTCCCTGAACTGGCACACATTTCTCCCACATCAGGGGCACCTTTAGTACATTTGAAAGCTGAGCTCTTTTCTTCCTTTCTACAACTGCTAGCTCTCTGCAGTTTTTATAGCTCTTCCAGATGGAAATCAGAATTAAATATTAAGGCAGGTGGTATTATTTTCAGTCTGACTAGTGCCCAAAGGCTGTGTCAATGGCTGAGAGGGGGCTAGCAGAAGTTCTGTCCCTGGTTATGCCCTGCTGATTGCTAATTAGATGTAAGGGTTGGAGAGTAAACACATACTTTAAACACCTATGCCCTAATGGGGTTCTACTCTGTCTCATGGGATGTATTTAAACTCTGCATGGGAGAGACTACATTTTTGCTGTGAGTGGCTGGCTTCCTAGGTAACTAACCCAATGTGTAACTGAGAAAGCAGCTAATGGGGACAGTGTAACTCTAAAGCTGAGCCAAGCTGACATGATGAGTGGCCTTCTCTTTGATATCAAGCCGTTTTAGCATAGATGCAAGAAATATGCCTGGTAAAGTTTTCATTTACCAGTCCTGCTTGGTTGTTCACTAATTGGACTCAAAGTGGAGAAAGAAAGAAGACGAAAACAGAGAGAGGGGATATACCATTGAGAGGGATGCGTTCTACTCTAAAAACATGAGCCTATGTATTCTAACATCCCAAGATGAATGAATCTGTCATTACCCAATTCTGGTTAGCATTCAGTGTACCTGATCTAGACCTGGTGTCCCTAATGCTGTTCCCATTCCTTTAGTGACTAGTTCCTGCCTAGAAATCACTCACGCTAATATGGAGGCCCTTTCAGATAATACAATGCTGTGAACCTAATTCTAATGCACCTTCCTGTTTAAAATCCTTCAGTGACTATAGATAATTTTAGAGAGAGTCCAAACTCCTTAGCATGGTCCACAAGGCCCTTTATAACTTGACCTCTGTTTACCTTCCCATCTTCATCTGTCTTTACTCCATTAGGCCATGCTTTTCCTTAGCTGTGCTTAACTACTTTCAGCTCCTCTGTGAACCATGTGCTCTAATGCATCTGAGTCTTTACATGTGTTTTCTGCAAAGGATGCCTCTCCCAACTTTCCCTGCTAATTTATCCTTTAAAATATAGCTTAGATGTCACGTCCTCCAAGAAGCCTTCCCTGAGTATCCCCTACTGAGTTAGGTGCCTTTATTCTGCATTCTCATAGGATCAATTTCTCTATTAGAACTTTGGATAGTCTTTTTACTTGCTTTGCTTCACAGCTATTACATCACCTCCTCAAGGGAAGAACCACGGCTTGCTCATCTCTGACCCCTCATATACTACAAGTACTTCTATAATATGGTTTGTTCTTAATAAACTTCTTATGGATGATTGTTTGAATATTGCATCTATGGCTCTATAGGCAGGACAGGATGGAGATTTCAGGCACCGTGGCAGGATGATGAGGGCAATCTTTTTTAAATCAGGAGCTTTTATTTGGGGGAGGTACCTTTGTCTTTACAGCATGTAGTATAAGCTGTTTGTGTATATGAATGGGGCTAATACATAGAACGTTTTCCAAACAGTGTGTTCCCAGGGCTATAGTATTTTCAAAACACTTGTCTATAGCAGAATTCCTCAAACATAGACCCCAGGAAGGTGGAGTCATGGGAAGGAGGGTGGTAATGCCTCACAGAGGCAGGGAGAGTAGGAAAAAGATGAAACAGCAGTGGTGTCAAGTTTTAGTAATCCATACTAGTCTCTGCCACCAACTACCTGTGTGCCTGGGACTGAGGTATTTTTCTGCCTTGGGTCTTTATTGCCTCATTGGTAAAACAGAGGGGTTAAAGTAAAAAATTATTTACTAAGCCCAAGAGGTACCACTTTAGTAGATTTGACTCAGGTCTGCCTAAGGGGTAGGGGTATGAAGCAGAGGATCTCTTGAGAACGTTTTAAGGTTTTCCACATCTTCTGATCTACAATTTGATGACAGGGTGTTACATTATTTTTTACATTTAAAAATTTACATATGTAATATATTTTCACTGACCAAATTTAGAAAACACAAATAACTCCAAAAGAGATTTTTAAAAAATCATCCACAAATCTACCAGCTAGAGCCACAGGAGTTTTAATCTATTACTATGCTGGCTGTCAGACACGATGCTGAAACAATTAGTTAAAAATGGAAAAATCCTTATCCGTTGGTATTCAACTATTGCCTTTCAATTGTAGTTCATTTTAAGTAGGTCAAATAATGTGGGTAGTTAGACATAGCCTTGCTGCCTGGGGTGTCCACATTGGACATTTAAAATATCTTGAACTAAATACATAAACAACAGCAATAAAATCAGACCTGAGATCACCCCACACTTGGGCTCTCCTACTGTATTCAGACAGCAGTCCCCACAGCATTGCTGACTTGGCTATTCAGGTTGTTTCCCTCATTTGACAGAGGAAAGAAGTGGTCTGGAGCCATCTGGTAATTGGGATGATTTGTGCCACCTCCAGTTATGGGGTCTGTGCCTCCCCTCACCATCTCCTTATCCCTTACCCTCCATGATACTAAATGTCCACTTAAAGGATAGGGATAAATTAAGCAAAAACCCGTAAAAACCCTGAGAACCAGATCATTGGTTTCTAATTGATCAAATAAATACTCAAATCCTGGTTTGGCTAAGTCTTCCTGATGCCAGATCTCCTGATTTGGAATCTGAAAGATGGCTTAGCTTATGCTGCAACTCTGTCAGGAGGGTGACAATATATATATTTAAAAAAAAAAAGTCCTTATATCACTGACATTTCTGGTTGAAAGTGCATCTTACCCGGTCCTTGTGACAAATCACCAGCCAATTGCCCCCAAAGTGGTCTCAATAGACAGAGATGCTATGAGCTGCTTCAAGTAACAGGTAGTACTGACAGGAGGAAACAACCAGGTGTCATTTCATGACTACAGCCTAGATGATTTCCCTCCTATTTCAGTTCCAATTACATAAAAGATCACTGCTGGCTGCATTGTGAGCTCACCTAAAATCTTTTCTCTGAAACTTTGAGGTAGCTTGGTAAGTGGGTAAAGCCAGTCAGGTTCAGGTCCTAGGACGTGTCTGAGAGGCAACATGGTAGAGGGAAAAGAGCACTGGGCTGAGAGTCAAGAGTCCAAGTCTGTGTTCATAACTTTCTGTTTGTGTTACCTTCGACTAATTACCAAATTTCTCTCCTTGTTTTTTTTATCTTTTGTAATAACCATCATAAAAGTTGCTTTCTACCTCTTATAGTTGTAAGAATCAAAGTGAAATAATGTATAGGAAATGGACTTCAAAAAAATAACCTTTATAAAGCACTGTACAAATGTATCCTGAGTTATGGATGAATAAAACACTTCCTGTTGATCTCAAACAATTCACAAACCCAATTCCACTTGAGTCCATAGTCAATTGCTTTAAAACAATCTGGCTATCAGCCCAGAGTAAAAACAAAATGATCAGACCAGAGGTTTACACTGGGCTTTCCCCTAGGTCGTGTTTTATGAGATTGATTTCTCTAAGGAGGACTTAATCCCAAAAAGGTAAGGATGATTAATTTTCCTGTGCTAAGTCTCTCCTTCCTCCTCTCATTGAGTCTGTTTCCCCACTAGGCACTTATCCTTGGTGTATCCAGAAAAAAAGTTTCATAAGAACTGTGCATTCTTTCTGGTTCACAAAAATACTTTATCTTGGATTATCTTTTTTATCCCCAAATTATCAATCAAGGCAGTTATATTTTTGTTCAGTTAATGCCAATGTGAGAATGGTCACTCACAGATCCATCTTCTTGCCTTCTATGGCATTTTAATTAGAAAGCTAATATCGTTTCTTTCTGTTTGCAAAGCTCAAAGTGCACTGTATCAGATGTAGTCCCTTGCAAGGTGCCATTCTCCACTGAGCAATACCCACATAATGTACTCCACGTGGCCTTCAAGTCAGCTTCCTTTCATATCTGGGCTGCTCTAGAAGTAGTCTGCTAAACTGCTATGACTACTGAATTAAAATACTCTTTCTCCCCACCACGCCCACCTTAAAGTCACTGGATTTCACTCAGGCCACAGCTCAGCAATGAGTGAGGCCCTTCCCAACAGATTTTATTCATTTCTCCTGCCTCAGGTATTCAGCAGTCTCCATTGTATAGTGCCTAAGCTCCCACTGACCCCGGAGGAATCCAACAGACTTTCTGCTTTTCCATGATCTTGTTACATCAGAGGTAGCCTTCTGGAACCCAGCAAGCTGTTTGGTTTGTCCTCACAGTACGGCCCACAGTGTATTTTTTAAATAAACCTTTTATTCTGGAATAGCTTTAGAGAAGGGTTGTAAAGATAGAACCGAGAGCTTTCACATATCCCACACTCCGTTTCTCCTCTCGTTAACATCTCACATTAGTATAGTACATTCATCATAACTAAGGAGCTACTCTTGATTCAGGATTATTAACTCAAGTCCTTACTGCATTCAGGATTTCTTAGGTTTTACCCATGTTCTTTTATCTATCGCAGGCTCCTATCCAGGATTCCACATTACATTTGGTCACGTCTCCTTAGGCTCTTCTTGTTTGTGACAGTTTCTCTCAGGCTTTCCTTATTTTGATGACCTTGACAGTTTTGAGAAATCAGGTATCAGGATCAGGTATTTTGTGGAACTGTATCAACTGGGATATGTCCAATGTTTTTCTTATGGTTAGAATGGGATTATGTTTAGGTATAAAAACCAGAGAGGGAAAGTGCCGTTCTCATCACATCATATTAAGGGTACTTATTATCAACATTATTTATGACTGTTGATGTTGACCTTGATCAGCGGGCTGAAGAAGTATTTGTCAAATTTCTCCATTGTAAAGTTCCCCCCAGCCCACCCTTTTCATACTATACTCTTTGGAAGGAAGTCACTGTGTGCAGCACACCCTCAAGGAGCAGGGAATTAGGCTCTGCCTCGTTGGGAAAGAGTATCTACATACATCATGGGAAGTTTGTCTATTCTCCCCCACTTATTGATTTATTCAATTACTTATTCATATCAGTATAGATTCATGGGTATCTATTTTATACTTTGAGTTACAATCTAATACTTGTTTTTTGAATCAAATACTTATTTTGTTGCTCAAATTGTTTCAACTTGAACAACTGGAAGCTCCTACAGTTGGCTCCTGTGTCCCTTTGACATACTACCATCACTATGGGGTTTGGGTGGTTGTTGTTGTTGTTGTTATCATCCCCTTACTTTCGGGCACTAAAATAGGCTTTAAGCTCATTTTGTATATTTCTTGCCCCAGTCCTATAATCAGTCATTTGTGCAAGAAACTCTAGTTCTTTTTATAATGGAATGGTATCAAAAATGAAAGACAATATACAATGAGATGATATCCAGACCATATGTAAAAATGGAAATCTGACCCACAATCTGTAGCAACCAGCCCAGAAAACCAGCTCATTGTCTATAATAACCAGCCCAGAAAGCCAGACTACTATCTAAAAGTCACACTTATAGGAAGTAAGACCATTATTTCTAGCAATAAGCTTAGGAAGTCAAACAATAACCCCTGTAACAATTAGTCCCAAATGGCCAAACTCCCTAATTTTTGTCTCTGCTGCCAACTTAGAACCATCCAGAGAAAAAGCCAGTTATGACTATGCATCCCTAACTAACCACATACAATACCCTACTTCTAGTTAGCCTGCCTACATGTAGCTTTCCCATGCCAACAGCCACCAGTCAGGACAGAGTGGAAGTTTTCCCTTTTTTCTACTGTAAAACTTTCCTATTTCTCTGCTTGCCTATGAGTCAAAATGGGAGTGATAGAGGCTGACTCCCTAGTAAACTCTGAATAAATAACCTTCTCCAGTTCTCATTTGGTTCATCTTTACTTTATTTCCACAGAAACGAAAATCTTGATGTTAGGTATATTCATTGCTACTAGAGTTAGTTGCTTATAGGTCCTCCTAGCTAACAGTGCAAAAAAAAAAAAAAAGTGTGTATACTATGATGCATATATACACGGCTATAAATATTTCTATGTTTAACAATCTTTATTTATACTAAACTAAACATGATTTCATGTTGGTGTCTCCAACCCTAATCCATTACCACATGCATCATCCTAGCCTTCTATTGCTTATCTGTAAACTCCCACAACACTGAGAAACCTGGCTCCCACTCTCCTCCATCCATTCACTTAATTGTTTAGTCCCAATATATACATGTAGTAGAAAAACAAGTCAGAAACTTTCCAGATACATGCTGCTGCTGGCTTTGAAATGGAGGGGACCATGGGAAAGGATTATAGAAAACTGGGAGTGACCCCATCCAACAGTCTTCAAGGAAATGGGATTCTCACGCTTATAGCTACAAGGCATTGAATTCTGCCAATAACCTAAATGACCTTCGAAGTGCATTTTTCTCAATATACTCCAGATAAGAGCCCATTCTGGCCAACACACCTTGAATCACAGCCTTATGAGACCCAGAAGAGAACTCAGTCATGCCTGTCTGAACTTTTGACCTTCAGAACAGTGAGCTAATAAATGGATGTTGTTTTAAGCTTGTAAATTTGTAGTAATTTGTAACACAGTAATAGAAAATGAATACAGCAGATTGTCATTGGATAGTCCTGTTTAATAAATAAGGAAATGAATCATGAGCAAGGAATGTAATGGTGCCAAATTCTGAAGAACACGGATGACAGCAATATCAACTGTGGCTAATTTGACTCTAGCCCTGCTTCCTCTTAAGCAGGAAGCAAAGTGTGCCTGCTTAAATTTTAGTCCAGTGCTGGCATTTGAGTCTCTTACACTAACCTACCATCGTTTCTTTTCTGCCAGTCAGGCAGAATCAGTCTAACACACTGGCTTATTCCCTAAGAGAGAGATACATTTACGTGTCATATGTAGCTTGCTGTAGGTTTTGTGTTATCCTAAAATGATGACTTTGAGGAAGGAATCTAAAGCCATCCCAGTAAAAAAAAAAAAAACAAGCACCGGGGAGAAGAAGAGACAAATGAGAACCCCCTGAAACATCACATCATGTGGATAGCCATCTATTCCATCTATTCCATTTATTCCAGTCCTGCCAAGTTGGCAAAGTCAAAGGAAACCATTTCCCCTGGCTGGCAACACTAAACCAGTTTAAGCTCCTAAAATCAAATGAGAAGAAAGGCACAGAGAGCCAGAACGAGCCATTCAAACAAGCTAAGCTGATTTTGACAGGTTCCCTGGTAACAAACCCAACTATGGTTATAAATGGGTCACTATAGCCTCCAGCTGTATTTTTTGTTACGTAAGCTTCCTGGAAAAGAGGATTAAACCATATTTAAGATAAACATTTGCTTTTCTATAGTAAATTTAGCACTGTTGTTTAAAGTGCTGTGGAATTGAATCGTGCAGGTGCTAAAATTCTAATTGCCTGTTTTTCCTGACATTCATCTCAGAATTGCTCAAAGAAAGACATTATCTTTGACTCTTCCACGTAAAATATAATGATCACATGAAAGGAATGGGATAGATAGGAAAGAATCAAAAGTAAAACAAAGACCTTAAAAAATAAAATAAAGACATTTTGGAAGTCATGGACTCAAGCCATCCATTGGTGGGGATGATACATCATTTCTGAAAGGATTCCACTTTAAGTTGTTGATGATCTGGGTTGCGGGGAAGACCTGTACCTGTTTATATAGTAAGAGGAATAGAAGGCAAGAACATCTACTTTTGTGGGGTGCCAAAAATCCAGTGTTTCAGTTGAAGATGTAGATTTGGGATCATCTATATAGCTGCAAAACCTGAATGCTTTTAGGAAAACAAAAGTTTCTATGAGTCAACCAGAATACTCTAGAAATGCTTGATTCTGACTTCACGTTTCTTGAGACTCAGAGAATGTTTCAGAGTCTGTAGAAGCAGTGTGTGTGTGTGTGTGTGTGTGTGTGTGTGTGTGTGTGTGTGTTGCTTTTATTTATTTTAGCACCTGCACAATTGCTTAATTAACCTATGACCTAAGGCTAAAGGAAAGTACAAGCAAATACTCAAAAGGATTTGAGTATCTTTACAATCCTCAAGGCTCTCCTCTTAACTGGAATAATAGTAACATTGGTGAATTTAGCCAAGGCTTTGAAACTGACTTGACAGGAGCTATGCCATTGTTTGGATCATTAAAATATCCACTGATAGGCCCCTTCTCCAATTACCTTCTCAAGCTGCCTGGGCTGTTGTGTACAAAAATGACACGAGTTACAAAAATGACGGATTGATTTTGGCAAAGCAGAGGCCTGCGGTAATAAAAATACTGCTATTTACCTTGATAGTATTGTTCATTTAACACCCACTTGCATGAAGGGGGATGGGGAAGACTGCCCCTCCAGAGCCTGATGGAAAGGATCTTGCTCCCACTGGTATCCATCCTGAAGGGGAAAACTGAGTTTCAGGGTCTCTGGTATAAGCAGAAGAGAGAAGAGGGCTACAATTCTGTTGAACAAGTAGAAGCAGCACTCTCTCCTGGCTGTTATGTTGGTTATAAGAGCAAAACACTGTCTAAAAGGAGCTTACAATATTGTTGAAGATGTGACATGAACTTCGAAGATAGAAATAAAGAACGCAAATCTCTATATAGTCAAGTGCTACAGTGTGTGGTCAGTACGTTGGAATGGTCTGGAACAACAAAGGACAACCAAGACCAAGAACGGGAACACTTTACAGCTGAGCTGAAGTATAAGTCAGGAAAGATTTGGAAGTATATGTGTTCTGCAACATGATAGATATTGGTTTTTTTTATGTTATTCCAACACTTAGAGGCGGTTCACATTTCCGGGCAGGTTCCTGTATTATTGAAGATATTTATGGCTACAAATAACAGAAAAACAGACTAACAGCTTAAACCACAAGAGCATTTAGTATTCTCTAAAGGAAAAATCTGGAGGTCGGATTAATTCAACAGAATGATGATGTCAGGGCACTGGGTAGGCATCTCTGGAATTATTTTTGCCCTCTCTTGTGGTCACTAGATGACTGAAATAGCTCCAAGCATCATGTCCTCATATAAGAATGTTCAAAGCAGGAAGGAACACAGGAAAACAAAAGCCTGGATTTTGTTAAAGCTAAAATATGCCCAGTACCAGGAGATGAATCATGATAGATATAAGCTTGCTGGGAGATTCTAGGGGAGGAAAATCTTTTCCAGAAGCTCCCAGCAGACTTTGTTTTGAATTTCATTAGCCAGAATTGCATCATATGTCCCCAACTAGTCCACTCACTGGGAAAGGGGGACTGGATTGCCATAACTGGCTTAGACCTATCATGATGTATTTCCTGGGCCTAGGCACATTTTAATAAACAAAATCTTTTAGGAAGGGAGTGGAGTCAGTGGAAATGGGGTGAATCAGAAAACAATATTTGCCACAGTCCCCACAGCTGAATATGATGATGGACATGCTGTACAACAGAACCTAATATATGTATGATATTCTTTGCTTTCTTCTCTTGGTCTCCATCTCTCTGTCTCTGTTTCTCTCTCCCCCTCCTCCTTTTCTCTTTTCCTTTTTTTTTTTTATCACACACACATATACACACAATCATAAACATCTCACCCTTAAACACACTGAAAACTTGGATTTAAATGAGGCACCAAGGGAGTGGGGCAGCCGAAGTCTATATTTTGTTTGGCTCCCTTCCTGTATGCCTTTGTATGTCAGCTAGTATTCACATTATATGAAATTGCCCAGTTAGAATCTTCTGTCATTCACAAATTTCAACCTGGGATCCTTTAAAATGAAAGGTATTGAGTAGGGGTAACTACTTCTAATCAATCATGAATCAAATGCAGACGGAGTTATTCTTTCTATCCTTGGAGCCCTAATCCTCATTTTATTCCCATCAAATATTAGGTCAGTGGTTAACAAAACATTGTGACTTAATAATATTTTTACCACTGAGAAAGCGGTGTGATTTAGGTTTACTGCAGGTATCAAGCTATAAAAGAAGTCATGTTAAATCATATTTTAAGGCATCTGGCTATAAATCTGGCTATATATTTCTTTTTCTTTCTGAAGAGCTTTGTCCCCAGAAGCTTAGAGTCTAAATGCTCAGGCAAGATAAGTGTAGATAAGCAGCCAAAATCAACACAGGGATGTTTAGATGAAATGCTTCCCTTGAATCGAAAGGCTGAGGAAAGGTAAAAGACTAGAGTGCACATTGCATCCGAATGTTTTATTCATGAAGAGTTCTCAGCTCAAACCTCTGAGATGTAGAGATACTCTGCTTTCTATACCATAACCTCATGTACTCGAGATGTAAATGTGGATTCCTATAACATTTCTGGCCTTTTTAACTGCTGGATTTGTTTTGGTGATATTATAACGAGATATTTTCCTCTTCAAGTTAGGAAAACTTAACCATTCACACTGATTCCTGTATTAACTTGCAAGACAAAATTGTCTGTGAGTGCTAAAACACTAAATTTAGCTTAACACATATATTTAAATCTATTGAGCCAGATTTTTCCCTTGGTTGGTTTAATTGCATATCCTTAAGCAACGGTCTCTTTTTCTTGGGGGTAATAATTTTGATATTTAATTCAGAGAATATCAGAGTTAGAAGGAACCTTAGAGATCACCTAGTTCCATTCCCTCATCTTTCAGATGAGGAAAAAAAAAAAAACTGAGGCTAACACGAGTTAAATGACTTGCCTACTACCACATAGCTAATTAGTGGCAGAGTTAAGGACTATAAACCAGCTCATCTGACTTCAAAGTCCATAATTTTTATGCCATACAGTGATGCCTCAACTATAGTAAATTTTACCTGTAGTATTAAATACACTGGCATCACACACCCTGTTAAGATCCTGCTTTCCTGAGCCCTGATTAGATACAGAGAGTAAATCTGTCCACTTGAGTCCTCAGCCAGCCCAGAGAAACACAGAGACCACATAGCATGACAATTACGAATATGGGCACTGGAATAAAGCCAGATCAGGGTTCAGATTCTGGCTCTGCAACCTACTTACTTCAAATAAGAGCAAGTTGCTTAACCTTTTTATGCCTCACTTCCCTCCTTTGAAAAATGGGAATAAAATTCCTTCCATAAGATTGTTGCTTGAACTAAACCCATATAGAACATTCCAAGTCTGGAAAGCTCTCAATAGATGCTAATTCACTACTTTTAAATCTCATTTCCTGAGCCAAACACAATCAGAGAAGCAGATCCATTAGGGTTCAATCAGAAGACTAGTAAGTATGGTCTTAGAATCTGTTCTCCTGCCCTAAGAAGTGATGACAGGAAATGTTGGCAAACTGTTTCTCTTTTCTGTTTTTTTTTCTTTTAATTGTCTTAAATGTAATATTACCTTTTTCCTCTTCCTTTATATCTTGCCCTCTTTTTAAAAATTGAAAAGAAAATGGGTATTGGGCATTTATCAGGACAAGAAATTGGACTGTAAAGTAGGTACTGGACAAGAGAATCTGGATATGAATAATTGGGGATTTCCATGGGGTTGCAAGTCTTTATATATGTCTACAGCATCTATGCAAAGTGCTGTGGGACACTTGGGTTGCTTTCATATCCTGGCTATTACAAATAATGCTGCAGTAAACATAAGGGTGCATATGTCTTTTCAAATTAGTGTTTTCATTTTCTTCGGGTAAATACTCAGTAGTGGAATTACTGGATCATATAGTATTTCAATTTTTACCTTTTGAGGACCTAGAGGGTATTATGCTAAGTGAAATAAGTCAGACAGAGAAAGACAAATACCGTATGATTGCACTTATATGTGGAATCTAAAAAACAAAACAAATGAACAAACAAGAACAGATTCTTTTTTTTAAGTTAATTTATTTTTTTTTAGTAATCTCTACACCTGACGTGGGGCTCAAACTCATGACCCCAAGATCAAGAGTTGCATGCTCTTCTGACTGAGACAGCCAGGTGACTCTTAAACACAGAGAACAAAATGGTGCTTGCCAGAGGGGAGGTAGGTGGGGAGATGGGGGAAATAAATAGAAGGCATTAAGAGGAATATCTTCCACTTATAAAATAAATACCTCACGTAGATGAAAAGTACAGCATCGGGAACCTAGTCACTAATATTGTAATAACATTCTATGGTGATAGATGGTGACTACACTTACTGAGGTGAACACTGAGTAATGTACAGAATTGTTAAATCACTATGTTGTACACCTGAAACTAATGTAACACTGTATGTTAACTGTACTTCAATAATATAAATAAATAAATAAATAAATAAATAAATAAATAAATAAATAAATGCTGTGGAAAATACAGAAGAAGCATCAAATATAAAATTGCCCTCCAGAATTTTAATTCACCAGGTAGATCAGAATTTTATATATAGACGAGATTGGGTGCGTTCAGGGTGGTATGGCCATAGATGAGAATTTTATATATAGAAAACATTACCATTGGTGACATATATACTTCGTTTTTTAAAAAAGAAAAAGAAAAAGAACACGCGACTCAGTGACTCATTTATACTCATTTATTAGATCACCTCCGAGGAGATTAAGATCAATGTGCCAGAGTGTGCTAGAACCAGCAGAAGAGGCTTAATTAGTGAGGTAGAAGCTGAGCCGGGTGTTGAAAGATGAGTAGAACTTGAAGAGGCAGGGAGGAGGAGGGAGTGCATTCCAGGGGGAGGAAATAGCCTAAGTAACATGATGGAGAAGGAATTTATAGTGTACATTGGCAGCAGTGAGGAAACGAGTGGGAGAGAAGTAGGATGAGGATAAATTATTAATGGAACTGCAAGGCTCCCAGTGCCTTTACCTGGGGAGAGGTGAACAGAGACTAGTCTAGCCTATATTACTAGGGCAGGAAGAGAGGCAAAGATAAGATGCTCCGCTTAGTGGAAAGATGGTATAGTTGTCTACAACTCTTCCTGGGCCATGATTCTGGACGTGTAGCATAGGCAACAGTGAGAGTCAGGGTTACAGAGGTTTGCTGTACAGACCGAGAAACTTAAGCTTCAGTATCATGGTTTCCAACATTTACAGTGATATTTGATATTTTTTCTCCCTGAGTAAGAAAGGGGGAAAATATACCTTCCCAAATTCCCACTGAGAAGTAGGTTCTGGTCCAGCTGGAAAGGAGAAGTAGCCCTTAAAGCCAAAAGCTTCGTTGACTAACTACAATACAGCTCTTCCCCCATCCCCCTCAGCTTTACTGAGATATAACTGACATATTATGGGTAAGCTGATGTATACAACATGATGACTTGATACATGTGTGTATATTGTGAGATGATTACCACAATAATGTTAGTTCACACATTCTTCTTAATGACACTTTCAAAGATGGAGGGGTGATCTATTTGTGTCGTGGAGTGTAAGGATGCAACTGGGAGGATTCATGGCCAGCATCATTTGCTGCCACCTCTACTCCTTTCAGACTGTATAACAGAGCTTTTGTCAACAGAGATGTTGCATAATGGCACTGACCATGGACAGTGGTGGAGTTGATACAGTCCTTATAATTCCACCACAAAAAGGCCACGATCACTTTAGGGTAGCCTTCTCTCCTCCCACAATCACACAGGGAGATCTAATTGACTGCTTAATGTACCAGTTTCCCACTTTGAGGATACACAAATCAAATCAAGTCAGTATTTTTTATCAGTGAAGCACCAGCAATTCAGAATTTCTCACAACGCATCTTGGGAAGGGAACACTGGTATTAGACTGAAATCCTCACTCTCCGATCTAGCCCAGAATAAGCATTTACTGCTAGGACCAGTGGGTCCTAGCTGAAAGTAAGAACTTCACAGCGAAGCCAAACCCCGACCTCTCTATCACGTTCTCCCTTCAGTGCATGGACTGCTACTGCCCCGGATTCAGTACCTGTTTCCCACTCTGACCTCTGTTGTCAGAACAGCGGTATATGATTTCTTGGCTCCCAGGGTACTGACACCGCATATTTCTCGCAGTTCTCCCTACTGCCAATGATAATACCGTCCTTTCTTAACACTTGCCGAACACTTATCATGTGTCAGTCATAGTGCTTTCTTTATGAGCGTTGTGAAATCTAATCCTTACATAAACTTTGTGGGATGGATATTGATATTATATCCCCACCTTTTTTTTTTTTTTAAACAGAGAAACTGAAGCATAAAGAAGGGAGAACCTTGCCCAAGGTTAAACAGTGGGTGTCAGAGCATGGAGCATGCATTCCACTCCAGGCAGTCTGATTCCAGAGACCACACTAATAACAACTAGAGTGTGAGAACTGGCAGCTTAAGAGAGTTCTGGGTATTTCTTCATTTCAGAGCTTCTAGAAGAGAGTAGTAAAAGAACTTCTGTGGGTGAGTCGACCAGAGGTCTATCAGAGACAGGCTAGATTATTTTTTCAGGCCCATTTCTGTGAATTTTTGCAATGGTTCACATTATACTAGTTCCAAAAAAAAATGTTAGCCAGAGATTTGATTTGTGGACTACAGTAGGGAGGGGCTGGAGAAGGATGAATCTGACAGAGGATGGAGGGAGCTGTACTTCACTATGCCCAGAGGGAAGTAGTGTTCAAACAACAGTGGGCAAATGGAGGTTGTTCAAAACAAGTGCATTCCATGGTCTTTTCCCTTAGGACTAATGTAGTATTGATTGGTTGCTTCAAATTCATCATTCGGTGAGTCAATAATATCGATTGATCTGTGGCTGGGTGCAACACATTATGCTAAGTAATGTGGGGATACATAAAGACATCAGGAATGCAAATTTGCTCTCCTGGGGTTGCTAATAAAGAGCATGGATTGAGGACAACACCTAGGTAGAAGACAATAGAGCACATACAAGGACATAAGTACAAGACCAAAAGACATAAGCAAAGATTCTCAAGGCCATGCATCAAGAGGGCTCAGAATCACCACCACCACCTACCTTGCAGTGAGTTGCTTTGAATTTTAGTCAATATTTTCAGGAGCAGGTTTGGGGTATGCCCTTTGAAGGTTCACTGAGTGATATCGCTAAAGCAAAGATTCTCAAATCTGACTGTGCACCAGATTAATGTGTTGAAATATTGTCACGTACAAAAGACCAGGATCCTCTCATCTACAGAATTGAAAATCTCCAGGTATTCGGGGCCTGGAAATCTCTGTCCTTAACAAGAGTCATTTAGAGAAAAATAATGCTAATATTGTTTGTCTTAGTCCATTTGGGGTGCTATAACAAAACTACCATAGACCAGGTGGTTTAAACAACAAATATTTATTCCTCACAGGTCTAGAGGCTGGGAACTTCATGATCAAGTCACTGGCAGATTTGGTGTCTGGTGGGGGCCTACTTCTTTGTTCACAGACACCATTTTCTCACTGTGTCCTCACTGCAGAAGGAACCAGAAAGCTCTCTGGGGTCTCTTTTATATGGGCGCTGATCCCATTCATAAGGACTCCACTCTCATGACCTATTCACCTCCCAAAGGCCCTAACTCCTAATAGTACCACACTGGGGGTCAGGATTTCAAAGCATGAATTTCTTGATGACACATTTAGTCCATAAACGCTGTTGATTTCCTTTACACCGGGGCAATGGCATGAGGAATCAAATGAGATAAAAAATGTGAAATTGACAAACTACAGTTATATTCATTTAGGGTCTTCTGTGTGCCAGGCATCACTCTAGGTGCTTTAATTATATTATTCAATTACTTAAGTTCTGCTGTGTTCATGTAAGTTTCAGCCTCAGCTTCTTCATCCAAGCTGTAAGGGTTTGAAGAATATCTCCAAAATGTTAACAGTAACTGCCTTCAGGTGATGGGATATAGGTGATCTTTATTTTCTTCCTTACACTTTCTGCATTCTGCCATGCTTTTTCATTTGCCAAGATCATGTGTTACTTCTATAATCAGAAAAACTTCCAAGCCCATAAAAATTACTACAGATTTCTCAATTACACATGGCCAGTCTACATTCACAATACTAGCAAATCTGTAAAACGTTATTTGAGCAAAATGTTCCGAGATTAAGAAATAGTTGAAGATGACTGGGCTAGATATTAAATATCCTTATCAAAATGTTGTCATAGCAACATTCCTCAATTTTCTTGGAGGATCCCAAGAGAATGAAACCTGGATAGCAATGTTTGTCAGGGATGAGAGATACAAGGAAAATTCAGGAGTGTGGGACATACTTAGTTCTAATATTGTACCACAGCAAGAAGTCCCAGTTATTCTGAGGCCTTAGCATACCACAAAGGAGGATGTATATATGGAAGCAAAGATGTTGGACTCTGCAATTACATGTTACTGATTTCACAATTTTGCTCTAGACTGGCTGGATTTGGTCAGTCCCCAAACTCCAAATTATTAATATGAGATGGTCACTAGCTGGGTGTGTATTCTAAATGTGAAGATGCTCTAAAGCCTGCCAGAAGTCTATAATGCCTCTACAATGCATCATACCATTTAGAGATTTGGAACTTGTTCTACATATGCCACTGTACCTCCTCAGAGCAGAGTAATTCAACAGTGGCAACATTAGCAGAAAATTGCAAGGCAGCCAGCAAAGTGCCTGGATGACTGTCAATATAATGGGTCACATATCCTGAATGACACTTATGCATGTCCACTTTTCTGCTTTCTGTCCTCACCCTTACTGTTGCTTAAGATGACATTTCTGCTTCCTTTGAACTGCTCTTCTAAATCACTGTGGAAATGAGTGAATGGTCAAAACCAAATGCACCGGGTGTTATATGCAAACAATGAATCATGGAACACTACATCAAAAACTAATGATGTAATGTACAGTGATTAACATAACATAATAAAATAAAATTAAAAAAACACACAAACACCAAAAACCAAATGCAAACTAAATTGGTTAATGATTCAGAAAAGGAATCTAAGAGGACACTAACCCAAGTCCTAGTTTACTTTTAAATTGTAACTTAAGAAAATAATTACAACCTGGAGGAGGAAAAATATACTTAAAGGAAAGATTGTACCCCTAAAGAGGCCAAAGGAGAGGCCAAAATGAGCTTAGTATTTGATTCATTTGTATTAAACAGTTCAGCTCTTCAGATGAAAGCTACAGCCTCTGTGTGATACCCAAAAAATCCAGTGCCTGACATTCCGATCCCCTTTTTCTTGAGAACCTCAAATAGGCCACAATCATTGTGGCCTCCCACTGGCCACTTCGTATTCATTCATTCTTTTTAATAACAATTTGTTTTCCACTTGGAAAATTACCTGCCTCTCATTGTATGCAATATGGCTCAAGTAGTCAATGAAAGTGTTGTGCCTACCATAAGGATTTTGAGGAATACTAGGGAAAGCAATGTCTAAGAGAACAAAAGGACTGAGTGAAATTTGTGATATGAAATCCAGACTTGTATTACTTTAAATATCAGAAGAAATGCAACCTTAGTTTGTACTCCAAATCAGATGACACAGGGCATACTGGTAACCAGGAATAAAAAGAATGGAAAGAAATATACCAATGGTTAGCAGTGCTCATTTCTGGATCATGAGACAACTGATGTTTAGTATCGTTGTCTTCTTCTTCTTCTTTTTAAAAGGTTTTATTTATTTATTTCTTCTTCTTTATTTAGAGAGACAGTGTGTGCGCACCTATGGGGGGGAGGGGCAGAGGGAGAGGGAGAGAGAATCTTAAGCAGACTCCATGGAGTCTGATGTGGGGCTTGATCCCAGGACCCTGAGATCCTGATCTGAGCCGAAATCAAGAGTCTGATGCTTAACCAACTGAGCCACCTAGGTATTTTCTTTTTTATAAAAGAAGAAAGGGTCATGCTTATTATATAATATTTAAAATCACATAAAACAGTCCAATATGTTTGTTTAAAAATACCTCAGTACATGTGCTGTCCTACTTTGGGAAGCCAGACAAGGCTTGGTCTGGTGAGATGGTGCACTTCCTCCCAAGGTCACCATCCCAAGCAGCCTGAGGCCTTGGAGAATAGGTTCCCTTTCTTGTTTCAGGATCATAAACTAATCCATTGCTCCTACTGCCTAAGATTTGAAGTTTTCAGCACACTTAATCACATGAATACATAGTCCAGCATAAATACCTCATGAGAAACTTGAATATATTTTAAGCCAAATCACAAGAAAAAGATCTCATGATACTCAAGTTTATTAATGCAGGTATATAGCTTCTCCCATTGTCATTGCCTCTGTCAGTCTGAGTCTGAGCCTAGGAATCTCTCTCTCTCTCTCTCTCTCTCTCATCTTTTCTGCCCTTGTCGTGGGTCTTTGTTTCTGGCTGAGGCCAAAGGAGAGGCAAAAATGGGCTTAATATTTGTTTCAGTTGTATTAAACAGTTCAGTTCTTCAGATGAAAGCTGCAGCCTCTGTCTTATATCCCAAAAATACAATGCCTGACATTCAGAGTCCCTTTTTCTTGATCAAGAACAGTTTATTCTATTGCTTCTGTAGTTTTTCTTGCCTGATCAGATTTATAAAAAGTTCTCTTAGCTGTTTACAACTCTGTCTCCTGTTGTAAGCAGCCCACACAATCCAACTGATAACTCATTCCCTATGCATTTGCAGCATATGTCTTTCGCTCAGATTGGTGCTAACCACAGGACTGGCTTGCATGTTAATGACAACATCATTTTCTCCCTGAAAGTTTCATGGCCCTTTCTCGCAAATTAGAATATACTTAAGATCCCATTGCAATTGTAACATATTGGAGACTCGAGTTATCCAGGGTCACTCCCTAGTTCACAGTCACTTCTGGGAGTCTGGTGGGAAGAAGAAAATCTATGTTTGAAGTGGTCCTTTTTGCAAATTGGTAAAGCTCAGAATATAAGCACTTGAGTTATGATATTTTTTTTTCCTGAAAACATAGAACAGCACTGAGTAGAAACGTTATATGGCAAGAATCAAAATTTGGGAGGTTTTTACTTGAGTTATTTTTATAGAGTAGATTTTGTCCAGATACAAAATGATGGTTCTGCACACGTATATTTCATTTTTAACTTTTATACTTGTCTTGGCTCTCTGAGATGAAGGCACTTAATCCACTTCCTTAATATCTACCCTTAAGACTCTTGGCTATATTAATTCTTTACTATAAAGAATACCACAGTGGGTATGACAGATAACATCCTGCTTTCATGGACCTTACATCTAGTTGGGGAGGGAAAGAAAATAAACAGTAAGCAATTCAATAATCGAGATAATTTCAGCAGGTGATGAGTGCTATGAAGAAAATTAAAGGGATTATGATAGAGATTGATCTATGGAGTGGAGAAGAAGCAGAAAATGCAAAAGCTCCATGGTGGTGTGTATAATAAATCCATATGGAGCATAGTGTGCAAGGGGGGTGGGGTGAGAAGCAAAGTTAGAGAGGTAAGCAAGGGTGGATCATGAGAGGTCTTCTCTCGTACATTAAGAATTTTAATATCATTCAAATTGTGATGGGAAGCTATTAGACAATTTTAAGCAAAGATGCAGTTTGATCTGTTTCAAGACTATCATTCTGACTGCTGTGTAAGAAAGAATATAAAGAAATGGGAGTAAAATTGGGGAAACTTGTTATGGGATAGTGAGTGCCAGGATCTTAAATGAGAAGGCTTGGATTAGAATTGTAGAAATCGAGACAGGGAGGAATGGTCAGATTTTGGATATATTTTGAAGGAAAAATTTTCAGGACCTTCTGATGGATTTGATATGGTAGTGATTATGACCTGAAAAGTTCAAAGGAAGACATGATTGGAAGATGTATTCATTTAAGTTTATACTGTAAAATTCTGAATGATAAATTTAACATGACCAGAAAACAAATTATTGCTCACATTTTTCTGCATACTCTGGGCAAGACTTGTGGTCATCATCAACAGAGCACAGTAATGACTTTAAAGAGAATCACTAGAAACTAGTATTCAAAAGAGGCAGGATAGATGACGTAGTGTCATGAGTAATGGCATGACCAACATTAAATAAATGGTATTAGGGAACTGTAGAAGCAAGAAGATCTACATTATTTCATAATAAACTGGTTGCAAAGAGCCATGGTATCATGAATAATACCAGTATTGCTATGCCTTTTTTTTCATGCTGAGAGATATGAAATTAGCCGGGAATGGCACATTTGACAATAAAATACAGAAAGGGATTTTTTCTAGACCTGAACAGAAAGAAATAGTGCCTGGACATGACTAAGATTCTTCACATGTATTTTTTAAATTTTTTTATTTATTCATTTGAGAGAGAGAGACAGAGAGAGAACAGAGAGAGCACAAGCAGGGGGAGAGGCAGAGGGAGAGAGAGAAGTAGACTCCCCACGGAGCTGGAAGCCTGACATGGGGCTCATTCCCAGGACCTGAAGATCATGATCTGAGCCAAAGGCAGATGCTTAACCATCTGAGCTACCTACACATGTATTTTTTGTTTAATAAACAAATGTATCTCTTCTCTATCCATTATTCAAAATCTTCATCTATCTAGTATTCTAAATCTTTATCAATAAATCACTGTACTTCATATGGGCCCACTGATTTTATAGTATGTTTTAAAATGAAGTTGGTTATATAGTCAGAGACCCCACAAAAATACTTACCCAGGCTCCTAGAAATGGCCCTGCTTCTGTTTATCCAGGCACCCAAGTTCTATTTAATTTTTTAAAAAATTGTATTTATTTATTTGACAGAGAGAGAGCACAAGCAGGGGGAGCTGCAGAGGGAGAGGGAGAAGCAGGCTCCCCACTGAGCAGGGAGCCTGATGTGGGGCTCAATCCCAGGACCCTGGGGTCATGATCTGAGCAGAAGGCAGACGTGTAACCGACTGAGCCACCCAGGCATCCCCCAAGTTCTGTTTCTTTCCCTGTACTATGAATTCACATTTCTCTCTCATACACATGGTAATTTTCTTTTAATCTAGAATCATCAATGGAGACATTCTAAAAATGTTAATTTTCAGAAAAAAACCTTAAACTTGCTTATTTAAGAACTGAAATGTTTAGAAAGGCAGCAAGAAATGGATTATATTTTATACAAATTCATATCCAAGATGATAAAAATAGTCTAAGAGAATATAAAAAATCTTTGCTTAATTAAATGATTATTTAATTAATTAATTAGGGGCATGTTCATACCTCCGATGTTGACATTCTTGATGTTTGTTTGAACTGGTGGTCCCCTTAGTTCATTAGTCTTTAGTGTTGGTCAATAAAAGAAAAGCAGTACTTGAATTTTGCCAGTGTATATGAACTGCATAGCCTAGCAGGGTCCCAATCCAAGCCAAAAGTTTAATTGAATGAAAGGTTCTCTGGAACACTCATGGTTTTATATAAGAGCAATAAAATTTTAAATGTATCTATCTAATGTATTTACTAATAGCAGTTACTTGTTTTACAATAAGCTCAGTCATCTTTTGTAGTGCAAACTTGTACCTTCACATCCCAGGGCTCCCTCCCTATTAAACCCTCAGAGTCACAAAGAGTGGCTGTTCTTTTGGCTTTCCTAATCCACTGGTACTATGCAACAGTACCACAACAATCCTCTAATCTCCTTTAAAATAATAATGAAACTTCTCTTTTTTCTCTGAAAAATCTGAAGTCAGGACAGCCTCACTCTATCCTCTGGACTCTCTCCTGTGTCCCTTGTTCCCTGAGTTATTCACTGTGGCAGATACAAATGAACTACAAATCTTTGAGAAATAGCAGCAATCTTATCTTTCTTTAATTCCCTTTCCTTTGTAAAAATGACCTTAGTTACCTTTCTAGCCTATAGGAGAATACCTATCAAAGGAGGCCCTAGGAGTCTTTTAAGCTTTCAGGTCAGCATTATGCTTTTGAAGAAAAGAACTCTGCTAGGACTCAGAAGACCTGGATTATTCTTTGTGTCTCCTTGGTAACTCATTTCTTGACCTTGAATAAGTCACTGAAGGCCTTGCTAGGCCTCAAATTCTTCACTTATAAAAATGGGTATATTTCCTGATTAATGTATGCTGTCTAAGTTTATCTCCCCAATAATGCTGAAATTTATTCATGGGGAGAATCTCTCCTTTGGTTCATGGCATATGTATTATGTGGTGATTAGGTCATAAGAGTGGAGCTGTCATGAATATCCCATTCACAAAGCCCTTATAAAAGAGACCCCAGAGAGCTCCCTCATCCCTTTTGCCACATGAAGACACAGTAAGGAGATGGACATCGATGAACCAGAAAGTGGGTTCCCACCAGACACAGAAGCTACCACTGCCCTGATCTTGGACTTCTCCAGCCTCCACAACTATGAGAAATAAATTTCTGTTGTTTATAAGACAGCCAGTCTATGATATTTTTGTTATGACAGCCCAGACAGACTAAGATACCACAGACGCATGTGTAGCAATCCCCTACCTTGCAAAGCTTGATGGATTCCCAGACATAATATGCAGTGGTTGCCGTTGAACATAAGTCCCTCAGTTTATGAAGATGATTGCTACCCTGCTAAAGCTAGTGCTCAATCTCTTTCTTTCTCAATCTCAGTCTCTCTCTGTCTTGGCAGGGGTAAATAACCCTTGAGTTCAAAATGTTGGGGAGGATGAGATATGTGTTAATTCTACATTTAAGACAGTGGATCCCTTCTGACTCGTCCTTAAGTCTGTCCCTAGCTAAGTTTCTGTTATGGACTAAATGTTTGTGTGCCCCTCCACCCCCTAAATCCGTATGTTGAAGGCCTAACCCCCTATGTGTTGGTATTTGGAGATGGGGCCTCTGGGAGGTAATGAGGTTTTAATGAAGTCTTGAGGGTTGAGCCCACATAATGGGATCAGTGTCCTTATAAGAGGAAGAGACACTAGAGCTCCCTCTCTCCAAATGCATGACCAAGGAAAGGCCATGTGAGCAGACAGTGAGAAGGTAACCGTCTGCAAGTCAAGAAGAGGGCTCACTCTCACCAGAATCCAACCAATCTGGTAACCTGATCTCAGACTTCCAGCCTCCAGAACTGTGAGACAATAAATATCTCTCATTTAAGCTACCCAGTAACAGTATTTTGTTATAGCAGCCCAAACAAAGACAGTCTGAAACAAAAATTCATAAAAATGGGTAAAACTGTCTCAGTTGCCCTGTTTCACCTGTCACTGGAAACGTCCACATCTCACTATTTGATTTTTTTCATAAAAAAATCCACTTTGGCCAGTCACATGTGCCTATGATCTGAAAGGCCCAGCATGGCAGCCTTGTGCTGAGGAACACGTATGACTTAAATCAATTCCTGTGGTGATCAGAAAGACAAGACTAGGGGAAATGCAATCATTTTGGAGAGGAAATGAAGACCTGCATAGTCCTTTGTGGATGTGCTGTGAGCTTTTCAACCAAATTCCCCTTCCTTTTTGCATACTATTTAATCTTAATAAAGTAACTCCCTTCTCTCAGGGGTGCGGGCACACCTCCCCCCACATTGCCGCACTGCCTCCCTCCCAAAGGCTCCCTGCAATTTACAGAGGTGAGGTCATCTGCTTTAAAACATCTGAATAACTTGCCTTGTTGTTGAATAAATGTGTTCACCATTCAGATCCCACAGCTCTCTACAACCTGAGTCATAGTGCTTACTTTGTTAGTAATCTTTATTAATATTTCATCACTCAGTTTCTTTCCAAAAGGATGAGGTTTGCACTTTTCCTGCCATGCTGAGAGGGAGTGATAAAGGCAGAAAAGCTTACTGATTTACATAAAGATTGCAAACTATTATTCTCCTAGTAATTTTAAAGTGCACACACTGCATACCACTTTCTGATGGGATCGCATCCCTGCCTATTGAGCCTGACATGCACGAAATCCATCATTGGAGTTGGCTTTCTAAAGAGGGAAAGCACTGCTTACAGGGGAAGTAAGGAGTGCTATCTTTTAAGACTGCTTTTCAAGGACAGCCAGTGGGAGTCAATGGAGTCGTCTTTACAAAAAATTCTATTCAGATATCCATTCCACTAAAATAAGCAGAGATTCAGGTCAGGCATACTTCCTGAGGCTCCCTCTCACATCCAAGTCACATCTACTTTCCACTTTTAATTACAGACTCCTTGCAACTTCCACCTCCTCTTTACCTTGATGGCTATGCCTAGTCAAAAGTTTTTCATCTGTTCAAATTGTCAATCTTACTTTCTCGACTATTATGGTTCCTTCTCAAAACTCTTATTTTTTTTCCAACTCCTGTCATCTTGTGTTTGGTCATATGCCACTTTGCACACTGAGAAATTTAAAAAAAATTTTTTTTGGATTTTATTTATTTGAGAGAGAGAGAGGGAGAATGAGCAGGGGGAAGGGACAGAGGGAGAGAGAGAAGCAGACTCCCTGCTGAGCAGGGAGCCTGATGTGGGGCTCGATCCCAGGACCCTGAGCCGAAGGCAGCTTCTTAACTGACTGAGCCACCCAGGTGCCCCTGTACACTGAGAATTTTTGACCTGTTAACTTCATCAAGCTGCAGACCATATTTTTATTTTTATTAATTAATTAATTAATTTTTAGCAAGAGAAAGGGTATGCAAGTGGGGGGGTGGTGGATAGAGGACGAGGGGGAGAGAGAATCCCAAGCAGGCTCCATGCCCATTGCAGAGCCCGACTCAGAGCCCTGAGATCACAACCCAAGCCGAAATCAAGACTCGGATACCCAACCAACTGAGCCACCCAGGTGCCCCCAGATCATATTTTAAAAAATCTAGAATGCCCATACATCTCAGTTTTCTCAGGACAGCCCTTGTTTACTACTTATTATTCCATTCTAACTTAATAGTGACCCTCTTTCTTCTCAAAAGCATTCTGGTCTCAACAATAAATTATATGGTCCCTTTATCTAGATCCCTTTTATTGCTGTACCCCACAATCCATGCTAAGCAAGAAGCAAAGTGTTCAAGATGTATTTGTTAAAGGCAATTAACCTGCTTCTTGCCTTGCAATTATATTACTATTATTTATTGCCTACATTATCTCCGTCAGTGATATGTCACAGCCTTTGTATGTATTACTCATTCAATTCCGACATCTCTGGTGAGAAGCCTTATCGACATATGTCAAATGCAGAAATTGATTTAAGCAGAAATTGACTACATGTGTGGTAACTGACATAAAGTTAGATTTCAGCCTTATTTTCATTCCTGGATCAAAATATAGGCAGCTGTCAGCTACTTATATTCATTAAGGGGAACAAACATGGATAATATGACAAAGCACATTCTTCAAAACCATACAGTAAATTATTTTGTTTGGCTGAAGATTTCACTTTCTGCCTATAATACTTAATCTGATGTTGCTGTTTTTTTTCTTCTCCCTGAGCTCATACATACTATTCCATGTAATAATCATTTAAATAGCAACCTCAAGTAAAAGTAAAATGGGGTCTGGAGAGAAAAAAGCAAACTAGATTTCTCCTCAGCACAGAGCTTTAGGTACACTTTGGTTAGCTCCTGAGCTCCCTCAGAAAAAATCAAGGCTATACTTGACTAGAAGCCGCAGTCCAATCAGAAGTGTTTGAGAGCCGATGAAAGGGGAACATTTGCCCATCCCCCTCTCCCATCAGGCATAGAGTGAAGCCATTTCTGGGAGGTGAGGCATCTTAGGGTCTCTAGGTGCCCAATCCCTAGAAGCATCTCAGTACCAAACAAGTTTCAATTTGTTTAGCAATATATTCTAGGCCCTCTCCCCTAGAGTCTGCTCTCAACTTATCTTTCCAGTCTTAACTCTCAGCACACTGCTTCCTGCCATTCACTTGATGGTTGCAGCACTACTCGTGGTTACTAAATATGTTTTCTACTTCCCAGCAGTTTTTGTGTGTGTGCGTGCCATCACCCCTCTCCTAAAATATCTTCCTCTCTTGTCCTCCTATCTTTCCATGTCCAAATCCTAAATATCTTTTTTTAGGCTTAAGTCAAATATATTTCCTCCATATTCCCCCTATCCAAAAGCAGTATTTCTCTCCTCTGAATGCCCCAAACACCTTAATTTCCCCTTCTTTTATGGTTTGTATCACCTCATACTTTGCATTATTTATATGAGCATAAATCTTACAAGGTTGATTAAAGTGTAAGGTACTTAACAGTAGTGATAACTTTGTACCATCTTAAGGTCTAGATGAGAAATATTAAGAACTTAGTTAATGATTAATGCATGAATTAATGTGTCCAACTTAGCCCAGTCAGGACTTCAGAACTCCTGTTTTCACAATGGGTGACCTGGCTATATCCAATTATCCTGTGATCGCCCTGATATTCATTGGTATTCGGTATTGCTCATAGGTAGAGCAAGTGAAGTGACTCAAAATGAACCTGTCATCTGGGCTATGCATTGACAAAACAGACACAGTTCTGATCTAAGCACAGAAGTTTTATGCCAAATTGATAAATAACTCAAGTTCTCATTGGTCGAACGCTTGTTTTGCTTTATATTCTCTAATGTCATTAGATTGAATGCCTTTCAAAAAGTATAATTACACATCTTTCATCATAATAAAAAAGGTTTGAGTGACATTTAATTCTTAAATCATAATGATATTTTCTCCCTATGAAATATGAGAGCAATGATGGCCTTTGATACCATGATGATGCTATTGTACTAGAATTTTGTCTATAATTCATATTTTCTGTCATGTATAAAGCATTATTAGTATCATGTGAACAGCATCATAATAAATATCTCTTATACTAATTGAAATACCATTATCTGAATGACTCTCCAGAGCTTTTCATTATTAAATTTAAAAACATTTTCTAACTTAATTTTTTTTGCTTTTTCTGGAAACTCTTTTGTAGTATCAGTATACAAATTTTCATCATATGAACATTATAATTCTTAGCCCCCAAACAGATTTAAGTGCCATATGAATAAGTAAGTTAAATTTGAATTTGTCATTTTCTGGATGATAGAAAATGGTATAGAAAAGTATATTTCCCTAAGCAAAGGTGATGAGATAATCTTAGAGCCAGAGAATCTCAAGGTTCAAAGAAATATTTTGGGCCATCCAATCTACCTTGCCACTTAAAGCAGGCAGGAATTTTTCTATAGCGATTCTGACAGGTGACCATCTAGTTTCTGCCTAAACTACTAGAGCGAAATTTGTTTCTCTAACTTTGGTTTCAGTTCTGTCTTTTTTTTTTTTTTTTCTGAGGTGATAGAAAACTGCCTCTTGCCTAAGGCAGTCATCAAACATTTGAAAATAACATTTATGTGTGTGTATATATATATATATATATATATATATATATATATATATATATTTTAAGTAGGCTCCATGCCCAGTATGGAGCCCAATGCCGGGCTTGAACTCACAACCCTGAGATCAAGACCTGAGCTGAAATCAAGAGTTGGACACTTAACTGACTGGGCAATCCACGTGCCCCCAAATATTTGAAAATAAATTTCCCTCTTGGTCTTGTCCTGATTGGTGGCATCTTTGGTTCTTTTAACCATTTTCCATCCAAATGAATGAATGAATGAATGAATTGAATCCTAACTGCGCCAGTAAACCTTTTCTGAATGTTTCCCAGTTTGTCAATACTCTTTCAAATACAAAACTTAGAACCAAATGCAGTATAATCTTTGTTGACTGACCATTATGGAAATGTGTCAGACTATTGTTACCCATGAATTGAACACTATATTTCTGTTGATGTAGATGCCTGGAAAGCTAGTGCCCATGGATAATTCTTTTATATTAATCTTGTGTCAATTAAGACTCCAAGAATTTTTTTCACATTAATCCCTGCCCAGTTTGATTTCCTTTGGACTCTCACTAGAAAATTGATTTTTCTAAATACCTAAAAACAATGTAAATAATGCATACTATTAAATGCAACTTGTAAAATGCATAACATATACAAAGGAAAACACATAATCCAACCATATATATATATTAATATATACTATAATAATATATAATAATCATTGACATTTTAGTTTATTTCCTTCCACTTTTGATATTTAGATCATAGAAGCTGTACTGTACTGCTGTGTTCTGAATGCTTGTGTCTCCCCAAAATTCAAATGTTGAAATCCTAACGTCTAATGTGATGGTATTAAGAGATGGGACTTCCTAGAGTTGCTTAGGTCATGATAGTAGAGACCTCATAAATGGGTCTAATGTTCATACGTAAGAGACCCCAGAGAGATCCCTTGCCCTTTCCCCCATGTGAGGATACAATGAGAACTCTGTGACCTGGAAGCGGGCCTTCACCTGACCATGTTGGCATCCCAATCTTGGACTTCCAATCTTCATAATTATAAGAAATAAATTTATGTTGTTTATAAGATATCCAGTTTGTGTATTTTGTCATAGCAACTTGAATGGACTAAGACATGTATGAATATTTTTACATCCTGATGTTTTTTATTTAACATTATGTCAATGATGTTTTCATGCTCTTAAAATTCTTCAAAAGTGGTAAGCATATGTCCTTTATTCTGTAGCAATTTGTATTTGCTGTTGGGTAGCATTTAGTAATTTCCCCCTTGAAAGATTTTGTTTTCAATTTTATTGTTTTAAAAATGTTAAATAATGCTGGCACTGAGTCACTTAGGTAATGCACAGAGGTAATGGATTATCTATTTGAAAAAAGTACAATTATATCTTTATCTCATAGGACAAAACAAAATAAATTTCATAAGAATTAAAGGGTTATATGTAATAAGAAATGCCAATAACATCTAGAGGAAAATATGGGTAAGTTTTTACCTGATGGGAAAGAACTTGTAATCATATAAGAAAGCATAAAGAAAAAATCAATACATTTGATTACATGAAAGTTAGAAATTCTAAATGTCAAAAAACATCCTATTTGAAAAGACACAGTATATAACATTTTGTGAAAAAAACATTTTAAATGATGATCTGTATTCATAATGTACAAAACAAACATACAAATAAATATCAAAAACATTAAAATCCTAGTGGTATAATGTGTAAGAAACATTAAGAGTTAGTTTGCCAAAAAAATACAGTTCGCTAGCAGCCATAATATAAACTGTCCTTTCTTACTAGTAATCGTAAAGGCAATATTAAAACAAAAATCAGGTATTTTTGACTGTGTATGAACTTGTACAACCTTTCTGAGGATTTATTTTGTAATAATATATGTCAAATGCCTTAAATAAGAGCACACCTCTTAATGTAATAATTTTTCCTCTAAGAACATATCCTAAGATAAAAATCAGAGATATGGACATATATGCATGAATAAGAGTATTCGTTGCCCAATCTAAAGCTTAACACTAAGAAAATATGTAAATAAAATGATAGTATGCATAGTTTTAATAATTGTCTATTTAATATAATGGGGAGATGCTAACAATGCAATTTGAGAAAAGCAAAATATAAGATATTATATATGTATAATTACAGTTTTGTAAGAAAAAACTATAGTAATAAAAAGAAAAGGCAATATATCAACATGTGAACATTGGTTGTTTCTACATGGAAATTTTTGTGGATGGTATTTAATTGTTCCTCTGTACCTTTCAACATTCCTTAAATCTGTTGTTTAAAAATTAGAATAAAACTTATTTGCATATTTAAAAAGTATTGTGACAAACATCTTTGTACATAAAACTTTGTTTAATTCTAATTATTTTCAGGAGAGATTCCTAAAAGTAGAATGGAGTAGGTTGTAATAACTATATTAGTCTCTGTCAAATTGTGCTGTTTTGGTTCGGGCTGAGCATTCTCACATGTCCAGGAAGTTACAGATACCATATGTCATTCAACATACAGTAGGATTCTATCTATCTATTCTATCTGCGAGTCTGCTCAGCATAATAAACCAAAACCTAATGTAGTCACTGTTTACAAAGGGAAAATTGGACTAAGACAGTTTAGAGGATGGAGTTTCAAGCACAGAGCCCTGTGGGCAGGCCATGAGGGCCTGTGAATAGTCATGGAAGCTGAGTTGTTTATGTCAGTAAAAATGGGAGGATTTACCCTTGCCATGAAATGAAATATGAACAAAATTAACTAGTTCTGGTCATCAAGCACCTACTTACTAAGGGTCCTATCATCTGATCAGTCTTGTGGTAGATAGAGGAGACCTCATTACAGCACTTTAGGAACATAGAATCTAACTATAGAGTTACAACTCATGTCCAGGAATCATTGGGAGCAGTTTGTCCTAAACTTGGGTGATGATCCAAATCATGCAAATAAACACTTAAAAATAGAGATTTCCAGTTTCTATGTCTAATGATCATTGTTCAGTATCTTTGGAGTGAACTATTTTTTAAAAATTTCTTCAGCAACCCTGATGGCCAGCCAGGTTTGGCAATCACTGAACTGGACAAATTAAGCTACTATGAAGAGGTCTGGGCAAAAGCAGAACGAGGATGAGGTGGGAATAGTCAAGTAAGGCTTATTATAGGAGATGAAACAGAGGCAAATTTGCCAAAGAGGTTTATTTACCTTTTTCACTGTGTATTGGACCTAGGATTTTTCTCAAGAGGCATTTGTGTTTATATATATATATCTCCAACAGCCATATATGTTACATGTTTTACTTACTTATCAAGATAAAGCAAATTGCAATAAAAATTCCAGACCAGGAAAATGAGAAGGAAGCAATCATTCTCTTACAACTGGTACAGTTATTCATTTTTATTTCTGTAACATTCATTCATTTAATAAATATCTCAGCATACTGTGCACGGAGCTCCCACTCTTTTATGTGTTTGGGATAAACCACAGACAAACAGGCAAAGATCTCTGCCCTTGTGATGTTCACATTCTAGTGGGAGAAGACAAATGAGAATAACCAAAATTAGTACATTATTGAGTATATTAGATGATGACAAGTGTCTGGAGAATGTGAAGAGGAGGAGTCAGTATTAAACTGGGTGATCAGGGTAGGCCTCCTTGAGAAGGTGAGATTTGAGGCTGGAGAGGGAATAAAGCAACTAGGTATCTTGGAAAAGAATGTTCTAGGCATAGAATATAACCAGTGCAAAAGCCCTAAAATGGCAGTGTGCCTAGTGTGTTTGAGGAAAAGCCAGGAGTCCAGCATGGCTGAGATGGAGTGAATGACCAGAGAGGAATAGGAAATGAGGTCAGAGAGGTAATGGGGGTGTCAAATTGCGTAGGCCTTTGTAGGCCACTGTCTTTTATTTTAAGTGTAATCAGGAGCCCCACTCCCAGTCCCTGGCAAACACTGACCTGATTTCTATCAGCAATTTCGCCTTTGCCAGAATGGAATCATATTACATATATGTATGTAATTTTGTGTCTAGCTCCTTACAATTAGAATAATGTTTTTGAGATTCTTCTACGCTCTTGTGTGTATTGGTAGTTCATTCCTTTTTATTGCTAAATAATTCTCATTGTGAAACTACATCCATTTGTTTAGCCATTCGCCAGTTGAGGAGGAGGATTTGGATTGTTTCCAGTTTGGGGCTATTATGAGGCTATTATGAAGCTGCTATGAACATTTGTGTAGAGGTCTTTGTGTGGACATATGTTTTCATTTGTCCTGGGTAAACTACTAGAATTGGGGCAGTGGGGTCATGTGAAAAGTGTATGTTTAATTTTAGAAGAAAGTGCCAAACTCTTTTCTAAAATGTCTGCATAATTTGTATTCTCACCAGGAATGTATGAGAATTCAATTTGTTCTTCATCCTTGTCAGCACTTGATATTTACAGTTTTTAAAAATTAGATAATCTGGTAACTGTGTAGTGGTATCTCATTGTGGTTTTAGTGTACATTTTCCTCACGGTCTATGATATTGACCATCTTTTCATGTTTATCTGCCATCTGTATCTCTTTGCTGAAGTATGTTTAAATCTTTGTTCATTTTAAATTGTGCTGTTTGTCTTATTATTACTGAATATTAGGTATTCATTTTCTATTCTGGATGCAAGTGCTTTATCAGCTATGCATTTGGCAAATATTTTCTCCTTGTCTGTGGCCGATGTTTTCATTTTTGTAAAGTTGTCTTTTGAAAAGTAGGAGTGTTTAATTTTTATTTTGTTCAATTTATCAATTTTTTTCTTTCATGCTTTGTATTCTCATGCATGATCTGTGAAATATTTGTATCATCAAGGTCAGAAATAGTTTTCCTAGAGTTCTTTTAGGAGCTTTATAGTTTTATGTCAGATTATATTTTATTTATATTTTATTTAATTTTTATGTTTTATATCAGGTTATATTTTATTTGTATTTTATTTAATTTTTGTAAATATTGTAGATATTGTGACATATGGGTCAAGGTTCTTCAAGGTATATATATATAAATATATATATAATATATGTATATAAGGTGAATATATATATATATAAGTTTTCCAGCACCATTTTTTGAAAAGACTATTTTTTCAAAGATTTTATATATTTTTTTTTATATACACACACACACAAACACACTTTCCATATATATGTCTCCAGTTACTTAGGTCTTCCTAAAGTTCTCACAAAAATGTTTTGTACCTTTTATCATACAAACATTGTGTTTTTTAGAGTATGACTATTATGAGTATTTCACAGTTTGATGCTGTTGTAAGTGGTACTGTTTTCTTCATTTTAATTTGCAACTTTTATTGCTGGTATAGAGAATTTCAACTGATTTTGGTATACTGAACTTGCATCCTATGGGGTTCAAAAATCTTGCTTTTCAGGTATAATAGCTTTTTTGGGAAGACCCTTTGTAATTTTCTAAATAGGCAATCATGTCATCTGAGAATAAAGACAGTTTAATTTTTTCTCTTCAAATCTAGATGCCTTTTATATCATTTTTTTCTACCTGATTGCATTGCTTAAGACCTGAAATATAATATTAAGTATAAGTGGGGAGAGTGAATATCTTTGTCTTAGTCCTTATCTGAAGTGGAAAATATTCAGTCTTTCTTTATGAAGGCAAATGTCAACTGTTGATATATCATACATGCCTTTCATGAGGTTGGGGAAATTTCCTTATATTCCTAATTTGCTGAGAATTTTTTAATAGATGTTGAATTTTGTCAAATTCTTTTTCTACATCTATAGTGATACTCATATATAATCTTTATTTTTTGCTTGTTGATATCGTGAATCACATTGATTGATTTTTCCAATATTGCTTTGACCTGGTAGTCTTGTAATAAACTCTTCCTTGGTCATTTATATATAAATATGACCACTGGTATAAGGAAGATTATCTTATATATTGCTGGATTTGATTTGCTAACATATTGTCAAGGATTTTTGTGTCAAAGTTTATGAGGGACAGTGCTCTCTAGTTACCTTTTCTTATAATATCTTTGTCCCATTTTGTCTCAGAGTAATTTTGGCTTCATAAAATGATTTAGGAACGTCCCTCCTTTTTTATTTTCCAGAAGAGTTCTTGTAGCATCGGTGTTAGTTTTCCCTTAAATGTCTAGTAGACATTGCCAGTGAAGTCATTTAGGCCCGGACTTTCCTGCGTGCAAAAAAATTTTAACTAAAAATTCTATTTACTAAATTTGTTTTTTCAGGTTATCAATTCCTTCTTCAGTAACTTTTGGTAATTTGTGACTTTCAAGGATTTTGTCCATTTTATTTAGGGTATTAAATTCACTGGCATAGTATTTTTCCTAATATTTACTTTTTATGCTTTTAATTCCTGGAGCAGCATGTGTAGTGATGTCTGCTCTTTCATTTCTGATACGGGTAAATTATCTTTGCCCTTTCTTTTGTCTTCATCAATTTGATGAAAGGAATACCTTTTTTTTTATCATTTAGAATAATCACCATTTGGTTTCATTGATTTTATCCATTTTAAATTTTATTGATTTCTGCTCTTACATTTATTACTTTCTTCATTCTACACGTGTTGTGTATGAATTGCTCTTCTTTTCCTAATGTTTTTTTCTTTAATATTTATTTATTTAAGTAATCTCTACGCCTAGTGTGGGGCTCAAACTCACGACCCTGAGATCAAGAGTCACACGCTCTTCTGACTGAGCCAGTCAGGTGCCCCTTCTTTTCCTAATTTCTTAAGGGAGAATATTAACTTATTCATTTTATACTTTTTTGCTAACATAAACATTTAGTTTTATAAGCTTCATTCTCAGCACTGCTTCAGATGTGTCCCACAAATTTTTATATGTTGTGATTTTGTTTTCACTTAATTCCAAATATATCCTGGCATCTCTTGTGTTTTCTCTTTGCCCATGGGTTAGTTTTTCTTTGTCATTCATGCTAGAGGTTTGTCAATTTTATTGATCTTTTCAAAGAACGAGCTCTTTGTCTCATTGACTTTCTCTATTGCCTTTCTCTTTTAAATTTCATTGATTCTACTCTTTATCATTTCCTTCACTTTGATTGCTTTAATATTATTTTGTTCTCCCTTTTATAGTTCCTCAGGTGGGATTATATTACTACACCATGGATTTGAGATGTTTCCTCTTTCTAATGTACAAATTTAGTGCTATAAATTTTCCTCTCAGCCATGCTTCAGCTGTTCCTCAGAAAATTTGCTATGTTGTGTATTTATTTTCATTCAGTTCAATTTTATTTTCTTTAACATTCCTTGAGACATCTTTTTGGAAATAACCTTTGGGTTATTTGGAAGTGTGTAGTTTAGTTTCCAAGTGTTTGGCAATTTTCCTGCTATCTTAAAAAATTTTTCATCCTCCCAAACAGGAAATCCATACCCATGAAGAAATAACTTATTCCCCCACCTCTCTCCCAGCTCCTGGTAAATTCAAATCTACTTGCTGTATCTATGAATTTACTGAACCTAGACATTTCATAGAAGTGGAATCATACAACATTTTTCCTTTCATGTCTGATATTTCATTAGCATAATGTTTTCAAGTTTCAACCATGGGATAGTCTGTACTCGAAGTTCATTCTTTTTTATGGCCAAATAATATCCCATTGTATGTATATACCATTGTATATGTATTTTTTTGTTTATCTATTCATCTGTTGCTGGGCATTTGGATTCTTTCTACCTTTTTACTGTTGTGAATAATGCAGTGTATGTTGGCAATTCAGTCTGATTCCCTGTTTGAATTATTTGGGGGTACATACTAAGGAATGGAAATGCTGGGTCATATGATAATTCTATATTGAACTTTTGGAGGAAACACCCAACTGTTTTCCACATTTTCTTTTTACATACAGTCCAGTAGTATACAAGGGTTGAATTTCTCCACCAATGCTTGTTATTTTCTGTTTTCTTTTTATTATAGCCATCCGATTAGGTGTGTTGTGGTATCTCATTGTGGCTTTGATTTTAATTTACCTAATGACTAAAATGACGTTGTGCAGGTTTTCATGTACTTATTGTTCATTTGGATATCTTTTTTGGAGGAATGTCTATTGACGGCCTTGACCAGTTTCAAAATCGTGTTGTTGGTCAATTTGTTGTTGACTTTTAGTAGCTCTTCATATACTCTGGATATTAGACACTTATCAATATAGGATTTGCAAATGTTTTCTCCTACTCTATTGGTTGCATTTTTACTTTCTTGATAATGTCCTTTGATGCACAAAAGTTTTAAATTTTCATTAAATCTAATCTATCTCTTTTGTTTGTTACTTCTGCTTTCAATGCCATAACTAAGAATCCAAAGTCATGAAGATTTACTCCTATGTTTTCTCTAAGAGTTTTTTTAGCCTTGTATTTATGAATTTTAGTTCATTTTTTTAATTCACTTTGAGTTAACTTTGGTAATTGAGGTAGAGGCCCAACTTTACTTTTTGGCTTGTGGGAATCCAGCTGTCCCAGTACTATTTGTTGAAGAGGCTATTCTTTCCTCACTGAATAGACTTGGCATCTTTATCAAAAACCAATTGGCCAGAGGTATATGGATTTATTTATTGACTCACAACTCTATTCCATATATTTGTATGTCTCTCCTTATGCCAATATGACACCATTTCGATTGCTGAAGTTTGTAATACATTTTTAAATCAGGAATTGTGAGTCCTCCAATTTTGTTCTTTTTCCCAATTGTTCTGGCTATTAGGGCCCCTCGCTACTCCTATGAATTTTAAGATTACATTTTCCTTTTCTACAAATATGTCTGTTAGAACTTTGATAGGAATAGTGTTCAGTTTGTAGATCAGTTTGGATATTATTGAAATCTTATCAGTATTAAGTTTGCCAACCCATGACCACAGGATGTCTTTCCATTTAACTAGTTTGTTTCAGTATACATGTCTTTCACTTTCTTAAATATGTTCCTAGGCATTTTCTTCTTTAGATGCTATGATCAATGTAATTGTTTTCTTAATTGCCTTGTAAGATTGTTTAATAATAGTGTATAGAAACAAAACTGATTTTGGGGTGTTGATTTTGGAAACTGCAATTTTGCACAATTAGTTTATCAGCTTTAATTTTTTTTGTGGATTATCTGGGAATATAGATAGTTTTACTCCTTCCCACTCTGGAAGGCTTTTTTATTTTTTTTCCATGTCTAATTGCTCTAAAACTTCCAGTACAAAGATGAATGCCAGTGGTAAAAGTAGGCAACCTTATCTTGTTCCTGACCCTAGGGAGAAAACTTTGTCTTTCACCATTGAGTATGTTGTTGGCTGTGGTTTTCCCATAAATGTCATGTTGAGGAAGTTCCATTCTATTACTAGTTTCCTGAGTTCTATTACCATGAAACAATGTTGGATTTTGTCAAATGCTTTTGCTGTATCAACTGTGATGGTAATTTTTTCCCTTTCAGTCTGTTATTTGGTATGTTACATTAATTGATTTCCTTATGTTGAACCACACTTGCATTCCGGGATTAAATCCTACTTGTTCATGGTTGGTTTGCTAATATTTTGTTGAGGATTTTTGCGTCTATATTCATAAAGAATATGAGTCTGTAATTTTCTTTTCTTGTGATATCTGTATTTGGTTTTGATAACAGGACAATAATCGCCTCATAGAATGAATTAGGAGGCATTTCTTCCTCTTCTATCTTCTTAAAGAATTTGAGTAGGATTGGTATTATTTCTTCTTTAAAAGTTTGGTAGAATTCACCAGTGAAGCCCTATGGTCTAGGGCTTTCTTTGTTGGGAGATTTTTGATTACTGATCCAACTCTTGTAGGTCTATTGATATTTTCGATTTCTTCTTGAGTTAGTTTAGATAATTTGAGTGTTTCTAAGAATTTGTCCATTTCATCTACATTACATAATTTGCTGACATACGATTGTTCTTAGTATTCTTTTATAACTTTTTCATTTCTATAAGGTTGGTAGTAATGTCCCCAATTTCATTTTTTATTTTACTTATAGTTGAGCCTTGAACAACATGGGTTTAAAATGTGCAGGTCCACTTATGTGCGGTTTTTTAAAAATAAATATGGTACAGTATTGAAAATGTAGTTTCCCTGCCTTATGATTTTCTTAATAACATTTTCTTTTCTCTGGATGATTTTATTGTAAGAATTCAGTGTATAATACATATAACATACAAAATATGTGTTAATCAACTGTTTTATGTTTTTACTAAGGCTTCTGGTCATCAGCAAACTATTAGTAGTTAAGTTTTTAGGAAGTCAAAAGTTGTATGTGCATTTTTTACTGTGTGGGGGGTTGGCACCCCAACCCCTGTTTTGTTCAAGAGTCACCTGTATATGTCTGCTCTGTTTTGTAGTATTGTTCAAGTTCTTTATTTCTTTGAGAATGAGGTGTTGAGTTCTCCAACTGTCATTGTAGAACTGTGTATCTATCTCCCTTCGATTCTGTTAGTTTTTGGTGTCATTTTTTAAATCCCTTGTTCTTTGATGCATAAATGTTTATAATTGTCATATTTTCTTGGTGAATTGAAATTTATCAATATATATTTTTTTGTCCCTTGTAACAGTTTGATTTAAAATCTATTTTGTCAGGTGCCTGGATGGCTCAGTTGGTTAAGCAACTGCCTTCAGCTCAGGTCATGATCCTGGAGTCCCGGGATCGAGTCCCACATCAGGCTCCCTGCTCAGCAGGGAGTCTGCTTCTCCCTCTGACCCTCCTCCCTCATGCTCTCTCTCTGTCTCACTCTTTCTCTCTCAAATAAATAAATAAAATCTTAAAAAAATCTATTTTGTCTGATATTAGTAAAGCCACTTCAGCTCTCTTTTGATTATTATTTGTATGGAGTATCTTTTTTCCCTACTTTTACTTTCAGTCTTCTTGTGTCTTCAGGTCTAAAGTGAGTCTCTTGTAGACAGCATACGGTTGGATTGTGTCTTTCAACCATTCTGCCAATCTCTGCCTTTTAAGTGGAGTATTTCATCCTTTTGCATTTAAAGTAATTACTGATGAGAAAAGACTTCTACAATTTTGCTATTTCTTTTCTATACGTTATACACTTTTTTTGTTGTTGTTCTTCAGTTCCTTCATTACTGACTTACTTTTTAGTGTACTCTCTTGATTTCATCTAGTTTCTTTTTCTGTAATTGGTTTTTAGTTTTTTCTTTAGCAGTTACCTTGTGTATTACAATTAACATCTTAACTTTTTAATAGTCAAGTTTGAATTGATACCAACACTGATTCAACAGTATATAATATCTGTTGTGTTAAACCTCCTTACCTCTTTTTATGTTATTGTCACAAATTACATCTTTATACATTGCATGCTTATTAGCATCGTTTTATAATTACTGTTTTACACATTTGCCTTTTAAATCATGTAGGAAAATATAAAGAGTAATTACCAACAGTATGTAATATTACTGGCTTTTATATTTAACTGCACAGCAACCTTTACCATTGTTCTTTTTTTTTTTTTCATGTGTCTTTGTGTTAATGTCTAGAGTCCTTTTGTATAAGCCTGGAGGTCTCCTTTTTTTTAGGGCAGGTCTACTAGTGACAAACTTCTCACCTTTTGCTTATCTGAGAGTGTCTTAATTTCTACTTCATTTAAGAATGATAGTTTTTAAAAAATAAATTGCCCTGATTGTTCCAATTTTTGTGTCTGAATCACATTCTATTGTTTGCATTATCTCAACAATAGGTTAGGGTTTTTTCTTGATTTTTAATGTATTGTAATTTTTAATTTAATTCTGGACATTGTATTTAGAAACAGTAAAGAGTGATATAAATAGTATTTATGCCCAGAAATGAATATGTTTCTCTTTCTGTTAAGCTATTAGGGTAGGGTATGTAGGGGAAGAGCTCTGTGTTAGTGCCCTGATGACTTTGCACTTTACTCACACAGGCCACATAGCCAAGGTTTCAGTGCAGCTGTTCTATTTCTTTGCAGAATATCCTGTGATCTTCCCGGAACATGAGAGCATAATAGACTTCTGAGAAGCTCCTACTAGGCTATTTCCTACTTGCCTCCCTATCTTCCTAGGAAGCTGTCATGAGACGGTTTCTCATTGTCTCCCAGGTTCTGATGAGATAGGAAGATTTCTGGCTGTACTCTTTAAGGTAGAGCTACAAGATCTAAAACTAATTACGTCCACTGTGGCACAGGCTGCATCTCACCACTTGTGTTGCAACCATCCAAACATTTTTGTGCCATTATTGTCCTATGGGACAAGGGAAACAGGATTTCCCTGTTTGGGAAACTCTTGGGTTTGGCTGTTCTTATAGTTGTTGTATGTAAGTAATAAACTATCTGAACTTAATAAGAACTCATTTCTTCTTTACTGGACCATGATCAACTTATCTTGACAGGATGTTAGGTCAATCTAGTCAGGAATTGAGCTGGGTTTTATTTCCTTGTTTCTATCTTTACCTTCAGCAAACCACAGGCATTGAATGGTAGTGTACTGTTTTAACTTTGTGTTTAGAATGAGGACTAGACTTCTGGAAGGTTTTTCTCAGTATTTGTGCCCCACCCTCCGCTCCACAGAAGAGATCTCTCTCCAAGCACTTTCCCTCTACCAGTGGAAGGAAACATGAAGGCTTCTGTTGCTTGTTAGTCAGTTCTAGGCTTGTCATGAGGACAAGGGTTTCTCTAGGTTCTCCTGGTCCAGCCTCAGTCTTTAGCATGACCTGTGGCATCTGGACTTTAGGGATCAGTCTTTCTCAGCAGCATTACTTCCCCACTTCCTGTGTTAGCCAACTCTCCCTTATATTTGTGGAAGGTTTTGGGTGGGAAAGAGTTTCTTCCCTTCTTCCCTGTATTGGTATAGGATCCTGAACCCAAGAGTGTTCCCTGTCCCTCCCTGAGAAGAATAGAGTTTTTGTTTCTTCCATTCCCCTGAAATAAGATATATTTTCTTGTGTTCTTTAAGTAGGGGTGTTTCTTATCCCTTCCTCAGAGAAAGAATGGTTAGCCCCTATCCTTCTTCGAGTGTAAATGATCCTTGCTTAAATCCTGGGAACAGGACTGTTTTCTGCCCCTCCCGAGTGGCTTAGGGACTTTGCTTCATATGAGAGAAAGTTCAAGAAAGGAGATGCTGTTTTATCTGTCTCCAGATGGAATCCAATCATCTCTGCATGCCTGTACCACAGAGGTGGGGTTCTCTCAAGTTTCCTGCATTGAGAGCTCAACTTTCTGATGGGCCCAAGAAATATTATTTGGGCCCAAGAAATATTATTTTGTAGTTATTCAGCCTTTTCTCAGTATTATGTAGGATTAATATTCTCTTGAGGGTGTTTTGCACACTAAGCTCACAGAGGGGTGATGTGATCTGAGTTACATTTTTAAAAGAGCTCTGAATGCTGTGTTGAGTATAAGTTAAAGTGGATCAAGATTGGAAGCAGGGAACCCTGTTACGATGCTATGTAATTACTCTTATTTGGCTCAGATCTTCTTAAGAGTCACTACACAAATAAAAATCTGCTGAATGACATAGTTCATATTTTGAGAAAATAGTTTATACAGTAATCCTTCAAGAAAGATATGGATTATTGTGCTGTTAAATTCTAAAAAAAACCTTCTTCTGTGAGATATAATATAAAGAAGGCTGAAAATAAAATAAACAATATCTTTGCGGACATTTTTATAGCAAATGTAGAAGGATCTCCCTATTATAATTTAAAAAATAAAAACCCTTGATAAAAGTTGTGCTCATAACATTAAAATCAATCTCAGTGAAGCTGATCATGTAGGAGCAAAGCTTGTGTGGTCACTATGCTTCTGTTTCAAGTTTTTTTCCATAATTCACCTTAGAGTACTGTTTCAGTTAATTTACTTTCAGTTGGAGGTAACAAGAATAGCATAGTACCCATTGGTTTAAAAATAAAGACACATTATTGGCACACATAACTTAAATTTTAGAGGTAGGTTATGCTTCAGGCAAGGATTGATCTAGTAGGTCAACAACAAAGGACTATCCCTTTTATTTCTGACTCTCTACTTTCTTTCCATGATGTCAACTTCATTCTAAAACTGACTCATTCTAAATCTAAAGATGGCTGCCTGTAGTTCCTGGGTTTATAAACTTCTTTGTTCATATTTAGTGTGTGAGGGAGAACATCTTTTTATGTATCTTCCATTGAAGTGAGAGGAAATTTTCTTCTTCAGAAACTCTCAGCAAGTGTTTCCTCAAATATAAATAGTTCAATTTTTTCATATATTCATCTCTGGGCCAAAAATATTGTCTCCATAGGAAGAGGATACACCAATTAGCTTAAGCCAATTAAGGTCCTCTTAGAGATGTAACTGGAAGTGTCTAGAGTCAATCCCACCTAAATCTCATGACTGAGACGTTCAAGTCCTATTAAGATGGGGGAAAGGAAGCAAAGGAGCAAATAAGAAATGACTACTATAAGTATCTAGAAGAAATAAGAGAATGAATAGCATTTCTCTGTAATTTTCCTGAAAATTACTTCTATCACATAATTTAGAGGTCATACAATCTTTTTTAAAAAACAAGGACTGGCAGGCTAGGGGTGCCTGTGTGGTGCAGTCATTTGGGTGTCCGACTCTTGGTTTTGGCTCAGGTCATGATCTTGGGGTCATGGGATTGAGCCCCAAGTGGGCCCTGCATTCAGCGCAGAATCTGCTTTAGTTTCTCTCCCTCACCCTGTGCCCCTCCCCACCCTGCTCTCTCTCTCTTTCAAATAAATAAAGAAATCTTTAAAAAAATAAAAAACAAGGATTGGTAGGCTATTATTCTATATTGATGATTGGAAATAGATCCATTTACTTTAGAGACAAAGGAGCAGGTAAGAGTACTTTGTATTATGACATATAAAAGCCTATATGAAAATTTTCCCTTCCAGATAGAAAACTACCAGATCTCTCTGTAGAGAAATTATCCTCAATAGCCATACCATATCTAAGCTATCTTCTCTCTTTAGACAAAAAAAGTTCCAAATATATTGTGCACTGCTTGCAAGGTGTGGGTCAAGATGAGAAGAAGCAATGGGCAGATGGTAGCTATGCTTGTGGTGAATAGCATCATGCATAAATTTGTCAAATTGCTAAGTTGTATACCTGAAACTAATGTAACATTGTGTGTCAACTATACTAAAAAAATGTCCTCTAAAAGATATAAGAAGAAGCAGTTAGGGATATATGAGGAAGGAGGAGTAAAGAGTGCAGTGGAAAAGTAAAGAAAATGATTGTTGACATACTTGGGAAACCTGGAAAAATGATGATTTCAAAGCAGGTTCACATCTGTGAACTTTCCTTTTTGGTATTAATATTACACTCCATCTTGTCATATTCTTTTTGAGTGGCAGATCCCCAAGACAGGTAAATGGAAAGCATCAACTATGCTTGACTCCAACAACTGAACAGATGATATATCCTTACTACCTACACTAAGATTAATATGCTGGTGTTTTAGGTCAGAGAGAAATTGGCTTTTAAAATTATATACACAATGCAAATATAAATGGATTTGTTTTTCCTAGAAAGTACAGCTATGTTCTTTCTTTGTCTTCTTATTTTTTTTCTTTTTTCCTCCTTTTTTTTTCTGGGAGGGGGTTGAAGTTAAAAACTTCTGGAACCTATATCCTAGAGCCATATGTTGATGTCTAGGAATCAAAATAGAAAATTGAATAGGAGGAAAAGCAAAAGCATCTGGGATCCCTCCATTTTATAAACTCTATGGAAAAGAAATCAGGGAGAAATAGTGTATGTAGTGGAAAATCAATCAAAGGCTTAGTCCCATTATATACCCCAGTCCACAGTCTATAATTCAGCTTGGCAAATAGAATTTATCATTGACTTGTCATTTTCAGAAACTATTTGGCCTGCAACAAAGCTGCAATCATATATAGGCAGAATAAGAACTGAATATGAAGAGTGGCAGGAAATCTTTCCCCAAACCCTCCCAAGGCCCCCAGTCCACACATCAATATATGAAATACCACCTGTAGAGATTTACAAATGCACAATTTATATTGCAAATTCAGGCATACTGTAGTTATTTCAGATTAGCGAGTGATACCAGGTCCTTTTCCTGTTTGTACCTGAAACAAGAGCCTAGTTGAAAGGCAATTTTTATTTGGAGAGAAGAATGTACGTATGGTTAGTGTCATGGCTAGAGGAGAGAAGAATGGAAGGAAAAAACAATCTGAGAGCTTGAAGCAGTGTCCCATGGGACCTGCCATGTGCTGTGTAAAGGCACTGTCTGCCAATGGAACAGACCAAGAAAAGGTACGCTAGGAAGGGCAGGGGGGAAGTGCTTTGGAAATCCCAAATACCAACATTCAAGCTGGCCAAAGAAAGAACCTGAAGACCCAGATGTGTTTTAATATAACCTCATTACATGGAAACCTAAGATTTCTCCTAATAAGAACTCCTTTGCTGCATTTAAGTTTACAAAACATTAACTGCTTGAGGTTGGGCCACAGAACAGCATGGAGATCCTTCAGAAATGATAGGATTATCAGAATAAGCTGATAAGAGAAGAAAATTATCCACCCAGCTTCCCGAGGTAATAATATCCATTTATCAATAGGGACTCTAATGGAATCTGACCCCGAAATAACCTGGAAAGAAAACAAAAAAGAAACTTCTTTTTTTTCTAGCCTGATGCCTTTTCCAGCTAGATTGCTTTCTAGTCATTGGGACCCATGAATCCCTTCACCCCCATTTTGATCCCAAGGGTCCCAAACTAGAATTTACTTTGTAAATGAGGCTCGCATCTATGGTCTATGTTCTTTAACAGATGTATCTATTAAAAAGACATCAATTTGTGGCCAAACACACCAAAGTTAAGCAGTTGGCTGCTTCCTGTAATTATGAGCTAGAGAGAATTTCGTATCTGTTTCAAAGTACGCGGTATGTGAGACAAGGGCAAACCCTCAAGAAGAGCTGCCTGGGGAATTCTTTCAAGGGCTCAGGTAAATGATTAGCATGTATCTGAAATCCCTTCCCCAGCAGAGCTACAAGTTTTCATCTGAATATAGCAGGTCAATTTCATCCTAATAAATGTACACCTACAAGCGGCAGTTTTGATAATCTTCCTTCCTGCCTAGACTCAAATAATGTCATTTTGCATTTTGGTCGATTTTCTATAGACCAGAAGAAAATTGAAATGCTCTGCCTCTTATTTTCAGAGCACTTCCATTTCACAGTGCAGTTTAAATCTTCTTTTTCTTTTCTCTCCCTCCAACAACCTTTCTTTGTTAAGGAGCTCTCTTTCTTTGAGCGCTCCCTTCACCCCATCCCCACTCCCTCTTCTTCAATAGAAAGCCAAATGAAGATATTTAAAAATGCTTGCTAAAGAGGCAGGAAATGGGTAATGGCTGAATGAGGGAATTAATCCAGAGTAGAGCAGCCGGGCATTCGAAATCCATGCTGTAGTCCCCAACACGCAATATTATTTAAATCAAATTGTTATCTAAAATAACATGGAGGAGATAAAATGCAAAAAAGAATGTACCCTGAAAAAATTTGAAATTGGCTTTCCCAAAACAGAAGAACACTTCGTTTTCTGTAACCTAACACTGATTGGCTACCATAGCAGCTCTGGAAGCTAACTAAGCAATTAGAAGACTCTGGGCGAATGTTCTTGGGGCTGGGTAACTGAAGTAGAGGAGAATCAATGTAGCACTGTGTTTTCAAACAGCTGAAATATCTGAGATTCCTGAAATGTCAAAAGGTTACTGACTTCCTAATTCTTAAGATATACTGTTAATATTTAGGCATTCTCCAACTGACTAAATGAATGCGTATTGTCACTGTTAAAACTATTCCTGAAAATAAATGTTCAAAAGCTACATATAATATTTTGAAAGCATGCATTGAAAAAGATCGATGTTTGGAGTGCCAAAATGAACCCGAACACTGTCATTTAAATTCAAGGCAAATCTTCCCAACCTCCATATCAAGTGACTTTCTATTTCAATAGCTGAAAGTACTAGAGAGCAAAGCACTTCAAACCAGTAGATTTTTTAATAGATCTTGAAAAAGTCTGGCCACCAGGACTCCCATCTTCATTTATAGACAGTTTCCACTTTTGTCTTCCTTTCGAAAGAGTCCCATAGAAAACAGTGCTCATGTGGCTCCACAAACCACTTTGCTGAACGGAGATACTACAGAAATATGCTCAGTAAGACAGAAGTGATAGGTCTGGCAATTAGCCAGACCAGACAACCCTGATGGGGGGATTGGGTGGGGCAGGGGTGAAGGGTAGTGTTTTACTTTCACCTGCCATCCTCCTGACAGGAAGTGAAAAGGTAAGTAAACAGACGTAGGCCTCTGCCTTAGGATAGGATTAGGAATAGAATAGAATCTAGGATACTTCCAAGAGGAACAGAGAGACCATCATTTCCAGCCTCAAACTTTTTCAGGCGGGAAAACGGAGATCCAGAGAGACTCAGTAACTTGTCCAAGGTTGTCCAGCTAGTTAGCATCAGATCCAGGGCCAGGATTTAAGTGTTACCCCTCTGCCTCCAAGGCTTATAGCCTTTTAGAGTCTATTAAATGGGACTCAGTCCTTCCTTGGTAAAGATGCAGTTCCTGGGTGTGAAAAATTGTCCAACCATTCCAAAATAGATACTGCCTTCCTGCTGGTGGGGTTTGCATTCTTTGCAGTTTTGCATGGGGTCACCAAAGCCATCTCTTGGGTCTCAAAGTTCAAGCCATTCAAGTAAACCTGTCTTTCTGTGGAAAGGCCACCTCCAGTGTCAAGAACACTGGGATGGCTATGGACATGAATCCGTTTGCCTGTTCAGACCGCCAAATGGGCATCCGCCCTTATGAAGGATGTGTGGTAAAGTGGCAAGTGGAAAAGTTTTTCCTTCAGTTGCTGTCACAGTCCCTGCACACTCCCAATGAGTAGTTTAAATACAGCAACAATATGGCACTATTGTACGGTAAAAATCATCTTAGTAGGAGATGAAAGCCCTATTTTAAAATACACCCTAAATAGTCCATTTACTCCAACAAATGGCAGCTGATTGGGCTGTACTGTAATTGGGTACAGCATTGAAGAGCTGCTTTGCCTATTATTTAAATTTCCAGTGAAGAAATAGCTAGTTCCTTCATCTTTACTCGACTCATTTTTCTTTCAGGGCCACAGATGTGTCTTGGCCGTCGCGCCGCTCCAGAGAAGGAAACAAGGGAGGGAGTGGGGGAGAGGCAGCTCCCCCACAGCACAACACGCAGTCATGACAACCAAGCCGCCTCTGCAAATGCTATAGGACCACCTTCCCTCCAGGCATCTGCTGAGCAGCTCCAGGAATTTCGCTGACAGCAGGGATAATTTGCAGACTCCAGCCCTGCTCTGCCAGGCTGAATGAACACCACCTTCCTTCCCAATCTTCCTGCCCAGGCGGCTGTGGTGGGTGGCCTGAGGTATGGTATATGCAAATCAAATCAACAACTCTATTGGAGCACCTGCTCAGTGTTTGGCCTGGAAGGAGACTCTAATCCTGTAATTCCTCAGGGGAAAGTTAGAAGGGAAGAACTGTAATTCAATCCACATGGCATGTCACTTTTTTCTCTGTTATATTTCACAAGTGTCAGGTTCCATATATCCCAAAGGATCTTCTTCCTATCCGAACCTGCTCCTCCTCCTGTGGCCCCGCCATCCACCTACTCCCCCAAATAAGAAACTTACAAAGGACCTTTGACTTGTCCCCTTTTCTCATCGCCCACACCCAACTTCCTTACATGGAGTTTCAGTTATTTCTGCATCCTAAATATCACCTACATCTATCCCCTCTCCTCCATTCCTAATAGCACAGTTTCAGGTAGTAATCATTTTCTCGCAAGCAGACAGGAGTAGCCTCCTAATTATAAACCCTGCTATTTGTTCTTTCCTCTCCAATCCACCCTTTTCATTGCTCCCAAAATGAGCTTTCTATAAAACATGTTCTAAAATTTGATCTCATCATTTCTCTACTAAAAATCCTTCAGTGATGGCCTATAATTTTCAGAAAGGGTGTAAGTTTAGTATGGCATACAAGTCACACTGAGATCTGGCTCCTGCCTACCTCCTTCAAATACCAATCATGTTGGAGGTGTTATTATATATAATTCCTGTCTATCAAAAAACGCATCTAGTCAAGTTACTGTAGACCTTAAAAGTAACAAAATATACATTGGAAAATAGTTTGGACTTGGGGCACTTTCATGATACAGATAGGCCTTCCTTTCTGAATTACCAAATTCTGTTTATTTCCTGAATTTGGGTAAACAGTGGCCAGACTTGACTCAGTACTTAATGCTTACCAAGGAATTCACTGCCCTGTGTTCCAGGACGCTTAAAGTGGTCGAAATCATGTATAGAATCAGGCCTAAATCCTCAGCTGTGTCTGTGCTTTCGACCTGCTGTTTCTGGAGCTTTTGCTCTTGTTGAGTCACTGTGGCTGAGAAGAATAAGGGAATTGGAGGATAAATAAATGTGTAATAAAAAGATTAATTAGCTACATTTTAATCATGTCTTTTCATAAAGATTTAGTTATGTATCCTCAACTTGAGTTACCTCAAAGTAACAGAGTCCAGCAGGCCCAAAAGATTACTGGCACTAAAGGAAGTTGATGAGTAGGATGTGTCCCCCCGGAGGAGAATTCTAGAAGTTCAGATGGATGACTTCACAGAGATCACTTGTCTGGACCTTCCATTCCCCTTCTCCCTTGCCTCTAGCCTCACGGTGGTACATTTTTCCTATGGTAGAATGAACATACAGGCAGTGTATTTACTTCAAAAAATATTTATTAAAGACCTACCATGTTCAAGGCCCTGGGATAAAAAACTATGGATATAATGATGAACCAGAGACTCATGGCAGTTACATTCTAGTATGTGTGGAGGTGAGGGGAGGGGCAGACATTGATCAAATTATCACACAAGTAAATGTGAATTTTTAATAGTTGTAAGTGACATGTGCTTCAGAGGAAATTATCAATGGCAGAGAATGCTAAATAATCAAGGAAATCTCTGAGAAGATGATGTATGAACTGAGACCACGTAGATTAAACGGAGCTAATAATGCCAAGAGTTGAGAGATGAACACACCAGTCAGATAGAAGAGAATTACTAGTCCCTAAAGCACAAAGGATGTTAGTTCTAAGAACAGCAGGCATGTTAATGTGAGTGGAACATAGCAAGTGCAAGGGTGAGAGGCTGAGTAGGTGTAGTAAGTGGGAGAGGTGAGATTCACGTGGAGACGTAGATAGGGGCCAGAACATATAGGGCCCTGAAGATGAAAGTAAGAGGTTTAGGTTGCATTATAATGGCAATGCTCAGTCTTTAAATGATTTTAATCATGAGAAGACAATGATGTAAGTTCAAAAAATATCACTAACTACTACAGATGGTGGGGAGTGGTGCAAATAAAACCATGAGACCAGTTAGGAGGCTATCACAGAGGTTCAGATGACAGATGATAGTGATCCAGTTTAGGATGATAGTGGTGGAGGTGGAGAGAAATGGTTGAAATCTGGATATATTTTGGAGTGAAATCTCCTTGACTTACTAATGGATTAGATGTTGGGTGACAGTCTATGACACCCAGATTTCCGGTATCAGCAATTGTACAGTAGTGGCATTACCTGCAATGGGGAAGATTGGGGAAAGATCGGGTTGGAGGGAGGTAAAAATCAAAAGTGCTGAGGGCGCCTGGCTGGCTCTGTCCGTAGAACATACGACATTTGATCTCAGGGTTGTGAGTTCGAAACCCACATTGAGGGTATAGTTCACTTAAAAAAAAATTGACAATGCTGCTTTGAACTTGTTTCTATTAGACATCCAGAAAGATGCCCAAACTGTGGTTAATGCTGTGGGAAGAATGGTCTGTAGGGACTAAGAGAAATAACAGTGAGTTCAGGTAGGACGCTGTGACAGTAGCTTCAGTGAGAGGGAATGTTTGCCTTGGATTAGTGTAGTAGCAGCAGCTGTGGATTTGAAAACATCTTAAATTTGAAAGTAAAGTTTGAGAGTAACTTTAATTTCCTATGTCTTTTATTGTTGATACCATCCCCAATGGCAATCAGATATTTGACTTGAAGCCTTTGAGTTCCCTGGCCTTTTCTCCCCCTGTGTACCCGGACAGGAAGCCTTGGTAATTTGACCTGGTGATGGGGCACTATCAGGGGTCCTTACTATGTGTCCACAATAGTATCTCAGTGTTAAGAAGTCCTTGACCCGTGATCGAGTCAAACCTTGCATCAGATACCATCCTTTAGGCATCCCTGAATTCCTAGCTGAAAACAAAAGAATGTATATAATTTTCAAGATGAATCAAGCTGGTGAGAAAAACAGTATCCAGGAAAAAAACCAACAACAAAACCTACACTTATGGCAAGTTCTAAGGAAGTAGTTGAGTCAGAAATATTTCTGGGGTGCCTGGGTGGCTCAGTCAGTTAAGCATCTGCCTTCGGCTCAGGTCATGATCCTGGGGTCCTGGGATTGAGCCCCATATCAGGCTCCCAGGGAACCTACTTCTCCCTCTCCTTCTGCCCCTCCCCCCCACTCATTCTCTCTCTCTCAAAAATAAATAAATAAATGAATAAACAAACAAATAAAATTAAAAATAAATGTTTCTGCATTGACATTTGTAAGGCTTAAGTGAAAAATATTTATTGTTACTGTAGGACTTGATATCCTCTTCTTGAAGAGTGAGTTGGAATCCATCTCCCAGAATCAGGGAAATCAGGACTTTTCTAAGTTATTATTCTTCCTTCAGACCCTTAGCTATAAACAGAAAGCCAGAACAATCTAAGGAATTGGGAGAAATGTTTAGAAGATCATAAGTTTAAGCTCCAAGCAACCTGAAGAAATCATCAGGTCCAGTTTACTTCCGTTAGGTAGGCAGACAGGCCCAGAAGCAGCCTCCGGTGATGTGAAAGGGATAAGGAGTTTGAGGTCAAACACAACTAAGGTAGAATCCTGAATCCATCATTTATTAGCTATGTATCCTTAGGCAAGTTATTTAATGTTTCTAAGCCTCGATTTCTTTGTCTGTGAAACTAGAGTTATAAACCTGACCCATAAATTGGTTATAACTGTCACATTAGAAGACTCAATGTATGCAAAGCACTTAGTATATGATAAATATTCAATAAATAGTGGCCGTAATGTTTACAGAATAGATTTTTAAATAATACTTTTATTGAGAAATAATTCATATATCATACAATTCACCTATTGAAGTGTACAGCTCAGTGGTTTCTAATATCACAGAATAGATTTTAAAACAGAATTTGGTAGTAATTAGACCAGGAAAAAACTGGACTAGATGAATGCTTCTGAATGACTGAATGATAAACTCTTTATTGGGCACACAAAGTAGGCAGTCAAATACTAGTGGATAAAATTAGGTTGACCTGAACATTTCTGTGACCATGCAGGTGTTTATCTATTTTTTTTTTTTACCAAAAGTGTCATCTGCATCTGTCCACACAAAAGTAATATATTCAAAAGGAATATAGGGAAATAAATGACTCAGTAAGTGGTTTTATGGCATTGCTTCTCTGAATCTATGCACATACATATGAGACCCTGTGGCCTCCTTTACACACACACACCCCATATATAAAAGTCTGGCTTTCTCTTTATATTGTATATTTTTTCTTGTTCTTACAATGACTTTGAGGCTTACTCAGTGCATAACCTGAAGAACAATAATACTGGATAATCCTTTCCCTAAATCCTTATGCAAACTACCACTTTTGAATAAAATAAAAACAGCATGGGGGAAAAAATGAAGGTGAAGGGAGAGAAAGAAAGAAATAGAGTACTAACATGTATGATCAGTTATACCTTCTAAGAAAAATATGGCCCAGTGATTTTCCAAGAGAAACTAGACTATGTAGAGAGATGAGCCATATATGAGAATCTTCCAGGTCCAAGTCCTTAATCTCAAGGCAGATTTTTTTTAGATCATCATATGAGACTTCTTATGAGATTATTTTATAGGTGAACTGAGTGTGTTCATATATGTATATGTGTTTTATGAAAGACATCTTGCCTGATATTTTTGCCAAGTCACTTTTTCAGACCACATATGAGCTATTTTGTCACCAGCTAGACTGTACTTTGATAGTAAATGTCTTGGAAAGACAAGTGAATTCATTTCAAGTTGATAATGTTGCCTTCCCACAATTTTATCGTTAGTTCAAATGCCAATTGTGAATCATCTCATCAAGCTTTTGGACTTTAACAACCCAATTTTAGTGCTTCTTCACACTTCAGTACCCAAGTGCCACCAGTTACATTATTATATCAAGTGTTTATTAAATTATCTTTTACATCACATTGAGTAATTCTCATATGGACACTTCCTCTGAATATTTTTAACTCTTTTATTTGAGATTCAGGATTTTGATGAATAGATGAACAAGCTCAATTGATGAATCAATAGATGATCAATATTGATCAATAAGTGAATAATCTCTCTCTTCTGTTTAGAAAAATTTAAATTTTAAAAAAGAATTGAAATTTTATAAATGGCAGGATACATTAGCAAGCAGTAGCCTCTATTCAATAGTGACCATTTTATACATAATCTTCATATGTGTTTTATTTCATTATAAATATATCATGTATGTTTCATTATATAGTACATGTATACTTTATTTCTGATGGACAATTGTCAGCTGTGTTCTTCATTCAGATAAATAATGGAAAATATTCAGTTAGAAAGCCAGATATTTTGCTTACCTGGCATCTAACATCTATATATAGAAACATATGTGTATAGAAATGTCAGGATACAGGAAAATCTCAGTTAAACAGACTACATAAAAAGAGTGGTTCTGGTTAACTGAATATTCTAGTGACCGGATCGTTAAAAATAGCAACAAAAATGTGTTTGCCCTTGTTCTGCTTCATCCTAGTAATGTGATGGAAACCTATCTTAACCCTTGTGATCCTCAGTTTCTATTTTCTCTTCTGTTAAATGGGAATGATAACAGTACCTAATGCAGAAAGTTGTTGGGATCAAATTGCATGTAAAGTGCTTAAGACCCTGGTAAATAGTAAATAGTCAAATAATTTTAGTTGTTATTATTGTTCCAGCTTTTTGCCATGGTATGGGTTTGAACATAGTTTTAGGGTTGGGAGAATGGCTAAAGGATCTTTTTTTATCTACTCCTTTTTTTCTAATTTTTTAAAAGAAGTCACTTCAGATTTTTCATATATAGTCCAAATGGTATCTCTTGAACTTGCGGTGAACAGAAAAAAATTCCTTCCTTCCTTCTTTCCTTCTTTCCTTCTTTCTTTCCTTCTTCCAGATAAAGTGATTGATAAACTCTTGAGGACTAGAACACTTGTATGTGTCAGGAAACCCAACATTAGGCTTAGGAAAAGTTATTTCTTTGCAGTGGAAATAGTATAGCAAATATGTTTCTATTCAAGCATAATGATGTTCAGGTTTGGGCTGTATTGCACTATGACATATTATTCTTTTAAAATATTATTTGATGTAATTTACTAAAATTTTTTAAGAATTATTTTTGCATCAGGGTGTCTGGGTGGGTCAGTCGGTTAAGCATCCGACTCTTGATTTCAGCTCAGGTCATGATCTCCAGGTCATGAGATCAAGTACTGCATCAGGCTCCATGTGGAGCCTGCTAAAATTCTTTTTCCCTCTCCCTCTGCCCTTGTCATCCCTGCTTGCTCACATGCTCTCTCTCCCCCCCCAAAAAAGAATTATTTTTGCATCTATATTCATGGAGATTATTGGGCCGTAGTGTTTTCACTGTAATGTTTTCACCTGGTTTTGGTCTTAGGGTAATGCTGGTCTCATAGACTGGGTTGAGAGATAATTTATCTTCTTTGATTTCCTGGAAGAGTTTTTAGAGAATTGGTATTATAACTTTTTTTAAAGATTTTTTAAATTATTTATTTGACAGAGAGAGCACACACCAGCAGGGGAGAGGAAGAAAAGGAGATGGAGAGGGAGAAGCAGACTCCCCACTGAGCAGGGACCCCCCCCAATGTGGGGACCCAGGACCCCAGGTGATACCAGGACCCTAGGATCATGATCTGAACTGAAGGCAGACACTTAACCGACTGAGCCACCCAGGCACCCGGTATTATATCTTTTTAAAATATTTGGTAGAATTCACCAGTGAAGCCATATGGGGCTTGGAATTTTTTTTTTGTCAAAAGATCTTTAACTATGTGGCTCCTGGGTGGCTCAGTCATTAAGCGTCTGCCTTCAGCTCAGGTCATGATCCCAGGTCCTGGAATCAAGCCCCGCATTGGGCTCCCTGCTCGGCGGGAAGCCTGCTTCTCCCTCTGCCTCTGCCCCTGCTTGTTTTCCCTCTCTCGCTGTGTCTCTCTGTCAAATAAATAAACAAAATCTTAAAAAAAAGATCTTTAACTATAAATTCAATTTTGTTAATAGATATGAGGCTATTCAGGTTTTCTATTTTTTCATGAGTCACCTTTGCTAGCTTGGGTCTTTAAAGGAATTCATCTATTTCATCTAAGTTTTAAATTTATTGTCATAAAGTCCTTATATTTTCTTATTTTAATATCTGTAAAATCTGTAGTCATGCCATTTTTCTCATTACTGATATTGATAAATTGTGTTCTTTTTTCTGAATATTTTGGTTAAATGTTTATCAATTTTATTGATCTCAAAAAACCCCAGTTCAGTTTCATTGATTTTCTCCATTTCTGTTTTCTATTTCATTGATTTCTTCTCTAATATTTATTATTTGTTTTCTTCTGCTTAATTTGGGTTTAATTTGCCCCCCCCCTTTTTTAGTGTTTCTTGGAAGTTGGTGTCATTGATTTGAGATTTTTTTTTCTAATATATGTGTCTAATGCTATAAATTTTCTTCTCAATATTGTGTTGTCTTTTACAGAATATTCTTATTTTGTACAAATATTGTTTTGTCATTGGTTGAGGATCTAAAAAGGTACTTCTCAAACTGAATGTATATGGTAGTTTTAAAAAGGGAACACAAAACCACAGGCTGAATATTAGAAATACTTTTAAGCTTCAATTTCATTAATGACAATTTTAAATAACATTATAAATTATAGTAAACTGATATATAATGGAATAGTATAAAACATTTGCACATATTTTTATGAGATAAAACACTAGATTTTCAGAAATTTCATACTAGGGTGAAGCCACCTTGTTCTAATTCATCCAGACTTTTTGGAGGTTCACTTTTATTCTTATTTATTGACAAAAACATTCTATTGGAAATTTGTGATAAACACTGAACTATATAATATAATATAGGTATACACAGTAGTTTTAGAGCCCAGCAGAAGCATGCATGGAACAACCAAGGAAAACTTCACAGGGTGATAATACAATAAATGTATTGGAGGATTAATAGGAGTTAACTGAGGCTAAGTAGGGGAGGTGGCAGTAATATAAAGATGAGCTTTGCTGGAAAAGCTTTCAGGGAGTTTTTAATCACATCAGGACAGCACTGAAACCTGTGGGAGAATTTAGTTTTATAGGGTTAATGTAGATTAAGACCAATGAGGTAGAACAATCCTGCTCTAAGCATAGGAATATGGACTATATAATAGAACCCACAGGAGGAAATGTGGCAAGATTCTGCTTAATAAGTCATTGTTGAAATCCTTTACTTAAACTTTGTGCTTCGGGACTTATACATGGCTCCTTATTTGTGTCTGATTTTTTGAGAGAGTGCTGAAGTTGACTGAAATGGTCCTGACTGTAAAATATCAGGAGTAGAAAAGATTATAAAAATAGTTGTAAAATGCTATGTCTGCACTTCAACAAAAAACACTGATATCCATTCAAATAGTTAGGGTATATTGTACTTTCTTAAAAGATTGAATTCAAGCTTGGTTTCTTGCATATTTTTAAAAGATTGTCTAAATTTTCCCCTCACAGAATTCAGAAAAACAGCACTAATGTGTGGTAACACACAATTGCATTTGAAAAGGTAGGGGTGACAAAAGTTTGGGCTTACAGTACCATTTTCTTTAACCTTGAACTCGACTGAAAAATAACAATGAAAGTAAAACCTTGTGATATACGATTTCTTTGAGAGAGAGAAGGACTTAGGCTAACGTTTTTAATCAGTTACAGAGGTAAGGCTAAGAATATAAGAGAACACAGATCAGGAATAGTGAGTGATCTACCAGATTGTCTCATGGATTCTTTTCTTTTCAGTTTTACAAATCAGCTTTATGGAAAATGGAAGAGATCCAATCCTTTTACCCCAGGGTTTTAATAGCAAGTTGAGCAACTGGAACTTGATGTAATAAGTGCTGTTTTAATGGATTATGGTCAATGAAGTTCTAAAGTTTGAGCAACCACATAAAATGAAGAGATTCAGCAGTGAAGCTTTTCTTTTCTTTCTTTTTTCCTAGTGGCTGAATATGGAAAGAGATTTTAGGTTTTTCAACGTGCCTCAGTCCCTGCCCTGCTAGCATTAGCTACTGCTTTGTCAGAATAGCTTTGAGCTTCCTTTGTGAGGTCTCCATTGGGACTTGTATTAAAATCATCTCTATGCGTTGTAAATTACTCAAGCAACGTCAAGAAGTGACACTGTTGTGGTTCCTATTCTAGAACATGCACCATCTAAATTTATTGTGGCGGAGAATTCTATGTGAAAGATATATTTGATAGGTGATGGCTGTGAAATACTCAATAATAAACGTCACTGTTCCCCAAATGACCTCCAACCAGCTTGGTAACAACTTGTTTCCTATGTTGCTAGATCCTGAGATCTTTAGGTAAACAGTTCTATACTCTCACTGGGGAGAAGTCAAATTAAAAAAATAAAATAGAAAGAGAATATTAAACCACAATTTTCTGAGGTAAGTTGGAAAGTTAACATAATAGTCGATGTAGAAGACTTTTCTGGTTCTAGATGGAATACTGTCCATCTGAGTATGTCCCTCTGGGTTTTCTCGAGCTTTGTATCCAAGACTGTGAGGAAAGAGGAGAACACAGTTTGATGACAAATGATTTGTCTATAGATGTCAAGCCATTCTGAGGAACTCTTTTTAAGTAAGTCATTTCTGGAGTTCAGTTTCAAAGATAACTGAATTCCTTTCTCTGTTAATACGCTTTGGCTTACTTTGTGTTCTGCTTTGTTATTTTGAAGGGAAAATGTCCTACTGGTGTAGAGTTCCTTTTACTGTGCTAGCTTCTGAAGTTTGAAGAAGGGTTTATTGCTTTTTCTAGAGCACAGTAAAATTCTACTATCTTGTTTCTACCTTCAAAATAGCAGAAAAAATCACTACACATACACATTCAGGTGATGGAAATCAGCCAGTCTTTAACAAGAAATATATGCCCATCAGGAGAACCCATTGGTTTTTCAAGACAAGGAGATTCACTCACTCTCAACCTCTTTTGAAGGGGAGAAAGAAAATAATTCACTTGGTCAGTTTTGCTCACAAAGGAGAAAACTTTCTGCCAACCCAGTCACTTTAGCATGAGAAATGACTCTTGTTATTGATGGATAACAAATGTCAAATTCAGAAGAAAGTAAAGAGAACCCTAAGGTCCCCGGGGCTGGCATTTTAGGGGAATGCACAGGTCTAGGAGTGGAAGGGAGAGGAAAAAAAGAAAAACATGGAAGAAACAATTGGAGACTGTACATGAAAGCTTGTGGAGAAGAATCTATTTAAAATAGGACACAGCATAGAGTAATGGCTGTTATGGGGGTAAGTTAGAGATTTGGGAAACTTCTATTACTATTGATGCATGGAAATTAGTATTATGATCTCTTGAAAATGGAATTGTGGTTTAGCAAGTGGCCTTACTTATATTTGAATAATAACGTACATAATAAATAGTAGCATGAGGACTTAAGGACCTCCCTTTTATGAATAGAGGTTATCTCCTTCCTTCTCCTTTCTTGCCATATTTGACTCAGATAAAGAGAACTGAATTCAGTCAGATAATAAGAGATAATTTTGATGGGTTCTTGGAAATTCTTTTTAAACTATTTAGAGATAGCCTTTGAGGAGAGCAACATCTAGCAGTGAAAATAGAAAAATGTAAATTCTAAATTATAACTTCCTTTTTGCCACTAACTAGCTAACCCTTTCTTTGCCAACTTTCCAGGTATCATTTTCCCCATCTGTAAAAAGAGAAATTCCAAAATCTAAGTTCGCTTTCTATTGTTACATTTCATTGCCTTCTACAAATATTTGTTGAATACTTGCTAATCTGGAGCCAGACTGCCTGAATTTTTTTCTTTTTCTTTCTTTCTTTCTTTCTTTCTTTCTTTCTTTCTTTCTTTCTTTCTTTCTTTCTTTCTTTCTTTCTTTCTTTCTTCTTCCTTCCTTCCTTCCTTCCTTCCTTCCTTCCTTCTTCTTTCTTTCTTTCTTTCTTTCTTTCTTTCTTTCTTTCTTTCTTTCTTTCTTTCTTTCTTTCTTTCTTTCTTTCTTTCTTTCTTTCTTTCTTTCCTTCTTTCTTTCTTTTTTTAGAGTGCGGGGAGGAGCAGAGGGAGAGAGAGAGAGAATCCCAAACAGGTTCCACACCCAGCATGTGAGCTGGATGAGGGGCTAGATCTCATAACCCTGAGATCATGACCTGAGCCAAAATCAAGAGTCAGACACTAACTGACTGAGCCACCCAGGTGCCTCTGCACTGCCTGAATTTGAATTCTGCTTGCCACATATAAGCTGTGTGACCTAGGATCAAGTCTAACCTCTGCACCTTGGTTTTCTCATCTATAATAACAGTAACTCTACATGATAGAGTTATTATGAAGATTAAATGAGTTAATACATTTAAAGTGTTTGTAATAGTTTCTGGCATAGTATATTTTAATAAAGGTTAGTTCTTAGTATTACTAATTAACACTGTGTTAAGCACTGAGGAATAAGAATACGTAAGAGATCAATTCTGCCTTCAAGTTATTTGGAGACCATGGGAAGAAGTCAGAAAAGCAAAGAAAAAAAAGATGGTAGTAAACCTACCTGAAGGTTCACAAAAAGCTTCAGAGAGGAGACAACATTTTGAAATAAGCCTTAAAGGTTTAGGATTTTACCAGTAGGGGAGGAGATTAAAAGATGTTCCAAGTTGAGGGGACAGAATGAAAAGAGGCAAACAAGCATGCTGGTGAATGATAGAAGTTCTAAGATATATGGCTCATATTCAAGTTACCCAAGAGAGTATTTGATTATCTGATTCATTAGTCACTGTCCATTTTAGACTGCCTCTATCAAACAGTTCTTCTGCCCAATAACGTCTGATAACTCTCCCTTTTGTCCAGGGACAAACTGATTTCTGATCTGTTCTAAACAGTTGGTTCAGTGTGGTTAAGGTCAATAGGACAAAAAGCCTGAAACCTTCTATGCAAAGTATCACTTTTTATACTGTACCACTCTGGATATAGCAAGTACTTAGAGTGGTATGGCCTATCCATTTATACAGAACCCTGTGGCTAGAGCCCTTGACATCCTCCCCCATACCTTGTACCTTGTTTAGTCCAAGCTACACAGCTCTGACTATGGTGAGAAGTACCTTGATCTTAATAGGCTCAGTCCACCAGCTGCTGGGGGTCAGGATTTGTCTGTAATTTACATGCCTTACTTTCCTTGTTTAGCACTACATTTCCCTGGGGTAGTCATATGTAGTCCATGTCCTCTAGTAACTAACTAGGTACTGAGGAGAAATAACACACCAGAATCACGGCACTGCTATCTATTATCTTTGTCATATTTGCAATCTAGCTACTATGACTTACTGTTAATATTAGACCTCCTCTAATACCAAATCTTCACTAAATCTCAGCCAGTTCTCCCATATTCTTATGTCTAACATGCACTTTTATGAACCAAGTTCCTTTCCCACAGGTCCTATTCCTTTAGGCTGCAGATGCCCCCACCTTCTCCAATGACAAGATGTTAAAGTTCCTGCTAGCTATGTGGCTTCAGTCATGTGAATTATGATCACAGAGGAGTTAAGAGATATTAGTCTATTTTCCTATGAAATGTTAAAGAAACAGACTTAAGTCATATCTAAAAAGGTGTGTAGATCAATAATCATTAGAAAGAAGTAAATGAAATAATTATTACTTGCATCAACAAATCCCAGAAGTTTTTCAGTGCTTTGCTCTATAGTATCTTTTAACATGACATATACAAAAGACATAGGGTAAAATATAGCATACAGTGATCCAAGGGTCACATACTTGAATTAAGATACTTATTCCTGCTAACTCAAGTGATTTTGGAACTTGTAATTTTTGGTGCCTATGCAGCAGTTTCCAGCTTAAAAAATGGAATTGTTTCTCAAATCAGGCCCATTGTTGATTTAACCACCATTTATTCTGTGAGAGATAACTCGGGCCTCAGTACTCTTGCTAACCTGTCTTGGAAGCAAATAAATCCACAAAAGCTCTGCTACAAACATCCTATCTCTCTCCCTACCACCAATTTTTTTTAGCACATAGTGAGGTCTGTAGAATTTAGCTACATCTCCTCGAAGTGATTAAAAATGTTTACAAAGTCAATGTGCTCCTGAAATGTCTTTTGTCAGGTGTACATGATGATGTCAGCATGTGTGGGTCTTTACAGCTCAGCTTTCTTGTCTTGGCTAAATGGTCTCCAAACATGAGTGACGGAATGCATTACACTCTTGGTGTTAAAAACACTGCCATTTTATTCATTAAATTTTTACATTGCTTTACGTGACTGTATTTGCTCCCTGGGCCTAAATATTTGGAAATGTTATAATTTGAAATAATAGTACTAATGTATTGACAAAACAATATGGCAGACCCCAAAACATCTTAACTTTCAGAACAGATTGAAATCACGTTAAAATTGAAGTAGCTAAAAATCTAGAGATTAGTTAATGCCAGCAATTCCTTCTTTGATGGATCTTCCAAATCTTTCTCAAATTTTTTTGATGTATCACTGACGGATCCAGTTTCTCTTGCACAAATAACTTATTAGAACGAAACAGGAGGAAGGGAAAAATCTTGACATCTGCATTTAATTCTAGGTCACTGAATAAGAAAAGGTCCATTTAATTCCATTTAATCCCATTTTACAGATTTAATTTTCACTTTAAGATGCTATGTTAAATCCCACATCCTCTTCTCACTTTAATCCATATGCCTCTCTAGCCTCATTTTTTTTCTATTTCTACCTCAAACTCTTTGCTCCAATCTAACTGGTTTTCTGTTAGTTCCTTGGCCACATTATGCTCACTTGTGCCTCAGGGCCTTCAGCTCCTCAGGGAGGCCTTCCCAGGCCTCAAAACTGGGTTAGAACCATCATAGCACTTGTACTTCCTATTTGTAATATTCTTCACACCTATTTTATGTATTTAGCATCTATATTCTCTACTAGACTAAGGTCCGTGAGGTCAGAACTTAAATTTAACTTGTTCACTATTATATCCTGAGTGCTTATCATATAGTTAGGAAGATTCTGGTTGGGCTTCCAGGAAGCCCTTCTAGATTAACCTCTCCAGACATTTAGCATCTGGAGCAGTGCTTTCTCTAGGAGTTATATATGGTGGGCATTATATGAATTTATTTGCTTATAATTGGTCCTGCAGACATAAAATTTTTGCCATAGGAATTCTTTTATCTTTCCAACTAGACTGCAGCATCATTGATAGGTAGAATAAAGTCTACTTCTATGATGTCATCCAACTTGGCTGGCATCCTGCTCTGACGTAGTTGAAAATAAGTGCTATTATACAAAGATATTCATAAACAAGGATACTCCCAAATATAGAGCGTGTCATCTTATTTTCTTGTCCTGGCTGTGTTGAGTCTTATTCTGGACTGAAATAATCTTGATTGTTTTTCCTTCACCATGCACATCAAGCATTCAAATGATAATGCAGAGTAAATAAGTTTAATTTCCAGAAGTTAACTATAATTTCACTCATAACAGATATATGTAGGCACAAGTTAACTTCTTTCAAAATTATTTCTACTCATAAACACTTGAAATGGTAACGGGTAAATTGGTTTTACATCTGTTGCTTCACATCCATATAGAATATTGTAAGCATTGGATTTATTTGTTTCTGAAGTATCAGATATCAGACTTATGCAAACCCTGTAGGTTGATGTTTAAAAATGCATCTGGATTTGGCATCTTAAGATTCAGGGATCTGTTAACTTTACTTTGCTACACACACACACACACACACACACACACACACACACACACACACACAGGTATTCATCTTATCTGCCCTGGCCTTGGAATAACAGTTCCTGAAGGAATGGGAGAGTATAGAGTTAGTAGACAAAAGTTCATGTTGATGATATTCTATTTTCAGGCAAATATTAAGTGTGAAACATGAACCTTTTTTCACCAACACCCGCTTAGGCCCCACTACTCAGCCCAGAACTACACTCAGCCCAGAACTACAGTGCCAAACTGTGTACTTTTTACATAGTGGGTACCTGTAATGTTTTATTTAATTTATGAAGTTAGTAATGCTGATGAAAAAATTGTCTACTATTACAGCATAGTATCCTAGATCTGGAATTTTTATAATCATTTGTGTAGCAATAAATTGGATTAACTGTATAGAGATGTTATGTGCTTATTTTAGCTGAAAATGTTTGGCTCGGCCACAATTTTTCACTCTCTTCTAGTTATTTGGTTACTGTTGTAAATTAATTTAAATTTGAAAATAAGATAACTATGAGTCATGGTCAGATGACTATAACTTCTCAGGTATCTAAGGAATTATATTTTTCTTTTGTCCTTTTCATTTGCCCTAGATCTAGAAGATTGCTCTGCGATGAGGAGGCTTTCTTTAAAGCAAGGGCTCTCAAACTTCACTATGCATGAGAATCACCTGGAGTATGGTTCACAAATCTGCTTTTTATGAATACCTTCCCTCAGGTGATTTTGATGTGGTTGTCCCATGGGGCCACCTTTTAAGAACTACTGCAATAAAATTTGTTGCCTGATTGATGAAAGAGGAAGCCAATCTGACAACAGCATGGCAAGCCCCCCAAAGCAAGGGTTTTATAAATACCAAATTAAAGGTGTGTTAAAAGGTACAAAAATTTATTCTAGGGAAGACAAATGGAACGAGAAAAGGAAGGAGATGTTTGAGAACTGACTCTGTTGTCAACAAATTTTCCCCAACGACAGCATAATTATTCAGTACTAATGCTGCAGCAATGGTGATACATGTAAAGAGAGGAAAAACAATCCTTTAAAGCGTTCAGTGGTTCTTGCTTTTGTGCTAGAGCAAAGCACTATGCGATAAATCAAGACCCATTAAAGAGACTCTTTCCTTCAAATTTTCCATATGGGCTGGATTTGTTTGTTCCAGGCCACTTAACCAAGTTTATAGGCTAAAGAAGATGCCCAAGAGCTTCTGGGAGTGTTGCAACTGTGTTCAACTTGGTTTCAAAAAATGGTAGCAGTGGGAAGGAGGAAGGGGAACTCTGGTTGATGCCAAGCCTATATGTGCATTATGTATTATTTCCCGATGTACTTTGCATTGGTTAGCCATAGAAGTATGCACTCTTGGGGCGCCTGGGTGGCGCAAATCGTTAAGCATCTGCCTTCGGCTCAGGTCATGATCTCAGGGTCCTGGGATCGAGCCCTGCGTTGGGCTCCCTGCTCAGCGGGAAGCCTGCTTCTCCCTCTCCCTCTACTGCTCCCCCTGCTTGTACTCTCTCGTTCTCTCTGTTGGATAAATAAATAAAATCTTAAAAAAAAAAAAAAGAAGTATGCACTCTTTCTGCTTGAATTGTATCTGAGCAGGAGAGAAACAATGCGGGAAAAAACATCTGTTTAAGAACTTGGTCAACCACTTTAACAATGGGCAATGGGATCTGTGATATGCTGGGTGACATTTCTGAGCAAATTTTAAACACATGGGATTTACAAGGTTACTTTTTATTGCAATACGTGAAATCATTAATTGCAAATCTCCCAGTGAAGAGTTTAGGAGGCTTGTGTTCTTGCCCAGGCTCCACCACTTTTAGATAAATGTGACCTGTCACTTCACTTTCTAGGCTTCAGCTTTCTCATCTATCAAATGTGGATAATCTCTGCTTTACCGGTTCACAGCATTTTATTTAAAATTATTCTATATGGGGGCGCCTGGGTGGCTCAGTCGGTTAAGTGGCTATCTTCGACTCAGGTCATGATCCTGGGATCCAGCCCTTCTTCGGGCTCCCTGCTCAACGGGGAAACTGCTTCTCCCTCTCCCTCTGTCTCCCAGCTTGTGCTCTCACACTCTCTCTGTCAGATAAATAAATAAAATCTTAAAAAAAAAAAACAAAATTATTCTATATCAATTATTGCTATAGATGCTCACAACAGTTCTGTGAGATAGATCAGATAGAGTCTACACAATAGAAGAGAGATTGCAAAGAAAGGTAGACAGACTTAATCCAAGTCTTGCATTCAGATGTGAATCTACATAATACCTACCATGCAATTTATACTACAATTTAGATTGTTGGCATGGGGATGGGTGTACTATTCTCAGAGAGGAAAAGATCTTGTTTAAGATATTGTGATAACTCGGAGGTAACATTTGGAATTTTTGTCACCATAAAATGCATCAGGAAAAGATGTGTTCCTTCTTCAGAAACAATTTCTTGACATAAGACATGGTGGGCTAGCTGGTCTGAATAAAAAAGTTGTTGTTATTAGGCTCTAAGGAGGCTCTGTCCAGTATGGTAGCCACTAGCCACATGTGACTATTTAAATTTAATGAATTAAAATTAAATAAAATAAAAAACTCAGTCCTCAATAACCACATGTGGCTAGCAGCTACTGTATTAGACAACACAGACATAGAACATTCCTATAATCACAGAAAGTTTTAGTGAATAGCACTGCTCTGGAGTAATAGCTAACCAAGAAAAGTGATTGGAAGAAAATATTTATCCTAATGATTGTTGTTTTACTTTGGGAAACACGAACTCTCAAAGTTTATGCCTTTCTATATTCCTTCTTCTTTCACACATTGCACCAACATAAGACTTCACCCTCACCCTGTTATCATCTTGTCCTAAACCTTAGATAGGATTAGCAAATGTTCTGGAAACAGAATCAGTTCATGAAAGGAAAGGACACCCAAACCATTTATCATGCTCCTTTAATCCCCCCCAAAAAATCTATCGGGAAGAAGATCATTTTTTTGCCTATTTTTTTTAATCTAGAGAATTAACAAGAAGGCTGGAGGAGTGAATTTTTCCCTCTTGCCCTTTGTCTCCTCATCTAGCAAATGAATGTGTTAAATTAGATAACCTCTAAAAGCCCTTGCTGCTATAATTCTTAATATATGAAGCTCAATGACTGTTATATGGGGAGGTGAAGAAGCATTCCTTACTGAATAACAGGTTGAACTAATGGTTTCTGAGATTTCTTCCAACTCTAAGATTCTGGGAGGGACTTCTATGTGGTTCCATCATTTTAATTCTGATTTAGGACCTATGTGTCCATTGACTCTAACTTTTTTTAATCCACAAATTAAAAATAAACAATTCCAAGTTGCTATCTGGGGAGTCTTATCAAATCACTCTGAAGCTTGTTCTTCAAAGAATGAGTGAAGATACAGATTTTTAATTTGGACTATAAAAAATATAAAGGGAACTAATAGAGAAAGAGGGAGAGAGAAACCAAAGGGAGTTTATATGAGAATTGATAATAAATGCATGTGAAAGCCAAGGCTGTCACCATAAACACAATTGTTTGCTGGTGATGTTAGGGGCAGGGGTAGGAGAATGAGGAGGATAGAAACAATGACCAAAACTGGCCTCTCACCAGAGCATCCACCTAAAAATAGGAACATTTAGCTGCCACTCAGAACAGAGAAGAAGATGGCATAATTACATCTGTCATGACAGGGAATAATAAAGATAATATAACATTTAAAGAATTCCCAAGTAGTGGTGTAGGGGCTGAATTCATGAGCATGGCAACTCAAGGGTGCTTGGGAAATCTTTCTGTCCACAAGCATCTCCGATAGAGTGGAAAGAATACTAACGATGGGGCAAGAAACCTAGATTGCACAGACAGCTTTGTCACTAACTAAATGATTGATCTTGGTCTGGTCGCTTCCCTTCTTTAGGCTAATTCACCCCAGATGTAAAAGGATGGTTTTCAATTCATGGACCAGATGATCTCTAAGGTTCCTTCCACCATTGTCATTCTTTAATTGTTGAGGAATGCAATGAAAATAATGAATAGCTGCCATTCATGACATGCTTACTATGTATTATGCACTGTGAATGACTTATATGAATTTAGTGCTCATTTAATGCTCACCACACAGCAAGGTAGGAACTATTATAACCACTATTGTTTTAAGAAAAAAATCTGAGAGTTCAGAGATATTAAATAATTTGTCCAATTTTATTGGCTAACAGAGTCAGGATTTGAACTCTAATCTGTATGATTGCAGAGGTCACATTTTTTTAAAAAGATTTTTTATTTACTTATTTGAGAGAGAGAGCAAGAGGAGGGGGAGGAGCAGAGGGAGAGGGAGAAGCAGACTCCCTGCTGAGCAGGGAGCCTGATGCAGGGCTTGATCCCAGGACCCCTGAGATTATAACTCCAGCCGAAGGCAGACACTTAACTGACTGAGACACCCAGGCACCCCCAGAGATCACATTCTTAAGCACTACATTGGCTTTCCCATCTAATGTGTGCTAGTAATATAAATTCCAGTATATGTCGAATCCATAAGGAAAATGCCATTTGTTTGTATTTTAACCTCCTTTAGGGAGTCTCTCCAAAACCTTTTGAACTTTCGAGAATCTTTGATATAATAATTACTATTCACTAATTGCTTTCTTTTTTGAATGCACTCTCAGAGAGCCCTAAAATTGGGACTATTATCCCCCTTCTATAGATGAAAAAAACGGAGGCACCACATTTGGTAATCTAATTGAGGTCACAAAGACGAGAACTGATAGGTAAATTTAAACCCAGCTTTGCCTGACTTCAAACAAAACCCCTTCTACTGTTTTTAGATTCTATATTCTTAGACTTGAATGTAGGGATTGATAGAGGAGAACCTTTCCAAGACACACGTGCGTGCATGCATGCACATACACAGACACATGCTCACACGCACGCACCAACATATGTCTCAATTACTCATGCAGCTATTTGGAGGATGTCAAGATGCTTGAAGTCCCAAAACATCTGGTACTGAAGCCAACAGGAAATGAGGATGGATGGAAACAACTGCATTTTGGATCACTGAGTGGGTTTATGTTGCCCCCACAGCACTGCGTACTCTTTAATTTGGTCAACTGTTTTTCTATTTGCAAAGCTATATAACAGTTGGTGCATATTTGCCTACCTTTGGTTTCTCATGAAGAATTAATAACTTCTGCCAGTGTCTATCAGTTGAAATCAAGTCTTTTTCCCACCTAATGGAAGAACCTAGCACATCAAACACTTAGGGAACAAAGAAAGGATGAGGAAATATTAAATACTTCTATGTTATCTGGGAAAAAAAAAAAATCCTGGTAAGAGATGAGGCACATTAGTCCTCAGAAGTGGACTAATAAGTCCTAGTAAGAACAGAGTCTTGAAAATAGAGTCTTAGTAAGAAATGAGAGACTCCGACAACTTCCCCACAAGGGAACTACATATTCTTAAAATGCAGCTGAAATCTTGAGACATTTCTTTGAGATAAACTTATCTACTTCAGACAGAGTAGAGGTACTCTGGTAATGAAGGTGGCATTAAATGAATGTCTGTTAATTGAATCCAGTTTTCTCGCAAATATCTACATAAAACTAATTATTTGTCAATAGACTGAGTAAAACTAAATCTTGGTTTACAGAAGTAATGAAGTTTTTCATCAAGATTTTGGTACTCTAGTGATTTTGTACTGCATTTTATCACTTATAATATTTGATCAACCTAAGTACCGTCACCTGCTTTTCCCCAGACTGTTGGAATTCCTCCACCGACTTCAAATGTAGGTTCCAGAGGCTGCCCTCAACTAGAGGTTTACACAATGTCTCCTAAAGTCCAATGACCGCATTCACATTCACAAGTAGAGACCTTTCACCTCTCTTAAGATCTCTGTCCTGTCCTGTCATAGAGTCCATAATTATGTTTAATAACCAAGTGAAGGGGGTGCAGGATGAGATGCCCCAAAATGTGCCACTTCAGCATAAAAATTATTTTGAGTTACACAGGTAGCAACCTCTTCGACCTCAGCCACAGCAACTTCTTCCTAGAAACATCGCCAAAGGCAAGGGAAGCCAGGGCAAAAATGAACTATTGGGATTTCACCAAGATAAAAAGCTTTTGCACAGCAAAAGAAACAGTCCACAAAACCAAAAGACAACTGACAGAATGGGAGAAAATATTTGCAAATGACATATCAGATAAAGGGCTAGTATCCAAAATCTATAAAGAACTTATCAAACTCAACACCCAAAGAACAAATAATCCAATCAAGAAATGGGCAGAAGACATGAACAGACATTTTTCCAAAGAAGACATCCAAATGGTCAACAGACAAATGAAAAAGTGCTCAACATTGCTCGGCATCAGGGAAATCCACATCAAAACCTCAATGAGATACCACCTCACACCAGTCAGAATGGCTAAAATTAACAAGTCAGGAAACGACAGATGTTGGCGGGGATGTGGAGAAGGGGGAACCCTCCTACACTGTTGGTGGGAATGCAAGCTGGTGCAACCACTCTGGAAAACAGTATGGAGGTTCCTCAAACAGTTGAAAATAGAGCTACCATACGATCCAGCAATTGCACTACTGGGTATTTACCCCAAAGATACAAATGTAGGGATCCGAAGGGGTACGTGCACCCCAATGTTTATAGCAGCAATGTCCACAATAGCCAAACTGTGGAAAGAGCCAAGATGTCCATCGACAGATGAATGGATAAAGAAGAAGTGGTATATATACACAATGGAATATTATGCAACCATCAAAAGGAATGAGATCTTGCCATTTGCAATGACATGGATGGAACTGGAGGGTGTTATGCTGAGTGAAATAAGTGAATCAGAGAAAGACATGTATCATATGACCTCACTGACATGAGGAATTCTTAATCTCAGGAACAAACTGAGGGTTGCTGGAGTGGTCGGGGGTGGGAGGGATGGGGTGGCTGGGTGATAGACATTGGGGAGGGTATGTGCTACGGTGAGCACTGTGAATTGTACAAGACTGATGAATCACGGATCTGTACTTCTGAAACAAATAACGCAACATATTTTAAGAAAAAAGAAAAAGAAGAAGATAGCAGGAGAGGAAGAATGAAGGGGAGTAAGTCGGAGGGGGAGACGAACCAGGAGAGATGATGGACTCTGAAAAACAAACTGAGGGTTCTAGAGGGGAGGAGGGTAGGGGGATTGGTTAGCCTGGTGATGGGTATTAAAGAGGGCACGTTCTGCATGGAGCACTGGGTGTTATGAACAAACGATGAATCATGGAACACTACACCAAAACAAATGATGTAATATATGGTGATTAACATAACAATAAAAAATTTAAAAAAAACTAATGATGTAATGTATAGTGATTAACATAACAATAAAAAATTATTTAAAAAATTATTTTGAGTTAAAAGTAATCAAAACCCAGCAGATGCAGGAAAAACTCTCTGCCTCCCCCCACAACTGCCTCGATTTACTTTGGAAAAAAGAGCCTGTACTAGGAAGAGTGCTATTAACAGAGAACCTTCCCCCTCCCCCCCACCGCCGCCTTTACCTAAGGAACTTATCTGCAAAATAGGGTAATCTTGTTTTTCCAAATATCTCCTTTTACCTTCTTGCTAATGAGCTTTCTCCCCTTTGTATCCTCAGATCCCTCCCTTCTCCTTAGCTCATATAAGCTTCATGTTGCCTCATTGTCTTTGGAATTACAGGTCTATTAAATTTGATTTTCTCCTGTTAATCTGTCTCATGTCAATTTGATTCTAAAACCAGCTAGAAGAACCCTAGGGCAGAGGAAGTTCTTCCTTCCTGACACAAGTATACTCCTTTATCAGGGTCATAAGCCCAAATTAAAACTATGCTTTTAATAAAGGATCTCATACTTTCCAGCTCTATCTTTAAGAATTAGGTTGCATTAAGGCAAAATTGGCATAAGACAAAGAAATGCAAATATGAGGTGCTCTGGAGGTTTGCTTACTTTAGAGGGCCTTTGTATGACCTAAGAGCATATTGTGCTATGAAGGCAGAGATCTACTCCTTGGATATGTAAAACTGGCCCTTCCTTACAGATCAGTAGCTAAATCCTTTTGTAACATTGTGTTTGATAGTTGAAAGTTGGTGGGGGGGGAGGGGCAGGCATTTTAAAACCATGTCTAAATCCTACCAGATAACCGTTTTATATAATGAAAAATTAGTTGGATTCATAGAACCTTAGAGCTGCAAGGGACATTTAAAACCAGTTTAATTTTTTCATTTATAGGTGAAGAAAATTAAGGCTGTAAAAGAGAAATGACTTCACCAAGGCCACACAGCTAATTAGTGGTAGAACCTCTACTTAAATGAGGTTGGCATTATGCAGACCAGACAACTCACTGATGGACTAAATTTCAAACTACAGTTGAAATATCAAGTATAGTTGCTGATTGGAAAAATGTTCCAATCACAGAAACTTCACATTGTTGGCTCTATTTTAAGAAAAATTCCATGGGCCAGAGGGCACTGAGACTTATTCTGTACTGTGTTCAGGGAGAACGAATTAGGTTGCAGTAGAAGTGATTTAAGTGGTAGGTTTTCATTTCACAGCTGATCACAGCAAAGACAGAGACCATTTGGTGCTTTTTTCAATGTCTGCCAAAAAGTTACTTCGTGTCTCAAATACTGATTCTTTCATTGATGTGCAGAAAGAACTTAGCCCCCAAGGAAGCCCACGGAATTGGTTGAACGCCAGAGCTGGTTTATTTCTTTGGTGAAATTGAGCTGTTCTTACACTTTTAAATATCATTTAATTTCATATTTTTTTCCAAAACCAGTTTGTTCCTAATGGATGAACAGATAAAGCTTGAGTTTTACTTAATTTTGTTCCTATTCTCCATATAGTCCCTTAAAACATTATTTTGTATATAAATAATTCCTAAATGCCAATTTAGAAAATAGATTTTAAATTGCCTAAAATTAGTGAACTGAGAAGATTTTTAGATGGGATGGAATAGAAGAAAAATAGTGTTATGGAAAGGGTTGCCCTTTGGTTTCCCTCTTTTCTAATCTCAAGCATGAAAACATCAGTAAAAAGTCAGTGTGAAGAAAATCTCCATTAATACCTTGGACCTCACTCAGCTCTCTCTTCTCTGATCCTCTCCAAAACACTGTAAATAGGTTCAGTTGAAAGTACACTGGAGAGGAGGAACTGCAGAGACATGACAACTAGGGACATAAAAAGAAACAGGTCATTCATCGTGAGAGTGTGACCATTCGGGTGCATTTTAGACATCGAATTTTAGAGACCCCTTTGAATAAATGCCTTTTGAAGTCTGAATAATTCCCCAAATTCATTTTTCATTCTTCTCACAATTAGAATCTTGAATCAAATGAAATGGCAGCTTACTTTAGGAAATCCATAGATAGTTCAGTCTTATTTTGGTTCATGAAACATCAGTGATATACAGGCCTTTGCTCTAATTCAAACAGCTTCATCAGTTTTAAAATAAAGTAATTCACAATTTCATACTTGATTAAAAAATAACATAGTTCAGGATGGGAATACAGCAAATCATCTACATAGTTCATACTGGGTTGGGCTTTAGAGTTCAAAATCCCATATTCTCATCAGTTAGCTTGTCATGTTATGCAATTAAGGGTTCCAGAATAGAACAGTGCTCACGTACATAAGGTAGATTGGAATTCTTACCATCCCTGTGCAATGGTTTAATAGTTGGTTCCCATTCCCAAGAAGTCAATGGGGAGCCCAGAAACTATCAAGTCTGTACCTCAGCAAATCACAAAAATGGCTTATGCAAAAACACAGAGACTGACTCCACATCGAAGAGAGCTGACTTAGTCTAAAGGGAAAAATTAGGTTAGCAAAACCAAATAAGATTGCCTTAAACTTAAAAACCTAAAAACAGTGCCATCCATTGCTGTTATTCTTGCTAATCCTTCTGTTTCATATTGTAGCATTTGGTTAACTATAGAACAGTATACTATTTGTGAATACAGCCTTGAGAACACTTTTGCTCTGTCCAGCCTTGTAAAGAGAACTCAGGCAATCATCTAGATTATTTATGACATAAAATAGACCTCCTCACCTTAAATATTGAAATAGTCAAGGTCAATGCCATTCACCTGATTTTTCTAAAGAAGTTTCTAGTATAGAAATATAGTCTTGTAGAGGGTTTATAAAACCATCAGTTTTAATCAAAAGCTTTTATGATCTATTCAAGTCAATTTTAAAGAATATCCTTCCTATAAAAACACCTGCAATATACTTTGGAGATTTTTAATGTTAGAGAGCAGAGATTTCAGGAAATCTCAGCTGCAGTACGAGGTGATTCAATGTGTTTCAGCAAAACAAAATAGAAAATCTAGAAAAATTTAAAAACAGGTATTGATGACTACATTTAAGGCAAGAATGCACTTATAGCACCCATTCATTTAAAGCTAATTTCAATTCAAATGCTTCTCCCAAAATTGCCCACACCCCTCTCTCTCTCTCTTGAGATTCCATTTATGAGCTTCAGACTCGTTTGCCTTTTATTTCCTAACATATAACAAGCATTCAAGAAATGTCTGTTGACCTGAAGTGCAGTTTGAGGAAATTTTCACACAATTTTGTATGTGAAACATATAAGACTTTCAGAGTTTAGCTGTGTATCAGTCAAATATGTTGATGCATTTGTATCTGCACAGCAATTGCAAATAATTAGTCAATCCAACAAATAAAAATAAACCAGCAAGACCTTCACAGCTCTAAGGATGTGGACATCAATAATATGTTTCAGAATATTGACAACACAAACCCATTTTTAAGCCAGTCCAATATAAACTGGAGGAAAACCAATTTAGAGTGTTGATAGTTACTGTAGAAGGGCTATCTTCTGACTTCAGATAAGCAAAAACAAAGACAGCATTTCATGTAGAGTGTATAGCTAAATATGAGTGAAATAACCCACAGAACTATATTTGCACTACTAAGATATGAGTAATTGTTCTCAGAAAAAGTTTTGACAGCAAATAGGCATACATAAGGGTACTCATTGCCTGTATGTTGAAATGGTTGAATGGGTGAGAAATAGTGCATAATCCTAACTGTATTAGTATAGATTAAGTCTGGCTACATATAGTAGAAACCTAAAACAAAGTAGCTTAACTATGACAGAAAGATATTTCTCTTTCATGTAAACTAAGCTCTGAGGTTGGCAGTGAAGGGTTGCTATAGCAGCTCTATGGTTATCAGACAGAGACTTGTCCAGGTATTTACTGTTTGATTCCTAGAAATATGCCTTTCATTGTTATGGTTCAAGATAGCTACTGGTGCTCGGGTCATCATCTTCGGGTTTCAAGCAGCAGGATGGAGGAAGAAAGAAAGAAGGTCAGGTGCTCTTTCACTTATAAAAAGACCTCTGGAAGTCCCACTTAACACTTCCACTTACTCTTCTGTGGTCAGAACTTAGTCATATGCCACCCTCAAGTGCTAAGAAGGCTGTGAAATATAATCTTTTAAGTAGGGGTATGGCTCTCTAAAAGTCAAGACTATGTTACTTTCAATGGAAGGGGACAATGCGTAATGAATTGGTGGCTAATTAGCAATCTCTGTGATACCTACTTTGGCAACAGTGAACAATTTAAAGAACAATGAACAAGTTAAAGTTCTCAAGTGGAAAGCAATTATTATTATTATTATTATTATTTTGGTATCCCTCAGAGCAGCAAAATTTGCTAGTTGCATAGTTTGGTACCCCTTGCCGACCCACAAGTACCATATATATCCTAACAACAACACATCTATTAATAGTTTTCCTATTTTCCAGAAAGTGAAACATCACATTGCTTAGAGAAACTTGAATGTATGTCAGTATTTCCTGTAGGGAAGAGTTCTGAATAAGGTGAGCTGGTGTCTTGACTCCTGATATCACCATGTCTTTCTTACACAATTTTACATATCTGGCCATCCTGCAGCATGGCTCCTGAGGATAATTATGGTCTATTTCCAGAATTGTTACTATTAAATTATTTTATATATATAAATTACTGGAAAAATAAGCATCTTCTCTAAGTAAGAGAAATGATAATTCTAGCTAGAGGAAGGGAAAGTTGAGAAAATAGAGAGCATATAACATGGAGCCCTTTGTCAAATAGCTGCCTTCTAGCTTTCTTTCCATTATTCCTCATCTGCTTTCTTCTCTGTCACAGGCACTTTCTCCAAGCTTCCACAGGACTTGGTCTTTTCTATTTTAATGTTAAAAGAAACAAGAGTAGTGGAGTGCAATACATGGCATATTTGGAAAGGTGGTAAATATTTAATAGATGATATAGTAAATAATGTATATAATTTAGCAAGAAACAATGTAAATATTTCATGGACTGCAGTGCAGCTGTTAGGCTGGAATTAAACCTGTGAGTCTGGAGAAAAGCCGCAGTCAAAATGTCCTCTTCTGATAAGAGTACTCGCTGCTCAGGTCTCTAGTCCACAACCCGGAAGGAGTGCTTGGCACTTATGGTATAGCCACATCTTTGATTCCCCTAATAGTGACAAGAGAGGGTTGATGTGAATAATTCAATATAGTGAATAATCCAAATGCCAATTAGACTTTAGAGTGAAAATTTGGATTTTTGAAAAATGGCTTCCCTTCTTAATTACATTATTCTTAGGATGATGTTAAAAAAGAAGTTTTTGTTCTCCTATGTACTCATGGACTAAAGAAAGCTGTCCCAGGATGAAGGATTTGCTATAGATAATCCATGGTAAGAAAATGCAAGGATGACTGTGCAGTCCTTTCTTCTCTCTGAGACGAATCTTGGGAATCAACCAATTCCTATAAGGGAATTCATGTAATTCTCTGATCTGCTTGGAAAATGATGGGAGAACTAAGCAAAATCTAGGAGTAGGGCTACCACAAGGTCCAAGTTGAAAATATAGTTGTTTACATGTTTTCAGTCTTCTGCTGGGTATGTGTGATAGAAAATATAAACTCCATATAAAAAATTTTTTCTTGTCTAAGAAAGTTACAACTGGAGAAGCAAAGTTAATGTGTAAGAAAAAAAATCGATGAAGACTCCACCAAAAAAAATGTTAGCACTAATAATGGATCCAGTAAAGTTGCAGGATAAAAAATCTGTTGTGTTTCTATACATTAACAGTAAAGAGAAATTAAGAAAGCAATCCCATTTACAATTGCATTGAAAAGAATAAAACATCTAGGCATAAATTTAACCAAGGAAGTGAAAGATGTATATGCTGAAAACTATAAGACATTAATGAAAGAAACCGAGGAAGACGCAAACAAATGGAAAGACATTCTGTGCTCACAGATTGGGAGAATTAATATTGTTAAAATGTCCATACTATGAAAGCAATCTATAGATACAATTCAATCCCTATCAAAGTTCCAATGGCATTTTTCACAGAAATAGAACAATCCTAAAATGTGTATGGAACCACAAAAGACCCTGAATAACCAAAGCAATCTTTTTTTTTAATGATTTTATTTATTTATTTCCAGAAACAGAGAGAGAGAGAGAATACAAGCAGGAGGAATGGCAGGCAGAGGGAGAAGCAGGCTTCCAACTGAGCAGGGAGCCCGATGCGGGACTAGATTCCAGGACCCTGGGACCATGACCTGAGCTGAAATCAAGAGTCTGACACTTAACCAACTGAGCCATCGAGGCATCCCTAACCAAAGCAATCTTGAGAAAGAACAAAGCTGGAGACATCACGCTCCATGACTTGAAAGTATATTACAAAACAATAGTAATCAAAACAGTATGATATTGGCATAAAAGCAGACACTTAGATCAGTCGAACAGAATAGAGGGCCCTGAAATAAACCCATGCCTATGGTCAATTAATTTGCAACAAGGAGCCAAGAGTGTACCGTGGGCAAAGGACAACCTCTGCAATAAATGGTGCTGGGAAACTGGACAGCCACATGCAAAAGAATGAAACTGGACTACTATTTTACACCATGCACAAGCATTAACTCAAAAATGGGTCAAAGACTTGACTGTAAGACCTAAAATCCTAAAACTCTGAGAAGAAAACATCAGTGGTAAGGTCCCTGAAATCAGTCTTGGTGATGATTTCTTTAGAATTTGACACCAAAAGCAAAGGGAGCAAAGCAGAAATAAACAAGTGGGACTATATTAAACTAAAAAGCTTCTGCACAGCAAAGAAAACCATCAACAAAATGAAAAGGCAACCTATTTAATGGGAGAATATATTTGCAAATCATGTATCTCATAAGGGGTTAATATTCAAAATATATAAAGAACTTATACAACTCAATAGCAGAAAACCCCAGTCCAATTAAAAACTGGGCAGGGGTTCTGAATAGACATTTTTCCAAAGAAAACAAGCAAATTGCCAACAGGTACATGAAAGATGCCTAACATCACTCACTAATCATCAGGAAAATGCAAATCAAAGCCACAGTGAGATATCACCTCACACCTGTCAGAATGGTTATCATCAAAAAGATAAGAAATAACAAGTGTTGGTGAGGTTGTGGAGAAAAGGGAAGCCCTGGGCACTGTTGGTGGGAATGTAAATTAGGTGCACAGCCGCTATGGAAAACACCATGGAGCTTCCTCAAAAAAATGAAAAATTGAACTACCATATGATCCAATAATTCCACTTCTGGGTATTTATCTAAAGAAAATGAAAACACCATGCACCCCATGTTCAGTGCAGCATTATTTACAATAGCCAAGATATGGAAACAACCTAAGTGTCCATCAAAAGATGAATGGATTTAAAAAAAGATGAATGGATAAAGAAAGTATATATTTGTGTGTGTGTGTGTGTGTGCGCGTGTGTGTGTGTGTACACATATATATACACAATGGAATGTTATTCAGGCATAAAAAGAATAAAATTTTGCCATTTGCAACAATATGGATGGACTGTGAAAGCATTGCATTAACTGAAATAAGTCAGAGAAAGACATATACTGTATGATCTCATTTATATGTGGAATCTTAAAAAAAGAAAAGAAAACCAAGCTCATAGATACTGAAAACAAATTGGTGGTTGCCAGAGGTAGGGGTAGAGGGTGAGTGAAGGGAGTCAAAAGGTACAAAGTTCCAGTTATAAAATAAATAAATCTTGATGATGTAATGTATAGCATGGTGCCTATAATAATAAAACCCTATTGCATATTTGAAAGTTGTTAAGAGAGTAGAACTTCAAAGTTCTTGTCACACACACATAAATTCTGTAACTATATATGATCGTTGATGTTAACTAGACTTATTGTGGTGGTCATTTTGTAATATATACAAATATTGAATCCTTATGTTGTATACCTGAAACTAATACAATGTTGTATGTCAATTATATTGCAATAAAAAAGTTGATACCAATTAAATACTAAACAGTGTTTTGATAATAATTCTAATACTGCTATGAAATTAAATTTACTACAAACTCATGTTACTTAAGGTAGGCACTTTTTGCTGCTCTGCAGACCTTTTTAGTTCTATCTTGTCTCTATATCACATTTCTCCAGAAGTGATGATTCCTAACTTTAACCTGGACCTTTCTCCCTCTATTCATTGTTCTCATTGGGTGATTTCACTTCATATTCTTCTGAAGAGATCAAAGATACTTTCATTTCAATGTTAAAATGTGTATGCACATCTTCAATCATTTCCTCCTCCTCCCTCCTCTATTAGAGGCAGACATAACTATCTTCTTTTCCAAGGTGAAAATTTCCCATATAAAAAAACTCTCCTTTCCCACTCTGTCAGAAACCTTCATTGATCTTCTCTTCATTCTCTCACCATTTGTTTAATGTTTCTCTGTGCATACAATCAGCTTTCCTTATAATGATGCTAAAATGAGGTGATGATGACAATGATGATATTTATCATTTATTGAACATTGAGGTCTAAGTACTATGCTAGACTCTAGGATAAGCCTTGGCTCCCTTTTGTACTTAGTGTGTTCACTGGTACTCGTTGTCCTTGCTTCTAGGCCCTCTTAGCAGACAGAGGAACATAATCTGTATATACATACACAGAGACACCTCTACTTCTATAGCTATCTGTATATATGTTAAATACGCTGAGTTCATACTGATTCCAATCTTATGCCACAGAGCTCATTCTAGCTTGCCCTGTTTCCTCATTTGTAATTTGTTTGATGACAGTGAGAAAACTAGCTCTCATTACCTACAATATATTTACTAACTTGCTCAATCTTAAACATATAAAGTAGTTTCACAATTGCTAACTCTATGAAAAGCCCACCTACTTATTGGAGTATGGAATTTGTTTATAGTGCTATATGTCCTTGAGGTTATATAGTCAAAATAATATACTTAAGAATTACTTGGGTAAGTTATCATCCCCATCTACCTTCAGTGTGATTGTGCTAAGCTATTCATTTGACAGCTTCATTTGTTTCTGCTTTTACTTAATTTCTGAGTCCCCTCCTATCTTGGTTATGTGTCTGCATGCATACATGTATGTATTTTTGTTTGTTTATTTTTGAGTATGTAAAACACTTATGTGGTTATAAAACTTAGAACTATTCAGAAAGATATACTCAGAGAAGTCTCACTTCTACTCCAATCCCTCCTAAATCATTCCCTTCCACCATCCTTTCTATCTTGTTCTTGTTCACTCCCCCTAGGTAACCAATTCCTTTAGTTTCTTATTTATCCTTCCTGTGCTCCTTTTGCAAAAGTAACAGATATGTACATATTCTGTTATTTCCCCATTTTCATTCCATAAAAGTGTACTGTACATAATCTTCATACTTTGAGTTTTTCATTTAACGATATAGCCTGGAAGTCACTCCATATCAGTTCAAAGATTCTTTTCATTTCTTTTTTGCAGTTGCATAACATCCCAGCATGTGGATGCACCATAGTTTATGCAACCAATCTCTTCAGTGCAAACTTTTAGGATATTTCCAGCATTATGCATTGACAAAATATAATGTTGAAGCAAATAACTTTGACTATACCTATTTTTATATTGTTGGAGGTATATTTTCAGGGTGAAATCCTAGAAGTTGGATTGATGGTTTGAGTGATAAACATATGTATACTTTTGATAGGTATTTTCCATTTCCCTTTTAAGGGTTGCAGGGGTGCCCGGGTGGTTCAGTTGGTTAAGTATCCAACTCTTGATTTTGGCTCAAGTCATGATCTCAGGGTCATGAGATCAAGTCCTGCATCTGGCTCCATGGTCAGCATGGATTCTCCTTGTCCCTTTCCCACTGCTCCTCCCTCTGTTCTCTCTCTCAGATAAATAAATAAAATCTTTAAAAATTTTTAAAGTGTTTATGAGGGTTGCAGCAATGTGTATTCCCACTAGGATGTGGAGCCATAAGTATGAGTGCTTATTTCCCCACAGTATCACTAACAATGAGTTTTAAATTTACAGAAAAGTTATAATGATAGTACACAGAATTCCCATATGCTTCACATCCAGTTTCCTCTATTATTAGTATCTCATTTTATGATCCAATTCTTACAACTAATGAACCAATATCAAAACATTATTATTAACTAAAGTCCATATTTTATTCAAATTTTATTACTTTTTACCTACTGTCTTTTTTCTGTCCCAGGATCCCACCCATGTATAACCACGTGATAACACATTACATTTAGTCATCATCCCTACTTAGACTGTGACAGCTTCTTAGACTTCACTTGTTTCAATGTTCTTGACAGTTTTGAAGAGACTTGTCAGGTATTTTGTAGAATGTCCCTCAGTTGGGTTTGTCTCGGGTTTTTCCCCTGGTTAGTTGGGGCTATAGGATTTTGAAGAAAGACCACACAGGTAAAGTGCCATTCTTGTCACATCATATCAATGAAACATATTATCAACATGATTTATGACTGTTGATATTGACCTTGATCATCTGGCTGAAGTAGTGTTTGTCAGGTTTCTCCACTCTAAAGTTACTGTTTTATTCCTTTTCCATACTTGTTTGTAAGGCTGTCACCTATGCACAGACCACACTTAAGTGGGCAGCTATGCTTTATTTCCTTAAGGGCAAAGTATCTACATAAATTACTTGGAATTCTTTGACACATGAGATTTCTCTATTTCCCCCCATTTATTTACTTATTTACTCTATATTTATAAGGCATGGACCCATATTTATTTTGTGCTTAGGGTTCTAAAATTATTTACTATACTATATAGTACATATAGTAGTATATGATACTATACTGTAGTTACTCCAATACTACCTTATTTTATTGCTTAAAATTTTCCAGTTTTGGCCATAGAGAAATCTTTTAGTTGGCTTCTGTGTCCTTTTGGCATAGTCTCATCATTATAAAGTATGTATGTATTTATTTATTTATTTTTAGCATTTCCTTACTTTCTGGCACTTCTTTTCCACATTCACCTGTTATATTTACTGCCCAAGTTCTAGAATCAGCCGTTTCTCTAAGGACCCATGCTTCCTCTTATTGGAGAATGGTATTAGAAACCACTATCTGGGTGCTGGGTATGCTCCTTGCTACTAGGCCCTCTTAGTGGACAGAGCTAGAAAATATATGTGTGTATACTAATAGATATCTATCTATTCATCTGTACTTATATTAAGCTTAACATGAGTTCATACTGATAGTGCCAAAACTTTTTAAAAAAATTTTGAGTATAGTTGACACACAATATTACATTAATTTCAGGTATACAACATAGTGATTCAGCATCTCTATGCATTATGCAACCATCAGTTTGTTCTCTGTATTTGTAGGTCTGATTATGCTTTTTGTGTGTTTATTTATTCATTTGTTTTGTTTTCCAGATTCTACATATGAGTGGAATAATATGGTATCTGTCTTTCTCAATCTGATTTATTTCACTTAGCAAAATACCCTCTATGTCCATCCATGTTGTTACAAATGGCAAGATCTCATCCCTTTTTATGTCTGCATAATATTCCACTATATGTATATACCTTATCTCCTTTATCCATTCATGTATTTTTTAAAGTAAGCAAGCTCTATGCCCAATGTGGGGCTTGAACTCATGACTTCAAGATCAATAATCACATGCTTTACTGATTGAGCCAGCCAGGTACCCCATTCATCTACTGATGAACACCGTGTTGTTTCCACATCTTGGCTATGGTAAATAATGCTGCAATAAACACAGGGGTGCATACATCTTTTTGATTTAGCATTTTCATTTTCTCTGGCTAAATACCCAGTAGGGAATTATTGGATCATATGATATTTCTATTTTTAATTTTGTGAGGAACCTCCATACTCTTTTCCACAGTGGCTGTACCAATTTATATTCCCACCAACAGTGCACGATGGTTCTTTTTCTCCTCCACATCCTTGCCAAAACTTGTTATTTCTTGTGTTTTTTATTTTAGCCATTCTGACATGTGTCAGGTGATATCTCATTGTGGTTTTGATTTGCTGCACATTCCTTTTTGACTTTCCTATTTCTGTTAGCAACACCATCATCATCCCATTGATCATTGACTCATTCTATTCTTTCCATGTCATTAAACACTACCCTTCCTTTCCAATAACTTTTGTTTCGTTTCTTTAACACTCACTCTTGCCACTTTAGTTCAAAACCTGATATAATACAATAGTTTCCCAAATAAATTCATCATATTTGCTTCCTGCTCACTTTAGTCTTATGTTTGTGAGAAAGATGCATTAATCTCCTTAAAGCTTAGGGAGATTATAGAGTACAGTCATTAAGAGCTCCAGCTTTGGCAGATTGAGACCTATAAATACAGAGAATAAACTGGTGGTTGCCAGAGTGGAGGGGATTGGGGAGATGGACACATGGGTGAAGGGAAGTGGGGAGATACCGACTTCCACTTATGGAATGACTAAATCGCCAGAATAAAAGGCACAGCATAGAGAATATAATCAATGATATTATAATAGTGATATATTGGGACAGATGAGGACAGATGCTCACTTGTGGTGGGCATAGCATAATGTATAGTCTTGTCAAAGAACTATGTTGTACACCTGTAACTAATGTAACATTGTGTGTCAACTACACTCAGATTAAAAAAAAAAAATGATCCAGCTTTGGAGGTAAACAGGTCTGTTCTGAGCTCAACCTTTGCCTGCCATTGCCATGTGATGCTGTAGAAGTCATTTTATGTCTCTTAGCTTTCATGCCTTTATATTATAAATGGTAACAACAATATTTACAGACAGATTGTTTCATTAATTAACAAAGGTGATGTAATCAGCATAGTTAGTGCAATGCTGACCCTATACTAAGCCCTTACCTTAAGAATATTCAATAAATAATACCCAAACTCTTTATCTTGATATTTCAGAAACTTTTTCCTCATCATCTCTCACATAACCACATTACGCTCTGGTCAAATTGAACTATTTGCCATTTCCTAAAGGCCTGTGCTTTTCCATCTTTACAGCACTTCCATCCTTTATCTTTTGTTCCACCTTGGATATCCTCTACCTCTAAACTCCAGACATTGAAATCCTATCCATTTTTCAAAAACTGGGTCAAATGCCACACTCCCCATTAATACCACTCTGATTAGACTGTTTGGAAATCATATGTTACCATTAGATATCTATAGCACATCTCTCTTTTTCATGCTTTTGATTAAATATGAAGGAATTTGATAGATGCCATGAGAAACTAAATGCTTCATTTTGTATGTATAGTTACATATAAGTAGTAAAGGCTCAATAAACATCTGTTCTATGAATAGAATCAATGTCACCTAAAGATCCAATCACACCTCTTTGAATAGTCTGTAGGGATCTAAAATTGTTGCCTTTATTCATTCTTTCAGCTTAAGGTACAGAATGTTAATGAACAACAAATTTTTCTCAGAAGAGCTCTAGGTAACAGTGAATGTGGCATAGAAAAGGGACACTTTTATAGGAAACATGAAAAATCTAAAACATAAGAAACTGTGAGAGAAGGCTTTGAAAGATGGATTGTGAAGTCCTAGACAGCCATGAGTTACCAGGCACCAAAAGGAAAGACTTGAGTGCTCAGCAAAAAGTAAGAATTACATTGAAAGGTAAGTCTTGAAACTTCTGCTAAGGATCACTACCAGACAGAATAAAGGGTGTATAAGCTCCGTTTTTAGTGAGAAGAGTGATATAACCAGTGAGATTCCAAGTGCCATTAAGTCACTTGGACTATGTTTGTGATGACCCATATATACGACATTTTCAGAAAATTTAAGTATTCTTTTGATCAGAGATGGTTGGAAACTTCTATGGAGTGAGCACTGGTTTCTTTCCTTCATTGAGTTAGGGGGGTCCTGTGAGGTCTGGTCACATTCAGGATCAGTCACAGCTTCCATGTATAGATTTTTAATTTCCTAGTCCTTTCCCCCTAGTGTACATGGCAAAGGTTAGCCTTTGGTCACAGGAAGGACCATTTGAGAGAATGTATATGACTCAGTTAAGTTCATCTCTTCAACTGGGAAACTGAACACATCAATAGCATTATTTTTAGCTACATGGAAACTTGTCTTAAGTAGCTTGTTTCAAGCAGCAAAATGAGAGAAAAGAATTCATGAATAATATTGCTTTCAAATCACAGGTAGTTTGAATATATCTTATTATTCATATTTTGCCCTTATAGAATACACTAGTTTTAAAAGAACCCAACCTGATTTAGACCAGCTTGAAAACAAAATTCAGCAGCAGTTACATATCATACATTCTCAAGAGATCCCAGTGCTGTGTTGATTACAAACAGCTGCAACATTCAATTGCCATTGAAATGTTATTCAAAAGACTATTAAACACAAAGTGTCCATATGTAGATCTTTGCTGTATATTTCTTGCACAGTTTATAAGCTGATACTGACTGACCTTAAACCCCTGTGTGCCAGGTACTTTCATCACAGTAATCGAAATGTGTGGAAGTCACTGACTTTGTTAAATACCACTAAGTTTTTGTTAGGACTTACTAGAGGGAGAAGAGGAATTTGAGTTACTTCTTAGAGATGTCAAGTGTGTGTGTGTGTGTTTGTGTGTGAGAGAGAAAGAGACAATAGCAGTTATGTAAGCATAGACTTGAGTCCAAATGACATTTCCTCACCCAAAATTAGTAGATAATGTTGAATCCACGCATGCTCTGTCTGTTAATGCAGACACTAATGTTCAATGGTTTGAAAATTTTTAATGAGAATAGTCTTCTCTGTAGAACATAGTCCTTGAAAACAGGAATGTAAAGGGGATATTCTCTTTTGTCTATGTGCAAGGAGTACTCTCACTTTTCTGGAAAATCTCCCAGGAAACACATCCCAGGAAAGTGGAGATACCTTTCCTCTGAGAATCTAAACATGGGCTTGAAGAGTCACATAGTGCTTGTTCACTGGCTTCTCTTTTTGCATCTATCTGAATGATATGTGGCAGGTCACTAACCATTTTGCTTTTGAACTAGAAGAGGTGTTAGATATTTTACTGATCAGTATGAATCCAGTAATAACTAAGAAAAATCTTGCAATATTTTGTGATAAATAAATACACAAACTCAATAGTAAGTGCTAAAAAGGAAACAGAGATTTTATGACAGAGAAAAATGTGGGGACATTATTTAAAATGATCATGAAGGGGCTCTGTGTAAAGGTGGCATATAAACTGAGACCTAAATGACAAGAAGTAGTCCTGAAAATAACTTGTTAAAAAACTCTGAAGGAAGAGATACTGCCTTACTCCTGTCAGAAATGGCTAAAATAAAAAAGGCAAGGAGTGGGGAAGAGAGATGGGGTAACTGGGTGATGGACATTGGGGAGGGTATGTGTTGTAATGAGTACTGGGTATTATATAAGACTGATGAATCACAGATCTGTACCCCTGAAACAAATAATACATTAAAAAAAAGACAAGAAATATCAAGTGTTGGCAAAGATGTGGATAAAAGGGTACCCTTGTGCACTGTTGGTGGGAAATGTAAACTGGTGCAACCACTGTGGAAAATAGTATGAGGTTCCTCAAAAATTTAAAATAGAAATATACAATCCAGTAATTCCACTGTTGGGTATTTACCCAAAGAAAATGAAAACACTAATTTGAAATATGTGCACCCCTATGTTTATTGCAGCATTGTTCACAATAGCCAAGATATGGAAGCAATAAAAGTGTCCATAAATAGACAAATGGATAAAGAAGATGTGGTACACATATACAATGGAATATTACTCAGACATAATAAAGGATGAAATCTTGCCATTTGCAACAACATGGATGGACCTAGAGGGTATGATGCTAAGTGAAATAAGTCAGACCGAGAAAAACAAATACCATATGATTTCACTCATATGTGGAATCTAAAAAACAAAACAAATGAAAAAACAACAAAGAAACAAAACAGACCCATAAATACAGAGAACAAACTGGTGACTGTTAGAAGAGAGGGGGGTTGGGGAATAGGTAAAATGAATGAAGGAGAATGGGAAACACAGGCTTCCAGTTATGGAATGAGTAAGTCATGGGGATAAAAGGTACAGCATAGGGAATATAGTCAATGATATTGTAATAGTGTTGTATGGGGAGAGATGGGAGCTACACTTGTGAGCGTAGCATAATGTATACAGTTGTCAAATCACTATGTTGTACACCTGAAAACTAATGTAACACTGTGAATCAACTATACTTCAATAAAAGAAAAGAAGAAAATAAAATGAATGAAGATGAAAGGAAAAAAAAACAAAACTTCCAAGGAAGATTATAGAGCAAGCACTGAGCAAGCTAAAGTCGTGAGGTAGTTTTCTCTTAGGAGCTAAGAGAAAGTCATTGTATTTAGGACATAATGAATGAGAGAGTGAGTGTTGCTAAGTAAAACTGGTGAGTTGTTTAGGAGCTAAGTTATTCAGTGTTTGTTGGTCCCAGTAAGGAGTTTCAATTTTATTCTTAGTGAATTTGAAAACCATTGAAGGTTTACATTGTTATATATTAAAAATATCACTGGGTACTTTGTGTGTAGAATGGATTATTATGAGCTGGTGGAAAAAGGGGAATAGAAACAGGAGACCAATTTGAAGGCTATCACAGCAAGCCAGATAAGGGATGAGCCTGTGTTAAAGTGTGACAGTGGATATGGGGGAAAGTAGATGGATGCAGAGATATTTGGGAGGTTGTATCACAAGGATTTTCTGATGGGTTAGAAGTATGTGCATGTATGTGTATGGATAGCAACAAAGATGACTCCAACCTTCTGATTTCAGCAAGTAATTAGTGTTGTTGTTTTCTGAGATGAGTAAGACTAGGAAATGAACAAGTTTGGGGGAAAATCAAAATTTTAGTGTTAACATCTCCTGTTGGAAATATCTGTGAACCATAAGATATGTTAAAATAAGGTATTTGATGTAAGTGCCTTGAACCTAGGAAAAATGTCTAGGCTGGAGATATTATTGAAAACTAGAGAGGGTGTAGATGGGGAAGAAAAGAAAACCCAGAATTTTCTTAAGGAATTCCAACATGATAGAGGCCTATCAGAGAAGGAGGAGCCAAAAACAGAGATAAAGTAGTAGAGAGTGAGATAGTAGAAAATCAGGTGTGTATGTGGTGGAAAATAACAGGAAAGTATTGTAAGAAGGAAAAAATGGCAAAATCTGTTGAATGCTGCTGAGAAGTTGAGTAAGATGAAGACAGAACAATGTATTGCTTTAAGCAACATAACAGCTTTCACTTACCTTGCTAAGGGCATTCTCAGTGAAATGATGAGGATTAAAATCAGCAGAAACAAGTTGAAGAGTAAATAAAGAAAGAACATCTGGTTTAAAAGTTTCCACAAGTTTTTTCTGTGATATAGCCTTTCTTCATCAAACAAATAGCAAAGATAAAATGCAAAACTGAAATTAAAAAAAATAGCTAAGATTGACAGTAAAATAAATATCCTTATGAATAGAAATGGAATAGAGACACAAAGTAGAAAGTGAAGCTAAATTTACACAGACCTATGAGAGCCTGAGTTCTTACAAGAAAATGAAAAAAATGAAGTCCTGCAAATGAGAAATGGGTACCATAGCCAGTCATATTACCTGTAGCCAAGAGCTGAAGGGAGGCCTCTCACACTGAAAAGATGCTGAGAAGCCTATTGTTGACATTCAACCTGGGAGTACTGCTTTATAAGAAACTGTGGGTCTAGGGAGGGAAAAGAAACACAGGAAGTGAACCAAGCTCTCCACTGGTATATTTATGGGATTTGAAATGTCTTCAATAAAACCACAAGACTGGGAATTTCTAAAAATGATTATAAGAGTGGCTCTGCATTGAGGGTCTGGTGGACATGTGGAGGCAAGAGAGAGAGGAATATATAAAGGGAAAAACATAAATAACCACTCACTCAAAATGACTGTGTAAACAGAAATCACAAATCATATGAAATAAGCTAATGAAATCAATTGTATTCAATATTAGGAATAAAACAATAGATTGTATTGGTTGCATGCTCAAAGAGGTAAATATAGCCATATCAACTGAAAAAAAAAGGAATTGAAAATAGAAAGATAGAAATGAAACTAGAATAGGTAGTAATTAAAAATAGAAATATTGATAATAAAGAATACAATCAAAACAGAAATATTGATAATAAAGAATACAATCACAAAGAATACTAATTAAGTGGGTTAAACTGTGGACTGGATACAGTGACTTGGAGGAGAATACTGAGGTATTCATTCATAATGCAGGAGGAAAAAATACAAGAAATATAGTTAAAAGACATGTGCATTTGATTGAGAGATTTCAAAATATGTGTAAGAGAATTTCAGAAAAACTAAAGTGTAAAGTAGTATTTGAAAAGATAATAATAAAATCTTTCCCAGAATTGAAGAAAGATATAAATTCTCAAGTGTCCTTCAAGTATTAAGCATCATAATTTAGGATGAATTTGATACCTAGAAGTACTGCAGTGAAACAGAAGACCATCAAGTGAAGTCTTAAAAGCTAACAGAAAGAAAATATTGATTACTTACAAAGACTGTAATTACTTAAGACTGACTATAGACCTCTCATCACAGCAACACATTGAAATAACTTTCAATGAAGAATTCCATACTCAGCTAAACTAATATGCAAGCATGAAGGCAAAATAAAGACATTTTAAGATATTCAACTCAATATCACTTAAAATGACATACTGAAACAAAACCACTTATAAAAGATGAATACTGGGGCACCTGAGTGGTGCAGTCAGTTGGGTCAACTCTTGGTTTTGGCTCAGGTCATGATCACGTGGTTGTGGGATCAAGCCCCATGACCAGCTCCGAGCTCAGCACAAAGTCTGCTTGAGATTCTCTCTCCTTCTCCCTCTGCCTCTGCCCCTCCCGCTCATGGTCTCTCTAAAATAAATAAATGAATCTTTTTTAAAAAGGTGAATATTAACTCATGGATGAAAAGTATAGCTAGTGAATACTAACTAAAATAAAGCTTATGAAGTAATATGCCCATCAGAAAAAGTAGAATGCAAGGAAAGAAGCACTAATAGAAGAGACACTATTTATATGAAAAGGAAGAATCAACCTTATATATCTTTATGACCTTAGATTTGGCAATGGCTTTTTAGATACACAAAAGGCACAAGCAACAAAAGTAAAAAAACAAAACAAAACAAAAAACAAAACAAAAAAAAAAACTGTGCTCAAAGGGCATTATAAAGAAGGTGAAAAGACAACATACACAGTTGGAGAAAATATTTGCAAATCATATATCAGATAAGAATCTAGTATCCAGAATATAGAAGGAAACTTTATAATGCAATGACAAAAAGTAAAACAACTCCAATTTTAAAATAGCCAAACGGCTTGAATAGACATCTTTCTAAACAAGATATATAAATGTCCAATAAACACATTAAAAGATGCCTAACATCATTAGACATTAGAGAAATGCAAGTCAAAACTAAAATGAGATTCTATTTCACAGCCCTACAATGGCCATAACTAAAAAATGGAAGAAAACAAGTGCTGGTGAAGATGTGAAGCAATGGAACACTTACACATTGCTGATGGGAATGTGAAATGGTTCTTAGCCACCATGGAAATCATTTTGACAGTTCTTTTAGCAGTTAAACATAGAGCTATGATCTGACCCATGAATTCCATTTCCAGATGTATACACAAAAGACTTGAAAACAGGTATTCAAACAAAAACTTTTACATGAATGTACATAGCATCATTGGTCACAATAGTCAAAATGTGGAAATAACCCAAATGTTCATTAGTGGATGAATGGATAAACTAAGTTGGGTATGTGCATGCAAAGGACATTTTTTTGTCCTTTAAATCCATAAATCCATAAAAAGGATTGGATAGAGAAGATGTGGTATGTATATACAATGGAATATTACTCAGCCATCAAAAAGAATTAAATCTTGTGATTTGCAATGACATGGATGAATTAGAAAAGTATTATGCTAAGCGAAATAAGCCAGAGAAAGACAAATACCATATGAGTCCCCTCATATGTGAAATTTAAGAAACAAAACAAATGAGCAAAGGGGAAAAAAGAGAGAGAGAGAGAGCGGTAAACTAAGAAACAGACTCTTAATTATAGAGAACAAACTGATAGCTACCAGAGGGGAGGTGGGTGGGAGGAATGGGGGAAATAGGTGATGGGGATTAAGGAGGGCATTTGTCCTGATGAGTGCTGTGTGTTGTACGGAAGTGTTGAATTACTATATTGTACACCTGAAACTAATATTACACTGTATGTTAATTAACTGGAATTTAATTAAAAGCTTAAAAAAATAAAAAGTATTTAGAGGACCCCCAAAAGAAAGTACACTATGTATTAATGTGTCCTTCAAGTAACATGTTTCATTAAGATATAAGTGTTTGTAAATTTATCTGTAGAAGGGTATGTGAATGGTCATATGCTTAATTCCTTGGAACTAAACTGTGTATAATGTTCCTTCAACTACCATCTTTCATTAGAATGTTAAGTGTAGGTCCAAAAAAAAAAAAAAAAAAAGATTGAAGTACTGGTACATGTTACCATATGGATGAACCTCTAAAACTTTATGCTAAATGAAAGAAGCCAGACACAAAAGACCACATGTTGTATGATTCTATTTATAAGAAACATTCAGAATTTGTAAATTCATAGATTCAGAAAGCAGACTAGTGTTTGCCAGTGACTTGGGGGAGAAGAGTGACTGCTTAAGAGGTTTCCTTTGGGTGATGAAAATGTTTTGGAACTAGATAGTGGTGATAATGGCATAACATTGAAATGCATTATACTCTACTGAATTGTATACTTTAAAATGATTAATTTTATATTATGGAATTTTATCTCATTACCAAAAAAAATCAGAGAGAACTTCCAGGAGAAGTTGACAAACCCACAATCAAAGTAGGATATTTTAATAACATTTTTACTCTGGCGGTGCAGTACTTCTAGGTATCAGATTAAAGATGGCAGCAGAGGAACCTCAGCAGCAGAAGCAGGAGCTGCTCGGCAGGGACTCCGAAGATGTTAACTGTCTTGCTTATGATGAAGCCATCATGGCTCAGCAGGACCGAATTCAGCAAGAGTTTGCTGTGCAGAACCCCCTGGTCTCGGAGCAACTGGAGCTATCTGTCCTGTACAAGGAGTATGCTGAGGATGACAACATCTATCAACAGAAGATCAAGGACCTCCACAAAAAGTACTCATACATCCGCAAGACCAGGCCCGACGGAAACTGCTTCTACCGAGCTTTCGGATTCTCGCACTTGGAGGCGCTGCTGGACGACAGCAAGGAATTGCAGCGGTTTAAGGCCGTGTCTGCCAAGAGCAAAGAGGACCTGGTGTCCCAGGGCTTCACCGAGTTCACAATCGAGGATTTCCACAACACGTTCATGGACCTGATCGAGCAGGTGGAGAAGCAGACCTCCGTAGCCGACCTGCTGGCCTCCTTCAACGACCAGAGCACCTCGGACTACCTGGTGGTGTACCTGAGGCTGCTCACCTCAGGCTACCTGCAGCGGGAGAGCAAGTTCTTCGAGAACTTCATCGAGGGGGGGTGGACGGTCAAGGAGTTCTGTCAGCAGGAGGTGGAGCCCATGTGCAAGGAGAGCGACCACATTCACATCATCGCGCTGGCCCAGGCCCTCAGCGTCTCCATCCAGGTGGAGTACATGGACCACGGCGAGGGTGGCACCACCAACCCGCACATATTTCCCGAGGGTTCCGAGCCCAAGGTGTACCTCCTCTATCGGCCTGGACACTACGACATCCTCTACAAATAGGGCTGGCCCCGCCCGCCGCTGCCCTACCTGCCCTCACCTCTGCCAGGCGCTAGACATGTACAGAGGTTTTTTGTGGTTGTAAATGGTCATATTTCACTTCCCCCCTTCCCCGTCATGCAACCTTCCACATTTTATTAAAGGGTATGCTGGTGGTGAAAAAAAATAATAATAATATTTTTTTTAAAGATTTTTATTTATTTATTGAGAGAGAGAGAGAATGGTAGAGAGAGAGCATGAGAGGGAAGAAGGTCAGAGGGAGAAGCAGACTCCCCGCTGAGCAGGGAGCCCGATGCGGGACTCGATCCTGGGACTCCAAGATCGTGACCTGAGCCGAAGGCAGTCGCTTAACCAACTGAGCCACCCAGGCGCCCAATAATAATAATATTTTTACCCTAAAACTGATAGGTCGAGGACCAAAATATTAATAAGGATATGGAATATTTGAACAATAAAATTAGATTTGAATTAATGAATATTTATAGAATCATTTGCCTGACAAAGGCAGGATATGTATTTTTTACAAGTACAATATCTTTTTTTTATATTTACATATACAGATTTATTTATTTTTGTTTTGTTTTGTTTTTTAATTTTATTATGTTATGTTAGTCACCATACAATACATCATTAGTTTTTGATGTGGTGATCCACGATCCATTGTTTTCATACAAGTACAATATCTTATAAAGATCAGTTATTATTAGGTCACAAAGGAATTCCCAACTAATGTCTGAAATCAATATGAAGTATACCTTCTCTGAAAAAAATAGAATGACAGTTGTTACTAACTATAAAAAGACAGTTAAAACTCCATATGTTTGGAAACTCAAAATTGTACTCCATATAACCCAAGTGTTAGAAGAGAACACCTGGAGATGACATAATATTGGGAAACAAATGATATCGAAAGTACTACCTACCAAAATCTGTGGGTTTCAGATAAAGAGGCACCTAGAGGTGTATTTACAACTTTTGAGGTATTTATTTAAAAAAATAAAGGGGGTGCCTGGACGGCTCAGTTGGTTGATCAGCCGACTCTTGGTATCCGCTCAGGTCATGATCTCCGGATCCTGGGATCAAGCCCGGCTTCAGGTTCCACGCTCAGTGGGGAGTCTGCTTTAGGATTCACTCTCTCCCTCTGCCCCTCCCCCAGCTTGTGCTCTCTCTCTCAATCTCCAAAATAAATAAATCTTTAAAAAGAAATAAAGGAAGAAAATAAACAAGTTTTTAAAGATATCATTCTTTCATTTATTTCTTTATACATCCTTAATATATTTATTTTGAAAGATTCTTTCAGATTATTCTATTAGTTTTATTTATTCTGTAGTGAATAAATATTTTTGTGTGTGTGAAGAGGCCTCAATCATCTTCATGAATTTAAAAATTCTGGATTGCGGTTTCTCTTTCATGGCTCATTATCTGTCTCTCTCTCTCTCACATACACATACACACACCCCATCTCCTCTGCTCACCTCTCTTTATTTACAAATTTTCCAATTGCTTTAATCTGCTTTTATGGACTCCAATCTAGAATCAGATCATATATTGATAGTACAGGGTCCCAGCCCTACAATGATATTGGGTAGATCACAGAGGAGAGTCATAAAGTTATATGTGTATCTTTTTCATCCTTAAATACTTAACATTTAATAAATTGCAGCCCTAGGCATCAATCCACAGGAGTATTTTTCAACTTGTATTAACAAGCAGGAAAGCCCCGACATGGCCCTCAGTTTTAAGCAGGGGTCTTATTTCCATCCAAATTTATGCTAAGATACTTATTCTAGGGTATTCACAGGAGCCAAACAACCGCCTGATTTTTGTTTGTTTGTTTGTTTTTGTTTTGTTTGAGAACAAGAAAGAGCATGGTTGCTCAAGGTGTGGGGAGGAGTGTGAGGGGAGGGGCAGAGGGACTTGATCTCATGACCCTGAGATCATGACCTGAGCTGAAATGAAGAGTTGGACACTTAACCAACTGAGTCCCCCAGGCACCCATACTGTCTCTTCTTTTGAACTCAAAGCCCAGAAATCCTGTAGCTTCAGTCTGATACCATTTGAATTTCTATTCAACTTATGGTCCACAGAAAGATTTATCTTATTTTTGAGATCAGCTATGTACTTGAATTTTTCTCTTCTTATACTCTAACTCATTGCTCTGGGTTCAACTAGAGAGGGAATATTCAAAGTGTGGACTTTCCAGGGCTATCTTGATTGTAATGCAATCCCTTTTTACATATATAAAATACACAATAAATGAACAATGACAAAGAATCAGTTTGTCTCTTTGCAAGCAGGGAGACAGACAGGTAAAGCAACTATAAAAGCTCCACTATCATATCTCCATTCATATATGCAATATATATTTATTGAACCCTTACTATGCATCAAATACAGCATTAGATATTATAGGAAGCAGAGAAATATAACCGACATGACTCTGCCCTAAAAGAATTTACAGTTGAACAAAGGCTGAGACAGAAATAAATCTGTCACAATTTCTACCCTCTTGGTTACAAAGTTTATGGTTATTGTCCTAAGGTAGCCCAAGGAAGAAGGAACCTAATATATCTCCTTCATATCATTCAGCTGTTAAAAAGAAAAAAAAGTCCTCCTGGCAATTGCCCCTCTGAAGATTTGATCAGAAAAAAAGTAATTTCAATTATTTAAATATTATTTAATTGTAAGAAGTAAGATTATCACAGCTTAAAGCATATTTTTGTCATGTGAAGGCAGAGATGACAGTTTCCAAATTCATTAAGTGTAAACAATTAGGACACATGTTGGGCACTTGTCTGAAGCCATCAACCAGTCTTTTGTTACTTGCAATCAGTAACTGAAACTTTGTAAAGTTTGAAAGGTAAAAATAGCATGATTGTGACAGAGCAAACTAAGTAGAATCTGGGATCACAACTAAATTTGTGAAGTTCCTTATTTTTAAAAACATTTTTGAGGCGTCTGGCCCCCGCTCTCATAAACATTGCAGTACACTGAGCTCCACAGAGACAGCACCGGGGCAAGTGAGAGCCAGACGGGCACTGGGCGATTCTGTGCCTCGCTGAGGAAAATAACTAAACATGGGCAAAGGAGATCCTAAGAAGCCGAGAGGCAAAATGTCATCATATGCATTCTTTGTGCAAACTTGCCGAGAGGAGCCCAAGAAGAAGCACCCAGATGCTTCAGTCAACTTCTCAGAGTTTTCTAAGAAGTGCTCAGAAGGGGGGAAGACCATGTCTGCTAAAGAGAAAGGAAAATTTGAAGACATAGCAAAGGCAGACAAGGCTCGTTATGAAAGAGAAATGAAAACTTATATCCCCCCTAAAGGGGAAACAAAAAAGAAGTTCAAGGATCCCAATGCACTCAAGAGGCCTCCTTCGGCCTTTTTCTTGTTTTGTTCTGAGTATGGTCCAAAAATCAAAGGAGAACATCCCAGCCTATCCATTGGTGATGTTGTAAAGAAACTGGGAGAGATGTGGAATAACACTGCGGCAGATGACAAGCAGCCTTATGAAAAGAAGGCTGCTAAGCTGAAGGAAAAATATGAAAAAGATACTGCTGCATACCAAGCTAAAGGAAAGCCTGATATGGCAAAAAAGGGAGTTGTCAAGGCTGAAAGGAGCAAGAAAAAGAAGGAAGAGGAGGAAGATGAGGAAGATGAAGAGGAGGAGGAGGAGGAAGATGAAGAAGATGATGATGCATAAGTTGGTTCTAGTGCAGTTTTTTGTTGTCTATAAAGCATTTAACCCCCCTGTACACAACTCCCTCCTTTTAAAGAAACAAATTGAAATGTAAAAAAAAAATTTTTTTTTGAGTTAGAAATGGCTTTACCATCTCATGTTTAAAAAACACAAATACCAGGGCTCCTGGGTCACTGAGTCAGTTCAGCATCCGACTCTTGATTTTGGCTCAGGTCATGGTCTCAGGGTGATGAAATTGAGCCCCTCATCAGGCTCCACACTGGGTGTGGAGTCTGTTTAAGATTCTCTCTTGTCCCTCTCCCTCTGCCCCTCCCCCCCACCAAAAATCAAACCAAAACCACACATACCAATTACTGCACAACCTTGTAGGGCAAAATTTAGGGTTGTCACTTTCTTGTTTCCAATAGTTAACAGGCCATTAATTTAATACCAATATTCTATTTTAACAGACGTTTTCTCTGACCCCCCCAAACACATGCTTCAAATCTCTCTTCCAGAATCAGACTATATGTGTTCAAATCCTTACAGGCTATGTGACCCTGTGAAAGTGACTTAATCCGTTTAGGTGGACTTTTGCTCATCTGTTAAAGAGGAATAACAGAAGTAGCTTTCATGGTGGTTGGTGTGAAGGTGAAGTGTTAAGTATTGAGTACAGTGTCTGAAACATGCTGTGAACTCAATAAATATTATCAGTAGTTAGTATTATTGTTAATTTATGTGTATGAATCTATTACTTTCCAAAATATTAAGCTCTTTCAGGGAAAGCATATTGTCTCCTACTCTGTTTATTTCTCCTTCAGTACCAAATAACAATATATATAACAGTATTATAACAATAGCCTTAAACAAGCTTCAGTGTTATAAGATATATTAACTCATTTGAAAACTACAGCAATTCTATGAAGGCAGGTTTCAATATATCTGTGATAAAGGGTAAAAACAAAAGTGTGGTGCTTTCCAAGAATTTGGAAATGAATTTGCCTCCTGAGAGATCTGCTAAGAAAACAACACATAATGGAGCAGAGGACAAACATGAAAAGTCACCTTACAGAAACTTCGTCTCCTAAGACAGGGCAAGACTTAATGAAAGTTATTAACAGGAAACATTTGCCTTTTGTAGACAGAGCACATTAAGGCTGTCTTACCTCAATGCTACCAAATATTCAAATCATTCAAATAACTATATATTCTCAAACAGTCTTCTGATTAGATTTTCCCTCCCTTAGTAGTGTGACTCTAGAAAGATAATTCACTGATCATGCTCAGGCTCATATAAACAATTGGTTCCATTAACAATTCTAGGTATAAAATAATGATGCCAATTTGTTAAGTTGCCATGAGGCTCTTGAGAACATTGTATCGGTATGTCAAAGTCTTGGGCAACAAGTAGATTGAGTTTATTACCTATTTTCTTTGAGGTTTCCTCCTGGTGATTCCTTTGACTTTAATATGCTTTTTCCTTCCAATTTCTGTAATATTCATGTGATAAAATTGTGACCCAAAGAGCTCTTGATTTCTCAAGAACCCACAGCTAATTAATGGTAGAGCTCAAATTAGAACCTGGTTGGCTTTCAATTCTGGGTTATTGGAGGATGAAGCAAAGAAGAACAATAAAATACCTCTTACTTGCTTTTCCGTATCTAGCTCGTATAGAAAGTGTAGGATTTGGGTGCCCAATTTTAGATACTGTTCTAAATCGTAAATCTCTCCAACTTCTCAAATATATATTCCTATTGATGAAGCTATCTGGAACTGATGAAGTGACATGCCCAAGTACACACAGCATTAATAGTAGATTAGGAATTAGAACCCAGGCCACCAGACTCACCTTGAACACTTTTCTTTGTACCATGATGCACCATTTGAGAGTTTAAGGATGACGCTCTCAGTAGATAGAATAGCTACACTTTGAAATAACCTGGTTTATTTTGGGGGATCATTTAAACACATGCTAGTCTAGTACAGGATATCTTCCAACCCTGAATATAATCACGGAAGTGTGGACAGCTAAAGCACTGCTTGTAGAAGTGGAAGGTCTACAGCAAAGAAATGGAAGGATTACAGGGGAATTAGAAAGGGAAAGGCACACTGGAAAGAAAGATAAACAATAGACAAGAAAGCAAAAAGTTCATAACAAAAATTATAATTAGGAATGGCCCGCATTTATTAAGTACTAAGTTCTGTCCATGCATTATCTCACATGTGCATGAATAAGCAAGGAATGCTTATTTGTTTTCATAATAAGAATATTCCTATTATTATGTAAGCCATTCATAAAAAGAATTGTAGGAATTGTATACAGGAAAGACAAATGATGAGACTCCTTCAGTTTCGAAAGGCTGAGTGAAATTCAAATGTCTGACTAAAATCTGTAGAATCAAGACAAAAAGTGCTAGAACCAGAGGAAAAGGTAATTTTAGGACAAAACAGGAACTTTTACTTTACAAAAGATGCACATTTATGGGAGCTATTATTTCAAAAGTGATTAAAATTGAAATAAAATTGAGATAATGTCTGAACGACTCACCTCATAGGTCATTATAAGTGATTATGTGATTTTAGTATTCTGCAAGTAATAAACTACTGCACGTGTAAAAGGGATGGTTGATAAATCCTTTCTATTGAGCTGAAGCCAAGCTTCACAGCTCTTCTTGTCCTGGTATTTCAGGTGGTCACTATCATGTGAGGGAGCATGTTCTATAATTTACAGAGTGGATTCCTCTAAGGCAAGGACTATGTCTTAGTTTTGTGTCTTAGTGCAATGCCTGAAATGTGTCTGTCAAATCATTTTCTCAGTGAAAACATTTGGGATAGATACCAGGAAGATTATGTGAATCTTAAAATAAATCTCTTCGGGCTCTTCAACTTCTTGCCCACCATTCTGTCGATGATGCTTTTATTTCTTCATTAAAAACATTGAGTTGAATGGCAATGAAGTTACACAATTTCCTGTTCCCATATCTATACATTTATTTATAGTGGCACCTGCCATCAAAGCATTCCTTCCAATCTCAGAAGAGGTGATTTTTCTGTTTATTGCCTCTGCCTTTGGCCTTGTTTTTATCCCTTCTTATTGTCTCCATAATACAGTAGTCCCTGTCCTCCTCTTATCCCCAGGGGATATGTTCCAAGACCCCCAGTGGGTGCCTGAAATCACAGATAGTACCAAAACTTATATAGACTTTTTCCCCAGACATACATGCCTATGAAAGTTTAATTTATAAATTAGTTACAGTAAGAGATTAACAATAATAACTAATAATAAGATAGAACAATTATAAGAATATATTGTAATAAAAGTTATGTGAATGTGGTCTCTCCCTCTCAAAATATCTTACTGTACTCACCCTTCTTCTTATGATGATGTGAGATGATAAAATGCCTACCTGACAAGATGAAGTGAGGAGAATGACAGCCTTGTGACATCAAGTTAGGCTACTGCTGACCTACTGATGACACGTCAGGAGAAGGATCATCTGCTTCCAGACCACAGTTGACCTCAGGGAACTGAAACGAGCAAAGGTGAAACCACTGCTAAGGGGGGACTGCTGTAGTAAACCTTGATCCTTCAGTTATCTCCTCTATCTCCTCTGTTTAGAACCTCTTCCTTTTCTATTTAGGTACTTTCCAAAGTTTCTATGCTCAAAGTCTCCCAGTAAACACAAAGCATTTGAAAACCACAAACCATTCCCAACACTTTACTTATTCTAGTTACTGCTGCCTCACCTCTTCTTCATGACTAAGATCCTCATAAGAATATCCTGCACTGAGTTTGCTTAAACTGGTATTGATAAATGAGCTTCAAGAGGTACATGGACCCCTTGAAATGGAGGAAATTATTTTATGTGTATGCATGCATATGCATCCTTCTGGCAAGAACGTCCTTAGCCTTCATAAGACTCCCAGATTTTAGCATTTGCTTACTCTTCATCCTACTGCAATCAGGCTTTTGCTTACCCTCAGGCTTCTTCCCCTCTCATACCACTGTAACTTTCATCACCAAGGTCACCAGTGATGCTTAATTGACATATTCCTTTCAATTTGTATCTTACTTGAGCTCATGACAGCATTTTACTCTTTTCAACATTTTCTTGTTTTTGAACTACCTAACTTTATTTTTTTTAAAGATTTATTTATTTGAGAAAGAGAGAGAGAGCACATGCACACGAGTAGGGGGAGGGGCACAGGGAGAGGGAAGGAGAATCCTTAAGCAGGATCCCCACTGAGCACAGAGCCCGAAGCGGGGCTCCATCCCAGGACCCTGAGATCATGACCTGAGCCAAAACCAAGAGCCAGCTGTTCAACTGACTGAGCTACCCAGGCGTCCCTGCCTAATTTTATTTTAAATGAACTTCTCCCTCCTGTTTCTTCTGATATTATCACAATTCCTTCTCAATCTACTTTTCAGGTTCACATGTTTGATGCTTATTTGTAGCTGACACTTCCTGGGTTACCTGAATGACCATGCCATTTTCCTGATTATTTCCCTTCACTCATAGTCCCACTTATAACCCCTTGTCAAAGTGGATCATCCCACAGCCCCTGATGAATGAGGTGCTGGCTATGTGAACCCAACAGAGTGACCTCACCTGACTAGATCAAAGTTGACATATGGGTAAATTTAAGCCAATGAGAATCTCTTTTCTTGAGAATTAATAGGCTTTAAAATCATAGTTAAAATATATAGAGAAAAGTGCACAATTCTGTTATCTTACTCGATGAATTTTCACCTTCATGTAACAGAACATTGGCAACAGCTCAGAAGCTGTCTTTATACCTAGGATCAGTCACTATTCCTTGCCACCTCTCCAAAGATAAAGGTCATTTTAACTTCTAATATTATAGATTGGTTTTGCCCATTTTTGAATTTTTTTATAACTAAATAGATTTCACTACTTCACTCAATATTATGTTTCTGAGATTCCATGTTCTGTGCAACTGTACTACTTTAATTTTCATTGATATGTAGTATTCCACCATATGATGAATATGCCAAAATGTGTCCCTTCTATTACTGACATTTGGGTTGCTTCGAGTTTGCAGCTATCATAAAGAACGCTTCTATAGACATTCTAATATGTGTCTATGTGTGCACATATGTACACAGTTCAATTTATACGTATTTTGGAGTATAATTACAGGGCTATAAGATAAATGTATATTTGGTTTTCACAGATGTTGCTGAAGAGTTTTCCAAAGGGGAGATACCAGTTTGCATTCCCACCAGCAATAGAGGAGAGTTTTGGTTGCTCCATATCATTGCTAGCACTTCATGTTGTCAGATGTTTCATTTTAGTCATTCCTCTATAATCTTAATATCATTCTGGTTTTAAATTTCCTTGATTACAAAAAAATTAAGGTAGTTTTCATATGTTTATCATATTTTGCACAAATCTTTTGTTTATTCTTCTATTGACTTATGTTTTTCATGTTTTGTAAGAATTCTTTTAATATTATGGATAGAAGTTCATTTTTCAAGTTTATTTTTTATATATATATATTTATTTAAGTGCTCTCTATATCCAACATGGTATAGAGACCTCACAACCCTGAAGTCAAGAGTTGCATGCTTTTCCAACTGAGCCAGGCAGGTGCCCCCATTGTTGATTATGTGTACTGCAACTATCTTGTACCATGGTGTGATTTGACTTATCCCGTTCTTTATGGTGCATTGTCTATGGTGCACTAATTAATCAAGTTTTCATTTTTTTAGGGATATTTGTGTCCTCTTTATGGGACTGTTCCTTATCCAAAAGTAATGAAGCTATTCCCCTATAACAACTTCTATAAATTCAATTATTTTACTTTAAAAATTTAAATCTTGGCGAACAGACACATGAAAAGATGCTCAGTATCAATAATCATCAGGGAAATGCAAGTCAAAACCACAATGAAATATCACTTTAGACCTGTCAGAATGGCTAAATTAAAAAAAAAACAACAACAAGAAATAACAAGTGTTTTCGAGACTATGAAGAAAAAAGAACCCTGTGCACTTTTGGTGGTAATGGAAATTGGTGAAACCACTGTGGAAAACAGTATGGAGTTTCCTCACAAAACTAAAAATAGAACTACCATATGATCCAGTAATTCCACTACTGGGTATTTACCCAAAGAAAATGAAAACACTAATTCTAAAGATATATGCACCTCTGTTTATTGCAGCATTATGTATAATAGCCAAGATATAGAAGCAACCCAAGCGTCCATTGATAGATGAATGGATAAAGAAGATGTGGTATAGACACACACACACACACACACACACACACACACACACACACACACACAGAGGACTATTATTCAGCCATAAAAAATGAGACCTTGCCATTTGCTACAACATGGATGGACCTAGAGAGTATTATGCTAAGTGAAATAAGTCAGATTGAGAAAGACAAATAACATATGATTTCATCCATAAGTGGAATTTAAAAAACAATATGAATAAACAAGCAAACAAACACAAAGCAGAAACAGACCCCTAAGTACAAAGAACAAACTGATTGTCGCTGGGGGGGAAGGGGGAAATGAGAAAAATGAGTGAAGAGGAGTAGGAGATACAGGCTTCCAGTTATGGAATGAATAAGTCATGGGGATAAAAGGTACAGCATAGGGAATATAGTCAATCATACTGTAATAGTGTTGTATGGTGACAGATGGGAGCTACACTTGTGGTGAGCATAGCATAACCTATAGATAAATTGAATCACTATGTTGTATACCTGCAACTAATGCAACATGGTGTGTCAAATATAGTGAAATTTTTAAAAAATTGGATTTTCAATCAACCCGGGTTTCATATTTGTATGTAATATGAGGTAGGGGTCATTTCATTTTTTTTCCACATGGCTATCAAATTGATCCAGCAACATTATTTATTTTTTTAATTTTATTTTATTATGTTATGTTAGTCATCATACATTACATCATTAGTATTTGATGTAGTGTTCCATGATTCATTGTTTGTGTATAACACCCAGTGCTCCATGCAGTACATGCTCTCCTTAATACCCATCACCGTGCTAACTCATCCCCCCATCTCCCCACCCCCCTCCCTTCTAAAACCCTCAGCTTGTTTCTCAGAGTCCATAGTCTCTCATGGTTCGTCTCCCCCTCCGATTTCCCCCCCTTCATTTTTCCCTTCCTACTATCTTCTTTTTTTTTTTAAACATATAATGTATTATTTGTTTCAGAGGTACAGGTCTGTGATTCATCAGTCTTACACAATTCACAGTGCTCACCATAGCACATACCCTCTCCAATGTCCATCACCCAGCCAACCCCATCCCTCCCACCCCCCACCACTCCAGCAACCCTCAGTTTGTTTCCTGAGATTAAGAGTCTCTTATGATTTGTTTCCCTCTCTGGTTTCATCTTGTTTCATTTTTTTCCTCCCTTTCCCTATGCTCCTCCACCTTGTTTCTCAAATTCCTCATATCAGTGAGATCATGTGATACTTGTCTTTCTCTGATTGACTTATTTTACTTAGCATACTACCCTCTAGTTTCATCCACGTCATTGCAAATGGCAAGCTTTCATTTTTTGATGGCTGCATAATATTCCATTGTGTATATATACCACATCTTCTTTATCCATTCTTCTGTCGATGGACATCTTGGCTCTTTCCATAGTTTGGCTATTGTGGACATTGCTCCAAAAACATTGGGGTGCATGTGTCCCTACGGATCACTACATTTTTATCTTTGGGGTAAATACCGAGTAGTGCAATTGCTGGGTCATAGGGTAGCTCTATTTTCAACTTTTTGAGGAACCTCCATACTGTTTTCCAGAGTGGCTGCACCAGCTTGCATTCCCACCAACAGTGTAGGAGGGTTCCCCTTTCTCCGCATCCTCGCCAACATCTGTCATTTCCTGACATGTTAATTTTAGCCATTCTGACTGGTGTGAGGTGGTATCTCAATGAGGTTTTGATTTGTATTTCCCTGATGCTGAGTGATGCTGAGCACTTTTTCATGTGTCTGTTGGTCATTTGGATGTCTTCTTTGGAAAAATGTCTGTTCATGTCTTCTGCCCCTTTCTTGATTGGATCATTTGTTCTTTGGATGTTGAGTCTGATAAGTTCTTTATAGATTTTAGATACTAGCCCTTTATCTGATGTGTCATTTGCAAATATCTTCTCCCATTCTGTCAGTTGTCTTTCGGTTTTGTTGACTGTTTCCTTGCTGCATCAACATTATTTCTAAAGAAACATCATTTCTCTATGGTCTGTTATGCCACCTTTGTCATAAACAACTGCTTTACGTGTGAGGGGTTGTTTCTGGACTTTTTCTCTCCTGTTTCATTTGTCTATTTCATATCCTGGTGCTAACATCACAGTGTCTAACTTACTATAAGCTTACAATAAGCCTTTAACATCTGGTAATGTGATTCCACCATCTTTATTTTTCTTTATGATTGTCTTGCTTATTTTTGCCCTTTGCATTTGTGTAAATAATTTAGAATGAGTGTCAAATTCCATAAGAATACTACTGGAGTTTTTTGAGGAAAGCATTGAAGCTATACATGAATTTTGGGAGAACTAGCATCTTGACAATATTGAGTCCTCAAGGGGTGCCTGGGTGGCTCAGTTGTTAAGCATCTGCCTTCGGCTCAGGTCATGATCCCAGAGTCCTGGGATCAAGCCCCACATCGAGCCCCAGATCAGCAGGAAGCCTGCTTCTCCCTCTCCCATTCCCCCTGCTTGTGTTCCCTCTCTTGCTGTCTCTCTCTCTCTGTCAAATAAATAAATAAAATCTTAAGAAAATAAATAAAATACTTAACTTTAAAAACATATATTGAGTCTTTAAATCCATGAGTATGATTTGTCTCTCCATTTTTGTTTATAAATTTTTCTCTCAATAATGTTTTAGAGATTTCTATAGAGAGGTCTTTCTAATTTTTTATTGGACTTATTCCTAGTTATTTGGTACTTTTGATGCTACCATAAATGGTATTATTTCAAAATTGCTATTTTCTAATTACCTATTGTTATATGGAAATACAATAGATTTTTCTTGTATTGATATTATATCTTAAGACCTTGCTAAATTCACTTATTAAATTTAACACTTACCTGTAGATTTCTTTGGATTTTCTATGCATGTACTCATATTTTCTGCAAATAATGTTAATTTTATTTCCTGCCATTTCAGTCTGCATAGCTTTTATTTTTCCATGCCTTGCTGCACTGACTGGGAACTCCACCACAATTTTAAATAGAGGTGTTTATAGTTGGTTTTCTTGCATCATTCCTATCTCAAGAGGAAAACTTTTAATATTTAACAATTAAGTGTGATGTGAGGTATAAGTTTCTGTAAATATCCTTTATTAGATTATACCAGTTCCCTAATATTCACATTTTGCTAATGGACATTAATAGACGCTGGATTTTATTGATTGCAGTTTTTATACAATTTTTGAGATACATTTTTTCTTTATTCTCTTTATGTGGGAAATGACTGATTATTTTTGAATGTTAAATCAACCTTATATTCCTGTAATAGAACCAAATTTTCATGATACATTATCCCTTCTATAAATCACTAGATTCAGTTTCGTAACACATTTTGTGTTTTTTCACTCATGTACCTAAGAAAGATAGGTCCATGTTTTTCTTCTTGTGATAATCTTCTTCACATTGTAGTAGCAAAGTTAAACTGGCCTCCTAAAACAAAGTAGGTAGTATTCCCTTTTTCTCTTCTAAGAGTTTGTGTAATATTGGTTTTAATTTTATCCTCGAATGCTTGATAGAATTCACCAGTGAAATTCTATGGGCCTAGAATTGTTTTTGTAAGAAAGTTTTAAATTCTGGATCCAATTTCTTTAATTTAAGTGTATGTCTATTCAGAACATCTATTTATTCTTCTGTTGGCTTCTTTAAATGGTGTTTTCCCAAGAATTTGTCTCTCTCATTTACATTTACCAATTTTAGGTTTAATCTAGGACAGTGGCTTTAAGGAAAAATGGAAAACCAAGACAAGAAGAAATGTAAAGCAATGCTATATAATGAGTTATGATGCCGACCATCACGTCTAAACAAACCATCAATAGACACAGAAAAATTGTTCAACAAGCCTGTTCATTATGCAGGACATTTCTAGAAATGGTTCAAGGGGAATGTGCAGCTTAAAGTAGTGTGTGGAGGGGGAGGAGAATAGTTTATCTGTTCAGACTCTTCCAATTCCTGCTGTTCAAGGGTTTTATACGGAGAGGCACTACATGCACTTTGAAATTACATCATCTGACCCTTGTGTAGTAAGCCAGATCCTCTGTTGAAAAACATGATATTCCATCCAATATATGGAAATGGAGAGTGTTTCAACACAGGCAGCACTCCAATCCAGAGGGATACAAAGTGATGTCATTGAGAGTTTCTGCTAAACACTTTTATTCTGATAATATCTGTATTTTAATTAAGAGTATTTTGTTCATTTAAGTTTAATGTAATTACTAATGTATTTGTGTTTATTTACCTTCTTACTATAGGTTTTCTAGTGATAAAAATAGTTATTGTGAATTAATAATTTATTGTTTTATTCTACCCTTATATTGGCTTGCTGGTTATAATTCTTTTCCTATTCTTTTACTGGTACCCTGGAAATTACAGCATGCATCCTTAACTTATTTAAGTGTAATCTAAACTAGTATTTTTTAAAATATTTTTTTTTACTTTTATTTATTTTTTTAAAGAGAGCGAGCGAGTGGGGGGAGGGACAGAGGGAGAGGTGAGAATCTCAAACAGACACCCTGCCCAGCATGGAGCTTGACACAGGGCTCGATCCCAGGATCTAGAGATCATGACCTGAACCAAAACCAAGAGTCGGATGCTTAACCAACTGAGCCACCCAGGAGCCCCTCTAAATTGGTATTTTTACCACTGTCTGGACAATGAAAGATTCTTAGAGCACTTTGAATCAGATCATCTCTTCTTCTTATGCTATTTTTGGTATATATTTTAATTATATATATATCATGTGTTACATATAACATGTGATATATGTAACATACATATAGCATAAATATATCATACAATCAACATTCATTTATATTTACCCACATATTTACTCTTTTCTTTGCTCTTCATTACTTCTTGCTTTTAAACACTTCCATCTAGGATTATTTTTTTTTTTCCTAGTTAAAGAACACACTTTAACATTTCCTTTGGTGCAGGTCTGCTGATAAATTCTCTCAGTTTTATTAGTCTGAAAATGTCTTTAATTTGCTTTCATTCATGAATGATGTTTTCCCAAGATACAGAATTCTGAGTTGAAAGTTACTTTCTTTAGTAAATTTGAGGATAACTTTCATTATTTCTTGTTTTTATTATGTTCAGTTAGCCAACATATAGTACATCATTAATTTTTGATGCAGTGTTCAATGATTCATTAGTTGTGTATAACACCCAGTGCTCATCACAACACATGCCCTCCTTAATACCCATCACCCGGCTACCCCAACTCCCCACCCCCTTCCCTTCTGTAACCCTCAGTTTGTTTCCCAGATTCCAGAGTCTCTCATGGTTTGTCTCCCTCTTTGATTTCTTCCCATTCGGTTTTCCCTCCCTTCCCCTAAGATCCTCCGTGCTATTCCTTATGTTCCACATATGAGTAAAACCATATAATTGTCTTTCTCTGCTTGACTTATTTTACTTAGCATAATCCCCTCCAGTTCCATCCATGTTGATGCAAATGGTAGGTATTCATCCTTTCTGATGGCTGAGTAATATTCCATTGTATATATGAACCACATCTTCTTTATCCATTCATCTGTTGAGCATTGTTATTCTTTTAAAAATATTTTTAATCATTGTATTATTTATTTTGATTTTTTCATTTTACTTTATTTCAGTTTATTCTGATGTTTTTTCAGTTTCTTTGAATGAAAACGTAAATATTTTATATAAGGCAATATATTTATATATTTATACATTTACAAAAGAAAGGGAACAGCAAAATCACAATCCATGTAACAAAATACAGGAGAAGGAAAAAAGAAAACAAATCAGCAAGCAAATACAAAAATAAAGGTGTGTTTTTATCTATCTCTATATCCATTTGTCTATTCATCCATCCGTTTGTCTATGTATCTATCAATCATCTATATCAATAATTGCCCTTTAGAAGACTCAAAGACTCAGACTGAATTTCAAAAAATAAAATTAGCTGTATGATGATGAAAAGAAACACAACTAATCCCCCCCAAAAATTCCGAAATAAGAACATGTATATCAAGAAAATAGTAACAATAAAATCAGATGTCACCATGTTAATATGAGGCCAACTAAAATTTAAAATATATTTGAGGAGAAAAGAGAGATACTTCATAATGATAAATGATCAGGTCAGTATAATAGTCATGATTTCTATACATCTTTTAAAAAACCTTCAAAGTATAGAGAGGAAGAAATGATAGAAATACAAAAATAAATTTACAAATCCACACTCACAATATAAGCCAAGATATAGAGCATTTGAATATTATAACTAACAAGCTTCTTTAAAAAATACATAAACTATATGCTTACCAGAAAAACAAATTCTTTTCAAATACTTGATATAGTGACAAAACTTTTCCATGTAATTTGGCCACAAATGACATTGTAACTTTTTTGTGCCTAAACAGAAATCACAGAGAACACATTTGTGGATCATGAGACAATAAAATTAGAAATGGAGAACCAAAACCAATGTACACATTAGGGATCTTGTTTTAAATCCACATTTTCATTTCTAAATAAGTTTTGTGTTAAAGAAGGAAACAAACTAAATTTATAAACTACATAGAAGAAAACAACAGTGAAACACAACCTATCAAAACCTGTGGGGAAATATCCACTCTCCTGACTGCTCTCACTGGTATATACTGACCAGGCACTCTTTTGGGTGCCCCACAAATCCCTCCTATTTCTGGCATTTACCCCTTTGGCCTTGGAGTATCCCACGACCTTATTCTGTGATTGGGCTCATGCATACAATGTAATTTACATTGGAAGTTATTTTCTTTATTCAACTTAAAGATAATTTCCATTATTTCTGTTGAACATTTGGTTATCATTCTTATTGCCAATCCTTTGGATAAAATATGACTGCATTTTCTAGCTGTTTTTAAGATTTTATCTTCATCTTTTCTTTTGGGCAGTTTTACTATGATCCCTCTTTAATGTGGTTTTCTAAATGTTTATCTTGTTCAGAGTTTTTAGTACTTCTGAATGTGTAGTTTGATATCTTTTACCAGCCATTATTTCTTCAAATACTACTTGTGCTTCATCTCTCCTTAATCTTTCTGTGATGCCAGTTATAGGAATGACTGTTTTTTTTCACTCTTTCTTATGTATTTTAAGCTCTTTTCTGTTTTCCACACTTTCGTTCTCCATGTTTCAGTCTATATGTTTGCTTATTGCTGTCTTCAAGTTTGTCTAATTATCTCTTTAGCTGTGCTGAATCTATTAAACCCATCCATGGAGATTTAATTTCGGTTATTGTAGTTTCTCAGTTGCAAATGTTCTATTCTGGTATTTCTCATGTTTGCAGTTCTCTGCCAATAATCTCAATCTTTTTATTTAATTTCTTGGATATACTAATCAAACTTGAAGTAGTGGTTGGCAAACTTTACCATAAAGGGCTATATACTGAATATTTTCAGCTTTGAAGAACATATGGTTTCTGTTGCAATTGTTGTAATAACTTAACTCTGCCATTCTAGCATGAAAATGACTATAAACACTATGTAAACAAATGAGCATGGTTATTTTCCAACAAAGTTTATTTACAGGATCAGGAAGCAGCTTGGATTTGTCCTCCAGGCCATAGTTTGTGGAGACATATTTTAAAGCTAGTCTCTGATAACTTCAATATCATATGTGGATCACCTATCAGTCTGTTTCTATTCTATGTTTTTTTTCTATTGTATTTGGTTATTTATTGTCGTTTTTAGACCTTGTTATTTTTGATGGACTATCTGACACTGTACCTAATAGTTTGTGGAGATAAATTGGGGTCAAATTTGATATTATCTCCCACAAGAAATGATTTACTTTTGCTTCTGACAGGCAATTGAGGGTAGATCACCTTAATCCAATCAAGGATGGAGGTGATTAAAAGTTAGATTCTAGTTTTTGTGAGCGCTAGCTTTACTGTGGCTTATCCTTTTTACCTAAGGTGTAGTTTATCAGGGTTCCATTTGAAAGCCTTCAGTGTTTTTTTATGATTCTCCCTCTTAAGTGATCCCTGGACTCCAATGCTTCTCCTGCAACCCCAAGATACTCCTGAAATATCTGGTCACCTTCTCAATTGCTTAGCTCCCACTTTCAAATCAGCGAATCAGTAGAAAAGCAGATGCAAATGTTAGACTCTACTCTATGGACTTTCTTTCTCTCCCAAATATAGTTCCACAAGTTATTGCTGCCTTGGCATCTCTCCAATGTGTTCAAACAAATACTCTTATGTATAAATACATGTGTATGTATGTTTTACATATCAACTGCAGCAGGAGATTTGAATTGAAACAAGCCAATAAGCTACTGTTTTAAGTCTAAACTTGAGACTTAGTTTTTGTTGAATGGTTGAATTGGGAAGTCATCCAAATGCAGAATTGGGGTATTGTACACATTCCATGTGTATGAGAAAGCAGAGAGTTCAAGAGATAATAATGAAGCCAACATTCAGAGAGACAGGAGATTGCAGCCTTGGAGAGCACAGGAAGAAACCCCAGTACCTGATAGGTTTCCAGTTATCATCCCTTATGATGTTTAGCTAAAGTTTTAGACCTTAGTTCTATAGTATCACTGTATCCTTATAACAAAAAACTTCTGTCTTGTTAACTTTGGAAAGGATCCTGTCCTTGCAGACAAGTTGTCACTAATATATTTCCCCTTAAGTGTTGGATTTTGGCAGCTTAATTCTTTCCCCAATTTTTTCTTTATTCAAATGTTCTTCCAGAGTATCTACTCTCATGGCTTAAGTTACCACATATGTGTACAACTAAGTCTCTATATTCAGCCAAGACTTATGCCTCAGCTTCAACTGCCTATTGGTTTTCTCCCCTTGGATGCTCCACAGTTACCTCAAACTCATATCTAAAATCTCATCATTCTCTTTTTTCCTCTATCTATAATGAACAATTCACAGATGACTGAACGTAACATGCTCTTTCAATAACCTCTGCCTTTGCTCATATTGCTTTCTCTACCTAGAATATGCTACCTTTCACTTTTCTTCATGTTCTACTGAAATCATTCAACATGCATCTTCCAGATCACTTCCTCTATGTTGACCTTCTGTTATACCTAACCATATCTCATAGGATTTATACCATCTCCATTCCATTTTATTTTCTATCAAGCTATTTTTAGCATTTTATTACACATATATGTTTATATTTATAGGAGGTGCCCTGGATTGCCTGGAGCTAGGATATGGATATGTCATGTACATGGGGTTTAATTACATATTCATGCTTTTATTTACATTCACTGAATTGCATGAACCATATCTGGCTGTTCAGACATATGGGTATGCTAAGTTGGATGAGAACTGAGATGAGAGGAAAGATAGTAAACAAATTTTGGGAAGAAAATTGACTCCAAGTAATAGACTCTCACATGACTCAACAGCAGATTCAGACTTTCAAAGGTGAATAGTGGTTCTGGACATGGTTGAGGTCTTTTACCAAAATGTACCAGAAATAAATTATGGCTTTTACCTAAACCTACCATGATCCTGACATCTGATATGTGCAAGCCTTGGAAAGAAATGGGTGTTTAAAATTTGAAAAGTCAAAACCCCTTGAACCCAAGAAATTATGCTATCATGCCTACTATGAGAGTATAACCTTGAAGAAAGTTGGGTGAAGTTATCTTTTGGTGCAAGAGTAGCAGACCTATGCAAGATAGGGGCATTAGCTTGACTAACATATTAGCAAATGCTAATACAATTTAAGGAGCAGTGGTTCAGACAGTAAGCCACAAAAGACATTGTGATCACAGTTTAGAGCAAATTATCAGCTATAACATATCCTAAGAGGAATATTGGGATTTATAATTTAGGATAGAATGGTGACAGATACACAAGCATTGGCCAGACTGGCTTGGGCACACACATAGACCCTCCCATTGATTTTTCTGAAATACTATGGAACAGAAGGAATTGAAGAGTGGTAAATAATGTCTGATCCTAAAATTAAACAGAGATGAGGTAGTTAGATAGCACATTGCATTGATTTTGCTGACCTCACTTTGTACTCATGAACTGATGAAACATTGGATATTTAGGGTTACAAATATAATATTCCTCTTCTAAATAGTCATTTTCTTGAAAATATGAACCATCTCTTATTCAGTTTTGCATTATCCATGCCTACTATGGTTTCTTATACATAAAGGGTGCTAATAATGATTGAATGAAAAATGAATGAATGGATGTGGGAATGTTGAATGAATTCCAGAATAGATAAAACACAGGGCTAATACAAGAGGTATACAGACAGTACCTGATTTACAATGGTTCAACTTATGATTTTTGACTTTATGATTGTGCAAAAGCAATACGCACTCAGTAGAAACTATATTTTGAATTTTAAATTTTTATCTTTTCCCAGGCTAGCAATATGCATACAATACCCTCTCATGATGCTCAGCAGCAGCAGTAAGCCAAAGCTCCCAGTCAGCCACATAATCACAAGGATAAACAACCGATACGCTTAGAACCCTTCTGTACCCATACAACCATTCTGTTTTACACTTTCAGTACAGTATTCCATAAATTACATGATATAGTCAACACTTTATTATAAAATAGGTTTTGTGTTAGATGATTCTGCCCAACTGTTGGCTAATGTAAGTGTTCTGAGCATGTTTAAGGTAGGTTAGGCTAAGCTATGATGTTCAGTAGGTTAGGTGCATTAAATGCATTGTCAGCTTATATCTTCAACTTACAATGGATTTATCAGGACATAACCCCATTGTAAGTCAAGAAAGATCTTATTCACTATGTGTGGGAGTATAAACTCATCCTGTTCCCACATCATAGGCTTCCCAAAAGACATCACAGAAACAAGAAAGGTCTGAAAACAATTTCAGAGTGAAGAATAGAATGGAGCCACCTAGACATGCCATCTCACACCCTGCCATATGCCAGAGAAGGAGAGAAAACACAACACATGGGTTGACTATATGCTCAGGCACTGGCAACTGTCAAAGAGACAACTTGAGCTATTTGAAAATTAAATCCTATAGTTACTGATGACAGTTGTTTGTCTTAGCTGGTTAAAAATACCATTTCAAAACCTAAAATGTCTTCATTGTGCTTCAGGGTGCCACACTGTTGATGACTGTGCCTTTCTCTTCTCTCTCCCATAAATCATATCTCAGTCTATAATTAAAAAAAACTAAAATAAAACATTTCAATCAAATACATCAACTTCTATGAAGCTACTTCAAGGAATTAATAATGATATTAAATAACATAGCTTGAGTCTGCTATAAGAGCTTTACCTCATTGCATGTCCCAAATGAGGGTCAAGATACAATAAAAATGTTTCCTGCATCAGGCTGATTTTCCTGTTTCCAGATTCCCAGGGAGGATTAACATCAAGCCCCTTCATTCCAAAATACTAGTATTTTAGCTGACATTTTGGGTCACTTATTTTTATACAGTTCACTCACAGCATATCCCTACAGCTCTGCCTCCCAACCTCCAAAACACACATGAAGTTTTAATTAAACCTGCTATATCTGTGCATCTGTTAGATTCCTGTACTAGGCTGTGAGCAACGCAAAGCAAGGATTATTTTATTGGACTTTCACCATGATGCTGAGCATAGTGACTGCTGAACTTTGAGTGTTCAAAAGATTTTTTTTTAAGTGTTATAAGTTGGGAAACAGTTGAAAGAGTTTGGGTTTTAGAGCAACAAAATCCTGGATTCTATTCCTAAATTTAACACTTTTTACATATTTGATTTTAGGTATGCCATTAAAAATTGTTGGGCCCCATATTCTTCTTATTGAAATAAGGAAAGGCATTTCACATTCCCCCAACTCAATTGCAAAATATATATTATGAATGTAAAGCAACTAGAATGCATCTTGGAAAATATATTTCAATTATTGATCATCTACTATCCTTATTTTGAGCTAGGAGGTAAGAAACATCATTGTGAACTTGAGTGGTCTACAAATGCCTCTTTGAGAAGGGACCTGATTTTATACTGAATGAAGGAGCAAAAATCTATCAAGCTAAAATATCAGAAAAAAATGTTTTGAGGAAACAGTCTCTTCCAGCTTTTTCAGATTCACTTCAGGGAAAGGCCTTCAAACATTCAGCACAAACTGGGACTCTGGAAGAGCGAGCCAGTAGCATCTTTGGGTAGAAAGAGCTTGCTGGTGGGGGTCTCTCACTGGGTGAGGCTCATATTCTGAGGTTGGGAGGGGCTGCTGGCTTCGTTCTTTGTCTGGGTGGTGCTGCTGGTTATACTCTACTACTGAGTGGGGCTGCAGGTTGTGCTCCCTGGCCAGGTAGTATGAATGGTTAGACTGCATTCAGGTGGGGCTGCAGGGTTGACTCCACCATTGGATCTCAACCTATGTTCCACAGTTGGATGGGGCCTCCATCTGGGTTTCATGATTGAGTGTAGCCACAGGCTGTACCCACAGTTAGGTGAGACTGCAGGCTGGGCTTTGTGATTGGGCAGGCCACTGGCTATGCTGCACAGTCAAGCTAGATCGCTGGCTGGGCTTCCTATTCAGGTGAGGCCAGAGGCTATGTTCTGTAGTTGGGCACTGGTGCTGGTTTGCCTGGGCAGGGCCACATTGTGGGATCTATGGTTAGGCCTGACTGCTGGGTACCCAAGCCAGAAAGAACTGCTGACCAACCATGCTCCTTAGCCAGATGGGATCACTGGCTTGGCTCCATGAGTGAACAGAGCCATTGGCTGGGCTCTCTGGTCAGGTGCTGCTACCAGCTGGAACCCAACCTGGCAAGATCCCCGTACTGGTTGCCTGAGCCCTGCCCCTTTCTTTGTTTTAAGCTGACACTTGGCAGTCTAGTCCTGCTGATCCTTTCAGTGTTCCCCATGAAGTGAGACAGAAGTGGCTTCCCAGGAAGCTCCCCAGAATGCTGGAAAAAGTTGGATGTCTACTTTAGGGTCTCTTTCCCCTACTGGAGTAACCATAGGTCTAGGGCAATGCTCTCAGTGTGGTGTTGTGCTGACTTGGGGGAGGGGTGATGTGGTCAAAGTGAAACTGATCCTCTTACCCTTCTAATGCAGTTTTTCTTATTTTTCTGTGGTCCAAGGGGGTGATTCAGGTTCACCCCTGGGTTTTGGGATTTTCACAAAGGTGTTCTTGTCTATGGATAATTGCTAGTTGCTCTTCCTGTGAAGGGGAATAAAGCCAAGGATCTCTTATTCTGCCATCTTGCTGATGTCACTCCAGAAGGATTTTGGTAGAAATTGACAACTAGGTAATAAAATTTATAGAGAAATCAAAAGGAACTTAAAACTGTAAGAACAACTTTGAAAAATAATAAAGTTGGAGGACTCCCCTAATTTCTTTCAAAAAAGTTCCTCTAAAGCAAAAGTAATTAAGACAGTGTGATATTGGTATAAGAATAGATATACAGCTTAATGGAAAAAATAGAGCCCCAAAATACACCTATACATATGGCCAGGTGATTTGCAATAAATACAATTCAGTGGGGTGAAGGACAGTCTTGTCAACAAATGGTGTTGCAATATTTGGATACTCATTTGCATAATGATGAATCCTGACCCTTATGTCATACCATATACAAAGATTAACACAAAATGGATCATGTGAGACCAAAGCATATGAGACTTCTTGAGGAATATAGGAGAAAATCTTTGTGAGTTGAGATTAAGCAAATATTTCTGAGATAAGATACAAAAGGCAGATTACAGAAGAAAATAATTATAAATTGGAATTTATCAAAACTAAAAACTTCTCTTTGAAAGATGTTAAGAAAATGAAAATACAAATCACTGTGAGAAAATAGTTGCAAAACATTGGATAAAGAACTTGTATTCAGGAGATATAAGGAACTCCTATTTTATGACACACATACCAATTTTAAAAAACGGCAAAATATTTGAACAGACGCTTCACCAAAGGAGATATTGGGGTGTCAATAAGCACATTAAAACATTGCTTACTATTGTTGCTCATTAGTAAAATTCAAAATGAAATGAGATGCCTCTACATTCATTGTGCTTTCATATATCTTCTTTGGTGAAGTGTCTGTTCAAGACTGTTGCCCATTTGTTAATTGTTTGCTTTTTTAATTATTCAATTGCAGGACTTTTTATATATTCTGGACAAAGTCCTTTGTCAGTACATGCATGGCACATAATTTCTCACAGTCTATCACAACTGTTCGTTTCCATAATGATATCATTTTTATAAGCAAAATTTTTGTTGAAATACAACTTATTGTATCTTTTATTGTTAGTCCTTTTTTGCTAACCACAAGACAACAAATGTATTCTCCTATGTTATCTCCTAGAAACTTCATACTTTTAGATTTTATATTTAGATTTATAAACCATCCTTGTTTAATTTTTGTATATAGTATGGAGAGAGGTCAAAGCTCCACATGTACAGTTGTTTCAGTACCATACATTATTCTGCTTTATTAATCCAGTTGTCTATCTCTATACCACTCAATCTTGATTGCTGTATTTTTATAAGTTTTGAAGTTCCAAGTATAAGTAATCCAACCTTATTCTTTCCTTTATAGAATTCTGTGGGGTATTTTTGCATTTCTATATACATTTTAGAATCAGTTTGTCAATTTTTAAAATAAAGTTTGCTGACATTATGATGGACATTTCATTTTGAATCTACAGACTGATTTGTGGAAAACAAGAGCTCAAAAATATTGAGTCTTCCAAACCATAAGCATGATTTATCTCCTAATTTAAGTCAGTCTCATAATTTGTCTCAGCAGTGTTTTCTACTTTTCAGTACAGAGGTCTTGCATGTCTTTCCCCTTATTTAGTCCTAAGTATTTCAGGCTTTTGAGCCCATTAAAATTTTTATTTTTATTATTTATTGTATTTTATTATTTTCCAACTGTTTGTAATATTTCCAATATTTCTCTTTTTCTTAAATTATTTGTGCTGTTATTGCAAAAATACATTCACAATTCTTTTATAAATGTAAGTGAATAGTAAACTGTGAATACTTAAATGTTTGAAAATAGCTTTATTCATTTCTCATAGTTGACTTATGATTCAGTATAATTTTGCTAAAAATGTTGAAGGCATGCTGTAATATCTGCTGCAATCTATTTCTATTCATAGAGGAATCATATGCTAGTCTAATTATTGTTTCTTTGCAGTGGAACACCTCTTTCTCCTTGAGAAATTTTTAGGATCTCTTCTTTATACTTAGTCTTCTATAATTTCACAATATTGTGTTTATGTATGTTTTTATTTTTCATGCGTCCTTCTTGGTACTCAATGAATCTTTTCAATTTGAAGACACGTCTTTCTTCAGGTCTGGTAATTTTTCTTGAGTTATTTCTTGGAATTTCTTCCTTTCTATTTTATTAATCTGTGACACCCTTATTAGATATTGGACCTCCTTACTTGATTCTAAGTATTTCCTGTCTTTATTCTCATTTTCTTTGAATTCTTTCATTTTTATTTGGGGAAATTCCCTTGACTCCATATTTTGTACCCCCTTTTTAATATTTGGTACCATATATTTAATTTAAAAATTTTCTGAGTTATTCCTTGATTCTCATCACAGCATATTCTTAAGTTATGTTTGCAATATCTTCTTAAAACTTTTACCGTATTTATCACAGTATTGTAGGTATGCATGTATTTCTTTTTTTTTTTTAAGATTTTATTTATTTATTCATGAGAGAGGGAGAGAGAGAGAGAAGCAGAGGGAGAAGCAGGCTCCCAAGGAGTAGGGAGCCCGATGTGGGACTCGATCCCAGGACCCCGGGATCATGACCTGAGCCGAAGGCAGACGCTTAACCATCTGAGCCACCCAGGCACCCTGCATGTATTTCTTTTGACAACTTCATATATCTTTATTTTTCCTAGGATCAATAATTTCATTTACTTACTTTTGTTCTCTTTTGTGCCAGTAGATTTTTTTTCAAACATCTATTACTTCTTTGTTGTCAATTCATATTCAGGAATAAAGGAACAAGTTTTCGTATATAAGTAGCCAGAGTGGGTTTCCTTTGCATTTGTATAATCCAATTTTCCCCAACAGGTTTCTCCAATGAAGGAGTTGATACTGAGTTCTTTGAATATCAGCAGATCATGTCCACTGACAGGATTCATTTTACTGTGTGTGTGTGTGTGTGTGTATATATATATATATATATATATATATATATACACACACATGTCACATACATACATATATATATATATATATATATATGAAACTTACAGGCAGAATACACATACCTCAAACACTAATGCTAAGATAAGAAAGGTTATTTTCTCTAGGCTGTCAACACCAACGCTAGGAGCACTAGCCTTCCACAGGTGGAAATTATTTATAGATTAAATATCCAGTTATATTCTGAGGGTTTATACATGTTGTACAAAGGAAATTGTGGCATAAGCTAATTCACACTGATTTTCTGTAGGTAAAACTTCAATCATTTGCCATTATTTATGGCCCTTAGCTACTCTTAATCTTCATAATACTGAATCTAATTTTGGACCATCTTTGTGGTTTTGCTTCCAAGGAATAAATGATCCCACCTCTACTTTTGTCTTATCCTTTGTCAGTTTCTGGTTTGAACACCCATCCTGATTTATCCAAAAAATTATTTAAATGACTTAATTATATTTTTAATGTTTTGAAATTCATTAAGATCTTTTCTCCAAAGATATTCCCACATCTAAAAATATGAAGAGAGGGGCACCTGGGTGGCTCAGTTGGTTAAGCGAATGCCTTCGCCTCAGGTCATGATCCCAGAGTCCTGGGATCAAGTCCTACATCGGACTCCCTGCTCAGTGGGGAGTCTGCTTCTCCCTCTGACCCTCTCCCCTCTCATGTTCTCTCTCCCTCTCTCTCCCTCAATAAATAAATAAACAAATCTTTAAAAATTAAAAAATAAAACTATGAAGAGAGCTCATACATATTTTCATTATATATATATGTTTTCTTTTTCCTCTAATTTCAATGAGGCTTCAACAGGAAAAAAGGTAAACATATGTGCTCAGTCTACCATTATGAACCAGAAGCCTACATAATTTTTATGTCAATATATGAGAAGGTACACAGGCTAAATTAAGGAGCAAAAATGAATGAACAGACTTGAGAAATATATGCAGTAATTATGAACAACCTTTGACCAACCTTGCCCATTTTCCCTACCCAACCCCATCCCTGGCAACCATGATTCTACTCTCTTGTTTCTATGAGTCCAACTTTTTTTTTAAGATTCTACATGTAAATGATATCATATAGTATTTGTCTTTCTCTGACTGGCTTATTACACTTAGCATAATGTTCCCTAGGTCACAAGGGGCAGGATTTTGTCTTTTTAAAGTCTGAATAATATTCCAGTGTGTGTGTGTGTGTGTGTGTGTGTGTGTGTGTGTGTGTGTGTGTGTGTATTACATTTTCCTTATCCATTAATATGTCAACAGACATTTAGGTTGCTTTCATAACTTGACCATTCTGAATAATGCTGGAATGAACATGGGAGTACAGACATCTCTTTGAGATAATGATTTTGTTTACTTTGGATACATATCAGAAGTGTTTACTTTGGATACATACCAGAAGTGGGATTATTATGGTAGTTCTATTTTTGATTTTTTTGAGGAACTGCCATACTGTTCAATTTCCCATAATTTCTCCACTAATTTGCATTCAAACTTTCCCAAGAGTTCCTTTTTCTCCACATCTTCACCAACATTTGTTACTTCTGTTTTTTGTTGTTTTTTTTTTTTATAACAGATACCCTAACAGGTATGAGGTAATATCTTATTGTGGTTTTGACTTGCATTTTGCTAATGATTAGTGATGTTGAGCATTGGCCACGTGTATGTCTTCTTTGGAAAAAATGTCTACTCAGTTCCTTTGCCCATTTTTAAATTGGTCATTTGTTTCTTTGCTATTAAGTTGTGAGTGTTCCTTATATATTTTGAATATTCACCCCTTATCAAATATGTGGCTTGCAAATGTTTTCTCTCATTCCATAAGTTGTCTTTTCATCTTGTTGATAGTTTACTTTATTGTGCAGAAACTTTTAAGTTGACATAGTTCCACTTGTTTATTTTTGCTTTTCTTCCTTTGCATGTGGTCTTGAATCAAAAAAAAAAAAAAATCATCACCAAGACAAATGTCAGGGAGTTTTCCCCTATGGTTTTCTTCTAGGGGTTTTATGATTTCAAATTCTTTATTTTTAGTTGATTTTTGTGTATGGTATAAGAGAAGGTCCAAGGCCAATTTTTCTGTACTTAGTATGAGCCAGGTAGTGTTCTAAGTTTCTTGTTTTACCTGTAGTGACTGAATTAATACTCATGAAAACCTTATGAGGTAGCTGCTATTATTATCACCATTTTACATATGGGTAAACTAAGGCACAGAGAGGTCAAATAGCTTATGTAAGGACTCACAGCTAGTACATTGTAGTGATAGAATTTGAAAATCATGTAGTTTGGCTATAGATGCTTGATTCTATAGATTCAGGATCTAACTACTATGAAATGTATCCTAAATAAAATTAAATTGGCAAAGGATATGAACAGCTAATTTATAGAACTGTATTAAAAGTATATAAAGCCATAACTATATTAAAATATGTCCAATCTTTTTAGTAATCAAATAATTTCAAATTAAACGAGACACCCTTTTTGCCTATTAAATTATCATGGATTAATAAATGGTAATAAATTAGTGGAGATGAGCACTCTCATATATTTCTTTATTTTTTAAATTTTATTTATTTATTTTGACAGAGAGAGAGACAGTTAGAGAAGGAATGCAAGCAGGGGGAGTGGGAGAGGGAGAAGCAAGCTTCCCACTGAGCAGAGAGCCTGATGCAGGGCTGGATCCCAGGACTGTGGGATCATGACCTGAGCTGAAGTCAGACACTTAACGACTGAGCCACCCAGGTGTCCCTCATATATTTCTTATAAAGTAAAAATTATTACAGCCTTTCTAAAAATAAAATTTTTAGCATATTTCTAGCCTTCAGATACATGTACCCTCTGACACTAATTATTTTCCTAGGAATCTTGCCTAACTTTTTAAAATAGGAAAATGTTTATATATAAAATATTAATGGCAGCATAATGCTAATAGTTGAAAATAATTCAAATTACAAAAATGTCATTCACTCATTTATTCATTCATAAATTCAATCACAATTATTTGTTCACAAGCCACAACATGCCAGACACTGTTTGAGACCATGGGAATACAGTAATGAGACACATAAAATCACTTCTCTCAAAAAGTTTATATCTTATTGAGGAAGATGGGCAATAAACAAAGAAAAAAATCAAGTACTGATAAGCATTATAATGAAGAAAAACATGAGTTGATGGAGAGAAACTGGGAACTACTTTAGTTAGGTGATGGCATTTAAAGTGAGACTGAAGTAAAACTCCAAGACAGAAAAACATTTGGCATATCTGAGTGATAGAAAGATGGCTGGTTCTGTGCAATCAACTAAAGAGGGAGGAAGATTTACACAGGACTTTGTAGGCCCAGTAAGGAATTTGAATTTTATTCTAAATGTGCTGCGAAGTTATCGAAAGATCTTGAAAAGAATGTAACAAACTAATTACATTTTAAGGGCTCACTTTAGATGTTTTTTGGATGAAATATAAGGAAACAAAATAAGAAACAGAAGAATTCTTTTGAAAGCTATTACAGTAGTCTAGATGAAAGTTAATTAGTGTGGCTTTAGACTAGAGCATTAGTGAAGACCGAGGGAAGTGGATGGATTCCAGATGTATTTTGGAGGTAGAAGTCAAGGCGCCAGTGGTTAACTTTGTTAAATAGTACTTGTGGGTTGAGAAAGTTGAGCCAGAGCAGTGACTATTGGATATGGTAATGTTGGAGGTCACTGGAGATCTTAACAGAAGTTTTAGTGGCTTTATAGGGGTGAAACCCTGAATGAGGAGAAAATGCTAGATGAGAGAGAACAATGGTTAAGTGCCTTGTGGTACATTCACACGCTGCAGCTATTTAGCTTGGTAAATATTTTCAAAGGCTGTTTAACATGGTGAATATTTTCAAAGAGTATTTAGTAGATTATGATCATACTCAAAATAAAATTTAAAGAAAAAAACAGGATTCAAAATTATAAATAGAACTTAATCTTAATTTTGTAAATAATAAATAAGCATAATGGAACCAGGATATTTAGGAAACTATAAAAAAAACACTTCTATAAATTCCATAAAATCCACATGTGATTATGAATAAATACCATAGCTATTTTGGGATAAAAATACTGGCTTTTGGCTAAACAGATCAGATAGATAAAATAAATTTTATGCCCCAACCAATTATATGCAATGGATATTCAAGGCTGCTTGGAAATAATGCAAACAGTGACTGTTAAATTAGTGAATACCAAGTATACATTATATATCTAAATTGTTGAAATCTTTTTGGGGATTTTTTTCTTTATGAATTTCTTCCATAATTCTTCTTGGTATATGTACTTCATATTTTTTGTTACTACTATGAATAGGAAATTTTTTATTATATTATTTAACTGGTTATTACTGGTAATTTAGAAAGTTGCTGATAATATTATCCAGGTGCCTTGATAATTTATCTTATTGATTACAAAGGTTTTCAGAAGATTCTTTGACTCTCCATGTGGATAATCATCTCATCTCAGAAAGATCAAGTTCTTTTTTTCACTCTATACATTTTATTCATTTTCCTTTTCATGTTGTATTATTTCTGTTCTATAACTCACTCTTTTCTTGTATTAGTATCTCCTCTATTAATTTTCTTGTCATTGATATTTTTATAATAAACATTATGGAGCAGTTCTAGGTTCATGGCAAAAATAAGCAGGAAATACAGAGATTTACCATATACCCCCTGCCTCACACATGCATAGTCTCTACCATTATCAACATCCCAACTGGCATACTACATTTGTTACAATTGATGAATCTATATTGGTATATCATTATCACCCAAAGTCCATAGTTTACATTAGGGTTCACTCTTAGTGTTGTACATCCTATGTGTTTGGGCAAATTTATGATGACATGTATCCATCATTATAGTATCATAAAAAATAGTTTCACTGCCTTAAAAATCTTCTACACTTCATGCATTCATTCCTATCCATCCCTCCTAACCCCTGGAAACCACTAATCTTTTTATGATCTCCGAAGTTTTGATTTTTCCAGAGTGTCACATTTGCAATCATACAACATGTAGCCTTTTCAGATTGGTTTCTTTCACTTAGTAATATGCATTTAAATTTCCACTATGACTTTTCATGGTTTGATAGCTCACTTTCTTTTAGTGTTGAATAACATTCCATTGTCAGGATGTACCATAGTTTATTTATCCATTAGCTGAAAGACATCTCAGTTACTTCTAAGATATGACAATTATGAATTAAGCTGCTATAGACATCTATGTGAGGTTTTTGTATAGATATAAGTTTTCAAGTCCTTTGGGTAAATACCAAAGAGTGTGATTTCTGGATCATATGATAAGTAAAATTAGTTTTGTAAAAACAGCCAACTGTCCTCCATGGTGGTTGTACCATTTTGGATACCTACAAGAAATGAATGAGAGTTCCCATTGTTCCACATCCTTGCCAGCATTTGGTGTCATCAGTGTTCTGGATTTGGCCATCTTAATAGGTATATAGTACTATCTCATTGTTGTTTCAATTTGCATTTCCCTAATGACATATAATATAGAGCATCTTTTCAAATGCTTGTCATCTGTACGTCTTCTTTGGTGAGGTGTCTGTTAAGGTCTTTGGCTCATTTTGAAATCAGGTTGTTAGTTTTCTTATTGTTGAATTTTAAGAGTTCTTTCTGTATTTTGGGTAAAAGTCTTTTATGAGATATATCTTTTGCCATTATTTTCTCCCAGTCCACGGACTGCCTTTTCATTCTCCTAACAATATCTTTTGCAGAGCAGAAATGTTTACCTTTAATGAACTTCAGCTTATTAAAAATTTATTTCAAAGATCATACCTTTGGTATTATATCTAAAAAATCACTGCCGAACCTAAGGACATTTAAAGTTTGTCTTAATGTCATTTTTTAGGAGTTTTATAGTTTTCCAATTTCCATTTATGTCTATGATGCATTTTGAGTTAATACTTGTGAAGGTAGTAAGGTCTGGGTCTAGATTCCTTTTTGCAGATGGATGTCCAGTTGTTCCAACACCATTGTTGAAAAGACCATTTTTCCTTCATTGTAATTTCTTTGTTCCTTTGTGAAAGATCAGTTGACTATATGTATGTGGGTCTACTTCTGAACTTGCTATTTCATTCCATTAAACTATTTGTCTATTCTTTAACCAATACCACACTGTCTTGATTACTCTAGTTTTATAGTAAGTCTTGAGGTAAGGTGGTGTCATTCTTCCAATATTTTTCTTCTCCTTCAATATTGTATTTTCTATTCTGGTCTTTTGCCTCTCCATATTAACTTTAGAATCAGTTTGTTGATACACAGAAACTAATTGCTGGTATTTTCATTGGGACTGCACTGAATCAATAGACCAAATTGGGAAAAACTGACATCTTGACAATATTGAGTCTTTCTATCCATCAACATGGAATATCTGCATTTATTCAGTTCTTTGATCTATTTCATCAGAGTTTTATAGTTTTCCTCATATAGATCTTTTACATTTTTATTTGATTTACACTTAAGTATTTCATGGTTTTGGATGCTATGAAAATGGTATTATATATATATATTTTTTTAGTGTTTCACTGTTTCAAATTTTATTTTTTATTATTATGTTAATCAGCATACATTACATCATTAGTTTTTGAGGTAGTGTTCCATGATTCATTGTTTGCGTATAACACCCAGTGCTCCATGCAGAATATGCCCTCTTTAATACCCATCACCAGGCTAACCCATCCCCCCACCCCTCTCCCCTCTAGAACCCTCAGTTTGTTTCTCAGAGTCCATAGTCTCTCATGATTCATCTCCCCCTCCGATTCCCCCCCTTCATTCTTCCCCTCCTGCTATCTTCTTTTTTTTTTTTAACATATAATGTATTATTTGTTTCAGAGGTACAGGTCTGTGATTCAACAGTCTTACACAGTTCACAGTGCTCACCATAGCACATACCCTCCCCAATGTCTATCACCCAGCCACCCCATCCCTCCCACCCCCCACCACTCCAGCAACCCTCAGTTTGTTTCCTGAGATTAAGAATTCCTCATATCAGTGAGGTCATATGATACATGTCTTTCTCTGATTCACTTATTTCGCTCAGCATAATACCCTCCAGTTCCATCTGCATCATTGCAAATGGCAAGATCTCATTCCTTTTGATGGCTGCATAATATTCCATTGTGTATATACACCACATCTTCTTTATCCACTCATCTGTTGATGGACATCTTGGCTCTTTCCACAGTTTGGCTATTGTGGACACTGTTGCTATAAATATCGGGGTGCACGTACCACTTTGGATGCCTACATTTGTATCTTTGGGGTAAATACCCAGTAGTGCAATTGCTGGGTCATAGGGTAGCTCTATTTTCAACTTTTTGAGGAACCTCCATACTGTTTTCCAGAGTGGCTGCACCAGCTTGCATTCCCACCAACAGTGTAGGAGGGTTCCCCTTTCTCTGCATCCCCACCAACATCTGTCGTTTCCTGACTTGTTAATTTTAGCCATTCTGACTGGTGTGAGGTGGTATCTCATTGAGGTTTTGATGTGGATTTCCCTGATGCCGAGCAACGTTGAGCACTTTTTCATGTGTCTGTTGGCCATTTGGATGTCTTCTTTGTAGAAATGTCTGTTCATGTCTTCTGCCCATTTCTTGATTGGATTATTTGTTCTTTGGGTGTTGAGTTTGATAAGTTCTTTATAGATTTTGGATACTAGCCCTTTATTTGATATGTCATTTGCAAATATCTTCTCCCATGCTGTCGGTTGTCTTTTGGTTTTGTTGACTGTTTCTTTTGCTGTGCAAAAGCTTTTTATCTTGATGAAGTCCCAATAGTTCATTTTTGCCTTTGCTTCCCTTGCCTTTGGCGATGTTTCTAGGAAGAAGTTGCTGCGGCTGAGGTCGAAGAGGTTGCTGCCTGTGTTCTCCTTTAGGATGTTGATGGACTCCTGTCTCACATTTAGGTCTTTCATCCATTTTGAGTCTATTTTGTGTGTGGTGTAAGGAAATGGTCCAGTTTCATTCTTCTGCATGTGGCTGTCCAATTTTCCCAACACCATTTGTTGGAGAGACTGTCTTTTTTCCACTGGACGTTCTTTCCTACTTTGTCAAAGATTAGTTGACCATAGAGTTGAGGGTCTATTTCTGGGCTCTCTATTCTGTTCCATTGATCTATATGTTTGTGAAATTGAGGAAGACACAAAGAAATGGAAAAACATTCCATGCTCATGGATTGGAAGAACAAATATTGTAAAGATGTCAATGCTACCTAGAGGAATCTACACATTCAAAGCAATCCCCACCAAAATACCATCCACTTTTTTCAAAGAAATGGAATAAATAATCCTAAAATTTGTATGGAACCAGAAAAGACCCCGAATAGCCAGAGGAATGTTGAAAAAGAAAAGCAAAGTTGGCGGCATCACAATTCCGGACTTCCAGCTCTATTCCAAAGCTGTCATCATCAAGACAGTATGGTAGTGGCACAAAAACAGACACATAGATCAGTGGTATTATATTTTTAATTTCAAATTCCATTTGCTCATTGCTGGTATTTAGGCAAATGATTGACTTTTGACTTTATATCCTGAAACTCTGCTATAATCATTTATTAGTTCCAGGACTTTTTTTTGTTGATTCTCTGATTTTGTACCTAGACAGTCATGTCATCTGTGAACAAAGACAGTATGTTTTCTTCCTACCAAATCTGTATACATCTTATTTCTTTTTTTTGTCTTACTGTATTAGCTAGGACTTCCAGTATGAAGTTGAAAATGAGTGGTAAGAGGGAATATTCTTTCTTTGTTCCTGATCCTAGAATTTTGAGTTACATACCATTAAGTATGATGTTAGTTGTAGGAGTCTGTAGATATTTTTATCAATTGAGGAAGTTCCTCTCTATTCATAGTTTACTGAGAGTTCTTATCATGAATGAATATTGGATTTTTGTCAAATGCTTTTTCTGCACCTATTGATATAATCATGTAATTTTTCTTAGACTGTTGATGTGATGGATTACATTAATTGATTTTATAATGCTAAACCAACCTTGCATACCTGAAATAAATCCCAATTGGTCATGATGTATATTTTTTTATACATTGTTGGATTTGATTTGCTAATATTTTTTTAATAAGTTCAGTTAGCCAACATATAGTAGATCATTAGTTTTTGATGTAGTGTTCAATGATTCATTAGTTGTGTATAACACCAAGTGCTCATATTTGTTTTGATGATTTTTGCATCTATGTTCATGAGAGATACTGCTCTGTAGTTTCCTTTTCTTGAAATATCTTTGTCTGGTTTTGGTATTAGGCTAATGCTGCCATTATAGAATGATTTAAGAAGTATCCCCCTGCTTCCAAAATATTGTATAGGATTGGTATAATTTCTTCCCTAAATGTTTGATAGAATTCACCAGTGAACCCATCAGGGCCTGATGCATTATGCTTTGTAAAATTATTAATTATTGATTCAACCTATTTAAAAGATACAGACCTGCTAAGATTGTCTATTTCTTCTTGTGTGAGTTTTGGCAGATTGAATCTTTCAAGAAATTGTTCTATTTCATCTAGGTTACCAAATTTGTGGGCATAGACTTCATAATATTCCTTTATTATCTTTTCAATGTCCATGGGATGTGTAGTGATATCCCCTTTTTTCCTTTCTGATATTGGTTATTTGTGTTTTTTTTTCTTAATTAGATTGGCTAGAAGCTTATTGATTTTAATTATCTTTTCACAGAACTAGTTTTATATTTCATTGATTTTTCTCTATTGATTTTCTGTTTTCAATTTCATTGGCTTCTGCTCTCATTTTTATTATTTCTTTTCATCTGCTTTCTTTGAATTTAATTTGCTCTTCTTTTTCTAGTTTTCTAAGATAGAAACTCAGATGATTGAATTTAGAGCTTTTTTTCTTTTCTAATATATGCAAACAATGCTATAATTTTCCCTCTTCTTTTCTAATACATGCATTATTGAATGCATACATTTGAATGTTATACATTTCCCTCTAAGCGTGACTTTCCCTGCATCTTACAGATTTGGGTAAGTTCTATTTCCATTTACACTGAGTTCAAACTATTTTAAAAATTCTCTTGAAATTCCTTCTCTGATTCCTGTGTTATTTAGAAATGTTTTGTTTAATCTCCAGTATGTTGGGATTTCCCAACTATCTTTCTGTATTGATTTCTTTACACAATGATCTGAGAGCAGACATATGATTTCTACTCTTTTTTAATATATTAAGGTGTATTTCATGGCCCAGAATGTGGTCTATCATGGTGAATGTTCCTATGAGTTTGAGAAGAACATGTATTCTGCTATTGTTAAATGAAGCAGTCTATAGATGCCAATTATATCCAGTTGTTGGTGGTGGTGCTGAATTCAGCTATGTCTTTACAGAAATTCTGCCTGCTGCATCTTTCCATCTCTGATAGAGGGATGTGAAGTTTCCAGCTATAAAAGTGGATATATCTATTACTCATAGTTCTATAAGTTTTTACTTCAAGTATTTTGATGACCTGTTATTATGGGCATACATGTTAAAGATCATTATGTGTTAGAGAAGTGACCCCTTTGTCTTATTAATGTCCTTCTTTATCCCTAATAAATTTCCTTGCTCTGAAGTTTGATCTGTCTGAAGTTATATAGCTACTCTTATTTTCTTTTAATTATTATTAGCAGAGTATATCTTTCTCTACCCATTTACTATTAATCTATGTGTTTTTATATTTAAAGTGGTTTTCTTATAGACAGCATATAGTTGGGTCTTAGGTTTTTTAAGATTTTATTTATTTATTTATTCATTCATTCGACAGAGAGAGAAAGAGAGAGCACAAGCAGGGGGAGCAGCAGAGGTAGAGGGAGAAGCAGGCTCCTTGCTCAGCAAGGATCCCAACACGGGGCTCAATCCAAGGACCCCAGGATAATGACCTGAGCCAAAGGCAGACATTCAACCAACTAAGTCACCCAGGTCCCCTGGGTTTTTTTAAAGATTTATTTGTTTGAGAGAGAGACAGAGAGAGTGAGCCTGAGTGGGGGGAGGGGCAGAGGGAGAGAATCCTCAAGCAGACTCCCCACTATATGGAGTGGTGTATGGAGCCTGTATGAGGAGTATGAAGCCTGACACAGGGCTCACTCTCACGACCCTAAAGATCATGACCTGAGCTTAAACCAAGAGTCGGCCGCTTAACTGACTGAACCACCCAGGTGCCCCAGGTCTTGTTTTTTTAATCATTTCTGATAATCTCTGTCTTCTAATTAGTGCGTTTATACTCTTGATGTTCAGAGTGAGGTAATGTGCCTTTTAATAACAAATTAATCCTAATTCCTTCTTCCCATTACTTGCATCATTGCTGTCATTCATTTCACTTACACATAAATATATACCATAGCATACATAATTTAATACACTGTTGCTATTATTTTGAACAAACTGTTGTCTGTTAAATCAATTATAAGTAGGAAATAAAAAGCTTTATTTTACTTTTACTTATTTCCTTCTCTCACACTCTTCCTTTCTTCATGTAGACCCATTTGTGACCTATATTATTTTTTTCTTCCAAAGAACTTTTAACATATCTTGCAAGGCAGGTGTACTGGCAACAAGTTCTTTCAATTTTTGTTTGTTTCAGAATGGCTTGTTTTCCCTTTCCTTTTCGAAAGATAATTTCACAGGGCACAGAATTCTTGGTTGGTGTTATTTCTTCTCTCTCAACACTTTCAATATTTCACTCTAATCTCTTACTTGCATAGTTTTTGAGAAGAAATCATGTATAATTCTTATCTTTGCTATTCCATAAGTAAATTTTTTTTTCTTTAGGCTTTTTTTCAGATTTCTTTTTTTACTTTTGATTTTCTGAAGTTTGAATATGATATACTTTGGTATAGTTTGAAAAAAAAACCAAAACATTTTTCCTGCTGGATGTTCTCTGAGCTTCCTGGATCTATGGTTGGATATCTGACATTAATTTCAGGAAATTCTCAGTCATTATTGTTTCAAATATTTCCTTTGTTCTTTTCTTTCTTCTCCTTATGATATTCCCATTACATGTATGTTATACCTTTTTTAGTTGTCTCACAATCCTTAGATATTCTCTTCTGTGTCTTCAGTCTTTCTATCTTAATTTTCAGTTTGGGAGTTTTCTATTGAGATATCCTCACACACAGAGATTCTTTCTTCGGCTATGTCCAATCTGCTAATAAGTCCATCAAAGGCATTCTTCATTTATGTTATAGTATTTTTTGTCTCCATCATTTCTTTTTTGTTCTTTTTTAGAATTTCCACCTTTCTGCTTACATTGTCCATTTGTTCTTGCATGTTGTGAATTTATCCATTATAACCCTTAGCATATTAATCATAGTTGCTTCAAACTCCCAGTCTGATAATTCCAACATCCGTGCCATATCTGATTTTAAGCCCAGTGCTTGTTCTGTCCTTTCAAACTGTGTTTTGTGCCTATCTGGACATGATGTACTGGGTAAAATGAACTGCTGTATATAAATCTTTAGTAATGTGGTGGAAAAATGTTGGGGGGCAGGGAAGAATTCTATAGTCCTATGATTAGGTCTCAGTCTTTTAGTGAGCCTGCTCCTTTATATTTTGAACTTCACGTGTGCTTCTCAGTTTTCTTTCTTTCCCTTAGTTGAGGCAGGTTGGCTAGAGGGTGCTGGAGTGGAATATTTCCCTTCCTCCACATGGAAGGATAGAACTGGCTGGAGTTGGATATTACCCTTCCCCCAGGTCAATTAGGTTAGGTTAATATTCCAGAAAGTTAAATTCTGCTTAAGTAGTTTCTCCTGAGGACCTGTGTGGAAGAACAGAATGCTGTGTCATGGTTTAAAATGGCTCCTTTCCCCATCTCCCTGAAAATTGCATGGGGATCTTTCACTGAAATCCACTGTGAGACTGCAGTCAAACTCTTGGAGGGACAACTCACAAGTGTGCTCCTCTTCCAATGTCTGGATCCCCCTGGAATTTTTATTATTCTGACTGGTCTACACTGGGTCTCCAGCAATTTTTAAATTACAGTTTAGGTTTTCCTACTCCAGCACCGATTCCCACAGGGGTTTCTGCTTGTGGGCTTTGCCCTAGTAAGTTGTAATTCTCTGGGTTCACTTGTCTGTCACTTCAATTTTGAGTGCCTTAGTTTGTCCTGTGACCTCACTTCTCTTATGGATCTAAGAAGAGTTGTTGATTTTTCAATTGGTTCAGCCTTTTTTTTTAAAGACTTTATTTATTTATTTGTCAGAGAGACACAGAGAGAGAGAGAAAAAGAAAGAGTGTACAAGCAGGGGGAGTGGAAGGCAGAGGGAGAAGCAGGCTCCCACTGAGCAAGGAGCCCAATGCAGGCCTCAATCCCAGGACCCTGGAATCATGACCTGAGCCAAAGGCAGACACTTAACCAACTGAACCACTAGGCATCCCTTAATTGGTTCAGCTTTTTACTTGTACAGATGGAGTGGCTACTTCCAAGCTCCTTGCATGTCAAACTTGAAACCAGATATCTTACTGATTTTTCTTATAGTTTTATTTCAGTATCAAATAATGAACATAGAAGAGTTCCTTTGCTTACCCTTATCCTTCATTAATTTTACATTCATGAAAAAGTTTTTAAAAGCAAAGAAACAAAGGATTAGACTAATAGAGCAGCAAGAAAAGAAATATAAAGAAAAGATGAATGAATAAGCAAAATAAATAAAACAATGTGTCCCTTCCATGCATACATCCCCCACATAGGATGTGTACATGGGGAAAATGCAAGAAATTAGTTACATTTTCATTAGAGAAGAATGTATCATGAAAAACTCTTAAATTCCTTTAATTAATATTTTTGAAAGGATGAATTATGAGTGAAATATCTTTTTAAAACTTAGGTTAAAATATTAGGCAGCTTTGTACAGGATAGTAATGGGACAAAAACTGTACTAAGTTTCTGTTGGTGTTTCATTTCTATCCTAGTGATAAACAGATTAAAATGTAAATTAACTTAAAGAAAGGACAAGAACGATGTGATCTTCTCAATTGATGTAGAAAAAGTATTTGATAAAATACAGCATCCTTTCTTGATTAAAACTCTCCACAGTGTAGGGATAGAGGAAACATACCTCAATATCATAAAAACCATATATGAAAGGCCCACAGTAAATGGGTGGGCCTCATGGGGCCTCAATGGGGAAATTAGGAGCTATTCCCCTAAGGTAAGGAACACCACAACGATGTCCATTCTCAGCGCTGCTGTTCAACATGATACTAGAAGTCCTAGCCTTGGCAATCAGACAACAAAAAGAAATAAAAGGCATTCAAATTGGCAAATAAGAAGGCAAATTCTTGTTCTTTGCAGATGACATAATACTTTATGTAGAAAACCCAAAAGACTCTACCCCAAAATTGCTAGATCTCATATGGTAATTCAACAATGTGGCAGGATATAAAATCAGTGCACAGAAATCAGTTGCATTTCTATACACTAACAATGAAACAGAAGAAAGAGAAATTAGGGAATTGATCCCATTTACAATAGCACCCAAAACCATAAGATACCTAGGAATAAACCTAACCAAAGAGGTAAAGGACCTGTATTCTGCAAACTACAAAACACTTATGAAAGAAATTGAGGAAAACACAAAGAAATGGAAAAAACATTCTATACTCCATGAATAGGAAGAACAAATATTGTTAAAATGCCTATGCTGTCCAGAGCACTCTACACATTCAGTGCAATCCCTATCAAAATACCATCAACATTTTTCACAGAGCTGGAACAAATAATCCTACAATTTATATGGAACCAGAAAAGACCCCACATAGCCAGAGGAATGTTGAAAAAGAAAACCAAAGCTGGTGGCAACACAATTCTGGACTTCAAGCTATATGGCAAAGCTGTAGTCATCAAGACAGTATGGTACTGGCACAAAAACAGACACAGTGATCAATGGAACAGAATAGAGACCCCAGAAATGGACCCTCAACTCTATAGCCAACTAATCTTTGACAAAGCAGGAAAGAATATCCAATGGAAAAAAGACAGTCTCTTCAACAAATGGTGTTGGGAAAATTGGACAGCCACATGCAGAAGAATGAAAGTGGACCATTTTCTTACACCATACATAAAGATAAACTCAAAATGGATGAAAGACCTCAATGTGAGACAGGAATCCATCAAAATCCTAGAGGAAAATACAGACAGCAACCTCTTCGACCTCGGCCACAGCAACTTCTTGCTAGACACGTCTCTAAAGGCAAGGGAAACAAAAGCAAAAATGAACTTTTGGGACTTCATCAAGATAAAAAGCTTTTGCACAACAAAGGAAACAGTCAACAAAACCGAAAGATGACCTACAGAATGGGAGAAGATATTTGCAAATGTCTTATCTGATAAAGGGCTAGTATCCAAGATCTATAAAGAATTTATCAAACTCAACACCCAAAAAACAAATAATCCAGTCAAGAAATGGGCAGAAGACATGAACAGACATTTCTGCAAAGAAGACATACAAATGATCAACTGACACACGAAAAAATGCTCCACATCACTCAGCATCAGGGAAATACAAATCAAAACCACAATGAGATACTACCTCACACCAGTCAGAATGGCTAAAATTAACAAGTCAAGAACCAACAAAAGTTGGCAAGGCTGTGGAGAAAGGGGAATCCTCTTACACTGTTGGCGGGAATGCAAGCTGGTACAGCCAGTCTGGAAAACAGTATGGAGGTTCCTGAAGAAGTTAAAAATAGGGCTACCCCATGACCCAGCAATTGCATTACTAGGTATTTACCCAAAGGTTACAAACATTGTGATCCAACAGGGCACCTGCACCCCAATGTTTGTAGCATCAATGTCCACAAGAGCCAAACTATAGAAAGAGCCAAGATGTCCATCAACAGATGAATGGATAAAGAAAATGTGATATATATAATGGAATGTTACTCAGCCATCAAAAAGAATGAAATCTTACCATTTACATCAACGTGAATGGAACTGGAGGGTATTATGCTGAGTGAAATAAGTCAGTCAGAGAAAGTCAATTACCATATAGTTTCATTCCATATGTGAAATTTAAGAAACAAAACAGGATTATAGGGGAAGGGAGGGAAAAACAAAATAAGATGAAATTAGAGAGGGAGACAAACTATAAGAGACTCTTAACTATAGGAAACAAACAGGGTTGCTGGAAGGGAGGTGGGTGGGGGAATGGGGTAACTGGGTGATGGGCATTAAAGAGGGCACATGATGTAATGAGCACTGGGTGTTACATACAACTGATGATTTTTACTGGACTCTACATCTGAAACTAATGATGCACTATATATTAACTAATTAAATTTAAAGAAAACAATTTAAAAAAATAAAATGTAAATGAACATCCATGGCAGTCCTATCATAAATGTGAACAATAAACAGTTCATCTAAATTTAGAAATAAATTTCCTGGATGAAGTTTTTCATGCAGGAAAGGATACTTTGACTCACTAAATATTTATTGGCTGATTGGCCTCCAGCTTGAAGCCTGCCCCCTTACTAAATTTGAAACTTCAAACAAGTTAGTTTATCTCTCTTGGAATAATTTTTTTCAACTTTAAAGTAAGGGGATTAGTTTTTATCCCTTTCCTTTTAATATTTATTGAGAATCAACCATGTGGCAGATAGTGCACTAGAAGCTATTGCACAAATCATTTCATTTAATCTTCTCTATAACTCTATGAGGTAAGAATTACCATCTTCATTTTACATGTAAAGCAACAGATATTTTGCAGTTAAGTACTCTAACCTCTCCAAACTTTTATTTAAAAGCCTATTGGGGAAAAACTCTACAACTTGCTTTGAGTAAATAAACTTAAAAAGATGTTAGGGCTTATGTTCATACCAGTTCTATCACACTACTAGAGTAGTTGGTTCTTACTCCTGTAACATGCTGCTTTTGGAAGTAGCTGATTTATCAATTTTACCATTTTCAAAAGGTAAACAATATTGATAAAAATGTCACCTAGATTCAATATTCAATGATCTTAACCTCATTGCTGATTAAATTTCCACTTTTCTAGTATGAAGTCTTTCTAGGCAAAGGTCACTGGAGTAAAGGACAGAATGTCCACTCAGTGCAAATCTTTAATAATTCATTTTGTAATAAAAAAATGGTTGGAAAATCATGATGCTTATGGAAGGAGACCCTTTGGAGAACTGAGTTCCCCCCCCCACCCCCGCCAGAGGATCTGAAATTAACTAGGTGCTAAAAAAAAAGAGGAAATCTGAAGGAACACATTTAAAACAAGCTCCCCTGTAGCAACACAGTAGTAAGGTATAAGAAGAAAAATTAAATTCAGCTTCAGGTTTTGTAGATAACTAAAAGCAGCCTGAATTATAGAAGCAAATCAGTCTCATACTTAGCAGGATAATTTTTGCCATAACTATTAAACTAGAATCTTTCAGGTGTAAAAAAAAATGGAAAGAAAGTTTATTGTATCATTAGGAAACAAATAACATATTAATTAGAATAGTAGTTATCCTGTCTTAATTAGGAACTGTGGTATAGGGGTCATCCACACAAAAGTTATTCCTTAGAATATATATTATAGAATGTGGAACTCCATTTGTAACATAATTTCAGGGGATTATAGATCTTCACTATTTTCCTCAAAAGAGATTTGTGCTTTCACAGTCTCTTTATGTTGAAATTACAATTTAATCAAAGAAAATATATACTTGCAAATAATATTTTTCCTGAACTAGAGTTTTGGTTGTGAGAGAACAACTCTAGTTACAAAAACAGCAACTATTCAAGAGCAAGTTAAAGCCCATATTACGGGCTTGGTTGTTGACTGGTGTTTCTCAACTTTGGCTGCACACTGGAATCACCTAGAACATTTTTAAAAATTCCAATGCTCAGAATGCATATAAGACAAATTAATTCAGAACCTCTAGGGGAGGGAGCCAGTCATCAGTACTTTTTAAAGCTTCCTACCTGTTTCCAGTATGTAGCCAAGGTCAAGAACAACTGCTATAGATAGTTATGATCAGCTTTATTTATTTCCTTTAAGGCCTAAGTCCCATCAGTGTAACACATTAGTCACTTAAGAGAGGTGTTTTCACCATGCCTGAGAGCTGTGTTATCTTAGTTGCAAGAATCAGTTTTAATAAATAAATTGGGAGATATTTTTTGAAGGCCTGTAAGTTTCCTACTAATTTCTAGATTCTATGTTGGACATAACAGAATTTGGGAGTATTTCCACCTTGTAATCTGATTTAAGAAGCAAGACTTGTATACATGGTAAAACTGAAGAATAAATTAAGACAGTTTCTGGGGATTTCCCAATTGGGTAGTACTCATCTATATAAGTACACAGTAAAAGCAAGACATTCTTGTGGCATCTTGCCGCTGGAGCTGTCACATACCAGGTGAAATTTGAGTTAGATCTTGCTTGGAGGAAAAATGTGGAATATTTAGTAAAGTAATAGTCAGGACAGCAAAGATTTTCCTAGTCAATTTATGTATATAACCTGAGAGGTTTGTTTGATACACCTCTGTTGCCAGAAGCATCTATAATGATTGAGATTTTGAAGTTTCCAAAATCACTTCAGTGCCACAAGCATTATGGACTACACTTCACACCTCCAGATGATTGTTGATAGGTGTTATGGTCCTGATGTCTAGATCCTATTATTATATTTGTGATTGAATAAGCAGTTTGAGGCTACCTTGTCCAGTTGGGTTGGGTCATCTATAGGGCATAAATGACTCTCACGTTGCCAAAAAACAGTGATGACTTTGATTTTAAGAGTTAGGTTTCTTTCTCAGGAAAATGAAAATGCCCTGCTCCCCAATTTATTCCCCACATTTCAGTAGCTTCTATATGCCTTTCTTCTCTTCAGTAAATCTCAATAAAGCTATCATTTACCAATTCTTTGCAAAAATGACTTATATTGGAAGAATGTAATGAACATGTAAACACTGTGGCTTCTAATTATGAGTATCAACAACTCATACAGTGATATTCTTGGGACTCACTTTCTTAAGCTATAAATGAGACACCAACTCACAATTCTAACATAATAGATAATGTTCTGGGAACTAAATTTTGAGAAAAAAATCTAATGCATGAAAGTTAATAAATAGGGCATGTACTTTTATGTGAGGGAACATCTACCCAAAAACATAAGCTTCCCTCTCAGTGTCTGTTCTCACCACTACATATCCTCAGTATTTGTTCTGATTGAAGGTGAGAATTCCAGCATGAATAGGCAGCATAGATACCTATAAGTTGTTGTTCCCCATGATACTCAAGGTCCCAGAAAGAATTGTGATAAGTGATTTATGACCAGTCAGTAGCTGGAGATTTGGAAAGAATCAAGCTCATTTTGTACCAACCCCGGTTTCCTGTGTTATTCCCTCTTCTATAATGCTGCCTCAAGCTGTGTATGCTCAAAAACCAAAGTGATGACAGAATTGAATCACCAGTATCATTAACACTTGTTGTCAATCAGCCTAGAGAACAAAGTTAGCCTTGGTTTCTTTTGATAGCAGCACAGTGATTTTGGAAAACATAAAGGCAGAGCATAGGAAGAGAGTTCACATAATTAACCATGAGGGGAAATGTAGTCATTGCCAAAGAGGAAAGGAGGAAAATCTGAAGGTAGATATGCATAAAAGTTTAGAAAAGGAGCAAAAGAACAGATGATATTTATGAAGAAGATATATTTACTTTTATTTCCATATACTTCACGTACAAAATAGAACAAGAGAATAGCACTAAAGGAGGAATAGAAATGATTTTTGAGGGTCTGTCAAAAGGATAATTGGAACAAGTCAGAGGTTGTCATATGAGTTATCTTTCAGAATAATCAGAAAAAGAAATTTTACATAGGGCTTAGACATTTAGTTGGCTTCCTTGGAAATCCTAGTCATTTTATGTTAAATTGATTCATCATTTAAAAAAAATGAGGATATCACTGAAAATAGCAGAATAGAAACTGCATGGCTCCATCTTCTCCAAAAGTAACTGATAAGCAGGCAAAAACTGCCAGAATAAACTTTTCAACAACCTTGGAATCTAGTCAAAAACTTATACTAACCAAGGGAAGACATGGTGAAGAAAGAAGCTGTTGAAGAAGAGTTTTGTAGCATTTTAAATTGTCCACCTACCATCCCTGATACTCCAGATCATCAGCAGCCATGAGGATGACAACCCTCATACCACAGGGAGTATTTAATTGAAACTTAATCTTAAAGAATTGTAATTGTGGGTCTTAGCCTATCTGGAGACTTGGACAAAGACTGGGGCAAAATATTCCTGTTACTTCACTTGACTTGGGACAGTTATCCAAGTGGCTTTTGTTAAAATATTTTAAAAACATCAGTATTGGCTAAAGCATACTGGAGCAATAGACAATTGGGACAAGCAATAGACAAATCAACAGGCCTGGATTGAAGAAACAGGTTGGGAAAGGAGATACATGTAGAAACAAGGGCTGTTTTAAAAGTTCCCATGTACATGGGGGAGTTGAAAAAGCCACACACATGCTCAGGGCAGATGAATGATCAGAAAAGGCTTGAGAAACCCTAAGCCTGCACCCCTGGCTGACCTTCATGTGTACAAGTAGGAAGTGAATGGTAAAGCAGCGTTGTAAACAGACTACCTTAAGGCAAAGTTGTAAGCAAACCGCCTAAGTGTTACAGGAGTGTTCCACTATAAAGCAAAGACTGGAAAAGCATTTTTTCTTTTCTTTTCATTTTTTGTTCATTTTTTGGCTCCAGGCATATAGGTTGACTGTTAAAGTACCAGCTGACCACTAAGCTAATAGAAGACTTTCGTGGCCATGCATGACAAATAATATAGTTTAGAAAACTCATTAGATAAGAAAACAAGAACAATCCATAACAAGGGGAAAGAATTTGATCCCAGAGTTGACACACTATAAGAGTCAAAAGGTGCATTTTTCACTTGAGGCTGGGAAGGTGGCAGAGTAGGAAGACCCTAAGTTTGCCTCACCCCATGATACAACTAGATAATACTCACATCAGTGTAAACAACCCCAAAAATGACCCAAAAACTGGCAGAACGAATTCCACAACTAAAGGTATTAAGAGGACACATAGAAGAAGGTAGGAAAGGTAGAGACACAGTTTGGGAACAAAATGGACCATGACCATCCGTGGTCAGGAGGGATCCAGAGTCATTGAGAAGGCTGAGAAATAGATGATCACACTGGGGAGCCCACATGAGGAAGATGAATCCCCATCAAATTTGGCTTTGAAAGTAAGAGGGGCTGAATTTTGTGAGTTCTTACAACCAGGAGGACTTAAAGCCTGGAATTTAAAAAATCAGCAGGCTCTACTCTGAGAGAGCCTAGAGTGCATTAAGAAGCTGAGTCCCCACCCTTAAAGAGACAGCACCACAAACAGCTAGCAGAGATGCAGTGGTTAGAAGCAGCAGTTTGAAAAACACCTGGGGCACAGGAGAGGGAGAGATTTACTCATCCCAGAGTATGTCCCAGAGAGGCAGGGATCACAGGGAGACCCCTCCAGGAACAAAGGAGCTAGCACAAGGCATTTCTATCCCCTGTCTCTCAGCATAAATACACAGCCACCTGCAGAAACCAGTGTAGCACCAACACTTGCTACCTAAATTGTTTACATCAAGCCCTGCCCCCCCCCATCCCCACTCTTTGGCAGATCTGTCCTTCCTAGTCACGCTTGCCTCAGTCCTGGCACTATGGGCCCCCTTCCCCAGAGATAAGTGCAAACCTCACCAGCACCTAATCTCCTGACCCATGCCTTTTGTAGGGCCTCAGTTTTGGCAGTGGGGGCAGCAGGTCTAGTTTTGAAGCAGACCAGTACACACCTTGTTAAAATGTGCCCAGCCCAGCCAGGGATCAAACACTGCCCACAATAGGCAAAGAGAGTATCTGCAGACAACTAAAATGAAGGGGAAGAAGGCCAGGACTCAACAGCAGAGCACACACAATACACATAGGAGACACTTCCTGAAGTGCCAGGTAATGGGGAACATGGCACACTGCACTGTACAGCACTACAGGACCTATTCTTCATAAGGAGCAGGAGACATAGCTAACCTCCCTAACACACAGAAACAGACACAGAAAGTTAGATAAAATGAGGAAACAGAGGAATAGGACCCAAATGAAAGAATAGGACAAAACCACAGCAAGAGACCTAAGTGAAACAGATATAAGTAATACACCTAATAGAGGATTTAAAGTAATGATCATAAAGATATTCACTGGACTTGACAAAAGAGTAGAGATCAGTGTGATCTTAACAAAGAGATAGAAAACATAAAAAAAGAATCAGAGATGAGGAACACAATAAATAAAATTTAAAATACATTAGATTGAATAAGTAGGAGACTAGCAGAATGAATTACTGACTTGGAGGACAGAATAATGGAAAGTAATCAAACTGAGAGAAAAAATTATGCAAATTGAGAATAGTCTTAGGGAACTCAGTGCTGTCAAGTGGATCAATACTTGCATTATAGGGATCCCAGAAGAAGAGAGAAAAAAGGGGGTAGAAAATTTATTCAAAGAAATAATAGCAGAAAATACTCTAATCTGAGGAAGGAAACTGATATCCAGATCCAGGAGGTACAGAGATCCCCTCCAAAAATCAAGCCAAGGGGGTCCACACCAAGACACATAGTAATTAAAATGGCAAAAAGTAGTGATAAGGAAATAATTTTAAAAGCAGCAAAAGAAAAACGTTACACACAAGAGAAACCCCATAAAGCTATCAGCATATTTTTCAGCAGAAAACTTGACAGGCCAAAAGAGAATGGCATGATATATTTAAAGTGCTGAAAGGGAAAAATCTGCAGCCAAGAATATTCTATCCAGCAAGGCTATCACTCAGGATAGAAGAAATAGAGACTCTCAGACAAACAAAAACTGAAGGAGTTCACGACAACTAAACTAGCTCTATAAGAAATATTAAAGGGAACTCTTAAAATGGAAAGGAAAGACCATAAGTGAGAGTCTGAAAAGTAAAAAACACAAAAGCAATAAAAATAAGTATTTCTGTAAACATCAGTTGAGGGATTCATAAAATAATAGGATGTAAAATATGAAACCATACGCCTAAAAAATGAGGGGAGGAGTAAAGAATGGGTTCAAACTTAAGCGACCATCGATTTAATATAGACTGCTACATGCAGAAGATGTTATATACAAACCTCATGGTAACCACAAATCAAAAACCGGTAATAGATATGCAAAGAATAAAGGGAAAGGAATCCAAGTATAACACTAAAGAAAGCCAACAAACCATGAAATAGAGCAAGAGAAGAAAGGATCAGAGAAAAACTATAAAAACAACCACAAAACAAGTAACAAAATGGCAATAAACACATATCTATCAGTGATTACTGTGAATATAAAAGGACTAAACACTCTTATCAAAAGACATAAGGTGACAGAGTAGATAAAAAAACAAGACCCATCTATATGTTGCATACAAGAGCCTCATTTCAGACAAAAGCCACCTGCAGAATGAAAAAGAGGGGATGGAGAAATATTTATCTTGCAAATGGATGTCAAAAAAACCCTGGGGTAGCAATACTTATATCGGACAAAATAGACTTTAAAACAAAAAGTGTAACAAAAGACAAAGAAGGGGGTACTTGGGTGACTCAGTCAGTTAAGTGTCTGACTTTGGCTCAGTTTATGATCTCAGGGTCCTGGAATCGAGCCCTGCATTGGGCTCCCTGCTTAGCAGGGAGTCTGCTTGTCCTTCTCCCTCAAATTCATTGGAGGCCAGCATTACCCTGATACCAAAACCAGATAAAGACACCATAAAAAAAAAATCTACAGGCCAATAACCCTGATGAACATGGATGCAAAAAACCCCAACAAAATAATAGCAAACTGAGTCCAACAATACGTTAAAAAAATCATTCACCATGATCAAGTGGGATTTATTCCTGGGTTGCAAGGGTGGTTCAATATTCACAAATCAATCAATATAATACGTCACATCAATAAGAGAAAGGATAAGAATCATATGATCATTTTAAAAGATGCAGAAAATGCATTTGACAAAGTACAATACCCATTCATGAAAAAAATCCTCAACAAAATAGGTTTAGAGGGGACATACCTCAACATAATAAAGGCCATATATCCACAGCTAAAATCATTCTCAATGGGGAAAAACTGAGAGCTTTCCCTTAAGGTCAGGAACAAGACAGGGATGTCCACTCTCACTACTGCTATTTAACATAGTACTGGAAGTCCTAGCCACAGCAATCAGACAACAAAAAGAAATAAAAGGCATCCAAATTGGCAAGGAAGAAGTAAAACTTACACTATTTGCAGATGACATGGTACTCTATATAGAATACCCTAAAGACTCCACCAAAACTAGAACTGATAAATGAATTCAGCAAAGTCACAGGATATACAATTAATGTATAGAAATCTATAGCATTTCTATACACCAAAAATGAAGCTGCAGAAAGAGAAATTAAGAAAGAATCACATTTAAAATTCCACCAAAAATAATGAGATACCTAGGAATAAGCCTAACCAAAGAGGTGAAAGACCTGTACTCTGAAAACTATGAAACACCAAGGAAAGAAATTGAAGAAGACACAAAAATGGAAAGACATTCCATACTCATGGATTGGAAGAATAAATGTTAAAATATCTACACTACCCAAAGCAATCTACATATTTAATGCAGTCTCTATTAAAATGCCAATGGCATTTTTCACAGAACTAGAGCAAACAATCCTAAAATTTGTATGGAACCATAAAAGACCCTGAATAGCCAAAGCAACATTGAAAAAGAAAAGCAAAGCTGGAGGCATCACAATTCTGGACTTCAAGTTATATTACACAACGCAGAGTACTAACCACTATACGATCATGGCCTCAAGTTATATTACAAAGGTGTAGTAATTAAAACAGTATGGTACTAGCACAAAAATAGACACATAGATCAATGGAACAGAATAAAAAAATCTAGAAAGAAACCCACAATTATATGGTCAATTAATCTTTGACAAAGCAGAAAAGAATATCCAATGGGAAAAAGATAGTCTCTCCAACAAATAGTTTTGGGAAAATTGGAGAACAACATGGAAAACAATGAAACTGGACCACTTCCTTACACACACAAAAAATAAATTCCAAATGGATGAAATACTTAATTGTGAGGCCTGAAACCATAAAAATCCTAGAAAAGAGCATAGGCAGTAATTTCTCTGACATGGGCTGTAGCAACTTTTATCTAGATAGGTTCCCCTGAGGCAAGGAAAACAAAAGCAAAAATAAACTATTGGGACTATATCAAAATAAAAAGCTACTGCACAGTGAAGGAAACAATCAACAAAACTAAATGGCAACCTACAGAACAGGAGAAGATATCTGCAAATGACATATCCTATAAACTTAGTATTCAAAAATATAAAGAACTTATACAAATCAACACCCAAAAAACAAATAATACAATTAAAAAATGGGCAGAACACATGAACAGACATTTCTCCAAAGAAGACATCCAGATGGCCAACAGACACATGAAAAGATGTTCACTGGGGCGCCTGGGTGGCTCAGTTGTTAAGCATCTCCCTTCGGCTCAGGTCATGATCCCAGGGTCCTGGGATCGAGCCTCACATCAGGCTCCCTGCTCAGCAGGAGGTCTGCTTCTCCCTCTCCCACTCCTCCTGCTTATGTTCCCTCTCTCGCTGTCTCTCTCTCTCTGTCAAATAAAAAAAATCTTAAAAAAAAAAGATACTCATCATCACTTACCATCAGGAAAATGCAAATCAAGACTACAATGAGATGTCACCTCACACCTGTAAGAATGGCTAAACACAAGAAACAATAGGTGTTGGTGAGGATGTGAAGAAAAAGGAACCTTCTTGCACTGTTGGTGGGAATGCAAATTAGTGTAGCCACTCTGGAAAAGAGTATGGAGGTTCCACAAAAAGTTAAAAATAGAACTACCTACCCTATGATCCAACAATCACACTACTGGGTATTTATCCAAAGAATACAAAAACACTAATCAAAAGGATACATGTTCCCCTATGTTTATAGCAGCATTATTTACAATAGCCAAATTATGGAAATAGCCCAAGCATCCATTGATTAGTGAATGGATAAAGCAGATGTGTTATTTATATAAATAATGGAATATTATTTCCATAAAAAAAGAGCCATAAAAAAGAATGAAATCTTGCCATTTGCAATGACATGGATGGATCTAGAGAGTATAATGCTAAGTGAAATCAGTCAGTCAGAGAAAGAAATGCCACATGATTTCACTCATATATGGAATTTAAGAAACAAAACAAATGAACAAAGGAGAAAAAAAGAGAGAGAGACAGACCAAGAAACAGTGTCTTAACTATAGAGAACAAATTGATGGTTTCTAGATGGGAGGTGGGTGGGGGAGTGTTAAATAGGTGTTGGGGAATGACTTGTTGTGATGAGCACTGGGGATTAGAATGAAAACTTAAAAAAAATTAAACTACTATATAATCCAGTAATGTGTATACATCCAAAGGAACTGAAATCAGGATCTTGAAGATATATCGCTACTTCTATGTTCATTGCAGCATTATCACAATAGAGAAGACATGGAAGCCACCTAAATGTCCATTGATGGATAAATCGATAAAGAAAAGTGATATAAATATTATCCAGTCTTGTAAAGGAGGAAATCCTGCCATTTGTGACAATATGGATAAAACCTGGAAGACATTATGCTAAGTGAAATAAGCCAGATGCAAAATTATAAGTACTCTACGATACCTCTCACATGAGCAATCTAAAATATTCATACTCATAGAAGTATAGAGTAGAATGATGTTTGCCAGGTTATGAGGGGAGGAGGAAATGAAGAGGTATTAGTCATGAGTACAAAATTTCAGTTATGTAAGATGACTAAGTCCTAGAGATCTACCATATAGTGTAGTGCCTGGAGTTAAAAATATTGTAGTGTATATTTAAAAATTTGCTAAGATGGTCGATCTTATGTTAGGTGTTCTCATCACAAAAAATAATAATAAATAAGGAGGATGGGAGGAAACTTTTGGAGGTGATGGATATGTTTATGGCATAGATTGTGATGATGGTTTCATAGATGCATATTTGTGTCCAAACTTATCAAGTTGCATACATAAAATATGTACAAGTTTGTGCAAATCAATCATACAATAAAGTGGTTTTTTAAAAAGAACAGATTGAGTTCCATGAGCATGCAACAGATTTAGAAAAAAACTCTGAATGAGATTGAAAATGTACCCATTTCAGAAGAATAGGTATCCATACTGAAGCAGTTTGGAGGCCCTAAGAAAACCAGAAGCTGATGCAAACATATATAGGAGAAATCCTATTTTTACTTTTCCTTCACACTCAATATTCAGAGAAAGCATGGTTAGATAATGTTTTACAGGTAGGGAACTGTACCAGGAAATCCAGGTTCCAGCCAAACATTGTCACAAATTAGTTGTGTGACTCAGAGAAAGTAATTTTACCTCTTTATCACTTAGTTTACCCATTTAGCTAGTGGGCATAATAATGACTTTTTTAAGAAATAATAAGTTTGTTGTAAAAAGGAGATTATAAGTGTGAATGCCTATTGTAACACATTAAAACTTTAAACAAATGCATGATATCATTTTAATATTAGCATAAGATGACAAAAATTTTAATTCTTTTGCTCTGTGTAACCAGATGTCTATGATTATTAACAGTCCATAACAATGATGTTTCCTGTATACATGAAGGTCATAGATATAATCTAGCAGTCAAGTGGAATAGAAAACTCTTATCTCCTTTATGGTGGTTTATTTTCAGTTAAAAACACCTAAAAGCTGGACAGCATTCATCCCCTGAAATGCAAAGGACTGAGCCAAGTATAAAAGTCCTCCACTAGCTCAAGAGGAACGTACTGCTTTTATTTGGTCAATTTTCTCATTTACTATCAATCACTCTCATATTTCAGGAAAGTAAATAGGAAGTGATTTTGCAAAGGAGTTCTTCAACTTTGCAGTGTTGGAATCCCTATTCAAGTACATACTGATCTGACAAAATCACAGCAGGCAACAATATTCAGAAAATCTAGGCTCTATTCACAGCCATCATTTAGTTTACATTGAACAACAATGAAAGAAAACCCCCAAAACAAAAACAGGGTATGTGGCAGTTTCTTTGCATTTTCCCCATCTTTCCAACCAGATATATCAGTGTTGTGTGGATATGGACAAAGTATTGCCATTGTTTTGTGCACAAATATTGATTGGCTATTTTAATGTTATACCAAAAGAGAAAATAAGCACAACAAATGACTTTGAAACGTACATTGAAAAAAAAAGAAACTTATATTGAGTTCAACAAAAACTTCTTGAGTGCTTTATACTTCCAGACACCATGCTAGGCACTTGAGAGGAAAAGAAAAATAATAGTTTCTTACCTTTGAGGAAATTCCATTTAGTAAATCCATTTCATTGTCGGTGATGAATATAATTATAAAGGTGTTTTCCTCAATTATAATACAGAAAATCACCTTTAGTGAATTCTTGTTATCCCATGCAAGCACTATAACAAACTCCAATTATTTTTCTTTCCATAAATCAATCACCTGTTCTGCTACCCAGGCTCGAATCTTGAGTTTCATCTGTGGCAACTGGAATTTTTAGGCACAGGGAAGATTCAAATTCTGTCTATTCTGTCTTCATGTAAGTTTTCATATTTGTACTTTCATTTATATGTTTTTGGATGGGGCTTTTGGACATCAAATACAGACGGTTAACTCAATCATATGTTTCAGTCCAGGGCACACAATCACCATTGTTAGACTCTTCTTTGGTTTTATTACATTCCTGTTTTCTTTTTCTCTTTCTTCCTGCCTTCCTTATTTCATTTTCTATTCCTTCTTCCTATAGGCACTTACTTTAATGCCACTCTTTCTCTGTAACTGCCTCATATTTACATGCTTTACACTTAAATGTTATTTACAATAAATATCACTCTTTCATATTTTTTTCACATTTTTTATTATTATATTATGTTAATCACCATACATCATTGGTTTTTGATGTAGTGTTCCATGATTCATTGTTTGCATATAAAACCCAGTGCTCCATGCAGAACGTGCCCTCTTTAATACCCATCACCAGGCTAACCCATCCCCCCACCCCCCTCCCCTCTAGAACCCTCAGTTTGTTTCTCGGAGTCCATAGTCTCTCATGGTTCGTCTCCCCCTCCGATTTCCCCCCTTCATTCTTCCCCTCCTACTATCTTTTTTTTTTTTAACATATAATGTATTATTTGTTTCAGAGGTACAGGCCTGTGATTCAACAGTCTTACACAGTTCACAGTGCTCACCATAGTACATACCCTCCCCAGTGTCTATCACCCAGCCACCCCATCCCTCCCACCCCCCACCACTCCAGCAACCCTCAGTTTGTTTCCTGAGATTAAGAATTCCTCATATCAGTGAGGTCATCTGATACATGTCTTTCTCTGATTGACTTATTTCACTCAGCATAATATCCTCCAGTTCCATCCACATTATTGCAAATGGCAAGATTTCATTCCTTTTGATGGCTGCATAATATTCCATTGTGTGTGTGATATATATATATATATCACATCTTCTTTATCCATTCATCTGTCAATGCCTAAGGTCAGGAACAGGGCAGGGATGTCCACTGTCACCACTGCTATTAAACATAGTATTAGAAGTCCTAGCCACAGCAATCAGACAACAAAAAGAAATAAAACGCATCCAAATCAGCAAAGAAGTCAAACTCTCACTCTGCAGATGAGTTCTTTCTGACTTTCCTCTTGTGATTGAGTTCTAGTTTCAAAGTATAGTGCTCTGAAAATATGCAGGGAATAATCCCAATCTTTTGGTACCCGTTGAGACCTGATTTGTGACCTAGGATGTGATCTATTCTGGAGAATGTTCCATGGGCACTAGAGAAGAATGTGTATTCCATTGCTTTGGGATGAAAGGTTCTGAATATGTCTGTGAAGTCCATCTGGTCCGGTGTGTCATTTAAAGTCTTTATTTCCTTGTTGATCTTTTGCTTAGATGATCCGCCCATTTCAGTCGGGGGGGTGTTAAAGTCCCCCACTATTATTGTATTGTTGTCAATGTGTTTCTTTGCTTTTGTTATTAATTGGCTTATATAATTGGCTGCTCCCATGTTAGGGGCATAGATATTTACAATTGTTAGATCTTCTTGTTGGATAGACCCTTTAAGTAGGATATAGTGTCCTTCCTTATCTCTTATTACAGTCTTTGGTTTAAAATCTAATTTGTCTGATATAAGAATTGCCACCCAGCTTTCTTTTGGTGTCCATTAGCATGGTAAATGGTTTTCCACCCCCTCACTTTCAATCTGGGGGTGTCTTTGGGTCTAAAATGAGTCTCTTGCAGACAGCAGAGCGATGGACTTGTTTTTTTATCCAATCTGATAGCCCGTGTCTTTTGATTGGGGCATTTAGTCCATTTACATTCAGGGTAACTATTGAAAGATATGAATTTAATGCCACTGTATTGCCTGTAAGGTGACTGTGACTGTATATTGTCTGTGTTCCTTCCTGGTCTATGTTGCTTTTAGGCTCTCTCTTTGCTTAGAGGACCCCTTTCAATATTTCTTGTAGGGCTGGGTTGTTTGCAAATTCTTTTCGTTTTTGTCCTGGAAGCTTTTTATCTCTCCTATTTTCAATGACAGCGTAGCTGGATATAGTATTCTTGGCTGCATATTTTTCTCATTTAGTGCTTTGAATATATCATGTCAGTCCTTTCTGGCCTGCCAGGTCTCTGTGGATAGGTCTGTTGCCAATCTATTGTTTCTACCATTGTAGGTTATATATCTCTTCTCCCGAGCTGCTTTCAGGATTTTCTCTTTGTCCTTGAGACTCATAAGTTTTACTATTAGATGTCAGGGTGTTGACCAATTTTTATTGATTTTGAGGGGGGTTCTCTGTGCCTCCTGGATTTTGATGCCTGTTTCCTCCCCCAAATTAGGGAAGTTCTCTGCTATAATTTGCTCCAATATACCTTCTGCCCCTCTCTCTCTTTCTTCTTCTTCTGGGATCCCAATTATTCTAATGTTTCATCTTATGGTATCGCTTATCTCTCGAATTCTGCCCTCGTGATCCAGTAGTTGTTTATCTCTCTTTTTCTCAGCTTCTTTATTTTCCATCATTTGGTCTTCTATATCGCTAATTCTCTCTTCTGCCTCATTTATCCTAACAGTTAGTGCCCCCATTTTTTATTGCACCTCATTAAGAGCCTTTTTGATTTCGACTTGGTTAGATTTTAGTTCTTTTATTTCTCCAGAAAGGGTTTCTCTAATAACTTCCATGCTTTTTTCAAGCCCAGGTAGTATTTTTAAAATCATGATTCTGAACTCTAGGTCTGACATCATACTAATGTCCATATTGAGTAGGTTCCTGGCAGTCGGTACTACCTTTTGTTCTTTCTGTTGAGGTGATTTTTTCCATCCTGTCATTTTGTCCAGAAGAGAATAGATGAATGAGAGAACAAAATACTAAGAGGGTAACAACGTCCCCAGAAAATATACTCTAAACAAATCAGAAAAGACCTGAAGCTGGGTGAAAAGAAAGGGAAAGAAAGAAAAAAGAAAAAGAAAAAGATAAAAACAAACAAAAACAGAACAAAACAAAACAAAACAAAAACAGAATATGATCAAATATGATCAGGCTGGTGCACTGATCAGTGCCACACACTAGATTTTGGGTGTATTTTGGTCTGTTAGAAGAAAGTGCCTCCCAAAATTTTAAAGAAAGAAAAACTTATATATGTACAAAAATAAGGGTTGATATGATGAAGGGATGGAATATGACTGTAAAGATGAAAATTATAAAAAATTTTATAAAAGGAATTGATAAGAAGTTGCTTGAAAAAAGAAAGAAGAGGATTTAAAAATAAAAAAGGAGAGAATGTGATCAGGCAGGAGACTAGAACAAAGCCATACACTAGAGATTTAGGGTATATTTTGATCTGTTAGAAGAAACTGTATCTCAAAATTTTAAAGAGAGAACGACTTATATATATATGCCAAAAATAAGGGTAACTACTATGAAGGGATAGAATATGACTTGAAGGATGAAAAATAAAAATGTTTTTTAAAAAAGGGATTGATAAGATGTTGGTTGAAAAGGGAAAAAGAAAAATTCAAAAAAAAGAAAAAGACAGTTAAAAAAATTAACTTTGAAAGACTAAAGAATCGTGGTAAAAAAGCCATGGATTCTATGTGCAGGATTCCCCTAGCTCTAGAGTTCTGCCGTTCTCAATGATCTTTGTCTTGGCTGGCTTTCTTGCTGATCTTCTGGGGGAGGGGCCTGTTGCCGAGGTTCCCAAATGTCCTTGCCGGGGGCGGAATTGCCCCGCCCTTGTCGGTCCGGGCTAAGTAATCTGCTGGGGTTTGCTCTCGGGAGCTTTTTTTCCCTGCAAGCTTTCCGTACAGCTTTGGAGGACGAGAGTGAAAATGGTGGCCTCCCAATCTCTGCCCTGGTGGAGCCAAGAACTCGGGGTCCCGCTCCTCAGTGTGCCCCCAGAGAACAGCAGTCAATCACTCCCATCTCCCCGGTCTTCAGCCGCACTCCGTGCTCACCTGGCCTGTGACCAAGCATTTCTATCTCTGGCACCCGACTCGGTGTGGAGTCTCCAAACCCAGATCCCTGTGGTGCAATCCCACGCTGCTCCTCCCGGGGGAGGAAGGGGAGCCTCCTCGGCTCTGCCACTTGTTGGGCCCCTGCTGGAGGAGCAGTGGCCCGACTGTGCCCCGGATCACAGTTTATGGCAACCCTGAGCTGCGAGCCCGAGCCTCGGCTCCGTCTCTGCAGCCGGCTTCCCCGCTCCAATACCTGGGAGCTCTGCCGCACTCAGGCACCCCTGGTCTTTCTGTGACCCCGAGGGTCCTGAGACCACACTGTCCTGCGAGGGTTCCACCCCCCGCTTAGCCACTGGAGCGATGTCCCTCAGCGGAGCTGACTTCTAAAAGTTCCGATTTTGTGCTCCAGGGCTCTATCACTTGCCAGAAGTGGCTGACGGAGGCCCCCTCCCCCACCGTCTACCTCCCGAATATCGCCTCGGATTCACTTCTCCACACGTCCTACCTTCCAGAAAGTGGTCGCTTTTCTGTTCAGAGAGTTGCTGCTATTCTTGTCTTCGATCTCCTGTTGAGTTTGTAGGTGTTCAGAATGGTTTGATCCCCATCCAGCTGAATTCCTAAGACCAGATGAAATCCAGGTCTCCTACTCCTCGGCCATCTTGCTCCACCCCCCTCACTCTTTGCAGGTAATATGATACTTTATGTGGAAAACCCAAAAGACTCCACCCCAAAACTGCTAGAACTCATACAGGAATTCAGTAAAGTGGCAGGATATAAAACCAATGCACAGAAATCAGTGGCATTCCTATACACCAACAACAAGACAGAAGAAAGAGAAATTAAGGAGTCGATCTCATTTACAATTGCACCCAAAACCATAAGATATCTAGGAATAAATCTAACCAAAGAGGCAAAGAATCTGTACTCTGAAAACTATAAAATACTCATATTTTTTTAAACCAACAGTATATTTTAAGGATCAATTAGGTTGCTATTTGACCTTTAGTTCATTACTTCTGACTGATGCATAGTATTCTATGGTACTTGCTGAATAAGTAAATTTTACTTATTTCCTCAAATAATGGAAACCTAAGCTGCCATTCACTTTGCTTCCACAAGTAATGCTGTGATATATATCTTTGTATGAGACCTTTATGGGTCTGTGTAGCTGATAGTGTTGGGTATTAAGTTTATTGATATGCAAATATTTCTCCCTTTCTGGGCTTATTTTTAATTCTCTTAAAGGTGTATTTTCCAGAGCAAAAGTTTTTAACTTTAATGAATTCTGATTTATCAGTTTCTCTTTTATGGATTATGCTTTAGATCTCATGTCTAGGAAATCTTTACCTAATCCAAGACTACAAAGATTTTCTTCTATGATTTTTCTAAGTCTTATAATTTTAAATTTTATATTTGGGTCTATGATCCAAATTTTTAATTAATTTTTGTATATGGTATGAGTTATAGACAGAAGTTCATACATTTTTGTATATGGTATGAGTTATGGATAGAAGTTCATGTATGTGTGTTCATGAATATATATATATGTGTATATATATATGTGGGGGGGTGGGTGTGTGTGTGGGTGTGTGGGTGTGTGTGTGGGTGTGTGTCTATATCTGTCTCTTTATTCTGTTCCACTGTCAATATTTAGTTAAATATACTATAATGGTTACTATAGCTTTATAATAAGTCTTTAAATAAACTCATATTAGTCCTCAAGTTTTGTTCTATTCTACTTTTTTGGGGAGGAAGGGGGTTACTCTAGTTCCTTTACATTTCTATACACAGTTTAGAATCAACTTGACAATTTTTATGATAAAAACCTATTGATATTTTGTTTGGGGTTGTGAGAAATCTATAGAGGAATTTGGAGAGAATTAACATCTCAAAAATATTAAATCTTCCAACCCATAAACAAGGTGTATTTCCATTTATTTAGGCATTCTTTATCTTAATAATGGTATTTTTTGCTTTTCAGTGTACAAGTATTTCACATCTTTTGTCAAATTCATTGATAAATATTTAATTTTTGATGCAATTATAAATGTTCTATTATTAATTTCAATAGCCACTTGTTCTTTGCCATTATATAGAAAAACAAATGATTTTTGTATTTGACCTTTTATCCTTCAACCCTGCTAAGATCACTTACTTGTTCTAATAGCTTTTCTGTAAATTCTATTAGATTTTCTACACAGGTGACCATGTCATCTGCAAATAGATATTTTTATTTTCCTTTCCAAGGTGCATGACTTTTATTTCTTTTTCTTGCTTGATTGCACTATCTACAACCTCCAGTACAATGTTAAATAGAAATGTTAAGAGCAAATATCCTTGTCTTATTCCTGATCGTAGGGTGAAAGCATTCTGTCTTTCACCATTAAGTATGATGTTAGATGAAAGTTTTTCATAAAGGACTTTTGACAAGTTGAGGAAGTTCCCTTCTATTCCTAGTATGCTGTAAGTTTTTTTCTGGAATGGCTGTTTATATTCTGTCCAATTTTTTTTCTGCATCTACTGAGAATGACCTTATGGTTTTCCTTTTTGTTTATTAATGTGTTTAATTTCCTTGATTTATACCTGAATGTTAAACCAACCCAATATTCTTATAATATACTCCTATTTGTTCAGGATGTATTACCCTTTTTATATATGTATATACAAATATACCAGATAGATATATTCGTTCGTTGACAGTCTTATTCCTTTAGCCCTTTGGACATGTCATTTCACTGCCTTCTGGCATTCACTGTTTCTGATGAGAAGTCAGGGTAAGTCATGAAACCCAGCAACTTTGCTCTCAGAGAGAGCTTTGGTAGAACTACTGAGTCAACTGAGCTATGGCAGGGTATAGGAGCAGCACAGACAAGAATGCCACATAATCCCACTCATAGTTCTTACCCAAGATTTGGTGTTTTTATTTTTCTTGAATAAACACTTCTAAATTTGTCTTATGCTTCTGTTGATTTACAGAGCTCTGAAATGGTTGTTCCTCATGATTTTGTCCAGTTTAATTGATGCTTTCTGTGGGGAGAATTTATCCAACTTTTAAGCAACTGGAGGGGAAATACTACCTCCCTATTGACTATGTTTCTTCCTTGCAATGACAATAGGGAAGCTAATTGTTTGCCTAGTCATATGTGGGAGAGAAAAAAGAAGCAAACATTAAAAAACAAAGCTAAACAAAAACTCTCTTTCCTACTTTATCTCCTACCTATGGTTTCAGCCTCAGCTATTAATGAGCTACTTCTCCTTTCCCCATCCCCTCCAACCTAGGACACAGTCAACTTTTACCCTGCTACAGAATTTTCACAGGTGGTATTAATTTAACAAATTCATCAAGCCACCTCTGGTATTTTTAGGTTTTGATTTTTGTTTTGGGTTTTCTATTGTTTCATGGTAGGAAGCCAGCAACTGCTGGTAGTTTACCATTCTGTCACAGATCTGATTCTTTGCTTTTTCCTTAGCAGTCTTATTGCCTCTGGCTGAATACAACCTTCATTCTCATCTTCCCAGACTATTATATCTATGTCCTACTAATTTCCATGCTTTCTATTTCTGCTACTTCAATCTATATTAAATACTGCCAAGAAATTACTCATACTAAAATCCTTCCTTGCAGATGTCATTGTTGAGAGAAGTTTTGAAAGGAAGATGTTAAAATTTTTGGTGGATTATTTTAGATCCATTATGAGGTAGTGATCACTATAGAAAGCTTACCTTGGCTAATTATTCCCCTGTTTTGTTCTATAGACTAGGCATTATTACAGCCACTTAATATGTTAATTTCCATATCAAGGAATATAAGAATCAGGAAGAATTTAGTATTCTATTTTATAAGTTGCTAGGTAAGATTTATGTACCTTGTTTCCCAAATTTTGCAAAGGAATGGAATATACATGGCATTACTAAGGCAATGATTAGTAAGACTGTAGATCAAAATATCCTCTCAGAGCTTTTGCCAAATAGTAGTATGAGACCCCTGAGGATAAATATAACCTAATTAGGAGAAAAGACTTGCTCTTAACACCATTCCTGAAAACATTTTTTCCTCATTCTTTACACATTGACTTCTGCTTATTGCATAGAACACACTTTGTGCTTTTCTAACCTAGGGACTTCGCAGATACTCTCTTGGCTGGGAATGAACTTCATCCTTCTTTATAGTGCAGAGAGTTGACAGTGATACTCGCTCATTTGTCTTCAGTGCAATGCAGTTACTGGATTATGACAAAAAAAACCCCAAAAAACTGCAAGCTAAATATAATATTAATAATGCAAACATAACTGAAACACAGAAAATGACAACTTTACTATTGTTAATAGAACCTCTTCATCAGCCAGTTATGTGGTAAAAAGTAATGAAAATCTAATCAGCTCTTATAAGTCAGCCAAATTCTTAGAAATGTCAACAAGATTTTTAAAAAGATGAACATATATCCACTACTCTTAATGATAACATTGTCCCAAATGTAATGACGTAGATGTCCTCCATGTTTATTAGTTAATGTTAGTAGGAAGAAACCACATTTACAGACATTGAAAAAAATAAGCAAATAGAACACAAATACATAATTCTGTAGTGTTTTCAGCTAAGTTGAAAGTCATGTGATATTTAATCTAGTAATTTGTAATATGCTTCAACCAAAATAAGTTATTTAAAATACTTAAAGAGGCGCATCTGGGTGGCTTAGTTGGTTAAGTGTCTGTCTTCAGCTCAGGTCATGACACCAGGGTCCTGGGATCGAGCCCCACGTCAGGCTCACTGCTCAGTGGGAAGTCAGCTTCACTCTCTCCCTTTGCCCCTCCCCCCTGCTCATGCACGTTCTCTCTCTCTCTCAAGTAAATAAATAAAATTTTAAAAATAAAATACTTAAAGAAATAGATAAAACAGTGGCAGTGTTGGCCAAAAATAATTTAGAGACATCATAGGTAAATGATATTAATAGTGAAACAATGTTTTAACTACAAATAACTCTATTATAAAGAGTCAAATTTCTTTCTTTTTTTAAAAAGTCTTTCTTTAAATTCCAGTTAGTTAACTACAGTGTAATATTAGTTTTAGGTGTACAACACAGCGACCCAACACCTCCATACTACACCTGGTGCAAATCACAAGTGCACTCCTTAATCCCCCACCTCCCTTCCGGTAACCATCAATTTGCTCTTTATAATTAAGAGTCTGTTTCTTGGTTTGTATCTCTCTCTTTTTGGCCCTTTGTTCATTTGTTTTGGTTCTTAAATTCTACATATGAGTGAAATCAGATGGTATTTGTCTTTCTCTGACTGACTTATTTTGCTTGACATAATGCTCTCTAGATCCATCCATGTCATTGCAAATGGCAAGATTTCATTCTTTTTTATGGCTCAGTAATATTCCATTATATATATATATCACCTCTTCTTTATCCACTCATCCATCAGTGAACACTTGGGCTGTTTCCATAATTTGTCTATTATAGATAATGCTGTTATAAACATTGGGGTGCATGTATCTTTTTGAATTAGTATTTTTGTACTTTTTGGGTAAATACCTAGTAGTGCAATTGCTGGATCATAGGGTAGTTCTATTTTTAAATTTTTGAGGAAACTCCATACTGTTTTCCAGAGTGGCTGCACCAGTTTGCATTTCCACCAACAGTGCAAGAGGGTTCCTTTTTCTCCACATCCTCGCCAACACCTGTTTCTTGTGTTGTTGATTTTAGTCATTCTGACAAGTTATTAGAAGAATAAAAGTTCTTCTATGAACCGCTATTTGCCAATATAATTGAAAAATATATTAACTTTTATTGGAAGATATACATTATTAAAATTGATTTAAAATAGAAGTTAGAAAATGCAGTTAAAATTAAAATACCTTTTATAATAGTATCACAGAATATAAAGTATCTGAAAAAATTTCAACTGAAAGGTGTGCATGGTTACTAAAGGCAACATTACTAAATAGTCTTGAGATAGAGGACCTGCTCCAGGAAGAGGACTATCACCACAGATAACTACATAATAGTGTGAACTAAGTATGGTAGTCAGGGAGAAACCTAGCAAGGCCTGTTTGATCAAAGTCCTCTATGTCCCATTGTTTCTGAGTGGCCCGGCAAACACTGGTTTACCAAACATTTACTCTTTTTCATCTTCCTGTGAATTGCATTCTTTCCCTTTAAAGTCCCAGATCCCTACCCCCTTCTCTTTATTTCAGGATGACAAGTATACCTCATTCTGCCTGTCTTTGGAATTTTCATGTCTGTGTGGATTCCCCTTACATATGAAATTAAATTTGATTTTCTCCTGCTAATCTATCTCATGTTAATATGATCCTTAGTCCACCTAGAAAGACCTTGAAGGGGACAGATAATTCTTGCTCTTTGACAACTCTAAAATTTATAAGAAAACTATTGTAATTAAGAATGTGTGATATTGGGGTGCCTGGGTAGCTCAGTCATTAAGCGTCTGCCTTAGGCTCAGGTCTTGATTCCAGGTGGGATCAAGCCCTGCATCAGGCTCCCTGCTCGGTGGGAAGCCTGCTTCTCCCTCTCCCACTCCCCTTGTTTGTGCTCCTGCTCTCACTATCTCTCTCTCTGTCAAACGAATAAATAAAATCTTAAAAAAAAAGAATGTGTGATATTTGGTATAGCTAAGGAACAAGAGAATATGGTAGAGAACTTGGAAACAGACTCATTCATTTTATATAATTATATAACATAGGTAAACAGGATAAATCTCACAGAATTTAATATAGCACAACAAACTTTTTTATAAAATTTAAAACTGAAATTACATAATATTCCATATGGGTGTCTATAGTACTCTTATGGAACACACACACACACACACACACACACACACACACACACAGAGGTAGCCTTTGCTTTGCAAGGATCTGATATGCTTGTATTTGGTTATCCATGGCTTAAACAACACCAGTCCCCAATGACACAGTTTAAATTTGTTACCAAGGTATATTAACTATAAATAATTACATAACATACAAACTTTCCTGCTAGCTCTTCACCCCATAAATCACTAGGTAAATAACAGAAGCACATTAGGATCAGTAATCAATCATGCCACATCTTTCAAAGACAGACATATTTTATTCAGTCCATACACAGACAACAAAATGTGGAGTTGTGTTGCCTCCTATCTCCCAATTAAAAATCCATGTAACATTTTATAAAAATGGATAGTCAAAAGAGGAAATCAGCCCAATAGAGGTGAAAGTACAGCAAAGAAACAAAAGTGATAAAAATGGAAGTGATAAAAATGAAATTGAATGTGATTAGAAAATTTGAAAATCGTGACAGCAAAGACAAAAAGGAAGACATTTTGACAGAGAGAGCAAGTTTGCCAGAACTGGCAGTTTGGCAGAAACTACTCTTTTATTGCACGTAATAGATTTCTCATATATTCCTACTCTTCACAGAAACTAGAAAAATGTGTAATGCATGGTAGATATTTAGCTTAACAAATAGTTATTAATGAAAAACACTGTAGAGTATTGTAAAAATTCTCACAGATCCTGTCTACTCAATTCACATCATCATCTAGAGTTTCATTCAACTTTCTACAAATATTTATTATGCTCTTCCTATGCCAGACATCATTGTAGGGATTATGTTATACCCAAAGTTAAACACACACACACACACACACACACACACACACACACACACAAACAAGTAAAAAAGCCTGTGCCCTCCTAGAGCTCATATTCTAGTGGGAATTCACAAATAATAAATGAGATAAGTAAATGATATAGTATACCATGGGCGATAAGTGCCATGGGGGTGGGGGAATGTAAGAAGGAACAACAGTGTTGAAGGATGGAGTGAAATTTCAAATAGATGTTTAAGGCTCATATTACTAAAGTGACCTTTGAATGAAGGAGGTGACAGAAAAGTTCATGCAGCTATCTGGGAAAAGATTCCAGGCAGAGGGAAGAGCAACTACAAAGGTGTGGAAATGGGAATGTTTGTAGCATATTCTAGGAACAGCAAGGCATCCAATGCACCTGGCACAGAGAATGGGTTGGGTGGGGCAGTTACCAATTAGGTCAGAGAACTAAAAGAGACTTGGATTGTTTAAAACTTTGCAGTTCATTGTAAGGATTTTGATTTTTACTCTGAGTGAGATAGGAAGTCAGTGGCTAGATTTGAACAAAGGGTAATATGATCTAAAAATTATTTTATCCCAATTGCTCTGACTTCTATGTTGAGAACAAACCTGGTGGTAGGGTGGTGGTGCAAAGTGGAATAAGGGGCACAAATTAATAGCCTATTGTGATGAACTAATACATCATGGTGACTTGGTAACAGTGAAAGAGAATGAGAAGTGTTCAGATTGTGGATATAATTTTAAGATAGAGGATTTCCTGACAGGAAGTGGGGTATTGAGAAAAAGTGATGCAAACATAAGTTCAAGGAGTCTACCCTGTGGAGCTGGGAGGATGGAGTTAACTGAGATAGGGAAAGACTGTAAGGAACAAATTTGGAGTAGGGGAAGATCAAGGACTCAGTTTGGGGATCTTTCTAAAACACAAATTTCATCATGTCAATTCACAGCAAAAACCCTTTTTTGATTCTGGAATAAAATTCAAACACCTCAGAATAGTGCACAAAGTTCCAAATGATGTGAATCTAGTCTACATTTTTAGGCTCCATCAATAACTATTAGCTTATTAAATCATTTGCAACTTTCCCCAGTGGCATACTGTTTTACCCACTATTTGCTCTCATTGGAGTAGATGTTCTCCCATTTTTCATTAGCAACCTCCCAAACATTCTTTAGGATGTGGATAAAATATAATACCCTCTGTGAAACTTTTCCCACGTCCCTCAGGCAAAGTTAATCTATTTCTTTTTCCTGCCCCCATAGCATTCTGATTCTATGTCTGTCTTAGCACATGTTTCATTATTTGGGTCTCTTATTAAACTGTGAGCTCCACAAGGACAGAAACATGACTTATTCACAACTGTATCCTCTAGCTCTTAGCACAGAAAAATGTAAGACAGGTGCCAAAAAAATATGTGTTTAATGTTGAATGGAGATATAAATAAATGGTAAAGTACTCATGGAGATTATTCGGAATCATATGTCTGGCACAAAAATTTTTATGTGTTATGAATTCAGGCAGGAGATGTAGTCTAAATCAAAGATCCTCCAGAACTGAACAATGCATTTTAAAGGTACGTGAAAAAAGATAAGAAGAGCTTGCAGTAGCATCGCTTTCTTGGAAAATTTCTTGTCCTGGGGGTTTAACTTGTACCTATTATGGATAGTAATATAAGAGAAAGAACAGGTTCCAGATTCCACTTCAAAGCTAGATTCCCCCCACTAAGGTCCCCAAATCATGAATCAAAATGTTGATCAACTAAAGAATATAATTTTGCCTTCAGCTTTCCACAAGATGTTTATGAATTAGTCCTCATCTTTTTAAGTGAATGAATTGTTCCATGAAATCTAAAGGTCTGTGTGTTTGGATTCATGCCAGAGACATTCTGCAAGCTGATAGCTCATTGTGACAAAGATACTAACATTTGTTGATGCCAGATACATTGAAGCTAAGATGTTTAAATATGCCGAGGTTTGAATCTGTGTGTCACATTTAATGGCTCAGTATAAATTTCTATGTTTCTTCCTTGCAGCTTACTTAAGAATTTTTATGAGCTAAATTGTGTTCCTTCCAAATACATATCTTGACGTTCTAACCCCAAGTACCTTGGAATGTGACTATATTTGGAGATAGAGACTTTAAAGAGGTAATTAAGGATAAATTTGGTCAATAGGGAGGGCCCTAATTCAATATGATTGGTCTCCTTATAAGAAGAGGAGATTGGGACACAGACAGAAATACAGTGAAGACCATGTGAAGACAGAGGGAAAAGATGGCCATCTACAAACCAAGAAGAGAGATCTCAAGATGAAATCAACAGTGCTGACACATCAGTCTTGGACTTAAGCCTCCAGACCTGTGAGAAAATAAATTTTTATTATTTAAGTATCAAGTCTATAGTACTTCATTATGGCAGCCTAGCAAACTAATACGAGGAGATTGATTCTAACTCAAGTGTGAATGGGAGATAAAGTAGAAAGTTGAATGTTTTCATTAAATTTTGATGCAGATAGACATTTTAGAGACATGATAGTAACTCATATGTCTACTCTTTGGGAGGATTAGACCTCAATAGCTTTTGCTATTTCGGTTGCCAATTGTATACACTTTTGTTGCAATTAAATGGAAGTGAGCATTTGAGACACTGAATGGCAAACTTTTGTGTACATCAAAATCACCTGGAAGGATGTTAAAATTATGGATTCTAAGGCACAGTTCTAAGACTGTGATGGGACACAGCCTTCCATATTTTAACAAACTTCCCAGTTAGATGCTGGTGGTTCAAGGAGGATGATCACAGTTAAACACTGACCTAAGATTTTACTGAAGTTAAAAAAATAAACAAGTTGAAAAGCATGTCATAATTTGTGAGGTTGTTCCAAAGCAACAATGAAATATGGATCTGTTCATAGGGAGAGCCAGTTGTTAGTACTTCTTCCCAAATTTTCAAGCTAGGGCTGCCATAGAAGTACTATAGACATGGGGTTGGGGACAAAACCAGGGAACTCAAAAGACAGCCAATGCCAATTTCTAATATAGTGCTAGTAACAGTTCTAGGGAGAGAAAAAGAGCCCTGAATTGTAGCATTTTCCTATATCTGTTGTGTAAATATATCCACTATGGCCAATTTCAAGCTACCAACCCCTATGTGCCCAAGGTCATTGAAGTTATTTGGCTTCCTCTCAAATTAATAGAGGGGATAGAGAACGCAGTGGTTTCCAAGGGAGAATAGAGAATGCAGTGGTTTCCAAGGGAGTAATGCATAAATTATTGGTATGCATTTTGTGAGGCTATGGAGAAAATTACTGGGGCCACCTCGTTAGGAGCAGCAAGGTAAATAGCCTGGGGTCAACTTATCTAAAAAAAGAGAAAGACAAAAATAATAAGATGAGATTCTAAGCCAGTGAAGACAGTACAAGGAAACTTTTAAGACAGTGGGAGCCAGTACTGATTCCATGAAATAAAGCCTGTGATGCTGCTAAAGATTTTTATTTAGCAGAAAAAGGACTGACCTAAAGAAAGGTAGTTAAACAGTAAGTACCTATGTTACTTACACTTAGTAACTATGGTACCCTACCCTGGGAGCTATCCATAGAAATCCCTCAAAGTCTAGACTTTTCTTCTTAGTTGTAGAAGATGGACTCGTTAAAGACTTTATTGGGCACCTGGGTGCCTCAATCAGTTCAGAGTCTGCCTTTGGCTCAGGTTGTGATCCCAGGGGCCTGGGATCAAGGCTCAAATCAGGCTCCCTGCTCAGCGGGTAGTCTGCTTCTCCCTCTGCTCCTCTCCCTGCTCATGCTCCCTTTCTCTCTCTCTCTCAAATAAATAAAATCTTTTTTTAAAAAATACTTTGTTATCTTCTGAGTGACAACGAATAATGATTTTAATAAAAACAAAATGAAGCACCAACAGCAAAAACAAAACAAAAATAAATAGCATCACGTGTGTTAATTAAAGAACATTTTACTTATTTTAAGATATATATTTGCGTATAGAAAGTTCTTAAGATGGTATGCTAATAGTGGACATTCTAGTCACCATAAGATGATCGGGGAGGGGCATATTTGAATGGCTTTGTCTATTTCTAGGATTGGCCAAATAATCTGATTGGATATTTAATACCTTTAAAGAGAATTTTGCAAAAATGTTTGAGAAAAATACTAATCTACTCTGCCCAATAATGGAAAAGTAACTGTATTACGTGAAGATTGTCAGCTCTGAACTACTTTCTCTTACTTAAATAAAATTTTACTTTTTCCTAATTATAAAAGTAATTTATAATCATTATAGAAAAATTGGAAAATATACCAAAGTACAAAGAAATTATAATTCCTTTTAATGCCACAATCTAGACTTAATTGACATGTGCATTTTGGTGTGTAGCTTTTTAGTCTTTTTTTACTTTCTGTCAATTCTCACAAGTATATGTATGTGTACTCTAGTATAGCTATTTTGTGTGTTACTAAACTAGATCATACAATGAAAACTATTACATAATCTTTTCTCTACTTACATAAATATTTCCCTATGTTGTTGAATACCATTTTATAAAATAATTGTGGCTAGTATTCCATCATCTCAATATGCCATTCTTTACTTAATCATTTATTTAATTATTAATCAACTTTTAATCTCATGCCATCACACTATAACCATGCCTTGCCTTTTATTATTTATGTTGTCTACCAATTGGTGTACTACATCACCACTCCCCCAGACAAATTTCTCAATGATTTTAGAGCCAGTCTCATTGTCACTATTTCCAATATTATTCTTGCTTCAATTTGGTAAATTCAGTATATACGATGTTCTCTATCAGTTTCTCAGTTCCTTGACCTTCTTTTCTTTTTTTAAAACTTTTTAAAGATTTTATTTATTTATTTTTATTTATTTTAGTGAGAGAGCACATGGATGAGCGGGATTTGGGGAAGGGGCTGAGGGAGAGGGAAAGGGACAAGCAGAATCTCAGGACCTTGAGATCAACACCTGAGCCGAAATCAAGAGTTGGGTGCTCAATCTACTGAGCCACCCAGGTGCCCTTCGACTCTCTCTTCTTCAGTGATCTTGTTCTTCACTGTCTCTCCAATACTCACTGCCACGATCATATCACAGACTTATTATCAAGAACTATAACCTTTTCATAACTTTATTTTAATTAATTCCATGCTCTGACTGCATTATCCTATATTTCCAGTTTCTTTTTCCTTACCTCAGCAAGCCTTCAGCATTTCAGAAACTCCAAATCTCTCATCACCTTGATTATCTCTTTTCACTTATTACCCAGATTAAATTCCACATTCACTCATTACAAGCACTCCTTTTTAATACACTTTAAACATTTTGCTTAGAAAAATCATGCTTGGGGCGCCTGGGTGGCTCAGCTGGTTAAGCACGTGCCTTTGGCTCAGGTTATGATCCCAGGGTCCTGGGATTGAGCCCCACATGGGCTCCCTGCAGGGAGCCTGCTCCTCCCTCTCCTCCTTGCTTGTGCTCTCTCACTATCTCTGTCTCTCTCTCAAATAAACAAAATCTTTAAAAAAGAAGAAAAAGAAAAATCATACCAACTTATGCACATACATTTGCCATTGAACATGGCTGAAGAAAAACATAGAACAGGTTGACCACCTATCTTAACTGGGCCTTCAAGGCTGTCCAGCAAGCATACCATACTTTCTCAGTCCAACAGTCCTCAAACATTTTGGTGTCAGAAATCCCTTTACAGGGGCACCTGGGTGGGTCAGTTGGTTGGGTGTCTACCTTCAGCTCAGGTCATGATCCCGGAGTCCCAGGATCAAGCCCCAAGTAGGACTCTCTGCTCAATGGGGAGTCTGTTTCACCCTCGCCCTCTGCTCCTCTCCCCTGCTTGTGCTCTCTCTCTCCCTCACTCTCTCAAATAAATAAATAAAATCTTAAAAAAAAGAAATCCCTTTACATTCTAAAAAATTAAAGACCCCATAGAGGTTTGGTTTATGTGGATTATGTCTATCTGAATATTTGAAATTAAAACTGAGAAATACTTAAAATATTAATTTATTCATTTATAACATTATATGTTAACATAAATAACATATTTTTATTAAAAATTACTGTATTTTCTAAAACGAAAATATTTAGTGAGAAAACAGGCATTGTTTTAAACTTTCGTAACCTCTATAATATCTAGTTTATGGAAAGATAGCTAGACTTGTATCTTTTTCTATGTTCCAACATGTTGTGACTTATTTTAGTTGTTGAACTATATGAAGAAAATCTGTCCTTACACAAATATGTCCTTAGACAGATTGTTTGGAAGAAGAACTTTAACTGCCTTTTCAGATAATTATAGATATTCTTCCTTGATATAATATTGAAACTCAACAAGTGATCATTTCTTAAAGCTTAGTTGCAATGTCAAATCAGATTCCATACCAGTGAACTTTTTGTACTATGTTACATTAAAATCCATTGGCCCATCTTACACTTTGGTATTTTTTTAAAGATTTTATTTATATATTTGACAGAGAGCAACACAGCGAGAGAGGGAACACAAGTGCGGGAGAGGGAGAAGCAGGCTTCCCGCTGAGCAGAGAGCCCGATGCAGGGCTAGAGCCCAAGCAGGGCAGATGCTTAATGACTGAGCCACCCAGGCATCTCCCATCTTACACTTTAAATGGATCCTTTACCCATGCATGATGCTATAAAATCATTTGCAAAATAATGGTTCATTGAATTTTGCAGATCTTTTGAATGCTGACACATTTCATTATACAACATCAAATAAGACACATTGTGAACTTGTGGTTTCCTATTTTATTCTGTTACTACTATTATTTATTTTAATATCAGATTGTCCCCAATTTGGCCAATGGAAACCTGTTAAATCTAATTGTTATGTCCTTTGGACATAAACCTATTATTCTTTGAGTGCTTCCCTACCTTCAAGAAGTGGTTCCAGGTCCATCTTGTACCTTTTCTTTTCTAGTTATGGAATCAGCTATTTCTCAAATAAGCCCTGAATTCTTTTAATAAAAAATATTACATACTAGGAAAGATCTGGGAACTTGATGTGCTCACTGCTATTAGGTGGTACTGATCCCAGCCTCTGAGTGTTCAGAGCTGTGGAACATATGGATATACTTATATGAAACATACACACACACATTCCTATACAAACACAAACATATAATTTATATCTATCTATATGGAAAACTCTAAATTCAAGTTGCTACCTCCAATTCCAACCCAACATCAGAGAGTTCATTCAAATTCTCTTAATCTCCATATTTGTAAATCTTTCCTCCAATGGTGAGAAGCTTGGCTTCCATTATCCTTAAAATATTTATGTATTTGATCTATTGCACTATAGGTAACCAATCTCTTTTTTCCTCTTCCACCACTGACCTGACCAGGAATCATCCTCACCCTGTTATGGTTGTCTCCTAAAGCCAGGCAGCTCCCCCACTTTCATTCTTCCTTATACTGCACTGGCTCTGATGTCTTGAATTCAAACACTTTCCCCACGTAGATACCTTTCTTACTTTGTGTGGCCACTCCCTCTCATAGACACCTTGCTTGTTCTGCTAGGCTCTTATATGCCACACATTGTGCCACCCCAATTATGAATGCCATCCCTAGCCCTTTCTGACTCTAGCACCCCACATCCTCCTCCTTATAGAAACCCTTCTAAACCTTTTTAGACTCTAACTCTCTATGGATGCACCCCCATCCAGGCTGTGCCATTTCCCTCATGCATGCCCTCCTTGTTCCACTTGGGCTCTCATACTTAATGCTGTTACTCTTCAATAGGGATGTCTTCTTTATTTCATTTGGGATCTGATGCCCAGCACTAATCCACCATGCCCACCCAACACAAACTATCAACACCTATGCCTATATTGCTATGCCCCACCTAGTAGCTTTAGGACAGAATTGTTAATGGAATGGAAGGGAAGGAAGTATGAGGAAAAGAAGGGAAGAGAAAAGAAAATACGAAAAGGGAAAGGAAGGGAAGGAAAAGGGGAAGAAGGAAAGAGCTCCCATTATTACTCAATGAGTTGATAATTAAAATTTTGACTTATTCTTTGATTCAAAAATTATTCATTCATTCTGTTGAGTAGATTGTATTGTAGACTCAGATTCACATTTTATAGTGTTATGTATAGATGGATAGAGACTACAATTTCTGCTTTTTGAAATTTATGATCAATATATAAATATTCCTTAAGTACTCGAAAAGAATGTTTATTCTCTTGAGCAAAAATTTTACATATACAATGTAAATGATTAAATTATCAACACCTCCATATTTTAAATTCTTAATGTTTTTTTAATTAATTTATTTTTTATTAACATATAATGTATTATTTGTTTCAGGGTTAAATTCTTAATGTTATGTTTTAATTTTAAACTGTATATTTAAATAATCCTCTATTAATGTTTCTTTTTTTTGGCCACTTCATCTTCAGATTTTTTAAACAGTGTTTCAGTATATGTATTTTGATCCCTCATTAATAAACAATGATCCTCTATCTTATTTAATGCTTCTTATAATAAACTCTACTTTCTATGACATTAATATGATGCCTGGTTCTGCTTTGTTTAGTTGTTGCAAATTTAAACAATTCTGAATCACTTCATTTTAGCTTTTGTTCTTGTAAAGTACATTGTATACATCCCTATTTTAATCTCTATATTTTAACAGAGAGGTTCAATTATTTACAGTCACTGTCACAAATTATATTTTCAAATTTGCTTTTAGCCATTTTGTTTTTGAATTTAATTAAATATATTTTCTGCTCTTCCTTTTGTTTTCTCTGTTAATATGCTGACAAAGGATTTGTTGTTTTTCTCATTGACTGTTTAATTATGTGCAAGGTTTATATTCTGCTTTAATTGAGCATAAGGTGTTTAAGTTCAATTATTCTATTTGCTCTTTTAAAAGAAATATATATTCAAGTAAGTTTTCAAAATTTAATTATCAATATCAAGAATAAAACTATCCAGGGGTGCCTGGGTGGCTCAGTCATTAAGCGTCTGCCTTCGGCTCAGGTCATGATCCCAGGGTCCTGGGATCGAGCCCTGCATTGGGCTCCCTACTCAGCGGGAAGCCTGCTTCTCCCTCTCCCACTTCCCCTGCTTGTGTTCCCTCTCTCGCTGTGTCTCTCTCTGTCAAATAAATAAATTAAAAAATCTTAAAAAAAAGAAAACTATCTATACAACCCTATTTCATAGGAAAAAAATTAGTATTTCTCTTCTTTTTCCAGTTTTCATCTATTATTGTTAAATTATTTTTACAAGGTCTTTCAAGAATTTTGGTCATGTAAATTAAGTTTACTAATCATACTTACAGCTATTGTTTTGACACAATTCTTCAGCTTTGCATTTTTCTTACTACTAAAGTTTTCATAATGATTCTTGTTTCCAGCTTCACTGAGATATAATTGATATATAACATTGCATACGTTTAAAGTACAGAATATGATGATTGATACAATATATATTGCAAAAATGTTTACCACAATAAGATTAGTTAACACATTCTTCATCTCACATAATTACCATGTGTTGTTGTTATAGTGAGAATATTAAAGCTCTACTCTCATAGCAACTTTCAAGTATACAATACACTATTGTTACTATAGTCACCATGTTGTACATTAAATCTGAGGAATTTATAACAGAAAATTTGTGGCTTTCGACCAACATCTCCCCATTTCCCCCCACTTTCAGCATCTGGAAACCACCATTTTATTCACTGTTCCTATGACTGTGATGTTTTTAAATTCCACATATAAGTAAGATCATACATATTTTGCTTTCTCTGATTTATTTCACTTGGCATAATGTTCCCAAGGTCCATTGGTGTTTGTCACAAAATAGGATTTCTTTCTTTTTTTATGGCTGAATAATAATCCATTGTGTACGTGTGTATCTCTCTCTCTCTCTCCACACACACACACACACACACACACACACACACACACACACACACATTTTCTTTTTTTATTCATCTTTTGGTGGGCACTCAGGTTGTTTCCATGTCTTAGAAATGAAAATTTCCATGTCATGAAAAATGCTGCAATGAATATGGGAGTTCAGATATCTCTTTTAAATAGCAATTTAACTTCAGATATAATTACCCAGAAGTGGAATAGGTAGAATATATAGTAGTTCTATTTTTTTTAATTTTCTGAAGAACCTCCATGCTGTTTCCATCCATAGTAGCTCTCCAATTTACAGTAGACGCTTTAAAAAAGGCTTCCCTTTTCTCCACATTCTTGCCAGCATTTGTTATTGCTTGTCATTTTGATAATAGCCAATTTAACAGGTGTGAGGTGATACCTTGTTGTGGTTTCGATTTGCATTTCCCTGATGATTAGTTATATCAGGTACCTTTTCATGTATTTATTGGCCATTTTTTTGTCTTTGGAATAATGTCTATTCAGTTCCTCTCTCCATTTTTTAATCAGATTTTTAAAAATATTTTTTGCTATTGAGTTGTGTGTTCCTTATATATTTTGGATATTAACTATCCAATACCGGCTTTGCAAATATGTTCTCCCATTCCATAGATTGCCTTTTCATTTTGTTCATTGTTTCTTTGGTGTGCAGGAGCTTTTTAGTTTGATGCAGTTCCACTTCTTCATTTTTGCTTTTGTTGCTAATGTTTTTGGTGTCATATCCGAAAAATGATTGCCAAGACCAAAGTCAATGAGCTTGTTCCCTATGTTTTCTTCCAGGAGTTTTAGGGTTTCAGGCCTTACATTTAAACCCTTAATCCAAGTTATTTTTTGTGAGTGGTATAAAATAAGGATCTGATTTCATTCTTGTGCATGTGTATAAAAGATAGTCTCTTTCCTATGAATATTCTTAGCTCCCTTGTCAAATATTAGTTAACCATCCATGTGGGGGTTTATTTCTGGGCTCTCCATTCTGTTCCATTGCTCTGTTTGTTTTTATGCCAGTACCATACTGTTTTGATTATTATAGCTTTGTGATATAGTTTGAAATCAGGGGGTGATCACACAAGGCCTCCAGCTTTGTTCTTCTCAAGATTGTTTTGGCTATTTGAGGACTTTTGTGGTTCCACAAGAATTTTAGGATTTTTTTTCTATTTCTGTGCAAAATGCCATTGGAATTTGATAGAAATTGCACTGAATAGATGGCTTTTGGAAGTATGGACATTTTAACCATATTAACTCTTCCAATACATGAATAGTGGATATCTTTCCATTTCTACATGTCTACTTCAATTTATTTCCTCAATATCTTATACTTTTCAATATATAGATTTTTCAATTTCTTGGTTAAATTTACTCTTATTTTATCATTTTTGATGCTATTGTAAATGGGATTGTTTTCTTTATTTCTTTTTCAGGTAGTTCATTGTTATTGTATAGAAATGAAACTCATTTTTGTATGTTGATTTGGTATCCTGTAACTTTACTGAATTAGTTTATTAGGAGTTAGAATTTTTTGGTAGAGTCTTTAGGGTTTTTTTATGCAAGATCATGTCATTAGCAAAGACAATTTTACTTCCTTTCCAATTTGGATGACTTTTCTTTTTCTTAACTATTGCTCTGGCAAGGACTTCCAGTACTATGTTGAATAAGAGTGGTAAGAATGAGTGCCTTTGTCTTGTTCTTGATCTTAGAGGGAAAGATTTCAACCTTTCACCATTGAGCATGATGTTAGCTGTTGGTTTGTCATATATGGCCTTTATTATGTTGAGGTATGTTCATTCTATACCGAATTTCTTAAGAGTTTTTATCACGAAGGGATGTCGAATTTGTCAAATGCTTTATTTTATATATCATTTCTTGGTCTCTAGGGCATATCTTTTTTTTCCAGGGAAGGGTTAAGTTGGAGAATATAGTTCGTTTATGAGAGTAATAGAAATACCATCTTTACTTGCTTGATGGGGTATATAATCCTTTAGCTATAAACTTATTTTCTCAAAACTGCACCTCTTACTTAATTCTATTGTTACATTTAATATCTCCAAAAGTGTTTGAGATTGACCTAATTTCCTTCATTATAAGTAATTTGATTCTTCCCTTGCCTGGGTATTTATATATTTTTCCTTCATCCAAAATTTTTTACATAACTAAAGGTGTGTATCATTATTAATTTTGCTTGATATTTAATGAGTACAATCAATTTATACAGGCAGGTATTTCTCAATCCTGTATTATTTAAAAATTTTTATCTTCTATCCTATTAATTTTTTCTTCCTATCTTTTTCTTCCTGTAAGTTGTATCTCTTTTCCCCATCTTCTATATTTACTCTTCTTTTCACACTTTCATTTCTTTTCCTTTTCTTTGAGTTCTGAGAGATGCTCATATTTGTCCTCTATCTCATGGATTCTTTCCTCTTTAATACTGATACTAACTAAATTCAATATTGTTTCAAATTCTGCTATGGCATTATTGGTTTCTTATTGCCCTTGCGGTTTATGCAGCCAAATTTTATAACGTTTATATTAGTCTTTTATAAGATATCATATTTAGCCACGTGATTTACATGGAGTCCACTTTTTCTGATGTTTTATTGAGGGCAAGAAACTGATATTGTCCAAAGCTTTTTTTTTTTTTACATTGCATTTTTCCCCCCTGGGGAATTCTCTTTGTTTGTTGAATGTTATTTCATTTGCCTTGTTTTTTTTTATTTTTTTTAAAGATTTTATTTATTTATTTGACAGAGAGAGACACAGCGAGAGAGGGAACAGAAGCAGGGGCAGTGGGAGAGGGAGAAGCAGGCTTCCTGCGGAGCAGGGAACCGGATGTGGGGCTCGATCCCAGGACCCTGAGATCATGACCTGAGCGGAAGGCAGATACTTCACCGACTGAGCCACCCAGGTGCCCCTTCATTTGCCTTGTTTTATGTTCCAGAATCATGTAATTGTCTCCATGCTTTGTCAGTTAACCAGGCCTGAACACATTCTTCCTTATTTAATGAATATTTGAAAATATTTTGATTCTCCATAATGCTTGTCGAATGCTATTTGCCACAACATTTGCATTGCCTAAAAATATTATGATGTTGACCCACACTAATTTCTCCTTTTCTTTTTTAATCTCCCACAGCCTTTATTATTTGTACCAAGCTAGGTTTCTTTTTAAAGATTTACTTATTTGTTTTAGAAAGAAAGAGAGAGAGCATGAGCAGGGGAGGGACAGAGGGAGAGGGAGAGAGAAAATCTCAAGAAAACTCCCACTGAGCACAGAGCCCAACATGAGGCTAGATCTCACGACCCTGAGATCATGACCTGAGTCGAAATCAGGTTGGACATTTAACCAACTGAGCCACCCAGGTGCCCCTGTACCAAGCTTGTTAACACTTATTTACATTCTGCCTTGTATTGTTTTAATGATTCATATTTGTGAGGTTTTTCTCCTGCTTAAAGAAAATATTGATGCTACTTGTATTCTCAAAAGGGCTTTGACAAGAATGTGAATATGGATGCCTATACATACAGAGGTCCTGAGGTCTAATACATTTGGAAATGAGACTGGTTATAGTTCTGTAGGAGATGTTCTGAGAAATCACCTGAGGTTAAGGAGCAGTTCTTTGGAAATCCTGAAGAATATTGGGTGAAGAGAAAAGGCAGCAATATTAATTAAAAGGTAGATATCAAGTTTGGCCTTTATCCTCTGTTGCTTTATTTACCTTTATTGACGGAGGCTTGACTTATATCAAGGCAATGATGTGCTAATCCCCATATAAATGGGTTATAGGCTAAAATCTTGGAAACAAGGATATATGATGATGGGATCTCAGGGATATAACCTTCTTCTTACTTTTTCTGTGATTTCAGTTTATGCATTGGGGTATTGCTCTATTTCTCCACCAATTCCCTCCTTAAGCTGCTGTCTTTAATATGTTACCAATTAATCTGTTTTGAAGTAGAAAATACTTGTGTTTTGATGTAGTAGTTCATAAACTTAGAAAGCACACACAGATACATATTTATTTATTTATCAATATCCATTGGGAATGGTGATGCAAAGCGTGCTTACGTATTCATCCCGAGACCACCCAAGGCTCAATTCATGTCATGTTAGTGAAAAGAAGATTTAATTGAGATTTATCTGAAAGCAGAACAGTAAGATAAATCTGGAATTTTGCTTCTGATCTCTGTTCCTACCTGATATGGCCTCATGGGTATCTAATAGAAACTTCAAACTGTCTGAAATTGACCCTCTGTTATTCCCCCCTCAATCCCAAACCAGCTATTTCTGCAGTCTTCCCAATTTCTAGGTAACAAATACTTGTGCTTTTGCTATAACAGTACAGAAATTTAGGTTGCATATATTATGGCTATTCCACTGTGACATGTTTTTTTTTTTTTAGATCAAAATGTTAGTGTCCTTTTCTCTTTCCCTCACTCTGCAAGCCAGACTGCCAGCAAATCCAGTCAGTCCCATCTTCAAAATAGATCTAGAATTAAATAACTTCTCGTCACTGACACAGCGATGAGCTTGATTCTAGCAACCATCGTCATTTTCTTTTGTTAGTAAAATAGCCTCCTAACTGGTCTTCCAGCTTCTAATCTTGACCTCCTGCCATCTACTCTCAACCCAACAACCAAAGTAATCTTGTTAAAACAAAGCAAAATCATGTTACTTCTCTGCTCAAAACTGTCCAATGGATTTCTGTCTCGCTCTTATCCAGAGTAAAAGCCAAAGTCCTTACCAAGATTATAAAGCCTTACATAATCTGGCTCAGTTAGCTCTCGGACTGTGTTTTTTACTATTTTATTCTTACTCGTTTTCAGTCACATTGGGATCCTTGCTGTGCCACAAATACCCCAGGCACACTCTCACCTCATAGCTTTTGCACTTGCTATTCCCTGTATTAGAATGATCCTCCCCCAAATATGTGCATGACTAGTACTCATATTTCCTCTAGACTTTTACTCCCAAATCATTTTCTCAATGAGGACCACTGTGTTTAGTCTATCCAAAATTTGAAAACCCTTTAACAATTCAATTACCCTTATCAGAAAATAGGCTTAATTTTTCCTGCTTAGCACTTCCCACGATCTAAAATACTACTTTTTACTTGCTATCATGTGAATTGTCTTTCTTCCCCTACTAAAATGTAAGTTCCCCAAAGGCACAATTTTTTTTTCAATACTTTATTCCCATTTCCTAGAAGTTTGCCTGGCTTTTGACATATGACGCTCAAATATTTGCTAAATGAATAAAGGAAAGGACAGCAATGGAAATGCTGATGTTTGATATAAGGAGACTCTTGATCTGGAAGAGAAGTGATTTCAGTGTGGGGTTTAATTAAGTCTTCCACTTCCTAGCAGTTAAGATAAAACACACTGAGACTTTGCATTTAAGAATCCAGGTAGAAATCAGAAGAAACGGAAAATTGAGGCAATCTGGCTTTTAAATATCTCTTTACTGGTAATGAAAAATCTTAACTAAGTTTGTAGAAAGGTAAAAGAAAAAATTGTGTTGGGGGGACACTTGGGTAGCTCAGTTGGTTAAGCATCCAACTTTTGATTTCAGCTCAGGTCATGATCTCAGGGTCATGAGATTGAGCCCCTTGCTGGGCTCCACACTCAGCACGGAGTTTGCTTGGGATTCTCTCTTTCCCTCTCCCTCTGCCCCTCCCCCTACTTGCACTCTCTCTCTAAAATAAATAAATAAATCTTTTAAAAAAATTTGTTGGAAAACAGATCCTTTCATCACTATGGCAACATCATTAATTGATCATGCTATTCTTTTCTGCTGAACTCAAATAAGGTTTTAGAATCCTTAATGCAGTACTACAGTCAGCTTTCAATCATTTGAAGATGGCACACTAATTGAAACTTATTTCCATTCCTGAATGTTCTTTGAGTGTATTGGGGTACCTTATCTGGTCTTAGGCTCCTTTACATATTACAAGATTCCAAAGTAACAGAAGAGGAATTAACTAAAATATCTTGATGACTTCTTTAGCCAGCATTGTGGAAGGTTGCAAAGCAGTATAAAAGACAACTTTAGCACTCAAAAAATTGTTTTCTGAAAAATGTGTAGTAAGAGGAAAGGATAATGAGATACCTTTAAACAGATCCACATATCAAAATGGTGATCTCTCTCTTCCAAGATCTGTATTTAGCAACACAAATATAGAAATGAAAACTGAAATGCTGACACTTATTTTCCTTATGGTGTTTAGCCCTGCCGCTTTTCCTTTTCCCTTTCATTTCTTTTTTTCCTTCATTTCCTTTCTCTCTTTTTTGACTACTTCAAAAATATGTTAAATTAAGTCAGGTAAAGTTAAATTTAGTAAATGAATTTGATTATGTTAAAATTAAAACTTAACTTCATCAAATGACTCCATTATGAGATGAAAGAAAAAGCCCCAGAGTGGAAGAAAAGATTTGAAATACACATATTAATGCCAAACATGTAGAAATAACTCTTAGAAATTAATAAGAAAAATACAATAAGCTACCAGAAAAATGAGCAAGAAAACTGATCAAGCACTTCACAATAAGGAATAGACTCTTGCTGAATGAAAGTAGAAAATCTGGATAAGAAACAAACTATTTGTCTGAAAATGCTAGAGAGTTCCTGCTGCAAAAAAAGACTTGAGGAGCCAGATGTGAAGAAGGGAATTTTACCGTGTTGAACAAAACTTTGTACACACTGCTTTTCCTTTCTGGTTATTTACCAAATCATTGCATGGGGAGAGTGACTGAGTAGCCGGGTAGAGGTAGCAGCTAAGAGGCAGAGAAGGCCAGATCTCATAGTTCTGGGAAGAAATAAATATTGGAAACCCAGGACTGACAAGGAATCCAGGACCTGAGAAGCCAAGATCCTTGAGGTCATAATAAGTGAGACCAACAATGAGCAGCAGTTTTCCCTTCAAAGCATTTGCTAGTTAAGATATTGGAGTAGGAGTAGAAGATAAGCAAAAAACTATGAGAAAGCAAAGCAAAGATTTTGAAGTCTTCCTGTGCTAGAAAAGAAGAAAATTGAAAGTCAAGACACACTAAGGAGAAAGACCCCAAGGGATGAAAGAGTTGTCAGTTGTGATGCCTGGAAGGCTAAACCTGAGGAATAGGGCCAAACTGTGGGTAGACTAAGCCTTACAAATAATGCAAACCAGCACTGAATCAGTTCAGTTTCAGATTCTACTGAAGCAATCTGTCCCTCCACTTCCTGCTAGGGCAGCAGTTCCCATACATTTTGGCTTCAGGATCCCTTTGCACTCTTAAAATTATTGAGGACTCCCAAAAGCTTTTGTTTATATAAGTTATATTTATTGCTATTTGCCATATTTGATGAAAACTGAGACATTTAAAAAATGCTTATTTATTAACTCAAAAAATAATGAACTCATTATATATTATATAATTAACATATTATAAGAAATACTTTTCCAAAAGTAAAAAGTAATGAGAAGTGTGGCACTGCTTAACATTTTTGCATATCTCTTTTATGTCTGGATTGATAGAAGATAGCCGAATTCTCCTCTTCTGTTAGGGGCCTTAGCAATAGCACCCAATATGACATGTAACTGAGAGGCACAAATGTTTGGGAATTTTTATGTAAGGAGTAACTTGTTGAGCTGATGACAAAAAGGCAAAAGGAACCAAAGAGAATCATTTCCATTTTTCGATCTTCACACAAATAGGAAATATTTCTGGAATACTAGAAAACATGACAAAACAAGCTGTAAACAGAGTGTCAGGGAACTTCTTACTGGTAAAGTCTAAGGTTAACCCCCTAGCCAAAAGCAAAGTAACAATACTAAAAATGCTGTGATTTTTCTTTGTAAACTGTGCAGAGAAGAAATAAGTAATGCCTTCATGGGGGAGCTCAGAGTATGCCCTGGGACACAATTATTAGCAAAGGTGAAAGCTTTCAAGAGTTCTAGGTTCTCTGTTATAGATAGATTAATCGGAGTTAAAACAGATGGTTGCAGATGTGAAATTTAAACTAAAATAATTTAAATAGAAAAAATATATACTAGCTATTCTGATAGTATAAACTGTTGTCATGACAGTTTAGACACATACATTTAGATGTGGTAAATTAGACTCAGATGAGCACTCTTATTACCATCTATCAGTATCATCCAGTTTATTTGTCAAAGATGTAGTGAATGACAAATACACATGGTACAGTGGCTAGGGGTGCTACTTATACCCTGAAATGGCTCCTATTGGCAAAAATGCATCCAGGCAAAAGTATGACAAGAAATCCTATCAATTTCTTGATTGGATATCATATAAAGGAAAGGGTTTAGTTCACCTAGCTCTTGTATCTTCATAGACAGAGAAAATAGTCAATTTACCAGGAATACCTAGGCTGTGACCATCATTCCAAGTTTTCCATTTTAATACATTTATTTATTCAGTAAATATTTACTAAGTATGTACTATATATTAAATACTGTCTCAATTTGGGCTGTATCAGTAAAGAAAACTAAGATCTCTCCCCATGTAGAGTTTAAATTAAAGTGGAGGGAGAGAAACAATTTTTAAAAAATAGTGAATAAGCCATATAATTATGGCTTTGTTGTGAGGTTATAAGTAATATTGAAAAGGGAAAATTTTTAAAGGGAGTAGAGTTCTAGCAGTTTTTTTGTTTTTTTTTTTTTTGGTGGAGTCTTGGGTTTTCTATATAGAGTATCATGTCATCTGCAAAGAGTAAAATTGTTACTTCTTCCTTACCAATTTGGATACTTTTTTTCTTTTTGTTGTCTGATTGCTGTGGCTAGGACTTCCAGTACTATGTTGAATAAAAGTGGTGAGAGTGGACATCTTTGTCTTGTTCCTGACATTAGGGGAGAGAGGCTCTCAGTCTTTCTCCATTGAGGTTGATGTTAGCTGTGGTTTTTCATATATGGCCTTTATTATGTTGAAGTATATTCTCTCTAAGCATACATTGTTGATGGCTTTTATCATGAATGAAATTTGTACTTTGTCAAATGCTTTGTCTGCATCTATTGAAAGGATCATAAGGTCCTTATCTTTATTAACATGGTATATCATGTTGATTGATTTGCAGTTATTGAACCACCCTTGAAACCCAGGAATAAATCCCACTTGATCATGGAAGATCAGAAGTCATAGGAAGGAGGAAGTATATTTCAATATTAAATACTGAACAGGAGAATAAGTGAGGATGATGAGAGAAGGATACATTGTGGTTTGAGATTCCTAACGTGCTTTGAGATAGGATTCATGTGAAAAGGGCTTTTGTCCCCAATTTTTGGATTTAGCCATTTTTCCACTGAGGTATAGCACAGATATACAAATGGTCATACCATTTTAATCTCTTCTTTAAGGCAATTATCGCATCACGTGCCTCTCTAGACAGGCCTAATTCTGAACAGAGTAACCAAAGTCAGAAACTTTTTCAGTGCTTTTTTTTTTTAAGATTTTATTTATTTATCTGACAGAGAGAGACACAGCGAGAGAGGGAACACAAGCAGGGGGAATGGGAGAGGGAGAAGCAGGCTTCCCGCCAAGCAGGGAGCCCAATGCAGGGCTCGATCCCAGGACCCTGGGATCATGACCTGAGCCAAAGGCAGACGCTTAACGACCGAGCCACCCAGGCGCCCTTTTTTCAGTGCTTTATTTGTTCTGATTACTGGGGATGCCATGACCAAACTCAGGAATTCATTAGTTAGTATTTACTTTTACTATTTATAAGATACACTCCTGTGTAAAACAAAAAGTGACACATGCCATCAAACTGAAAACTCAAAAGTGACATTGTGTAGGGGTGGAGAAAGTTACCCATATAGTAAGTCTAAGCCAATTTCTAACAGTGTAACTATAAAAATTCACAATGGAAGGAGTGACATTTTCTTTTCACAAATGGACTGTATAAATATGGGTCATACGAGACTTGGGATATATACCATTCTAGTCAAAATTACCTGAGTTTATCCTTATACGGAAATGAAACTAGAAAATGTAGTCATCAAAGTGATTATCTGAGGAAAAGAATTCATTAAAAATCACTTCTAGAATGGCAGAATAAAGACCTCCAAAAATTTGCTCCTCAATAATAGTAAGGAGAATACTAGCAAAAATTAACCAAATCAACCTTTCCAGAACTCTATAAATTAAGCAAAGATCTGCAACAATCCAAGGAGCTTTTAGTCAAGAAAATTAGCTAAATCTCAGTAAGATGATCTTTGTGGCATTTGAACTTGCCTATTCTCACCCCACCTCTATCTTTAACAGCTCTGAAAACTAATAGCCTTGCAACTCCCAAAGCTGTGAAAATCATAATCACAGGAGCCATAAAGATGGCAGAATGGATTTAGAACTCCCCCAAAAGCCCATTCTTAGAGAACTGTCACTATTTGATCTATCTGGGAGATCTCTGAAAAGCTCCATTCTCAAGACTTGAGTTTATACTCAAGTCTCAAGACTTGACTCAAATCTGACTCTGTGAATAGCGCTAATGCATTTGTTGAAAACAATCAGTTGCAATTGTTTGACAACATAGGTGCTTGAGGTGTGATACCAGTTGGTCTAATGAAAAGCTGACCACAAACCTAAAAGGCAACTAAGGAATTAGATTTATAAAGGAGACTGAAAAGCTTCAACAGATTTCAGAGACTTTAGAAGGCCATGCATATGAGAAGAGCTATGCATCAGCCCAAGAAAAATCTGAGATGGTCCTAATCTCTCCCCTCTGGCTGACCTTGAACCTCTACAGAAGCAGGAAGTAAAGGCTAAAGCAGTGTTATAAACTGTCTGCCAGAGCAGACTATTTACAGTGTGCCCTGGCACACTCACAGAGCCCATTGGCCAACACTGGAAAACCTACTGTTTCAAGATACTTAAGGAAATCTCTGTCTGGTCATTAGCAAACCTCTTAAGAAACTTCAGTGGCTACACATCACAAAGAATAAAGGTTGTGTAGAATTAGTCAAGTAAAATCACTAAATAATAACAGGGATGACAACAACAACAAAAATTAGTAACAATGAACCATATAGGGAATTTAATTTCTATATTTGCCCTATGATATTATTTGAAATTTTCATTAAAAAATTGTGAGGGCACCTGGGTAGCTCAGTCATTAAGCGTCTGCTTTCAGCTCAGGTCATGATCCCAGGGTCCTGGGAGTCTGCTTCTCCTTCTGCTCCTCCCCCTATTCATTCTCTCAATTTCTCTCTCTCGCTCTCTCTCAAATAAACAAATAAAATAGAGAGCGAGAGAGAGACAGTGGGAGAGGAAACACAAGGGGAGGTGGGAGAGGGAGAAGCAGGCTTCCTGCTGAGCAGGGAGTTGATGCAGGGCTCAATCCCAGGACCCTGGGATAATGACCCGAGGGGAAGGCAGATACTTAACCACTGAGCCACCCAGGACACTCCTCAAATAAATAAAATCTTTAAAAAAAATTGTGAGATGCACAAAGAAATACGAAAGTGTGGTTCATACACAGAAAAAAAGCAATAAATAGAAACTGTCCCTGAGGAAGCCCAATAGGCAAAAAGATTAAATCAGCTATTACATACTTACAAATAACTAAATGCAACCATGTTTAAAGAATTAGAAGAAAGTGTGAAAATTACATATCACTTAACAGACAGTATCAATAAAAGATACACATCATAAGAATCAAATTGAAATTCTGAAATTGTAAACAAAAATAACTAAAATTAAAAATTCATGAGAGGGGGCACCTGGGTGGCTCAGTCGTTAAAGCGGCTGCCTTCGGCTCAGGTCGTGATCCCAGCGTCCTGGGATCGAGCCCCACGTCGGGCTCCTTGCTCAGTGGGAAGCCTGCTTCTCCCTCTCCCGCTCTCCCTGCTTGTGTTCCCTCTCTTGCTATGTCTCTGTCAAATAAATAAATTAAAAAAAAAATCTTAAAAAAAAATTCATGAGAGGGGCTCCATAGCAGACTTAAGTAGGCAGAAGAATCAGTGAACTTGAACATATGTCAACTGAGTTTATCCAGTCTAGGGAGCAAGAAAAAAAAATGACAAAAACAAAGTTTTAGAAATTTGTGGGGTGCAAACAAGCATACCAACATAGATATAATGGGAATCCCTGAGATGATAAAGAAAGGGGCATGCTATAGTATGAGTTTTATTTCCACAAAAAGATATGTCAAAGTCTTAATCCCCAGTACCCCAGAATGTGACCTTATATAATCTTTATAGATGTAATCAAATTAAAATGAGGTCATTAGGCTGGGCCTTAATAGTATATGACGGTGTCCTCATAAAATGGGGAACTTTAGACACAGATGTATAGGGAGGATGATGTGAAGAGACCCAGAGGGAATGTCATGTGAAGACAGAGGCGGAAATTGGAATTATGGTGCCATGAGTTATGAGATGTCTGTGGCTATCAGAAGCTGGAAGAGGCATGGAAGGATCCTTCTCTGCAAGTTTTATAGTGAGTGTGACCCTCCTGCCACATTGATTTCAGACTTTTAGCCTCCAGAACTGAGACATTAAATTTCTATTATTCTAAGCCACTCAATTTGTGGTATTTTGTCACTATAGTCCTAGGAAACTAATACAGAGCACCAAGAATATTTGAAGAACTAAATCTGAAACCTCTCAAACGATAAGAAGCATGAATCTCCATATCAAAGAATCTCAATAAATTCCAAAAAGAAAACTCAAAAGAGATCCACACCTAGATACATCATAATCAAAATGTCAAAAGCCAAAACCAAAAAAGACAATACTGAAAGCAGCAAAAAAGAAGTGACTCATCATGTATAGGAGATCCTCAGTAAAATTAACAACTGCCTTTTTATTAAAACCATAGAGGCCAGATGACAGTGGGATGGCATATTCAAACCATGGACAGAGAAAAAAATGTCAACCAAGAATTCTGTATCTAAATAAGGATCATTCAAAAATGAAAATAATATGATAGTCTCAAATCAACAAAGACTGAGAGAATTTGTTTTTAGAAGACCCACCCTACAAGAATTATTAAAGGGAGTCCTACAAAGTGAAAAGAAAGGAAGCTAGAAATAACTTAAATCCACTCAAAGAAATAAAGACCACTGGCAAAGATAACTAACTACATAAGTGAATGTAAAATATATTATTATTTATAATTCTTTTTTTCTACCTGTTTTATTTTTTTTTCAAGATTTTACCTATTTACTTGACAGAGAGAGTGTGAGAGCACAAGCAGTGGGAGTTGCAGAGGGAGCGGGAGAAGCAAGCCCCCTGCTGAGCAGGGAGCCTGATGCAGGGGTTGATCCCAGGACCCTGGGATCACTACCCAAGCTGAGGGCAGACACTTAATGGACTGAGCCACCCAGGCGCCCCATCTCCTACCTGTTTTAAAAACCAACTGAACATAATATAATAATAAATAATAAAAATAATAAAAACCAGCTACATAAAGCAAAAATTATAAAACTATTCTGGTGGACTTACAAGAAGATGTCCTTGGTATGACTATAATAGCACAAGGATGGAGGAGGAAGAGCTGCTATATTGCAGCAATTTTTTGGTATACAATTGAAATAAAATTGGTAATCATGTTAATATGTTCATTGTTAATATTAATATGCTAATTGTAATTCTTAAGGCAACCACTAAAAAAATGACTTGGAAAACAATAGAATAAAGGAAATAAGAAGGGAATGAAAATGGTATAGAAGAAAATATCTTTAGCATGAAAAAAGATAGTAATAGAGTAATAGAAGAATTTAAAAAAACATAAGACATATATAAAAGAAATAACAGAGCAAATGTAAATGCTAGCATAGTAGTCACTAATTAAATCTTCTCTCTCCCCTTTTCACATAGACAAGCACAACTGCATATATATACTGAAAGTGCCATTATTTGATTTATCAAAAAAGAAAGGTATAAGGAAGAACAATGCATGAAGCTAAGTTGCAAGGTTAAAATCAGAATATTATATTCTGATTGGTGAGTTGCAGATACTAGTTGCAAATAGAAATTTCATTCAAAGGTGTGTTGCAGTTTTCCTTTGTCAGAGATAATTTTAATTTACTTTGACCTGATTTGAGCCACATTAAAGTACCACGTCATTCTCATCTCTTTAAAGGAGGCTCCATAGGAATAGCTTCTGAGTTATAGAGAAATTGAAATTTATTTAAAATGCACCTTATATCTCAAAATTCAGCTGCAAGGTATAGTCAGAGCACACTCAGTTTAATTTGGGGTGTGGATAAACTTTCTGTAGAGCCATTATGGATTCTCAGATTACTACCCATTCTAATGGATCTCCCATTTCAGCACAAAGCATTGTCCTTCATGGCTAATGAAGTGGAAAACCGAGAACTATCTGTGGCAGAATAGCATCTCCCAATTTGTTATCTCAGGGGGGAAAGTCATTATTTTTCTAATCCTGAAATGTTTCCCCATGAAGTGACAGCAATCAGAGATATTTTTGGCCAATGCAATAAGCAAGCAAACTAATCCATAAAACTAGGCTATAGTGTGAGCATGTAGGTCAATCTTTCCACTTGATTTTGATTAACACTGTCATCAAAGACATGAAATCATACTTCCCATCAAAGTCATGGTTATTCTGTGCCACTCAAATTCCACTGCATGAAAGAAACCTTTTGTGTGATTTAATTGTGGATTTAGAGGGAACCAAAAGGGATACTTGTGAAATATTAAAGCAATTAACTAGATTTTGCTCTAGAATAGAACACTGTGAGTCATCGTAAGAATAAGCTGACTTGACTTGCAGGTTTTCAGAACCCTAACTTTTTGGTATGGCTAACCACTGATTTACTATTCCTGAACCAGTTGGTTTTCAGATCCTGCCCTGTCTTCTCTAGGAACCTTAGGATCCTTAAACAAGCAGGTCACTTGACTAGTGTTCCCAGACTCTGCTACAAGCTAACTCCTATGTACAGACATCAAGTTGAATATTACATGTGTCTAGGACATAGGTAAAAGTTGCATTTTTTGCTTAAGGATAATGGTGCTAATAACAATATCATGAGAATAATTCAGACTATTTGATTTTCGGAACTGAACATCTATGGACTCATTGATAAAGTTCTATATGACCAGACTGTCATTTACACTACAACTGAGAGAACATAGCATGTATGATATTAAGTTCCGAGGTGGCATACATGTTCTATTCTAGAGCAAAATCTAGTTAAATTGTGGTAATATTGTTGTCACTCACAAAAATGAGATGGACCTCTAACCCAAAAATTTTGTTCAGATGTCAAAATTGATGATGGCACAAATACACTAAAAGGATATGAAAAGGCTATTTCTTAGAGAATAAGGCTTTTTGGGAGAAGAGAGTATGTTTCCCAAGAAGAACCAAATATTGCTTGACAGGCAGATAAAAGAGACTGGCTTGAGGTTTTATTGTAGTTAGAGGGTGGGGCTGGTGTGAGAGTTCCTGCACACGGACAGAGGTTTGTATGGTTTGAATCTCCCACTGGCACAAAAAGAGGGAGCACCTATGCTTTTTTTTTTAATCAGCTTGACCATATGTGAAACAGAAAAGGAGAGGGAGGAGTACAGGTTAAAAGCTGTGTGTGGTTATATATTCTGCAGACGAGTCTTTTCTATTTTGGTCATATTTACAGTTATGAGTTTCTCCCTTCAAAGAGTCTGAAATGAGTATTATCAGAGTTAGGGCCTTCTCCAAAACCCCTCCTCTATCACAACAGTTGCTTTAAATTATCTACTTATTATTTTAATAGTATTTAATTTAATTTAATAATATTTTTTAGAGAAGTTTTAGATTTACAGCAAAATTGAGCAGAAGGTACAGAGAATTCCCATATATCTCCTCCCACATATGCATAACCTTTCTCATTATCAACATACCCCATCAGAGTGGTAAATTTGTTAGAATTGATGAACCTACATTGCTATATCATTATCACACAGAATCCATATTTAACATTAGGGTTCACTCTTGGTGTGCATTCTTTGGATTTGGACAAATGTATAATGGCATGTACTCTCTGTTATAGTATCAAACAGAACAGATTTACTGACCTAAAAATTCTCTGCTAACTATTCATCCCTCACTCCCTGCCTTACCACCGGCAACCACTCATCTTTTTACTGTCTCCGTAGTTTTTCCTTTTCCAGAATGTCATATAGATGGAATCATACAGTATGAAGCTTTTCAAATTGACTTTTTTTTCACTTATTATTGTGTATTTAAGATTCCTCCACTTTTTTCATGGCTGAATAGCTCATTTATTTGTAGTGCTGAATGATATTCCATTGTGTAGATCCATCACATCTATCCATTAACCTACTAAGGGACATCCAGGTTGTTTCCAAGTCTTGACAATTATGAATAAAGCTGTTATAAATATCCCTGTGTATGGACATATTTTCAACTCCTCTGGTTAAACACAAAGGAGCATAAGTGCTAGATCAGATGGTAAGAATATATTTTACTTTCTAAGAAACTACCAAACTGCCTTCCAAAGTGTGTACCACTTTTAATTCCTGTTAACGATTAATGAGAGTTCCTATTGCCTCTAATGTTCACAAGCATTTGGTGTTGTCAGTTTTCTGGCATATTAGCCATTCTTATAGGTGTGTAGTGGCATCTCATTGTTGCTTTAATTTGCATTTCCCTTATGGCATATGATGCAGGGCATCTTTTCATATGGTGATTTCCCACTTGTGTATCTTGTTTGGTAAAGATCTGTTAAGGCCTTTGGACAATCAATGAGGTTGTTTTGTTTCCTTACTGTTGAGTTTTAAGACTTTCTATGTTTTTGATAATAGTCCTTTATCAGATATGTCTTTGCAAGTATTTCCACCAGTCTGTGCACTAACTTTTCACTCTCTTGATATTATCTTTGGTAGAGCATAATTTTTTTTAATTTTAATGAAGTGCAATTTATAAATTATTTCTTTAATGGATCGTTACTTTGGTGTTATATCTAAAAAGTCATCAAGAAACCCAAGGTCATCCAGGTTTATTTTCTAGGAATTAAATAATTTTAGGTGTTATAACTCTATATATAATCCATTTTTAATTCATTTTTGTGAAAGCTTTAAGATCTATGTCAGAGTCTTCCTTCCCTTTCTTTCTTTCTTTTTTTTTTTTTTTTGCATGTGGATGACCCATTGCTCCAGCAACATTTGTTAAAACAACTTTCTTTGGTCCATTGTATTGCTTTTGCTTCTTTGTCAAAGATCAGTTGAATATACTAATGTGAGTCTATTTCTGGGCTCTCTATTCTGATCCACTGATCTATTTGTCTATTCTTTTACCAACGCTATTTTTTTTAAAGATTTTATTTATTTATTTGAGAGAGAATGAGAGAGAGAGAGAGCACATGAGAGGGGGGAGGGTCAGAGGGAGAAGCAGACTCCCTGCTGAGCAGGGAGCCCGATGCGGGACTCAATCCTGGGACTCCAGGATCATGACCTGAGCCGAAGGCAGTCGCTTAACCAACTGAGCCACCCAGGCGCCCAACGCTACTTTGTTTTTAATATTGTAGCTTTATAGTAAGTCTTGATAGATTATTTGTTCTAGTTCTGTGAAAAACGCTGTTAGTATTTTGATAGGGATTGCATTAAATCTGTGGATTGCTCTAGATAGTATAGACATTTTACAATATTTGTTCTTCTAGTCCATGAGCATGGAATATCTTTCATTTGTTTGTGTCGTCTTCAATTTCTTTCATCAGTGTTTTATACTTTTCAGAGTCCCAGTCTTCCAGCTCTTTGGTTAAGTTCATTCCTACGTATTTTATTATTTTTGGTGCAATTGTAAAAGGGTTTTTTTTTTTCTTAATTTCTCTTTCTGCTGCTTCATTATTGGTGAATAGAAATGCAATAGATTTCTGTACATTGATTTTTTTTATCCTACAACTTTACTGAATTCCTTTATCAGCTCTAGTATTTTGGGGGTGGAATCTTTAGAGTTTTCTATATAGAGTATCATGTCATCTGCAAATAGTGAAAGTTTTACTTCTTTCTTACCAATTTGGATGCCTTTTATTCCTTTTTCTGCTGTTTGTAGGACTTCTAATACTATGTTGAATAAAAGTGATAAGAATGGACATCCTTGTCTTATTCCTTACTGTAGAGGAAAAGCTCTCAGTTTTTACCCATTGAAGATGATGTGGGTTTTCCATATATGACCTTTATTATGCTGATGTATGTTCCCTCTAAGCTTAGCTTGTTAAGGGTTTTTATCATCCCTCTTGATGTGATGTATCACGTTGTTTGATTTGTGAATATTGAACCAACTTTGCATCACAGGAATAAATTCCACTTGATCATGTCGAATGATTTTTTTAATGTATTGTTGGATTTGGTTTGCTAATATTTTGTTGAGGATTTTTGCATCTATGTCCATCAGAGATATTGGCCTGTAATTCTCTTTTTGTAATGTTTTTATCTGGTTTTAGTATCAGGTTAATGTTGACCTCATAGAATGAATTTGGAAGCCTTCCTTCCTCTTTTATTTTTTAGAAGAGTTAGAGAAGAATAGTTACTAAGTCTTCTTTTTATTCATTACCAGTAAGTTTTTTATTTACTCACTGTATTTTTCCAAGGTAAAGAGAGAAGGCAAAAGGGTCAGCATGTATATTACAAAGCAATAGCAAGTGGGAAAGGAAGTGCCTGGCACAGAAAAATCAACCATCAAATAAACACTCCTCAGAGATGGAGTAACCAAACCCCAAGAGGGCTCAGTTTCCTGCAGTTCAGAAATGAGGGGAAGGGACCAGGGAAAGAACAGAGTTTTCCTACCCTCCCCCACTCCCCATAAATTCAAGATTTTACACAAAGCTTTGGTTTCTAGCAGTAAACAGGGAGTTACATTCATCCATCTCCTGTTAAACAATCTTGTGGCCACTTTGGCATAAGTTTCTTGCACCGGCATAAAAGTTCCTGAGTTACATGGATAAACATTCATTTTCCCTTTCATGGCCACCCAACTCTACTTTCTATATGGAATCCCGCCCCCATTCCTTCTGCTTCTCTCTACCCTAAGATTAGAGATTAAAGTAGGTTTGACCCATCCAAATAAAAGTGTATTAGTATAAAGCACATCAAGGAATGGTCTTGACACAGGAGATTGGGAACAAGGGATGGAGTGTTCTTACTTAGCATCTTCAGAATTTTTGCACAAATCATTAGGAGTCATGGAGACACCCCACAAATCAAATGTGTATGTGTGAGGGTTTGGGGGGGATAGAAGGGTGATAAAAGAGGGGATAGGGTAGGAATCAAGTTTTTAGGACAGAAGATCTAGCCCAAAATAGGAAATAGGGGAAGGGGAACAAAAAGGAAAGGATAGTTCAAGACCCCCACACTTCAAGAGGGCTCACCAAGCTATGTCCCAGATTCCTTTCCTGGTGTAGAACATTTTGTCAAAGATGCTTTGGCTATTGTTCTCAACACAAAAAGTTTTTAAACAATAAAACCCCAAGAGAACATGGAGAAGACCAATACATTATATTTACACAGAGCAGGCCACTTAGCAATAACACAATCAGCTATTTGTGAAGTCTTACAAAGCCCAGACAAATACAATAACTAGAGGGGGCCAGTGATTGGCAGAGACAAGAACTCCAGATCAGACACACATCTCCCAGTGTGTTCTATTGCATTTACCCTGTTTCCACACAGTGAGGTAAGTTTGTGGGGCTCTCACAGCATATAAATGAAATCTTCTTTTCTCTGTTAGCTAGCACGACACTAATCACTGCTGCGGCAAGGCAGGACACCGGCTCCGGGCACCACAAAGAAGCCGTGGCTTATGGTCTCTCTGCAAGCCAATAAGGAAAGCCCAGAATTTATAAAGATTAAGAAATTTAGTCCTTGCATCATACACCCATCCCAAGGCAGTTCAAGATGGGTACAGAAGTATTGTTCTTAAACCTATCCTTAACAACTCATTTTTTTAACACACACACACACACACACACACACACACACAGAGCCTATTGTGCAAGGTAGGCCTAACCTGATCCAGTGAAGGATGGATCTGGTATGTGAAGTGAGTCCTGTGCTCTGGGATTCTAAGTCCAGAATAGGGATCCTTTATTACACATATAGACAACCTTCAACTAATCTTGGCTTCTCCTCTGCACCTTTCACTTGGTGAAGCCTCTCCTAACCCTCCTGCACCACATTTTTCTGTTCAGACCAATTTCAATCTTCTGGTAGAAGGAGTTCAAGTTATGGGGCAATGGAGTTAAAACCTAGTCTCCCATGGAACACTGAAGGTGGAGCGGTTTCAAGAGAACAGTATGACAGAAAAGCCAAATTTAATTGGCATAAATGAGGTAGTTCAGTAGGTTATGCGCTCCAAATATTTGTTCTCCCTGGTGATAAAACAAAAAGTAGTCTCCCTGTGCAGACCTGGAGCGGCTGCTGACTTATCCCTGAGATTGCTCATGTACCTGAGAACACAGTGCAGGAACAAGGGCCCTAAGATTATAATACACAAAAATACAAGACTAGAATATTTATATTACCAAAAAAAGTTACAATGCACAAGACACATCACTCACACACAGCTAGTGCACTTGGCATCCTGGAGAAAGTAAGGCCCAAAGTGCAGTTATCCAAGGAAGCAAATAAAATTCTATCAGTCCAGAATGGGGTGGGAGTAAGCTTAGGAGCAGCCGGTCTGCAGCTGTTCCCCCAATATCTCCTTTGCGTACTGTCACAACCCATTGCTTGGGACAGTCTGGCACCCTATCCCAAGAGTGGGTTATGAGACAGGATGTAGAAGAACCCTGCCTTACCCCTAGAGATTCCCTCTCACAGAATGTAGTGGTTCATGGGTTAAGCCCATCAATCTGGCCTCATGCTTAATCTTCACACTCTGGCATGGGAAAAAATATCATTACATATCCTTCTTTGAAAGGAAAACAATTTCCCTGTCCCTTTCAAAAGCTAGAGATTCTGGGGACCGAGATTCAGATAAAGCACACACAAAGGGATATTCCCCAAAACTCTCATGAGCATTTGGATAAAACATGGCTGTAGTTGATTTGCTTCCCCCCTTCCCCCCAACCCAGGTATTAATTCTTTAAATATCTGGTAGAATCCACCTGTGAAACCATCTGGTCCTGGACTTTTATTGGTTGGGAGTTGTTTGATTACTGATTCAGTTTCATTGCTGGTCTGTTCAAATTTTCTATTTCTTCTTGATTCAGTTTTGGGAGGTTATATGTTTCTAGGAATTTATCCATTTCTTCTAGGTTGTCCAATTTGTTGGCAAATTTTTCATAATATTCTCTTATAATCCTTTGAATTTCTGTGGTGTCAGCTGTTCTTACTCCTCTTTCGTTTCTGCTTTTGTATTTGAGTCCTCTCTCTCTCTCTTTCTGTTTGATGAGTCTGGCTAAAGCTTCTTTATCAATTTTGCTGATTTTTTTCAAAGAACCACCTCCTGGTTTCATTGATCTGTCCTATTATTTTTTCAGTTTGTATATCATCTATTTCTGCTCTAATCTTTATTATTTCCTTCCTTCTACTGGTTTGGTGTTTTGTTTGTTCTTCTTTTTCTAGCTCCTTTAGGTTTAAAGTAAGGTTGCTTATTTGAGATTTTTCTTGCTTCTTGAGGTAGGCCCATATAGCTATAAACTTCCCCTTTGCACTGCTTTTGCTGCATCCTAAAGGTTTTGGACCATTGTCTTTTCATTTTCATTTGTTTCTGTGTACTTTTAAAATTTATTTTATTTTATTTTATTATGTTGTTAGTCACCATACAATACATCGTTAGTTTTTGATGTGGTGATCCACGATCCATTGTTTTTGTATAACACCCAGTGCTCCATGCAGTACGTGCCCTCCTTAAATTTCTTCTTTTATTTCCTGATTGACCCACTCATTGTTTAGTAGCATGTAATTTAACATCCATGTATTTGTGGTCTTTCCAGATTTTTTTTGGTCATTGATTTCTAGTTTCATAGCACTGTGTTTGGAAAAGATGCTTGGTATGACTGCGGTCTTTTTCAATTTGTTGAGACTTGTTTTGTGGACTAATATATGATGTAATCTGGAGAATGTTCTATGCGCACTTGAAAATAATGTGTATTCTCTTGTTCTATGATGGAATGTTCTGAATATATCTGTTAAATCCTTCTGGTCCAATGTGTCATTCAAAGTCACTGTTTCCTTGTTGATTTTCTGGTTGCATGATCTGTCCATTGACATAAGTGGAGTGTTAAAATCCCCTACTATTATTGTATTACTATTGATTACTTCCTTTATATTTGTTATTAACTATTTTATGCATTTGGCTGCTCCCATGTTGAAAGCATAAATATTTACAATTGTTATATTTTCTTGTTGGATTGTTCCCTTTATGATCATAGAGTGTTGTTCTTTGTCTCTCGTTACAATGTTTGTTTTAAAGTCATTTTGTCCAATATAAGTATTGCAATCCCAGCTTTCTTCTCACTTCCACTTGCATGATAGATGCTTTTCCATCCCTTCACTTTCAATCTGCATGTGTCTTTAGGTCTGAAATGAGTCCCTTGTTTTTTCTTTTTTAAGATTTATTTATTTTAGAGAGAGAGAGAGAGAGAGAGAGCATTGGGGGAGGGGGAGAGGGAGAAAAAGGGGAAAAGCAGACTCCATGCTCAGGGCAGAGCCCAATGCAGGGCCGATCCCATGATCCTGAGAGCACCACCAGAGCAGAAACCAAGAGTTGGACACTCAACTGACTGAGCCACCCAAGAACCTCTGAATTGAGTCTCTTATAAGCAGAATTTAGATGGGTCCTGCTTTTTTATCCATTCTATCACCCTATGTCTTTGGATTAGAGGATTTGGTCCATTTACAAAGTAATTATTGATAGGTATGTACTTATTACTGTTTTGTTAGATTTTTATGGTTGTTTTTATAGTTCCTCTCTGTTGTTTTCTTCATTTGCTCTCTTCTCTCGCGGTTTGCTGTCTTTCTTTAGTGATAGAATTGGATTCCTTTCTCTTTAATTTTTGCATATCTATTACTGGTTTTTGATTTGTGGTTATCATTGGGTTTATATAGAACATCTTATGCATACAGCAGTTTATATTATATTAAGTTGATGGTCACTTAACTTTAAACCCATTCTTTATACCTCTCACATTTTAGGTATATGGTATCATACTTTATGTATATACTTTTATTTTGTGGGTCCCTTAAATGATTTTTATAGATATACTTAATTTTACTGCTTTTGTGCTTCTACTTTTCTTATTCCTATTTATGGTCTTTCTTTTCCACTTAAAGAATACCCTTTAACATTTCTTGTAGGGCTGGTTTAGTGGTGATGAATTTCTTTACCTTTTGTTTGTCTGAGAAACTCTTTATCTCTCCTATTTTGAATGATAGCCTTGATGGATAGAGTATTCTTGGTTTCATGTTTTTTTTTCTTTTAGCATTTGAATATATCATGCCACTCCCTTCTGGCCTGTAAAATTTTGCTAAAAAAGCAGCTGATAGCCTTATGGGGTTTCCCTTGTATGTAACTGTATTCTTTCTATTGCTGCTTTTAAAATTCTCTATCATTGCTTTTTGCCATTTAATTACTATGTGTCTTAGCATGGACCTCCTTGGGTTGATTTTGTTAGGGGCTCTCTGTGATTCCTGGATCTGGATTTCTGTTTTCTCTCCCAGATTTGGGAAGTTCTCAGGTATTATCTCTTCAAATCCATTTTCTGCCCCCTTTTCTCTCTCTTCTCCTTCTGGGATCCCTATTAGGCAAATGTTATTATGCTTGAATATTTTCACTGAGTTCCCTTGGTCTGTTTTCATTTTTAAAATTTTTTTTTCTCTCTTGTTCAGCTTGATTGTGTTCCATTACTCCATCCTTCAGGTCACTGATCTGCTTCCTCTAGTTTACTATTTATTCTTTCTGGTGTATTTTTAATTTCAGTTATTGAGTTCTTCATCTTCATCTGGTTCTTTTTCATGTTTTCTCTTTGTTGAGGGTCTCACTGAGGTTCTCCATTCTTTTCTCAAGTCCATTGAGTATCTTTATGAGCATTACTTTAAATTCTCTATCAGACATATAACTTAATCTTCATTTTGTTTAGCTCTCTTGCTGATTTTTTCCTGTTCTTTCATTTGGGACGTATTTCTCTGTCTCCTCATTTTGTCTAACTTCCTGTGTCTGTTTCTATGTATTAGGAAAGTCAGCTATGTCTTCTCTTGAAAGAGGTGACCTTATGAAGAAGAGGTCCTGTAGTGTGCTCTGCAGTACAATATCCCCTGCTCAGAACCTGGCACTTCAGGGGTGTCTCCTATCTGTGTGGTGTGCAAACTACTGTTGTGGCTGAGTCATATTTGCTTTCAGTCCAGTTGTCTGCAGTGGCTCTCTTTGGCTGTTGTGGGCAGGGTTTTGTCCGTGTTGTTAGTGGGCCAGTCTGGGGCCACCTTGGGTTTGAGTTGAGTCAGACCAGGTGTTTTCCAGGCATACAGTAGCACCAAACTGTGGGGCACTTTCTCTGTTGTCCCCTGAGAAGCTGTGGTTGCTGGTCAGGGCCAGAAGTCAAACCAGATGTCTGCCCTCAGCCCCCTGCTAGGGCTGCAGTTGAACTGATATGTGTGTGGTTATCTTCCCCTCTACGGGCAGCAAGAATCACTTTGGAGTGGTGCTGGCTGCTATCAGGGCTGCTTGCACACAGCCAGGCTTGTGTCACCGCTTTGGCTGGACTCTGGCCAAGAGTGGACTCGAGGAGGCAGGACCACAGAAGAACATGGGGGCAGGTTTTAGGGAGTGTTACCAAGTTTGAGTAGGTCTACTGTGGGAAGATACCTGGAACTGAGAACTGGTTGGAGGGGACATGTCTACAGGAGAATGTGTGGGTGAGGTACACTGTTAGCAATTTAGGTAGCAAGTGTTCAAGCAGTACTGGTTCCCACAGATGTCCTTGTGTCAAGGCTGAGGTACAGGGGAAGGAAATGGCACCTGCCATCTCTTTTGTTGCTGGAAAAGTTTCCCCAGGATCCTTGCTTCTCTGGCACATGCTCTGAGATTAGTAAACAAATCTCTGTCCCATATACCCCAGGTATTTTTGCAAACTGCTGCTTCTATGTTGTATCTCTGCAAGGCTGTTTGTTGTGCTGTCTCTTTAAAGGCAAGGACTCAGTCTGCTGATTTTTAAAGTTCCAGGTTTTAAGCCCCACTGATTGTAAGAACTTGCAAAATCCAGCCCCTCTGGGTTTCAAAGCCAAATGTTATGGGGATTTGTCTTCCCTGTGTGGGATCCATATCGGGGCCCACAGAGTTTTCTCTGCAAGTCTTCAGGTCATTTTCTGGGTTATTTACACTGATGTGGTGTCATCTAGTATTCATGGGGAGAGGGGAGCTTAGGGTCCTCCTACTCCACCATCTTCCCTGGAAGTCCTCTTTCTTTCTTTTTAGGTCTAGGTGGTCATCCATGCATTGATGCATCGGTATTCATCCACTCTTCATGTGACCTCTACAGAGAATGAATTGTCCTTCCTAGCTTAGGTCAGGGACTCCACCTCTTGGCCTAAAATTTTCATTTTCTAATGAGTTTTCTGGGATATATAAAACAATTGCTCTTCAAATATTGATTTTTAAATCAAGCAATCTTGCTAAACCTTCCTGTTGACACCAATACTTATCTCTAGATTCTTTTATAGTTTCTATATATATAATTATCAGCTGCAAATAATCACAGTTTTACTTATTTCTTTTACCAATTCCTACCATTTTATTTTTCTTGCCTTATCCTGCTGGCTAGGACTAGCATTAAAATGCAGAGCAGAAAAGGTGATTATTTGGACTTTATAGAAATACCTCTAAAATAAAGGGTTTTTTGTGTGTATGTGTGGAGAAATCATGTATCATCTTAAGTCACAGGAAAAAAAATATTTTTTTTTCTTGGCAAACCTAGCTTCATGTGACAGCTGTTACTGTCTGACCAGTGATAATAAAATCTGTTGTATATCCCTTCTTCTGCCACCTATTTTTGTGCTCCTTTAGATATGTTAGGGAAGGAGAAAGCAGCTTTGCAGGAGGACATATGTTCACTAAACTGTGGCCAATCAATTTGAATAATCTCTAGTGTAAATTTTCACCTTAGGCAGACAAGTTTTCCACCACTAAGCAAGCTCTGCTTTCTGTAGAAATAACCCAGTATGCTCAAAGTTCACCGAAGTTTAGTAGACATTTCTAATTTTTAAACAACACAAAATCAGTTTTTTAATGGGGAACACTATACATAAGTAAAACTATATGTTATAAAGAGGTTATTGATTAGCTAATTATATATACACACATATGCATATATATACTGACAATTAACTGCTTGGAAAAAAATACAAAATGCATTCAACTACTCAGCCTTTTATTCTCCTGAATAAAACTTAGTTTTGTTTTCCCTAAGTAGTTTAATTTTTAAAAAGATTTTTTAAAAAGTCTGGTAAATCTGATCAGATGAAGTAGTTGGGAATAAGTACTGTTATGTTTCGAGGGGAATATGGGAGTAAGTTTTATGTTTTTTTAAAACTCTCTGTTTTATTACTTCTCTTTGCCCTCCTCTTTTGACTGTTACCTTGTTTACCCTAATGGAAATCCTTCTCCAACAAGGGAACCTTCAAGTGGGAACATGTTTACTATTGCAGAGATGGCAAATTACTTGCCCAGGAAAGTTTGCTACCCACTCCTGTACCCTGGTCAGATACGAATTGATCATGATAGCCTTTCCTGATGAATAGTGACATAGTTGGAAATTATTTTTCATCTGGCACTCCAAGTGATCAATAGAAATTGGCATTGGAGATGGAACCCATAATATGATAGCATAAAACAGAACATAACTCTTGGAGACGAGGCACCTTTTTGCCTATAAGATAAGAACTTGCTGTTTCTTCCACACAGGTCTGGCCTGTTGCCTCTAGACCATTATACCTAAAAAGCACAGACTATTAATTTTGAACCACTAGAATCCTGAGATCAGTAAATTGAAGCTGAATTAATGATCATGTACACTCAATTGTATTACTATATGTGTTTTGGAAAAGGTGAAATATAAAAGCTTTCTAAATTTTGAGGGAGAAACTAATGTAATTCTGGTGTGTATTGGTTTTTATCACACTGCTTCTCTAGATTGTTCAACAATTCTCAGCAAGAGATATCCAGGGGATATTAGAATAATAAGTCAACAGAATTTTCTATGTGTTCATCTTCCATGCAGCTGGAAGCAGGTGTCTCACTGTCTGATTCAATGCTAAATGGGACAGAAGGAAGGACTGGAAAAATCTTTAGTCTTGGACCTCAAAGAAATTTCTAATGGCTGCAATGAGAAATATAGAAAGCCATAATTATTTCTGAATACTTTGCCTTTAAGATGATGTTTGGGTAAATAATTAGCTTGTAAAGGCCTTGATAATTTCTGACATCTGTTACCTCAAATCTGCTGATTTTACTTTTAAAAATAGCAAAGAATATTCTTGAAACACTGCAAAATTGAAAGCAGAGATATTCCAAGTACTGACTTGGAAGGAAACTTATATATCTTTCCCTGGATTTTAAAATGCAATGATTTATCATAATCAGAAAAAGGAGCTAAAACAGAATATGCAGTGGTTAGCAATTGCCTATAAAATATATTTTTTTCATTGTATTTCATATTTGAGAGAAAAGACATAACATGGTGCCTGCCAGGGATCATGGAAAGAAGTCATGACATCAGAGAGTTTCTCTATAGTAAGAACTTACTACCAAGATAATTAACTAATAATTAAACCTATGCTTTTCATTCATAGAAAGGAAATGTGAAATTTTTGATTTTTTAAATTTAGAGTTTTAAAAGATAATTTTAAATGCTTTATAAGAAAATATGACAGGGGCGCCTGGGTGGCTCAGTCGGTTAAGCGTCTGCCTTCGGCTCAGGTCATGATCCCAGGGTCCTGGGATCGAGCCCCACATCGGGCTCCCTGCTCAGCAGGGAGCCTGCTTCTCCCTCTGCCTCTGCTTGCCTGCCTGCCTACTTTTGCTCTCTCTCTCTCTCTCTGTCAAATAAATAAAAATAAATAAAATCTTAAAAAAAAGAAAATATGACATGCCTATTATTATCTCTGATCAGTGAGGAAGAAGTCAGGGTATGGCACATCTAAGGAAAACATAACTGATCCTTGCCTTTGGAACACAGACGGACACTTACTTTGTCCAGAGTCTTTTTAAATTAACCATACTTCACTGAGTAAACCTTCAGGGTAAAACCTACATAGGTAGTACCATGAGGTTTAGAGATTGGTTACCTACAGGTCTGAAAGCAACCAAAAGATTGGCTGCTATGCATTTTAATGTGAACAAGTTTATTGAATACAACACTGGTTTAATACTAACTTAATGCATTTTACATTTACCAATTAGTGCACACATCTTGAAATAACTAAATGGAATGACTGTCATTCTTTGAGAATGTTATAGGAAAGCCTTTATAAACCATTGCTTTGGAATATTCTTAGCTTATATCATCTGCCCATCAAAAATCATAAAGTAAACTACAGTACTGCTTGGATTAGATGTGTCATTTACATTAGTTAATGCTTTCCAAGTACTCTTTTTTTGTCCCTTCGGGGTTGCACTCGCACTGACAAATTAAGCTTGTTCTGGATCAAACATATAAGAATAGATTATCCTAAAACCAATAACTTTTAAAACATTCTAATTGCCCACTACAATTGTATTCCAAATATAAAAAGGCAATTTCATGAATGTTTGGAATGCTAAATGAATTGCATCAGTCAGATACATCAGGTTTCATGGAAAGTTTTCAATAAATGGCAATGTTGCAATAGCATAAAAAGAGTCCAAAAAGAAAAGTACAGTGTGTCCATCACATATATTTTTATTTTGAGGGTTTTTGTTTGGCAAGAACAGTGGCTACTATTTAGTTAAAGTAAAAACAACATTTAAGACTCTTAAATTCACCGTGTATATGTCTTTTAAGATTGTTTTTGCTCCCAGACTCACACAAGTGTTCTTATGCACTGTTTTGTGACATTTGTTATCATACAAATACTGAAACATTTTCAGGAGACCCATTTTTGGAAGCTGTTTGACTACTCCTCCACAGGGTATCCACCGGGTAAACTGGATGCTTATGTTACAGAATGCAAGTCAGATGATTAAGCTGTTCCACAGAACTAATGGTTGACATTTAAATATGACTTTTTCCTTAAAAATTAGTACAAATGGTGATGACAATAATGATGATAATATAATTAAGTCAAATGACATCCCTGATATTTTTACTATTTTTTTTCTGTAAACTTAACATTTGAAACAATTTCTAAGAAATTTGTATGTGTTTGCCCTCTTACTATCTTATGGTTTAATTTTTTATCATTGGTTACCTCAATTCTATGTATACACTCAACATTTTCATTTGCGGTGGGCTTGAACTATTTCTAGTTCTGCTGTTTCTAACACTGCCTTAGAATCTGAAAGCCTCTAGTTTCAGCCATCTCCAAAACATAGTGGTCTTTATCTCTGTTTGTTTTATCAGAGAGAATAGTATTGACCTTCAGTCGTTAAATTGATTTTTTAATCCAGCTCATTAAAAGGAAAGAATCCCAGGGGCACCTGGGTGGCTCAGTTGGTTAAGAATCCAACTCTTGATTTTGGCTTAGGTCATGATCTCAGGGTCGTGAGATCCAGCCGCACGTTGAGTCTGCTTAAAGATTCTCTTTCTCTCTCTCTGGCCCTTCTCTCTCTCTTTCTCTCTCTCTCTCCCTTCCTCTAAAAAAAAAAAAAGGAAAGAATCTCATTTATGGCTTCCTCACAGTGACATAACTTAGAAAATCTTTCTTTATTTGGAAATATTCTCAATTTTTAAATTTGTGATATTTCTGTTTTTCCCAGCTTTACTAAAGGACCTTACAGAGCCTTCATGACTTCTGTTTTCTTGATATAAACTGCTTCTAGTGCAGCTGTTCTTATAGAAACCTACTCTTTTGCATTCCAATAGAAAGTTTAAAAATAAATTTTTAACCTGACAGAAAAAAGTATTTCGGTTTAAATATATGGTGTGGTTTTTCATACTTTTCCCTGGACTGTGGTACTCATACTCTAAATTTGTGTTAGAGTAGCATTCATTTAGTTAGAGGTAGATCCACAAGATTCTAGTTATTTATGTTTTCCTATGTTTTATGTTTTCCTGGCTTACCTGCCAGGGCATTCACACATTTAGAAATATACTAAATGTTTATCAAGAATATCTAAAAATTTCACAGCCATATTGGCAACATGCTATTAGAGTTTTACATTTTTAATCACATAATAATATGAATAATACCCTGGCTAGAAAAATATGATCTGGGTTTAGGAAAAGATCCCAAATTTGTTAAATAGCAACCTGGCATATTAGAAGGAGCATAAAATTTAGAGTTAGATAGACTTATATCTTGGCTTTATCTCCTATAGCTAAGTACCAAACACTATCAAATCAAAGAATTTTCTGAACCTTAGTTTTCTTGTTTATAAAATAGGAATAATAGTGCTGACAGAAATATTGTGATGATTCAACTCTAGAGAAATCATTCATGTAGAGTGCCTGGTATACTATTGATACTAACTAAACCTTTCTTTCCATTTGTATCATTCTCTTCAATTGAATAAATACTTATTAATCCTAATTACATTCCAGACATTATGTTAGTAACTAAGAATGCATTACACATATATTGCCTAGAACAAATTTTGGTACAAAACCCATCATTAACTACATTGAAGGGGGCTGAAATGTTAAGTGCCAAGCATTTGAAATTTCCTAGAATTTAAATTTCTAAGCAATCCTAGTAAGTATTTTCATCTCCACTTTATAGGTGAGGAAATGGAGGTTCCAGTAAGATAAGAAATTTGTCAATAAGGAGCAAGATGGCAGAGGAGTAGGAGACCTAAATTTCATCTGGTCCCAGGAATTCAGCTAGATAGGTCTCAAACCATTCTGAACACCTACAAAGTCAACAGGAGATCAAAGAAAAGAATAGCAGCAACTCTATGAACAGAAAAGCGACCACTTTCTGGATGGTAGGACGTGCAGAGAAGTGAATCTGAGGCGATATATGGGAAGATAGACCACGGGGGAAGGAAGCCTCCATCAGCCAGCTACCAGCAAGGAATAGAGCAGCAGAGCACAAAATTGGAACTTTTAGAAGTCTGTTCCACTAAGGGACGTCACACCAGTGGCTAAGCGGGGGGTGGAGCACTCGCTGGGACAGTGTGGTCTTAGGACCCTCGGGGTCACAGAAAGACTGGGGGTGCCTGAGCATGGCAGAGCTCCCAGGTATTGGAGGGGGGAAGCCGGCTGCAAAGATGGAGACGAGAAGTGGGCCCTCAGCTCGGGGTTGCCATAAACTGTGATCTGGGGCACAGTCAGGCCATTACTCTTGGAGCAGGGACCCAACAAGTGGCAGATCCAGGGAGACTCCCCTACCTCCCCCAGGAGGAGCGGCATGGGAGTGTACCACAGGAATCTGCTGGGTTTGGAGACTCCAAATGGGCTTGTGTGCCAGAGATGGAAACGCTCAGTCACAGGCCTGGTGAGCACGGAGTACGGCCAGAGAGAAGGGAGACAGGAGTGATTGCTTTTCTCTGGGGGCTCACTGAGGAGTGGGGACCCAAGTTCTCGGCTCCTCCAGGGCGGAGACAGGGAGGCTGTCATTTTCATGCTCATCTTCCAAAGCTATACGGAAAGCTTTCAGGGAACAAAAGCTTCCGAGAGCAAATCTGAGCAGATTAACTAGCCTGGCCCCTGACAAGGGTGGTATAATTCCACCTCCAGCAAAGACATTTGAGAATCACTGCAACAGGCCCCTCCCCCAGAAGATCAGCAAGAACAGCCAGCCAAGACCAAGTTTACCAATCAATGAGAACTGCAGAACTCCTGCACTAGGGGAATACAGCACATAGAATTCATGGCTTTTTTCCCCATGATTCTTTAATCTTTCAAAGTTAATTTTTAACATTTTCTTTACTTTTTCTTTTTCTATTTTTTGAATTTTTATTTTTCCCTTTTTCAACCAACATCTTATCAATTCCTTTCTTAAAAATCTTTTTTAATTTTCATTTTTTGAGTCATATTCTATCCCTTCATTGTAGTTAACCTTATTTTTTGTATATGTATATGTATGTATATATATATATATATATATATATATATATATATATATATCTTTAAAATTTTGGGATACAGTTTCTTCTAACAGACCAAAATATACCCTAAATCTCTAGTGTATGGCTTTGTTCTAGTCCCCTGCTTGATGATATTCTCTCCCTTTTTTTTCTTTTTAATTTTTCTTCTTTCTTTTTTCAACCAACTTCTTATCAATTCCTTTTATAAAATCTTCTATACTTTTCATCTTTACAGTCATATTCCATCCCTTCATCATATTTACCCTTATTTTTGTACATATATAAGTTTTTCTTTCTTTAAAATTTTGGGAGGCACTTTCTTCTAAAAGACTAAAATACGCCCAAAATCTAGTGTGTGGCTCTGATCTATTCACTATCCTGATCATATTCTTTTCTTTTTTTCCTTTCCCTTTCTTTCCCCCCTGGTTTTGGGTCTCTTCTGATTTGTTTAGTGTATATTTTTCTGGGGTCATTGTTACCCTTTTAGCATTTTGATCTCTCATTCTTCTATTCTCGTCTGGACAAAATGACAAGATGGAAAAACTCACCTCAAAAAAAAGAACAAGAGGCAGTACTGACTGCCAGGGACATAACCAATAAGGACATTAGTAAGATGTTGAAACTAGAGTTCAGAATGACAATTAAAAAGATACTAGCTGGACTTGAAAAAAGCATGGACGATACTAGAGAATCCCTTTCTGTAGAAATAAAAGAACTAAAATCTAACCAAATCGATATCAAAAAGGCTATTAATGAGGTGCAATAAAAAATGGAGGCTCTAACTGCTAGGATAAATGAGGCAGAAGAGAGAATTAGTGATATAGAAGACCAAATGATGGAGAATAAAGAAGCTGAAAAAAAGAGAGATAAACAACTACTGGATCACGAGGGCAGAATTTGAGAGATAAGTGATACCATAATATGAAACAATATTAGAATAATTGGGATCCCAGAAGAAGAAGAAAGAGAGAGAGGGGCAGAAGGTATATTGGAGCAAATTATAGCAGAGAACTTCCTTAATTTAGGGAAGGAAAGAGGCATCAAAATCCAGAAGGCACAGAGAACCCCTCTCAAAATCAATAAAATAGGTCAACACCCCAATATCTAATAATAAAACTTACAAGACTCAGAGACAAGGACAAAATCCTGAAAGCAGCTCAGGACACAAGGTCTGTAACCTACAATGGTAGAAACATTAGACTGGCAACAGACCTATCCACAGAGACCTGGCAGGCCAGAAAGGACTGACATGATATATTCAAAGCACTAAACGAGAAAAATATGCAGCCAAGAATACTATATCCAGCTAGGCCGTCACTGAAAATTGAAGGAGAGATAAGAAGCTTCCAGGACAAACAAAAAGAAAAAGAATTTGCAAACACCAAACCAGTCTTACAAGAAATATTGAAAGGGGTCCTCTAAGCAAAGAGAGAGCCTAAAAGTAACATAGACCAGCAACCAATAGAGAATATACAGTAACAGTCACCTTACAGGCAATACAGTGGCACTAAATTCATATCTCTCAATAGTTACCCTGAATGTAAATGGGCTAAATACCCCAATCAAAAGACACAGGGTATCAGATCGGATAAAAAAACAAGACCCATTGATATGCTGCCTGCAAGAGTCTCATTTTAGACCCAAAGACACCTCCAGATTGAAAGTGAGGGGGTGGAAAACCATTTACCATGCTAATGGACACCAAAAGAAAGCTGGGGTGTCAATCTTTATATCAGACAAATTAGATTTTAAACCAAAGACTGTAATAAGAGATGAGGAAGGACACTATATCCTACTCAAAGGGTCTATCCAGCAAGAAGATCTAACAACTGTAAATATCTATGCCCCTAACATGGGAGCAGCCAATTATATAAGGCAATTAATAACAAAAGCAAAGAAACACATCGACAACAATACAATAATAGTGGGGGACTTTAACACCCTCCTCACTGAAATGGACAGATCATCTAAGCAAAAGATCAACAAGGAAATAAAGACTTTAAATGACACACTGGACCAAATGGACTTCACAGATATATTCAGAACCTTCCATCCCAAAGTAACAGAATACACATTCTTCTCTAGTGCCCATAGAAAATTTTCCAGAAGAGATCACATCATGGGTCACAAATCAGGTCTCAACTGGTACAAAAAGATTGGGATCATTCCCTGGATATTTTCAGACCACGGTGCTTTGAAACTAGAATTCAATCACAAGAGGAAAGTCAGAAAGAACTCAAATACACGGAGGCTAAAGAGCATCTTACTAAAGAATGAATGGGTCAACCAAGAAATTAAAGAAGAATTAAAAAAATTCATGGAAACCAATGAAAATAAAAACACAACTGTTCAAAATCTTTGGGATGCAGCAAAGGCAGTCCTGAGAGGAAAGTATATAGCAATACGAGCCTTTCTCAAGAAACAAGAAAGGTCTCAAATACACAACCTAACCCTACACCTAAAGGAGCTAGAGAAAAAACAGCAAATAAAGCCTAAACCCAGCAGGAGAAGAGAAATAATAAAGATCAGAGCAGAAATCAATGAACTAGAAACCAAAAGAACAGTAGAACAGATCAACGAAACTAGGAGCTGGTTCTTTGAAAGAATTAACAAGATTGATAAACCCCTGGCCAGACTGATCAAAAAGAAAAGAGAAATGACCCAAATCAACAAAATCATGAATGAAAGAGGAGAGATCACATCCAACACCAAAGAAATATAAACAATTATAAGAACATAGTATGAGCAACTATATGCTAGCAAATTAGACAATCTGGAAGAAATGGATGCATCCCTAGAGAAGTATCAACTACCAAAACTGAACCAGGAAGAAATAGAAAACCTGAACAGATCCATAACCAGTAAGGAAATTGAAGCAGTCATCAAAAATCTCCCAACAAACAAGAGCCCAGAGCCACATGGCTTCCCAGGGGAATTCTACCAAATATTTAAGGAAGAATTAATACCTATTCTTCTGAAACTGTTCCAAAAAATAGAAATGGAAGGAAAACTTCCAAACTCATTTTATGAGGCCACCATTACCTTGATCCCAAAACCAGACAAAGACCCCATCAAAAAGGAGAATTACAGACCAATATCCCTGATGAACATGGATGCAAAAATTCTCACCAAAAGACTAGCCAATAGGATCCAACAGTACATTAAAAGGATTATTCACCACAACCAAGTGGGATTTACTCCTGGGCTGCAAGGTTGGTTCAACATCCACAAATCAATCAATGTGCTACAATACATTAATAAAAGAAAGAACAAGAACCATATGATCCTGTCAATAAATGCAGAAAAAGCATTTGACAAAGTACAGCATCTTTTCTTGATTAAAACTCTTCAGAGTATAGCGATAGAGGGTACATACCTCAATATCATAAAAGCCATCCATGAAAAATCCACAGCAAATACCATACTCAATGGAGAAAAACTGAGAGCGTTCCCCCTAAGGTCAGGAACACGGCAGGGATGTCCACTATCACCATTGCTATTCAACATACTACTAGAAGTCCTAGCCTCAGCAATCAGACAACAAAAAGAAATAAGAGGCATCTGAATCAGCAAAGAAGAAGTCAAATTCTCACTCTTTGCAGATGATATAATACTTTATGTGGAAAACCCAAAAAAGTCCACTCCAAAACTGCCAGAACTCGTACAGGATTTCAGTAAAGTGGCAGGATATAAAAATCAATGCACAGAAATCAGAGGCATTTCTATACACCAAAAACAAGACAGAAGAAAGAGAAATTAAGGAGTCAATCCCATTTACAACTGCACCCAAAACCATAAGATACCTAGGAATAAATCTAACCAAAGAGGCAAAGAATCTGTACTCAGAAAACTATAGAATAAGAATACTCATGAAAGAAATTGAGGAAGACACAAAGAAATGGGAAAACCTTCCATGCTCATGGATTGGAAGAACAAATATTGTTAAAATGTCTATGCTACCTAGAGCAATCTGCACATTTAATGCAATCTCTATCAAAATGCCCTCCGCTTTTTTCAAAGAAATGGAACAAAGAATCCTAACATTTGTATGGAACCAGAAAAGACCCCGAATAGACAGAGAAATGTTGAAAAAGAAAAGCAAAGCTGGTGGCATCACAATTCCAGACTTCAAGCTCTATTACAAAGCCATAATCATCAGGATAGTATGGTACTGGCACAAAAACAGACACATAGATCAATGGAACAGAATAGAGAGCCCAGAAATGGACCCTCAACTCTATGGCCAACTAATCTTCGACAAAGCAGGAAAGAATGTCCACTGGAAAAAAGACAGTCTCTCCAACAAATGGTGTTGGGGAAATTGGACAACCACATGCAGAAGAATGAAACTGGACCATTTCCTTACACCACACACAAAAATAGACTCAAAATGGATGAAAGACCTAAATGTGAGACAGGAATCCATCAAAATTCTTGAGGAGAACCCAGGCAGCAACCTCTTCAACCTCAGCCGCAGCAATGTCCTCCTAGACACATCGCCAAAGGCAAGGGAAGCAAGGGCAAAAATGAATTATTGGGACTTCATCAAGATAAAAAGCTTATGCACAGCAAAGGAAACAGTCAACAAAACCAAAAGACAACCGACAGAATGGGAGAAGATATTTACAAATGACCCATCAGCTAAAGGGTTAGTATCCAAAATCTATAAAGAACTTATCGAACTCAACACCCAAAGAACAAATGATCCAATCAAGAAATGGGCAGAAGACATGAACAGACATTTCTACAAAGAAGACATACAAATGGCCAACAGACACATGAAAAAGTGTTCAACATCACGGCATCAGGGGAATACAAATCAAAAGATCACTGAGATGCCACCTCACACCAGTCAGAATGGTTAAAATTAACAAGTCAGGAAATGACAGATGTTGGTGAGGATGCAGAGAAAGGAGAACCCTCCTATACTGTTGGTGGGAATGCAAGCCAGTACAGCCACTCTGGAAAACAGTATGGAGGTTCCTCAAAAGGTTGAAAATAGAGCTACCCTATGACCCAGCAATTGCAGTACTGGGTATTTACCCCAAAGATACAAATGTAGTGATCCAAAGGGGCATGTGCACCCAAAGTTTATAGAAGCAATGTCCACAACAGCCAAACTATGGAAAGAGCCAAGATGTCCATCAACAGATGAATGGATAAAGAAGATGTGGTATATATATTCAATGGAATATTATGCAGCCTTCAAAGAAACCCCCAAATCTTGCCATTTGCAACGATGTGGATGGAACTAGAGGGTATTATGCTAAGCGAAATAAGTCAATCAGAGAAAACAAGTATCACATGATCTCACTGATATCAGGAATTTGAAAAACAAGGCAGAGGATCACAGGGGAAGGGAGGAAAAAATGAAAGAATATGAAACCAGAGAGGGAGACAAACCATAAGACACTCTTTATCTCAGGAAACAAACTGAGGTGAGGGTTGCTGGAGTGGTGGGGGGTGGGAGGGATGGGGTGGCTGGGTGATGGACATTGGGGAGAGTATGTGCTATGGTGAGTGCTGTTAACTGTGTAAGACTGATGAATCACAGACCTGTACTTCTGAAACAAATAATAAATCATATGTTAAAAAAAGAAAAAAAAGAAGATAGTAGGAAGGGAAAAATGAAGGGGCGGAAATCGGAGGGGGAGATGAATCATGAGAGACAATGGACTCTGAGAAACAAACTGAGGGTTTTAGAGGGGAGGGGGGTGGGGGGATGGGTTAGCCAGGTGATGGGTATTAAGGAGTGTACGTATTGCATTGAGCACTGGGTGTTATATGCAAACAATGAATCATGGAAAACCACATCAAAAACTAATGATGTAATGTATGGTGGCTAACATAACATAGTAAAATAAAATTAAGAAAATAAAATTAAAGAATAAAAATAGAGAAATTTGTCAATGGTCACAACTATTGGTAAGGACAGAGTAAGGATTTGAACCTATGTTTTTTTTTTTAATTTTTAAAATCCATGTTCTTTCATCTAAGAAATTTTACTCTCAAATATTGGGAAGAAATAGAAATCTATTTCAGATTTTCAGAATATTTTTGGGTCTCTGAAGTTTTAAAATATTACTGAATGTGTTAGCTGGGAATTGGTAGTACTATGGTCTCAATATGGGGATAAACCCTTCTGTAAAATTATGTTAGTCCTCAGAATGATCTCCTTATATCCTAGCTGACAATTTCAATAGTTGCCTTTATTCAACAATGGGGTTTGGGGCTCAATAATCACTGTGTGTCCTTAGTATTTGACATTTGGAAATCTGATTGGCACTTTTAAGTTTTCCATAAATCCTTTTTGGCAGCTAGCATTTTAGCAACACTCCGAGCTACTCCAGTTGTTCATATCTACCCTGGATATATAGAGTTAGGTAATCATGTGGTTTATAGAAAATGCCATAGTTTCCAGATTAAACTGTCAACCAGGCATTGGAAAGAACCTGGTGAATTTCTTGGTTTAAAGTGAAATATAAATAAATAAATAAGAAATAAATCATAATATATTAAACTGGTGTTTTCCCAAGAGTATTTATTCTCAATAACATATGTCTTAAGAAATGTTCGATGAAAATAAATAAAAAAGCAAATAAACAAAAACACAAAGAAAAAAATGATTAACTGGTTATATAAATTCTAGACAAGATGCATACTGCCCCAACCTCCTGGAGACTCAGAATTGCACATTAGCATATTAAGACTCTGAAGCAATCTATAGTTTAAAAAAAAATCTAGATTCTTTTTTTTTTATTTTTTTATTGTTATGTTAATCACCATACATTACATAATTTGTTTTGGTGTAGTGTTCCATGATTCATTGTTTGTTCATAACACCCAGTGCTCCATGCAGAATGTGCCCTCCTCAATACCCATCACCAGGCTAACCCATCCCCCCACCCTCCTCCCCTCCAGAAACCTCAGTTTGTTTTTCAGAGTCCATCATCTCTCCTGGTTCGTCTCCCCCTCTGACTTACTCCCCTTCATTCTTCCTCTCCTGCTATCTTCTTCTTTTTCTTTTTTCTTAAAATATGTTGTGTTATTTGTTTCAGAAGTACAGATCTGTGATTCAACAGTCTTACACAATTCACAGCGCTCACCGTAGCACATATCTTCCCCAATGTCCATCACCCAGCCACCCCATCCCTCCCACCCCTGACCACTCCAGCAACCCTCAGTTTGTTCCTGAGATTAAGAATTCCTCATATCAGTGAGGTCATATGATAAATGTCTTTCTCTGATTGACTTATTTCACTCAGCATAACACCCTCCAGTTCCATCCACGTCGTTGCAAATGGCAAGATCTCATTCCTTTTGATGGCTGCATAATATTCCATTGTGTATATATACCACTTCTTCTTTATCCATTCATCTGTCGCTGGACATCTTGGCTCTTTCCACAGTTTGGCTATTGTGGACATTGCTGCTATAAACATTGGGGTGCACGTACCCCTTCGGGTCCCTACATTTGTATCTTTGGGGTAAATACCCAGTAGTGCAATTGCTGGGTCATAGGGTAGCTCTATTTTCAACTGTTTGAGGAACCTCCATACTGTTTTCCAGAGGGGTTGCACCAGCTTGCATTCCCACCAACAGTGTAGGAGGGTTCCCCTTTCTCCACATCCCCGCCAACATCTGTCGTTCCCTGACTTGTTAATTTTAGCCATTCTGACGGGTGTGAGGTGGTATCTCATTGAGGTTTTGATTTGGATTTCCCTGATGCCGAGCGATGTTGAGCACTTTTTCATGTGTCTGTTGGCCATTTGGATGTCTTCTTTGGAAAAATGTCTGTTCATGTCTTCTGCCCATTTCTTGATTGGATTATTTGTTCTTTGGGTGTTGAGTTTGATAAGTTCTTTATAGATTTTGGATACTAGCCCTTTATCTGATATGTCATTTGCAAATATTTTCTCCCATTCTGTCGGTTGTCTTTTGGTTTTCTTGACTGTTTCTTTTGCTGTACAAAAGCTTTTTATCTTGATGAAATCCCAATAGTTCATTTTTGCCCTGGCTTCCTGTGCCTTTGGTGATGTTTCTAGGAAGAAGTTGCTGCGGCTGAGGTCGAAGAGGTTGCTACCTGTGTTCTCCTTTAGGATTTGGATGGACTCCTGTCTCACGTTTAGGTCTTTCAACCATTTGGAGTCTATTTTTGTGTGTGGTGTAAGGAAATGGTCCAGTTTCATTCTTCTGCATGTGGCTGTCCAATTTTCCCAACACCATTTGTTGAAGAGACTGTCTTTTTTCCACTGGACATTCTTTCCTGCTTTGTCAAAGATAAGTTGACCATAGAGTTGAGGGTCCATTTCTGGGCTCTCGATTCTGTTCCATTGATCTATGTGTCTGTTTTTGTGCCAGTACCATACTGTCTTGATGATGACAGCTTTGTAATAGAGCTGGAAGTCCGGAATTGTGATGCCGCCAGCTTTGCTTTTCTTTTTCAATATTCCTCTGGCTATTCGGGGTCTCTTCTGGTTCCATACAAATTTTAGGATTATTTGTTCCATTTCTTTGAAAAAAGTGGATGGTATTTTGATGGGGATTGCATTGAATGTGTAGATTGCTCTAGGTAGCATTGACATCTTCACAATGTTGGTTCTCCCAATCCATGAGCATGGAACGTTTTTCCATTTCTTTGTGTCTTCTTCAATTTCTTTCATGAGTATTTTATAGTTTTCTGAGTACAGATCCTTTGCCTCTTTGGTTAAATTTATTCCTAGGTATCTTATGATTTTGGGTGCAATTATGAATGGGATCGACTCCTTGATTTGTCTCTCTTCTGTCTTGTTGTTGGTGTATAGGAATACCACTGATTTCTGTGCATTGATTTTATAGCCTGCTACTTGACTGAATTCCTGTATGAGTTCTAGCAGTTTTGGGGTGGAGTCTTTTGGGTTTTCCACATACAGTATCATATCATCTGCAAAGAGTGAGAGTTTGACTTCCTCTTTGCCGATTTGGATGCCTTTGATTTCTTTTTGTTGTCTGATTGCTGTGGCTAGGACTTCTAATACTATGTTGAATAGCAGTGGTGAGAGTGGACATCCCTGCCGCGTTCCTGACTTTAGGGGAAAAGCTCTCAGCTTTTCCCCATTGAGAATGATATTCGCTGTAGGTTTTTCATAGATGGCTTTTATGATATTGAGGTATGTACCCTCTATCCCTACACTCTGAAGAGTTTTGATCAAGAAAGGATGCTGTACTTTGTCAAATGCTTTTTCTGCATCTATTGAGAGGATCATAGGATTCTTGTTCTTTCTTTTGTTAATGTATTGTATCACGTTGATTGATTTGCGGATGTTGAACCAGCCTTGCAGCCCAGGGATAAATCTCACTTGGTCGTGGTGAATAATCCTTTTAATGTACTGTTGGATCCTATTGGCTAGTATTTTGGTGAGAAGTTTTGCATCCATGTTCATCAAGGATATTGGTCTGTAATTCTCCTTTTTGATGGGATCTTTGTCTGGTTTTGGGATCAAGGTAATGGTGGCCTCATAAAATGAATTTGGAAGTTTTCCTTCCATTTCTATTTTTTGGAACAGTTTCAGGAGAATAGGTATTAATTCTTCTTTAAATGTCTGATAGAATTCCCCTGGGAAGCCATCTGGCCCTGGGCTTTTGTTTCTTGGGAGATTTTTGATGACTGCTTCAATTTCCTTAGTGGTTATAGGTCTGTTCAGGTTTTCTATTTCTTCCTGGTTCAGTTTTGGTAGTTGATACATCTCTAGGAATGCACCCATTTCTTCCAGGTTATCTAATTTGCTGGCATAGAGTTGCTCATAATATGTTCTTATAATTGTTTGTATTTCTTTGGTGTTGGTTGTGATCTCTCCTCTTTCATTCATGATTTTGTTGATTTGGGTCATTTCTCTTTTCTTTTTGATCAGTCTGGCCAGGGGTTTATCAATCTTGTTAATTCTTTCAAAGAACCAGCTCCTAGTTTCGTTGATCTGTTCTACTGTTCTTTTGGTTTCTAGTTCGTTGATTTCTGCTCTGATCTTTATTATTTCTCTTCTATTGGGTTTAGGCTTTATTTGCTGTTCTTTCTCCAGCTCCTTTAGGTGTAGGGTTAGATTGTGTATTTGAGACCTTTCTTGTTTCTTGAGAAAGGCTTGTATTGCTATATACTTTCCTCTCAGGACTGCCTTTGCTGTATCCCAAAGATTTTGAACAGTTGTGTTTTCATTTTCATTGGTTTCCATGAATTGTTTTAATTCTCCTTTAATTTCCTGGTTGACCCATTCATTCTTTAATAGGATGCTCTTTAGCCTCCATGTATTTGAGTTCTTTCCAATTTTCCTCTTGTGATTGAGTTCTAGTTTCAAAGCATTGTGGTCTGAAAATATGCAGGGAATGATCCCCATCTTTTGGTACCGGTTGAGACCTGATTTGTGACCTAGGATGTGATCAATTCTGGAGAATGTTCCATGGACACTAGAGAAGAATGTGTATTCCGTTGCTTTGGGATGGAATGTTCTGAATATGTCTGTGAAGTCCATTTGGTCCAGTGTGTCATTTAAAGTCTTTATTTCCTTGTTGATCTTTTGCTTAGATGATCTGTTCATTTCAGTCAGGGGGGTGTTAAAGTCCCCCACTATTATTGTATTGTTGTCGATGTGTTTCTTTGCTTTTGTTATTAATTGCCTTATATAATTGGCTGCTCCCATGTTCGGGGCATAGATATTTACAATTGTTAGATCTTCTTGTTGGATAGACCCTTTAAGTAGGATATAGTGTCCTTCCTCATCTCTTATTACAGTCTTTGTTTTAAAATCTAGTTTGTCTGATATAAGGATTGCCACCCCAGCTTTCTTTTGGTGTCCATTAGCATGGTAAATGGTTTTCCACCCCCTCACTTTCAATCTGGGGGTGTCTTTGGGTCTAAAATGAGTCTCTTGCAGACAGCATATGGATGGGTCTTGTTTTTTAATCCAATCTGATAGCCTGTGTCTTTTGATTGGGGCATTTAGCCCATTTACATTCAGGGTAACTATTGAAAGATATGAATTTAGTGCCATTGTATTGCCTGTAAGGTGACTGTTACTGTATGTTGTCCGTGGTCCTTTCTGATCTTTGCTGCTTTAGGCTCTCTCTTTGCTTAGAGGACCCCTTTCAATATTTCTTGGAGGGCTGGTTTCGTGTTTGCAAATTCCTTTAGTTTTTGTTTGTTCTAGAAGCTTTTTATCTCTCCTTCTATTTTCAATGACAGCTTAGCTGGATATAGTATTCTTGGCTGCATATTTTTCTCGTTTAGTGCTCTGAAGATATCTTGCCAGTCCTTTCTGGCCTGCCAGGTCTCTGTGGATAGGTCTGTTGCCAATCTAATATTTTTACCATTGTAGGTTACGTATCTCTTCTCCCGAGCTGCTTTCAGGATTTTCTCTTTGTCTCTGAGACTCGTAAGTTTTACTATTAGATGTCGGGGTGTTGACCTATTTTTATTGATTTTGAGAGGGGTTCTCTGTGCCTCCTGGATTTTGATGCCTGTTTCCTTCCTCACATTAGGGAAGTTCTCTGCTATTATTTGCTCCAATATACCTTCTGCCCCTCTCTCTCTTTCTTCTTCTGGGATCCCAATTATTCTAATGTTGTTTCGTCTTATCGAATCACTTATCTCTCGAATTCTGCCCTCGTGATCCTGTAGTTGTTTCTCCCTCTTTTTCTCAGCCTCTTTACTTTCCATCATTTGGTCTTCTATATCACTGATTCTCTCTTCTGCCTCATTTATCCTAGCAGTTAGTGCCCCCATTTTTGATTGCACCTCATCAATAGCCTTTTTGATTTCGACTGGGTTAGATTTTAGTTCTTTTATTTCTCCAGAAAGGGTTTCTCTAATAACTTCCACGCTTTTTTCAAGCCCAGCTAGTATCTTTAAAGTCATGATTCTGAACTCTAGGTCCGACATCGTACTAATGTCCATATTGAGTAGGTCCCTGGGTGACGGTACTACCTCTTGTTCTTTTTGCTGAGGTGATTTTTTTCGTCTTGTCATTTTGTCCAGAGGAGAATAGATGAATGAGAGGACAAAATGCTAACAGGTTTACAATGTCCCCAGCAAATATACTGTATACAAATCAGAAAAGACCTGAAACCAGGGGAAAAGAAAGGGAAAGAAAGAAAAAAGAAAGAGAAAAAAAAAAATAAAAAAATAAAAACAAAAACAGAACAATACAAAAAAAGCAGAATGTGATCAAATATGATCAGGCTAGTGCATAGATCAGTGCCACACACTCGATTTTGGGCGTATTTTGGTCTGTTAGAAAAAAGTGCCTCCTAAAATTTTAAAGGAAGAAAGACATATATGTACAAAATAAGGGTTGATACAATGAAGGGATAGAAGATGACTGTAAAGATGAAAGTTATAAAAGATTTTATAAAAGGACTTGATAAGATAAGAAGTTGTTTGAAAAAAGAAAGAAGATTTAAAAAAAAAAGAAAAAAGGGAGAGAATGTGATCAGGCAGGAGACTAGAACAGAACCATACACTAGTGATTTAGGGTATATTTTTATCTGTTAGAAGAAACTGTATCTCAAAATTTTAAAGAGAGAACAACTTATATATATATATGCCAAAAATAAGGGTAATTACTATGAAGGGATAAAATATGACTCTAAAAATGAAAAATAAAAAATGTTTTTTTTTTTTTTAAAAAGAGATTGATAAGATGTTGGTTGAAAAAGGGAAAAAGAAAAAGAAAAAAAAACAGTTAACAAAAATTAACTTTGATGAACTAATGAATCACGGTAAAAAAAAAAGAGCCATGAATTCTATGTGCAGTATTCCCCTAGCGCTGGAGTTCTCCCGTTCTCCTTGATCGGTAAACTTGGTCTTGGCTTGCTGGCTGTTCGTGCTGATCTTCTGGGGGAGGGGCCTGTTGCTGTGGTTTCCAAATGTGTTTGCCGGAGGCTGAATTGCCCCGCCCTTGTCGGTCCGGGCTAAACAAGCTGCTCGGGTTTGATCTCAGGAGCTTTTGTTCCCTGCAAGCTCTCCGTACAGCCTTGTAGGACCAGGGCAAAAATGGTGGCCTCCCAATCTCCACCCGGAGGAGCTGAGAACTCGGGGCCCCGCTCCTCAGTGCGCCCCCAGAGAAAAGCAGTCACTCCCTTGTCCCTGGTCTCCGGCCGCACTCCGTGCTCACCCGGCCTGTGACCGAGCGTTTGTATCTCTGGCACCCGACCCCGTGTGGAGTCTCCAAACCCAGCAGATCCCTGTGGTGCGTTCCCGCGCCGCTCCTCCCCGGGAAGGAAGGGGAGTCTCCCCGGATCTGCCGCCTGTTGGGTCCCTGCTGCAGGAGCAGTGGCCCGACTGGGCCGCGGATCACAGTTTATGGCAACCCCAAGCTGAGAGCCCGCGCCTCAGCTCTGTCTCTGCAGCCAGCTTCCCCGCTCCGATACCTGGGAGCTCTGGTGTACTCAGGCTCCCCCGGTCTTTCTGTGACCCCAAGGGTCCTGAGACCCCACTGTCCCGTGAGGGTTCCACCCCCGCTTAGCCACTGGAGCGACGTCCCTCAGCGGAGCCGACTTCTAAAGGGTCCGATTTTGTGCTCCGCGGCTCTAGCACTTGCCAGAAGCGGCCGCCGGAGGCCCCCTCCCCTGCCATCTATCCTCCCGAATATCTCCTCGGATTCACTTCTCCGCACGTCCTACCTTCCAGTAAGTGGTCGCTTCTCTGTTCAGAGAATTGTTGCTACTCTCCTCTTTGATCTCCTGTTGAGTTCGTAGGTGTTCAGAATGGTTTGATCCCTATTCAGCTGAATTCCTGAGACCAGACGAAATCTAGGTCTCCTACTCCTCCGCCATCTTCTAGATTCTTTTAAAGCCAGATTTTCCAAGACTAATTTGACCATGGAATCCTGTGTGTGTGTGTTAAAACATCTATACCAAGTTATTCTTGTGCTCCTCATCTGTTTTTATTTTCAAAACTATAAACAGACTTCTGGAATGGTATCAGTGCTAGGAGCTCAGTGAAAACCTCTCTCCCAGAGAGACATCTATTAGACTGATCAAAATTAGCAAAGACAAACCTAAAAATCTCTGAAGCTTGATCAAAGGGCTTACAACGAATTGAGAAATGCTCCTTCAAAAAAATCTACAGAGACTTCGTAAGAGTGGGAGACTGTGGCATTCAAGATAGGGATTACACCCATGCCCACAAAGCTCTGCATCGTGGACAAACTGTTTCAGCAGCTGGTGAACATCAGCAGATCCCATTTTCCACAGCTTTTTGCTATAGGAGGCACCTATCTAGTGGATGGCAGCAGCCAAGCAATGCTTATTACCCCACCCCCAACTCCTGCTCCACAGGGAGTGTCTGGACTGGACAGCTGGTGAAGTGTGCAGTCCCTCTTTCCCACAGAGCACAGTATTGTGAAAGAACTACTCTGGTGGTCTTGGCATTAGAGTGGAAGCTCTCATCTCCCCCAGGTTCCTAGAATGTAGATTTAATCTGGGGAGATTCATTAGCTAGTGAACATCTTCCCTAGAACTGAGCTGAGGACGATCCATCTGGGTAGTGGCCACAGCCAGCTGGGGGCACCAGTTCCTCTTCCCATCCACCAGAGTTCCTGCTCTACAACAGAGAGTTCTCCCTGGCAGAGGGTAGAATTGTGTCTCAAAAAAACTGGAACACCTCACCCCTGCCAAGCATCCACCTTTAATTAGATCAGATTATGGACTGATATATGCCATGCCACAGGATACTGTTGAAAACAATAAATAAAATCGACTTGCAATTAGTAGAAATTAACAGCTGGGTGTGATACCAATATATATAGGCCAACCATAAACTTAACAGGGATATCAGGGAAGGAGACAGTCGAAGAGGGTCTACCTAAATCCATAGTTACCAGTGGTGGTCAGGAAGACTTGAGTGCATGCCCAAGGCTGTCTGCTCTGAGGAACAACATCAGAGTTCACACACTGTGGTGGAAATAGACTTCACTGAGTTTTTTTATCCATTAGAAATCATTAAAAAATAAATAAGTGAAAGAGCAAACAGCAAAAAAATAGTCCGTGGAAAGAACAGTTATACAAGTTACTACAATATTGTTAACTAAAATGTTTAGTTTTCAATAAAATATGATGAGCCATATAGAGAAGAAATGTGTGACACATAGCTTAAAAAGCAGACAAGAAAAATCTGCCTTTCATGGGAGAGATGTTAGACACAGCAGAAAAGACTTAAAAGCACCTACTATAAATATGTTCTAATACCTAGATGAAATCCTATTTAAAGAGTTAAAGGAAGGCATGATGACAATGTAACATCAAAAAAGACTATAAATAAAGATATAGAAATTATAAAAAGGAAAGATGGAAATTCTGGAGTTGAAAAGTATAATAAAAAATTTAAAAATCACTAGGGGTGTTCAATAGTAGATTAGAGCTTGTAGAGATAGAATTTGAAGATAAAATGTTAGATATTAGGCATTCTGAAAAACAGAGGGAAATGCAAATTAAAACCACCTCACATCAGTGAGAATAGCCAGTACCAAAACAAGAAGAAATCACAAGTGTTGGGGAGGATGTGGAGAAAACAGAACCCTCCTGCAATGTCGGTGGGAATGTAAATCAGTGCAGCCGCTATGGAAAACAGTATGGAGGTTCCTCAAAAAATTAATAATAGAAATACCATATAATCCAGTAATCCCACTGCTGGGTATTTACTCAAAGAAAACAAAAATAACAATTTATTTATTTTTTTTAAGATTTATTTGATGCAGAGCGAGAGAGCACAAGAAGGGGTAGTGGCAGTCAGGGGGAGAGAGAGAAGCAGGCTCCTCGCTGAGCAGGGAGCCCGATGCAGGGCTCAATCCCAGGACACTGGGATCATGACCTGAGCCGAAGACAAATGCTTAACTGACTTAGCCACCCAGGCGCCCCCAAAAACACCAATTTAAAAGATATATGCAACCTTATGTTTACTGCATTATTTAACAATAACCAAGATATGAAAGTAACCAAAGTGCCCAATGATAGATGAGTGGATAATGAAGATGGTATATATATATATATATATATATATATATATATATATATACACGCAATGGAATATTTTTCAGCCATAAGAAAGAATGAATGAAATCTTGTTATTTGCAAAAACATGGATGGACCTAGAGTATATTATGCTAAGTGACAAATACTAAAGAATTTCACTTATATATGGAATCAAAAAACATAACAAACAAAAACAATAATGAAAATAGAAAGAGACATAAATATAGAGGACAATCTGGTGGTTGACAGGGGTAGGGGTGGGGAAATGGGTGAAATTCAGGAAGAGGATTTAGAGGTACAAACTTTCAATTAGAAAATATTAAGTCATGGGGATAAAAAGTACAGCATAGGGAATATAGTCAATAATATTGTAACAACTTTGTGTGGTGACAGATGGCAACTACCCTTATTGTGGTGAACATTTAGAATGTTTATAATTGTTGAATCACTATGTTGTACACCTGAAACTAATATACTATTGTTATGTAAATACACTAGTATATATGCTAATATAATATATTTCAATTTTTAAAAAAGAGGGTCCTCACATTAATAGTCTAAACTTTCACCTTAAGAAACTAAAACAAAGGAGAGCAAATCACCCCAACATAGGCTGAAGGAAGAGAAGAATAAAGACTAAAACCGAAATTAATGCAATTTGGAGTCCAAAGCAATAGGAAAATCAACAACCTAAAAGTTTGTCCTTTCAAAAGATGAACAAAATTGACAAATTTTAGCTGGACTCACCAACAACAAAAGAGAATGAAAGGATGAATGAAGAGACATCACTATCGACATTACAGAAGTGAAAAATTTATAAAGAAATACTATATATAATTATATTCCAACAAATCAGATAATTTAGATAAAATAGAAAAAAAATTCCTGGAAAGACATAAACTACTAATACTCACTCAAGTAAAAGTAGAAAATCTTATGAGATGTATAACAACAACAAAGAAATTTAATGACTAAATAATCTAGTATAAAGAAAAACCCAAGTCCAGAAACATTTTTTAGTCTAAACCAAATTTAAAAAGAATTAAAACTAATTATTCATAAACTCTTCCAAAAAAATAGAGGAGGAAATAATTCTCAGCTCATTTTATGAGATTATAAATTACTCTGGAAGCAAAACCAGACATCACAAGCAAACACAAAAAAACCTCACAAGAAAACTACAAACCAATATTCTTATAAATATTGATGCAAAAATTATCAACAAAGTAACTAAAAAACCCAATCCAGCAAAATTAAAAAAAGGATTATACACCATGACTAAGTAGGATTTATCCCAGGAATGAAAAATTGGCTAACATCTTAAAACATTAATATAATATATTACATCACTGGAACAAAGGACAAAAACCACATGATTATCTTAATAGATAAAGCATTTGACAAAATCCAACACCATTTCATGATAAAAACTACTCATGCAACTAGATATAAAAGGGAACTTACTCTGGTAAAGGCCATCTACAAAAACTCCTCAGTTAATTTCACACTTAATTGTGAAAGGCTGAATGCTTACTCCTAAGGTCAGGAAAAAGCTAAGGATGTCTGCCTTTACCAAATATATTAAATCTTGTGCTGGAGGTTCCAGCCACTATAGTTATGCAATAAAAATGAATAAAAGGTATTTGATTGGAAAGTAAGGAATAAAACCATATCTATTTGGAGATGACATAATCTGGTATATGGAAAATCCCAAGGAATCCACTAAAAAAGAGAAAAAATTAGAACTAATGTAAGTTCAGCAAATTTGCATGATTTAAGATCAATATATGAAAAATCATCTATGTTTCTATACATTACCAAGGAGCAATCTGAAAATAAAGTTAAGAAAATAATTATATTTACAATAACATAATAAGTAACCAGTAATAACTTTAACGAAGTGCAAGACTGAAAACTACAAAATTCTGAGGAAGAAATAAAAGACACAAATAAATGGAAGGATATCCCATGCTCATGGTTTGGAAGACAATGTTGTTAAGAGGGCAGTGCTCCCCCAAATTTATCTACATATTTAACACAATTCTTATCAAAATACCTGCTCTATGCTTTTTGGCAGAAATTGACACACTAATTTTAAATTCACGTTGAATTGCAAAGGACCCATATTAGTCAAAACATCTTAAGACATCAAAAAGAAAAAAATAGAAAATTTCGGAGACTCACAATTCCAATTTTAAAACTTGCTACAAATATACAGTAACCAACAAAGTATGATAATGGCTTAAGTATAGATATGTAGGTCAGTGTCACCTAATGAAGAGTTCAGAAATAAACCCTTACACTTAAGGTCAATTATTTCCAACAGGGTGTCATGACATTTCAAAGAAGAAATAATATTCTTTTTAACAAATAGTACTGGGAAAACTGGATATCCATGAGCAAAAGAATGGGAGTCTTTCCTCACACAATAAGAAAATAACTCAAAATAATTATAGAATTCGATACAAGTGCTAAAACTATAAAATTCACAGAAGAAAATACAGGAGTAAATCTTCATGATCTTGGGTTAGGCAATAATTTCTTAGATATGACACAAGAATCACAAGCCACAAAAAATAGATAAATTGTACCACATTAAATGAAAATCATTTGTGCTAATAAATAATACTACTAAGATGAAAATACAAGTCACAGAATGGAAAAAAATTTCAAAGCACATATCTGATAAAGGATTTCAACCCAGAATATATACAAAATGCTTACAATTCAATAATGAAAAGATAGACTAATTTTATTTATTTATTTATTTATTTATTTATTTATTTATTTATTTATTTTATTTTTAGGTAGGCTCCACACCCAGCATAGAGCCCAATGTGGGGCTTGAACTCATGACCCTGAGATCAAGACCTGAGCCAAAATCAAGAGTAGGACATTTAACTGACTGAGCCACCCAGGTGCCCCATAAATAGCCTAATTTCAAAAAAGGCAAATGATCTGATAAATGTTTCTCCAAAGAAGAGTAATAAATGGCCAATATGAACATGAAAAAATAATACCATTAGTCATTATAGAAATGCAAATCAAAACCACAATGAGTACCAATTCACATTCACTAGGATGGTTGTAATAAAATAGAAAGTAACAAGTGTTGATTGAGATGTGGAGAAATTGGAACCTTCACAAACTGTTAGTGGAACTGTAAAATGGTACAACCACCTTGGAATACAGTCTGATAGTTCCTTGGAATGTTAAACATGGACTTACCATATAACCAAGCGATTTAACTCCTTGGTAGATGAAAATATGTCTACACAAAAACCTGCTTACCAATACTCCTAGCATTATTATTCATAATTGCCAAAATGTGAAAACTGCCTAAAATGTGATATCACCATATGATGGGATATTAACTGGCAATAAAAATTAATTAAGTACTGATACATGTTACAAAGTGAATGAGCCTTGAAAACAATTTACTATATGAAAGAAACAAGTCACAATAGATCAATATTATATGATTTCATTTATATAAAATAGAATGAATGCATACTCTATAGAGACATTAGGTATATCACTGCCTCAGGATGAGGGGGATGTGGGGGAGGAATGGGGAATAGATGTCAATGTTTATGGGGTTTCTTTTTGGGGTGATGAGAATGTCCTTAAGTTAGATGGTTAGATGATTAGATGATAATGGTTGTACAACTCTGTATATACTTAAAATTGTTGAATTGTACAATTTAAATGAGTGCATTTTATGATATATAAATTATACCTCAATAAAGCTGTTTTAAAAAAATAGCCACTACTATAATTTATAGTTGAAATAATTTTACCAGTCCCTAAATGATCAAATAGTGGGCATAGGATCACATCAAGTATTATCATGGAATTCAATTATCTATGATACATACAGATTTAATGTGCTTTCTATTTAGAAAAAAGATCAAAGGAAAAAATTAGAAATTCTGAGACTTTTGGTTAATCCCTTATTTTACTTTCTCACCACTATTGTGATTTAATCTAAAACATTTCCATTCATTTAAGAAGTTGGCACTATAATTGGATTATCATCCCCTCTACATAGATAGCCAAATTGCTTCTACATGGTTTTCAGTGAAGTACATCTATGATCTCTCTTAGCGCAGACATAACTCTTTCTTATATGTTACAAAAAATAGATAAATTGAAATACACCAAAATGAAAAATATCTGCTCTCAGACTATCTTCCTTATTTCAGGAATTATTCTCCTAGGGGACATGTAAGAATGCCATGATTTCTTTGTTCTTTGATTATGGGTTTCTCCAGCCATCTGATCTTTTTCTGAATTTAGAACTAGATTTTCTGAGGTTTCTAATGTATCTGAAATTTTATAGTTGGAATCCCTCTATTATGATGACCAGTTTTGTTAAAAAATATAATCCTAGTCTCTATAAAAGACCCACTTCATCAGAATCTGTAGTGGTAGAGCTCAATAATTATGTATTTTTAAAATCCCTATGTAATTATGTTTATCAGTATTTAAGAAGAATTGATTTAGTCTACATATGCCATTTGGAGTTTCTCTGGTGACTTATTCAAGAAAAATCACATAAGATTTTTCATCTAGCTTGTTTGGAATTATAGGTAGATCTCCCCAGTATCTATAACTTATCTTTATGTAGGGGTAGAATAACATCCTTCCCCCTTTTAACAATTCTAATACTTGTTGTTTTACAAATTTATGACCTCTAGTGCACTAATGAATTTCCATATTTTTGGTTTACTCCAAAGACACATTTTTTCATTGGTTTACAATGTTTAATATATTATTGGCACATCATATTCTGAAAGTTTCCCTTTTTTCTAGTAAATTGCAGTCGTTTTGTATGTTTCTCATCTTCAACTTACTCATTTCATCAGCCATTTTCAGTATACAAAAATATGTTCTAATTGTTTTTAAACTTTTGGTTTTGTTTTCATCTGTCCAATAGCAAGAAGTCTCCTTAAGGGCGCCTGGGTGGCTCAATCATTAAGCGTCTGCCTTCGGCTCAGGTCATGATCCCAGGGTCCTGGGATCGAGTCCCACATCAGGCTCCCTGCTCAGCAGGAGACCTGCTTCTCCCTCTCCCACTCCCCCGCTTGTGTTCCTGCTCTCGCTGTGTCTCTCTCTGTCAAATAAATAAATAAAATCTTTAAAAAAAAAAAAAGAAATCTCCTTAAATTCCAGTATCTGGAAAGAAGTTGACATTTAGTAGCAATATAAATATAATAGTATTGTATATGTAAACCATGTACATATAAATAGAGCTATATATGTAATTGTGCATCTTTTTAGAGATGTACATATAGTGTCACTTTTCTGTTAATATGTGTTAAAATTTTAAAAAATTAATCCTTGTGTATACATTACAGAGGATAGTTTAAATAATAAAACATATAAACAGTGAGTCATGTCTGATGTCTCTAAGAGGTTATATGAATCATATGAGACTATAAGTTCTATATTATTATCAAGTTGATATTTAAGTAATTTACCTTAAAAATGATATCACATATATAAAATCAACTCACAGAAATCAGTGGCATTTCTATACACCAAGAACAAGACAGAAGAAAGAGAAATTAAGGAGTCAATTCCATTTACAACTGCACCCAAAACCATAAGATACCTAGGAATAAATCTAACCAAAGAGGCAAAGAATCTGTACTCAGAAAACTATAGAGCAAGAATACTCGTGAAAGAAGTTGAGGAAGACACAAAGAAATGGAAAAACATTCCATGCTCATGGATTGGAAGAACAAATATTGTTAAAATGCCTATGCTATCCAGAACACTCTACACATTCAATGCAATCCCTATCAAAATACCATCCACTTTTTTCAAAGAAATGGAACAAAGAATCCTAACATTTGTATGGAACCAGAAAAGACCCCGAATAGACAGAGAAATGTTGAAAAAGAAAAGCAAAGCTGGTGGCATCACAATTCCAGACTTCAAGCTCTATTACAAAGCCATAATCATCAGGATAGTATGGTACTGGCACAAAAACAGACACATAGATCAATGGAACAGAATAGAGAGCCCAGAAATGGACCCTCAACTCTATGGCCAACTAATCTTCGACAAAGCAGGAAAGAATGTCCACTGGAAAAAAGACAGTCTCTCCAACAAATAGTGTTGGGGAAATTGGACAGCCACATGCAGAAGAATGAAACTGGACCATTTCCTTACACCACACACAAAAATAGACTCAAAATGGTTGAAAGACCTAAATGTGAGACAGGAATCCATCAAAATTCTCGAGGAGAACCCAGGCAGCAACCTCTTCGACCTCAGCTGCAGCAACTTCTTCCTAGACATATCACCAAAGGCAAGGGAAGCAAGGGCAAAAATGAACTATTGGGACTTCATCAAGATGAAAAGCTTTTGCACAGCAAAGGAAACAGTCAACAAAACCAAAAGACAACCGACAGAATGGGAGAAGACATTTGCAAATGACCTATCAGCTAAAGGGCTAGTATCCAAAATCTATAAAGAACTTATCGAACTCAACACCCAAAGAACAAATGATCCAATCAAGAAATGGGCAGAAGACATGAACAGACATTTCTACAAAGAAGACATACAAATGGCCAACAGACACATGAAAAAGTGTTCAACATCACAGCATCAGGGAAATACAAATCAAAACCTCAATGAGATGCTGCCTCACACCAGTCAGAATGCCTAAAATTAACAAGTCAGGAAATGACAGATGTTGGCGAGGATGCAGAGAAAGGGGAACCCTCCTACACTGGTGGTGGGAATGCAAGCCGGTGCAGCCACTCTGGAAAACAGTACGGAGGTTCCTAAAAAAGTTGAAAATAGAGCTACCCTATGACCCAGCAATTGCACTACTCGGTATTTACCCCAAAGATACTAATGTAGTGATCCAAAGGGGCACATGTACCCCAATGTTTATAGAAGCAATGTCCACAATAGCCAAACTATGGAAAGAGCCAAAATGTCTATCAACAGATGAATGGATAAAGAAGATGTGGTATATATATTCAATGGAATATTACACAGCCATCAAAGAAACCCCCAAATCTTGCCATTTGCAATGATGTGGCTGGAACTAGAGGTTATTATGCTAAGCGGAATTAGTCAGAGAAAGACAAGTATCACATGATCTCACTGATATCAGGAATTTGAAAAACAAGGCAGAGGATCACAGGGGAAGGGAGGGAAAAATGAAACAAGATGAAACCGGAGAGGGAAACAAACCATAAGAGACTCTTAATCTCAGGAAACAAACTGAGGGTTGCTGGAGTGGTGGGGGGTGGGAGGGATGGGGTGGCTGGGTGATGGACACTGGGGAGGGTATGTGCTATGGTGAGCACTGTGAATTGTGTAAGACTGATGAATCAAAGACCTGTACTTCTGAAACAAATAATACATCATATGTTAAAAAAAGAAAAAAGATAGTAGGAAGGGAAAAATGAAGGGGGGAGGGAATTGGAGGGGGAGAAGAACCATGAGAGACCATGGACTCTGAGAAACAAACTGAGGGTTTTAGAGGGGAGGGGGGTGGGGGGATGGGTTAGCCAGGTGATGGGTATTAAGGAGGGCACATATTACATGAAGCACTTGGTGTTATATGCAAACAATGAATCATGGAACGCTACACCAAAAACAAATGATGTATCTTCTTTTTTTTAAACATATAATGTATTATTTGTTTCAAAATCGGAGGGGGAGATGAACCACGAGAGACTATGGACTCTGGGAAACAAACTGAGGGTTCTGGGGGGGGGATGGGTTAGCCTGGTGATGGGTATTAAAGAGGGCCCGTATTGAATGGAGTACTGGATGTTATACGCAAACAAGGAATCATGGAACACTACATCAAAAACTAATGATGTAATATATGGTGATTAACATAACATAATAAAATTTTTTAAAAATGAAAAAATACAAATAACCAATAAATATATGAAAATACATCCTCATACATAATCAAAGAGATACAAATTAAAACAAGATAATTTTGAAAAATCTAAAAAAAAACTAATGATGTAATGGATGGTGGCTAACATAATAAAATTAAATTTAAAAAAATGATATCACATATATTTATCTGACTCTACAATTTAGTATACTGTTCTAGTATAAATAGCCTAGTTATGGAGTTAAAAGGACTTCCCTCTTTCCTCACTTGTATAATTCTGAATTATAAAAAATATAAAATAATTCCTGTGAGACCTCTCTATATGTAAATGACAGAAGTGATAAAACTTCTCATCTAAATTATTAGCATGATTATCCACCACTTCCTAATTATTCCCTTCAGGGTTGCATTAAATCTTCCCAGTAGCTTATTGTGGGAATTAAGCTATAGTCTTACATTGCTTAATCTCAACTGCAGCATACCTGAAAGAAAATTTGTATCTTTGTTAAGATTACTGGTAAAGTTCTCAGTAAAGGATTATGCTCAGCAAATCCTTGCCTAATACTGGGGTGTCAACAGAGGCATAGAAAAGGAGTCTGGTATTTCAAGCCAGCCAATGAATGCTACTTATCCGTGGGTGAAGAATTTACAAGTTCTCTTTTTTGGTATCTGCTCTTTCTTATGTTATGACATGTCTAGAAACACAACAGTCATCAATTGCTATCATTTCCATATTGGCGGAAGCTTATTAGTAGTCTTTCTCTGATCATATTCTTAGAAGACTTACACTAGTTCAGTGAAAATCTTTAAACTTGGTGAATGCCACCAAGAACCCAGGTCTGGTGACTTCTGGAGAGTATCACTATTCTTGTGTCAAAATGGGCCCTCTTCTAGACAAAGTCATGGTAGTTGTTCCTTGTGTGCCTGATTCCTGGCATTCCTCATGACATTTTTCCGGCAGTAGTTTAAAGCTTTTATATGTCCATGTTTCCTTGGAGCTTTTTTTTTTTCTAAGATTTTATTTATTTATTTGACAGAGAGAGAGAGCGAGAGTGAGAGAACACAAACAGGGGGAGTGGGAGAGGGAGAAACAGGCTTCCCACTGAGCAAGGAGCCTGATGCGGGGCTCCATCCCAGGACCCTGGGATCATGACCTGAGCTGAAGGAAGACACTTAAGGACTGGGCCACCCAGGCATCCCTCCTTGGAGCTTTTATAACTACGTAATAGCAGGCTTTTTGGAGGACTTCTCTAGGTTGTTCTGCCTTACTCTCTCAGACTAACTGGTAACCCTGGTGATACTTATTAACTTGTAACTCTTGCCATAAAATCAATCAGAGTCCCCTAGGGAAGCATGATTGTCTAACAGTGCAGCATGCCCTTGGCTTCTCTGAAATACTCCAGGCCTTGGAGGGAATGTTCTCCCACTCCCTTCCCACAACTTTTCTCAAGTTATAGTTATCAAGCCTCTCAGGATTGTTTCCTGAGGTCGATCATATAAGAGCTCCCTCACTGTAGTTCTTACAGCCAGGTAGCTTGGCAAGGTACCCAATTTTTTCTCAGAAATAACCCTGTCTTCCATAGTATACATTAACACAAAGGCAAATTTTAATCCAGAAAAAAAGTTAATTTTACAAAAAAATTAATTTAACAGTTCCATTGAGTAAAATAAGCAATGGCACTGCTGAGTGTCCTTCAGTGTCCTTCAGTATCCCTTGAAGAATTTTTCATATACACTAAACTATATTTTCGGTTTTCAAGTTCAGGCAACAGTAACTAACAGTAACCCCTAATATGTTAAACCTCAATTATCTGGGATCAACCCAACGAGAATATTAATTTATCCGTGAATAGTTTTTGGATATTTAATTTAGTAGGGAAAAAATATCCCTGATATAAACTTGTTTTCTTGTTATTTGGCTGAGTTAAAAACAAAGAAAACAAAGAAACAACACAAAAACAACTTTCATATTATACTCTGAGATCAGTACTTCTTTTGGGAATTCACATCTTCAAATCAAATCCTAGACAATTACTGTTGATATTAATGATTGCCTCAATTTTCAAGGCAACATTAAATGTATTCATTAGAATCCTCTTAAATATAGGGAAGAAACTGAGGGTTGCTGCAGGGGTGGTGGTGGAGAATGGGGTAATTGGGTGATGGGCATTAAGGAGGGCACTTGATGTAATGAGCACTGGGTTTTATATGCAACTGATGACTCACCAAATTCTACCTCTGAAACTAATACTACACCATATGTGAACTAATTTGAATTTAAATAAAATTTTAAGAAAAAAATTAACCTACATTAAAATAAAATTATATCATTATACCAATAAATAAATAAATAAATAAATAAATAAATAAATAAATTCATTGGAATCTACTCACTAAGAGGAAAATTTGTTTTAATAATTTAGAAACAAAGGGCGAAGTATAAATAATTGTGGTTCAACCCACAAATTCTGTTAGATAGAACAATCTAGTCATTAACACTTGCATTTCTTGGAATATGACTCCCTTAAAAATCAGATATCATTTCATCAATCTTATTAGAGGGAAGCACTGGATTTTTCTTTAAATTTTGTTGAGGTATCTTATTTCTGCTGTAGTAAATAGGGGGAGGTAGACCATGAGTGGGAGGAGGGGTAAAAAGGAAGGTACAGGTCAAAATAGTTGGAGAAGCACCTCTCTAAGAGCCCAGACATCTACCTATGTCAGTGGAGAAATTTCTCAAATTGAAGTAGCAGAATTTCATGATACCAGCTTTGTTTTATAGAGAGCATACTTCCCATTTCTTTAGATTCCCCTGAAAAAAGTGAATATGTTTCAGGAGAGTAGACAGTTGAAATGCTCTTTCTCTGACCTTTAAAATATTTTCAACAGTGAACAGCTGGCCACTCTGCCCCTTTCCCAGAGGCTGCTTAGTCTGTAAACAGGAGGCAAAGCAGAACTGCAGCCAATCTAATTATGGAATATTGAAAAGGTCAAAGCATTGCCCTAGGCTACAAAATAGTAAGATCTTCATTTAAAAGAATGCCAAATGTCCTAGTCAGTAAATGGAAGAGTAACAGCTTGTATTTCTTATAGAATTAGTATTTGGAAGCTATCTCCCATACATAAATTTCTACCCTACCAAACATGTTAAAATGCTATTAAAAATTGTCCAGAAAAGCAGCAGTAATACGGATTGCTGTAGCATCTTCTCACATTAAGGACAATGTAACTTATGTGTAATATAGTGTGTCAGGTTTCAATCAGACATGCAGAATCACAGAGTGTTACAAAATAAGAGATTTATTATAGAGGGTAGTTCTTACGCAATTGTAGAAACATAAAAATGTCTATGGAAGGCTGTTGCCTCTGTATCTGGTGGTATTCCTGAAGTTGCTATAATCAACAGGGCCGACACTTGGGAAGAAAGTCTGAATGTTAAAAAGGGGAGAATATGAACAAACTGGAATCCATGAGATCAAACTGGAATCCATGAAAACAAATTAGAATTTACAAAGACAAACTGTGATCCATGTTTGTCCCTATTACTTTTGTCCTCAACAACACAGAGGACCTGAATAATGAGTTGATATCCTTGCCATGGAGCTACATACATGCCTGGATCAGGACTTGGAGAAGTCAAAGGTGGAGATCTAGTGGACATTGGAGAGCTGTCTGACTACCCACAGCCCCGTGGTGACCCACTCCTACTTTTCAAATTTTGTGCAAATTACTCTTGTAAATCCAAATCCAAAGCTATACAGGGTTCAAGTTTAACTATTTTGACACAATAACGAAACCATGTCCCATCAACAGAAGCATCTTCTAAGGGGGTTGAGAAGTGTATGAGAACTAGGTGCTATATTGTGTAATGTGAGAGATTTGGGAGTTCATATGGATGTCTCTGGTATTATCCAGATTCTGTCCTCTCAAGAACTAGATACATTCTATTTGGAAAGGGAATTTCAAAAATTTTTCCATAGGGAAGTTACACAATTGAGTTTATGTGAAAAGATATCTCAATGTTGAAGATGGCTGAAAAAAATAAATTGCAAAGTCAAGTTAAATCTACTCATTTTGGCTTCTACAACCTGTAAGAATCCCATGATGAATTTTATGCTAATAGATAACCATGGGGCTTGCATGTGATGAGAAATACACTCACCAGAGGAAACAGACATATTTGGAGCAGATTTCCTGAGGGGAAAATCTGAGCTAGCTGATTGGAAATCCCCAGTGACCAATCAACTTATCATTTAGTTGAACTTCTGAACAGATTTTTTAGATTAAACCTGAAGTAGTCTTTCTAAATCCTTTTTTAAAAATAATGTTTTAATTTCAGCAAATTGTTCACATTCTATATCCAACTGAGGGAATTTTTTTTTTTAGGAGTGACTCAGTTATCTTATTTCATAAATGGTATTTGTGTCCAATTTAGTAATTAAGCATGCACTTCTAATGATATCAGAGATGTCACACAAAGCTCACATGACCTTAACTCACTGTGTTAGATAACTCCAGCAATAATATGCTTCCTTTGTGGTAAGTACCATGGGAATGGGTTAGAAATGAATGGTCTGGATTTTTCCTTTGAGTCATTTTCATGTGAATATAAACTTTCCAATCATGTTCATAAAAAAAAGATCACTGCCCATAGCAACCCAGTGGTTGATCAGTTCATTACAATTAATTACATTGGACTGCATAGGAATGCTTGAGGAAAGTAAGATGCAGCTGCTTTGATTTCAATGCCTACAGAAACCTTCTGACAACTATTGTTGTGACTATAGTATAGATTTCTTTAGCAAACTCCAGAGAGCCCTTCCCTGTTGCATTAATTCTTCAGCCCCAGACTGACATTACCTAGAGACTTACTTCTGTTTGAGAAATTAATCCTCTTTGTCTGTTACTTGCTCTCTTTATTTCAAATATCTGACCCAGATAAGACATGTCGCAGGCTTGTCTTTCATGCTTAGCATCTCATGACCAGGCTATATAACTTTTAGTCTGCACCATATTATTACTGTATAAAATAAGTGAAATCACTTTACTCTGATACAGGTTCTACAATTGTTCATAGCTTAAGCATGTAGACATGTGTTCTATAAAGACATATGAGTAAGTTTAACCATGATTTATAATGAGGTAATGAATAAACACCCCCCTCAAGACATGGGTTATTTTTAGAATACATCCGTGTGTATTCTAAATACACACACACACACACACACACACACACACACACACACATATTCCTATTCTTCCTACCTTTTTCTATATCTTGATTTAGGTTTTAGGTTGCTACTATTTCTCTGTGTACCACTTTCTCAAGACAGCCAGTTTTGATAACTTGCCTGAGAACATTGACAATTATGATGAACTTTTGAGAAGAATGAACATATTTTCTGAAAACTTCTATTTGTTCACCACCAGTCAATTTCAACATCTCACTCTTAGAAACATGAGGTCATGGTTAGGGAAGACTCTGTTCATTTCACCCAAGAACTGTCTTGACACATACATGAAAAATTCATAGGATTTTAGCTCCCCACACTAAAATTGTGTACCTGCATTTTTGACATTCTGTGAATATACTTGAAAGATCATTTATTTATTTTTATAGTTTTAACAAAGTAATTCTTAGATCAATTACACTTTTCCTCACTTTGTACAAAGTGTTTTAATAAGTTGTCTTGCCAGATATGAACGGCATTCCTTGGATAAGGCTATACTTTGTTCCATATTTATTGTTTGAAAACACAAAAGGCATAAGAAATTAAGAAAACAGCAATGAAACAAGCATTAAAAATATAAGCTGACACCAACTTTTTTTGATCTTACATTTTCAAACATCCCTTTCAGTGCTTTTATTTCTATTTCTTTTTTTCAGAGGTTCAATGCCTCTTCAATTTTCTAGGATCTACGTTTCATTACATGGGCTCACTGGCCAGTAGCTCTTTGGTATTTACACTTCCATTTAATGACTAATTGAAAAGTATCTACTTTTGGGGGGTTTTAAAAGTAATTTATTAGAAACGACCTTTTTCTCATAACTCAAAATGTAGTGATAATTTCAGGAATAGGAGTGGAAATTCTTTGGAGACTACTTATTGCAAGTTAATCTTTTTACTTAAGCCTAAGAGATGTAGCCAAAAGAATTCTACTTGGTCATTTAGACTTACAGCAAGAAAGTGATATAGTAGCTGCATAAATCACTCGAGTATTTTTTAAGAAAACTTAGGGAAAAAAGGCAGACTAGGAAGTTCTAAGCCCTTTTCCTCCATGGAAATATCAAAAAACAATCAGAAACCAGCTGACTTCACCTTATAGCAGCTCTGGAAAACAGCCAAAGATCTATAGCAACCAAGTAAATGCCCAATTAAGATAATGTCACATTCAAAATGGTAGGAAGGTTTGTGGCATCTTTAATTGATCTTGCCCCAACTCTCTCTTGGCCCAGGTGGTCTTGGTCCAAAGGAGGAGCAGACCAGTTCCAAATTTCCTCCCTTGAACCTGAGGATGCCAAAGGGACATTATTCACAATGTTCTAAGCTGCCTGGAAGGTAGCTGGGTTATTTTTAGATACACCTGGTTTTGATCTTGCCTAACTCAGATCTCAGGAAAAGTGGTAGCCACTCTTTGTAAAAGTTGCAAGGGGACTAAAGAACTACAGATGTCTGGGACAAGATTTTACTATGTAGACATAAAATAGATGATAAAAGACCCTGAGGAAGAGTTGGAATATAATTTGGGGAAATCATTCAAAGTAGTTGTGTATACAGGGGGATTGAGAAAGCTACATACAAGCGAGAGCAATTCTAGCTAATTCGTGAAAGACTGCTTCACCACAGAGCCTATCTGCAAAGACTAAAAGAGGTGGCTACTTATTCAAATGCCGCATCAACAACACAACAACAAAAAAATCACAAGGCACACAAAGAAACAGCAAATTGTGGTCCATTTAAAAGATGGAAATAGAGGGTATTATGCTAAGTGAAATAAGTCAATCAGAGAAAGACAATTATCCTATGATCTCACTGATATGTGGAATTTGAGAAACAAGGCAGAGGATCATAGGTGAAGAGAGGAAAAAATGAAACAAGATGAAAACAGAGAGGGAGACAAACCATAAGAGACTCTGATTCTTAGGAAACAAACAGGGTTGCTGGAGGGGTGGGGCGTGGGGGGATGGGGAAACTGGGTGATGGACATCGAGGAGGGTATGTGTTGTAATGAGCACTGGGTATTATAAAAGACTGATGAATCACAGACCTGTACCCCTGAAACAAATACATTATATGTTAATTAATTGAATTTAAATTTAAAAATAAAAATTTAATAATTTTTTTTAAAAAGAAAAACTTAAATTATATTAAATTAAAAGAAAGTAAGTAAATTGGCAAAACTGTACCTGAGGAAGCACAGACATGAGATTTAATAGGCAAAGATTTTTAAATAGCTGTTTTAAATATGCTGAAAGAGGTAAAGAAAAACAAAGAAAATGAATTAAAAGAAATCAGGAAAATTATATATGAAAAAATGGATTATCTACAAAGTGATAGAAATTATAAAAAAGAAACAGAAATAATGGAAATGAAAAATACAGTAACTGAATTGAAAAATTCAATGTAGAGGTTTAACAGCAGATTTTAGTGAGCAGAACACAGAGTCAGTGAACTTGAACATAAGACACTTGAAATTATCATTTGAGGGGCAGAATGATAAAGAGTGAAGAAAAATGACAGAGCCTAAGGGACATTTGGGATACCACTCTGAGAACCAATATATACATTAAGGAAGTCCCAGAAGGAGAAGAGAAAGAAAAAGGGACAGAGAGATTATTTGAAAAAATACTGACCAGAAACTTACCAAATTTGAGGAAAGATGAATCTACAAATCCAAGAAGCTCAATGAACTATAAATAGAATAAGTCCAAAGAGACTCACACTAAGACATATTATAATGGAACTGTCAAAAGCCAAAAACAGAGAGAATCTTGAAAGCAGAAGAGAGAAACGACTCATCACATACAAGGAAACCTCAATAATATTATCAGCTGATTTACCAGCAAAGACCTTAGAAGCCAGAGGGCAGTAGGAGGATATATTGAAACTGCTGAAAGAAAACAAACAAACTGGCAACACAGAATTCTATATCTGGCAAAATTGTCCTTCAAAACTGAGAGAGAAATTAAGACATTCCCAGATAATCAAAAGCCAAAGGAATCCATTGCCATCAGACTCGCCCTACAAGAAGTGCTTCAAGTTGACATGAATAGACACTAGACAGTTTCTCAAAGCCATCTGAAAACATAAATATCTGTAGTAAAGCTAAATTCAGGGGCAAATATACAAAATTAGTATTATTGTACTTTTAGTTTATAAATTCACTTTTGATTTTCTACAGGATGAGAGACAAAGGTATAAAACCAATTACAAATCTATGGTAATAAATGCACAGTATAAAATGATGAGATTTGTGACATCAGTGACAAAGTGAGGAGAGAGCTGAATATGAGTAGAGATTTTGCATGCAATTAAAGTTAACTTGGCATCGGGCACCTGGGTGGCTCAGTTGGTTAAGCGACTGCCTTCGGCTCAGGTCATGATCCTGGAGTTCCAGGAGCGAGTCCCGCATCGGGCTCCCTGCTCAGCAGGGAGTCTGCTTCTCCCTCTGACCCTCCCCCCTCTCGTGCTCTCTCTCTCTCTCATTCTCTCTCTCAAATAAATAAAATCTTTAAAAATAAATAAATAAAAAAATAAAGTTAACTTGGCATCAATTCAAATTAGGTTGTTAAAACTTTAAGTTGTCATATGTAATCCCCATAATTGCCATAGAGAAATTATCTATGGAATGTACACAAAAGAAAATGAGAAAGGAATCTATATGTCTCACTATAAAATCAATAAACACACAAAAAGGGGGGTTATAGAAGAAATCAGAGGGATTAAAAAACCCCAAAACCTGTGAGACATATAGAAAACAAATAACGAAATGGCAAAAGTAAGTCCTTCCTTATCAGTATTGTATTTACTTATTTATTTACTTAATTTTATTTTTTTAAGATTTTATTTATTTATTTATTTTATTTATTTAGAGAAAGAGAGAATGAGCAGTGGGGAGGGGCAGAGGGAGAGGAAGAAGCAGGCTCCCTGCTGAGCAGAGAGCCCAACTAGGGGCTCAATCTCAGTACCCCAAGATCATGACCTGAGCTGAAGGCAGACCCTTAACTGACTGAGCCACCCACGTGCCCATATTTATTTATTTACTTATTTATTTTAAAGTAATCTCTACACCCAATGAAGGGCTCAAACTCACAACCGCAAGACCAAGAGTTGCATGATCCACCGACCAAGCTAGCCAGGGGCCCCTTCAGTATTTACTTTAAATGTTAAGTAGATTAGATGTAAACCGCCCCCCCGACATCAAAAGACATAGGTTAGCAAAATGGATAAAAACCATGATCCAATGATTTACGGTATAGATGCAAATTATTTTTTTATTCATTTTTTATTGTGTTATGTTAGTCACCATACAGTACATCATTAGTTTTTGATGTAGTGTTCAGTGATTCATTATTTGTATATAACACCCAGTGCTCATTACAACACGTGCCCTCCTTAATACCTGTCACCGGGCAACCCCATCCACCCAACCCTCTCCCCTCTGAAACCCTCAGATTGTTTCCCAGAGTCCATAGTCTCTCATGGTTCATCTCTCCCTCCGATTTCCCTCCCTTCATTTTTCCCCTCCTTCCCCTAATGTCCTCCATGCTGTTCCTGATGTTCCACATATGAGTGAAACCATATGAAAATTGTCTTTCTCTGCCTGACTTACTTCACTCAGCATAATCCCCTCCAGTTCCATCCATGTCAATGCAAATGGTGGGTATTCATCCTTTCTGATGGCTGAATAATATTCCATTGTATATATAAACCACGTCTTCTTTATCCATTCATCTGTTGAAGGGCATCTCGGCTCCTTCCACACTTTGGCTATGTTATTTTATGTGGAAAACCCAAAAGACTCCACCACCAAATTACTAGAACTCATACAGCAATTCAGTAATGTGGCAGGATATAAAATCAGTGCACAGAAATCAGTTGCTTTTCTATACACTAACAATGTAACTGTAGAAAGAGAAATTAGGGAATTTACAATAGCACCAAGACCCGTAAGATACCTAGGAATAAACCTAACCAAAGAGGTAAAGGATCTATACTCTAGAAACTACAGAACACCTATGAAAGAAATTGAGGAAGACACAAAAAGATGGAAAAACATTCCATGCTCATGGATTGGAAGAATAACATTGTTAAAATGTCTATCCTGCCCAGAGCAATCTATACTTTCAACGCGATATCTATTAAAATATCATTGGCACATAAAAACAAAAGTTAAAAAAATACCATTGGCATTTTTCAAAGAGCTGGAACAAACAATCCTAAAATTTGTATGGAATCAGAAAAGACCCTGAATTACCAAGGAAATGTTGAAAAAGAAAAGCAAAGCTGGGGGCATCAAGTTGCCTGATTTCATGCTATATTACAAAGCTGTGATCACCAAGACAGCACGGTATTGTCACAAAAAGAGACACATAGATCAATGGAACAGAATAGAATCTCCAGAAATGAACCCTCAAGTCTATGGTCTACTAATCTTCGACAAATCAGGAAAAAATATCCAATAGAAAAAAGACAGTCTCTTCAATAAATGGTGCTGGGAAAATTGGACAGCTATATAGAGAAGAAGGAAACTCGACCATTCTCTTACACCATACACAAAGATAAATTTAAAATGGATGAAAGACCTCAATGTGAGACAGGCATCCATCAAAATCCTAGAGGAGAACATAGGCAGTAACTTCTTTGACATTGGCCACAGCAACTTCTTTCATGACATGTCTCCAAAGGCAAGGGAAACAAAAACAAATATGAACTTTTGGAACTTCATCAAGATAAAAAGCTTCTGCACAACAAAAGAAACAGTCAACAAAACAAAGAGGCAGCCCACGGAATGGGAGAAGATATTTGCAAATAACATTACAGATAAAGGGCTGGTATCCAAGATCTATAAAGAAATTCTCAAACTCAACACCCAAAAAACAAATAAGTAAAAAAATGGGCAGAAGACATGAACAGACACTTCTCAAAAGAAGACATACAAACAGCTAACAGACACATGAAAAAATGTTCAACATCACTAGCCATCAGGGAAATTCAAATCAAAACCACATTGAGATACCACGTTACACCAGTTAGAATGGCAAAAATTAACAAGGCAGGAAACAACAAATGTTGGCGAGGATGTGGACAAAGGGGAACCCTCTTACCCTGTTGGTAGGAATGGAAGCTGGTACAGCCACTTTGGAAAACATATAGAGGTTCCTCAAAAAGTTAAAAATAGAGCTACCCTATGACCCAGCAATTGCATTACTAGGTATTTACCCCAAAGATACAGATGTAGTGAAAAGAAGGGCACATGCACCCCAACGTTCATAGCAGCAATGTCCACAATAGCAAATTACTTTAATATAAAGACACAAATAGGTTGAAAGTGAAGGGATGGGAAAAGATATTCCATGTAAATAGTAGCCAAAAGAGGGTGGTGAGGGATATACTAATTTTGAACAAAATAAAATGGAAGTCAAAAAACTTTACAAGAGACAAAAAAGGACCTAATATATTGATAAAAGGGTCAATTAGGCAAGAGGATATAACAATGATGAACATATATACACTGAACATCAGCACTCCAAAATACATGACACACACATTGATAGAATTAAAGGTAGAAAAAGACATTTCTACAATAATTCTTGCAGGCTTTAATACCCTACTTTCAATAATGGATAAAACATCCAGAAAGACAATTAATAAGGCAATAGAAGACTTGAAACATATCAACCTCTTGGACCTAATAGACAGCTATAAAACACTCCACATAGCAACAGCAGAATACACATTTTTCTCAAGTAAACATGGAACATTCTCCCAGATAGACCATATGTTAGACCAGAAAACAAGTCTTAATAAAAGTGAAAAGATTGGAATCATAAACTGTGTCTTTTCCAGTCACAATGGAATGAAACTAGGAACGAATAACAGAAGGAAAACTGAAAAATTCAGAAATATGTGCAAATTAAACATACTTAATCACACTTAGACAACCAATGAGTCAAGGAAGAAACACAAGGGAAATTAGAAAATATCTTGAGGCAAATGAAAACAAAAATACAAGATACTAAAAGTCATGTAATACAGCATAAAAGATATTAAGAAGGGAATTTATAAATACTTACATTTAAAAAGAGATACCTCAAATAAATAATCTAACTTTATATCTTAAGAAACTAGAAAAACAAACTAAACCCAAATCTTGAAAAAAAAGAAATAACAATTTCAGTGAAGATCGACAATAGAAAAGCAATAGAGAAAAACCTATGAAGCCAGACGTTGTTCTTTTGTAAAAATCAAGAAAATCGACTAATCCTTAGTTAGATTAACTAAGAAAAAAATCAAATTACTAGGATCAGAAATGGAACTGGGAACATTATGACCCATTTTAAAGAAATCAAAAGAAATGTAAAAGAATGGTATGTATACTTATGTGCCAACAAATTAGATAATCTAGATGAAACAGATGAATTCCTAGAAATACACAACCTACCAAGACTGAATCATGAAGAAATAGAAATTCCAAATAGACTTGTATTTATAATCAGTAATATCCCCCCTCCACACACACACAACAAATACTTGATCTGCATTGCTTCATTGGTGAATTCTATCAAATATTTAAAGAAGATATAACACCAGTTCTTCACCAACTCTTCCAAAAATTAAGGAGGGAATCCTTCTGAACTTAGTTTATGAGACCAATATCACTCTCATACCAATTCCAGGCAAATACACTATAAGAAAACTACAGACCAATATCCCTTATGAATATTGATGCAAAAATTCTTAAGAAAATACTAGCAAACCAAATTCAGCAGCATATTAAAAGGATTATACATTATAACCAAGAGAAATTATTCCTGTAGGAATATATATATAGAGAGATAGATATATGGACATATATGTCTATATACATATATGTCTATATATATATGTCTATATATATGTATATCTGAAATACAGCCACGTGAAGAGTTTCTTGGGTAACTATTAAAAGTTAAGATCCTATTAACAAAAGTTGTCTCACTACTCAGTGGATGATGGACCATTACAAGAAAGCAAATCATAATACCTCTAAACAGGAAAAAACAGTGCTTCTCATAAACAGAAATTAATTCTCTAAAATAATTATCAACTTAGAACATAGAACATGGGCCTATGGTGACTTCCCAAATGTGAAATCAGTGTACAGAATCTTATTAATGAACATTTTAACATTTACATTAAATGTTATATTAAATACTCAGTTCTGACTATGTAATCAAAGGACAGGTTCATTTAATAGTTTTAAATACCAATACCGTACTACATCCTATTTTTCAAAAATGAAAATGTCTCATTAGGAATAGCCCTTTCCCCAATGAGTGCCCTGAATTTTATAATACCTACAAAACAACCTTTCATTGTTTTTCATCATTCATTACTAAACTTGTGTTTCATGTACCATGTGTTTACTATCACCAGATAGTTAAGTAGAATAATCCTTTCCCATATTATTATTCACAAAGCAATTTATTTTTTTTATTTTTTTTAAGATTTTATTTATTTATTTGAGAGAGAGAGAATGAGAGAGAGAGAGCACGAGAGGGAAGAGGGTCAGAGGGAGAAGCAGACTCCCTGCTGAGCAAGGAGCCCGATGCGGGACTCGATCCCGGGACTCCAGGATCATGACCTGAGCTGAAGGCAGTCGCTTAACCAACTGAGCCACCCAGGCGCCCTTCACAAAGCAATTTAAACAATAGAGAACGTTACTGACTCTAACCTCAGTCTCATAGAAATCAGGGAGAAAATGAAATGGGATGAAATAAAAACTACTGGTTTTTTATGTATCTATATTGTCTGAATAAACGTATTATCCAAATGATGTGTTAATTCTCAGTGCTATCCTTTAGAGACTATCCTTTCCCCACTGGATGTTCCTGCTCCCTTATCACATATGAGTTGACTATGTAAATATTAACTTTAGTTTTGGGGGGCTCAATTTACATTGAAAACACTTTTAATCCACAGTGCATGAGTATCAGATTAGAGGTTAATCAAATGTCATAATGCATATGTTAGTTTATACACATTTATATATGCATATTTTAGTTTAGTAGATCCTTATGATCAGATGTTATTTATCCAGGGATAAAATATCTCCACGTTTGTCACCTTTCTAATATGTATTGAGATGAACACATTTCCTATAATTCTGTTGACATTTGGTATTATTAATTGATCTATCATCAATTGGATCTCTTATTTCCCTTAAGATCATCCGTTTAAAGCAATGGATAGAATATCTATTGAAAGTGCATTCTTTCAGGTATTTCCTTTGGAAACTGACATTGTAGCCTACAAATATTACTGTTACATGTGGAGGTAAGGAAAGAAAAGTTACACTGTCTGTCATAATTTATTTGTACTCACTTGGGCTTTCATCCATCACAAAGATATATTTATTGAGCTCCTGCCACAACAACAACAACAAAAATCTAAGAGATGGCAAGGGTTAACAAAACATGGAAAAGACATGACCTTGTGTCTCCTGGTTCTTTCAGTGCTATGGTGCAAGTTCCATGAATACCACTTGTGTAGAGCTAATGACAGACACATACAAAAAAGGTTGGCAGAGTTAACACAACTAGGTCACTTTTTTCCATTCCACAATAAAAATAACAAATGGATTGTTCAGCGGAATTAATTATGGGTTGACTGGCCAATTAAATCCATTCAAATAGTTGCCCTAGTAAGCCTGCGTGCACAGAATCATAAATAAAAGTACACACAGCACTAACAGGGACAGTAGAGTGACCAAAAATGAGAAGACACAGGTTCCTTGACTAATCACTTATTTTCTACAACTTTGATTCCTCCTCAGTTAAATGAAGATAATATTCCCTATGGATACTACCCAAGATTGTTAGATTCATGGAGAAAAATAGATGTGAAACAACTTGCTGTACTTCTGTTTTAAAGCACTTTATAAAAAGTGCTGGCTTTCATTTTTAGTTTGTTTTGCTTTACACAGCAAATAGACATGCATACACCAATGATTTTTTTAAGATTTTATTTATTTATTCATGAGAGACAGAGGAGGAGAGAGAGAGAGGGAGAGAGAGAGAAGCAGAGGGAGAAGCAGGCTCCCAAGGCACAGGGAGCCCGATGCGGGACTCGATCCCAGGACCCTGGGACCATGACCTGAGCCGAAGGCAGACGCTTAACCATCTGAGCCACCCAGGTGCCCTACACCAATGATTTTAAATGAAATTGTTTTCCCTGAAATTATTTATGTAAAGAGCGTTGACATCCTAGAGGAGGTGATATTTCACTGATGCTCTGTTCAGTCATGTGTTAAATAGACGGCAGACTCTTCATGCATTTATTTGATAAATATTTGTTGAGTACCTACTAAGTGCCAGACATTGTTCTGGTGCAGGGAATACAGAAATGAATAAAAAAGATAAATGTTCTTGTGGTCCTCACATTCTAGTAGAGAAAGACAGACAATAAACAAAATAAGCAAGTAAATTGTATAATATGTTGGTGGTTAGTGTTATAAAGAAAAAATAAATCAGGTAAGGGAATAATGAGTGTTGATGTGGGTTTGTTCAGTTTTGAATAGGATGGTCAGGGAAGATCTCATTGAGAGCATTCGATATTCGAGCAAATACCTGGAGAAGATGCAGGAGCAAGCCATGCAGATAACTGGGGGAATGGAGGTCTAGGTATAGGAAACAGAGTGTGCAAAGTCCTTGAGTAGGAGGATTTTCCAGGATCAGCACCAAGATCAGGGTAATGAGTAAGAGATCAAGGGGAAAAATTGCTAGCAGTAAGACTGGAAAAGTAACAGAAAGTCATATTGTTTAGGAATTTATAGGCCATTGTACAGTTTTGGCATTTACTCTGAACAACATGGGCTGCCACTGAAGTGTTTATGTTTTAAAAGGATCAGTCTGGCTATTATGCTGTGTGAATGCAGTGGGGACGAGGGGCCGGGTTGAAAGAAGGGAGAACAGAGTGAGATTCTAATCATCCAAATCTGAGATGATGGTGATTTAGATGAGGGTGGCAGCAGTGAAGGTGGTGAGAATGGTCACGATCAAGATGTTTTCTGAGAGTATGGGGCACCTGGGTGGCTCAGTCAGTTGAGCATCTGACTCTTGGTTTCGGCTCAGGTCGTAAGATGGAACCCCGCATGGGTTTCTGCACTCAGTGGGGAGTCTGTTTGGAATTTTTAGACATCTTCATTTCAGATGTGTATTAGGGACACAATTAGAGATAGCAACTTGGCGGTTGTATATACGAGGCTGGAGTTCAGGAAAGAGTTCCTTGCTGGACATATGGATTCAGGATTTGCCAGTATATAGAAGTTGTTTAAAGCCATGGGGCAGGATGAGACCACCAATGGTGTGATTGTGCATAGGGAAGACAAGATGCCCAAGTCCTGAGCCCTACCAAAATTAAGAGGTTATGGGGATGAGGTGAATGAGAAAAGGAGACTGAGAAGGATCAGATCATGATATAAGAGAAAACCAAGAGTTTTTGGGATCCACAAGCCAAATGAAGGTGTTTATGGAGGACAGGTGTTAAACCAGGTCAAATGGAATATATATTCTATACCATATATATTCTAAGAACATGCTTAAATTATCAGAGATGATGAATAGTACTTTCTATGTAACAGACAGCATAATTAGTGCTTTACATGCATGATCTATATGCATGTAATCCTTACAACATCACAATACGCTAGATATGACTATCACTTCAATTTTACAGATAGTTAAAATTATCTCTACAGAAAGCCATATTCTCATACTTCAATCTTTATTGTAAAACAATTCCATTGAACTTTCAGATCAAGTGAACTTATTTTTTAAAAAGATTTTATTTATTTATTTGAGAGAGAGAGAATGAGAGATAGAGAGCACGAGAGGGCAGAGGGTCAGAGGGAGAAGCAGACTCCCTGCTGAGCAGGGAGCCCAATGTGGGACTCGATCCCGGGACTCCGGGATCATGACCTGAGCTGAAGACAGATGCTTAACTGACTGAGCCACCCAGGCGCCCCTCAAATGAACTTATATTTGATAACAAATATGTCATCTCCCTTATTATGCTAAAATTAAGTTCATAGTTAATATAACCTATGCATACACATGAAAATTTAATATGAAACATATAACTTAAGGATTTTAAAAGTATCTTAAAATAAAATGGTAAGTGTTTCAATATGTAGATACTTGGATACAACTACAAGAGATGACACAATAAAGTAGTTCAATGCTTGTGCTTGTATATAGCATGGACAGAAATGTGAAAGCTAAAAACATAAACCAATTCAGGAATTTTGAATTGCCACTTCAAATACCATGGAATTTTCTGAATGATCGGCAAGTCTTGGTAAGTCTTAAACAAAACAATGTAAAATGTACAGTATTCCCTCAATTAGTCTCTCAATTTACATGCTAGTTACGTTGTTAAAAATTGTGCTTATTAAAATTAATCAAAATGGTTTTGTTTATATGTATCATGGAGTTTGGTTCTAGGCTCACCTAGTTTTCCAAATATTCATTTAGCTCAGATAATATGATTTACATGAATGTCTAATGTCTAACAGGACATTCAAAAGTTGTTCAAGACACAGGACCATTTTCTATAGTTCCTGATCATTGTGTCCCTGGCTCTTGCTCAATAATTGTCAGTAGAGCCCACTTCCCACAATTATCATGATGGAAACTGTCCCCTCAAATTTCCAAAATGATCTTTAGGGGTTAGTGCCAGTTCTTTTGAGAACTACTGGTTTGAAATACACTCTTTGTACTCTCCCCTGCAAATGAGTCAGAGGGTATTACAGCTAAAAAGACATCAACTCTCAGCCAATTAAAAAGTGTTACAATAATAAATTCCATTAGAGTGGAAATAAAATAAATTCAAAATAAAGTTTTCTTTTTTAAATTTTTTTAAAGATTTTATTTATTTGACACAGAAAGAGAGAGCACAAGCAAGGGGAGTGGCAGGCAGAAGGAGAAGCAGGGTCCCCGCTGAGCAAGGAGCCCGATGTGGGACTCGATCCCAGAACCCTGGGATCATGACCTGAGCCGGAGGCAGACGCTTAACCATCTGAGCCACCCAGGTGCCTCAAAATAGTGTTTTTAAACAAGTGTTTCATGGTTTGTAGGTCAGAATGCGAGGAGCACACCTTTCTCCCTAGCTGAAAGCACCAAAATACCAGTCTCACCGGGGCATGCCACCAAAATATTTCTTTGCCATCACACGGACCCATTCTAGGCTAAAAGCCAAATACATCACTAGTGTAGAGCAAAATTACTTGCATTTTTCCTAAAGACTCATAAATTATTTTCTAGGCACAAACAGTAAGAGAAATACCTTATGTGACTGGTACTAACAATATTTTTGATTGGTTAATATACTAGAACCAAGCAAATATATCCTACTTTCAAAATTCTGACTTGGAGATGGAGGGTGCAGAATGCTCTAACCTTATAGCCTGAATATCAGAGATATAGTAGATACAGTTCTAACATCATAAAGATTCAAAAATTGAAAGGCCATGCTAAATGAAAATCTTTTAAGTTTGCTTTTACTCCTAGTGTGTGTGTGTGTGTGTGTGTGGTGTGTGTGGTGTGTGTGTGTTTTAATGAGTCAGTAATGATATGGACAGGTTTCTTTTTTTGTTAAACATTTTGTTAAATGTTAAATTTTATTAAGTGATATGGACAGTGTTTTTTTGTTATGGACAGTTCTGTAAAGTACCCATCTAAAATGCTGATTACCGGGGCGCCTGCATGGTTCAGTCGTTAAGCGTCTGCCTTTGGCTCAGGTCATGATCCCAGGGTCCCAGGATTAAGCGCCACATTGGGCTCCCTCCTGGGCAGGAAGCCTGCTTCTCCCTCTCCCACTCCCCCTGTTTGTGTTCCCTCTCTCGCTGTCTCTCTCTCTGTCAAAAAATAAATAAAATCATTAAAATAAATAAATAAAGTAAAACGCTGGTTATGCCAAGATCTGTGATTATCTAGAGGAAAGAGGTATTCCAAATGAAAGCTTTCTTTTTTAAGCAACCAGTATCTCTTTTTTCTTGATACTATCTTGGATCAACACACTCAAATGTTCTACCTTATATGATCGTCAGGATTTAGATGGTTTGAAATCTGAGACATATTTATAAAAGGTGCCCCTTTCAGTGTACTAAATCCTGACATCATCAGTAGCAAAGCACAGGTGACATTTGATCTGGCCAACTTAGCTGTTATTTTTTCTGGCTCAAGCTAGAAACTGCACGGCCCCCATCCTTGCCCCGGCCCTTATATCCTGACCTTGTTCCCTGAAATTTTGGAGGTGTGCTAAGTCATCATCTGGCTGGCTCTGGATGACTGAGAGAATGAAATCTCATTAACAGAACTATGGGAATGATAAAAGGGAGCTTACTTGGGTAAAAGAGAAGGCATTTTCTTTTAGATCCAGTGAATGACATTGGAATATCAGAATATTCAAGTAATGACACTGGAATATTCAAGCAATGATAGCCAGTACACAAGCAAAACTAATGCTTGTGAGGAAGATCACTTCTAGAAGTCAAAAGCCAGATATGCTAGTTGAGACCACAGTCATAATAAGGATGCTGAAAAGAGTAGAATACGGTGACAAGAATAGTTGATGCAGTTTTGGCTCATCACATCTTTAAGAAGATACAAATTGTCTGGAAATTATTGGGGAACAGTAAAAGCTAATATTTAAATAATAGAGTCAAATCCTCTAAGGAAATTTAATATGGAAATTGAGTGCTTTTGTTCTGAGGAAGAGGTTACATTCCATTACAGTTAAATTAAAGAGCTATTATGAGCTACTTTGATAAAACATGGGAAACAAACAACAGAGTCCGAGAAATCTGTTTCTTAGAGGGCATCAGAAAGAAAACAGATAATGATATGTCCTGTGTAGTTGGAATCAGGTCCCCATAACCAATTATGGTCCCTTCTATCTCTAAGTTTCCAGCACTCTTTCTCCTTCCCTCCTCTCTCTAATTACCCCTTCATTATTTATTTATCTATCTACCTATCTATTTATTTATTAAAGAGGGAGGGGGAGGGGCAGAAGGAGAGGGAGAAAGAATCTTTTTTGTGTGTGTGTGAGAGAGAAAGAGCATGCGCTTGCAGGAGCTGGGGGGAGGGGCAGATTGGAGTGGGGAGCAGGAGCAGAGGGAGAAGGAGAGAGAGAATCCTAAGCAGACTCTGCCCAGTGCAGAATCTGACCCGGGGCTTGATCTCACAACTCTGAGATCATGACCTGAGCCAAAATCAAGAGTCAGATGTTTAACTGACTGAGCCACCCAAGTGCCCCTCCTCTTCATTATTTTTGACAACGAGGGTACTTTCTTTTTGCTTTATTTTGCACAGGAAAATAGTTATGTCTTCACATAAGTTTTTATCTAGCATACATGTTATACTTCTATAGGATTCTGATAGAGAACCCAAAATCTGTCTATTTTATCATGATATGGAAACCCAAAAGATGGGCTAACAAGAAAATTGTGACTTTTTCATTTACTAGCTATGTAATATTCAGTTAAGGAAGGGTAACTTTTAAAAATTAACATGTTTCAATGTACAAAAGTTCACTTATTGAAGGTTCAGAAGTGTTTTTCAGGATGGCTTATCAAAGTCTCATGCTTTTGCCCCAATACATTCAAATACATTTCCTGAATACATTGAATATTCAGTTTAGATTAGCCGGTTGATTATCACATGTGATAATAGAATAGAAATGTGCTGGAGACTTAGCAAGAGTACAACAGTTGGAGAAACTATTTCCAAATAGAGTTGCTATATTTAAACAAAAAGCATAATAAAGCTGCCAACATTGTCAGTTCGACTTGGCCGGTATATAACCTTTAAGCCACCTTTAAGTTACCGGTAAGGCAACACTAGTTCTGCTTTCCTATGCACAGATTTAATGGCAGGTAATGTGGCAAAGTTGTATTTTCATTTTCAGATATGCAACAGAAATTTTGCTGGTGCCTTCTGCAATGCTTTAATAAAGATTTAACATTAATTTGCTGCTTTTTCTCTACAATAAGGGAGACAAGACCACTTTCTTGGCTACTTTGTTTGTTTTCTTATATCACAAATTTCCAGCAATTAACATGAATTAGTAAACAATTCTTGAGCTTACTAAAATATGTTCTTACCTCAACGAGATAATTAAATTCCAAGCTAGCACTAATCCTTATTGAAAAGTTAACTTGAAGCATGAAATACACTTCTTTTAAAAATGTCTTAAAATTGTCTTTGGGAAATGTACTGGGGAATGCGTGCAAAAGCTTTCTAAGATCTTTTTACTTTTTTTTCTAGATGAAGCAACATCTACTCAGTTTGAATGAAAAAGTCGACTTTCTCCTTGAAATGAAGTTTGTCATATGGATATTCTAAGCTGCGTTTTATGACATATTAAGAATACTGTTTTCCTTCAGAAAAAAAGATCTTCTCTCAATACTCCACCAAGAATCATTAGAACAGGCCTTTTGTGATCTTGCCATAAACACAATGAATCCCAGAATGTTTAACAATGTATAAATGAATAATAGACAGCTTATAAAGTATTTAATTGTACTATTCAGAGTACTTTAAAGAAAAACCCAACTGAAAATGCCATTTACTAAATGTAGACCTGCCTAAAATCTGCAAAGGAATTACTGAGATTTATGGGAGGTGACACTTTATGGAAAGGGTGCATTTGGCAATATATTTGTGCTAAAGAATCCAGGGCTTAGTCCTATTGAATTCATATATTTCAGTTAAATCAATGACATTGGATCTAGTTAAAAAGGCTTATGAGATTACTCCCTCCAAACACTAAGGCCAAATTCAACATAAATGACATCATTTAATACCTGCCAATGACATAAAGTCTGAGACTGCTGGTATCGATGGTCTCATTTGACTGAGACTGCATTTTTTTAGTGAGTCCCAAATATGCTGTAAAAAAAAAACTATGCTAAAATGATAGTGATATTGTTTATGTTCCAGTCCATATATCCAGTGAGGCACAGTCAAATGAATTCATTGTTTGACAGTTCCAGTTGTTCTATTTCTCAATATGGGTTGACTCCATAGCTGGCTAGAAATATCTTAAAATTTTCCTCAACATAAGGATTATATAAATCAACATGCACTTAAAGTCCATGGCATTGTGTGTAAGATATTTGGGTGATAAAACAAGAATTATACTATATTATTTCTGCTTTAGCACATAGTACAGGTTCTATAGATGAAAATTTATATTGGTGCTAATATCTATTAAAATTTTGGAAGGAAAAAATAGGACTTTTACTTTTGAAAATACTAGAGTGTGCAAGATTTGAAAAGAGAGGAGAGAGGAAAATAGCTTCAACCTGCAAAAAAGGTGCCATGTGAAACTAAGTGGGAAAATTAATATGACAAGGTTTCTTAATGTGAGGTGTTTGGACCTCTAGGGAGGCCATGGATGATAAATGTTTTTTTCTCAAAATGTTCCCATGTCATATATGTATATTCATACATATTTATATATTTCAGGTATTTTTAACCAAAACAATGGGATTATACTATATACATTATTACATAAACTGAACACATATGTGTTTCACATTGTTCTATGTTAATATATATAAATAGACATCATAGTTTTTAATGGTCCCATGGCATTCAATTAAATGGATGCATCATAATTTAACTCCCTAATGATGAGCATATAGGTTGTTTCTGATTTTTTCACAATCATAGACAACATTACACTGAATATCTATATATATACCTATATTCATAATTCCAATAGGAAAATTTCCTAGATGAGAATTATCTGCATTAAAAGATAAGACCATTTTTAAAACCTTTGATAATCATTGCTGAATTAACCTCCAGACACATTGGGCCAATGTAAACTCTCACCACTATTCTTCTATTGTGTATTTATTTCTCCACACCCTCTTCTCCCCTAGGTATTATCATTCTTTTTATGTTTTTCCAAACCTGATATATAAAATAAATATTTAATTTGGAGTCTGTTGATTACTAGTGATTTGGACCTCAATGGTGAATAAGAACTCTGGAAATTCAGGCTATCCTCAACCCAGTTCTGTCTCCCTGTTACTTTGCAAACCACCTTTAACATTTTGCTATTGCTTTTCTGGAAAAAGTAGCATCAGTGGCTTAAGACATTTTGATTCTTTAGATTGGCCCCTGTGAATGTGTTTATCCTGCTTATAGAAGATTCACAGCCTCTATCTTTAAGTATTAGTCCTGCCACATGTTTAGTGATAAGCCAGCTTTTGGCCTCAACATTTTGATTTCTAGCAAAATCTGAATACAGTATTGGTCTTTGTATATGTTGAGTTGCCATGAAGCCTGGTGTATAGTTAGAATTTGCCCCCAAAGAATTAATTTCACTGGAAAGGAATATTTACTATCAGAGTCTGGGTAAGGCAGAGGATAATTGTAATTCTCCTATGGAAATATAATTCCTAGGATGATAGACTTCAAGGGCTGAACTACTCACAGAAAAGACCAGTGTGGTACTCATGGGAAATTTCATGTCATTGAGTTTATGGAATGAAGCGGAGTTTAAAGGAAAGAACTTCAAGAAGGAAGCAATTTTCTTCATTCTCACCTTGATTCTTCAAATTCACAGTGTCGATGCATTCCTCCTTCTCTTCCCTACATGGAACCCTAGGCTGGCTAATGGTAACAAAACCTGTTTCACAATATATTGACATAGTATTTTGGTCTAGATTGTTAATACAGCCCCTTGCTTTAAGATGTGGGTATACTTGGCACCTATTAGACTGTCCTCAGTCTGTGATCCTCTGAAGAAACACTGAGACTGAAAGCATTTCATTTTAATATGTTACATGGGATTGGGGAAAAAAAGTATTTTCAGCATGATCAAAGAAATATGAGCCCTGTGATTCAATTACTGGTAAGTTTCCAAAGGCATGGTTTCAAAACCTCATTTACCCTCTGTTATAGAAGGGGATGGGGATACAAATAAAATACAATCTCTGCTCTGGATGAGTTTTCAATTCACTTAGAGAGACAGGCCATGCATAGAGGATACAATTAGAGGGCAATTCTATGGGAGCTGGCTAAGTTTCTGTCACGACTGATTCTGGCAGATGCAATCCTGCTAAAACCCCTATTGCTGGGACTTGTTTTTGGCCTTCTCCTGTCACTTGGGGCAGTCAAATATGGCAGTAGATTCTAAACAAGGCCAAATAAGCCTCAGAAATCTTTGACGACTACACTAATTAGAATGAGAAAACCATTATTCTCTAGGAGACATCGAATGTAAAACCTGATTCTCACCCACCTTTGCAGAAATCCCATAATTTCTGACTAGAAGTCACCTTCAGTAACCTCTCAAAATGCACATCTTTCCTAAAGGTCACCTCATAATAATTTCACCAATTTGCCATGTAGTCCCAGCTTGCTCTCACGAGAGAATGATTCTTCAAATGTACAAGCACAGTGCCATTGAAGCCATCCTTGTGTAGTGAAAAATGGCTGCCTTTGGAATAAGACAGACCTGATTTTATGCCTCCTGTCCGCTTCTTACTAATTAGGCAAGTCTGCATGGTGGTTAAGAGGAAAGAGCCTAGGGGCGCCTGGGTGGCTGAGTCCTTAAGCGTCTGCCTTCAGCTCAGGTCATGATCCCAGGGTCCTGGGATCCAGCCCCGCATTGGGCTCCCTACTCAGCGGAAAGCCTGCTTCTCCCTCTCCTGCTCCCCCTGCTTGTAGTCCCTCTCTTGCTATGTCTCTCTCTGTCAAATAAATAAATAAAATCTTAAAAAAATATATATTAAAAAAAAAAAAGAGGAAAGAGCCTAGAGACAAGCAGCCTGATTGCAAACTTCAGCTTTGTCGCTATTTAGATGACCTTGAGCAAGTTACTACGCTTCTTTGTGCCACAGTTAATCTGTAAAGTGTGAATAACAGTAGCTCCTACTTCATAAGGTAGTTATTAGAAGCAATGAGTTTGCACATATAAAACACTTAGGGGAATATCTAGCACAAAGTAAGAACTATGTATGATTAGGCCATGTTGGTGATGATGGTGGTGGTGGTGGTGGGACCAGAGATAATTTACATCTCAGAGCTATAGATCCCTAATCTGTAAAACTAGAGATAATGCTACCTATTTCCCAGAATTACTGCAGTATTTAAGAGATAAGTATATGAAGGATTTGGTATTTAGTATCAATTAAATAAATACATTGCTCACCATCCTACCCCGGCCATTCTTTCCTTTGCCTATAGAAGAATGGGAATGGCAGATTCAGGAATTGAGAGCCGGCTTATTTGCTTTTCTTTCAACATCACTGAGCCCACAGGCATAAATATGGTCTTTTAGCACCTCTACTAGGCTAACTTGATTCTTGACATATCCAGCAAAGTTTTTTTTTTTTTAAGATTTTACTAATTTATCTTGAGAGAGACAGAGAAAATGCAAGCTGGGGGAGGGGCAGAGGGAGAGGGAGAGAGAATCTCAAGCCGACTCCAGGCTGAGCATAGAGACCCATGCAGGGTGGGATCCCATGACCTGAGCCAAAATCAAGAGCCAGATGCTTAACGGACTGAGCCACCCAGGCACTCTAATCCAGAAAAGTTTTTATGCTACCTCAGTCTCGAGTTCTGTTTGATAATGTAACATTCATTGAAGATATTTCAAAACCATTACAATTGATAGAGTATTTTGGGGTGTATCACAAATACTGAGTCACTCCTTGTATCTAGGAAAGGGTGTGTTCCTTAGGAAAGCCATCTGGCTATCAAATGGGCTCACACAACCAAACTGATGGACAAAAACTTCCCCTGATTCGTTATCCTGCAAGTTAACACCATTGCAAAAATTTTTAGCATTCAATAAACATTCACTGAACTCCTTCTATATGTCTATCACTTTGGAAACATATTGTCTGACCTCTTCAAAGGATTTGTTTGTTGACCCAGCTGCTAGAAGTGTATTCAGTCCTTTCAGGAACTATCTAAGGTTATACCCTGTTAGGGGAAGCCCATATGATGACCTTTTTGAGGTGGAGTTATGAAAGTCTAGCAATTTTGGCCAAGTGAGGGCCATTCTAGTTGTAGAGCTCCTTGTGGAGCTGGTCGAGGCTATTGGGGCTGCACTGTAGCTCAACCTTTCCCTCTGATCAGTTCAGATTTTGGAGGGGTTTGAAAGCTGAGCAGTGTTTCTTAGACTGAATAAAGTATACATTTCTATAACCTTTTACAATCTACCATTTGCAAGACATGTCTTTTTTCCCTTCAGTTGTTCAAGTTGGTTTTCTCTGAACCATCTACTCTTTTATTTCTGCCTTCTGGTTACTTTTGGGAGAGGTTCAAGAATATCCTCTCTGACTTCCAAAGAAAGGAAAGCTAGCCAATTCAATCTAGGTTCAAAATCATTATCCTGAGTATCATCAGATACTGAAAAGTTACCAAATCATGTTGATAGTCTGGTGAAATGGAAGTAACACTGGACTGAAAGATGCTTGAATTCTAGTGGTGTGGTTGCCATGTACTAACCGTGGGAACTTGGGTGAACCACCTAACTTCGTTGAGCATCAAATTAATGTGTAAGACTGTTGAATCACAGATCTGTACCTCTGAAACAAATAATATATTATATGTTAAAAAAAAGAAGAAGAAGAAGATAGCAGGAAGGGAAAAATGAAGGGGAGGAATCGGAGGGGGAGATGAACCATGAGAGACTATGGACTCTGAGAAACAAACAGTGTTCTAGAGGGGAGGGGGGTGGGGGGATGGGTTAGCCTGGTGATGGGTATTAAAGAGGGCACGTACTGAATGGAGCACTGGGTGTTATATGCAAACAATGATTCATGGAACACTACATCAAAAACAAATGATGTAATGTACGGTGATCAACATAACATAATAAAAAAAATTAATGTATCTGTAAAATGAGGGAAAAAGTCCTCAAAAACTGTTGCTCAGGTCATATGAGAAAGTGTATGTAAAATACTTTTGAAATGTAAAGTTATACACATATAAACAAATAAGGGTTATTATGAGACTATCTCTTTAAATGCCTTGAAAATACAGAGTGTATTTGAAAGTATGTATGTCAAAGGTAATAAAATATATTAGTAGTTCCAAAAATTTATGACTGATGTCATCCTGAGGTTGTATGTCCATAAATGAACTGACTTTAAGCAGTTCTCTGTGTTCAATGAAACAATGGTTATAAACTGGTTGTTTTCAAAATAACTAGTTGTTTGCCTTTAATGGTATTTTGAAATGATGGAAAAACACCATTTGTGCCAAAATATTTGGCTCCTAACTATCAGCTCTAACCACGTTGACAGGGTCACAATAGTAGCATTGTATTTGGAATAACTATGCTCCACGGTCATGGTTAAAGGAACTTTTACACTCAAAATATTTCAAGGCAAAAGGAATCTTTGTTCAACAGTTGAGTGTATTTATTTGTTAAAGCACCGTCGTTAAATAGAAAACAAACTATAGCACAGTTTAAAGACATTTAAGGATTTGTATATTTCAGTAAATCTTTGAGAAGAGTTAAAGATACATCACCATTTAAACTATCCTCAGAGGGAGTGGCTCAGTCGGTTAAGCGGCTGCCTTTGGCTCAGGTCATGATCCCAGCATCCTGGGATTGAGTCCCTAATCAGGCTCCTTGCTCAGCAGGGAGCCTGCTCCTCCCGCTGCTTGCCACTCCCCCTGCTTGTGCTCTCTCTCTCTGACAAATAAATATTTTTTTAAAAAAATAAACTATCCTTCAGAGCTAAAGATAAGTTCATTTTCAGTATTTAAACTCAATGTAAAATTTCTCTGACTATATATGAAGCAGTGATAATAACTGAATATTAAGTCATCACATTGGACTTTTATGTTTTTTTGGTGGTGGCTTACCGCTCTCTTAAATAAAAGACTTATTTTATCTCTTTGGTTATCCACTTCCCTTAAATGAGAAGACATAACCTTATCTCTGAGCCTTCTGCTATTACCTTTTTTTTTTTTAAGATTTATTTACTTATTTTAGAGAGAGCAAGCATGAGCGGCGGGGGGGGGGGCAGAAGGAGAGGGAGAGAATCTCAAGCAGACTCCCTGCTGAGTGCGGAGCCCTTAATCTCCCAATCCGGAGATCGTGACTCAGAGATCATGACCTGAGCCAAAAAAGAGTCAGGTGCTCAACTTGACTGAGCCACCCAGGCACCCTTGCTGTTACATTTTTGACTCAAGATTGCCTACAGTTTCCCTTGAAGGTAAAACTGGACTTTACCAAGTAGAACTTATAAGTGAATGACAAATATCTGTTAAGTGAATGACAGATATCTGTGCAATGAATGAATCTGCAACTACTTTGTTATTTCTTTCCCTTTGTTTTGCTTCTAAAATTTTTTTCATAGGTTTTGAGTTCTTTTTCTTTGGGGCTCTACTTTCCCATTCCTGTGTCTTGGTGGCATGAAGAAGAGACTGGTGGGGTGTCTGGGTGGCTCAGTCGGTTTAGTGTCTTACTTGGGCTCAGGTCATGATCTCAGGGTCCTGGGATCAAGCCCTGTGTCAGGCTCCCTGCTCAGCGGGGAGTCTGCTTCTCCCTCTCCCTCTGCCCTTCCCCTCACTCATGCTCTCTCTCTCTCAAATAAATAAATAAAATCTTTTTTTTAAAAGAGATTGGTGATTATGGTCACCTGATATATCTGCATATCAGAAGCATGAATACTTGAGAAAAACTTCTGCTCTGAAAGCAGTAATTTTCTTTGTATATTAGTATTCTCCTGATAGGTGTTTACTGATTACATTGTATCAAATTGTTCTTAACATCTATCACTCAGAGCAAAGGTACTTGATACCCTGAAGTCCATTGATAATTATTAAAGAATTTGCAGCTACAAATTCATGCTGTATCAGGACATCATTTAAAAACACATTTTTAAAAAATATGTGATATACAACAGCTATTTTTCAATGATTGGTATCTTAAGTTGGCTTGGGCTGTCATAACAAAACATCATGGACTGAGCAGTTTAAACAACAGAAATTAATTTTCTCGCAGTTCTGGAGGCTGGAAGTCCAAGATCACAGCACCAGTGTGGTTGTTTTCTGGTGAGGGCTCTCTTCCTGCCTTGCAGACAAGTATTTTCTCACTGTGTCCTCACATGGCAGGAAGAAAGATAGCTCTGATGTCTCTTTCTCTTTTTTTACGGGCACTAATCCCATCTTGAGGGTCCCACTCATGACTTCATCTAAACCTAATCACCTTCCAAAGGTCTCCTCTCCAAATACCATCACATGGGTTGAGGGGGGAAGGTTAGGGTATCAACATATGAATCGGGGGAGGGAGCCACAATTCAATGCATAGCAGTTGGTAGAAACCAAAGCTTCCCCTGATACTTTGAAATTATTGCAGAAAATATACTACAAACCTGGTGCTGTTTAGAAGACAGGTTACTTCAATGACTCCCTGTTGCTTACAGTATTGAGTTTCAATTTCTTATCCTCAACACACATATCTCGAACCTGGTCTCATATTAGTCTCCCTCATAAACCCTGTCAAGAAGGTAGGGGCTTCTCCTCGCTGACCCCTAAATATACTTCCTACTCTTTGGGTAGCCCTAGTTCCATGCATTTGTTAATTCAATTCCTTTGCTTAAAATGGTTTCCCTAACCCTTTCTCCTTATATAATCATTATCAAGAATTCTGATACTAAATAACTGCATTGAGCAAATAGTAAGCACACCGTTGATTTTAGTTAAATACTCAATGAGGCTTATCTCTTTTAATCCTTGCAACAACCCAATGAGGCAGCTACAATTATGATGCCTTTCACAGATAACAAACCCAAGACCAAAATGTCAAGTAATTTGTTCAAAGTCCCACCACTACACACTACATAATGGCAAAGCTTGAATTCAAACCCAGTTTTATCCACTACAAGAGCTGAGTTTTAATCCTTGTGTTATGTTTCCTGGAGTCAGCATTCTGAAAACAATTGTGTTTTCATAACATGATTAATTAAAGATAGTGGATAGTTCCAAACAACAATTTTCACTTATGATGACTCAGTGACTATTATTTTTTAAAAATTGGAAAACATTAGTTACTAACTCCATGGAAAAACATATATAAAGGGAAACATCTGCCAAAACCAAAAATTATCCAACAAACATTTCATGACCAAATAGGTTCCTTTTTTAAAAATAAAATATCCTTGGAAGTTGATGGAAATGGCTTCTCAGACCTTCTTAAAGAAAACTGAAAGTAGCAAACATTAGCTGATTTGAAAAAAAAAGAAAAAAATTAAATTTCCCATGATCAATTTGATATTATTTATTTTTAGGCAACGCCAAGTAGATGGAAGTGAAACGTGTGCATTGTCACTGACTACTCAGGAGTCACATATCTCTCATTCTCAATCAAGACACTGAATGTACCGCATGGACCCAAGTGCAAAATGGATACAATGTACATAGACCTGTTTCAAGCATGATGCTATTTAAAGCCATACTACAACACCAAATGGAATGTTTTGCACCACAACACAATACTCATTTCATTTCTCAGTCTGGAGATTCATGGTTTCCTTAAGAAGTGTATTTGTGGGGCGCCCGGGTCGCTCAGTCAGTTAAGTGTCTGACTCTTGGTTTTGGCTCAGGTCGTGATCTCAGGGCTGTGAGACTGAGCCCCACATCAGGCTCTGTGCTCACCGTGGAGTCTGCTTAAGACTCTCTTCCTCCTCCTCTCCCTCCGCCCCTCCCCTTCATGCTCTCTCTCTCTCTCTTTCTTTAATAAATAAATAAATCTTAAAAAAGAAAAAGAAGGGATACTTGAGCTGAAACCTGAAGCATGAGGATTTGGTCAGATATAGGGATAAAGGGGACTCCCAGAGAAAGGGAACTGTCCAAGCAGGGGAAGAGCAGGTATTAAAGGTCCAGGAGAGGGATTAGCACATTCTAAGAACTGAGAGAAGCCCAGTATGGCTAGAGCATAAATAGCACATGGTTGAGTCAAAAATGAGTGGAACTTGTAAAGATCTATTAGTGACAGTTCCTTCAGGGACCTGTAGACCAGGTTTTGTATTTTATGCTAAGACAAAGTAGAAGCCACTGAACTATTTCTTAAGGCATGAGAGAAAACTATTATATCCATTCCTTTTTATCTTTCATTCCACACATGTTCATTGAAAATTGTTTAGGTCCTATATGCTTTACTGCAAATAAAGATTTACAATGTGGTTTTGTCCTCAGAATGCATGGAGTCTGGTTTGCAAGAAGAAAACAAGATCTTTGCCAAGTTTTTTTTTAACACTTTTAACCTCTGTTTATTCATCTGTAAAATAGATATAACATGGCCAATTTCATAATAAACAGGAAAAAGTGAAAGTGTTGTTATACACCAAAGATCAAGCAGTTTCTTAATAACTTTGTGTAGACTATTATTTTTGAATATTGGAAGAATGAGTTCACCAGAGTGATATGGTGGGGGTGGGAGGGTGGGGGGTGGAATTCTAGAATGTAAGTTCCTCTGTAAAGACTTTCTTTTTTTTCTTTAAGATTCATTTATCTATTTGAGAGAGAGAGAGCACGCACTCGAGCGGGGGGAGGGGGAGAGGGAGAGGGAGAGAGAAAATCACCAAGCAGACTCCCCGCTCAGTGTGGAACCGAACATGGGTCTCCATCTCATAACCCTGAGATCATGACCTGAGCTGAAATCAAGAGTCAGCAGCTCAACCGACTGAGCCACCTAGGCGCCCCTGTAAAGTTTCTTAACACTCAAAACTGCCTTTCTGCCATCACTATACTTACCTCTCATAACACAAATCACACTGCATCACTATTATATATCTGCATTTCCTACCACTGTGAATAACTTGAGGGTAGAGTTATATCTTACTCATCTTTCTCCAAAGTCTCTCACATGGTCTTGCATCTAGTAACAATTCAATAAATATTAATTTATTCACTGACTGAAGATCCACACATGAGCCAATTGCTAAAGAACAGTGACTTAATACCTAAAGTGCTAAACTGTATATTTTAGACTATAAGTAATAGAGGAGCAGAAAAATAAAAGTGGTCATGATAAACTACAGTAGCTAAAGAAGGCCTTGTTGAGATGTTGGGATTCGAAATAAATGCTTAAATCATGATGGGTGGGGCGCCTGGGTGGCTCAGTCATTAAGCATCTGCCTTCGGCTCAGGTCATGATCCCAGGGTCCTGGGATCGAGCCCCGTATCGGGCTCCCTGCTCAGTGGGAAGCCTGCTTCTCCCTCTCCCACTCCCCCTGCTTGTGTTCCCTCTCTCACTGTCTCTCTCTGTCAAATAAATAAATAAAATCTTTAAAAATCAATCAATCAATCAATCATGATGGGTATTGGTGTAGATTTTCATAGGCAGAGAAAGAGAAGCATGATAGGCTTTCAGCATGTCAAGGCTTTTCAGAAGTTCATATAGATAAGTAACAAAAATTTGGAAAGTTCAGGTCAAGCTATATTAGGAAGGATGGGGGAATATCACTTTTAGGCATCCCACAGATTGTAACTGATTTTTACATACATTTGTATCACATAACTTTTGTTGTATAACAATCTATCCCACAACCTGGTGACATAAAAATGAAAAACATGTATTTAGTTCATGATTTTGCAGGTTGGGAATTTGGGCTGGGCTCATCTGGACAGTTCTTTTGATTACCTTGGCTGGGCTCATTCATACATCTGTAGTTATCTTCTGGGAGTTGGCTACATGTCAATTGCTGCAATATGGGTGGATGGGTCAGGCATTTCTCATCATCCAGAAGGCTAGCTCAGGCTTCTTTTACTTGGTGGCTAGGTTCCAAAAGGGGAAGAAGAAGGCAAGATTCAATGTGCAAGCACTTTTCAAGTCTCCGCTTGCAACATGTTTGCTAATGTTTAATTGACCACAGTTTATCAGGCAGTCAACTTCAGATTTAAGAAGTGGAGAAACTGGGTGATGGGCATTAAGGAGGGCACTTGTTATAAGGAGCACTGGGTGTTATATGTAAGTGATAAATCACTAAATTCTACCCCTCAAACAACCAATATTACACCATATGTTAACTAACTAGAATTTAAATAAAAATTTGGAAGAAAAAAATAAAAATAAAAAGTGGAAAAACAGACTCTACCTTTTGGTGGAAGGAGCTGCAAAATCACGTTGAAAAGTGACACACGTGCAGGAATGGGAAGAATTATTGAGGCTCTTTTAAAACAATCTATATCAACATTGTCTCTAATATTCAAAATAACAATCAAGGTAGATACGCATATTCTCACTTTAGAGAAGCAAAAAATGAAGTTCAGAAAGTTTGAATGACTTGCAAATATTACACATTGGCAGAGCATGGATTAGAACCCAGCTTTGTCTAACTCCAAATCCTATGTTATTTCTACTACATGATGCATCTTCCTGGAGAATTGTTAGTTGCCAATTGTTGGGAGCTACTGAAGATCCCTGATTTTGATAAACATTTGGTGAAAGCTGTGTTCCACAAAGATGGCTTTGTGCATTGGAGGGGATGGGAGAGGACGAGACTGCAGGGAGATTTCTCTGTGTGGTGGAGACCAGAACCATGCATGGGATTTCAGGCATGGCCGCAAGAATCTTCTAGTAACCAGGGAACACAGCTAAATGTTCAGGACCCTACATGCAGCTTTTTCTACCTTCATAGCAGAAAAAGTCTCAGTATATTTCCACAGCAAATAGTTTTTTTCTTACAGCTGCTTGATGGGGTCAGTTTCAGAAACTGAAATTCATATAGCTCTCAAGACCTTGTGTTGTCATAAAAAAAAAAAAAACACCATAAATAATAAAAACCAGCACTTCATTAAAAATAAGTTTTTATTTACAGTCATCCAACCCCCTCCAAAATATGCTGAATAAGAAATGTTTACTGCACTTACTGTTTGAAATTGAACAAAATGTCAGTTTCTTTCAGGGAACAAAAGTGTCCTATCATAGAATCCACTTTTATAGGAAGAACTAAGTTTAATATCTGATTGGCCCCTGAAGACCCTTTTTCATTAATGAGCACACACTGCTTATTGCATCTCAGTACTGGGTTCTGAACAAATCATGAAATGTAAATATCTCATAATTCCATAAAATGAATAGTTACTTCCCTAGTGGATTGAGTTTTCAAAAAGATTTGTGGAAACTAGCCATTGATCTTCATTTCCTGTTTCCCCTGTGTAGCTAACATTTCCTATTTCAGGAAATATTTTTGTTCTGAAGCACAGAACGTTTTGTTGTCAGTTTCTTTCTCACCCTGGTTCTTTGAGGTAATGGCTCAGCTCCTATCACTGTCTACCACACATACTCTAATTATGAAACACATGCATAAGTCATAGAGGTTTCAGCTCATTTTATTTTCAGAGGAGCTAATCTCAGTCTCCATCCAATGTATCTCAGAGAGTTATTCAGTCAAGGGTAGAAAATGCAAAGCACTGTAAGAGTAGGATCTGAAGTTTTGTTCCCTATTCCACAGTTTCTTAACTATGTAGCCTTGAGGAAGGTGTCACTTTTTAGGGCCTTATTTATCTATTTATGAAATGGGGATAATAATAAAAATCATAATAATTTAAAAATAATAATGCCTGAAAAGGCTAACCTAGATATCTCAGACAGAAACAGTACAATCTTCTGAGTTCTTTGAATCCATTAAGACCAATAATAATAATAATAATAATAATAATAATTAATTAATTAAAAAAAGAAAGAAACAAACACCAAAAGCAGTTTCCCAAGAAACAGTATTGCCAGTAGTATCAAACTTGGCTTTAGAAGGGAGTGTTTCCCCAAGTAGCAAGTAATGGAGGCACATAATTTTAGAAGTGAATACACTGTAGCCAGCAAAATGCAACTTCTATTCTCTTTGGGGTCAGGACCGCCCAGGGTTTGGAACAAGCACATTTTAAAAGGATGGCATTAGCCTTTTGCCACTTGATCTCATATTCCAACAGCTGCAGAAACAATCAATAATAGGAAGATGCTCATGGCTGAGATTCCTAAGACCTGGCTTCTAGTCCCATTTCTCTACTTCCTGCTTAGATGACCTTGGGTGAACTTCTTCCTTCTCTGAGGTTCAGTTTTATTCATCATCTATAAAGTTAGAAGACAAAAGTGTACTATATGAGTATAGTTTATTAAGCAGGATGTTGCCTGCCATTACAAAAGAATTGGTAGCCTAATTGCACCTTTTCAAGCTAAATTAGTTCCAAGCTTTCCCTTCTGGGGTGTTACATGATCCAAATGCAGTTCAGATTATTACAGCGTCAGCTCTCAGTAGAACTGTGAAGTGGGGGGTTTCTAAGTGTTGTCATTTTCACCCTCTCTTTAACGGTCCTCCACAAACTGCATAGCTCCACTCATGGTTCACTTCAGCTGTCATTTCCTCAAATGACATTTCCTCAATATGCAGGGATAGGTAAGTGAGCTGGTGGTAGTGACAACTCTACACTGGATGAAAAAGTTAACTACGCTAAGCCCTCTCCTTAATCCCAAATGCAGATGACAAATTGTAGGGTAGGAAATAGATATGAAAATACTAATGAATGAGTAATTTAACAGTATGCCTCTTTATTATGGTCTCGAGAGCAATAAACTATTACCACTTTTACAGTCAATAATTAACCAAAATGATAAATAATTATGATGACAAAGATGATGATGATGATGATGAGTATAATGAATTGTCATATTCAGAAAGAAAGTCCACATGAAGTATGGGTGTTTCAGATTCTCTGAAACTCAAATGATTTATTTCCACTATAGAAAGGTTACTAAATCCATAAAATTGTGTTAAACAGCTTTGACTGATAAAACTTGACACAGCAAGATGATGATGTGTGCCTTGGTTTTAAAATGCTCATTTTTATTCTTCCTTTTTACTCGTCAGCAACCAAACTGAATCTCCTGCCTTCAGAGCATAAGACTTCTGGTAAGCTCTGAGTCTTCTAGAAAATTGATTTTCCTGGGCACATTGCTGCTAGTGCCTCATGCTGATAAATGACCCTGCTAGTGAAACACAATTTCTACTAAATCAACAAATAGTTGTTATAAAGGCTCTAAGTCTTACTCTATTCCTACAACAAAAGCTTCCATCTCCTCATTAATCCTTGTACATGAGCTTCAAACGATGGGGAAAATTCCAATAAACGCTCTTCTTTTCTAGTTATCTCCTAATATTTTGAGGAGGAGACTTGATTCTGAGGAAAGAATGGTGAGATTCAATGCGGGTCAGCATATTTTGAAAGAGATAGGATCATTCAAGTGTCAGTGGAAATGTGCTCCCACTAGGTTTATGTCATCCATAACCTTGTTGAATTATATTTGACTAAGGAAGGGAGGCAAGAAATGGGGAAGGGAAGGAGCAAGGAAGAAAAGGAAGAAAAGGGGGAAGATTAATACTCAGGGAGCCCACCTTGTGATTGTTGGATTTGGAGCTGCATAATGATGAGTCATTCTTGTAGGATCCAGAGGAGAAAAATGTTTCTGTGTATTTTTCTCTTGGTTGTGATCATACCAGTGTTTCACGGATTTGAGGTTATACTAAAGGAGAATCATCATGATCATTATCATAATTGTTATTATATTATTATAACCAGTCCTAAATATTAAGCTTGGGTATGTCTACTCAATATTTACTCCCAGCATTTTTTCAGCAGTCAACCTGGTATTTCCCACTCCTGCAGTACTACTTTTGTGTAGGCAAGAAAGTTTTTCTAAGTGGTGTGAGGGGTCTGCAGATAGCCTTCGGTTAACAATGATGTAACACTATACTGAAACACTATACTGGCAGGCTTCAGATCTCAATTAGCAATACATTTATCATCTCTCTCCCTGGGATGCTAGCTACAACAGCATTATTATCTCCATTCTTTAGGACCATGAGTTTTTAAATTCTTTTCCTTTTTTAGGTAAGCTCTATGCTCGGTGTGGGACTCAAACTCATGACCCCGAGATCAAGAGTCACATGCTCTACCCACTGAGCGAGCTAGGCACCCCCCCTTTTTTTAATTCTTTTTTTTTTTTTTTTTTAGGACCATGAGTTTTTAAATAGTAAGGGAGTATTGTTACCTGCCTGATGGTCTTTTTAATGAACCAATGAAACTATCTTTCTTCCTAAAATATTTGACAACTGTTGATGGAGGCCACACATTTACTGAACTATAATTTTTTCCCCAGGGGCTTATAAATAGGCAGACCCAATTTCTCTACACTTTTCTGTGCCCCCATAGTGTGTCAACATTTAGAAGTGACTGATGGCAGGGTCCACTTCTTCTCTGTCCCCGTTTTTCCCAAAGGAAAATCCTAGGCCTCATTACTGAAAATCCCACAATATTGTTTCTTTTCTCTAGGATCTGGGCTGCAATGCCTTCATTCATTCTGTACAACGCTGGTATGTCCTTACAAGAGATCCACCCAGGGTCCTTCCCTTTGGGCCCATCAGCCAAGGAGAAGGATGCCTGAGGGGTCCTCAGGTGAGCAGTTGTGATTTGAATACAATAATAAGAATAATATGCTAGGGGACAGGGAACAATCAAGAGGACAAAGTGTCTGCAGCTCTCCACTCTAATACTGTCTTCCCTGGAGTCTTAGGACAGAAGAAGAGACAGAAGCCTAAGTAAGGTATGTGTTCTGTGGTGCTCCTTCTTTGGAGGGAATACATTATCAGAAGATAGGCCAGAAAGTAACTGGTAACCCGAATCTCCCTTCCTACAGCTGGCTGATCAGAGTTAGCACTTTAGTCTGGGGCTCTATAACACAAAGAACTAATTATGAATGTGAATGTGAATATGAATATGAATCTTGCTTATTTTGTGCTCTTATCCACAAAAGTAACCAGGCAAAGATAGGGGACAATGGATATCATTATCTGAAACAGGAGCTTCTGAATAATCTTTCTCTTAAATGGCTACAGTACAGTGATAATGCCTCAGCATTTAGTGACCAACATCAACCATCAGATTACTAAATTTCTTCTGAAACATCAAATGTCAAGAAAACAAATGCACACAGATCATCAAAAGTATATACACAGTGTAATCTGTAGAAACCCTGGAATTTCAGGCAGAGGGAGAAGCAGGCTGCCCGCTGAGCAAGGGGCCCGATGCGGGGCTTAATTCCAGGACCCTGAGATCATGACCTGAGCCAAAGGCAGACGCTTAACCGACTGAGCCACCCAGTCATCCCAGAACCGTTTTTTGTTGTTGTTGTTTTTTTAAATTTACTTAAAAATCTACCTTTCACTTAAGTACAGAGACAAATATTTTTGGTTCTGTCACTAAACTCACAAAATTATAGGTCCCAATGGAAATATATTAAACAGGTACACACACAAACACACGCAGATACAAACATACACATACACACACATACATACATGCACAGACATTGGAAAACAATGAAAGATATTCTCAGTGGACTAGAACCTGAGGAATCACTGAAAGCTGGGAAGTAGATATTAAGTCTCAGAGGGGGGACAGAGTCTCAGAAGAAAGCTGTGGTCAAAGTTAAGTTTGAGAGCATTATGCTACCAGAAAGGGAGGATCAACACTAAAGGTTTCCACATCTGGAAACAGAAGAACCCAGAAGCAGGCAGGGACTTAAAAACTAACAAAGTAATTAGATGGCTATCTCTGCACACTTTTCTAGACAGTCCAATTCCTGTATTGTAGACAACTGCTTCCCCTTTCAAGCCAAATGACAGATGCAATTAGAGATCATGGGGAAATTGTTGAAGTTAGAAACCCAAAGACCAAGTGTTTTAGTCTCTTCAGGCTGCTGTAACAAAGTACTATAGACCAAGTGGCTTCTAAACAACAGAAACTTATTTCTCATAGTTCTGGAGGCTGGAAGTCTGAGCTTCAGGTGCCAGCATCGTCAAATTCTGGTGAAGGTGCTCTTCCAAGTCATAGACTGCTAACCCCTCACTGAATACTCATGTGGCTGAGAGCAGAGAGGGGGAGTAAGCTGTCTTCAACTCTTAAAATGGCAGTAATCCCACTCATAAAGGCTCCACACTTATGACCTCATTTTACCATAATTGCCTCACAAGGGCACTACCTCTTATTATCATCGTAATGGGGCATTGGGAGGGTAAGGTCTCACCGGATACATTTTGGGGGTATAGAAACATTCGGTCCATGACACCATACCACCATCATTTCCTGCTGGAGTTAACATAGTTGTCTCCTAATTGGTCTCCTTGCCCCATACTTGTCCCCCCAAAACCTATTCTTAACAGAGTACCATGAGAGATTCATTTATAATACAAATCAGATTATGCCTCTCCCCTGTTCAAAACATCCCACTGGCTGATTGTCACACATGAATAAAAGCAAAAGTCCTCTTGATGACCTTGAGTACTCTGTATAATCTGTCCAAATTCAAGTCTTGCACCCTCTTTTCATTCTCTTCTTCCTCAGTAGGCTCCAGTCACAGTGACTTCCTTGTTGTTGCACATTTCCCCTCAGTGCATTTGCATCTAATCTTTCCTCAAGTACAATGCATCCACACTCTCACTTGATTGAAGCCTCTGTTCAGTTGTCGCTTCCTCCAAGAGGCCTTTCTAATCACTCTATCTAAAGTAGTACCTCCCTCACTTTCCATTCTCTAAGTGTACTTTTGTTTTTCTTTTAGCACTCATTAATATGTAATAGGCGCATAATAACATAATCACATAACAATATGCACGCAATACTTAGTTGTTGAATATTGATCGAATGAGTGAATAGTACAAAAACTAGTTCAAAAAACAAAGCGTAAGAGTGAATTAGTGAACTGGAGGGCCAACCTGCAAAAATTTACTGGAAGACAGTAAGAGAGTATAAAGAGAGAAACAGATGCAATGTCAAAGATATATTAAGGGAAATATAAAATAAATATATAAATTTCAACATCTCCAGAGGGCATGAACAGAGGGAGTGCAGTGAGATAATATTTTAGGAAAAATAACGAGGTAACTAGAATTTTCCACAAATGAAGAAAAACTTAAAATATTAAAAAAACATAAAAAATAATAAGCCCACATAGAGACACATTGTGGTGCTATTTCAGAAATGTTAAATACCTGGGAATAAATCTAAGCAGAAGAAGGACAAATCTTTATAGAAAAAAAATACAGAAATTTACTAAATAATATCAATGTACACTTGCATAAATTGAGAGCTACACCATGGTCTTGAAAAGGTATATTCACATATTATTATTTCTTTTCCTCTGCTTAATGTGGATTTGATTTTCTCTTCTTTTTCAGTTTCCTAAAGGTTCAAGCTTAGATTATTGATCTTAGATTTTTCTTCCTATCTGATAGTGCTATAAATTTCCCTCTAAGCACTGCTTTGCTGCACCCTACACATTTTGAAAAGTTGTACCTTCAATCTCGTTTAATTCAAAATACTTGTTAATTTCTTGAGGCCTCTTCTTTGATCCAAGTGTTATTTATAAGCTTCTTGTTTTATTTGCAAGTAATTTGGGATTTCACGGATTTCATTTTAATTCCATGTTCTTAGGGCATACATTTTATGGTTTCTACCCTTTTAACTTTGTTAAGGTATATTTTATGGCCCAGAATGTGTTATGTAATTGGTAAATATTCCAGGTGAGCTAGAGAAGAATGTGTTTTCTGCTTTTGTTGGATGAAGTAGTCTATAGGTACCATTTAGATCCACTTGATTAATGGGGTTATTCAATTTAACTATGTCCTTACTATTTTTCTCCTTGTTGTATCTGTCAATTATTGATAGAGGGGTGTTGATGTATCCAACTATAATAATGAACTCACCTCTTTCTCCATGTGGATCTCTTAGTTTTTGCCTAACATAGTTTGCTACTGTGTTGTTAAGTGTATATGTATTAAGGATTGTTATCTTCTTGGAGAATTGACTCCTTTATCATTATGCAACGACCATCTTTATCCCTGATAATTTTCTTCCCAGCTTTATTGAGACATAATTGACATATAATATTGTGTAAGTTTAAGGTATACAAGTTGTTGATTTCATACACTTATATATGTAATATGATTACTACCTTAACGTTGGCTAACCCCTCAATCACATCACATAATTACCATTTCTTTTTTGTGGTGAGAATATTTAAGATCTACTCTCTTGGCAACTTCCAGGTATATAATAGAATATTGTTAACAAGAAGCACAATGCTATGCGTTAGAGTCCCAGAAGTTATTCACCTTCTGACTGGAAGATTGTACCCTTGCAGGAACATTTCCTCACCTCCCAGCCCCTGAGAACCATCATTCTCTTCTCTGTTTCTATAAGTTTGGCTTTTATAGATTTCACACATAAAGGATATCACACAGTATTTGTCTTTCTCTGACTTATTTCACCCAGTATAATACCCTCAAGGTCCATCCATGTTGTCACAAAAGGCAGGATTTCCATCTTTTTTGTGGCTGAATAATATTCCACTCTGTGTGTGTGCGTGTGTGTGTGTGTGTGTGTGTGATATCTTTTTTTTCTTTCTCTTTTTTTTTAGATTTAGATTCAAGTTAGTTAACATATAGTGTATTATTAGTTTCAAGGGTAGAATTTAGTGATTCATCAGTTGCATATCACACCCAGTGCTCATTACAAGTGCCCTCCTTAATGCCCATCACCCAGTTACCCCATCCCCCCACCTATCTCCCCTCCAGCAACCCTCAGTTTGTTTCCTAGTGTTAAGACTTTCTTATGGTTTGCCTCCCTCTCTGTTTTTATCTTATTTTATTTTATTTACCCATTCATCCACTGAGAGGCAATTAGATTGTTTCCATAACTTGGTTCTTGTGAATAATGTTGTAATAAACATGGAAGTGCAGATATCTCTTTGAAATCCTGATTTCATTTCCTTGGGATATATACCCAGAAGTGAGATTGCTGGGTCATATGGTAGTTCTATTTTTTATTTTTTGAGGGACCTCCATACTGTTAGTAGCTATAACCAACGGTGCACAAAGTTTTCCTTTTCTCTACATTCTCACCAGCACTTGTTATCTCTTGTCTCTGATGATAGCCATTCTAACAGGTGATATCACACTGTAGTTTTGATTTGGATTTCCTTGATGATTAGTGAGGTGAAACATCTTTTCATGTACCTGTTGGCCATTTGTATGTATTTGGAAATATGATTATTCAGTTCTTCTGACCATTTTTTAATCGGGTTTTTCTTTTTCTTTCTTTCTTTCTTTTTTTTTGCTATTGCATTGTATGAGTTCTTTGCATATTTTGGATATTAATTCCTTATCCTATATATGCTTTGCAATTATTTTCTCCCATTCCCTAGGTTGCCTTTTCATTTTGTTGTTTCTTTTGCTGTGCAGAAGGCTTTTCAGTTTGATGTAGTCCCACTTATTTAGTTTTGCCTTTGTTGCTTGTGCTTTTGGTGTCATATCCAAAAAATCATTGCCAAGACCAACGTCAAGGAGCTTCTTCCTTATGTTTTCTTCTAGGAGTTTTACAGTTTCAGGTCTTATGTTTGTGTTTTAAATCCATTTCAAATTAATTTTTGTGAGTGATGTAAGATAAGGGTCTAATTTCATTTTTCTAAATGTGATTATACAGCTTTCCAGTAGCAATTATTGAAGAAACTATCCTTTCTTCATTGAGTGTTCTTAGCTCCTTGTCAAATATTAGTTGACTGTATATGTGGGAGTTTATTTCTGGCCTCTTAATTTTGTTCTACTGGTCTATGTGTTTATTTTTATGCCAGTACCATACTGTTTTTATTACTATAGCTTTGTAGTATAGTTGAAAATCAGAAAGTATAATGCCTGCAGGTTTGTTCTTTTTCAGGACTGCCTCGGCTATTCAGGGTTTTGGGTGGTTCCATATAAATTTTAGGCTGTTTTTTCCTGTGAAAAATGTCAGTGGGATCTTGATAGCGATTACATTGAATCTATAGATGGCTTTGGGGAATATGGACATGTTAACAATATTACTTCTTCCAATGGGGTATTTTTCTCTTTGTGTCTTCAGTTTCTTTCACCAGAGTCACTCAAGAGGTTACAATCAAGTTGCAACTGGGCATGTAGTCACGTGGGGAAGAAGAACTGGCTTACAAATTTGTTGACATGGTTGTTTGGAGACCTCAGTTCCTCACCTTGTGGATGTCTCCATAGGTTTCTTGGGTGTCCTTATAACATGGCAACTGGCTTCCCTTAGAACATTCTTCAGTACAGATTATTTTTTAAGAGTACATTTTTTCCTTTTCTATAATAATACATGTGGCATGTATAAATTCCCTTTGGGAATGAATAATGGTAAAAATATATAATACAAAAAGGAGTCTATCTCATGAAAATCAGGACAGCCCATCTTGCTGGGGCTAAAATGATATATTGTGGGGAAATATAGTTTGTTGCCTCCCCAATCCCTTTTTATTGCTCTCCTAACTGTGTAGCTGCCATGCAATTTGGGTAAAATCTACTTTAGGTGGGCTCCATGGGCCAAAGCCAACCAGTATATGATTATTTTAGTCATAGGGATTGATTCAGGGGAAAGCATAGAATATCACGGAAATGTGTTCAATAGTTGAGGAAGAGATACTCCCACTCTCTGGAACTGGAGGAGAAAGTATATAGCCCTGGTTGATAATGGCAGTGATCTTGCAAGCATAAGGGGACCATCTAAGGAATTAATTGGATACCTCATAAGCAGAGTGAACTGTCTAAGAGAAATCAGGTGCTAGGCGACATCCTTGAGCTACTAGATGAAACCAGTTCTGGAGGCATCTTATCTCTGGCAATAAATTTCTTCTTATTTAAGCAGGCTTGAATTGAATCTTCTTTTATTTGTCATATAAATTGTACTAAATGATAGATGTGGCAATAAGAAAAATCTCTCTCACTGGAGGATATTGGGGATTGAGAATGCACCTTCCTGAAGGACCTATAGTTGCATATATGGGGTGTAAGAAATTGTTTGACTTAATGGGCTATACTGAGAGATTCAAACCCAAGCTCTATTACACTTTTACTCTTCTGTATATTACCCTATTCATTTAAATGGGATGAATTTTGAGGTGCCAAGTACATAGGGGCTGTCATGATAGAGGTGCACATGTCATCCTGTGAAATTGCAGCATTCGGGCACACACTTAATTCCCTTTCTGAAGTTTTGTAGTACAGTCTGGAGTTTGATATATACTGGTGTTTTTCAATCCTGTAAGACTGAATGTTCCTTTTTTTCCTTTACATTATATATACAGTAGTTTCCTCCCTTACGATACTGAAATTAAATTTCCAGAAAATCTAAACCTAGTTGCACGCTTATTTTTTAAAATAAATGTATTGTCGGGCTCCTGGGTGGCTCAGTCGTTAAGCATCTACCTTCGACTCAGGTCATGATCCCAGGGTCCTGGAATCGAGCCCCACATCGGGCTCCCTGCTCAGCGGGAAGCCTGCTTCTCCCTCTCCCCCTCCCCTGCTTATGTTCCCTCTCTCACTGTCTCTCTCTGTCAAATAAATAAAAAAGCCTTTAAAAAGATAAATATATTGTCTCAACTGTAATAAAAATAATAAATACAAGATAATGAATTTACAATGAGATAATATATACATCAGTGTACATATACTTGGGCAAAACTGTGCTAGAAGCTATGCACAATTATCAGAGTCTTGTACCTAATGTCACACATCACTATGAATATGACAGCTACAAATGCAGCCTGATCCAAGTGTGTTGTGCTATTGACTCAAATACCACAAGTGACATTATTATTAGTGATATCATTTTCCAGAGTGATGAACAAGATTTGTAACTTTCTAAGCAAAACAAAGCACAGTCTTCCCTTAATTTCCTTGGTAGTTTTCTTCCTCAAAAAATCAGTGTATATTAAATATGTGGAAAAAATGTTTTATGTTTGTACACAAAACAATTAAATTCTAGATTCAGGTTATTATTTTTTTAAGATTTTATTTTTAGGTAATCTCTACCCCCAACATGGGGCTCAAACTCACAACCCTGAGATCAAGAGACACACGCTCTGCCAACTGAGCCACCCAAGTGCCCCAGATTCAGATTATTATTATTAGTTTTTTTCTTTTATGTTACATGAATACCTAGGGGAAAATTCGAAAGTCATATGAGACACAAGATTTATTGGTTGGGATTGTCCCATATTTTGTAGAGTATCCAGGATTCCTGATTTCTGTTCCTGAGTCACCATGAAAAAACTGGTGCTGAGACTCAGAGCAATTGAAAAGCTATCAGCTGTTTAGAAGAGACTAGAGGAACCACTCTTGGATTCTCCTATACCTAGAAACTCAGTATGGGTTGAATGATAAAATAAAAACTTAGAGTAAGGAACAGTTTTTGGTGCATTGCCTCTGGACTCTGTGAGATAATAAGCACAATGTATTATCCTGCTTCCGCTCTTCAGGGTTTGAGAAGTTCCCATTGGTTTTATATGATACTTATTAATTTAGCTAATTAACTTTTCTGCTTCGTACATTATCTTGCTAAACTCCATAAAATATGGTCATAGAATACTAACCATAACCAAACCAAGGAGGAGGAGGGCACTATGATATGCATGAAATAATCTTTTAAGGACTGATGTGGTTGTATTTGTGATAGGAAGCTGAGGAGCCAATATTTGCACTTCAGGTTTGGATGAAACTTACTGGGAAATCAGCTGCTCATCGGTGTCTTTGCACATCTACATTGCTCATTCAGTATGACATTAGGAAACTCATCCTCCAAAACCATGGAAAAGCAAATACTGATGGCCTTCTCAGTAGGCTAAAGGAAGACGCTAAAAATTGAGTGATCAGCCACCTACCAAAGTAATGCGTTCATATCACGCTGGAGGCCTTTTTTATTTGGACATTCAGAAACATGTGCATCCAATTTCCAGATTGAAGTTGGAGATTTTATAGTCAAATATTTTCCTGTTACTACTGAGTAACTAAGAACTAACTGGCATCTAACCATCTGTTTGGCTTTATTCTATCAGTGTTATTCTTCTCATATCATGATTTATTAGTGTTTCTACTGAATTATGAAAGCTTGTTTGGCAAGTTATTACAGCAATAATTATAACAGTCTATCCCCTTCAAACAAAGACTCATAAGGATGAGGAAAATGTTGATTACAAACAAACAAACAAAAAGCTTGATTCTCTAAGGATACAATGATGTTATTTCCATTGGCCATATACAGCAATGCCACCTGCCTTAAAATGATGGCTTAGTAAGTACCTATTCCAAGCTAGTAAGCTATCAGAGAGGAATTGATACAAATTCCATGAGGGCAAAACATATTTTCCTGTGCTTATTTTTGCTGTATCGAGAGCTGAAGGAGGCCTTAGAAAACACCCCTGGACCATGATTAAATTGGTGATAGCGGAACAACGATTGCACTGAACTACACGTTTTTTTAGTATTGCTTCTTTCAACAACTCTGACTACCAGACTCAACCTTGACCTGGTAAATGCAGGTGTCTATGCCTAAATAGCACCATCTACCCTGATTTCTTACCTAAGGTCATCTAGAAATAGCTGCCATATAGTACAGCCGTGAAGTACTAAGGATTACCGTGTTACCAAAGGTCCTCTTAGAAACAGTCTGGTTACCCCAAAGTATTCTATGAAAAAGTAGATATTTTTAAGAAGCTGTCTTAATAACTTCAGATAGATTTTTTCCAACCAGATATTAATTAACCCAGGATGAATGCCTAAAGGGATCAGCAGGGTTTAAAACCAAGAGTGAGCTGGTAAACCACTGCAAGATTTCAGCTTCAAGGTGAAAATCTGTCTAGTTCAGTTAATTAGCATTATGATGTGAGTCATTTCTTTGTGTTGTTCATTTCACAAACTGAACTGTATAACTCTAGAGGGGTCAGCACAACCTATTACCCCTATGAAAAATCCCATTAGGTCATGAGAGAGACACACACTCAACAATGGTTTGTACTGAGAGAAAAGTATCCAAACAGAAATAACACATGAAGACTTTGTTTTTCTTTCACTCCTTAACACAGAAGAATTTGTCTGATCAAAGAAAAAACTACACTGTGGTAATGGAAGAGAAAGCAGATAAGTGTGGATAAAAGGAAAGTAGAAACTCATCATTTCAAATCAAGGAAGGGGATAACTATAATTTGTAGCATTTGCTGATTTCCACTTTCAAGCAATGAGCATGACATAATTGAAGCAGTTGGGAAAAGATACACAGCAGCACACCATTATATGTATTTCCACCACATAACCTCAACCATAACCACGCTAGGTAACAGTAAAAAAATTTTTTTAAGATTTTATTTATTTATTTGACAGAGAGAGATCACAAGTAGGCAGAGTGGCAGGCAGAGGGAGAGAGAGAGAAGCAGGCTCCCCGCTGAGCAGAGAGCCCAATGCAAGACTCGATCCCAGCATCCTGGGATCATGACCTGAGCCAAAGGCAGATGCTTAGCCAACTGAGCCATCCAGGCAGCCCAACAGTAAAATTTTTGAAGAATAATTAAGAAGTTATGAGTTTTGAGTATTTATTTTCTTTGTTTTTTTAATTATCATTTTTAATTTTTTTAAGTAGGCTCCACACCCAATGTGGAGCTTGAACTCATGACCCCAAGATCAAGAGTTGCATGCTCTACTGACTGAACCAGCCAGGCGCCCCTATTTTCCTTGCTTTTAATATAATTTAGTTATAAATTTATATAATTTCTATTTAAAAATAATGACTGTTTCATACTTGGCTTGTAAAATTGTTGAAAATTTAGTAAGCACCTCTCCCAAACCCATACAAGAAAGTTCTAGCACACCACTGGCTACAGTAAATAGAGCAGAGCTAGTGAAATTAAATAAACAGTGTTATATTTGGGTATTGAGGAGATAGGTAATCTTCCTTAGCAAGACCATTTCCTTCACTCTCAGTAATGGGCAGCAGCACATTCTCAATTTCAGAAGGAAAGCTTCAGGGGAAAAAGTAAAATATAAATTAGACTATCCAAATAAGAAGTTTGCTTTGACACAACCATTTGGGAATTAGTAACTTAATATATTCTTAAAGATTAAGATTTAAAATAGTGATCTCAGGGTGCCTGGGTGGCTCAATCAGTTGAGCATCTGACTCTTGATTTTGGCTCAGGTCTTGATTTCAGGGTCGTGAGATCTAGTCCCATGTTGGGCTCCATGCTCATTGGGGAGTCTGTTTCTCTCCCTCTCCCTCTGCCCCTCCCCCAACTCCAGCTCTTTCTCCCACTCTCTCAAATACATAAATAAATAATCTTTTTTTTAAGTATATTTAAACCATTGATTTAGACTCTAGTTTGTTTTCTGGTTAAGTTTTGTGAATTACACCCCAGAACCTTTCATGAGATTACTGTTTTATTTGTTTATTTATTTATGTATTTATTTTAAGTAAGCTTTACACCCAACATGGGGCTTGAACTCACAGCCCTGAGATTGAGTCATACGCTCTACTGATTGAGCCAGCCAGGTGCTCCATGAGATCACTATTTTATTTTATTTTATTTTTTATTTGTTTGAAGATTTTATTTATTTATTTTAGAGAAAGAGAGAGTGTGCAGGGGGAGGGACAGAGGGAGAGGGAGAGAGAATCTCCAGCATGCTCCCCACTGAACACAGAGCCCCATGCGGGGCTCAGTCTTACGACCCTGAGATCATGACCTGAGCCTAAAATCAAGATTTGGACGCTTGACAGACTGAGTCACCCAGACGCCCCTTAAATATACTTTTTCAACAACGTCTGCTGCTAGAAAACAACAATGTGCTTCAAAGTTTTCATTTAAGTTTCAAAGCACACATATTGGCATGGGTAAGGAGCTTGGAACCATACCCATCAGCCCCTGCAGTAGTCCCTGAGACACTTTCATAGAATCCCAGGGCTCCACAGAATTACTTGAACAGATGAGTAAGAAAGTTTGAAAACTTCCATGCAAGGAGACCTCTTGAACCTTGCTTAGCATAGCCCATGGCTGATGGGAGTCCCGCCTATCAAGTATTAAAGACACAGTTATAGCTTATAATTTATTATCCACATGCACACTAACAGATTGCTCTTATAGCAGAATATTTACCTGCAGTAAGTCTAGAAGTTTCAAAGACATAACAATCAGTAGGCTGATGTTGTTTTGGAGACATAAACTGCTCCAGAATTCTGACAAGTTTCACCCTCACATGTGGTCCAGTGCATAAACCTCCCCCATGTGAAGTACTTGCCATCACTAGATCATAGACTTGGAATCATTAGACTACAAATCCCCCCATGATAGGCACTTTAAACAAGGCAACCTTCCCTATTTACCTCTGAGACACGCGAGGATCTTGTTTAACACACTTTCTCAGGCAGCTACAATAAGAATTGGCACCCCAGTTAAAACCATGTAAAATGAATGAATTTTACAGTTAAAACCATGTATCCTTCATGGGCCAGGAACTCTTCAAGGTCACATTCAGCTACAATGTCTTAGCACCACGTCCACCTCATCTTCTCAATTCTTGCGGTTATAATTTTACTCTCTTTCTCTTAGCCTGCATCACTTAAAGAAACAGGCAGACAGACACAAATATCTGAACCTTTGAATACTTTCAGAGAAGAAGAGAACTAAATTCATTAACTTCACCAGCAGAACATAGAGACCGCTTTACATGGTGCAAAGATCTGCTCAAGATTAACAGTTGGAGAAAAAAAAGAATCACTTCCTTTACCTGCTTCCCCCAGTCTGCCAAAAAGAGTACAGTACACTCAGTTCACTCATGGTGGTAGAGTTCCTAAACTGAATTATCATAGAAGGACAGATGCCAAGGACTTACTGCATGCTTAGAGCAAAAGTTATTAGGAATGCCCTCTGCATGGGTGATTATAAATTGGCTATGGGGTTTAATTAAGGGGTTTTCATTTCATGATCTAAACAACTGGGCTTTGGGATTAGCAGTTGCTGTCTGTTCACATCAGTAACTGGCAATGATTCTTCTAATCACATGAGGACATATTAGCATATTGTGCATTGCAAGATGGTGCTCCCAATAAAAAGTGACAAAAGGTTTCTGAACTCAGCATCTGTCATCCAGAATGCATGGATATCCAGAATGCATATCCAATTTATTTATAAAATATCTTCATTCCCAAGAGATCTTATTTATTTTTGTTTGAGAAGCTACTAAAATCTAAAGCAACCAGCCAACCAAATTGCTTTCTCAATATCCCAAGGGAACTTCAAAAAACAATCAGTCTTTGATCATTATATAGTACTTTTTAATATATAGTTTATGTCCAGTTAACAACCAAAAAATGTTTTAGAAGCAGAGTAAAAATAACAGTCAGTATTCAGCTGAAGTAGTCTATTAATGCAGGATTCTCGTCTACCAACTTTTCTCTGAAAATTTCCCAATTGTAGTTAATTTTAACCCTCAAACATAAATAGTTAAGTGTAGTGAGGGATATTTTTCATAACCCACAAATGCCCTAAGGCCCTGGCTGGAAATCAACCTTATGTAAACTGGATATCCCCAGGCCTCACGAGCATAATGGCACAAATGAAGTCACGTTGACATTTATGCCCAAATTAGACTGACTCATAGCTTCCACTTGGCTAGGTGGTCGATCCCATGGAGGATTTCATGAGGTTTCTGGGATGGCAGTGGGGCTCCGCTTTTTTTGGCAGATCAGTCAAGGTCAATGTTGAGTCCACAGCCACTGACCTTTCTGGCCCCCCTTGCTCACACAGCTACTTCAGCATGCTCATGCCTCATTGCTGTCTGCAGCCACTGCTGTCTCTTTCTGCAGCCAAACTGAACTTCTTTCAATTCCAAGAATGTGCCACACTCATATCAACCTCAGGCCATGTCAACCTGCTACTCCTTCAATCTGAAACATATTTTGTTTAAATCTCATGTCAAGTATAACTTATTCCAGGAAGCATTACCTGACTATAAATGCGAGGCACCCCTCCTATGTGTCCGCATAGCACCCTGTGCTCATTCCTACTGTAGTACTTATCACATTGCTTTAATTGTCTGTTAGGAAAGAAACAGGTAAACGGCAAAATCCTTATGGAGAGAGAGCATGTCTTTTTTATCTGTGTGTCTTGAGCACTTGATGTGGGGCCTGGCACATAATAGAACGTTTTTATAGGGGGGGTTGCAACTGTCCTTCTACAATTTAACAGATATTCTCATTACAAGTAGGCTATAAATGAGCCAATCTTGATTAGCAGTTTTCAAACTGAAGTCACACATACCAACTCTGTTTCCTTACTTCTCATATTTAAAACATTACTGTATAACCTACCTCAGGCAATTTTGTGGCAGAGAATTATCCATTGACTTATTCTCTTCTTCCAGGCACTCAGAGTCCTCATTCTCAGCTTTGACTGCCTGAAGCTTCCCACAATTTTACCAGTCCATCCTAGACATCGTTTTATGCTCTGGATTTTCCTTCCTTATCAATTTTTTTTTTCCTGTCCTGGGTCCTATTTCCTTAGAGCTATCCTCTCTGCTAAGTTTCTACTGACTCAATCAAAGTTCTTATAAAGGCACATTTTAATTAAATTGTGGGAGGAGGAAATTTTCAAGATTCGTGATTAAGGAGGGTATATGTCCAGCCACCCCCATCCCCTTTTTTTTTACAGCTAATGATAAGAAGTGAGCAGACTAGGGTCATAGTCTATAACAGGCCTTGTACTGGTCAACATATCACACTACATGGCAGCCAGCTATACCCCTCTAATGTCAAATAACTTCCATCCCGACCTTGGAGCGAATGATAAGACCCTGGGCCTAAGGCAGAGAGATGGAACACAAGCATCCCTCTAGAAACCAAGCCTTCCTGCCGCTAACCCAGCCCTCATTACTGTTCCTTACTTCTTCTATACACAGCATTACTAGGGATCAAAGAGTCAGGTGCTCTGCATTATTTAAAGAGAAGAGGCAGAACACCTGGGTGGCTCAGTCAGTTAAGCATCTGCCTTCAGCTCAGGTCATGATCCCAGGATCTTGGGATCGAGTCCCACTTCAGGCTCCTTGCTCAGTGAGGAGCCTGCTTCTCCCTCTCCCCCTGTCGTTCCCTCTGCAATTCCCCCTGCTTGCGCTCTCTCACTCTAGCTCTCTCTCAAATAAATAAATAAATAAATAAATACAATCTTTAAAAAAAATAAAGAGAATGAGTCTTCTGATCATGACACACTCAGAGATGGTTAGTGTGGGATGGCTGGTCCCCTGATTCGATGACTAACTCACTAAACTCTACTTGGTGAAGAATACAGGGTGAAAAAGGAAAGGCAATGGTGGGACACAGAATCTTTGGTAGAAAATGAGCTAGTCCATTTGAATAAATAGCAGGTCATAGCACATGAGGAAGATCAGGCACCAGAGTTGAGAGCAAGACAGGCAGAAAGCGAGGACAGGGTGCCTGGGTGGCTCAGTCGTTAAGCATCTGCCTTCGGCTCAGGTCATGATCCCGGGGTCCTGGGATCGAGTCCCGCATCGGGCTCCCTGCTCAGCGGGGAGCCTGCTTCTCCCTCTCCCATTCCCGCCCCCCGCTTGTGTTCCCTCTCTCGCTATCTCTCTCTCTGTTGAAAAATAAATAAAATCTTAAAAAAAAAAAAAAGAAAGCGAGGACAGGAGGAGGAAGAGAGGGAAAGCGAGAGGGAAAGCGACAGAGAGAGACTGAAAACCATGTAGTGATTACATTTTACAAAAACACCCTAAGGGCTAGCATTATGTCGAGATCACTAACTGTGAAGAAGAGCCAAGAGGTCTTCAAATCACAGCCTGCGAACCAAATCCGGCCAGCTGACTGCTTTTGCAAATGATATTTTATTAGAACAGAGCTGCACTCATTGGTTTCCATACTGTCTATGGCTGATTTAGTGCTACAATGGTAAAGCTGACTAGTAGGGACAGTGGTCTTACAACCCATAGAGCTTAAAGTATTTACTATCTGGTGCTTTAAGAAAAAAATTGCTGAATTCAGAAGTAGGCAATTAGAAAAACAGTACATTTCTCCAGTGATGGGGACTGAGTCCCAGAGGCAGGCCCACGGTCTCTGCGTTGGGACTTCACAACCCAGAAATGAAGAACATGCAATCCTCTTGCTCTGAAAAGCAGGGAAGGAGTCCCACAGCTTGAAGAAGTGCTGAGTCTTAAGCCCCTTTGTGCCACTTAGCAGTCTAACCTAAGTAACTGTTCTGCAAATCTGTGCTACATTGTTTCTAGTGGCAGCTCAGGTACTAGTGAGTCTTCTGCCGATGAAGCCCCGGAATGCATACTTTTTACAAGGGAAACTCCAATTCAGCCTTTCTAGAAAGGTTATGCCATATATTCTGAGCTCTTCCCACTGACAAGGCATCTTTCATTTCTGATGACCTTGAAGAGACAGACCATGGGTTGCTGAAAAAAGAGTTTATGGCCATTTGAGTTTATTTAGATGTTAAAAAAAAATCACTATATCTCAGTTCTACAAACTTCTGAATTCCCACCATTTGAAGTATTTTGCTCCTGGTGGATACAACAGGGTGTATGTATATGTGTATCCATAGACCCACAGCAGCGTACATACTTCTATATGAAATGAAACATATAAAAATAGAGTGCTGTTCTTATAGGTGGCTACTTCTGTTCGACTTACTTAGTCGTTAAGAGAATAAAGTAGATCTAGATTTTGACGACTGAGACTGAATATGGGAAACATTTCAGTCAGTTTAGAAGAGCTTGTTGGTTTGTTTGGGGTTTTTTTGTTTTTGTTTTTTTGATGGGGGACAGGGTTGGTGGTTGAGATACGATTAGTTGCTGTCATCTGGAGGAATAATGAACTCATTTATATCAGTTCCAACCAACAGCTAAGGAAGAAATTGGGAGTTTATTTCCCCATTTATACCTGCTTGGAGGTCACTGATGGATTTGGATGTTTTCAATACCTTTTTGTCTTCCTTGCTAGTTCAGAAATTTTCCTCCTTGTCTATTCAATCTTATCTTTTTAGCCATGTTGGGTGTAGAGATGACTTAAAAATAAAATTTTTCAGAAAAAAAAAGATGCCACAAATGTACAAATGAGTGAAATTTAGAAAGTCAAGGAAAGTCTTTACATTTAAATATCCATGTATGTCTCGTTAGTCAATTTACCATAAAAAGAAATTACTTTAATGATACAACAGCAACAACAACACTGTCAGTAGCCAGTCAGGGCAGTCAGCCTTGTGCTCAGATATAAAAGCAGAGAACTTCACAGAAAACCATAAAATTGACCGAAAGTTTAATTAGAATTAGCCATCTTCACAGGCTGTTTGGAGCTATCCTCTCTCTTTCTCTCTCTCTTTCTTTTTTAAACATTTGTGATAATTGGAAAGAAGTGTGAGGTTCATGATAATAGACAGGAAACTGTTCACAGGTCCGTGACCTTTCCTGAGTACCAGAGCCAAAATGTATTACCCTGTTTTGGATCATTCCTCAATCAGGTAACCATAGCAATTCACTTTGGAAGATACTGAGAATTTTCCAATGTGAGACAAGACGTGAAAAATTCAAAGCAAAGTAACTTCACCAGAGACTGAAAGTATATGCAAATCCATTCAAATTTTACCTGACAAGATGAAGGAGTGGATATTCTGGTACTTTATTATCCATACCGGTGATGTTCATGTTTTTTGGTCATGGAAATATTTTGCCGAAGTCCAAAATATAAATAGAAAAGCAGGCTTGATCTGGCTAAAGCAGTGGCAGATATACAACTTTCTGTCCTTATGATCCAACTTTCTCTAATCATCCCCTGGTCTACTTCCGTACTGCACCTACCATAATGTCTGGTACATAGCAGACATTCAAGTCATATTTTTGAATGAATAAATGAATAAGTAAATGAGACACATATAAGGAACCACTAGGGATCTGTGAAATGATTTTAAATCTGCTATGTAACCCATCAGTTTTAAAGATGAGAACCTTCTGGAAGATACGATGAACACTAAATTAGACTAAATACCATTTCATGTTTGTGTGAGGATTCAGAAGGCCCTGACAGTGATACCAAGCATCACTATTTTGCTACCTTGAAATACCCTCAAAGAGGTTTTTTATATTTTGGTTGTAGAAAAAAATGCTTTTTATTACAATGTTTATTACAAACGTATTTTATTACAAAACTTTTGCATATGGACTACATTTTCAGAAATACGATAAAGGTCATACCTCATGAAATCACACATGTAGGCAAAACAATGCAATTCAAATCACAAATTCCATTTTTAGCCATAGATTTGGCCTCGTGATCAAAATATAAGAGCTTTTGAAATTGATAGGCCTTTTCATTCAAAAACAAAAATGTTTTTAAAATAAAGGATTAAGAGCAATTATTTAAGAATAATTCTTCTGAGACATTTGTGCATGGCTGTGATGGTTAATTTTATGTATCAACTTGACTAGGTCAAGGAATGGCCACAAATCTGGTTAAATATTATTTGGGGTATATCTGTGAGCATATTTCCAAATGGAAGAGATTAACACTTAAATTGGTGGGCTGGGTAAAACAGATTGCCCTCCCCAATGTAGGTAGGCATCATCCAATCCATTGAGGGTTTGAACAGAACAAAAAGGCTGAGGAAGGAATGTTGAACACTTTCTCTCTCTCTCTTTCTCTCTGTCTCTGTCTGACTGTGTGACCTGACATTAGTCTTCTCCTGACCTTGGACTGAGACATACCATTGGCATTCCTGGTTCTCAGGCCTTAGGACAAGGACTGGAATTCACAGCATTGGCATTTCTGGGTATCCAGTTTACAGATGGTAGACTGTAGAATTTAACCTCCATAATCACATGAGACAATTCCTTATAATAAATCTCATTGCATATATTATATTATGTATTATATACATTATATATTTTTATATACATAAGTATTTTTTAATAGATTTTACACACACACACACACACACACACACACACACACACACACATTTGGTTCTGTTTCTCTGGAGAACCCTAGCTACTACAGATTTTAGTGCCAAGAGTGATTTTACAGCAACCGAATTTTAAGGTTGAATTTTCTGAATTGGTTCTGGGGTTTCTAGAATTGGCTCTCAAATATGATTAGATGTAAAGACTCTAATGATTTTACTGCCAATAATAAAGAGAGCATTGATAGTCCATGGCATGATCTGGCAACGGAGATAGGCAAAATATCTGCATTTGATGCTGCTAATCAACCACTTATAACAAGCAAGGAGCTGAATGACATGTATATAATACTTCTAGACAGTTCTGAAAAATTATACAAATATAATGAGATTGGCAAGTTGCCCCAGAACTGAGATTTGTCCAAGTTTCACTGGATAAAATGGTAAAAGAAAAAGGATAAGTTCAAGGGTTCAAATTCCCAATTCAAGTGTCACGTAAATTACCTGAAGGGTTCTATGTGTACCCTGAAGGAGATCCTTACCTCCTGGAGCCATGGGGCTACAGAAATTGATGAAAATCAAACGTAGAATCTCATAAGGAAACTGGTTGAATTACAACTTAAGCTGAACTCCCAGCCTCTCAGGGTGTCTATTGCTAAAGTGAGGGCATTGATTGAGAAAGAATAAGATCCTGTAAGTTGAGATGGTGACATGTGGCAAAAGCGTGCTAAAATTGGGTACACTAAACCCCTAAATTCTGATGAGTCTTCTTTGCAAGTGGAAGAAATCTCCCCAACCCAAGCAGCAGGAGCCTCCCCACTACATCAGAAGTGGCCTCCCCACTCACAGCAGAAGCAGCCTCTCCGATCCTAGTGGCAATAACATCTCCACCCCCAGTGATATCAGCCTCTATCCCCAGTCTTACTGGACTTTCCACCTGTCTGAGGGAATTAAATCTACCTTATAATCCCAAGGAAGGGATTCGAAGGCCTAAGATGATTGAAATGTTACAGTGGATTTGTCATTTAAGACTTATTCACCACATATTTATCCATTCGTCTGTTGAAGGGCATCTCAGTTCCTTCCACAGTTTGGCTATTGTGGACATTGTTGCTATGAACATTGGGGTGCATGTGCCCCTTCTTTTCACTACGTCTGTATCTTTGGGGTAAATACCTAGTAGTGCGATTGCTTGGTCATAGGGTAGCTCTATTTTCCACCATTTGCATCAACATGGATGGAACTAGGAGGGATTATTAAGTGAAATAAGTCAAGCAGAGAAAGACAATTATCATATGGTTTCACTCATATTGGAACATAAGGAATAGAGTGGAGGACCACAGGGGAAGGGAGGGAAAACTGAATGGGAATAAATCATAGAGGGAGACAAACCATGAGAGACTCTGGACTCCAGGAAACAAACTGAGGGTTACAGAAGGGAGGGGGTTGGAGGGATGGGGTAACCAGGTGATGGGTATTAAAAAGGACATGTTTTGGGATGAGCACTGGGTGTTATACGCAACTAACGAATCGTTGAACACTACAACAAAAACATGATGTACTATATGCTGGCTAACTGAACATAAAAAAAAAAAAAGCCTTATTCACCCACACTGGGAGGGTCCAGAAGACATATGTGAGAAATAAATGTGTGAGGGGAGCCCTGGCATCTACAAAGAGCTCTGTGATTGCTCTTCTCTGTAAACCAAAATTTATGGTGGGAAATGCAGCCACTGAATTGGGAAACCTGTATACAATGGGAGTAATTGGATCCTATTTGGCAGGGGTAGGGTGGTGGCACTCAACCACCACAGGCAAGGAGGGTATAGTTATCATAATGAACAGCAGAGTCAAAGCAGCAATCAGAATAGTCTGACCTTCATGGACCTATGAAGTTGGCTAATTGATCATGGTATTCCTAGAAGTGAAATAGATAGGAAGCCACGTATATTTTTACTTGAGCTGTAAAAACAGAAAATTTCTAGGTCAAGTGAAAAAAGTCTAAACTGAATCATAAAAACAGAGAATTACAGGCCTTCAGTCAATTCCCAGACTTGGACTATATGATCCAGCCAATCAACTGGTGCTTGAAGTATCAGTGGCAGATGAGGATGCTGTTTGGAACTTTTAGGAGGCTCCCATAGTTGAAGTACAGCGCTAGCCCTGAGAATTTTGAAGCAAAGCCTTGCCATGCCATCCTCTGCAGGTAACTGCTCTCCTTTTGAGAAACAGCTCTTGGCCTGCTACTGGGCCTTAGTAGAGACCAAATGCTTAATCATGGGCCATCAAGTTACCAAGCAACCTGAGTTATCCATCATGAATGTTTTGTGTTATCTAATCCACTAAGCTACAAAGTTGGGTTTGCACAGCAGCACTCCATATTCAAATGGAAGGGGTATATACATGATTGAGCCCAAGCAGGCCATGAAGGCACAAGTAAGTTACATGAAGTATCCTAAATGCCTGCTCCTGCTATATTGCCTTGTCTCTCCCAGCCTGTACCAGTGGTCTCAAGGGAGTTCCCTATGATCTGTCCACAGAGGAAGAGAAGCCTCTAGTTTACAGATGGTTCTATAGGATAGCAGGTACCATCCAAAAATGGGCAGCTATAGCACTACAGCTCCTTTCTGAGACATCCCTAAAGGACCGTGGTGAAGGTAAATCCTCCCAAATGGGCAGAACTTTAAACAGTGCACCTTGTGTTACACTTTGCTTGTAAGGAGAAATGGCCAGACATGGAGTTATATACCAATTCATGGGCCTTGGCCAATGGTTTTGCTGGATGTTCAGAGACTTAGAAGGTGCATGATTGGAAAACTGATGACAAAGAGATCTGAAGAAAAGGTATGTAGATAGACTTCTCTGAATGGGCAAAAAACATGATGATATTTGTGTCCGGTGTGAATGCTCACTAAAGGGTGCCCTCGGCAGAGGAAAATTTTCATCATCAAATGGATAGGATGACCTATTCTGTATATGCCAGTCAGCCTCTTTCCCCAGTCACCCCTGTCATTGTCCAATAGCCTCATGAACAAAGTGCCCATGGTGGCAGAGATGAAGGTTATACAGGGATGAAGGTTATGATGAAGGTTATGATGATGAAGCTCATCAATATGCACTTTCATTCACCAAGACTAACCTGGCTATGGCCACCACTGAGCCCCCAATCTGCCTGCAGACGAGACTAACACTGAGTTTCTGATATGGCACCAACCCCCAGAGAAATCCGCAGGCTATCCGGTGGCAGGTTGATTATATTTTCCTGCTTCCATCTTGGAAGTGGCAGGATTTTGTTCTTACTGGAATCAACACTCACTCTGGATATAGCTTTACCTTTCTTGCAGGCCAAAACTACCATCCGTGAACTTACAGAATGCCTTATGCATTATCATGGTATTCTGTGCAGCATTGTTCCTAATGAAAGAACTCACTTCACAGCAAAAGTGTAGCAGTGAGCCCATACTCATAAAATTCACTGGTCTTACCCTGTTTTCCACAATCAGCTGGCTTGATAGAATTGTAGAATGACCTTCTGGAGACTCAGTTACAGTGCCAACTAGGTGGCAATACCTTGGAGGCCTAGGGCAAGGTTTTCCAGAAGGCTGTATATGCTTTGAAAGCAAGGCCAATATGTGGCGCTGTTTCTCTGATAGGATTCATGAATCCAGGAATCAAGGGGTAGAAATGTGAGTGGCACCCCTCATTATTACCCCTTGTGACCCACTGACAACATTTTCGCTTCCTGTTTTTGCAACTATAAGGGCCAAAGGCAGGCCTCCCCAGAATGTGCCACTTTGGCATATTGATTATTTTAAATAAAAGTTACTTAAGAGACAGCTTGTATAAGAAGGAAACTCAGACCCTCCTCTGTCCCCATGAAAGCAAGAAATAAATCTCCCATGTAAAAGGTGTCCTACATATACCAGGAGGTAGAGACATCCTTATCACAATAAGGCTGTATAAACAACCCTTGTGATTTTTACTAATTTACTACTTTGTCTAAATTCTGTTTGAAATTCCTTACTAATTGAAGCTCCCAAAGTTAAGTCTCCTTTTTCCTGTCAAGTCCTCACAGACATATGGTCTCTTTGTCTAAAAAGTATAGAAACTGCCTGTCTTGGTTATTTCTTCAGTTCTCAGTTTCATTATTGGGACTCTGTGCACACATAATAAAACTTCGGGGTTTTCTTCTCCTGTTAATCTGTCTCATGTAAATTTAATTTTTAGTCCAGCTGGAAAATCTTGAAGGGTAGAGAAAGAATTTTTCCTTCTGGTCACATCCTTAAGCTCTGCTGGCCCAGAGGTCTTAGTTCCAAGGGAGAAATACTTCCACCAGGAAACACAACAATGATTCTATCAAACTGTAAGTTAAGACTACTGCCCAGCCACTCTGGGCTCCTCATGCCTCTGAATCAATAGATGAAGAAGGGAGTTACTGTGCTGGCTGGGGTAATTGATCCTGACTACCAAGGGGAAATCAGATTACTACTGCACAAAGGAGGTAAGGAAGAGTTTGTCTGGAATACAGGAGATCCCTTAGGGCGTCTCTTAATATCATCATGCCCTGTGATTAAAATCAATGGAAAACTACAACAACTCAATCCAAGCAGGATCATTAATGTCCTAGACCCTTCAGGAATGAAGGTTTAGATCACCCCACCAAGTAAAGAACCACAATGAGATGAGGTACTTCCTGAAGGCAAAGGAAACACAGATGGGTAGTGGAAAACGTAGTTATAAATACCAGCTATAACCATGTGACCAGTTACAGAAACAAGGACACAAATGTAATGAGTATTTCTTACTTATCTGATTTTGTTATAAATATATTTTATGCTTAAATATATTTTATATATGTATGTGTGTATCAAATATCTTTGTTTTCTTTCATCTTATTCCCTCATCATGTAACATAAGATGTATTATTGACTTTCTATCACAGTATTAAGTATTGTTAATTTTACATCATAGCATTTAAGTTATGGGACATCAAAGAGAAGAGTAAACATCACGCAAGGACTTTACCTCCTGTTTTAGAAGGGGTTAGTGCATTTTTGGTTGTACGCAGGAGAATTGTACTACATTAGAATAATGACCTTGTTATTGTCTTTCTTTGGAGATTAAGTATGGTTTAAGGAGGTCTGCTTCAATGCCAAGTTGACAGGAGTGGAATTGTGATGGCTAATTTATTGTGTCAATTTGACTAGGCCAAAGGATACTTACATATTTTGGGTGTGTCTGTAGGGTGTTTTTGGAAACAATTACTATATTTGAATTGGTGGACTGAGTAAAGCACATTGCCCTCCCCAATGTGAGTGGGCATTATCTAATTCATTGAAGAAATGAATAGAACAAAAAGGCAGAGGAACGTTGAATTATCTCTCTGCCTGACTGCAGAGCTGAGAAGTAGGTCTTCTGCCCTTGCACTAGGACTTAAATATCATTGGTCCTTCTGGTTCTCAGGCCTTAGGACTCACACTAGAATTTACAGCATCCACTTTCCTGGGTCTGGCTTTCAGACAGCAGATTGTGGGACTTTTTTCAGCCTCTACGATCTCATGAGTCAAATCCTTATAATAAACCAGATTGTAGGGGCACCTGGGTGGCTCAGTCATTAAGCGTCTGCTTTCGGCTCAGGTCATGATCCCAGGGTCCTGGGATCGAGCCCCGCATCGGGCTCCCTGCTCTGCAGGAAGCCTGCTTCTCCCTCTCCCACACCCCCTGCTTGTGTTCCCTCTCCCACTGTGTCTCTCTCTGTCAAATAAATAGATATAGTCTTTAAAAAAAATAAATAAATAAATCAGATTGTACACACACACACACACACACACACACCACAAATCTTCCTCAACTTATGATAGAATTATGTCCTGATAAAAATAATACATACACCTAACCTACCAAACGTCATAGCTCATCCTAGCCTACCAAAAATGTGCACAGAACACTTAGATTAGACTACAGTTGGGGAAAATCATCTAACACAAAGCCTATCTTATAATAAAGTATTGAATATCTCATGTAATTTATTTAATATTGTACTGAAAGTGAAAAACAATCGTTGTATGTGTATAAGTTGCATACCCAGTGTCATGAGAAAGTATCATACCATATGTCACTAACCCAGAAAAAGATCAAAATTCAAAATTTGAAGTATGGTTTCTAATGAATTCATATTCTTTTCACACACCATTGTAAAGCCACAGAATAATAAGTCAGGGACTGTCTGTATATATAATATATATATATATAGTGCAAATTATAATATGCAAATATATAATATATAAATTATTATAGTAATAGATATATATTAATATCATTGATTCTGTTTCTCTGGAGAACCATGACTAATATAATGTGTGCTTCTACATTTTTCCTTGCATTTGAACAAAAAGAAGAGATATATACAGAGAGGAGCCAACACAATTTCAAGCTGGGAAATCATTTAAAGATTATTCAGATTACCTTCTACATTGGACAGATGAAAAAACTAAACTCTATATAGCTCAAAGAAGACAAGGCTGGGAGTAGAACTTACATATTCTGACATGAAGTTCAATGGTCTTTTGCATTACATCATTTGACAAAAATAATAATGCTAATGATATTATAAGTTAGCAAAACCTGAGGTGTATTTCAAATAACATTTTTGCTTCTATTACCCTTTTTAAAGGAACAGAAGAAAATTGGATCCAAATTGTACATTTTGCAAATTATCTCTAAGGTGCCTAACTTTACAGGTGCTGAATAATATGCTACATAATTAGGGTGACTAATAGGACTTAAGAGGTATGATTCCAACATATGTTGAAGCCATGTGATCTGAATGAGTTTTAATTAGAGTTGGATGAGTTTCTTATTTCCAAATCTATTGGTGAAAAATTGGATTTTAACTTCAGCCAATTTAATGTGTTGCTTTATACTACATGGCTACATGAATGACAGGAAAGAAAGGTGCCCTGGAGTCTCAATAAATTGGACCAATTTGAGGAGAAAACCTCTGATTTAGTGAAAGAGTATGTTCTCCAAAGTAAATGTAATTTAGGGCACATATAATACTTCAAACTACACAAATAAAGTAATGTCATGCCCCCAACTTCTAATCTAATTCTGTTGTAAAGAGGTATGTTTATATATTTAACTTTTCTCAACCACTTTCTCTATCCATCTTTTTTTTTTTTTTTTACTTAACTAGAACCAGTTCTCCTTTATGGACACTGATTCCCGTATGGCACTATCAACTGACATTTCCTTACTGTCCCACAGTGGACATATATTAGGTCCAGGGAAGTGGGTTGGAATACCTCTGATTCCCCTTTACTATTTTTCTGATATGGTTTCATCACCTTTGTTCAATATCCCATACTCATTTGAAGCTTATAAAACTGCATTCTTCCTAATCTGGTTTCATTTTCAAGTCACTCTTCCACACTCTTTGAAGACGTTGGCATCCGTTTTACAGTTATATATTTTTTCATCATCACAGTAATCCTATGATATTTCAGCTAAAAAATAGATGGCACATCCATGATGACTCCCTTATGTTTCCTTGATCATCTTCCACATTCTATTTCTGACATGGAGAAACTGAAGGACTCCATAAAAATCTGCTTTTGCTCCTTTTCCTGCTTCTATTCTTTCTAGGACCTGCACCCCCACTTTATGCATGCCTCATAATACGGATAGTGTATGTCTTTCTTGTAAGGGACAAGAAGTAAATGATTTCTTTAGAACAGGTAATATCTAAGGAAGAACCAGGTGAGAATGACCAGATGAAGCTATCATATGTGTATTCCAGACCACCTGCAATAGACATCTCAATGCCAAGAACCCCCTAGCTCCTGGATCCTTGTCTTTGTTCTAACTGGTCCCTGGATGCCTAAGAAGACATGTACACCCCACCACAATCTTCAGTAAAACCCCCAGACCCCAAGCAAAGATGAGACACTTGGTCTGTACCTGCACTTTCTACCTTCAATAAACTCTGCTTTTACCTCCTGCGGGCTAGCATTTGATTTCTATCCTGCATGCAGCCAGGGATCCTACTGGCTGGTCCTGCAGGACATTCTCTGGGTCCTTGGACCTAGCCTGCCTGCATCAATTCTGCCATTCATTCACAATGATAATCACTAGAAATCACCATCATGCAGAACTATTCCACCAGTGTAATATTTAACTTTGAAATTTCTCCCATCACATTCTTCTATCCTTTAGCCTCTCCTATTCTTGCATCCTAAATAGCCTAGTTTTTTATTTCATCAAAACTTTTAATCCTCTGTTACCCCTTTTTCTCATAACTTCCTATATTACCTTAACACTCATGGATAGTTTATTAAAGTGTACTCTTACCAGCAACTTGAATTTATTTTTCTTCCCACAGTATCTGCCTAGTCAATTAATTCTAAAATCCTTAGTCTACATGTCCGGTTTCTTTTTGACTACTTCTGAACTTCTGAACATTGCCAGAGAATGTCACACAACACATGGTGATTGGCTCCAGTGAAAATCATATCCAGCTAGAACCTCTATACCATTAAACTATTATGTCATTCATTCTTGGTATTTCCTTTTCTAAAAAAGTTCTTTCGGTTTTAAGATAGCTCAAATTAAGTTGAAAAAAATGGGGGATAATGTTTTGAAAAAGTACAGAGACCTGATGAATATTAATATATCCAGACTTGGGGTGCCTGGGTGGTTCAGTAGGTTAAGTGTCTGCCTTCCACTCAGGTCATGATCCCGGAGTCCCGGGATTGAGCCCTACGTTGGGCTCCCTGCTCAGCAGGGACTCTGCTTCTCCCTCTCCCTCTGCCCCTCACCCTGCTCATGCTCTCTCTCTCTCTCACTCTCTCAAATGAATAAAATTTTTAAATATATATACATCCAGACTCAAAGTGACTCACAGTTGGTAACTGGATGCCATCATGTACTATGGCACCACTTTCTATGTCTCTTTCATTGTCTCTGGCTACCTCTCAGGCCACAAGATCTTTCTTTTTGGCATCTCTTTGTTCATTTACATTATTTTCCTCTCAGATTCCCACAACTACCTGGAATAGTTTTCCAGTGTCTCAAATCTAAATTCCTAGAGAAGAGGCAGCAAATCTGATTAGTTTGACTAAGTAGCTGATCAGCAAATAATTTTACAAACATGCCAATATAAGCCAACTGCTTCAACAGAGGATTTGGGTAGTTTCAGTTATGAGAAAAGAGAGCTGCTTACAGAAAAGCATCATAAAAATATTTTCCCTACAGTAGTTACTCCAACTTCACGGCTATCCTCAAGTCCTTCAGTTGCACTGTTTTCAACACTTTTAGCCTCTATTTTAAGGAAAATAGAAGACATTTTTGTAAAGAAGAGGAAAATGGGTGGTCAACAGTAATAAAAATAATAATTTCCTTTTTCCTTTTGTGTCTTCAATCTCTTCCTGAGCATTAATATTGTCCTCTCCACTAACAATGATTATCTTCCTCATTCTAAAAGAAGAATGCTGCCTTCAAGATACTCATATCTCTTTTATCCTTGCATAGTTAAACATGGAGAAAATACTCTAAAATGCATGCATTTACTTTCTACTTCTCAACAAACTGCTCTTTCAAGACCATGTTCTTGTCCACATGGCTTTAGCTATATGCATTTTCTTTATTGAACAAGTAAGACCAAAACCCAGTTGCAACTTGCTTTCACATTGTAGTAATATACATTGGATCTGAAATTAAGAGAAAATGCTTCTTCCTCATTCTTAATGTTTCCTTTTATGTGAAGAGACATCTATTAGCATAACACTCCTGGCCTCTTTCCATTTCTTTACTCATTTTGCCTTAGGGGATGAGGAATGATTTACTATGATTAGTAATTTTTGGAAGGAGAAAATTCTCAGGACTAGCAGTTTTCTCCTTTTTGTCACTTGGGAATAAATTGTCTACAAGGAGCACAGGTTCTCTTCCGCTCCTCTAGAGGCAGCCTATCACAACTGGCATAACAGTATTAGGACATCAGAAACTGCTCCCGTTCTATAATCTTTAATACTGAAATTCCCCTCCTTGATCAGAAGCATTTGCTCTTACATTCTAGTGTAATATAATATCTGGAACCCTACTCATAGATATAAGCCACATTCTCTAACATCAATTTTCAATAATAAAGGTTATATTTTAATTCACATCTTCCTTATTTTTTGTCTTATTTCCCACTTGGTTCAGTCAGAAATATTGATAAAGAGTCCTTTGGGGGACAAAATAGTTTCTGGAGGTCAAGGCTTATCACATGCCCTTTATGGATGATGTTAAATTTTGGTGGCATTATATTAAGTACAGGACACGTGGGTTTTGACCTTGAAGTTGACAGTGGCCTATATTGCACAAAATGGCTGGTTTTAACAGTTGTGACGATAGCTTTTAACTGCTATGCCCTTGGGCTAATGTTGTGTTTTGACCTTGGCAGGTGAATAAAACATATGTTGTCTTTATATCAACAAATGTTTCTTTAGAGGCACTGCATATTCAAGGCCTTGAGTAACACACAAACCTAGGGTTTCAGATTTCATCAATGGTGTAAGTGAAAATTTTTTTAAATTTTGGACCTCAGCAAAGAAAGAGGTCACAGGGGCCATAGCCATGGGCAGGCCTCAGAAAATGATGGCCACATGGGGCTTAGCAAACAAATGCTACCTATACTGGCTTCAGCAAAGGTATGGGTCTCAGAAAAAAATCTCACACTTAGTGAACAGACTTAACCACATGGTGGGGAATTTAGGATACAGACTACAACTTAAATTTAAACACCCAAGGCACTGTCCTTAGCACATGTGTATGGAGTTAAAGATGCCTCAGCAGACATGACTGGGGCACTGAAGTCTCTATAAGGGGGTACAATTGAGGCAAAGATTCATACATGAGGAAAGGAGAATCTTTCCATATATAGACCTTTTAGCCACTGATAGAACACAATTTATTGTGGGGCGCCTGGGTGGCTCACTTGGTTAAGTGACTGCCTTTGGCTCAGGTCATGATCCTGGAGTCCCAGGATCGAGTCCCACATCAGGCTCCCTGCTCAAGCAGGGAGTCTGCTTCTCCCTCTGACCCTCCCCCGTCTCACATGCTCTCTCTCTCTCATTCTCTCTCTCAAATAAATAAATAAGATCTTTAAAAAAAAAGAACACAATTTATTGCTTTTAAATTGAAAGAAAGCTGAATTCCTCAGACATTATAAAGCTCTAGAGTTTTCATGTAAAAATTGTTACAACCTGGGGTACCTGGGAAGCTCAGTCAGTTAAGCGTCCCACTCTTGATTTCGGCTCAGGTCATAATCTCAGGGTTGTAAGAATGAACCCCACATCCAGGCTCCTGTGCTCCTGCTGGGTGTGGAACCTGCTTAAGATTCTCTCTCCCTCCCTCTACCGCTCCCCCCATCTCTCCCCTCCTCTAAAAAAAACTGTTACAACCTTACAAAGTCAGCCCTACATATGCTGCATTCAGTGCCTAAAAAGCAATGGTGAAGGAGACAAATTTAGATTCATGTAGATTGTCTGCAGGCTCAAAAGACCCTCAAACATGTGGTCTCAGCATGAATCTAAATTCATTAACTACAGGGGAGAAGTCTTCTCTAGAAGACAGGATTCTGAGAATAAGCTATTCCATAGCAAGCAACAGTGGAAGTTACCACTGGGATGTAGGACAGAAAATTCCTGTTTATAAAACAATGTGCACATTACTTTGCAAGAAAGAGTCCAAATCAGTGAAAAAATATAGGCTCAAAATGTAAATGTGAATGAAGATAAATTGAATAAGTAATAAAATAGTCTCAAATAAGATCTGGTGAATAGGATTGTCAACTTTGAAATTTATACACTTCTTAAAAAGATTATAATGCAAACATAAGGTTGAAGGAGCTAAATTAATATCAGACTAATTTTCAAAACAAAGAGATAAAGAGATAAAAAGTGGGCTACTTCATAACAATAGAAGGATTAATTCATTAGGAAGATATAAGTATCATTAATGTACATGCATCTGATAACACAGCTTCAAACTACATGAAGCAAAATTTGGCCAAAATACAGGAGAAAATAGTTAATTCCATAATGACAGTTGGGGATTTAACACCTGTCTCTCAGCAAATGGTAGAACTAGATAAAAATCAATAAAAACATAGATAATCTGAGCAACACTATTGATTGACATGACCTAATTGATATTTATGGTACACTATGACCTAATAGTGCAGAACATAATTATCTCCTAGTGGATATGGTACATTTACCAAAACATGATAGACCCTGAGCTTGACCATAGTACTAATCTCAACAAATTTAAAGGGACTGAAATACAGAGTATGTTCTCTTGCAACAATAGAACTAAATTAAAAACAAATAGCAATAAGATATCTAGAAAATACCAAATATTTTTAAATTAAAACACTTCTAGGTAATTCATGGTTCAAAGAAGAAATCATGAGAGAAATTAGAAAATATTTTAAAATGAATTAAAATGAAACTGGAACATATCAAAATTTATGAAATATAGCTAAAGCAGTGATTAGAGGAAAATCTATATCATTAAATGTTTACATGAGAAAAAAGGTAAGTTTAAAGTCTAAAAATGGGGGTGCCTGGGTGGCTCAGTCATTAAACGTCTGCCTTCGGCTCAGGTCATGACCCAAGGGTCCTGGGATTGAGCCCAGCATCGGGCTCCCTGCTCCTCAGGAAGCCTGCTTCTCTTTCTCCCACTCCCCTGCTTGTGTTCCCTCTCTCACTGTCTCTCTCTCTGTGTCAAATAAATAAATAAATAATCTAAAAATAAATAAATAAATAAATAATAAAAAATAAAAAATAAAATCTAAAAATGATTCAAGATTCCACCTTTTAACATTCTAAAGTTAGGAAAAGAGGAGAGAGTGAAAGGAAAATGATAATAATGAGCAAGAAATAAATAAAATTGAAAAGAGTCAACATAAAAAGATTAACAAAGCCAAAGGCTTGTCTTGGAAAAGAGACACAAAATTGATAGACCCCCTCGGTAAGATGACTAAGAAAATAAGATTGAGAACTCGGATTACTAATCCCAGGAATGAAAGAATGTTTTTCTGTATAGATGCTGGAGACATTAAAATGGTTATAAGAGGATATTATACATTGTTTTATTGCAGAGAATTCAACAACTTTGATATATAAATTTCTAGAAAAATACAATATACCAAGATTAATACACAATAAAACATAAAGTCCAAATAGCCCTACATCAACAAAATGAATTGAACTTACTATCAAAATTTCCCACAATGAAAAATGCAAGCACAGATGGATTCACTGATGAAGTTGTAGGGGCCAAGGATAGACTACACCAAGATGGGCCTCTTTGGCATAAAATTATTTTGAGTTAAAAAGCAATAAAAATCCAGCAGGTTCAAAAAAGCTCTTCACCTCCTTCCTCAATTGCCTAAAAAGAATTTAGAGGACCTGCTCCAGGAGGAGAACTAGTACCACAGAGAACTACATTATGATATTAACTAGGTGTGGTAGAGAGAAACCTAGCAAGGCATGCATGATCAGTCTTCTATATCCCATGGTTTCTGAGTGGCCCAGCAAATATTTGCTTACCAAATATTTACACTTTTTCATCTTCCTGTGAATTACATTCCTTCCCTTTGAAGTCCCACACCCTTACTCCCTTGGTTCAGGATAACATATCTCATTTTATCTGTCTTAGGAATTCCATGTCTGTGTAGAATCCTTATATGTACAAAATTAAATTTTGTTTTTCCTGTCATCTGTCTCATGTCAATTTGACTGTCTCTCTAGAGGGACATTTAAGGGCAGAGGAAATTCCTCCTCTCTGACAAAAATCTATCAAATATTTAAGGAAGAATTAATATCAAGAATACATATATTCACCAAGTAAACAGAGTAGAAGAAAACACTTCTCACTCCATTTTACAATCTAGTATATTCTTAACACCCAAATTTGACAGTAGTAATTTAAAAATATAAATCCATATCTCTTATAAACATATATAGAAAAATTCCTAAATAAAATATTAGGAAATAGAGTTAAACAATATATAAAAGGGACAATATAGACTGATCAAGTAGAGTTTATTCCAAAAATGCAAAATACAGTCAACATTCAAACATCAATTAATGTTCTTCACAATATTAACAGAATAACAGAGAGAAACCATATGATAATTTTAATAGAAGCAAAATAAAGTTGACAATATTCAATATTCTAACATGATAAAAAGAAACTCTTATTATACTAAGGATAAGAAGGCAACTTATTTAATATAATAAAAAGTAGCAACAAAAAAAAGTTAAAACCATAGTAAATGGTGAAACACTAAAGAGTTTACCTATAAGATGGAGAATGGGTAAGGCTGCCTATTCTTATCATTTCTATTAAAAATTGTAGTGATTGTTCCAGCCATTGCAATAAGACAAGAAAAAAATGAAAGGCATTAAAATCAGAAACACAAATCTATTTGAAGATGACAAGACTTTTTTATGTAGAAAAATCTAAGGAGTCTACAAAGCAACTACTAGAACTAATAAGTCAATTTAGCAAGGCCTCTACACTACAAGTAAAAGCCATTTCTTAAAGAACTGAAGAGAATTCTAAATAAAAAGAGATAATTTTTTTATGGATTAAAGGAATCCATTTCATTAAGAGGTCAGTTTTTCTCCCAAATATCAATAGAGTCAATGCAATCTCAACAAAAATTCCAGGAGCCCTTTTTTTATCCAAAGTTTACAAAGTTAAAGGGCGCCTGGGTGGCTCAGTCGTTAAGCATCTGCCTTTGGCTCAGGTCATGATCTCAGGGTCCTGGGATCGAGTCCCACATTGGGCTCCCTGCTTGGCGAGAAGCCTGCTTCTCCCTCTCCCACTTCCCCTGCTTGTGTTCCTGCTCTCACTGTCTCTCTCTCTGTCAAATAAATAAAATCTTTAAAAAAAAAACAAAGTTTACAAAGTTAAGCTAAATTTACATGAAGAAAATAAGGACACAGATTATCCAATCCAAGCTTGAAAAAGAACAAAGTTGGAGGAATAAAATTTTCTGATTTCCAAGTTGAGTATAAATCTAGACAAATCAAGACAGTGTTTTATTTGAATCATGTTGAGACATAGAGCTTTTATTTTAATAATGTTTGAGAAATAGATGAATGGAACAGAGTAGAGAGACAGGATATACAGCAACACGTACTTGGCCATGTGATTTTTAGCAAAAGTGCCAAAGCAATCCAATAGAGAAAGAAAAATGTTTTCCACAAAATGAGCTGAAATAAGTGCATATTGATGGAGAAAAATGAGCATAACAAACTCTACATCACAGCACACACAGTCATTAGTTCAAGATGAACTATAGACAAACATAAAATCAAAAACCCTAAAGCTTTTAGAGAGAAAGAAGGGAATGTTGTAATTTCAATATAGACAAAGATTTTCAGATGAGTTGGAGAAAATAACTATAAAAAATGATAAATTTTACTTCACCAAAAATTTAAAGTCCGGCTTATCATAAGACACAATTCAAATAAATAGGCAAACCACAGACAGTGAAAAGTATTCTCAAAACATATATCTGTAAGAGGTGCCTGGGTGGCTCAGATGGTTAAGCATCTGCCTTTGGCTCAGGTCATGATCCCTGGGTCTTGGGATCAAGCCCTGCATTGGGCTCCTGGCTCAGTGGGGAGCCTGCTTCTCCCTCTCCCTCTGCCTCTCTCCCTGCTCATGCTCTCTCTCTCTCTCTCTCTGTATCTCTGTGTCTCAAATGAATAAATAAAATCTTTAAAAAAAATTAAAAAAAAACATATATCTGTAAGAGAATTTTATCCAGGATATAAGAACTCTTGTATATCAGTAACAGAGGACATAAACCTAATAAAAATGGGCAAAGGGCACCTGGGTGGCTCAGTCAGTTGTGTCTGACTCTTGATTTTGGCTGAGGTCATGATCTCAGGGTCATGAGACTGAGCCACATGTTGGGCTCCATGCTCAGTGGGGAGTCTGTTTGAGATTCTTTCTCTCCCTCTCCCTCTCCCGCACTCACTCTCTCTCTCTCAAATAAATAAATAAATCTTTTAAAAAATGGACAAAATATTTGAGAGGTATTTCTCAAAATAAGACCTAGTATTGACTAACAAGCAAGTGAAAAGTCTTCAGTATCATTTGCCCTCAGGAAATTCAATTTAAAGCCACAGTGAATTACCATTATACACACACTGTCTAAAAATAAAATTGCTAAAAGCACCAAATGTTGGTGAGGTTGTGAAGCAACTGAAACCTTCATATAGTATGGGTGGGAGTATAAAATGGCATAAGGCTGTTGATGGTTTCTTATAAAACTAACCTACCCTTACCCTATGACACAACAATTCCATCGTAGGTATTTTTCCAAAAGAAATAATTATATATTTCACAAAAAAGCCTCTCCATGAATGTTCATAGCAGCTTTATTCATAATAGTCAAAACTATATTCAGCTCATGTTTACATCAAAAGAAGAATGGATTAACAAATTGTTATCGATATGAAGGAACTATACCCATCCCACTGAGAGCCCAGATTGAAGTTGCCAAAAGGATGCTGAACAGGGCAGTAAAATGGAATGACTAACAGCTATACACATGCATTAACTTTAAAAACATTATGCTAAATAAAAGAGAAAAAGGCAAGAGAGTACATATACTACATGGTTCTATTTATATGTTGTTCTAGAACAGGCAAAGCTATATATGTTGGTTTCCTCTTAGGGTGGAAGGGATGGAGATAAACTGGGAAGAGCATAGGAAAATCTTCTGGGCTGATATTAATATTCTGTACTTTCACAGAGATTTGGCTTATATGGATGAATGTACTTGTCAAAACTCAGTGATTGTCCTCAATACCTGTGTCTTTGTTTGCACGTACATTTTACATCAAAAGAAAAATTACTGTAAACAAATATTGATAATTCTTGTTAATAATTGTATGCTTCTGTGCTGTAGTGATGTTTGCAATTTACTTTGATATTCTATAAAAATAAAATGGATTGATGGATGGATAGAGGAATGAATAAATGGATAGATATGTTATACATCAAGTATATAAAGTGTTAATGGTAGAATCTAGATGGTAGTTATCTGGGTGCTCCTTATAAAATTCTTTCAACTTTGCTGTATAAAAATTTGCATAACAAAACCTTGGAATAAAGTCTAGGATATCTCAAATGTTTCTCTCTAAGAGAGATGCCAATTTGCATAAATGGATTCCCCTACCCCAAACAGAAGCTAAGTATTTTGGATAGTGCCAAAATTTGTTTTTTGAAGGGAGATTTCTCCTGGTTAAGTTCAAGTATACAGGTTGTAGATTTGGACAACTAGCCTCCAATTAATATGTTGGTGAAGCTAATATTAGGAATGCTTTTTTCTATCCTTTTTCCTTCAGACACTACTGAGTTTTTGTTATGGGTTTTACACAATTAAGTACTACAGTCAAGGACAATGATTTTGCTTGGCATAATGGCTAATAGAATGGCCTTTAAAAAAATTAAATTTGGCATGCTTGTGGCTGGCATTATGACAATTATGTGTCCTGTGAACTCTCTGAAATATTTAAAAATCAAAGCTCATGAAAGACTTGGCAATGAAGGTACTGGGAGTGTGAAGGAACTACACCCATTCCACTGAGAGCCCAGGGTGAAGTTGCCAAAATAATGATGATTCTATCCAGGTATTTATGAGCTCTATGTCTGAGATTTTAGGGGGCGAGAAACTGGAGAAAATTTTAATTTGGACTTTTAACTAGCAAGAGCAAAATAATTTAATCTAGGGTCTTAAGTATTTTGAACTTTAATATCTTTGGACATTAACTTTCTAGGAGAATTAATTCTTGAACTTTTATTTCTCCCTGGGAATTTGATAATGGGGCAACATATTCAAATGTGGGTGATCTTATGGTTGGCATTTTATTGTTAGAGTATTTTAATAATGCCCTTTATTCACACTGCAGAACCTCTGAAACTATATGTTGAACATAATGGCTAGACATAACTTCAGCTGGAAAATAGAATAAGGATTAAATTTTGGCCTGGCTTCTGATTTATTTCAGAACTTTTTGCAGGTAAAATCTATGCTGACCAACTGCAGTCCCAGAAAGATATCAAAGAAGGAGTGGTTAGTATAGGAGAGTCAGCCTCAGAAAGGTAGGAGCAGGACTGTCTTGAAAGACTGCCAATCTCTTCCACTGAGGTAAATAGCCAAACCACTGGGTAAACATAGATTTAATGGCTAAGGCTAATGGGTTAAAATTATAAAGGTCAAAAGACTAATTAAAGAACATGTTTCTTCCAGCACTGATACTTTCTTCCATGTGGAGGGACAGGAATTCACACTATAGGTTTGCATTTTTTCCACCTCCTCAAGGACTTGGAATAACTTATGTGTTTGGTAAATTTGGGGAGAATTAATTGGCCATACTTGGTCTGGTCCATTCAATTTCCCTTTCCCTTAAGGTTAGGCTGCACATAGCAAACACAAAATTTACTAATGGAGACAAGGGACAGTCATGTCTTAGCCCAGCCCTGTTAAGTCAGTTAACTGTTTAATTCTGCCTTATTCTTTAGTTTCATTTCTCAATTTGTACAGAAATTATGGAGGATTGAGAAGTGATGTTTATTGGGTCCACTCTTAAATACTGAGAATGGGGTGCTGTCAGACTTTACATGTTTGCCAATTTTAATATCACAATTTTGAATTGTAAGAATGAATATCTCTTAATGTACTTATTGGCTATATTTATTTCTTTTGCTGTGTATTTTTGTTCATATACTTTGCCCATTTTTCTATTGCTAGTTCATATTTTCCTTATTTACATGACCTTTTTCTATATTAGTGAAATGAATTGTCAAAACACTGTAAATATTTTTATTCGGTTTACTATCTTCTGACTTTATAATATTTTTGGAATTTTGATATATAAAAAAGTACTGAGCTTTTCTTTTATGGATTTATAGTTTCCATGTCTTGTTTTGAAAAGCTTTATCCCATCTGAGATTATAAAAAAATACTTTTTGGAATCATATGGAATCCTCTTTTATTTTAGGGCTTTATTACTTATCAAAATGGAATTTATCTCACTGTAAAGTTTGAGATAAAAATGCAAGTTTCTAAATTTTTCCAAAAGAGCTAGTCAATAAATTCCAACAAAATTTATTGAATAATCCATTTTATTCCTACTTATTTAGAATATACTGAATCCCCATGAAATTGTTTCCAGCTTCTCTATTCTTTTCTATTGTTTGATCTATTCCTGGAGTATTACCTAACCAATATATAATAGACAGTCTTGCCTCATTATTCTACTTTTAATATCCCTGTTATTTTTACATATTTATTTATTTATTTTTTTTTTTTAAAGATTTTTTTTTATTCATTTGACAGAGAGAGACACAGTGAGAGAGGGAACACGAGCAGGGGGAGCGGCAGACAGAGGGAGAAGCAGGCTCCCCACCGAGCAGGGAGCCCAATGTGGGGCTCTATCCCAGGACCCTGGGATCATGACCTGAGCCGAAGGCAGACGCTTAACGACTGAGCCACCCAGGCACCCTTCACATATTTATTTTTAAGATAATATTAGACTCATTTTGTCATGACTAAAAGATGATAAAAATGGAAAAATTTTACTAATGTGGCAATAGAATCAAATAATTTAATAACTGAATTAAAAAGACTCTAAATATTTGGAGTATCTTCTCAGACAACAAAGTAGCTTTCCATGTAACGTAATAGAGGTTTTACATATTTTCTTATCAGTCATGGACATTCTGTATTAAATACACACATAGACTTAGCTGATGATGTTGTGCTATTGTAAATAAGATGTTTCCTTCCATAATCTTTTGAAACTAGTTTTTATTTATTTATAGAAAAGATAATTGACATGTGTGTATTAAATTTATAACTGGTCACCTTACTGAATTATTTTTGTTTCTAAGAATTTTTCAGTTGATTCTCTTGCATTTTCAAAACATACAATCCTATCATTTATAAATAATAATTTTGTTTCCACTGTTCATTTGCCAATATGATTTATTTTAGCCTAATTACACTGGCTAGTATTTCCAAAACCTATCAAATTGATACAGTGCTAGAAAATAGACTTCTTGTTTCTGATTTTAATGGGAAAGCTTCTAGGATATCACTGCTGATGATAAATAAATTTCTATAAGGTTTGTTTTTAAAATCAGTGATGGATATTGAATTATATTAAATAATACTTTGTAATTCATTGGGATAACTATGTTTTTCCTCCTTTGGCTTATTGATATGGTAGTAATAATTACTTTCTAATACAGAACCATCCTTACATTTTTAAATAAATGTTCCACTTGTTCATGGTTTAAGATAGACTTAACTGCCTGATTCTATTTTCTAATATTACATTTAAGATATTTGCATCAAAATTATATAGAGAGAGTAGTTTGTGGGTTTTTTGGGTGCCCTTTTGTAAGGTTTTGTTGTCAGCATTATGATGATTTTGTAACTTATATTTTAAATTATTTTTAGTTTTTGGTCTTGGAAAACATACAGTATTCACATTTTGTATTGATTAAAGTTTCACAAGAATTCATCTATTTAATCATTTTGGCTATGTGCATTAAGGGGATGGGCATGGCCTGGAATAGATACATGGAAAGATGCTAACATTATTAACCATCTAGGAAATGCAAATCAAAACCACAATATCACCTCACACCTGTTAAAATAACTATCGTCAAGAAGACAAGAGATAATTAAGTGCTGGAGAGGATGTGCAGAAAAGGGAAACTTTACGCACTGTTAGTGGGAATGGAAATTGGCACAGCCATTTTGGAAAACAGAAAGGAGGTTACTAAAAAATTAAAATTAGAACTGGTATGATCCAGCAATCCCACTTCTAGGTATATATCCAAAGGAAATGGAAATAAGATATTGAAAAGATATCTGCATCCCCACATTTATTGCAGCATCATTCATAATAAACAAGATATAGAAACAAACTAAGTGCCCTTCAATAAATGAATGGATAAATAAGATGTGAATCACATAATACACATAGATATATGATATATCTACACACACACACACACACACACACACACACACACACACACACACACACAATGGAAATATTATTCAGACATGAGAAAGAAGGAAATCTTACCTTTGCGACAACATGGATGATCCTGGAGGACAGACATTATGCTAAGTGAAGTAAGTTAGACAGAGAAAGATAAATATAGTATGATTTCTCTTATGTGTGAAATGTATGAAAGCTGAACTTGTAGAAACAAAGAGGAGGATGGTGGTTACCAGGGGCTAGGAGTGGTGAAAATGAGGAGATGCTGGTCAGAGTACAATCTTCCAGTTAGAAGATGAGTAAGTTCTGGGAATCGAATGCAGAACATTGTGGTTTATGGATAACAATATTGAACTATAAACCTGAAAGTTGCTAAGAGAGTAGATCTTAAACGTTCTCAACCCAAAAAAGAAATGGTAATTATATGATGTGATGAAGATATTAGGAAACACTGTGATGGTAAATATATTGTAATCTATAAGTGCTTCAAATCATGTTGTACACCTTAAAGTTACACAATGTTATATGTCAATTGTATCTTACCGAAGTTGAAGAAATAAAAAAGGGGAGGATCCAGAATGGAGAACAATGAGCAGCAGTGCTTATTTCTATTTCAGATTTTTTCTTTATATATTTTAATGCTAAGTTATTTTGTTGCATAAAGGTGCATGCTAGAACTTTACTGTGGAATATACTCTGTGCATCAAGGTAAATGCTGTTAAAAATCAACTTTGCTAGTAATATGATTTCTGCACTTTCTTATACATAAGGTTTGTGTGTGTTTGATTTTTTGCACTTCTGATAATTTGAAAAGACTATATCCTTGAAAATTTAAATACTTATCAATCCCTATTTATCGATTTGTCAGCTTTAGATGGTATTTATTGATACTCTGTTATTCATTCAATAAGTATTTATTGAGTGCCTACCATGTACCAGGCACTTAATTTAAGTGCTGTTTAGGTATTAGTGAAAAAAATCAAAATACCTGTCCTTAGAAAACTAACCTATAGCTATAAAAGCTGAGGGAAATTGCAATTTCAAAGTTCTTCCATCTCTTCTTCCTCAACTTCTTAATTTTTGTTATATGCGTTACATATTTACGTTGCCCATCACTATAACTTTATGTCCTGTTCTTTAATAATAATGCCCACAAATGTTTGCCCTTAATTATATAATTATTTTCTGCATGTTCTTTCATACCCCAATCTCCACATTTCCAAGATCTGACCTTCTTCAATTTGATCCATTGACTAGTTCGAGAAAATATTTCAAAACATGCTGTGGTACTATGAATTCTCAGTCCTTTTTATGTTCACAATATCTTTTGTCAAACTTTTTATACTGGAACATTCACTAACTGGGATAGGTATAAGATTCTTGAGTCATACATCTTGACACCCCACCTTCTTATTCCACTGTAGTTTTACTCTGGCACCAAATGTTTCTATGAAGTTCTGAAACCAACCTGAATTTCTGTCCTTCTGGGTGACTTTTTATTGTGCTTGGATATATATGAAGACAGTTGCTTTATACTTAAAATTCAGTAAATTAGGAAAAATGTCTAAATTTTAATCTTCACATTACCAAATAGACTTTATATTTATTTATATATATATATATTTATTTATTTATTAGAAGGAGAGTGCATGTGAGTGGTGGGGAGGGTGGGGGACAGAAGGAGAGGGAGAGAGAGAATCTTAAGTAGACTCCATGCCCAACATGGGGCTCAACAGAGGGCTTGATTTCACAACCCTGAGATCATGATCTGAGCCGAAATCAAGAGTCAGACACTTAAACAACTGAGCCACCCAGGTAGACTTTATATTCAAAACAGTTTTAGATTACAGAAGAATTGGGAAGATTGTAAAAAGAGTTACTATGTACTCCATATAGTTTCCCCTATTATTAACAACTAGCCTTATTATGGTATGTTTGTAAAATTAATGAGCTACACTACTTATATTTACCTAATTGCTTTTACATATAAATAAATTATTATTAACTAAAATCCATACTTTATTGAGATTTCCTTATCATTTACCTAATGTTCTTTCTCTGTTTCTGGACCTTATTCAGGATGTCCCATGAAGTTTAGTCCTCATGCATCCTTTGACTTCTCCTGGCTGTGACAAGTTTTTGGAATTTGCTTGTTTTTGATGTCCTTGATAGTTTTGAGGAATATTGGTCAGGTATTTTGTAGAATGTCTCTCAACTGGAAGTTGTCTGATGTTTTTCTCGTGATCAGATTGTGGTTGTATCCTCTTGCAAGGAAACCCACAGAGGTGCAGTGCCATTTTCAATCCATCATATCAAGGGTATATGTTATTAACATGATTTGTCACCATTGATGTTGATTTTGATAACCTGGCTGAGGTAATTTGTTAGAATCATCCAATGTAGAATTACTTTTTTCCCTTTTTCTATACTATACCTAAAAAGTGGGGAGTTATGTTTCACCTCCTTGAAGGAGGATTATCTATGTAAATTAATTGGAATTCTGCGTGGAAGATTTATCTATTCTACCACATTTATTTATTTACTAAATATTAATTTAAGAAGTATGGCTTTGTGGATATTTATTTTATACTTCAGTTTATAATCCAATATGACTTATTTTATTACTCAAATATCTTCCAACTTTGGCTATTGGGAACTGTTTAAATTGGTTCCTATGTCCCCTTGACATACTTCCATCAAAGTGGGCATTTCCCTTTTGAGAACCTGCTTGTTTTATGGCACTACAGGATGCCCTAGACTCATTTTGTATATTTCCTATAACAGTCCTAGGATCAGTTATTTCTCCAACAAGTCTTGGACAATGGAAATCAACACCTGGACACTAGTCATTTCTTCTAGGATCTCTCAGATGACAGACCAAGAAAATATATGTCTGTATTAACCTGTGTATAGATACTTATCTATAAATGTTTGTATGTAACTGTATGTATATTAAGCTGAACATGAGCTCATATTGATGTCTCCAGACCTAATTGATTACCACATGAATCCTTCTAGCTTCCTACCCTTACTGATATGTAAACTCCCACTCAAACAGTTAAAAACATGACTCACACCATCCATCCTTTATTAAATTATTCAAGGACAGTATAGTGTAAAGCAGTATGAAAATGGTTAACCTGTATCCCCATGAGAAAGAATTTTACCAACTAGAATGAAGTTCCTTTGTGTTATCTTTTAGACCCCACTCATTTCTGAAGTTACTTATAGCAGTGCCTATCCTCCTAAACCCTTCAGTGAGACTGTTTCGAACACTAACAATAAATAGTCTGCATTCTCTTTTGGGATCTCGAACTTTCTAAATATATTTTTCAGTTTTCATACGTTAGGGTTCACTCTTCATGCTATAAGGTTCTATAGGTTTTGACATATGTATAATGTCATGTATACATAATTACAGTAACATACAGAACAGTTTCACCATCATACAAGTCTCCTGTGCTTTACCTATTTATTAACCCCTTCCTTCCATTCCCTCCGGGCAACTACTGATCCTTTTACTGTTTGTCATTTTGCTTTTTCCCAGAATACCATGTAATTGAAATCATACGGTATGTAGGCTTTTCAGAAGGGCTTCTTTTACTTACCAATATGAATTTAAAGTTCATCCAGGTGTTTTCATTGCTTGATACATTCTTTCTTTTTTTAGTTGAATTTTTTATTTGTTGTTGCCACAGTTGTTAGTTAAGCATCACTAAATATATTAGCCTTAAAACTTTTTAAACAGAGAAATGGGTTGATCTGTATAAGTGAATGATACAGCATTAAAATTTTATCTTAAAGTAGTAAGGTCAGGGGCACCCGGGTGGCCTAGTCGTTTGAGCATCTTGGTTTTGGCTCAGATCATGATCTCATGATTTGTGGGATAGAGCCCTGCTTCTGGCTCCTTCCTCAGCAGGGAGTCTGCTTGGAGATTCTCTCCCTCTGCCCCTCCCCCACTCGTGCCCCTCTCTCTCTCTCTCTCTCTCTTTCAAAAAAATAAATAAATCTTTAAAAAAATAAAATAGTAAGGTCACTAAGCAAAAATAACCATCTAGAGCCAACAGAGGTGCCGATTGTTAATTACCAGTACAGTTGACCCTTGAACAATGCAAGTTTGAACTGCACAGGTCCACTTACACATGGATTGTTCTTGATAAGTACAGTATTGTAAATGTATTTTCTCTTTCTTTACTAATCTTTAAGTCTAAATCTTTGTTGTTTTAAGGTTTCTTTCTACTTTCTAGAACTAGAATCTTAACAGATTTTTTTATTTGCAAGTATTTTCTCCCATTCAGCAAATTGTCTTTTCACTTTCTTACTAGTGTTCTTTGATGCACAAAAGTTTTTAATTTCAATGAAGTCTATCCATTTCTTCTTTAGTTGCATGAGATTTTGGTGTCCCATTTAAGAATCCATTGCCAAGTAAAAGTTCATGAAAATTTACTTATATAATTTTTTTCTAAGAGTTGAACTCTGGATTTAAGTTTTCATATCTGCCATTAGTTTTGAAAAATTCTTAGCCATTATTACTTCAAATATTTCTTCTGATCCATTCTTCCTTCTTTTATTCAAATTATTTGTATGTTAAACATTTTGAAATTGTTCCACTGTAATCGAATATTCTGTGATTTTTTTTTTTCATTGTCTTCTCTTTGCATTTCAGTTTGGGAAGTTTCTAATGACAAATCTTAAAGCTTACTACTAATTGGTTTCTCAGTTGTCTAATGCTACTCATGAGCCTAACAAAAACGTTTTTCATTTCTGTTACTGTGTTTTTAATTGCTAGTATTCTTTTTCCATACTTTCTCACTTTTTCCATATCTCTTCTTACATGAACTCATCTGATCTTGCATACTGTTTCCATTAGAGCCCCTAACATGTTAATTATAATTATTTAAAATTACCTGGCTGATAATTTTAAAAACTCATTTCATGTTTGAGTCTGATACTTAGGCTTATTTTTGTCTCTCCAGACTGTGTTTTTTTCTTTGCATTTCATATTTGTTGTGTGGTTGTTGAAAGCCAGATGTGATGCATTGGGTAATTAGAACTAAAATAAAAGACGTTTAGTGTGAGGTTCTATATTAATCTACCTATGATTTGGGTTGTGTTTAATGTTTTCTATAGCTGTAAGGGCCAGAGGGCTCAAATTCCTCTTGAGTCCTTGTTTTTCTCTATTCTCTAGTCTTCCGGTCTCCATAGGCCAAACCCCTTCTTAAATAGAGTCTGTGTCTTTTACTCTTTTTGCTATAACCCACTGTTACTATTCTGAAACCCTGTTAGTCTGGTGGTAAGGTGTGAGTGTAGGGAATCGTTCTATCATCTTATTATCAAATCTCAGTCTTAGTGGGCCAGAGTCCTTAGAAGGTGACTTTTTGAAGTGTTTCTTAGCCATTTTTCTCTGGCTTTATGTGAGATAGGAAGGCTCCAGGAGGCTAGAGTTGGTTAACTGCCTTTTCATGGGTTAGATAAAAACCTGATAAAGATTTATTTCCCTTGGAGAGTTGGCCTTTGTTATGGAGAACACAAGTAGTGTATTTCAAAATGGTTACTTTTCCCCTCCCCATGAGAGGGTACTTTTCTGGGACTTTGATCATGACAACCCAGTAGAATTCCTGAAGATAAAACCCATAAACTGTAGGGATATCCTTAAGATGGCCTCAAGAAATTTCTCAGTCTCAAGCTAGGTCACGGCCTTTAGCTATTTCTCAAAATTACCACTTTAGTTTACCTACCAGATTATGACTCTAGTGGCTTCTTCTCCAGGCAGGCTGATCTCTGTATTTGCCTATTTCTCCAGATTAGGGAATGGCAGTTTATTCTGTGACCTCAATTCTCTGATGGATCCAAGAAAAATAATTTAATGTAAGTTTGTTCAGCTTTTTTCTTACTGTAAGGATTGGAGTGATGACTTCCAAGATCTTTATATGTCGAAGCTAAGACTGATGATCACTTTTTAGCTGCAAAACATTACCTTTTGATCTGGAAATTGAAGTGCAAATTTTTCTTCTATCACATACATATGTTTTTATATTTTTTTAGGAATCTAACATGCATTTTGGACATTTCAAATTGCTTTGACCTTATTTTTCTCTCAAATCTGCTTGATTTTCTCAGGTCTTTTAATTGTATCAATAGTTCTGTTTGTGGTAGAATATATTCTAATTATTTATGTGTCTAATATAGCTTTTAATTTTGATGGTTAATTTTTTCTTCATGTTTTCCATGAGAAATGGATAATCACTTAACTTTCATGTGTTTCTGTTTCTTTACATCACTACTGACCTTTAATACAGTCTCAAAGTTCTATTTAATGACCTAAAATGGGTTTTTTGTCTAGTATATTTTCACATACTCTTGTTTACTATGCTCCTTTCCTTAATATCTCTCATTTTCTGCTCTGCTGTTTGTTCGAGATAAAAATGGGTAAGAGTAATTAAAATTAAAAATAATGGGGATGAGTAAGAGAAGCAAATCAGGTCTGCCACAACTTCAATTTAAGTATGTTGTCTCAAAATAATATATTTTCATAGCACCTATAGGTAACCATCTTCTATTTGATTTTGTCATTTTCCTCTTTGGAATAAGTTATTCTTATAGCAGGGAAACACAACTCACATTAAAGCTGCAGATAGCAAAGATTCTCTATGACTTCTCATCACTGACAAGAGCTTGAAGGAAATAAATATGGTGCGTCTATACAAATACTTGACTCTTTCAGTCATTTTTGTCCCACTACCATTCTGTGTACATCTGAATTTTTATGGAGATAGACTCCATTTTCCTTGAAGCACATCTATTGCCATAGTTCTTGCCTAAGAAATTAAAGAATCATTAATTACTTGTTTTAGGATCCATAACTTACTTTAGAGAAAACATTAGTTTTGTGACATCTACAGAAATATGTATGTATTGAATATTAGCTTCTCAATTTGGTCTAAATTTTACTCTCTTACATTTTTTTCCTATCTCTGGTTTCAGGTTTTAGCTCTTACATACATAATTTTACTAGTTTTCTTCTCTACTTCCCATTATTTACTGGTTTGGGTGTGTTTTAGTGAGAATAACAGAACATGTATGTGTATATGATATAATTTGCATAAAATATACAAATTCAATGAGCGTACAATTCATTTTTAATAAATTCATACACGCATGTAAACACTACCACGATCAAGACAGAAAATTTCCATCATCTCTAATAGCTTTCATTGCATCCTCCCCAGTCAATGCTTATTCTCAACCCCTGTCCCAAACAAACTGATCTTCCTGTCATTAGAGATTAGATATATTCTACTTATAATTTTATATAAGTAGAACCATACATCTGGTTTCTTCCAGTTGTATGCTATGCTTGAGATTTAGTTGTATTGTTACATTTATCAGCAGTATGTTCCTTTTTTCTGAGCAGTATCCCATTTTAAAGATTTATCACAATTTGTTTATCAAATCTGTTGATGATCATTTATTTTGTTTCCAGTTTTCTACTGTTATGAATAAACCTGCTATGAACATCTGTAGATAAGTCAGTGTGGACACATACTTTCATTTCTCTTAAGTAAATACCTAAGAGTGGAATTCTGGGTCACATAGTAAGTATATGCCTAACTTTAAAGGAACTGCCAAGCTGTTTTCAAAGATTGTTGTACCTCTTTACATTTCTACCAGTAATGCACGAGAGCTCCAGTTGTTCCACATTTTTGCCAACACTTGGTATTTACAGTCTTTTAAATGTTGGCTGGTAGACTGGAAGTGCATTGGTATCATACTGTGGCATTAATTTGAATTTCCATCATTATGAATGATGGTGAGCTTCTTTTAATGGGCTTATTTATCATTTATATGACTACTTTGTGAAGTATCTGTTCAAGTTGTTTGCCAGTTTTTAATTGGGCTCTTTATCTCCTTATTGACTTGTAAAAGTTCTTTTTTTTTTTTTTTTTTGTCTTAAACAACAGACATTTATTCTTATAGTTCCAGGGGCTGGGAAGTCCAAGATCAAGGTGACAGCAGATTCAGTTTTTGGAGGTCCACTTCCTGGCTTGCAGACCTGTCCTGTCATGTCCTCACATGACAACACAGAGCGTGAGCTCTGGTCTCTCTGCCCCTTCTTGTAAGGACATTAATCCCATCTCGAGGGCTCCCATGATCTCATCTAACCCTCATTACCTCCCAAAGGCCCCATGTCCAAACACCATCACACTGGGGGTTAGGGCTTCAGTGTGTGCCTCCTGGGGGAGACAAACATGCAACCCATAACAGGGCAGGTGGAAGTGAGAGGCAGCTGCTGCAGAGGTCTGGGTGAGAGGTGGGGAACCTGGACCAGGATGGGCAAAACTAAGTGGAGATACTAGACCCAGCTTGTCTTTTAGAGTCTGATCGCACAAAGTAGACCCTGAATAAACATTTCCACATGAGGCTACTTTTCTTCCTTTCCTCCCTTCCTCCCTTGCAAGTGCCTTACTTCATTTCATTTGTTGAGTTTTGGCATAAGGTATTTCTTTGGTAATTTACATCTTTTTGTTTTTTTAGTTCAAATTTGACACCTGCTTCTTTTTTCTTTTTTTTTAATTTAATTTTATTATGTTATGTTAGTCACCATCCATTACATCATTAGTTTTTGATGTAGTGATCCATGATTCATTGTTTGCGTATAACACCCAGTGCTCCATGCAATACGTGCCCTCCTTAATACCCATCACCGGGCTAACCCATCCCCCCACCACCCTCCCCTCTAGAAGCCTCAGTTTGTTTCTCAGAGTCCATAGTCTCTCATGGTTCTTCTCCCCCTCCGATATTCCCCCCTTCGTTTTTCCCTTCCTACTATCTTCTTTTTTTTTTTTAACATATAATATATTATTCGTTTCAGAGGTACAGGTCTGTGATTCATCAGTCTTACACAATTCACAGAGCTCGCCATAGCACATACCCTCCCCAATGTCTATCACCCAGCCACCCCATCCCTCCTACCCCCCACCACTCCAGCGACCCTCAGTTTGTTTCCTGAGATTAAGAATTCCTCATATCCGTGAGATCATATGATACATGTCTTTTTCTGATTGACATTTTTCGCTCAGCATAATACCCTTCAGTTCCATCCACATCATTGCAAATGCCAAGATTTCATTCCTTTTGATGGCTGCATAATATTCCATTGTATATATACACCACATCTTCCTTATCCATTCATCTGTCGATGGACATCTTGACTCTTTCCATAGTTTGGCTATTGTGGACATTGCTGCTATAAACATTGGGGTGCATGTATGCCTTTGGATCACTACATTTGTATCTCTGGAGTAAATACCCAGTAGTGCAATTGCTGGGTCATAGGGTAGCTCTATTTTCAACTTTTTGAGGAACCTCCATACTGTTTTCCAGAGTGGCTGCACCAGCTTGCACTCCCACCAACAGTGTAGGAAGGTTCCCCTTTCTCCACATCCCTGCCAACATCTATTGTTTCCTCACTTGTTAATTTTAGCCATTCTGACTGGTGTGAGGTGGTATCTCATTGGGATTTTGATTTGTATTTCCCTGATGCTGAGTGATGTTGAGCACTTTTTCATGTCTGTTGGCCATTTGTATGTCTTCTTTGCAGAAATGTCTGTTCATGTCTTCTGCCCATTTCTTGATTGGATTATTTTTCTTTGGGTGTTGAGTTTGATAAGTTCATTCTTGATCTGAGAATTCTGCCAAATATCTGAATTCCTGGAGTAACTCTTTTTCTGAAGTATATTTTTATATACTATTGTTTACTATCATTCACATCATTTACATCATTCAACTTATTTCCTGCCCTGATCTTTCCTCATGATAAAATTGGGGGAGAGCAAGAAGAGTAAACAAGGCTAGCAGAACTTCAATTTGAGTACATCATCATAGATTTTCACATGTTGTCTTATAGTTAATTGTGTATCCATCTCCCTCACTAAATTGAGTTTTTTGAGAGTAAGTGTTTTATATATATATAGAATCCCTGGCACCCATTTCTTGCCAGTTGGTGGAATAAAGTAATTCAGTCGACAGGAGACATTAAAAAATTAGGACTTGGACTTCACATCCCACAGGGTAAGATGATTCCTGCCATAAAAGAAGTTCTACTGATGAATTTTATCATGGATGACTATTACACCTGAAGAAATGTTGGGTAACAGAAAATGCCTTAAAAAGCTCCATTTTCCTAGAAGATTATTTGGACCACCTCTTAGGGGAAACTTTTTTTTTTTTTAAAGATTTTATTTATTTGACAGAGAGAGATACAAGTGAGAGAGGGAATACAAGCAGGCTTCCCGCGGAGCAGGAAGCCCGATGCAGGGTTCGATCCCCGGACTGTGGGATCATGACCTGAGCCGAAGGCAGACGCGTAACAACTGAGCCACCCAGGCGCCCCTTAGGGGAAACTTCTTAACATAAAGTGATTAGAAAATAATTATTCTAACATTCTGCATATCATTAAAGATATTTAAATATTATATTGTATTCAAAGAATCTAGTAGACATTTCAATAATGACGGTGATGATGGTAATAATGACTATTACCAACTGAACTGTTTATATTTATACCATCTGATTAGAGGAAGTAATTCTAGACTTCAGTTGGATATGTTAAAGTCAATGGCAATGCAAACTATATTTACAGCATTTTTAACAACTCACATGTAGTCAAGTTGCTTCTCTGAAATGTCAAAGATAATTTTTTTCAATTAGCTATTAAATTTATATATACAGAAGAAAGGAATTTGCTTTTGAATTCACATCTTTGTAAAAAGTGTTCTGAAAATTGCTCTTTATCCCAATAATAACAAAAATCTACTGCAAATTATGGCCCAATATCACGCAAAGCTGCAAAGTTAGAGAACATAATGCAATGGAAAGAGGACTGAGATTCTGTTTTCAACAAAAATAAATGCTTGAGCATTACAAAAGCAATTGGAACAATTCTTAAAGGCCAGTAAATATGACCAGGCTATTAATTTCTACAATATGTCAACTAACAAATAACATGATTTCCAGGAGAAATAAGCTGGCAGAATTGAATAGGCTCCTTGTAGACCAGTGTAACTCTGTTGTATCACAAGGACAGACGCCATCTTGTCTTTTAAATATTGCTCATCTAAACAGTTACAAAGAAACCCAATAATCTCTTCCACACCAATTTCAAGATATACCAAGAGGGAAAATATTTAAGTTATCTCAGTGAGACTGTTCATACTCCTGTGATAGTTTACCCATACCCTTCCTCCTTGCACCAAATGTTAAACATGATCAAAAGCTAAATAAAGAATATTATTTTAGGGGTGCCTGGCTGGCTTAGTTGGTGGAACATGCAACTCTTGATCTCAGGGTTGTGAGTTCGAGCCCCACATTGTGTGTAGAGATTACTTAAAAATAAAACCAAAGAATATTATTTAGTGTAAAGGAGGCTGGATGAAAAGGCAGGCCAGAATTCATCAATTTGTTCCCCAAATCACATAATTACAAGTAGTTGTGTGGAACTGTGTAGACCAAAGACCAAGCAGAATGATTAGATTTTTAGCCCCTTCATTAAGCATATTGACATTGTAAAGACACAGGCTCTAACACCAGAGTCTAGGATATGGTATGTAGTCAGCAGATTACAGCTACTGTTATTAATAAAGTGAAGTTTAAAAAGCTTATATGCAAACAATGAATCATGAACACTACATCAAAAACTAATGATGTAATGTATGGTGATTAACATAACATAAAAAAAAAAAAGCTTATGGTTGGGGCGCCTAGATGGCGCAGTCGGTTAAGCCTCCAACTCTTGGTTTCAGCTCAGATCCTGATATCAGGGTTGTGGGATCCAGCCCTGCATCTCACTCCAGGCTCAGCATGGAGTCTGCTTGGGATTCTCTCTCCCCTCTCCCTCTGCCCCTTCCCATTCCCTCTGTCTCTAAAATAAATAAGTAAATCTTAAAAAAAAAAAAAGTCTATGGTCACTATGGGGTGGGGGGATGTTTATGGTCATTATATTTATAAATTCCAAATCCTCATTTATCCTGGTCTCTAGCCCAGATATTAGAAAAATTCCTTTTATAATCATTCAACAGAAACTTTCTTAATGCTCAGTATGTGTAGAAAATGAACTGGGCAATGGGGATGAAATAATGACATAATTTGGGTACTCAAACAAAAAAATCACAGGCTATTATCTCCCATTTACTTGTTAAGTAGAATAATAGGGTTAAACATATTATGGAGACAGTAGGTGGGATAGTGAGAAAAAAGGGAATGTTTTCTAGAGGAGGCAACATAATGAGGAGTTTTATGTAGAAGAAAATGACAATACTTATGTTTTAGAAAGGTCATTCCTTTAGCAATACGGGGTACTAATTGGTGAGGGTTAGACTACAAGTAGAAATGGGTATTGCAAAGTTTCCAAAAAGAGAAGGTATTGGCCTGGTGTAAAGAAATAATTCTGGGAGTGTATATAAAAGGATAGAGATGAAAAACAAAACATTAAAGAGGCAGAATTAAAGGATTTAGTAGTTGACTGGATGCACAGAATTTGGGAGTGACTTCTTAGTTTCTGACAGGTGGACTTCAGAAATTTTACCCAGCTAGTCCTATAGTGCATCTAATCCAAGATTATTTCTTTGAAGAGAGCACACCTGGGGGTCATGGTAAATATCAATGTTAATATGGGGAAAGCAACTGACTTCCTTTAATGACCATTTAAAGGACACTAATTCATAAATAGGTTCAAAGCAAATTGAGATTATTTCCCTTTTGGATATTCTACAATATAACCTCTTCTATTATGGTGTATGGTATTGGTCTCTGCTTCTCTGGACTCGTTTTTATTTGGCTAGAATTTACTATATTCTAGCACCGAGGAGGATTCCTTTTTCCAATATTTTGAGATGTGATGAGCAAGTCTCTCCCCCCAACACACACACCTCCATATATAATTAAGAAATTTGAGATCAGAAGGATGTGTTGATAATTTGTTAGAAAGGGGCTCTTTCACCATCCTGCCTGTCAGTACCAACCTCATTTCACTTGTTTTATTCTTGGAATAATTCCAGCTCTAATGGAGGCATAATGGAGGGTAGCATGAAGAAGCATGCATTGCAGAGGAGATATTAGTTACTTCCCTAGTATAGATACCATTAGTGTTACTGATGCAGCTTTAGGGAAATTTTGCAAAAAGTAAGATATTTTATAGTATTAAGTGTACACCAGAATCTGGTCTTAATATGTGACAAAATACATATGCTTTCTTCACAGCTCAATGAAAAATGATGGGGCTTCTTTGTATCACTAAAGACAGGTCATGATTATAAGCTTAAACTAGTGCTCATTAATTAGTGGCATTTCTAACATAAATAGTGAAAGTGTCATGTGTAGGAAAAATTGTACATAGCAGTCTTGGTTGAGACTCAGTTCATGGGAGGATGGTTATAGCAACTTAGCTTCAATCTGGGAGAAGAATGGAATTCCCAGATATGATAGAATGGTTATCAGGGTTCCTACTGGAATACGACAAAAAATTTCTACCTCTTGAAAGGTTCATTTCAGTCTGGATATTGTGTCTGAAGTTCTAGATCAGAGCAAGCTCTAGAAATAAAAGATATTTCAGGCTTTATAACTACCCCATGAAGTGGAAACTATCTCTATCCAAGCTCTTACACCTAGTAACTATTACAAGGATTTAAACCTTGGTTTTTTGACTTCCAAGTCTGTGTTCTCAAATATTTCACTATACTGCATAAAATGTCAGGGAGCAATTTTATATTTAGGCCAGGATTCAGGAGAGATTCTCTTATTTATTTATTTATTTATTTGTCAGAGAGAGAGAGAGCACAATCAGGGGGGAGTGGCAAGCAAAGGGAGAAGCAGACTCCCTGCTGAGCAGGGAGCTCAATGTGGGGCTCGATCCCAGGACCCTGGGATCATGACCTGAGCCAAAGGCAGACGCTTAACTGACTGAGCCACCCGGGCATCCCGATTCTCTCATTTTTTAAACATGATATGAGGACAAGGGGAAAGTTGATTTCACTTTAAATTAGTTTTCAGTGGTCTAAACTGAGGCATTTGTTCATTCACTAAAGCAATTGTTGGGATACCTACGCTGTGCCAGTTGCATATGAAGATTTGAGAAGATAAGTTTTTACAAAACATACCACCTATCAATTAAGATAAGATAGGATTTTTCTATCTTTTGCTATAGTTTTATGCTACCTTTTTTTTTTAAGATTTTATTTATTTGACACCAAGAGAGCACAACAGGGGGAGCGGCAGGCAGAGGGAGAAGCAGGCTTCAAGCAGAGCAAGGAGCCAGATGTGGGGCTCAATCCTAGGACCCTGAAATCATGACCCAAGCCAACTGAGCCACCCAGGCACCCCAATTTTACGCTACCTTTTTGATGTACATAAATAAAGTGTCGAGGAGGATCCAAACATATGGAGAAGAGACTGCAAGTATGGTGTTTCAGCAAACACAACCACACAAAAGTTTTTAAAAGCCTGAAACAGTAAAAGTGTATATAGGGTACAGTGGAAATATTAGCAATAATAAACATTTTGGTTTATATGACATATGGGGTTTACAAATGGGATCATTAAGAGAGGGCTCAAAATCACAGAGGGTATTGAACTCTATTTTTTTTAAGATTTTATTTATTTATTTGACAGAGGGAGAGATAGCAGGAGAGGGAACACAAGCAGGGCGAGTGGGAGAGGGAGAAGCAGGCTTCCCGCTGAGCAGGGAGCCTGATGTGGGGCTGGATCCCAGGCCCCTGGGATCATGACCTGAGCAGAAAGCAGACACTTAATGACTGAGCCACCCAGGTGCCCCAGTATTGAACTCTAGACTAAGGAAAGTGCAATATAACCTGGGGCCAATACAGAATGAACAGTTCTGAGAAAAAGTGAAAGATTGAGAGTTTGGTGTTTAGTGGTTGTTGTTTTGTTTTATATATCATTTTGACTGTGTATATAAGGCTGGAAGTAGATGGGAAAAATAGGAACATTATGAGACTATTGCAGGGATGAAGTGATATGAACCTGAAGGTCTTCTAAGGAACTACCTATTCTGAGGTAGCCTGTATATTAGGAAACATGATGGATACTGCATTCTGGCAGACTGAGTTTTGTTCTCCTACCTACCAATTACCAATTACATAACTTTGACAAGTTATCTAAACAAGTTATCGTATGTCTAAAATTGAGAGGGAGTAAATTCTCAATTCATGTTAATTTACTTCTCTCTTCCTTTTGTCTCTTCATTCCAAAGATAACAATATGAGACAGTTGAGTATTAGTATTATAATCTATGTTTATAATATAAGTGTGATCGGAATTTAGAGATATGAGAGTTCCGAGGGATAGGGGAATCTTTACATGAAGCAATATTCTATGCTGGGATATAAACAGTATTGAACGAGGGGAGGGATCAGGGAATGGAACACTAGAGCTAGAGGTTTCAAATATGTTAGTTCATATTTTGGTAGGTACAATAAAATCAGCAGGTCCTAGCAAAATATCATATAAGGCTAAAGAAAAGGAAGAGTCAACATTGACAAGAAGTTTTCCAACTGGAATGATTGGATTTTCATTTGTTCTCCTTGTATAACCAAGAAGGCTAAAAAAAAAGTCACCAGTTAGAAGGAAAATTGATGTATTTACTTTATATACATTAAAAATGAGATATTTGAATATCCAAAGTAATTTGGTAACAGGTTATACATTTTGGTAGGCTTTTTACTAAGTTCTCATCAAGATAGTAAAAAAAAATACAAAAAGACATAAAAACTGATAACCAATACCATTTACAAGCTAAAGGTGGACCATGCGGAGTAAAATAGTGGACTAGGAAGCTCTAAGTTCCCTCCTCCAACACCAACATTGAAACAAACCAACATAAACTGAATCTTTCTGGAAAACAGAGATTTACTGTATATATCTGTTCTAACCTATATGAGGAATACCTGAAAGACTGATGCAAGGTACTTGACTCTGTTGTGCCTCCCTCAGAACTCAGGCGGGAAAAGTAGTGGGCTCTGACAATAAAACCTGCAAGGTGAACTATGCCCCCCCCCCAGATGTTTGGGACAAGAGCTTATTGATGAATACATAATACAGATCATTTAAGGCATGGGGGAGATGCTGGGGTGAGACTCTGGGAAATGAGATCAAAAGCAACAGTGTATAGGAGAAAATTTAGAAAGTCACATACATGCTCTGACAATATACATGCCCAGAAAAGACTTCAGAAGGCCTTAAGCTTTCACCATGGGCAGATTCCCAGGATCAGAGCAAGTGTAGTTAAGAGGTAAAGAGGGTACTGGCACAGAGCCAATCTGCAAAGATTGGGAGAGGTTGTTTTTCTTCTGTTTGTTTGCTTCTTCTTTTTTTTTTTTTTTGAATTTTGGTGTGTTGTTTGTTTTATCTTCTGCTATTCAAGGAATCTCTGTCAAAAGATTAGCTGAACAGGAGGCAAAGGAAGAGAGACTTCAAGGATTAAATACAACAAGGAATAGTTTTACATAATTTGGAAAAATCACAAAGCAAATGGACTGCTACCACTTCCAACAATCAAAAGAAAGAAAAGAAGGAAGAAAGAAAGAAGAAAAAGAAAACAGCAAACCCTGGGGAAAGGAGAAAATCTGATTTCCAGAGTTACCCATTAAAATAGTCAAATGCCCAATTTTCTTTTTCTTTTTGTTTTTAAGATTTATTTATTTATTTATTTGAGAGAGAGAGAACGGGGGTGGGGGGCAGGGGGAGAGGAAAAGAGAATGTTAAGCAGATTCTAGGAAGAGTATAGAGCCTGGAGCCTGATGTGGGGCTCGATCTCATGACCTGAGCCAAAACCAAGAGTGGATGCTTAAACTGACTGTGCTACCCAGGCACCCCACCTAATTTTCAACAAACATCTTAAGATATACTAAGACATACTAAGGAAACAGAGACTGGCTCAATGAAAGGAACAGAATAAATCGACAGAAACCATCTCATTTCAATCAATCCTAAATATATATTTGTTGAATGAATAAATGACTAAAGAATGAATAAAGCAAGAAATTAAAATCCATGATGAAGAAGTAGCTATGATGAACATTATGCCATAAACAAGACAAATAGAAATTTGAAAATCAGAATAAAACAGATGGTTTTTATTGGAAAGTGCATTTTATCAAAACTGTTGACTGAAGAATGTTTCCAAAACTTCTCAACTGTATCTATACTAACTGGTCTGTTATGATTTTCTGAGAGCTAACATGTCCACCTCCCCACATTTTTAAGTGCCAGTTAATTTCATAAGTGAATTCTATCAGACTTTTGAAAATCCCAATATAATTACATTTTAAGAGAATAGAGAAAAATAAGGGAAGTATCCAAATGCTATTTTTATTTTTATCCATATCTGTAAAAAAAATAGAATACTGATGCAAGAATCATGAATAAAATAAAAATATAATTCAAAAATTGTAGTAAAATAATAATTCACCAAACCCAAGTGATTTTGTTTGCATTGAAGAAATGTAAAAATGGCTCAAAATTGTAAAACATATTAATATAATTCACCATATTAAGCACAAAGCAGGAAAAAGCACACATTTCAATAAATTCTAAAAAGCCATTCAATAATGGCTAAATGTCATGAATAGAATGAAAAAAAATGATAAAAAGGAAGGAAGTATATAAGCAAACATGACATGAAGAATATCTTCAGTAAACAGTAAAATAGTAATAGGTATGTTTTCATTTTATATGTATATATATATATACACACATATACATATTATATATGCACACATAAATAACACATGCTTACATACATATGTGTATATCATGCTTAATGGTGAAGGACTAGAATTGCTTTGTATTAAAGACCAGAATTAGGCAGGAAGACTATCACCATTATTATTACTTAAATGTTTCCTGGAACTTTGGCTAATATAATTATTCAAGAGAAGAAAAAGCGACATAAATATAATAAAAGAGTAGATCAGATATGACAGTCTATAATTTTGTAATTGTGTTCTTGGACTACAAAGTGTTAGGGTCCGCATCACCTCAAAATTCATATGTTTAAGTCCTAACCCCCAATGGGACTGTATTTGGAGACATGGCCTTTAACAAGGTAATTAAGATTAAATGAGGTCATAAGGGTGGGGCCCTAACCCAATCTGACTGGTGCCTTTATAATGCAAGAAAAAGAAACCAGAGTTAGGATAGGTAAATTTATGTATTTTACCAAATTTATAGATTTACATATTTTATCAAACTTTAAAAAGATTTGGTCCATTATTTCAACAAAAATTCTTTCTGCCCCTTGCTTTCTCTCCTCTCCTCATTGGACTCACATAATTTGAATACTGGTAGGTTTCATAATGTCCCGCAGGTCTCATAGAATGGTATACTTGTTACAATTCATGAACCTACATTGAACCATGACAATCACCCAAAGTCCATAGTTTAACTTAGGGTTCACTCTTGGTCCTGTACTTTCTACAGGTTTAGATAGATATATAATGATATGTATCCGCCATTATAGCATCATCCAGAGTAGTTTCACTGCCCCAGGAATTCTGTGTGCTCCACCTATTCATCCCACACAACGCCCTAGCCTATGGTGACAAAGGATCTTTTTACTGCCTCCACAGTTTTGCCTTTTCTAGAATATCATATGGTTTTAGTCATATAGTATGTAGAATTTTCAGATTTGTTTCTTGCACTTAGTAGTATGCAATGAAACTTCCTCCATATCTTTTCATGACTTAATAGTTCATTTCTTTTTAGTGAGGAATAATATTCCATTGTTCGAATATATAACTATTAATTCACTTACTAAAGGATATCTTGGTCACTTCCACGTTTTGGAAATTACCAATGAAGGTGATATAAACATTCATGTGCAGGTTTCTGTGTGGACATATGTTTTCAACAACTGTGGGTAAATACTAATGAGTATGATTATTGGATTATATGGTGAAAGTATGTTTAGTTTTGTAAGAAACCACTGAACTGTCTTCTCAAGTCACTGTGCCATTTTGCATTCCCGCCAGCAGTAATGAGAGTTTTTGTTGCTCTATATCCTTGCCAGCATTTGGCAGTGCTGATGTTCTGGATTTGGGCCATTCTAATAGGTGTGTATTGTTACCTTATTGTTGTTTTAATTTGTGTTTCCCTGAAGACCTGTGATGTGGAGCATCTCTTTATATGTTTATCTGCCAACCGTATATTCTCTTTGGTGAGGTGTCTGGGATGATCTTTGATTTTGTTGACCAGAGGTTTTTAGTTTTCCTCACATAGATATTGTATGTACTTGTGTTGGACTTATACTTAAGTATTTCATTTTTGGAGTGTTAATGTAAATGGTATCATGTTTTTTAAAATTCAAATTCCACTTGTTCATTGTTGGTATACAGGAAAACTTTTGACTGACTTTTTTATATTAACCTTACACCCTGCAATCTTGCTATAACTGGTTATTAATTCAGGAGCTTTTTTCTTGATTCTTTTGAATTTTCTGCAAGCTCATGATTTTTCTAAGGTTATTTTTTCTTCCTTATTTTCTTCTTTTTCTCTGCCATGTGTTCTAATTTCCCAGTACTAGTTTCCCATTCATGAATTATTTTTTCACCTTTGTTGTACATAGAGCTAGTTCCATTTTTGAGGTTTTTTTTTTTCATTTAAATGACTGTTTCCTTTATTTACTTTCCAATTACTTATTTTTCATGTCCATCTGTTCATGATTCATAGTTGCATGCTTTTATTTCATAACTTAATTTTCTTCTTCTTGAATTTTATTTCCTTCTTTATGTCTTAAATCTAGGGTCACCAAACCCTTTCTGTAAAGAACCAAATAGTAAACATGTGAGGCTTTTCAGGCTATATGTTCTGTGCTGCAACTACTCAACTCTACCTTTATAATGTGAAAGTGATTATATTTAATAGGTAAACATAATGTGTATATTTCAAAAAAACTTTATTTACAGACACTGAAATTTGAATTTCATATAACTTTCATTTGTCACAAAATATTCTTATTTTGATTTTTTTCCCGTTAAAAATGTAAATTGTTTTGTTTCCTGGCTCTATTAAAATATGTAGTGAATTATAGTTTCACCCATTTTTGAAGATATTAAACATATGATTTGGTGTAATTTGAATTTGATCTATTATTTGTACTTTGTTATAGGAAAATGCATTTCTCTCTCAACAGTTAAGAAATTGTATTTCTTTCTTTCTTAATTTCTTTCTTATCTGTTCTTCTATACTTTGAAATTTTACTTAGAAGGGTCATCTTGAAGGGTGCCTGGGTAGCTTAGTCGGTTAAGCGTCTGCCTGTGGCTCAGGTCATGATCTCAGGCTTCTGGGATCTAACTCCATCCAGGCTCCCTGCTCAGTGGGGAGTCTGCTTCTCCCTCTCCCTTTGCCTGTCCCCCCTCGTGCACTCACACACTCTCTCTCAAATAAATAAATAAAATCTTTAAAAAAAAAAAAAAAAAGAAGGGTCATCTCAAGTGGGATTTTCTTTTCATTCTACCCCAGAGTGACATATTAGTGACTTGGGACTCATAAGCCATGGTGATAGACAAAATATAAAAATTCCAATGTGTCAAATGCCTTTCACGTGCTTTTCTTCAGGGCCTTTGGCCATTCATTCTAGCCCAAGCTACTACCAACTTCAAATGTGAACTATCTGAATATACCTTACCTCAGTATGCACTAGTATCCTTTATTTTCTTTGCTAAGGCTTCTTGACATTGAAGCTTATGTCCGCACATGCTCCACTGAAGTGTTAGAATTAAAATCTCAGGGGTAAAACTTTCACCAATGAAGGATAGGAGCTGGCATATAAATTCCATTTTCTCCCCAAGGTGGACTTGGCCAAGATACAATTATCTGGACTCCTGCAATCCTAAGGTTCTGTAGGATTGAGAAACTAGTTGAATTTAGTGGTGGCAGGCTAGGCATCTCACCCTAGTAATGACTTTTCCTTTTTCTCTGCCTCAGTCTTCTTCTTTTATCTTCTTCTGCTCCTGAGACATGACTCCATAATTAAAAAAAAAAAAATAGCACTCTGCTTCATGATTTGTTTTCTGGCAAATCCAGGATAAGACATAGTCGCTAAGCATGCAATCTGGCTAGTCTAGGTCCTTCTTTTCTGTGACTTTTTCTGCTCCTACCCACCAGTCCAATTATTAAACTTTATAAGATCAGTTGCCTAGGACAACAGTTACAGAATTTTTTCAGGTTCTTTTCATGATAGGGAGAACACTACCTCTGGCAGTCCTTGATTTCACTCATTGATCATTTCTCTAGTCCTAGTAGCAATACTCCCCCACCCCCAGTGAGAGAGCAAGTGGCAGGAAGGGGCAGAGGGAAAGGGAGAGAGAGAATCTTCAGCAGGCTCCACACTCAGTGTGGAGCTGACACAGGGCTGGATCTCACGCCTCTGAGATCATGACCTAAGCTGAAATCAAGGGTTGGATGCTTAACTGACTGAGCCATCCATGCACCCCACTAGTAGCAGTATTTTTGTCTTCCACAGTAATTGATCTCTGCAACACTTCTATATGTTTCCAGTCCTTAAGTTCAGTGGGGCATAATGTTAACCTTAGTTTATAGCTGTTTATTTCTTTTCAGTTTCTGATCCACAGGAATGGTCAGCTTGTTTATAAGCAGCATTTTTGTTTAAGAAAGCATCTTTCATTGCGGCATATACAGATAAGGAAAGGAGTCAAAGGTCGACTTGAAACTGTCTTATTGACTGAAAATTCCTAAACAGAGATATTTGGGTGAATAAAATATTGACCAAGCTCATAATTTGTTCATGACAAATGAAGATTCTAACAAATTTATCATTTTAAATGTTTTTTAAGTTGCAAATTATCTGAACAAATATGCTTCTACAATTTTTTGCTGGTTATCTACAGATAGCTGCCTATCTCTTCCTGAATTCTGTACTTTTTCTTCATTATGGACTTATCTTTAAGTTGGAAAGTCTTGGCTGGAGTAAATATCCCCCACTAATAACTGTATTTCCATGAATAGATGGCCTGAGTAATGACCCAGTGTGGCCGGCTAAACGATGGCTTACAAAGGTGTCTACATCCTAGTCCCTGGAACCCATGAGTAGGTTATCTTACGCGGCAAAAGGAACATTAGAGATGCAATTAGGTTAAATATCTTGATATTGGAAGGTTATCTTGGTTTTCTTGATGAGCTGAATATAATCACATGGATCTTTTTATAAAAGGGAGTCAGAGTAGAAGTCAGAGTAGAAGGTGTGACAATAGAAACAAGAGATTGGAGTAATGTGAGGGATAGACCATGAGCCAAGGAACACCACACAGAAGATGCAAAAGGCAAGGAAATGGATTCTTCCTTTGGAGTCTTAAAGACTCCATCCCTGGTTTGGAGAAAGAATCAGCCCTGGCTGTTTTTAAGTCCAAGATTCATTTAAGGTAGCTGACATTCAGAGCTATAAGAGAATAAATGTGTGTTGTTTTGAATCATTAAGTCTGTACTAATGTGTTTGTTACGGGAGCAATAGGAAACTAATACATATTAATACATATGGCTATACTGATGCCCTATATTTTCTCTGTCCAAAGATCCACAAATCTAGACATTCATTTTTTGAAACTTAGATACACAATACATCAAAAGCACCTTAAAGACATACCGAGGGTTTCATGTTCAAAGGCTATATTTAGTATGATAAATGGCAATCAACACTAAGCTTTATAGTTGGAGAGACAACAGAAAGTGATGAAGATAGTGGAAAAATGTTAAGGGCATGCCTTTCTAAAGGCCATCACTCAGTCCCAGCCGAATGTTGCTCTACAGGCATACAGGCTCAAAGTACCAGATCCTATTTTTTTCTTGTTCAAAAGAAGCAATTTATGTGGCTTGTTATATGACATTTCCTGATTTTAAATGTCTGTAACTAAATAAAAATTAAAACATCGCCTAGACCAACACAGCAGTGTGAAAACCAAGCAAAACACATCTGTAATCAGCTGTTTTGATTGCTTATGCTACAGCTATTCTGCAATCTACATATTAGACCTTGGGAACTCTGTATCAGGAAAATATCATGATACTTAACAAGGCCTGCTTTGGGGGAAGTAAACTACTCTTTATATAACTCCTTTTAAGCCAATTTTTTTTTCACTAGATTAAGGTCAATTTCAGTGTCTAATTATAAAAAAAATCTAATAATCAGTCATATACTTTTACTATTTTAACAAGTGACTTGTAAAATTCTCAGACTTCTTTACAAATGACATCATTTTGGTTGCATAGATGGTGCCACAGAAGACCACATAGTCTCTGGAACCAAGGAGCAACGGACATTTTAGAAAGACCATCTAGTATTCTGATTCGCATAATTCCCCACAGAAAACAAGCCTGTGAAACTTCAGAACAGAAGTAACTAGAGAGTACGCCTCCTGGAGAGGGAGTGGGGCAGAAAGAGAAGAGCTAATTGGTGATGGCACCACAGCAGGTGTTCTCCCTCAAGGACAACGATGACACTGCTCATACAGTCAGAGACCGACTCATGTGCTCCTTGGAAAAGCTTGCACAGATTCCTTTTTGTAAATAAGTCAAGTGTCTACATCTGCTACAAACAAATCTGTGCTTTAAAGAGTGCTTCACAGCCTAAGGGCCCTAGTAACAAAGCCAGAATAAAAGTTTGTCAAGTTGCTAACACTCATTTTGTACCAAGTAGGCTTAAAAGCTCAGGTGTGGTCAATTATCAAGAAAGAAGGAAATGAGTCAGAGGCATTAAAAGAGGAATCTCAACAGCCACGGAGTTTCATAAAAAGAAACAGAAATACCTTCGATGTTTGAATATTAATCATTGCATGGTTACTCTCTGGAAGGGTCAGAAAGTAAACTGCCTGCCTAGGGAATCACAGCATGTGCTCTAGCCATCTGCTGACAGTGTCTACAAGTATGGATATACTTCATATTTCCCTTCGTCTTCAAGGAAAATTATTTCCATATTGATAGCTGAGGCATAGAAAGAACCAATATTTAAAAGAGGAAGTGCAAGTTTTCTCTGTGTTTTGGTAAGGCCACATTCATGCACGATTTCTTTTTTTCGCACAAATAACTTGAATACACAGAAGTAAATCCTTTGAATTCTCCTGGAACTACTTGCTGTGATGTCAGAAAGAGGCAAATCCTGGAGATAAATGTTAGCGTCATGGAGTCTTTCATTTGTAACTTATTTCTGAGCAAAAGGCTATGGTTGTATTTAAAATATCTTCTCTCCCTCTGCTTCTCTCTCTCTGTCTCTCTCTCTCCCCCTCTGTCTCTCATGAATAAATAAATAAAATCTTTAAAAAAAAAAAAGGTGCCTGGGTGACTCAGTGGGTTAAGTGTCTGCCTTAGGCTCAGGTCATGATCCCAGAGTCCTGGGATTAAGTCCCACATCGGGCTCCCTGCTCCTTGGGAGCCTGCTTCTCCCTCTGCTTCTCTCTCTCTCTCCCCCTCTGTCTCTCATGAATAAATAAAGAAAATTTAAAAAAAAATGAAAAAAAATAAAATATCTTCAAAATATCATAGAAGCACTCAACCAAAATTTACAGGGTAAGGATTGATTAGGGGATTAATCCAGTCATTTGGCAAACTACAAGGAAACCCTGTAGTAGGTGATATGGGGGAAAAAACCAGACACGGTACTGAAGGCAGACTCCTAGAGTCTAGGAAAAACAATAACAACAGATATAATGATGATTATTTATCATGTAGCATTTATTAGGAACATTATATACATAATCACATTTAATCATTGAAATGATCCTGTAAGACATATATCATCATGCTCCTTACACAAATATTGAATTTGACACTCACAATGAATTAGTGATTTACCCGAGGTCATACAGTATGTGAATGGCAGGACTAGATTCAAACCTACATTTATCTGACCACAGATCCCATTGGATAGCTATCCAGTTGTTCTGTGTGGGGATCCCCCACTCCACCTTCTTGCCGACATCACTGTGGAACTATTTTTTTAAAGGTATTCTCTCGTAAGCTAAAATGGAACTATGTGCTCAAAGGGAAAGAAACCTCTTCAATCCTTAGTGGAACGATTTATTAAAACATTACCAAGACACATAGCTCTAAATCTAGAACATGGAGATCTTTTGATTTCCATCTTATTTGGAAATCTGCCTGATACAAACAAGTATTAACTGAAGATAATATAGTTAGATGGGTGGTTCTGCCCTTTAATATTCTGGCTGCAGATCCAATTCTTTGAGGAATTAAAAAATGACTGTCTTTTTCTTACAGTCTTTACAAGAAATGTAGCTCTAGAAACAATTCAAAGCCTACCCATCTTTCTTATGAATCCCCAAACCTCCCCTATTAATCTCAAAATGCTTGCAGATATTGTAAAAGATCACATTTGAAATAGAACTATACTGAAATTAAGAAAAAATAAAAGGGATAAACTCAATTACCCTAAATCTGTGAAAATAGGCAAATAGGACACAAAACTCCTTCTGGGAGAAAAGTTACCTCCTTTCTCGGCACAGTTGAGATGTAAATTTTCTCCCCTGTCTTCTCTGGGATCCAAGAGCCTTGGACCCAACCAAGTTCAGTCTCCCTGAACTTCAAGGAGATGACTTACCAGAATGGGGGGAAAGGGGAGATAACTGGAAACACACTGGGCAAACAGAAAATCTCAAAAGCCTTCTCCAAAAATATTAGTAAAAAGTTTTAGCTACCTGAGTGGGTAAATTTAACTTAGTCCATAGGCCAGAAACACAATTTGGATTCCAGCTATTCTTTTATAAACCTAGTGAGTTTTGTGTTATTATACTTGACATGTGGCTAAAATATTTAAATGAAAGCCATAAGACCTCTCTTTGTGATTGTCTGTAGGGTTCGTGTATGTACGTGGAATATTTTTCTACCTCCTGTTGGTAGTGCCAAAATTAATTTGTAAAAGCTCTATTTAATAGGCATAAAGAAAAATAAACACTTAAATAAATGAAATATTCTCTTAGAAAAGTGGGAACTAATCCAAATGCTTTTCAAGTTCACATGGCCTTGGTAATCTCTAGCAAATAAGAACACCAATAGTTTAATAAAACAAAACAAAAAACAACACAAAAAATGAGGATACCTTCATGTTTGTCAGCATTAAACACAGGCACACACATGTCAAAGAACAAGAATGTGTCCCCTAAAAGGTCCTTCTAGCTGGATTTAGAATCAAATTGACATGAGAGAGATTAACAGAAGAAAACTGGGGACACCTGGGTGGCTCATTCGGGTAAGTGTCCAACACTTGATTTTGGCTCAGGTCATGATCTCAGGGTCATGGGATAGAGCCCTGCATGGGAGGGGGGTGAGAGGTGAAGCCTGCTTAAGATTCTCTCTCTCCCTCTGCCCCTTCCCCCTCAAACAAACAACAAAAAAGAAACACAGGAGAAAATCAAATTTAATAGGTGTATGTCTGGGGAATCCATGTAGACATGAAATTACAAAAACAGTGAGGTGACATGAAGTTTATGTGAGCTGAGGAGAGGAGTAGGCACCTGAGGATTCAAAGGGGAGAAAGCGGTTTAGCAAGAAGGTGAAAGGTGCTTGGAAAAAACAAGGTTGCCCTATTAAGCAGAGGAGTTCCTTAGGTAAAGGAGAGTCTCTTCCTGTCATAGGCTCTCTTTTAAAATGTAAATGTAGGCAGTTGAAGATCAAGAAGTGAGCTTTTCCTCCATCTGCTGGGGTTTGATTGCTTTTAATGCAAAATAATATTCATGCCCAAGAGGCCCATCTTGGGGTAGCCTGCCCTTGGCCCCTACACATTTAACATTTAATCTACCTAGGTTTAATAGAGAGATGTTATCTTTTTGTTACAAAATTTATCAGCAAGGAAAACAACTTAAGATGATCGCTAGCTGTTTAATATTTCATGAAACTGTCATGACTAATACAAGCAAAATTGTTAGAAACAACTGAATTAAATAGATTTAAGTGGGATAAAAGTTATAAATGAACTTTTCAACAGTTATACTTTATAAGATCTTTATAATATGTCTACTTAAAAATAATTCCTAAATCTCTTTGGTAACATACACCCTTAGAGTTTTGCCAAGTTAAGTTAAATGATGGATAGTCGTTGATTATCTAGATCATTTTCAAAAAAGATAAAATAATGAAGCATTAATTGCTGAATATAAGTTTATGTTTACCTACTTTTTGCTTCTAAATTTTTACAGAGACTAAAGATACTTAGGTCTCTTTATTAGTAGACGTTTGGGTCTGTTAGTAAACATATCCTGTGCCACATTTAAAAATAGTGCTACGAGGAAGCATACACTAATGTGGGAAACAAAGGCAGAAGAAAAAATATTAAATTTCCTTATTACCTACAGCCCACTGACAAGTTCTTGAAACAGGCAGAGTGACATTCCTCTAGGGACTCAACTGCCTCCATGTTAATACTTTGCTAAGGGCAAAAGGCAATTCTAGTCTGACCCCGCCCCCCAATCCTGTAAATCTACTTTAACGTGTAAGAATTCCTTTAGAAACTTCCTTTATCTCTAAACCCCCCAAGACACGTGTTGGCAATCATCCCCCAAGCATATGGCCTAACGATATACATCTGAAGGGTCTCATGACTAAGGTTTTATTAGACAGTAATAAATGACCTTTTCCCAACACTAGCTAGCCCTCTCAAGATCCTGGAAACCTTGCTTCCAAAATTCCTTAGAGACTTATGCTCTCCCTAACCCCCTCCCAACTTGCCAGTATATAATGGACCACTCCTCATGACCCCGGGGCAGCTCTTTCTGCCCACCGGTCCTGTCCCGTGCTTTAATAAAATCACCTTTTTGCACCAAAGACATCTCAAGAATTCTTTCTTGACTGTCGGCTTCGAAGCCTAATAACATCTTTCCTACATCATACACTACAGAAATTTGTGCATCCATATATTTGCTAGTCTACAGAATGCTGGTGTGACAGTTCACAATTTCTTACTTCCTAGTTTTCTCTAGAAATTAAGGGTATTAGGGATTAAGAATTCTAATTAATATATGTCATTAAAATTACTAGAAATAATAATAATGAAGGATAGCTGGAAGAAAGGCAGGGACAAGGGGCCCTTGCCCTAAAAGGAAACCACCCTTAAAAGGATTTTATACCACCCTGGAAGGAGCCCTCCACCCTCCCACGTGATAGGCAGATGACAAAAACCTGACTGGATCACAGACACATGGAGGATTAATCAGATTAAAACAGTGCACCAGCAAACCCATAAAAACCCCTAGATCTAAATCAGCAACTCTCTCAAGTCCCCTCTCTCTTTGGGAGCTTCGTACTAAACTTTGCTTTACTATCCTCAATAAACTTTGCTTTGTTGCCCACCACTCTTCATCTGGTCTACCTCTTCATTCTTCGAAGAGGCATGACCAAGAACCACAGGCACTAAAGGAAAAGAAATCCTGTAACAACTGGGGACACAACTCTGTATGTAAAGTATGCAAGTATAGTAAGAAGTGTTTTTGGTAAGAAAAGCTATAAGGTACAGAAGATTTTTTTTTTTTTAAGCCCTAAGGTATGACAGATGTACTCTCCTTAAAGGAAAAGAGAGCAATTTTTCTTAGAGTAAAATAACTGATTATTCCAGAATGAGAGAAAGAAGAATAAAGAAGCACTAAATATAAATACAAAGGGGGAAGGGGAGAGAGTGAAGGATGGGGGAGAGGGAGGGAAGAGGGCCAAAAAGGAGGGAGGAAGAGAGGGAAAGAGAGAGAGAGGTTTTCATGTATTATTACACAAGATTTTTTTATCTGCTAAGTAATTCACTTAGAAAATGAAGATTTTGTGTCTTATCAATACAATTGCCTGTGTCTCATGTTGTCTTTACCAGGTCACTGATGACTTAAGAAAACTGAATCTTTCTATTAAAAAAAGCTAAACTGTCTTTGACTATGTAACCGTGTATTTGCCTTTGAAATCTTTTAATTGTCACATTGATTAAATAGATAACTATTTTTCACAGTAATCTGTGATCCTATTTAATCAAGTATTTTAAAACTTTGGATATTTTTTAAAAGATTTTCTTTATTTGAGAGAGCACAAGACACAGAGCTACAGGCAGAGGGAGAGGGAGAAGCAGACTCTGCTGAGCAGGGAGCTCTTTCCTGATGAAAAGAAGAGATGCTAAACTAATTAGGCTTATTGGTTATGTTAAATTGCATAGGAAGTATTTTCAAATAAGGAATGCTGCTCTACCTTCTTTAGGTTATATTTGTATGGTCATATTTGTATTAACATGCGTTCCAGAAAATACATAAAACTTCTAAGATATTTGTCAACATCCTTACTGTTCATATAAGTAGTCATAGTTCCAAATATTATCTTAAAATGTTGGTAGTCACAGAAATAACCAAGTTTCCTTTTTAGTTACATTAGAGATAACTCTCATCAGATCCTTACCCAAGGCCATTTTTAAGTCATTCACAGTTAGTGTTTACTCTGATGCTTTCCTGAAATCTATTGCCAGCAACTACAGACAAAAGTGCTCATCCTCAAAGAGAGATTGATGGAAAAGACTGTGACAGGTATAGGATTTGGATAACTTTAAGATGATACCATTGAACTGGGTAAGAGTTTGCAATAATCTCATGGAAAAAACTGACTCAAAACTGCGAACCCAAGATCAAGGAAAACAATTTAATCCAATTGTACTAAATGAATTGATGAGATGATTACAATTTTTGTGAAATTTTGTTTGAAAAATTATTGGTTATTTAATATTTTGTTTTCCAAATTTAAAGAAATCTTTTTTTCTCAAGCTATTTATGACTCACAGATATTTGGTAAATTATACCTTGGCAAACAGAATTGAAACTTTCTCCTCACTACCTTTTCCCTCCACAATTCAGAAAACTCTTAGTGAGTATTCTTTTTTTAAGGCAATGTCCCTATTTGCATAATTACACTAAGAATTTGTTCACCTTGTAATAGGGACACAATTGGAGACATTCTCCTAGTTTCCTCAAATATCTGACTACAACTCACCAAACTGTAGTGGCCACTTTTCAACAACCAGCTTGAACAATGGAAACCTGAGTAAGTACAAAAGGCTCACAGTGACCCCCTGGCTGAATCCAGACAGGCCCATCCAACGACTCACCTCAGAGTATCCATAGATCCTAACTAACCAATGGGCTACTTACAACCAGGCACAGTTAACAAAAAAGGGAAAATTCCATACACTCTCGTCCTCCAAAGCTGAACAGAAAGCTTACAGGGAACAAAAGCTCCCGAGAGGGGCACCTGGGTGGCTCAGTCATTAAGCGTCTGCCTTAGGCTCAGGTCATGGTCCCAGAGTCCTGGCATCGAGCCCCGCATCAGGCTCCCTACTCAACAGGAAGCCTGCTTCTCCGTCTCCCACTCCCCCTGCTTGTGTTCCTTCTCTCTTTCTGAGTCTCTGTCTGTCAAATAAATAAATAAAATCTTAAAAAAAAAAAAAAGCTCCGGAGAGCAAACCTGAGCAGATTACTTAGCCTGACAGGCAAGGGCGGGGCAATTCCGCCCCCGTCAAAGACATTTGGGAATCACGGCAACAGGCCCCTCCCCCAGAAGATCAGCAAGAACAGCCAGCCCAGACCAAGTTTACCTATCAATGAGAACAGCAGAACTCCAGCACTAGGGGAATACAGCACATAAAATTCATGGCTTTTTTCCCATGATTCTTTAGTCTTTCAAGGTTAATTTTTTTAACTTTTTTCTTTTTTTTTAATTTTTCTTTTTCCCTTTTTCAACCAACATCTTATCAATTCCCTTTTTAAAAAATCTTTATTTTTCATTTTTAGAGTCATATTCTATCCCTTCATAGTAGTTAACCTCATTTTTGGTATATATATATATATATATGTATATATATATATATATATATATATATATATAAGTTGTCCTCTCTTTAAAATTTTGGGATACAGTTTCTTCTAACAGACCAAAATATACCCTAAATTTCTAGTGTATGACTCTGTTCTAGTCTCCTGCCTGATCACATTCTCTCTTTTTTTTTTAAATCCTCTTCTTTCTTTTAACCAACTTCTTATCAATTCCTTTTATAAAATCTTTTAAAATTTTCATCTTTACAGTCATATTCCATCCCTTCATCATATTAACCCTTATTGTCATACATATATACATTTTTCTTTCTTTAAAAATTTGGGAGGCACTTTCTTCTAACAGACCAAAATGTGCCCCAAATCTAGTGTGTGGCACTGATCTATGCACCAGCCTGATCATATTTGATCATATTCTGGTTTTTTGTTTGTTTGTTTCTTTTTCTTTTTCTTTTCTTTTTCTTTTCTTTTTTCTTTCTTTCCCTTTCTTTTGCCCTGGCTTCAGGTCCCTTCTGATTTATTTAGTGTATATTTTTCTGGGGACGTTATTACCCTGTTAGCATTTTGTTCTCTCATTCATCTATTCTCCTCTGGACAAAATGACAAGATGGAAAAAATCACCTCAAGAAAAAAGAACAAGAGGCAGTACTGACTGCAAGGGATCTAATCAACACGGACATTAGTAAGATGTCGGAACTAGAGTTCAGAATGATGATTTGAAAGATACTCGCTGGGATTGAAAAAAGCATGGAAGATATTAGAGAAACGCTTTCTGGAGAAATAAAAGAACTAAAATCCAACCAAGTCGAAATAAAAAAGGCTATTAATGAGGTGCAATCAAAAATGGAGGCTCCAACTGGTAGGATAAATGAGGCAGAAGAGAGAATTAGTGATATAGAAGACCAAATGATGGAAAATAAAGAAGCTGAGAAAAAGAGAGATAAACAACTACTGGATCACGAGGGCAGAATTTGAGAGAGAAGCAATAGCATAAGACAAAACAATATTAGAATAATTGGGATCCCAGAAGAAGAAGAAAGAGAGAGAGGGGCAGAAGGTATATTAGAGCAAATTATAGCAGAGAACTTCCCTAATGTGGGAAGGAAAGAGGAATCAAAATCCAGGAGGCACAGAGAACCCCCCTCAAAATCAATAAAAATAGGTCAACACCCCGACATCTAATAGTAAAACTTACGAGTCTCAGAGACAAAGAGAAAATCCTGAAAGCAGCTTGGGACAAGAAGTCTGTAACCTACAATGGTAGAAACAGTAGATTGGCAAAAGACCTATCCACAGAGACCTGGCAGGCCAGAAAGGACTGGCATGATGTATTCAGAGCATTAAATGAGAAAAATATGCAGCCAAGAATACTATATCCAACTAGGCTGTCACTGAAAATAGAACGAGAGATAAAAAGCTTCCAGGAAACAAAAGCTAAAGGAATTTGCAAACACGAAACCAGCCCTACAAGAAATATTGAAAGGGGTCCTCTAAGCAAAGAGAGAGCCTAAAAGCAACATAGACCAGAAAGGAACACAGACAATATACAGTAACAGTCATCTTACAGGCAATACAATGGCACCAAATTCATATCTTTAAATAGTTACCCTGAATGTAAATGGGCTAAATTCCCCAATCAAAAGACACAGGCTATCAGATTGGATAAAAAAACAAGACCCATCACTATGCTGTCTGCAAGAGACTCATTTTAGACCCAACGACACCCCCAGATTGAAAGCGAGGGGGTGGAAAACCATTTACCATGTTAATGGACACCAAAAGAAAGCTGGGGTGGCAATCCTTATATCAGACAGATTAGATTTTAAACTAAAGACTGTAATAAGAGATGAGGAAGGACACTATATCCTACTTAAAGGGTCTATCCAATAAGAAGATCTAACAATTGTAAATATCTATGCCCCAACATGGGAGCAGCCAATTATATAAGCCAATTAATAACAAAAGCATAGAAACATATCGACAACAATACAATAATAGTAGGGGACTTTAACACCCTCCTCACTGAAATGGACAGATCATCTAAGCAAAAGATCAACATGGAAATAAAGACTTTAAATGACACACTGGACCAAATGGACTTCACAGATATATTCAGAACATTCCATCCCAAAGGAACAGAATACTCATTCTCCTCTAATGCCCATGGAACGTTCTCCAGAATAGATCACATCCTAGGTCACAAATCAGGTCTCAACCGGTACCAAAAGATTGGAATCATTCCCAGCATATTTTCAGACCACAGTGCTTTGAAACTAGAACTCAATCACAAGAGGAAAGACAGAAAGAACTCAAATACATGGAGGCTAAAGAGCATCCTACTAAAGAATGAATGGGTCAACCAGGAAATTAAAGAAGAATTTAAAAAATTCATGGAGACAAATGAAAATGAAAATGAAAACACAACTGTTCAAAATCTTTGGGATGCAGCAAAGGCAGTCCTAAGAGTAAAGTATATAGCAATATGAGCCTTTCTCAAGAAACAAGAAAGGTCTCAAATATACAACCTAACCCTAAACCTAAAGGAGCTGGAGAAAGAACAGCAAATAAAGCCTAAACCCAGCAGGAGAAGAGAAATAATTAAAGATCAGAGCAGAAATCAATGAAGTAGAAACCAAAAGAACAGTAGAACAGATCAATGACACTAGGAGCTAGTTCCTTGAAAGAATTAACAAGATTGATAAACCGCTGCCCAGACTTATCAAAAAGAAAAGAGAAATGACCAAATAAATAAAATCATGAATGAAAGAGGAGAGATCACAGCCAACACTGAAGACATACAAACAATTATAAGAACATGTCATGAGCAACTATATGGCAGCAAATTAGATAATCTGGAAGAAGTAGATGCATTCCTAGAGATGTATCAACTACCAAAACTAAACCAGAAAGAAATAGAAAACCTGAACAGATGTATAACCACTAAGGAAATTGAAGCAGTCATCAAAAATCTCCCAATAAACAAAAGTCCAGGGCCAGATGGCTTCCCAGGGGAATTCTACCAAACATTTAAAGAATTAATATCTACTGTTCTGAAACTGTTCCAAAAAATAGAAATGGAAGGAAAACTTCCAAACTCATTTTATGAGGCCATCATTACCTTGATCCCAAAACCAGACAAAGACCCCATCAAAAAGGAGAATTACAGACTAATATCCCTGATGAACATGGATGCAAAAATTCTCACCAAAAGACTAGCGAATAGGATCCAACAGTACATTGAAAGGATTATTCACCACAACCAAGTGGGATTTATTCCTGGGCTGCAAGGTTGGTTCAACATCCACAAATCAATCAATGTGATACAATACATTAATAAAAGAAAGAACAAGAAACTTATGATCCTCTCAATAGATGCAGAAAAAGCATTTGACAAAGTACACCATTTTTCTTGACTAAAACTCTTCAGAGTGTAGGGATAGAGGGTACATACCTCAATATCATAAAAGCCATCTATGAAAAACCCACAGTGAATATCATACTCAATGGAGAAAAACTGAGAGCTTTCCCCTAAGGTCAGGAACACGGCAGGGATGTCCACTATCACCACTGCTATTCAACATACTACTAGAAATCCTAGCCTCAGCAATCAGACAACAAAAAGAAATAAAATGCATCTGAATCGGCAAAGGAGAAGTCAAACTCTCACTCTTTGCAGATGATATGATACTTTATGTGAAAAACCCAAAAGGGTCCACTCCAAAACTGCCAGAACTCATACAAGAATTCAGTAAATTGGCAGGATATAAAATCAATGCACAGAAATCAGAGGCGTTTCTATACACCAAAAACAAGACAGAAGAAAGAGAAGTTAAGGAGTCAATCCCATTTACAATTGCACCCAAAACCATAAGATACCTAGGAATAAATCTAACCAAAGAGGCAAAGAATCTGTACTCAGAAAACTATAGAACAAGAATACTCATGAAAGCTGAGGAAGACACAAAGAAATGGAAAGAGGTTCCATGCTCATGGATTGGAAGAACAAATATTGTGAAAATGTCAATGCTACCTAGAGCAATCTGCACATTTAATGCAATCCCTATCAAAATACCATCCCCTTTTTTCAAAGAAGTGGAACAAAGAATCCTAAAATTTTATGGAACCAGAAAAGACCCCGAATAGCCAGAGGAATGTTGAAAAAGAAAAGCAAAGCTGGCGGCATCACAATTCCGGACTTTAAGCTCTATTACAAAGCCATAATCATTAAGACAGTATGGTACTGGCACAAAAACAGACACATAGATCAATGGAACAGAATAGAGAGCCCAGAAATGGACCCTCAACTCTATGGTCAACTAGTCTTCGACAAAGCAGGAAAGAATGTCCACTGGAAAAAGACAGTCTCTCCAACAAATGGTGTTGGGAAAATTGGACAGCCACATGCAGAAGAATGAAACTGGACCATTTCCTTACACCACACACAAAAATAGACTCAAAATGGATGAAAGACCTAAATGTGAGACAGGAATCCATCAAAATCCTTGAGAAGAACACAGGCAGCAACCTCTTCAACCTCAGCCACAGCAACTTCTTCCTAGACATATCGCCAAAGGCAAGGGAAGCAAGAGCAAAAAGGAACTATTGGGATTTCATCAAGATAAAAAGCTTTTGCACAGCAAAAGAAACAGTCAACAAAACCAAAAGACAACCAACAGAATGGGAGATATTTGCAAATAACACATCAGCTAAAGGGCTAGTATCCAAAATCTATAAAGAACTTATCAAACTCAACCCCCAAAGAACAAATAATCCAATCAAGAAGTGGGCAGAAGACATGAACAGACATTTCTGCAAAGAAGACATCCAAATGGTCAACAGACACATGAAAAAGTGTTCAACATCACAGCATCAGGGACATACAAATCAAAACCTCAATGAGATACCACCTCACACCAGTCAGAATGGCTAAAATTAACAAGTCAGGAAATGACAGATGTTGGTGGGGATGCAGAGAAAGTGGAACCCTTCTACACTGTTGGTGGGAATGCAAGCTGGTGCAGCCACTCTGGAAAACAGTATGGAGGTTCCTCAAAAAGTTGAAAATAGAGCTACCCTATGACCCAGCAATTACTTAATTACCCAGCACTACTGGGTATTTACCCCAAAGATACAAATGTAGTGATCTGAAGGGGCATGTGCACCCCAATGTTTATAGCAGCAATGTCCACAATAACCAAACTATGGAAAGAGCCAAGATGTCCATCAACAGATGAATGGATAAAGAAGATGTGGCATACATATACAATGGAATACTATGCAGCCATCAAAAAAACCTCCAAAATCTTGCTATTTGCCACAACGTGGATGGAACTAGAGGGTATTATGCTAAGCGAAATAAGTCAATCAGAGAAAGACAAGTATCACATGATCTCACTGATATGAGGAATTTGAAAAACAAGGTAGAGGATCACGGGGGAAGGGAGGAAAAAATGAAACAAGATGAAACCAGAGAGGGAGACAAACCATAAGAGACTCTTAATCTCAGGAAACAAACTGAGGGTTGCTGGAGTGGTGGGGGGTGGGAGGGATGGGGTGGCTGGGTGATGGACATTGGGGAGGGTATGTGCTATGGTGAGCACTGTGAATTGTGTAAGACTGATGAATCACAGACCTGTACCTCTGATGCAAACAATACATTATATGTTTAAAAAAAAAAAGATAGCAGGAAGGGAAGAATGAAGGGGGAAAATTGGAGGGGGAGACGAACCATAAGAGACTATGGACTCTGAGAAACAAACTGAGGGTTCTAGAGGGGAGAGGGGTGGGGGGACGGGTCAGCCTGGTGATGGGTATTAAGGAGAGCACGTATGGCATGGAACACTCCGTGTTATACGCAAATGATGAATCATGGAACACTACATCAAAAACTAATGATTTAATGCATGGTGATTAACATAACATAAAAAAAAAGGTTGTTTTTCCCTCTAGCAAGGCATTAACATTAAGATAGTTGGGAGCTTCCTGGAGGAACATTACATTCTGCCTGCCTCAAGTATCTGTCAATGGGCTGCAGGTTATAAGGGCATTTAATTGTATCTACATTTCCTTCTGGAAGCTAGGTTATTGATAGAAATGCTTTGTTCTTTTAGACTGCTAAGACATTTGTAAACTGAGGGAGACTCTTGTCTTGCAGGATTGTGATCTCTATAAGTTAACTATCTGTTTTTCCTTTCCTTAGCTTTAGGGCAGCCAGGAATGCATGAGAAATGTCACATATATACCGTGTGTGTAGGGGGGTGGGGTGTCAACTTCTGCTTTGTCCTCAGTTTGCCTTCTATTTCCTCATCACAGACCACCCTACCTTGGGCATCAGAGGTGGGGTCTTTTTATGGCAGTCACATTGCAACCACAAAGAATGAACAGACCCCAAAGAAGAAGTAAGCCATTAAAGATGTTATCACCAGTCCTTACTCAAACCAAGATGTCACAGAATGTTAAGGCCACAAGCTCCCTCATCAGTTCTAAGTAAAAGACTGTCAGTGGAGGCCCACGTTGGCAACCCCGTCAGGACCCCTCTTACTCCTGAGAGCTTTGTCTGTATCCTTGACTCATAAAATTCTATTGCTTTACTCACTCTCCTTTGTCCGCGAGATTCATTCTTCGGCTTCGTGAGACAAGAAACTCACTCTATTGCTTCAACAAGATGACACCATCAAAGGCATTCAAACCACACAAGATGTTTTGAGTTCAATTCTAGAAGTCCCCACTGGCTGCTCTTCAGATTTAGAAACTAGCAACCTACCACTCACTTTCTGAACTGTGAAACTTAAGTAAAGTACAAAAGCCAAGAAATAAAGGGTGGTAAGATATGCAACTCCAGAACATGCCTCTTTAGCATAAAGATAATTTTGAGCTGAATGTTTTGGAAAACAGTGACACAGAAGAAGCTATGAAAACAGAGTAGAACTTACACTTTTGTAAGGGGCATTTACAAGTATAAAGGAAATTTCCATTTGTAAGAGTGTCACCCTCTCTGACTGGAAGAGAACAAATAAATCACAAGAGATTCTTGTCAATGGAGAAGGAATCAATTTAAATCTGTATAACAAACTTTATTTTTGTTTACCATACTTTTTTTGTTTACTCCCATACCTTGTGCCCTCCACACACCCTTTGTTCTTTGTTTTTAGCTTAAGATGATATTTAAACCTGAATTCTATGTATGGAGAGTATTACTGAATAGGAAAGTATTTGTGGAAGCTTTCTATTACTTCCTTTGAAAGAATAGAAATCACTGATTTTTTAACTTGTAATTTCCCTTCTGAATTAGGGTATCTTGGATGAGGCTACAAAGTACCATGTCACACATTTTGTCCTTTATCTACTTCTTGTCTTTTCCAAGGTCTTACCTTAAGCAGAATCATTGCAGCAAAGGTAGAATCAAAAACCCACTCATCTGAGAAAGCACGTACTGTACTTGCATGTACTAACCTAGTCAGCACAGATGTAGCCAAAACTTCCCACCAAGATTCAAATAAACAGCACAAGGAGAGATGATACTAGTGTTCACATTCTACCAATATCCTGAAGAATCTCTTTTGATCCTGATCTTTGAATAGCAAATTGTCCAGTCCTCCAGCTCTTATTTCTTATGGAAATTATGTGGAAAACATTGTTTCTCAGAAACAAAATTGCATTTTCACCTTTACCAAGCAAAATGATCTTGATTCATTTAAATTACTTCATATACTTTAAATACTTTAAAGAGAAGTAAACTCATTTGGGAATATAAGGCAGGAGTGGGATCGTCCCAGTAGGATCTGGGCAATCCTTTCAAGTAAACTTGCTATCTGCACTCAAGAACTGACAATACATTCATAAACTGAAAAAAAGATCACATGAGCCCATGGGTACAAGTATGTGTGTGCAAATACGCACCATGATAAAGAAATAAGAGGTAGTATAGAGAGAAGGCAAAGGAGTTTAGTGGGTAAAATCGTAAAAGTTTTCATGGAAGGGATGAGTTTAATGCCAGGTTTAGTGAGATATAAAACGTGAATTGTTAAAGTGGTCCTTCCTGGATTCCCCTTGGCCAGAGTGATACATGAAATACTTGAGATACTTCTGAAGAGATAATAGGACACCCTAATTAGATCTCTGTTAGCAGAGCATGAAGAAAATGAATAGGAATGGCGATGGCCTCAACTGTAGGCAGGATTAAAATTTGATATCACAAATCCAAGAAGGTATGGACCAAACTATTTTAATTCAGGTAGCCATCAACACTTGAAAGGTCTGATATGAAAGAGATTGGGCTAGATTCATTAATTCAAGGAATGTTTATTGAGCACTTACTATATACCAGGGAGCCTTCTAGGTTCAGGGAATATGTCAGTGAAGCATACAGGCAAAAATCTTTGCCCTTCCAAAGTTTATATTCTATAGTGTGGCGAGAAAGACAATAAGCATAAGAAGCATATTATAGTATATGTTAGAAGTTAATAGAAGCTGTGGGGAAAAATAAACAGGAAGTCATCACAGAGAAAATAGCATTTTATTTTATTTATTTTTTGTTAAAGATTTTATTTATTTATTTGACACAGAGAGAGAAAGCACAAGTAGGCATAGCGGTAGGCAGACAGAGAGGGAGAAGCAGGCTCTCCACTGAGCAGGGAGCCGGACATGGGGCTTGATCCCAGGATCTGGGGATCATGACCTGAGCCAAAGGCAGCCACCCAACCGACTGAGCCACCCAGGCACCCCAAGAAAATAGCATTTTATTTTTATTTTTATTTATTTATTTTTTTTAAGATTTTATTTATTTATTTGACAGAGAGAGAGACAGCGAGAGCAGGAACACAAGCAGGGGGAGTGGGAGAGGGAGAAGCAGGCCTCCCGCAGAGCAGGGAGCCCGATGCGGGACTCGATCCCAGGACCCCGGGATCATGACCTGAGCCGAAGGCAGACGCTTAACGACTGAGCCACCCAGGCGCCCAAGAAAATAGCACTTTAGTAAAGTCTTGAAAGAGTTGTGGGCTAGAAGTAACATTAACTTTTCTGGCAGTGAGTGGTGGTTGGCTGGCTCAGTCAGTAGAGCTGGTAACTCTTGATCTCAGGGTTGTGAGTTCAAGCCCCATGTTGGGTGGAGAGATTACCTAAATTTTTTTGAAAATCTTAAAAAAAAAGATTTCTGGCAGTGATAGACCTAGCATCTGGAGAAAAATAGGGTGCTATAGAAGGGCATTTGATTTAAGAAATTAACTGAGGAAAAAGTTTCCGCAATCCCTAGAAGTCTAGAGAATTGAGGATTCACTGGACAAGTAGTGCCTGTTCACTTGAGGCAAAAGTAGAACCAGGTGTCAACACCCAAAAGCAAAAGTGAAGTGAACAAAATAGCAGTAGCCAGCCATCTTCATCAAGGTATTAGATTAAATAAATGACATTGTGCCTCCTGGGGCTCTGTTCACCTCAATGCCCTTGTCCAGTGGGTGATAGCCATCTGAGGATTATATCTAGTTCTTACTTGCTAGTTTGGAGGAAACAGTTTGAAGTGGTCTTAGATAATGGACAAGCAGAGATAAAGGTGGGTGGGTTTCTGTAGGGCAAGTCCTGGGTTCTCAAGAGTTCTCTTGTAGCAGTTTCTTACTTATTTGTCAAATTCAGACGGGTGTATGTGAAGGAAAGAGTCTGCTTTCTTTTATGTTCTGCTTTTAAGAAGAGAACTGGACTAAGCACATGCTTGTCTTTAATACCAATAATCTGACAATACTTCTTCCTGGATCAAGGAAAACGTTTTGAGCCTCCTCTTTGTTTTCCTAACTGCATTAATGTTGCTTGTTGCATTAAAAAAAAGTTGTTTGAAATGAATTGCAAATGTCATGCTAATTCTTTCATTACCTTTTAAAATAGTCAACAGCATAAACATATTTAAAGGCTTTAATGTGTACATGTGCTGGATTTAGTTTAATCAATAAGATTATAATAAACAGTAATTTTGCACACATTTACTTAAAAAATTAAAGATATTAAATTAATTGTCAAATTAGTAAAGCATTGCTTAAAGACTTGAGATGTTTCAAACTGGGGAACAACGAAATCTTTGCAAGATATTATATTGCAAGTATTCAAATTAAACTACTCCATGAGCTTTGTAAAAGGTTTGCTATAGAATAGACTTAGGCAAAGGAAAACTAACTTGTACTCCTTTCTAAGTTATAAAATAATCTGAGAGAATCATAAAGTATTAAAAATAAATTGAGGGGTGTCTGGGTGGCTCAGTTGGTTGGGTAGCCAGCTCTTGGTTTTGGCTCAGGATGTGATCTTGGGGTCGTTAAGATAGAGTCCTGCCACTGGCTCAGTGCTGAATGGGGAGTCTGCTTCAGATTCTCCCTCTCCCTCTGCCCCTTCCCCTTACTTGAGCATGCATGTGCATGCGGGTACATGCACGGGTTCTCTCTCTCTCTCTAAAATAAATAAATAAATAGATCTTAAAAAAATAAACTGATCATGAAAAGCCATTATACATCCCCATTTACAAATTATGTAACCTAGATCTAAAAAGGAAATAACTGGTCTAAGGTGACACAAGTTAGTAGTGGAAATAGGGCTAGAACTGAGGTTGCTTGATATCAGGTTCACTTAGGTCTATCATACAACTTCTCACCATTATAGAATGGCCATTTTAAGGTGTTGGGGTGGGGTAAGTAAACACTGGTCTTACTATGATACATTAGTATAGACGAGGGGAATGACTATTATTTAACAATGCTTAAATATTCAAAAACTTTGGGTAGAGTCATGAGCAATCCAAAATAAGAGCTAATACTCACACCACTGCATTGTTTTGGGGATGTATTATTTGATTGGGTGGGTAGGTAGTAGATTTAACTGTTTGATACTTTTAGATTATGTACATTTCCTATAGTGGAGTGGACATACCTGGCTTTCTGATTCTTGAGCTCACCTTAAAAAAAGATGAAGCTAGTATTACATAGGACTTTTTAAAAAAGTAGCTAATGTGGGGCCATTGTGAAATGAGACCTATTGAAATAGAATAAGGATAACCATGAAAAAAAAAATCAGCAAGGAAACAATTCCCATATGCATTAACTGTGGGAAAGAGATTGGGATAACAGGCTTCCCTTGTGCAGTCTATTAGTCTTTGTCTAAACTCCGTGATTTAGCACAATTCCTCCTTAGGATCCATGCCCTTCCTATATTCTTTGGTCATTCTCATTCCAGAGGCATGAAAACCTAATAGAGCAGGGAGGATTGTGGAGGAAGGAGAGGGGTGTGTGTGTGTGTGTGTGTGTGTGTGTGTGTGTGTGTGTGTGTGTGTGTGTCTATGTGGTGGGAGCTAGGAGGGTGATGAAAGAAAGTGGCTAGGCATCAGGCAGATTTTCTTTGTCTAGACTGACAGCAAAAATACAGATACTTGATATGAATATATTCTATTGTTTCCATTAATCCTTTGATTACAATATTTTTTTTAAGATTTTATTTATTTATTTGACAGGAAGAGAGAGCACAAGCAGGGGGAGCTGCAGACAGAGGGAGAGGGAGAAGCAGGCTCCCCACTGAGCAGGAAGTCAGGGACTGGGCTCTATCCCAGGACCCTGGGATCATGACCTGAGTCAAAGGCAGACGCTTAACCGACTGAGCCACCCAGGTGCCCCCTTTGATTACAATCTTTAAAGACAGGCCATTCATCATCATCATCACCATCAATAATAATATGACTGAATAAAAAGGTAAATGGCTGCTACCCATCATAACCAAGCCTGATGGTCTTGTTCAAATTAATTTACAAATTATTTCAACATATAGCAAAGGAGTACATTTCATGAGGAGAATGAAATCAATCAAGAAGAGAATGAATCTTTGAAAACATGGCAGGGCAGGATTAATTGCTTTCTATCACTAAAGAAGATGGTTCCTATAGAATAGTGGATGTTAAATATTAGAGAGGAGTAAAAATATTATGATATACCCACAGTCAAAAAACAAGTTTGAAAAAAAATTAATTCCCTTTATGTTAACTCATTTTCTAGCCCAATGGATCTCTATATGATGGGAGCCACCTGACACACTTACCTATTAAACAATTATGTGCTGATCACCTACTCCATCAGAAAGCACTAATCTAGGTGTTGTACATACAACAATGAACAATATAAATACAATTCCTGTTCTTATGAATTCTACCTTCTAACAAGGGAGATACAAAAGAAACAAGTTTTACACACACACACACACACACACACACACACGCATGCACATATTTTACCAGACTTGAATGAAGGATACTGATAATAATAGTAGACAGTAATAGATAAATAGATATAGATAGTAATCCTGTATGCCAGACACTGTATGCTAAATGCTTAACACTCATTAACCTATTTGCTTAGTCCTCATAAATAACTCTCTGAAGGACACATTATTCATCCCTATTTTACAGATGAAGAAATTGATGTTCAGAGAGGCAAAGTAATCCGCCCAAAGCTTCACAACATGTGACCGAGTTAGGATTCTAATCTTGATCTTAGTAACAATGAAGTCTAAATTCTTAAGCATGATGCTAGGATTTGTTCAAATAACTTTCCTATCTCAAATAAAGTCTTCCCTTCTTAGACAAATTATGTCTTTGGATACTGGGTTCTTCTACATGCTTAAAATATATTGTTGAGCAGCTTAGTTTACCTGGGCTCTGGGAAAGCTGTGGTGGCTTGTAGGTGATTGTTAACACAATTTTAAAAGAGCATATGGGAGCAGTAGTGCATTGCCATCAAAGTAAGGCTTCCTAGTCTTTAGCAAAAAGAAAAACATCAACGCATGTGTGAGGTCTAAGGAAAAGCCCTGGACTGGAATTCAGAGGTCTTGAGTTATAAACCTAACTTTGTAACTTATGTATTATGGACATTAAGCAGGTCACTTCACATTCTTTGAGATGCAGTTTCTAAACATGCTCCATGTCTCTAAAGAATTATTACGCTGAAAAATACAAGCAATAGACATCTTTTTTTCCCTCATATTCTTTTGTTTGTCAATTTTATGAGAAGTTAGATTATACCTTTGTCCCCTGCTCCAGTTATGTTTCCTTTTAAGAAACAGCTGGTTCTTTCCCTACCTGTTCCTTTTCAGCTAATTCTGGATATGTCAGGGGAGGAAGTGGCAGTGAGGTAAGGCAATATTCAACCATTTCTGCATGTTGATGAGCTGACAGATGGAATACACCTGGGCATTTCTTTCTTCAATTTTCATCCCAGGGAAATCCTTCTTGAGTTATACTTCTGGAAATGAGGATTTGGTGAATCTCAGGGCAGGCCAAATGTTGAGCCGATGGCACTTTGATGGTGCCCCAGAACAAGGTGGGGATTTGGGGTCTGGCCCACTATGCACGTTTATTAGTGGACATCTGCTAAGCTGTCATTTCCTGATTGTTTCATTTTAATTCATTGACATTGTTGCTAGCCTCAACACAGGGACTCATTACAAATTAGGTAAATTCTCTGATGAAATGAGTGGGAAAGCATTTAGAACACAAATTTCAGGAATAAGGAATAATTCTCATTATCTGTCATGTGTCTTATAAAAGAAAAACAAGCTGACATATGTCAAACAAAATGAGAGGCTAGGGAACAGAAAGGCCTCCACAGCTGACAATTAAGTAATGGGGTTGCTTAATAAAGAGGAACCTCCTGAAACAAATGACGGGAGAAGTTATAATTTTACCCCGCCTAGTTCAAAGGATGGAAATCAATTTCTGTTTACACACTAAGAGAAACAAGAGAATACTTTTTTCCCAAGAAAAATTCTCATTACAAAAAAAGTTACTCTAGGTGGAGATTTTCACAAAGAACGTCCATATAGAATAGACAAGTGATCCACGGATCACAGAATTATAGACAGCGTAAGCTATAGATAGTGCATCTGGTCAAATCCACCTACTACACTTCACATATAAGGACAATTATCCCTGAAAGGTGAAGGGACTTCTGAATTGCATAGTCACTAAGTAGTAAAGTCAGGCCTAAAATCCAGAGAGCGATTTCTAGTTTAGTATTCTTTCCACTCTACCCGCACTGCTTTGTTTTCCCCACTGAAAGGTACAGAAAGGGGGAAGGGGGGATTATGTTTTCCCATGTGGATGCTCATATGTTTGGTTTTATTCCTCTTAGAACAAATGATCTAATTCGAGTTCACCACGTTTGCAAAGATGGTAAAGGGAGATGGCAAAAGATTCAACTGCTGAATGTGATTCATTTCATATGAAAGAATATATCTTACTCAGAGGACAGCATGCTCTTGGGGTCAATAACTGTCATGCTTTCTTGCCTTCACTGCCTTTCTTACTACCATAATATTGAGTACAGTAATAAATGAGTACATTAATTAGTATCTATGTATTGTTTTGTAGATACACATTTTTACAAATGTAAAATGCAAGATACATGTGATTTTCAGAGAAATCTTATTACAGTCTTAGAAATTCTTGCATTCTTAAAGGTTAGAGATGTTAGAATTATAAGTACATTAATTTTTGTGGCAAACATTTATTTAACATGATTCAGTTCATATACACTAATATGTATTCAAATAATTTATTACTACTTACCTTTATTATATTTTCCTTTTGAATTCTTATTATTTTGTTAAATCCCCAAATGGCAAAAGTGGATCAGTGATGCAAAATTTGTACCTCAAAACATGAAAGTAATGGTATAAATAGTGATATAAATACTGCAGCTCAGAACAGTTATAAATGTATATATATCTATATATATAAAATGAGATCCTATATGTGATAGTACATATGACTTTGCATGTATGATTTTTTTTAAAGATTTTATTTATTTATGACAGAGAGAGAGCCAGGACAGGGAGGTGGGGAGCAAAGAGAGACAGACAAGCAGACTCCACATTGAGCACAGAGCCCGACACAAGGCTCGATCTCAAGGACCCTGAGATCATGACCTGAACTGAGTCAATGCTTAACTGAATGAGCCACCCAGGCGCCCGTGCATGTATGATGATTTTAAGAAAACAGACAAAAATGATGGAGTGGGTTGGAGGTGAATTTCTGTGATTTTAAACAACTTGCTCAATTGACATACTTCAGCAGTGATCCATTATCATGTATTTCCTATATATAACCTATCATTTCAGAGATAAGATACCTTGTTTATTTAGATGTTGAAAATAAAATAGCAGAATTATATAAAAAGACTCAACTGTGATACAAAGAGCTTGATTACCAAGAGTTTGACTCTTTTGAAATACTTTGTAATATTCTTTATTCATCAGAGAAAGAAATCAATGACACTTCTTTGGGTGTATTTAAAAACCATATCCAAATGTTGCCAAAGATTAAGGCACATTTTCTAAAACTGAAAGAAACCAGAGAGTAGATTAACAATCCATTTATATCTATTAGGCAGTGCGAACATGCAATCATCCAACCTTTACATATGATATGTTCATCAATTTAGCTACTGACAAAGTGCTGAAAGCATTCTTAAATTAAGAGATCTTCTCAATCGTTTTGGGATCCAAGTTTGAAACAAATATCTACCAATATTTGATGGAGTCATGACATATAATTATATTTCATAAGACTGAAGGAAAGTAAAAATTTTTCAAACTTCATATAAATAAAGTCTAAGAAAAGATGACTCAATATAAAATCTAACCTATTGGTCAGGCTATAATTGAACAAGCTATAGATGCACCTGTGAAAGTTTGCAAACGATAATTTAAAATATTATATTCTTTTTTGTTATTTTAAATTATAATTATTTTTTATACTTACATAAAAATGGCAGTCCCATGTGTAGTAAAAGCCCTCTAACAGTTGAATATGCCTAAATTTCAACAAACATAGGGCTAAATGAATCTCTTCATTCAATCAAACTCACTAAGTTGAGTTGTTTCACTAAGTCTTTCTAGGCCTATCTCAGTAAGCTTTCTTTTGCCTCTATTTCTTCTATGTCAAAATCCTGCTTCTCTTGAATCATTTTTCCTGAATCTTTCCTTTTTTACTTGAATCATCTAATGCCAAATTTCTATTCCAGCCTCAAACTTTAATTCATACTCATATATGCTCTGTGCATATGGACATATTATATCCTTGATGGATAAAGCCCTCTACCCCTTTACCTTAACTAATTTTGAGATCAACATAGTGTGTGCTCAAGTAATGGTGTTGACTGTCTTATAACAAATACTTAGGGCTAGCTATCAGGGTTACAGTTAGGTAACCCTGGGTGAAAAAAAAAAAAAAAAAACGGACAAACTAAAGCTTCATATGGGCTAATGACACAGAGAAAATCTATTCCTCTGCTTCATACTATACCCTAAAGCTAGATCAGCTGTCTCAAAACCCCCAAACTTCACTCTGCCCTTAATCTTACTAGAGACACGAGTTTATACACCTATATATAAAAATAGCATCCTATTAGGTAAAATGGAATTTCACCCAACTTTCTACTCTCCTACGCTTTTCCTCTTTACCACTCTATATTTTCTCACTGCCTCCTTGACTCCTAGGTCTTTTCACTGTAATCTCTAGGACAACTATTAAGCACTAAACCAATTCTGCTACAGCTTTAACTTCTTACTGAACAGTCCCGCACCTTCCTAAAGTAATTAGAATCAAGCTTTCCCCCCAGACACCTAAGGTGTATTCCAAACTGATGCTTTTCTATCCTCATCTCTTTGACATTGCATAGTGCTCAAGTGCTCATAGTCCTTCTTAATATTGTTGGCTCTCTTGGCTTCCGTAATAACACTTTTCTTATAGGACACAGAGTATCTAACATAAAAGCATATACCAAGACAGTTCATGATCACAACTATACATTTTATTACTTTATTGTTCCTCCTCCACCCTTACGGCTACTATTGTGTTAACATGCTGTTCGCTCATGGAAATGTTCATTCACTAGCTACAATACTAACACTTTAACCATTGCCCATCCCCAGAGTTCTCTCCTTGGCTTCCCCCTGCCCTTCTCACTCCTCACTCTCTCCCCTCAGCCATCTCATTCATTGCTAAGGATTCTATTACCACCTGTGCGCTGATGATTCTAAGAGCTTCATTTCTAATATAGCCCACTTCCCAAAACTAGATTTTTGCACCCTACTATTTAATGACATTTTTGCTATGTCCCATACATAAATCAATCTCAATATGTTTAAAACTAAATTTATAATCGTTTCCTCCATCCCCAGCCAGGCTAAATCTACTTCTCCTATATTTGTGATCATGACAAATGTACCACCACACACTCAGGAATCCACATAAGAATGTAATGTTTGTCCTACACTCCTTTCTTTTCTTTATCATGTATAGCCAGTTGATCACTAACTCTAGTCATTTCAAGATCATAAAAACCTGAGTTATTGGCCCCATACATTCCACCCTCACTGGGCCTACTTACTTCTCTCCTTGACTATTACAACAGCCTTCCTCTCAATTATATGGCTATAGGAACTTCCATTTTAAATCTGTATCTGTAACTGCCTTCAGAGATGGTGATCTTTTAGCACATATATCTGACTAAGTGACTGTTTTACTTATAATTGTTCAATGGCTTCCTACTATTTACAGGACAATGTTCAAAGTCTTTAGTATGGCAAAGAAAGATGAAGGACACCTGCCTACATGCTCAGCCTCACTTACCACCACTCACCATATACATCCTATGCTCTGTATCTGCAAAATCGTGGTCAGAATTGTACACTTTAGAGTTGTACACTCAAACAATTAGTTTGGAACAAGCATTGCTGTTGTCCTGGGGTAGAACTAGAATGGTAGAAACTCATCATATTCTCTAACTTCTCATATCCTGGAAAATTCTATTACCACTGAGGAGTCACTTGAGACAGCTTTTCACTCCACAGCAGCAATACTGAGAAAGGTGTTAATAAGTAAAAGATTTACTGAATTCACCTCTGCCTGAAGCTTTGCAAGTGACTTGAAGGAAGGTTTATGTAGGCTCCTTAGTTTCATAGGAACACTAGCTTATGGCTGAGCAGGTGACATTTTAGGATCTAACCATTGTTCTGGAATCAGAAAAGGCTAGGTTACAACCTTTCTTCTGTCACCTGACTTCTTTGAGTATCCAGGTCACTAAAAGGAGGATAACAACAGCTAATTTGTAAGTTGTTTAGAAAATTAAATGAGATACCAAAGTTTCTCATATAGTGCCCGCAACATAACAGGTGCATTTACTTGTGGCCATTATATAACAGTATGGACAAATTGAAGATGCTATGGTTTTAGAGGACAAGATAGACACATAACTCCTTTTTCACCTAAGAGGAAAATATATTTTTTAATAATACATATGCTATGAATATGCATTCATATGTGTCTTGCTCTCCATTGGGAGGAGTGGTGACAAAACAATAAAACACATGCATGGTGTGTTTTAGAGACCTATGTTTGGGTTTGGGGAGTGAAGATCAACAACTGAAGCAAAGCTCCCATGCTACTACCACATGCATGTAGGAAGCACCAATTTCAGGTTCCCAACTCAGCAATTCCTCTCCTCAGTTCTTTGCTGTGCACTCAGTTCCAGGGTAGAGCCAAGTGAAAGTAAAATCTGTTTCTCAATTTCTGGCTACTTGCCCCAACCAATGAGGAGTAGAAAGGCTCTGGGCAGATGACTTGATTCAGATAGGCTGATAATAGATGATAACCATCTTTGTAATGAATATCCTTCTGCTGAGCAATGTGGGGATATAAAGCTAATAAGAAAAGAAAGCACAGGGAGTTCACAAAAAAATCAATTATTTAATAAATTTTTAAAAGCAAAGGGGAATTAATTGTGAGAGAGTATTTCTCCTCTCTGGGACATCTTCAAAATTTCTATCGACTCTTTCCAAACAGTGGAAGTGGTCACTGATGTTAAATGATCATAAAGAATTACGAACAATCTTGGCAGGGAATTGTCCTCACTTTCAAGCACAAAGCTTCCACATTCAGGAGAAAGGAGCCAAGCACTTTGGGAAACTAAAAAAGTATCAAAGAACAAAGTTCATGAGGCTGCTATTGCCCTCGGCCTTATAGAACATCCTCAGGAGTTGCATTGGACCATTTGTTCCCCTGACTAACCCAGCTGCTCTCACCAGGATATTGTTCTGTCCCATGAAACTGCCTGGTGTGTATTCTATTTTGGAAATACACTTACCATTGGTCCTGAAATGCCATTTTGCCTTGGGAAACAGTCATAGGAACTAGCATTCAGAAGGTAGAAAGATTTCTGAAAGCTTGAAAATTCCCCAGTAGCAGCTCCAATTCTCAGAAAGCCATAAAAGAATGCAGGCTGGGCCACAGCTAATATAACAACAACAAAGCTGTAAATATCACTCAAACTATAATACTGTGATATTATTATAAGATGACAAAGAATAATTATTATCATTATTAGCTATCATGTATTGCTTCCTACTTCTTGCTAGTACTTTACATTGATTACGCCAATTAATATTCACAGAAACCTATATAAATGTAGATTTCAAGGCTCAGAGAGGTTAGGTAATTTGCCCATGGTGACCCAGTTAACAAGATGGCCAAGATGGGATTTGAACTCAAAGTGTCTGGTCTTTCCACCATCCCAATGCATTTGAGTCCCATCCAGGAATGGAGCCTAACCCCTGAAACAGGTAGAAATGTGATAGACCCTTGAAGTAAGTAAGCTGAGCTCTGCATTTATATGGTGAGGAAAGCAGGTTTTTTCTGACATTTTGTATATGCTATATTTTATCTACAGACATCTTTTGCTTTTGGGATTTCAAGAGAACATGGTTATAGCAAACATGGTTATAGCAAAGTTACAGAATTCTGAGAAGATATTAATAATTGATTTGCACCTGCTATATGTCATGTACTTAACATATATTACTTCTTATTTTTAGGACAGCCCTTTAAGTTATATAGTATCATTGCCATTTAATAGATGGGAAAACAAAAGCTCAGAAAGGTGGTTATACAGCTAGAACCTGAGTCCCTACATTCCAAAGAGTCTTAATGCCTACTTTGGTGGTTTGGCCATTGGAGACATTTTGGTGTTGATGCCCTTTCCCCAACCATTTCCTTTTCTGAAGCAGCTTTTGTCATAAATAATTTTTACTTTGAAAAACCCTTACAGAATTATTAGAAGAAAGGCAGAATAATGAAATTCTTCCTTTGGTTAGGCTTTGGGTGTGTCAAATTTAATTTTTGCCAAATGAGCTGAATCAATCAATTATTGTAATAAAATCCAAGCCATAGTTTGCTTTATTTACCAATAGCTTGATTATTGAAATATACTTATATAAGATGTAGAAGCTCAGAAAAAAGAGGTTTCTTCATTATCTATGGGCATCAAATGCCAAAAAATACAGATTTTTCCCCTCCATCTCTCCCTTGATTATATGATAACTGATTTGTATCAGTTATTTATTGCTATGATAATGGTGTGTAACAAACCACCCCAAAACTCAGGGACTTTAAGATAATAAGCCTTATTTAGGTCAGGAGTCTGGTTTGGCAATTTAGGCTGAATTCAGATGGATGATTCTTCTGGTCTTAATTGGGTTTATTCATATGTCTAGTGGTTGGTGGTTGATAGTTGGGTGATAAGAGTGCCAAGGCCACATGCAGCAGCAATCTACACTATGCACATTCTCACATTCAAGGGAGAGTAGCAAGAGAAGAGGAAAAAACAGGCAAGCACTTTTTAAAGCCTTCACTTGCATTAAGTTTTCTACTCTCCAACTAGTCACAAGGCTAAGTAACAAGGCCAAGCTCAGTCTACAAAGAGCAATGACATAAAGAGGCTTGATACATATGGTGACTAATGCAATCTTTATATCATATTCCACTCTTGTCACAATTATTCACATCTTTCACATCTCAAGTCTCATTTAGTCACACCATCAGGTCCAGAATCCATTATCTCGTGATTCACAATCAGGTGCTGATACAGCTCCTCAGATGAGGATTCAAATCCAATGAACTAAAATGAGAATTTATTGGCCACTCACATACCCAACATTTAGTGATGACAGAGGGACTGGATAATTACAAAACCACTCTCTTTCAGGAAGGGAACACTATGGGAAGCACCAAGCCCTTGTACACATGTATAACAATTTCCACTGGACAAATGTGGCCAGGACCCTATAACGTAGGGGTAGGGAATGTTTCTTAACTATATCCCATTATGTTTCCTAAGAGTGGTCCACCCGTCCATTGTTCTCCATGGTCTTAACTTTATTCAAAACATTATTCTTTTTCCATTATGCTTGGTCACTTCTGAAGAGGGCATTTAAAAATGTTTTCTGAGCAACTTTTTAGCCTGCTTCTTGCTCATAAAATATTGAAGGCCCAGTGCTTTTCTGTTTTATATAATTTCATTCCCCTTTAATCCAGGATGGTAGCATTTTTGCCCATACAATGCCCTTAAAAGTTTTTGAGCTTCATAAAAATACAGTTTAAGTCCATTCCATTGGCAAGAGCCACAACCATAATTCCTTTTGCAGTAAGTCTCCTTTTCTCTAGATTTTATCAGTGTTTCTTTGGGCTTCTCAGGGTGCTGTAAGGAAATGTTCTTAGAATGTCTTTTGCTCTTAGAAATACTTTTGTCTAGTTGAGAGGGTCTACATAGCAACACCTTAATTCATTCAAAAGTCTTAACAGAGTCTGACAAACCCCTTTTGGTCTAAGATCACATGTTTCTGGCAGCTCCTCGGATTTGATCTTTTACTAGTCCAAGAGGGTGGAGATAAGAAAACAAATATTTTCCAATCCACTGAGTTCTGATAGTCTCTAAATTTTACTCACAAACCATTCAATTCTTTCTTTAATGCATCTTTTTCTATTTGTACCTTATCATATGCAGCTAGTAAGAGCCAGGTGGTATTTTCAACATTCTGCCTGGAAATATCTTTACTAAAGTATAAATGTTAATTTGGTATATTTTCTATATTCTATGCTACCATATTTTACCAAATGCTTCACCACTAGATAACATAGTTTGCCACTTATTCAGGCTGCTAGAGCAAATTCCTCACTATTTTTTCCAGCCTCTGTTTAGTATTTTCCTATTTTCCTCCTCTCTTTCAACACTGCTTTTCCAGTCTCTCCTCACTGCCTTTCATAAAGCCAATGACACATATTTTAGATTTTTATTATAATACTTTATTTCTAAGAACAAATTTCTGTATTTGTTATCTACCTCAATAATAATGCCACATAACAAAACAACTCCAACTCAGGGATTTAAGTGACTAAGCATTTATTTGGCATACAAGTCAATGAATTAATGATTTAGAATGGACTTATCTGGGTCATTCTTCTGGTCTTAGTTGAGCTCACTCACAGGTTTAAAGTTGGCTGGTTGTCAATCAGGGTAATAGCCATAACTGGGCCATGTGTCTCACCTTATCAGGTAGGCTGGCCTGGGAGTTTTATCATGGTGAAGGCCAATAAAAAAAGAGAAGTAGAAATACCATGTACTTTTTCAAAGCACTGATTGCTTCAAATTTTCTAACATTTCATTGGCCAAAACATATTTCATGGCCATACAAAGAGTCAATATGAGAAGGCACTGCCAGATGATATTGACACAGGGAAACATGAAAAATTGGGGCCATTAATTTAATCTAAAACACTTGTTATATAATTGCCTCACATGTGTTAACATACTTCATCCCAGTAGGATGATAGACATCTCCAGGAAAAGAAATTGCTATGCCTTTTTTGTTTTTGCTAAGAATGGCTAAAAAAACCCACATAGTTATTGAAATGGAACATATGGAAAAAAGAGTAATATTCAAAGTAAAATTCAAAGAGATGAGGACTTAGATGGATTTTTCGTATCCAGTGCTTTCAGAGGTCAGGAAGGTAGTATAACTAATGAAGCCAGTGGGGATAGAAAACAATTGGTTGTGCTAGGGATTGTGATGAGTTGTAAAGCACCATATAAAAAAGCCGCTACTCTTCAAATTCCAGATCATTATCATAAATATGGGCAAAAGGTTGCCAAATGTTCCATTTGTTTTAAAGAACCTGAAAATCCAGATTCTTATGTGAAATCTCTGGCTTTTTAATTATTGGAAACTGATTCAATTCAAAATAAACAAAATGCTGAGAAGACCATTACTGTCTGGATTCTCACACACACACACACACACACACACACACACACACACACGCACAAACACACACACACACACAAATATGTCCACAAGTGCAAGCTGGATTTGACCCATAGGTTGCCAGTTTGTGATCTTTGCTTTAGACCTTTGTATATAGAGATTCCTAAATTTTTTCCACCTTTATTGAAGTATAACTGACAAAATTGAGAAATTTTTTTTTTAAGATTTATTTTAGAGAGAGTGAGTGAGTAGGGGGAGGGGGAGAAGGAGAGGGAGAGAGAATCTCAAGCAGACTCCCCACTGAGCACAGAGCCTAATACAGGGATTGATCTCACGACCCTGACATTATGACTGGAGCCGAAATCAAGGGTCAGATACTCAACCAACTGAGCCACCCAGGCACCCCTAAAATTGTGAGATTTTTAAAGTGTGGAGGCAGTGATTTGATCTATATATGCACTGGGAAAGGATTCTTGTCCATTGAGCTCATTAACACATCGCCATCCATCACCTCACATATTTACCCATTTTTTTTTAACCTAGGAACATTTGAATTCTACTCTCTTAGCAAATTTTAATTATATAATACAATATTGTCAACTACAGTCACCATATTATACATTAGATCCTCAGATCTTATTCATATTATAACTGCAAGTTTATATCCTTTTACCAACCTCCCTATTTTCCACACCCCCAAGCCCTTGGCAACAACTTTTCTACTTTTTTTTTTTAATGAGTTTGACTATTTTTTCTTTTTTAAAAAGATTCCATATAGAAGTGGTACCATGCGGTATTGGTCTTTCTTTGTCTGGCTTATGTCACTTAACATAATGCTCTCCAGGCTCAGTTTCTTTATACATTGATCTGTCAAAGGACACTTAGGTTGTTTCCATAACTTAGCCATTCTGAATAATGCTGCTATGAACATGGGAGTACAGATGATAAATGTCTTTTAATTTCCAATTCAATATATCACAAATAACTGAGGTGACAGTGAGTTGGAAATTAGCACATAATCCAGGAACTTTAAACTTTCAATTGTACCACTTTTGCATTTAGGTATTTCTCTTGGTTTCATGATGACCGTGCAAATACACAATTTATAAAGTTTCAACCTTGCCAAAGCCCAACTCAAATTACTATAGGCTTAATGAAAATCTGACATAAGACCTGATCTTTCCTTTTAGTATTTCCCATATATGTTGGTTTCCATGGAAATATATGGTTTTCCCTAAATATGCCATATACAGTGCTGAAAAGAAGTCATTTAAAAAAAGGCTAAGCTTGATCCAGAAGACAAAAATTAGGAAGTTCAAAGTAACCCTAGCTAGCAGCACCAACTATCCACCTAAAAATAGCTAGTGTTTTGGTAAACCCCTTAGTTTGATCTTTCCCAGTACTGTAAGGAAATAAAGAGTATGTGAAGATATAGAGACATAAGAAGCTTAGTAAAGCTTAGTAAAAATGGCTTAAGGATGTACACTACAGCTTAGGGAATATAGTAAATAATATTGTAACAACTTTGTATGGTGACAGATGGTAACTACACTTATTGTGGTGACCATTTCATAATGCATATAAATATCAAATCACTATGTTGTACACCTGAAACAATTCAATATTGTACGTCAATTATTCTTTAATAAAAAATGGCTAGAACAAATATAAATTCTGCTGCCTAGGTAGATTTTATTTTATTTATTTATTTATTTATTCATTCATTCATTCATTTTTTAGAGAGAGAGTGTGAGCAGGGAGTGGGGTAGAGGAAGAGGGAGAGAGAGAATCTTAACCAAGATCCATGCCCAGTGCAGAGCCCAGTGCAGGGCTCGATTTCATGACACTGAGATCATGACCTGAACTGAAAGCAAGAGTCAGATGCTTAACTGACTGAGCCACCAGGCACCCTACCTAGATAGATTTTAGTAGCTATCTCATACTCTGGTATACTTAAGAAAAATAATTTACAAATCAGCAGGTACTGTGGACTTGGACTAAAAATTAATAAGATTCTTTTGGCAATCCATTGGGCAAATGTCTCAGATAATACTGAATTTTGTTCCTGGTGAGTTGTATTGTGTCTGCTTCTGGGTATTGCATTTGGGAAAAGAATAGCACTACACTAGAGTATGTTCAGAGAAGAGTGACCAAGATAGTGAGAAAACTAAAGTGACCTATTGCCCATTTGCTGGGGATTAAGAGAGTTCCCAGGATGTGGGACTTTTAGTACTAAAACCAAAAAATCAAACCAAAACAAGTTGGTCACCCCGGGGAGAACTTGAAACCACGGTTTAGAAAGAAATGCTAAAGGGTTTTAGCACATTTATCCTAGAGAAGGTTTTGGAGAGGCATGATAAATTCTTCTGAGTATACTTAAAGACTGCTATCATTTTCTTCTGTATAGCCCAAGGAAGTTACAAGGATCAATAAGTAACATTACAGATTTTGGTTTAAAATAAGGAAAAACTATTTACAGTCATACCAGCCTAAAGATGGAACGGGATAGATCAAGAAGTAGACTTTGATGAAAATCCTCAAATAATGCAAAGCATTCAGTGTAAAGATGTATCAGAAATGCTGCAGAGAGGATTCAAATTTTTGAAGTACAAGAAGGGATTTGGATGATATGGCCTTTAGGGTCCCTTCCAATTCTGTTTTTAAAGTCTATGATTCTTTAGGATCATAAAATATTTTGATATAGGGAAGACAACCAGTATAAGTTTGAAAAACTTACATTCATTATCAAAAAAGTAATAGAAGAATTTTAAAATAGCAAAATAAGGAGAACCATATGGCAGAGAAGAAACCAAAATTAATCTGAGGTTAGTGTAACAAGAAATGTAAGCTGTCAAGTCACTTTTGAAGCAGATTTGGATAAGGGATCAGCCATGGATGAAGAAAGACCATTTTAGAAGAGAATGAGAAACAGTCACTGAGGATGGAAAAGTAATTCAAGCATTAAATTAATTCTTACATATTTACCAAAAGGATGACGAAAAATATGTCTATTCTTCTATGCCTCAAAAAAAGTGTTTAAGTCACCAGGGTGACTGAAATGCCCAGTATCCAGGCAAGAACAGTGACAAGTATTAACCCTAAGTTTGCCTGTACAAAATTTCTGTATCATCCAAGAGAGACACTTTAAGCTTGTCCTTGACTCATTGTATTTAGGTTAAGTAGCACCAGGAATGGGCAAAATGGGAGGCAGAGTCATGCCCAAAATACTTCCATCTGTCTGGGACCAATCAGTTTTAGTACCCACAGGGCAGAACAGCCCTTCACAAGATTGAATGAAAAAGAATTGGGTGAACTCCAGATCCTGAGGCACTAATACAAACCTAAATGTCATTTTCAAAACCTTGTTTTCATTAACAGTCTACTTATGTTTGCTAATTTATAAAACTTTCCCACTCCTATTTCCTTATCTATACTAACAATAAGTTTTATCTTCAAAATAATCAAGGCATGAGAGTACATTACATTCTGCTACAAATAAAGTTACAAAAACAGAACAGGTTACATTTATTGGATACCCACTGAATGTACAGTTCTGTACTAATTATTATAGAGCTACAAAAAAAAATAGATGCCACCTTTGACTTCAATGAACTTGCAGTTCCTGGACGAAGATGGTACACTAAGTATTCCAATTTGTTGAGTACTCACTAAGGGATTTGGTACTTTGGCACAGTGGAATTTAATTAATTAATTCAATCAATCAGTCAATCAATTAATTAAAGTGGATACTGTCCACATTTTACAGGTGAAGCAATACAAATTGCCCATATGATAACAATATATACCTTTCTGCCCTGGCCAGTCTGAACTTAATATCTATTGTCTTGATGTAATTTTAAACAGCAACCTTTTTCATTCTCCAAAGTTCCCCAATTTTGATTATAAATTATATGGTCACCTCAATTATCACAGTAATTGATGGCAGAGTTGAAAGTACAGTTATGATGTGCTGATTTTTGTGCTCTTTTGAACATGATCTTAAATGAGATATTCTATAGTAAGAATATGACAGAAATCAAATGCTATCTTCTGAAAGTCTACTGCTGACATTACCACTTCCACAAGATTACTCATTCATCTTCCTGTAAGCACTCCTGTCCCTGTGAGGCCTATGTTACCTGCTCAGTTATCCTCATCCGTTCTTTACTACTACCACACGATTCAGTTTAGGATTGTAGAACCTCAATATTTGCATTGTTCATGCATCCAAATCCCTGGCTTCAGGCTTTCTTGACTCTTTAAAATTACAATCAATCCACATAAGACACCCATTCTTGTGACCATTTATTGGACAGAAAATGATTATCAGGATCTATTCCATCTCTTAAAAACTAAAACTCCAATACCACTCATATACCCAAAGTTCCTTTTATTGCAACTATCCTGCCATCATTCCTGCCTAACCAACTTCAGTCTCATTCCTAGTTACTTTCTGTTCCTTGACCTACATGATTTCTGCCAGATAATCAAACTAATTCTGGCTTCACTTTCTTTTCTCCTCCACCTAAACTCCATGAAAAATCTCATCTGTTTCTATGAGTGTTACATATATATTTAAATACCATAAAAACAGAGTCATATGTTTGTAGCCAAAGCACCTCACATAAAAACCTGGGTTATAAAGGGTACTCTCTCTATATATATGTGGAATAAAGGAATTATGACAGGGGGATTACCTACTATATGTTAAATTTCCCCTTCTAATTCTCATAACAGAGTTATAAATAGCATATATGAAAAGGGCTAGCTGGTATAGCACTGTTCTAATGAGGCTATAATAATCAGTCAAATCCTCAGGGAACATCTTCCTTAGAACTACTACATGAAAATAAAATAATATCCTAATCTTTGATCAGCTATGACATTTACTATTACTTTCATGATTGGATTTTATAATATTAGTAGTTGTAATTTTTTTTTATTACTCCTAGGTAATTAGCAACTTATTTAGCTGTTGGCCAGTAGGTATACAGTGGCTCCTGGCCTTTGGGCTCATGCTCTAAACAGCAGGATGTCCTACAGGAATAGTCAACTTATAGAACTGTTAACATTACATGTTCCGTGTAAAAGAAGCTCCATAATTCACTGATGGATAAGCATTTTCTCACTCACACATGCACTGAAAAAAGATGTAATTATATAAAAAGAGCCAAATGGAAACATTTTTTAAAAAGTTGTTTTTAAAAAGTATATAGCATTCATCAACCAGAATTTTCAAAATATAAACATTTCCATATAATGAAATATTTTATATATAAGCATTTGACTAAAAAGACTGTAATAAAGTAGGCCTTGTGAAATTTGTTTTTTACTCACCTTGAAATTTTATTAAAGTCCAGGTTTGTTTGGAGTTCTGCAACCTCTATTCAGCTTTACTTCATTAGCCTTTCCGGACTTACATTTCTGAAAATGGCAGACCAGTCACTTTCAGATCAATCCATCCACTGAGAACACTAAGAAAATCTGGATAAAACATAAAAATAACACTTTGATATAAAATAATATAATGAGGGGCGCCTCGGTGGCTCAGTCAGTTAAGCATCTGACTCTTGATTTCAACTCAGGTCATGATCTCAGGGTTGAGATAAAGACCTGTGTTGGGCTCTGCACTGGGTGTGGAGCCTGCTTAAGATTCTCTCTCTCCTCTCCCTCTGCCCCACCCCCCTGCTCATGCTCTCTCTCTTGCTAAAAAAAAAAAAAATAGAATAATATAACATAATACAAATTAAAAACAGAATGTGTATTTAATTTTTCCATAAAAACTACAAATTTTAGGGGTGCCTGGGTGACTCAGTCAGCTGAGCCTCTGATTTTTTATTTTGGCTCAGGTCATGATCTCTGGGTCATGAGATCAAGCTCCACTTGGGCTCTGTACTGAGCATGGAGCCTGCTTGAGATTCTCTCTCTCCCAGTCCCTCTGCACCCTGCTCATGAATGTACTCTGTCTCTCTCAAAAAAAAAAAAAAAAAGAAAAACTACAAATTTTAGTTCAGGATTAATAAAAGAAGATGATTCCTGTAAAACATCTAAGGGTTTCAATAGGGCTTTTGAAGGGCTACACTCCAGAGTAAGGATGAACTAGACTAGATAAGCCCTCATAAGGGGACTCAAACCTTCATGGATTAAGGAAATCTGGGATTGTTAGTGCCTTCACTTAACTATTTGCCAGAATAAAAATTGAGTAATATTTGGAGGAAGATAACATTATGTAGAACCTCAAATTTATCTACAATTTTGGCACAATTCTTCAGCTTTAAGTAAAATATAACCAACTATGCACTAGTAAAGAAGTTGAGAAATTAAAGAAAAAATACACCCTGCTAATAGACAAACAGGACATTTATATTGGAGTTATCAGAAAAGAAATATAGAATAATTATGACTACTATAGTTAAAGAATTTAAAGAAAATTTTAAAAATTGTCAGAAAACTACAAACTAAAAATTAAGAATCATATGGAAATTCTGAGATTTAGAGATACACTAATTCAAAGTAAGAACTCAAAAAATAGGTTTAATGATACTATACATACAAAATCCTAAAGACTCCACCAAAAAGCTAATAGAAGTAATAAATGAATTCAATAAAATTCCAGCATACATAATTAATACCCAGAAATCAGTAGCATTTCTTTTTAAACAATTATTTATTTATTTATTTATTTATTTATTTATTTATTTATTTATTTATTTGAGAGAGAGAGAGAGCATGAGTGTTGGGGAGGGGCAGAGGGAGAGGGAGAAGCAAGCTCCCTGCTGAGCAACGTGGGGCTCAATCCCGGGATCCTGGGATCATGACCTGAGCCGAAGGCAGACGCTTAACCAACTGAGCCACCAGGTGCCCATCAGTAGCATTTCTATATGCTAATAACAAAATAGCAGAAAGAGAAATTAAGAAAACAACATCATTTACAAGTGCACCAAAAAGAATAAAATACCTAGGAATAAACCTAACCATCAAGGTCAAAGACCTGTACTCTGTAAACTATAAAATACTAATGAAGGAAATTGAAGATGACACAAACCAATGGAAAGATATTACGTGCTGATGGACTGGAAGAATTAATAATGTTAAAATGATGATATTACCCAAATCAATCTATAGATTCAGTGCAATTCCTATTAAAATATCAACAGCATTTTCCACAAAACTAGAATAATACTAAAATTTGTATGGAAACCAAAAGTCCTCTAATAGCTAAAGCAATCTTGAGAAAAAAAACAAAGCTGGAGGTATCACAACTCCAGATTTCAAGATATACTACAAAGCTGTAGTAATTAAAACAGTATGATATGGGCACAAAAGTAGACACATAAATCAATATAACAGAATAGAGAGCCCAGAAAGAAACCCACAATTATTTGGTCAATTAATCTATGACAAAAAAGGCAAGAATATATAATGGGGAAAAAGACAGTCTCTTGAATAAATGATGCTGGCAAAACTGGACAGCTACATGTGAAATAATGAAATTGGACCACCTTTTAATACCATACACAAAAACAAACTCAAAATGGACTAAAGACCTAAATGTGAGACCTGAAAACATAAAACATCATACAAGAGAGCACAGGCAGTCATTTCTCTGACATTGGTTGTAGCAACATTTTCCTAAATGTGTCTCCTAAGGCAAGGGAAACAAAAGCAAAAATAAATTATTGGGACTACATCAAAATAAAAAGCTTTTAAAAATTTAAAAATAAATAAACAAATAAATAAATAAAATAAAATAAAAAGCTTTTGCACAGCAAAGGAAACCATCAACAAAAGAAAAAGGCAACCTACTGAATGAGCCAAGATATACGTAAATAATATATCTAATAAGGAGTTAATTTCCAAAATATATAATGAACATAATTATACAACTCAACACTAAAAAAAACGAACAATCCAACTAAAAAATGGGCAGAGGACCTGAATAGACATTTTTCCAAAGAAGACATACAGATGGCCAACAGACATGAAAAGATGTTCAACATCACTCATTATTGGGGAAATGCAAATCAAATCAAATCAACAATGAGCTATTACCTTACATGTATTAGAATGGCTAAAATCAAAAGGGCAAGAAGTAACAAGTGTTGACAAGGATATGGGAAAAAAAGAAACCCTCATACACTGATGGTGGGAATTATTATTTTTTTAAAGATTTTATTTATTTATTTGTCAGAGGGAGAACACAAGCGGGGGGAGGGGCAGAGGAAGAAGCAGGCTCCCCACTGTGCAAAGAGCCTGATGCGGGACTCGATCCCAAGACCCTGAGATCATGACCTGAGCTGAAGGCAGATGCCCAACTGACTGAGCCACCCAGGCATCCCTGATGGTGGGAATTATAAATTGGTACAGCCACTGTACAAAACAGTATTAAGTTTCCTCAAAAAATTAAAAATATAAATACCATGTGATCCAATAATTCCACTATTGTGTACTTATCCAAAAAAATGGAAACACTAATTCAAAAAGATATATGCACCCCTATGTTTATTGCAGCATTACGTACAGTGGCCAAGATATAGAAGCAACTTAAGTGTCCATCAATAGACAAATGGATAAGAAAGATGTTGTATATATATATATATGTATGTATATTATATATATACATATATGTATATATGTGTGTGTGTGTGTGTATATATATGGGAATATTATGTAGCCACAAAAAAAAAGGATGAGATCATGTCCTTTGAAACAACATAAATGGACCTAGAGGGTATTATGCTATATGAAATAAGTCAGACTGAGAAAGACAAATACCATATGATTTCACTCATAAGTGGAATCTAAACAAAACAATGTAATAAACAAATAAACAGAAAGCAGAATCGAACCTATAAATACAGAGAACTAATGGTTGATGGGGGTACAGGAGGAAGTTGAGCAAAATGAGTGAAGGGGAGTTAGAGATATAGGCTTCCAGTTAGGAAATAAATAGGTTATGCAAATAAAAGGCACAGCATAAGAAATATAGTCAATGATATTGTAATAGTGTTGTATGGGGACACATGATAGATACATATGTGGTGAACATAGCATAATGTATATATTCGCCCAATCCTTACATTCTATACTTGAAACTAATATAACATTATGTGTCAACTATACTTTAAAAAAAAAAAATAGGTTTAACAGCAGAGTAGACACAACTGAAGAAAGACATAGTTAATTGGAAATTAGGAAAAAAAAAGGCATCATGAAGTACAGAGAAACAAAAAGAGATGAGGGTGAGTAAAGGCTTAACATCAAGTCTAGACCTTGTATAAATGTTGTGTCTATATTTGCCTTGTTTGCTATGTGAGACTGCAATTGGTTTGGAAGACATGTTTGTTGGCATTTAGGACTTAGGCCTACATGGATAGAATGTTATTAAACGGTTAAAAACTAAGGCAATGATAGCTTTGTGTCAGTCAACCACACACATCTTGGCTCTTGTCTTTGGAAGCTGCACATGCCCTACATGCAGGACAGACTAACCGACCCTGTATATACTTAAGTATCTCTTGGAACCTGATAGGATGAAGGTGATATATCTGCTGAATTTCTTGTATTTGAAGAAATTTGTATCCACAATTATTGTGCTACAAATGAAAATACAGGAAGTAACATAACAAAAATATTGGATATGATGGAACAACCATATATATAATTATTTCTATATGTACATATATATGATTATATGATATGAATCATGCTATATAACAATATATAACATATATACCTAATACCATAACAATACATAGATATATAACAATCATAAATACATACATTTGGAGAGGAGAAAGAAAAGTGGGCAGAAATAACAGTGAAGAGGTAATGTCTGAAAATATTCCAAACAGATAAAAGACATTAAACCACAGATTCAAGAACTACTGTAAATCACAGGAATATGAATACAAATAAAGTGATACATAGACACATCATAAGATAACAACTAATAATCAAAAACAAAGGGATTATATTAAATCCAGCCAGAGAAAAGACATTTTGGCTTCACAGGACCAACAATATGACTATAGATAACTTATTAACAGATATAGTTCAATCATATTTCCAATGTTCTAAAAGAAAATAGCTGTTCACCTATATTTCTATCAGTAGCAAGAAGAGACCTCAAAATGCAGGCTTCAAAGTCTACTTCTGAGTTAGATGGACTAGCAGGTATCAAACAACACCTTCTACCAAGAAAATATAATGCTATAGAAAAAAATTAAGAGATTGGTTTGAAGGCATAAAAGCACAACAAAGGCAACCAAGACTTAAGGAGTCAAACTCACTGAGAGAATGGAGACAAATTGGAGTATATAAAACACATAAAGAGCTGTTTGAAGACATCAGAGTGCCCCAAAGGCAGCCAGTACTTGAGACATCAAGGTCAAGAAAGAATGAAAACACATGGAAGGAAACCATAAAATTACGGCTATTTTCCCTCTTAGGACATTTGCTGATTCTTGAAAGGAACATGAAAGCTAACAGAATGCAGATTTCTTGAGCTTGCAGCAGTCTCACTGAACTTAGAATTAGCATTTAGGGCTACCAAAAAATCTGTAATCTAAGGGACAATAGTTCAGAGAAAAGGGAAGTACAGAGAAGTGAGCCTAACGTACTATGCACAATTTTCCCTTGAAGCAATTCTGAGTCACAAGCTACACTTGTGTAGACGGTTGTTCTGAGAAACCAAATTAAAAGTAGACGTAAGAGGAAACAAAATATAGGGTTCAGGGCCTACAAAGGAAAAAGTACCATGGTAAATGACCAAGGCTTTTTGGTAATACTCTGAAAAGGATATATCCTAGAGAAAGGTCAAAAAGTAAATAGACCAACCTCAATAGGATCTAGGCAATTTGACCATACTCTATCTTCCTGCAAGAAGAAAGGTGTGTCTTTTCTAAAGGAAGATAATAGGATCCAGAGCCTCTTAATTTTTTCTTGTATAATGTCTAGTATTCAATATAAAATTGACAGGCATGGCATGAAACAGGACCAGCTGACTGAAATCCAAGAGAAAAGGTAGTCAGTAGAAACACAACCACTGGTGAAGCAGATATTGAAGTTATCAGACACAGACACAGATAAAAAGATAGAAAATTTCACAAATAATAAAAATAACCAATGAAAATATTAGAAATAAAAATTTGTAAATAAATTAAAAGTTTAAATAACCCAATGAAGAATTTTATTGACTTAACAGCAGATCATATATAGCAGAATTGATGAATATTCAACTGGAAGATAGGTCAGTAAAAAGTGTAGAGAGTAAAGCATAGGGAGGAAAAGATGAAAAATATAAAAGATCTATTATATGTGTAAATGGAAATCTAAGAAGAAGAGAAGAGAGAGAATGGATCAGAAGAATATTTGGAACAATATCAGCCAACAGTTTTCCAAAAGTGATGAATACAATCAACCATAGATAAGAGAGTATCGAGGAACCCCAAGCAGTGTATATGTGTATATATGTATATGTCTGCATGCACACACACATGCACACAAAGCACATGATAATAATTCTAATAGCCATTTTTTTCTAGGAAAGACTAAAGGAAGACCAAAATAGTTCTTTAAAGGACTGCAAGCAAATAACTACAAACTCACCATACAATTTACAATGAAAGTATCTTCATACATGCAGGCAAAATAAAATATCTTCAGACAAAAAAAAAAGCTAAAAGAATTAATTGCCAGCAAATCTGCACTAAAAGATACTAAAAAGGAAATATTTATGGGAGAGAAATGATCTAAGGTAGAAAGAAGTATAGTAATGCAGAAAAGAATGACAGCTCCTAAAAGGGAACCCTCCTACACTGTTGGTGGGAACGCAAGCTGGTGCAGCCACTCTGGAAAACAGTATGGAGGTTCCTCAAACAGTTGAAAATAGAGCTACCATATGATCCAGCAATTGCACTACTGGGTATTTACCCCAAAGATACAAATGTAGGGATCCGAAGGGGTACATGCACCCCAATGTTTATAGCAGCAATGTCCACAATAGCCAAACTGTGGAAAGAGCCAAGATGTCCATTGACAGATGAATGGATAAAGAAGAAGTGGTATATATACACAATGGAATATTATGCAGCCATCAAAAGGAATGAGATCTTGCCATTTGCAACGATGTGGATGGAACTGGAGGGTGTTATGCTGAGTGAAATAAGTCAATCAGAGAAAGACATGTATCATATGACCTCACTGATAGGAGGAATTCTTAATCTCAGGAAAGAAACTGAGTGTTGCTGGAGTGGTTGGGGGGTGGGAGGGATGGGGTGGCTGGGTGATAGACATTGGGTAGGGTATGTGCTATGGTGAGCGCTGTGAATTGTGCAAGACTGTTGAATCACAGATCTGTACTTCTGAAACAAATAATGCAACATATGTTAAGAAAAAAGAAAAAGAAGAAGATAGCAGGAGGGGAAGAATGAAGGGGAGTAAGTCGGAGGGGGAGACGAACCATGAGAGACGATGGACTCTGAAAAACAAACTGAGGGTTCTAGAGGGGAGGGGGTGGGGGAATCGGTTAGCCTGGTGATGGGTATTAAAGAGGGCACATTCTGCGTGGAGCACTGGGTGTTATGCACAAACAATGAATCATGGAACACTACATCAAGAACTAATGATGTAATGTATGGTGATTAACATAACAATAAAAAATCTGCTCTGAAAAAAAAAAAGAACGACAGCTCCTAAAAAAGGTAAATTTAAATGGATGATGACAATTTAAAGTATTAGTAATGCTATATTATGTGGTTTTAAATATGCATAAAATCAAAATTCTTGGCAACAATGTCACAAAATGTAAGAGGAAAATAAATAGAGGTAAAGTATTAAAAGTCCTTATATATTTGGGAAGTAATAAAAGCACTAATTTATATTACACTCCAATGAGACAAGGATGTATATTGTAATCTCTAGGGTGACCATTAAACAATACAAAGTGATTAATTACCAACAGGGTAATAAAGGAAACAATAATTTTTAAAAACCACTTAATTCAAAAGAATCCAAGGCAGGGGAAAGAGAGGAACATTGCCAAGATAGGCCCAAAAGAAAGTACATGATAAATTGGTAGATATAAACCCCATACATCAATAATGACATTAAATAAAAATGACTAAAGACTCCAAATAAAAGACAAATATTGCCAGACAAACAATGAAAATAAAACCCAAACACATGTGCTTACCAAAGATATACTTTAAATATAAGGAAATATAAAACTTGAAAGTAAAGACTGTAAAAGACACACCATGCATACAACTAACCCAAAGGAACCTAATGTACGTTATAATAATACCAGAGACTTTAAGGGAAGGGGAAAGAGAGGAGAGGAGACAAAGAGGTAAATTTCATAATGACAAAATGTAACCTCAACAGGAAGGGATAATTCTAAATCTGCATATAACCAATAATATAGTTTAATAATGTATAAAGCATACATTGGCAAAGGGGAAAAATATATAAACCCACAATCAAATTATGAGACATTAACACATCTCTCTCAGTAAATGACGCAACAACCAGACAAAAAAATTAGTGAGGATACAGAAGATAAAAACATATTGTCTTAGTTTGGGGTTTCCCTGGAGGTCGATCTGGAGATAAGGATTTCAATGCTAAGAACTGATTTGGGAGGTCAGAGAATACCGGTAGTGGACTAGGGAACTGTTAAAGGAAAGAAAAGCTGTTGCTTTTCTTTCAATTGCTACTGTGGGCAATGAGGCTAATTCTTATGAGTCATCACTGAGAAATAGTTTTTAAAAAAAATTCTGGGGTGCCTGGATGGCTTAGTTGGTTAAGTGTCCTACTCTTGACTTTGGCTCAGTCATGATCTCAGGGTTGTGAGATCAAGCCCCACATCCAGCTCCACCCGCAGTGTGGAGTCTTCTTGTCCCTCTCCCTCCCCCAGGTTGTACTCTCTCTCTCACGATCTCTAAAAGAAAGAAATAAATAAAATCTTTAAAAAAAATTTCCTCGGTATTATCCCAACCGAGGGGTGACAGATCTGGAATATTTATATACCTACCCCCAAGAGTAATCAGTTAAGGGCTGCTTTCAAGGGGTATAAATCTCTAGGACTTCTGGCCTACAACATGCACATATGTGTAGCATGACCTTCCACCATTTTGGAAAAAGCCCTCAGTCACAGAGTTGCAAGTCGCTGGCAATTTGAAGTAAGCCAGAGCACATGGTAGTGTCCCAAGAATATGTGTGAGATATTGACAGCATCTGCTACAACAATTAAAAAAAAAATGACCTCATTGACATTTATAGAACACTAAACTGAAAAACTGTAGCATACACATTATTTCCAAGTGCCCATGGAACATTTATCAAAATAGGACCATATGCTGAGTCATAAAGCAAGTCTCAACAAATTTTAAATGATTAAAATCATACTGAATATGTTCACTGACCACAATGAAATTAAACTAGAATTTAACAACAAAATGATAGAGAAATCCACAAATGTTTGTAAGAATGTTTGTAAAAACAAAAACAAAAACTGATGTTGTCCAATGTGGCAAAGAAGGCCTCTTGAGGTAGATAAATGTATGCCAAGACGTGGGAATCAGTCAGATAAGAAGGGTAGTAAAAAAGCATGTTCCATACAGGGGTAAGAATATGTGTGAAGGCTACAGAAATCAGGGAATGCTTCCTGAAGGAGGTGTCGTGAAATGGGCTTTCAAAGATTACTAAGATTTGACTACACACAGGAAAAGAAATGAAAGGACACTGTAGGCAGAAAGAATAATGAGTAAAATAGTAATAAATACATGTTGGTGTTAATGAACCTTAGTGAAATCTAGATTCTTTGTTGGGTAGCCATGGGGAATTAAATTGGAGAGGTGGAATGGATCAGATAATGGTGTGGAGGGCTCAGATTTTAGATATGGCTCCACACCTAAGAGATGCCCATGTATATACTTACGTAGCAAGCTTCCTTTATAAGGGAAGCTTCGGCAGAACATTATTTGAAAACTTTAATTTACCCATAGAGATATTAAAAGCCACTGAATAAATATATCCTTTTAAGAGCGCATGTAAAAGGGGTCTACCTTCTGTTCCAGGGAAGACATTCTTCTGTTTAGTATATAGTGTAACAGCAGGTTGCTATCAACTCCAATGTTATTTAGTAGCAGACTATTACAGTAGAACAATCTAATTCAGCCCATTCTTGGCCTTCCAGCAGTCCAGCAGTAATGGACTGTTTTGGTTAATTGAATATTCTGTATATTTGCCATGTAAACACGGAGGGTTTAGCAACATTACAAGATGTGAGCACAACTCAAGTCACTTAATACAGCTCAAAACTCATGTGCTTAAACTCTTTCAGTTCAATTCAGTTTATCTTTCTCCAGTGAATCAGAAAGCTCTTTAGGATCTTACAGATAAAGTCTATGAGGGGCATCTATAGAAACACTGACTCTTACCAGATCATGTGTTCAGAAATGCTGAGTCTAGAACTACCCAGGCAGGCACTGCCAAAGAAAATAATTTCTTATCAGGTGATACTCTAAACGAGTACAGGAAAAAGTGTGATGGGATATTGGGAAAACCTTGCATAATATCCTGCTAACGGTTGTAGAGATTTGGAAAAGGAGAGTGTCTCCTGTGCTGGGTCTTAGGGATATAGGACTATGAATTCCCCATGAGAACCCCCAAGGAAGATATCACTTCAGTCCTGAGTCATAGTGGACATATTCTATAGCTTTGTTCATTTGCAGTGATTGCCCTCTATGTCCATAGTCTAGTCTTTCATTCCAAGATGAGAATGTGTCACCATCCTTGGATTCTGATCCCTTAGGTTCCAGGATCTCCAGAGTTCTGAAACCCAGAATACTGTAGAAGGAAGGGACACCATAGTAGGAATCCACAGTGACAAGAGGGCATTACAATATACACAGGATGGTATGGAAAACTCAGAAGATGGAGACAAAATATATTTTACGGTTTAAATTATTCTTAGGTGAGGGGCACCTGGGTGGCTCAGTCGTTAAGCGTCTGCCTTCAGCTCAGGTCATGATTCCAGGGTCCTGGGATCGAGCCCTGCATCGGGCTCCCTGCTCAGCCGGGAAGCCTGCTTCTCCCTCTCCCACTCCCCGTGCTTGTGTTCCCTCTCTCGCTGTGTCTCTCTCTGTCAAATAAATAAATAAAATCTTTAAAAAAAATAAAAATAAATTATTCTTAGGTGAGTGTTGGGGAAAGAACTAACATTTAATAAGATTAAATCTTCATGGGGCACCTGGGTGGCTCAGTCCATTAAGTGTCTGCCTTCGGCTCAGGTCATGATCTCAGGGTCCTGGGATTGAGCCCCGCATTGGGCTCCCTGCTCAGTGGGGAGTCTGCTTCTCGCTTTCCCCCTGCTCATGCTCACTCTCAAATAAATAAACCCCCCAAACAATCTTCACAACTATTATCATTATTACTATTATTAATATTAGAGTTATGAAATTATCCCCGTTTTACAGAGAAGGAAACAAGTTCAGTGAGATTAACTAAGCTAATGTATGTAATCTGTTCATACTCACGCCATGACTAAGTTTTTGAATCAGGATTTAAACTGAGATTTGTCTGACTCCAAGACTGCTCCTTTTTCACTCTTCTGCACACTCTCACGTTCACTGTGGCAACAGCTCAGAAAGGAAAGAGGAAATAATAATAGCTAAAATGTTGAGTGCTGTGTGTTAGGTAGTGAACCAAGCACTTTCCACACATTATCTCATCTTAAAGTTATAGAAAATGAGGCCCAGAGAGCTTAGGTAACATGGCCAAGGCACACAGTAAGTGGAGGAACCAGGATTTGAATCTTGGCTCTGTAATTTGAGAGTCTACTTTCTTAAGGACTGTGCCTTATTTGACTAGAGGCATACCATATATATCCTAACCCGATCTTGGGCACTCAAAGTCAGAATGTCCAGAGTTCTTCATCCAACTAGGATATAAATACCCATGTTGTATTCATATTTTAAATATGTTGTATTGGTTTTGCTCTTAACACTCCAAGAGAAGATACTGCAGTACCTAGCAAAGAGGAATAGACAGAATTTTGTTCCTGGATAATGCCACTTGGCAAAAGGCTATCTCCTGCAGCACCCAGGGCCTGATCTGAAGAGGCAATATGTGGCTCGGAGCCCAAGGGAATATTGTGGACTCTATACCAATTTATGTCACATGGTCCCAGATAAACTCACCAGCTTCTTCTGAACTGGTTTATCTTCTGTAACCTTCCCTAGTGTGCTCGTTCATTCCTCATGGAGCTCCCCCCTAAGCAAACAATTCCTTATCTTTTCCTCTCCTCTTGGATTCTTCAGGAAAGAAATGCAGGAGTAAATTGCATATATTTGTTCTCAAGCTTGTGATATGCCTGTGGGGTTTCAAGTACTGTGGTTCTCAAGAAATCCAACTCACAAAGAAAAAAAAAGAGAGAGAGAAAAGATCAAACCTCTTGCTGTATTAATGGAGGACCATGTTACCCATAATTACACTAGCTGTGGAAAGGTCAGGGTTTGAAATGGTGCAAACAGATTATCCACACCTTCTCACACACTACTCACTTATAATACTGGTATCAAAGGGGAAGAAAGGCCTGACAGCTGTGTCCTAACTGTGATATGTTCCATCAGACCTTTCTAACTAAGGAATTCTTCCTCAGGGTACATACCCTTTAATCTGAGGAGTGTCCAAGTTAGGTACAAGGTGATAAGGAAAGGCACCCTGCCTCTAGCTAATAGCCCTCTACACACAAGACTGGGTAATCTATGGCCTATGGGCCAAATCCAGATTGCCGTCTGTTTTTGTAAATAAAGTTTTATTAGAACACAGCCACACCTATTCATTTAGATATTATCTATGACTGCTTTACCATTACAATAGCAGAATCAAGTAGCTGTACCAAAGAACACATAGCCCACAAGGGCAAAACTGTTTTTTTTTTTTAATTGATATTTCCAAAGATTCTTTTTTTTTTTTAAAGATTTTATTTACTTATTTATTTGACAGAGAGAGAGAGAGAGACAGCAAGAGAGGGAACACAAGCAGGGGGAGTGGGAGAGGGAGAAGCAGGCTTCCCGGCTGAGCAGGGAGCCCGATGCGGGGCTCGATCCCAGGACTCTGGGATCATGACCTGAGCCGAAGGCAGATGCTTAACGACTGAGCCACCCAGGTGCCCCTACTATATGGTTCTTTACAGAAAAAGTTTGCCAACCCGTGGTCTATGGTAACAGTTGACTTGTAAACTGTCAATGAACACAAAATTAACCCATGCAAACAGGTGCCTTCTATTCCCTTCCACCCTCCTGTTGTTCTCCCTCCATCTTCATTGGAGATCCCAGAAGGCAGACGCCCTATAAAAACTAAAGTGAAGTCTTTTAAGAAACCTATTATTTCAGTAAATGGAAAAAATGATAGAATGGAAAATTTTTTAAAAAATCCTCTAGAATATAAAATACATGTGTGGTAAGACTGAATTAAAAAGTTAGAAAGGAAAAGTTTTAGTTAGCATGAGGGCACTTAGGACCTTGGGAGACAGGATTTTTTGGAGTATGATGGGTTTCCTAGTGCTTATTTATTTTGAAATCTTTCCTAGAAACTTCCTGACTCATACACAGCAAATAGGAAGTAAATAACTCTTCCGTAGTGACATATTCATTCATTCTACATTTTTGAGCCAGGTACTAGAATGGATGTTGAGAATGCAATAGTGAATAATTAGAACTTGGTTTCTCTTCTCAGGGGAACTACAGTTTAGTGGAGGGGAAACAGGAATTAAAGATAAACTCACAAGAAGTTATAATTCTGATAAGTACCATGAAAGAAAACCACAGGATACTCTTCAAGTATATAACAAGAAGTCCTAATCTAGATTGGAGGGGTGGGGTGTAGGGAACCAATACTGGCAACATAGATAAAGGACATTTAAACTAAGACCAGTTTGTATGAATAGCTCTTTCTCCAATTCCTATTCTTGTCTGGGGATAGGAGTTTGGCATCTTCAAAGTATTGAAAGAAGAGTTTCCTTAGCAAAAGAAATATAGAATCATTAGGCTGAATATATAAGTAGAGTCCAAAATCAGACTAGACCTTGAATGCTCTAGAATTTTATTACAATAATTTTTATTTATAAGCAATTTATAAGCAATGTGGCATCATTATTTCACTTAGAGTTTTGTTCTATCGCTCCAGGAAGAAAGTAGAAATAGATGAATAGGGTGGGAGGCCACACTTTACATGGGCAAAATCCTAGGGGGCTCTTGGAATAGTTTTTGTCTCCCCTCACTTTCATTCATCTTTTTTCTTCTTCCATACTCCTTACTTTTCTTCTTACTTTCTCTTTTTCCTTGCCCTCCTCTACTCTAAATGGTCTACTGCCCTTGGATTTCAGCTCTCAAGCTTATGCTATTAGTTTTACTGCTTAGCAATCAAACTGGCTCTCGTGGACTGGCCTGGGAAGCCACATACCACTTAAAGTGTCGGAACATAGGTTTTGTGTCAGGTTGAGGTTTGTCTGTGGGGGCAAATAACTTTGGTTTGGAAGTTGGAACACATTTGTACTATAGGTTACAGGCTCAGTGGGTGCCCGATGCTTGTTTACTCATAGATTACAGTGGACCCTGTCTTGGCATACAAACGGAACAACAACACATAGGTCCACCTCAAGGTCAACAGATGAAGTGTGTGTGGGAGTGTCTGTACATGTGCACACTCTAGGCCCCCCTCTTATTTCCAACTAAGTTATAACACCCAATCCCTTGTCCATCATTGAACACCCACAGCCTGGGCCCTCCGACTTTCTCCTTCCATACTTCTTTTCTTTTCTTGTTACTTCATTTCATAGCATTTCTTTCATTAAGGAACAAGATGTTTTATCTCCAGCTAAAGATTGTCATCAGCAAGAAGATGGGAAAAGCATCTTTTGTTACAAGGATCCTTCCAAGCACAGTTGCAGGCTCATCATATTCTCAACCAACTACTTAGGCTACATAGAAGGCTGGCCTGTTGCAAACATTTATAGCTATAGACTACAGCCTACTGTGATTCAATGGCAGTTGCCCATATACCCCATACAGTGCTGCCCATCACCATAAAGCATAGCCGTTAGAGCTCTTATATCACAGTAACCATAGTTTGAATAATATTGTGATAGAAATTTTTGTTTAACAAATATTTCTAAGCCTTGAGTGATGGCCCACTTACTTCGAGCAATATACATTTACATAACCTTCATTTTCTACTACCTAGAAAATAAGAGCCAGGGTAATCCTAATCTATTATGAATAAGCTCTCCACATTTCTGGGGTTTCTTACTTTATCAGACCTCCCTCCTCTTGTCTACTCTGATGTCTGGTGATATGTACCATGGTCACAGTGAGAAGGAAATGAATATACGACTGTAGAACAACCTCTGCCTTGTCCTGATGTTTCTGAGGGATATCCACTTGAGGTAAGTCAGTTTCCAGCTGAGATATCTGGGTGACCCTCAAGGCAACAGAGGATATATCACAATCCTTAACCCACCTGTGTTCTGGTCCAGCGAGGACCTAGAGCTGCTGTTGATTCTACATCCATGTCCATGGCAGAGTCATCGCCACGTTCGGAAATGAAGCCTAAACTACTTCTTCGCTGGTATTGCCTCTCAATTTCAGTGTCATTTCCGCTTCTTTCTCCAGCTACTAGAAGAAAGCTTCCTTCAGGTGTTGCATATTTTTCACTAGCCTCTGGCACTTTTACTCTTCCACAGATTCATTTAATTCTACTGAAGACTGGTGTCTCCTTAAAGGGCAAAGCAGTATATGATAATCATTAAGAGCAGTGTTTCTCACACTTGGATGTGCATAAGTATCACTGGGGGATTTTTTTGTTGTTGTTGTTTTTCTGAGGGATCTTCTTAACATGCACATTCTAAATATAAAGGGCCAGGGTGGACCCTGAGAGTCTCCATTTCTAATGTGCTCCTAGATAATATTGATGATCCTGGTCCACAGGAGGATTAATATCTAATATACAGATTTGTATATTAAGTAAGCCAACCAAGTGAAAGTGCCTAGTAAGAAAATGAAGGGAATCAACATATTTTTATATCCTTACTTTGGAAACTGCTATGAAATTTCCATATATGATCTAATTTAAGCCTCACAAGGACATTATTAGGAAGCTAGTATTAGCTCCATCTTCATGATAAAGACACAGGGTTAATCTAGTATAGGTACTTTGTCCAAGGTTCCAAAGCTATAAATGTGTCTGATACAATGCTCAAGTTCTTTTTTATTTCTTTTATTTTTATTACCTTTTAAAAAAATGTTTTCATTTTAATTCCAGTACTGTTAACATACAGTGTTATAGTAGGTTCAAGTGTACAATAGAGTGATTCAACAATTCTATATATTACTCAGTGCTCATCATGATAAGTGTACTCTTAATCCCCTTCACCAATGTCAAGCATCCCCCCACCTACCTCCCCTCTGGTAACCATCAGTTTGTTTTCTATAGGTAACAGTCTGTTTTTTGGTTTGTCTCTTTTGTTCTTAACCATTACATTATAGTACTTCTACACTTATTAAGAAAATAGGTCAAAGAAAAAAGTACTTCCCAAGGTAAAACAAGTCATTTTGACTTGTTTGACTTGAAGCAGGCATTCAAAAGAGGTTATTTACTGGAGTTTGGTGTACAGGCACTTGATTATCAAAAAACTGGCTAGACGAGATTACTCTAAATGACTGTAACTCTATAATGCTGTGTTTGGTAATGGTGAAATTTCAGATAACAAATATCTATCACTCTTCTGAAGTGAAAACGTGCACAAGAAGTCAAATAGCTTTCAAATAATCAGCTTTATCGATGGTCAGTCTCGATTTGAAAACTGGATTTGGTTCTAAAGCTGAAATTGGGCCTCCTACACAGTCAATACTCACAATCTTAAGATAATGGTCTCCACTAAAGGACAGGCATGATTTATCAATACGGATGGACAAGTTAAAAAAGAGAGAGCAGAACAGTAGCGGGGAGACACTAGAACTGATCACTTTATCCAATAAAGACTAGAAGCACTTAATAAATTCACCTTGTTTGAGCAGAGAGAATCCAAGAAGAAAAAAGAAGAAAGGGGAGGGAAAGAGAGAGACAGACACAGAGGCAGAGAGAGATTGAGATAAGCCTGTCTTGCCTTTTCAATACATTTATTCTGTCTTCTGATTAAAAGTCTTGGGGAATCCTTGAGGAGTATGTTGAGTTTAAAAGAGAAACCAGAAATATTCTCTCCAAAATTACTCTCCATATCCTCCTTACTCCCCCAAAAGAAGTAGAAGTCCCCTTATATAAAGTACTATGCAGGAATCATGGGATAAGTGAAAAAGTCTACTCTCCCCTGGTAATGATAAACATGTACTTTCTTAACCTGGCAGCAAAGAATTGAGGTTAAACGTATGGTCTCCACTTAAATTGCAAGGGCTTGAAATATAGCTTTGCTAATTACTCTGTAACACTGAGAAAGTAACTTAAACTCTCTGCATGTCAATTTGCCCATATGTAAAATGGTAATAACAAGAAAAGAGTTTGGTGGTGGCAACAGCAACAAAGCTCTTGAATCTCCCTGAATCTTCCAATAAAAACACACAGAAAACTAGATATCAACATGAAAATTCATGAGCAACAGGGGCACCAGGCTGGCTTAGTCAGTAGAGCATGCAACTCTTGATCTCGGGGTCATGAGTTTGAGCCCCACATTGGGGTAGAGATTACATAACAAATTAAAAAAAATAACATCTTTTAAAAACTCATGAGCAACATTTATAACAACAAAAAAAAGTGACAAGATAGCCTCACAACCTCCAAATACCAGTGGGTAAGCAGGAGAAATATTAATACAGCAAGGCCAGCATGACATCAGGAGGTGTGTAGAATAAAATAGAAGGAAGCAACGGATGAGATGAATCTTAGAACATAAGAATCCCAACCTAGTCTGAAAGTGCTCACTGGAAATAGAGCAGACTAAATTGATAATAGTACCTGATACTGTATGGGGAATAGAAGAGAGACATAAAGATGCAATAAACAAGAGGTTAAGTAAAAACCCTTTAGCCCTGAATTGGAATTGGAAGTATACATATGAACTCAAGAATTTCCTTCCTTCCTCCCTTCCTTCCTTCTTCCCTCCCTCCCTTCCTTCCTCACCAGCTTTATGAATGGAAAAGCCCTAAAAACATTGGAAAAACAAGTAGTAATAAGTTAAGTCCACCCAGATTGTGGACTTAAAATACTATGTTCCATCAAAAGATACTGGGGCATCTAAGATTCTAGGTCAGCCACATCTGATCATACAAGATAATGAAAATGCTATCAAAAATCATTAGCATCATATTAAAAGAGCTCATGAGCCGATTTGAAAAAGATCTTACTGACCAAACATGGGAAAGATTGAGATTCAAAAAGGATTACAGTAAGGGAGTAATGTCAGCAAAATAGCAGAGTAGGTAGCTCCAAGCTGCCTCCACTAAAGAAACATCACAAAACAACCAGAAATTGTTAGAAACAACTTTGTCAGAACTGTGGAGAACAAAAACTTAGAGCAACCAAGTGACACTGAATCAAAAAAAAAAAAAAGAAAGAAAGAAAAAAAAGGCAACTTTGACAAAATAGGAAAGCTTTATGGAATTTTTACTAGCTCTTGACTCACTCCCTCTCTAGCATTGTGGCAGTCTTCAAAACTGAAATCTGAATTCTTAGTGTAGGATTCTGCTCCCTGGACCCACAGGGAGCAGAATAGACCTTATTCACAAATTATTGTGTCTGTCTGTTCTGACCTGTCTAGGGAAAACCTGGAAAACAAATGCAAGGCAATTATCTCAGTTTCACCTAACTCAGAATTCAGGCTAGGAAAGTGGTAGGCTTTACTCAAAACTGCTGCAAGCTAAAATAACAACCCACAGACGCCTGGAGACAAAATATATACAATAGTCCACCTAAGGTCCAGTAGACAAAACCGGGGAGTTTCTTTGGGGAATTAGTACATTTAAAAGGACCTGTATTTACACAGAAATTTAGAAAGCCACATGCATTTCAGTAGAGATTCAAGAAGACTAAACTTTCAACTTAGGCTGATCCCTAAGTTCAGTTCAACACTGGCTAAGTGTAGAAGTAATGTCACTATAGAGAGTAAATCTGCAAAGGCTGGGAAAGTATTTTGCGTTTGTGTGGTGGAGTGTGTGAACCGTATTTTCTTCTTTATATATTTTTAGGTCCTGGCATTCAAAGAAATTTATGTGAAAATATAAACTGATACAATGGAAAATTACTCAGCCATGAGAAAAGAATAAGACCTTGCCCTTTGTGAAAACATGGATGGACTTAGAGGTATTATGCTAAGTAAAATAAATCAGAAAGAGAAAGACATATACCATATGATTTCACTAACGTGTGGAATCTAAAAATAATAACAACAACAACAAAAATGAACAGACAATTCAGAAACAGACTCATAAATACAGAGAGTAAATGTGGTTGCCAGAAGTCAGGGGGTAGGGGGGTGAGCAAAATGGGTGAAAGGGAGTGAGAGGTATAGGCTTCCAGTTTTGTAATTAATAAGCTCTGGAGATAAAAGATGCAGCATAGGGAATATAGTCAATGGTATTCTAATAGCATTGTATGGTGACACCTGGGAGATACACTTGTGGTAAGCATAGCATAATACATAGAGATGAATTACTATGTTGTATGTTGTACACCAGAAACTAATGTAACATTGTATGTCAGCTATACTTCAACTACAAAAAATTATCACCTGAACACATACTAATGAAGAGAAACATAGTGACCACATAAAGTAATGAATATAGTATCTACAAAAAATAGTTTGAGAATGTCACTAAAAATAAGAACTACTACAGCCCTCAACAACCACAATAGAAAGCAAACCCTGGGGGAGGGAAAAATCTGATTTCCAGAATTACTACATTATAATATTCAAATTTCCCAATTTGAACAACAACAACAAAAATCAAAAGACAGGGGCGCCTGGGTGGCTCAGTCATTAAGCGTCTGCCTTTAGCTCAGGTCATGATCCCAGGGTCCTGGGATCGAGCCCCGCATTGGGCTCCCTGCTCCATGGGAAGCCTGCTTCTCCCTCTCCCACTCCCCCTGCTTGTGTTCCCTCTCTCGCTGTGTCTCTCTCTGTCAAATAAATAAATAAAATCTATTAAAAAAATCAAAAGGAATACAAACAGTAAAGTATGTCCGATTTAAACAAATAACAAAATAAAAGCACCGGGGTGGCTCAGTTGGTTAAGTGACTGCCTTCGGCTCAGGTCATGATCCTGGAGTTCCAGGATCGAGTCCCACATTGGGCTCCCTGCTCAGCGGGGAGTCTGCTTCTCCCTCTGATCCTCTCCCCTCTCATGTGCTCTCTCTCTCAGTCTGTCTCTCTCAAATAAATAAATAAAATCTTAAAACAAAATAACAAAATAACAGAAACCATATTTGAGGAAGTCCAGACATTAGACTTCCTATAAAAAGCCTTTAAAACAACTAACCTTAAATATGCTCAAAGAGCTAAATAAAACATGAAAGAACTAAAGGAAAGAAGGAAGACAAAATATAAACAAAATGAGAACATCTATAAAGAGATAGAAATTACAAAAATAAACCAAAGATTCTAGAGTAGAAAAGTAACAACTGAAACAATAACTGAAATGAAAAATTTAGTAGAAGGGCTCAACAGAATTGAGCAGACAAGAAAGAATCAAAGAACTTGAAGATAGGACAATTGAAATGATAGAATCTAAGAAGGAGAATGATAAGAGAATAAAGAAAAGTGAACCAAACCTAAGGGACCTATACAACACCATCAAACAGAACAACATATACATCATGGGAGTCCCAGAAGGAGACTAGAGAAAGAAAAGGGAAGAAAGAATATGGCCAAAATGTTCCCAAATTTCATGAGAGATATGACTCTACAAACCCAAGAATGTCAATGATCTTCAAGTAAGATAAACTCAAAAAGAACCACACCAATATATTATAATCAAACTGTTGAAGGCCAAAGGAAAAAAGAGAATCTTGAAAGCAGCAAGAGAGAAGTGATTCATCACACACAAGGGGTTCTGTGTAAGAGAACAGTATATTTCTCATGTGAAACCATGGAGGCTGGAAGACAGACGTTGACATATTTAATGTGCTGAAAAAAGAAAAATGTCAACCAAGAATTATATATCTGGCAAAACTGTTCTTCAGAAAAGGAGAAAATAGGGGCACATGGCTGGCTCAGTCAGTACAGCATGTGACTCTTGATCTCAGCGTCATGAATATGAGCCCCACTTTGGGGGTAGAGATTAAATAATAAAAACAGAACTTTAAAGAACAAACAAATAAAAATGAGGGAGAACATAATAAGATATTCCAAGATAAACAAAAGCTGAAGGAATTTCCTACCACTAGATGTGCTCTACAAGAAATGCTAAAGAGGGGTGCCTGGGTGGCTCAGTCGTTAGGCGTCTGCCTTCAGCTCAGGTCATGATCCCAGAGTCCTGGGATCAGGCCCCACATCGGGCTCTCTGCTCGGCAGGAGGCCTGCTTCTCCCTCTCCCACTCCCCCTGCTTGTGTTCCCTCTCTTGCTGTGTCTCTCTCTGTCAAATAAATAAATAAAAATCTTTACAAAAAAAAAAAAAGAAATGCTAAAGGGATTCCTTCAGGCTGAAAGGAAAGGACACTAGACAGTAAATCAAAGCTGTATGAAGAAATAGAACTATGGTAAATGTAAATACGTGGGCAAATATAAAAGCCGGTATTATTGTATTTTGGGGTTGTAACTGCATTATATCCTAGGGGATTTAAAGACAAAAGCATAAAATAATTATGAATCTATATTATTGGGTGCATAACATATAAAGATGTCATTTGTGACAACATAAAGGGAGAGAAAAAGGAGCTTTATAGGAGCAAAGTCTTTGCATTCTAGGTTATTTTCAATTCAAACTAGATTGCTTTAAACTAAAGATGTTCAATACAATCCCATTGGTAACCACAAAGAAAGTATGTTAAAGATATATACACAAAAGGAAATAAAAATAAAATTGTAAGAGTAAACAATAAAAAATATCAACTGAACATGAAGAAAAGCAGTAAGGAAGGATATGAGTGACAAAAATGAATGAGACATGCAGAAAACAAATAGTAAAATGGCAGAAGTATGTTCATTCTTATCAGTAATTACTCAAAATGTAAATGCTTTAAACTCAAAAGGCAAAGACTAGCAGAATGAAAAAAAAATTATCCAACTATGTGCTGTCTACAAGAGATCTAAAGACACAAGTATCTTGAAAGTGAAAGAATGAAAAAAAAAACACTAAAACTGTTACAAGAGATAAAGACATCATATATTTATAAAAGACTCAACAAGAAGATATAACAATTATAAACATCTATGCACCAAGGAAGAGCACAAAATATATGAAGCAAACATTGAGAGAACTGAAGTAAAAAATAGATAACTGTACAATAATAGTGGGAGACTTTAATATACCACATACAATAATGGATAGAGTGTTTAGACAGAGAAAAATAAGGGAATCAAGGACTTGAAGAACACTATAAACCAAGGACAGATATTAATTACATAAAAAACATGCTATGTCAGTAACAGTAGAATACACATTCTTTTTAAGTGCACATGGAACATTCTGTAGGATAGATCTTATGTTAAGCCACAAAACAAGTCTCAATAAATTTAAGATTGAAATCCCAAAAATATCTTTTCTGGCCACAATGGAATGAAGCTAAGTCAGTAATTACCGAGAAGGAAAACTGGCAAATTCACAGATATGTGAAAAATAAACAACACATTCTTAAACAATCAAAGAGTCAAAGGAGAAATCACAAGTGATATTAGATAATACTTAGGGACAAGTCAACATGAAAACACAATATATCAAAAGTTATGGAATATAGCAAAGGTAGTGATCAGAGGGAAATTTATAGCTGTAAATACCATCATTAAAATAGAAGGATCTCAACTAGATAAACTGAAGAGCTAGATAAAATTAAGGAAGTAAAAAAAAAACAGTAGAGCAATTTAAAACTAAAGCTAGTAGAAGAAAAGAATAATAGATTAGAACAGAAACAAAATCAAGAATAGAAAAATATAGAGATTTTAAATTCAAAAGTTAGTTCTTTGAGAAATCAACAAAACTGACAAACTTTTAGCTGGACTGACAAAGAAAAAAGAGATGGCACACATAATTAAAATCAGAAATGAATGTAGAAAAAAACATTATTTCCAACCCTACCAATTAAAAAGGATTATAAGAGAATACTATAAACAATTGTACACCAAAATTAGGTATTCTGCACGAAATGGACAAATTTCTCAAAACACAAAAATTACCTAAATTGATTCAAGAAGAAATGAAAAAACAAAACAGTTCTTTAAGAAGAAAAGAGGTTAAATCAATAGTCGAAAATCTCCCAACAAAGAAAAAAACTATACCAGATGGCTTCATAGGTAATTTCCACCAAATATTTAAAGAAAAAATAACCCAATTCTCATCAGACTCTTCCAAAATATAAGAGAAGAAGACACTTTGTAATTCATTCTATGATACTAAAGCCAGAAAAAGACATCACACACACAAAAATTACAGACCAACATTCTCTGTGAATATAGATGCAAAAAGCCTCAACAAAATACCAGCCAACTGATTCTAACAGACGACATATTACCAAATAGGATTTCTCACAGGAATACAAGGGTGGTTCAACATAAGAAAATCAACGTAATACACGACGTTATGGAAAAAAGGAAAAAAACCCACGATTTTCTCAACTGATAAAAAAAAAGCATTTGACACAATCCAACACTAATAAACACACACACACATAAAACTAGAAAGTACATAGTGATGATGGTTTCAGAACATTGGAATGTAATGCCACTGAATGGAATTATACACTTAAAAATGCTTAAAATTATAAATGTTATGTGATACGTACGTAATCTCAAAAATTTCAAAAAGATTACAATGGTTTGAAATCTATTAAGTATGTTAAATCCATGAGTACATAATGATATTGAATAATAAGTAAATTGTTCACCTGTGGAACTTCACCTTTCTTATATTGAAATGGGTAAATAAAAGGAAAGATAAAGTATTTATCCTGTCCCTTCTATGTGAATTTTTCCCCTCCCTAATCTATTGGAAGATGACAGGTTGTATTCACTTATAAGTGAACTGTGTATAAGTCAAATTTGAATTAGAATTTTTACCATGGGGCGCCTGGGTGGCTCAGTCGGTTAAGCGTCTGCCTTGGCTCAGGTCATGATCCCAGGGTCCTGGGATCCAGTCCTGCATCGGGCTCCCTGCTCAGTGGGGAGCCTGCTTCTCCCTCTCCCTCTGCCACTCCACCTCCTTGTCACACTCTCTGTCAAATAAATAAATAAAATCTTAAAAAAAAAAAAGAATTTTTACCATGTCTAATCCCTAGTTAATTACTCAGTCTAGGTACTAAACATTAACAGCTGCTAACATCACAAAAAGATAGAGAAAAACATTTGGTGCCTCATGATTAAAGAACACAGCATTGCCTTGAGTTTTAAATTTGAATTTGAATCTGATGCAGATTTCAGGTCCAGCTGCCAACGCATAGGAAATACTAAGGACAGAGGAACATACTTAATTACACCAGGAGTATGCAACATGTTCTTTGGGTTCTTGATCCTGTAAATTTTAATAAAAGAAAAGCATAATAACAAAGGAAAATCCGTAGATTAAAAAAAATTAAAAACATGGGCACTAGGTGTTATATGCAACTAATGAATCGTTGAACGCTACATCAAAAACTAATGACGACTATATGCTGGCTAACTGAACACAATTTTAAAAATTAATTAATTTAAAAAACATAATAAGTTCCCTGAAACTAACATAACATTGTGTGTGAGCTATACTTAATAAATATGTTTCATAAAAATGGACAAAACTGTAAACAAATACAAGGGAATGATTACTGTAAAACCAAGATAGAAATTACTTCAGAAGGGAATGGAAGAAGAAAAAGGAAGGGAATGGAAGAGAGTTTTGATAAGAGAGGGGAAAATGGAAGGGCTCTTGGGGTGGCTGCTATAATTTTGTTTCTTGACCTGAGTTGGGTACATATTGCCTTATAGTAAGTAACTCATTATGCCATACATTTGTTTAGTGTGTTTTCATAATCTATGTTTTATTTTACAGTAAAAACATTAAAATGTGAATTGATTAGAGCGTGAGATGCAGTCACAATATTTTTTTTTTAAGATTTTATTTCTTTATTTGAGAGAGTGAGAGAGCACAAGCAGGGGCAGAGGGAGAAGCAGACTCTCCACTGAGCAGGGAGCCCGACGCGGGGCTCGATCCCAGGTCCCCAGAACTATGACCTGAGCCGAAGGCAGTCGCCTAACTGAGCCACCCAGGCACCTCCACAATATATTTTTTAAAGATTTTAAGTAATCTCTACTCCCAACGTGGGGCTTGAACCCACAGCCCTGAGATCAAGAGTCACATCTCTACTGAATCAGCCAGGTGCCCCGCATGCACAGTATTTTTGAAATGGCAATAATAGTCATACTACCTTAAGGGGGAGAGTGAAAGAGTGAAAAGTATATGTAAAGCACTTAAGTATGGCTGGCATAACTAGAGTTCTATTACTACTAGGGCATGTTTTATTTCTGATGCTAGAAGTCATTTTTAAATCTACATAGTGATAATACCAATTTAAACACATTTGTTATCTCACCATTATCACAACCATAGAGGCAATATATTCATTCTTTATCTCAGGTATGTAACTAGTCTTTGCCCTAAAATACAGGGGTTAAAGTATCTGTTTTGCAATAATAATGGTGAGTTGGAAAATTAATTCAATCATGAGGCAATTGATTTTGAGTAAGGTACTTTGCCATTTACAAGCTGTGCGAAATTCTGTGTGTAAAAAATAAACTTCTGTTAAGTCCTAGGCTTTGGAGGAAACATTAATATTATAGCTGTTGGAATTATCTTAACTAAGACATTTGGGCAAATTATTTGACATCGTTGTGTTTTGGGTTATTCCTCAGTAAAATGGATAATAGTCTCTACCTCATAGAGTTATTATGAAGATTAAAAGAGTTCATCTTCAGGAGCCTGGCTGGCTTAGTCGGTAGAGCATGTGACTCTTGATCCCAGCGTCTTAGGTTCAAGCCCCATGTTGGGCATAGACATTATTAAAAAAAAAAAAAAAAAAAGAGTACATCTTTATAGGAGTTTTGGACAATGCCCGGCAATAAGGCTCCCCCTATTATTAATGATTTTCTGGCGGCTTCTGTCAGAACTGCCTCAAGGACTGGGCACTGCCAATCCTGTTGTTGGTGAAAAATTCTCAGTACTGCAGCCGACAGAGCTTGGGGCATGCAAAGATCGGTACGCAAGGGCTTTTGGTTATCTTTCCTTATTGCATAATTCATCTGTGTGCTGACCACACGTTCAAAATACCTCAAACCTTTTCTTTCCCTGCTCCACTCCTTAATCATGCATGCTGCTTGGTAATTTACTGGCTTCTCTTTCCACCTAACCACAGGGGTCCTGTCATGTACAAAGTAGCTCCTCCTAGAAGCAATTCAGAAGTTAATAATTCCAATAATATTAACCTGAGAGAATGCGCTGTTTGACTGAGGCTGTGTGGCTATTCCCTTAAGTGTCACTTGCTCTTGCAATATGCTGGGAACGATGCCTTGTTATAACTTGGCCTGCTTTCTACTCTTTCTTTGTGGTCCCTCAGGTGAAATAGGTAATACTCACAAAGTAATTAATTATGGCTAAAATGAAGAGCTGTATTTTCCCAGGCTGAACTTCTAGAGAACGGGAATATGAGGACATTGTCCTCTCTGGACAAATTTGCTTATGTTTATACATTTTAAAACTGCTTATCCCTGAAGAAAAGAAATTAAGTCTCACAGCTATGCACTGGAGAGTCATGAGTCCTTTCCATTTCAAAAACAAACAAAGGTTACAAAGAATGGCCAGGAGTAAATGCCCCAAATTCTCTAACCTTTGCAGTTTTTAAGGGGTAGGACTAATATCACCACCTTAATAGACATCTAGGGCTAAGCAGGCCCTTGCTGTAGAGGGTAATGTTCCCTGGAGTTCAAAACGTGACTTTTAGAATAGGTCCTGACCTATCCTAAGTGACTAGCCTAACACAAGTCACAGGCATAAAATGAGGGTGCTAATCCAGTCTTTTCCATTAGTAGCTGTGTATTCTTGGGCAGGTCACTCACAATTTTCTGTATAAAGCAGTTCCACAAACATGTACTGAATACCAATTGTGGAAGGCATTATGCCAGGTGTTCAAATGACAAAGATAAATAAGACATGATCCTTCTCTTTCTCTTATTACATAAGGAAATTGAAGCCATTGGACTATGTGATCTCTAAGGCTCTTTCCAATCCAGAAACTCTTTGATTCAACCAGGCCTTATGTTTCACATATTTTAATTATACTATGTTCAAAATTTAGTATTTTGGGGTTGCAGCAGTTTGGATGGGTTTCCCTATTATTCCCAATGATCTGTCATATCTGAAATGTAATGGGAAAGGCAGCAGTTAGCCCTTTCCCAAATTTGGGCTCCTAGAGGCGCCTCTCTTGCCCTGCACTGTTTCAGCAGAGATATAGTGAATGTTTTATCTGAGTTCCAAATCTGAAAGGCCATCTTCTATCTTAAGAAGGGCACTGCCTTGGATAGTACTGATGAGGGAACAGAAGGCAAGCTGAGGACAAAGCAGAAGCTGACACCCCACAACTCCCACCCCCATGGGATACATGTGACATTCCTCAGGCACTCTTGGCTGTCCTAAAGGAAAAACAAATAGTTAACTTATAGAGACCACAATCCTACAAGAGTCTCCCTCAGTTTACAAATGTCTTAGCAATCTACAAGAACAAAGCATTCCTATCATCAATAACCTAGCTTCCAGAAGGAAATGTAGATATAATTAAATGCCCTTATAACCTGCAGCCCATTGACAGATAATTGAAGCGGACAGAGTGTAATATTCCAGGAAATTCCCAACTATCTTAATGTTAATGCCTTACTAGAGAGGTAAACAACCTTAACTTGACAATGGCAAGGGCTCTGGTATCCTGCAGGTCCTCTTGAGCATATGAAAGTTCTTTGGAAACCTCCCTTTTTCCTTACCACCCCCAACCCCATAGTATATAACTGGCCACCCCTCACAACCCCAGGGCTGCAGCTCTTCCTGCCCATGGGTCCTGTCCCCGTGCATTAATAAACCACCATTTTGCACCAAAGATGTCTCAAGAATTCTTTCTTAGTCATCCTGGACTCCACCCCACTGAACCTCACCTATATTCCAAAACCCCATCAGTATGGTTTCCTACCTTCTTAAAACCTGTAGGACTTCCCTAGGCAAGGACTACTTACTTGCTAAGATGACAGTTGGAGACATGCCAGGTAGAAGAATAGCTTAACATGTGGTGAAATGTCCCTTAACTTAGGTACTTCAATGTGCAAAGATGTATACTATGCCAGTCTGCACAAAAAAGAGAGCATTTTTCGTACGCTTTGGACTAGGAGAGAAGAAAGAGGAAAGACAAAAATAGGCAGGTTCTACATCACTAAAGGAGGAAGTGAACTTGACTTCTGCGAATACTTGATGGGAAGTCAAACTACTTGTGAAAGAAAGAAGACACAAGGTTAGCTACTGGCTAGGTTCACCCCACCTCTCTTGACTGAGTAGGCCTCTCTCCCAGGAAAGGCCCCCAAAGAGCATACTAAACATCCCAAGAATTGATAATCACAGTAAATGAAGTATGAGAATGGCCGAAAAACACCTCAGACATCAAGATGGAGGTAGAATGATGTTTGTTCATCTCTTCAATGGATAATGATATTTACTTCATAGGACATTTGTGAGCGTGAAATGAGTTCATATGTGAAAGTGTGTCTGGTATACAATCCACACTGTACTTTCTTTTTATGGAACAACAACAAAGGAAAAAGAATCCGGCTGGTCGAAGACTAAATTAGACCACTTTTTTTTTATGGTTTTCTTCTCAGAAGTGATTTCAAACGTGTTTGTCACACACTTGCATAAGGAAAGACATGTATAGACTTTATAGTATGGCTGAGTTGATGGGAAGATAGTATGGGCGTGCGTGTGTACCCAGGGGCCGGGAGGGGCTGATGTCTATATACATTTATAGGAGGGCAGAGTATGTATACTTGGTAAAAAAATCATCTTGTCTATGGACACAATTGAATATTGCATGGTTTTATTTAATATTCCTGCTTCAGTAAACGCTTTTTTTTTTTTTTTTGCAATACTTTTACTGGTATATCCACCTGCCACCAATTCCGCCTACTTGATTCCTCTTCCTAGTAACCTTCCCAGTACACTAACATCCTTAGAGTTTCGTGTAACCCTAAAGCATTTGCTATAAAAGAGACGGCCTGCTCTATTCACTAGGTACTAAATTTTAAAATCTCCTAAAAGTGTCTGGCTTCCTAGTTGATTTTTCTCCACTAGCACAATGTCCTGAAGAGACCTCTCTCTACTGTGCTGGCTAACATATAGCAAATAGGGGTTTTTAATACCTTCTCTGGCCTGCAGATCTGGTTTTCTACCAGACTGAAAGATACTTCCTCCTGTTCATCAGGATGTCAAATGGGATCAAGATATAAATCTAATAAGCATTTCCATTGTCTTGAGATTTATACATGAAAATGTCAAAATGAAAATCAAGGCAGGCATGATAATTATGTAGGAGTTACCTTCCTTACCCTTCCTTATCATAGCCCTCTCCATCTATACAAAGATATGTCAAAGTTCCACCATCCAGGAAAGCATCGCCATAGTCCCTCAGATTATTTTTAGGAGACTAAAAATATGGATCCAGTGTTTCTTGAGCTTGGACATTACTGAATAAATCTTCATGTTTCCCTTTATAAATAATGTAGCCACATTGTAACAGAGAGCATCGATGTGTATGTTTGTTTTTTAACATCTAAGTAATCCCTTCAAGATTCAGGACACCATAATGAATTGTTAGGGTTTCTTCCAACTCGCTCAGGTCACACCATTTAGGATTAGATGTGCTTAGGTGGAATAGGTCTTAAGATTCAGTGATAGAACCCCAAATGTAAGTAGGAGGAATTTCAAGGGATTGTTTTCAAAATGAAGACCTGTCATTCAAAGAAAAATATATCCCTGGGTACAAAAGATCAAGATAAGTTTATACTAGAAACCCTATATGAATACTTCCAGCAAGTTCATATTTACATTTATAGAATTATATATGAGGTATGCTTTATATATAAATTTAAATATTAAATGATTAAAATTAAGTAAACTATATAAACTAAATATATAATATAGAAACATGCTTATGATTACATAAGTAGACATACAAGTATATTTCTATAAATATATAAAGTATGTCAACCACGTGTCAACACACTGCACTCAATGATTCTGCTGTATTAAGGTCAAAATTGGCAGATACATGAATAATCTCCTTCTGTATATTTCTTCCTTTCTTCCTCCTCCTTTCTTCTTCCATTAAATATTTACTGAGCACTCGCTATGTGCCCGGCACTGTGCTAACTGCTATCTATAGGGGAAATAACAAAGAGTAATTTATAATCTCTGTACTCAAAGAGTTCATTGTCTACTGTCCATGCACCTCCTCACCATCCCTACTAACTGATTCTTAGGCAAGTTTATCACAGCAGTAAGTACTGGTTGGTTAAGAGGGGACAGAGAAGCCACTCATAACCCGAATTAAAAACACAACTGAAAAAGCACAAAATATTGAAATTTTTTTTCTCGATATAATGTCAATCTCTCACTCATGGTTCAAGTAGCAATTTCGGCTCAATACAATCAAGAACGTTCCCCTGCTCAGTTTTCTGAAAATAGAATGGGCTAACTTGTATAGCTGTGATTCCCTATCACTTGGAATAATCAAATATTTGGTTTGATAGAAATCAAAGGTTTCTTTCTGAACTTCCTTAGATCCTAAACAATGTGGAGATTGGACTATATGATGTCTAATGCCCCTTCAGACCCTATATAATGATTGAATTTAAATAAAATAACCCAGAGCCATTCTATCTCTTTCTCCCTCCTCCAGTTCAGGCAGTGCATATTGTTTTTGGTCAGGGCCCAGAGCAAAAAATAACAGCAACAACCCCGCATATCAAGAAGTTTCAGTGCCATTAGGCTAGTTCTCCTCCAACGTGTTCAGTCCCAAAGCTTAAAGTATTATCAAAATCTGTCTGTGATTTTCTTTCTTTCTTTTTTTTTTTTTTGGTGGGGGGGGCAGGTAGATGTTTATATACCCTGAATTTGTTATCTGCCAAGGATTCTGGGGATTTGAAATGGAATTAAACTATGATGAAAATAAATAAGAGTTGCAGCAAAATCACTCTAAAATTTATTATTTTATACCCTGATGAGAACCAGTTAAGGAAAATAAACTCCTTGATATAACATTACTACCACTGCATTTGCTTCACTTGAAATGCAGAAAAAAATTTCAGTGTAATCAAAACTACATTTTTCTGTTGATGCAAGCATATACTTATGTACTTTTATTTGGTGTGGTTTGTTGTTATTGTTTATTTGTTTTTGGCAGTCTCTTCTTAATATAACAGTCAGGCAAGGGAATGCTTTTCCTGCAGATATTATGCCATTGTTTCCAGTAGGATCATAAAAAGGAAAAAGAAATAAAAGATTCTATATTCACTAAGAACACACAAATATAAGCTTTCATGTGCAGACATTACAAGATTGTCACACACACACAGAGAAAGAGTTAAAATCTGTTCTGCAACAGATATTTAACATCTAGTTTTAAAATCTGGATATTGCTTCCAAGCTTTAGTCTTCATTATCACACTATCTGCTTTATACACTTCTCCCTTTGTGATCTCATCCACTTACCATTTCACCCATTACTCCCAGTAACTGACCCTGTCATTTTTACCTCTATATCTGTCTTTTCTGCAAATCATCTCCACCTGACTTCAATACATTGCCACCCATCACCACGTCTCAGCAGTGTATGAAACATAAATTCAAATGTCTGGTTTCTCCTCTCCTCTCAGTCTCCATTATTGCTATTACTCCAAAGCAAAATCATTTTCCTATCACTCGAGTTGTAAACATCTGATCTGACCCTTGCCCTTCATTGTCGCTCTACACAAATAGCCAATCATCACATATGTTGACACTTCCTGCACAGTAGCTACCATCTTTCTTCTCTCTCTTTTTATTTTTTTTAATATTTTATTTATTTGACAGCACAGGCAGGCAGAGAGGGAGGCAGAGGGAGAGGGAGAGGCAGGCTCTCTGCTGAGCAGGGAGCCCGATCCGGGGCTCGATCCCAGGACCCTGGGATCATGACCTGCGCCGAAGGCAGCCGCTTAACCAACTGAGCCACACAAGCGCCCCCCATCTTTCTTCTCTTGCCCATGGTTTTTAATCAGTTTTGGAGATTTATCATCTGTAGTCTTAAGTATGGCAATAATTTCCTAAATGGTCTCTGTCTAGTCTCTTCCTTTTCAATCTACTTCACAAAACACTACCAGACAAAATATCTGAAAATAATATTTGCACACCTCATATTGTCTCAAAACCTTCAATGGCACTGCCAGTTGTTTTAAAGGACAATGTCTGAAATCTGTAGCCCAGAATTCAGGTTCCCACATAGTCAGACTCAGCCATTAGCATTTTGGATGATTCTTCCACATTAATCAAAGAAGCATATTGGTTGCTCTCCCTTACCACATTATGAGACTGAAATAGGAGAAATACATATGGGAGAAATTAATAAACATAATAAAATGAAGAATACAGGACTGATGAATCACTGACCTCTACCTCTGAAACCAATAATACATTATATGTTAATTAATTGAATTTAAATAAAAATAAATAAATTTTTTTTAAAAAGTGAAGAATACAGGATTTTCAGGCTAGGTCTGTGCCTCTGCGCCTTTGCTTATATCATTCTCTCCACCTGCAAAAACATCATTGATCCTTCCCTTGTCCAGCTGAAGCCAACTCATCTCTAGTAAGTGCTTATGTCCAAGTCATCACTCTATTTGACCTTCTCTAGCTCTATTGTCCATGTGACAGACTTGCATGTAGCACCCTTTGCCTTGTATAGAAATGATCTCTCTCTGGGTATCATTTCACTCCCTACCTGGATTGTCAGCTAACTAAGACCAGGACAAGGCCTGGCACTTCTTTTGCAGCCCTTGTGAACACTAGCCAAATGCACAACACGTGCTTGTGTTGATTATTGAGTACCTACTGAAATTTTGCCTTTGTCTGTTTTAGGGTAAAAATACAAGTCTTTATTTTACTGATGCGAGTTTATGTCTTTGTGTAGGCCTAGCCCAAATTTCCCTGCTATTCCTATAAATTATAACCTGCAGTGCCTTATACCTAGATTCTCTCTGCAGATTGAGTTCCAAACTGTGACTGTTTGTTTTAAGCACATCAGTCAAAATCCTGGTTCAGAGTTATTTAAAGTGGTTTGTATTTTATGGTTCTATGAAGGCTTCACATTGCAACTGCTGAGATTTAAAAACACAGAAACTAGAAAGAGGGTACAAGGAACTGCCATCTGTCCCTATAAACAATTATCGGCCGGCCATCTGCCTGTATACTGGGTAATGATTTTAACGCTGGTAATATCTGACTGAAATACTTTCTCTCTAAGGAACCAAAGAAAGGGAACCCATTAAAAAGTGCTGATCCTTCTAGCTGCTGTTTGTAAATGTTTTCTCCCATACAAGAGCCTATCATTAATTTGTATCTCTATGCTTTGCACTATGTATTGAAAAGTTATTCCTCATGACCTATCCACAAACACCTGTAATCTTCCTATCTACAAATTGCCAGAAGGAGTTAGTGCAACCATGGAATATCATTTAGACCCATTCAAAATGGAGCAAAGTGTCCAACTCACTATAAAAGAAAACTAATAGTCAATGGATTAACAATTAACCTCAGGCTCAAGCTAAGCAGAATATAGAAACTCATAGCCAAACGAAAACCAGGCCTTCTGGCTTTCAAAATCAACTCCACAAAGTTCACATCCAGTGTAATCCCTCTAATGGGTTCACTGCTTTATTTTTCTGTGATCAAAACTGAGACAAATTGGCATTAGAGTAATAAGTGAATTATCCTTTGGATTTAAGCAGAATCCATCCAGTCACTTAAAGCAGGGCAAAGCCACCTGACAATGCATGGACTTCTGCAGATGTGACTTAATACATGAAATGAAGGTGATGCTTGTGGTATTAAATCTGAGTCATGGTTCATTCAGCCCAGATTACTTTTTTTTGTACACAGTTGTTCTAAAAGACATGATGTGGTAGTAGTTCATAGCCTTTATCAGTAAACCTCAAGGTTAGGAACATTACCAAAATGGGCAAAGTGGATTTTCAGCCAGTGGCATTTCTTGAGAGACATGCATTCACTAAGTTTCAACCCATACTGTCCTATACTTACTTATTTGTCTCGAAATTACTTGTTTTTCAAGCGTTGACTCGATTTTTTATAGATTTCAGTACCTTTGCTGTATTAGAAACTTCCTGTGAGATAGAGATCTTGCCAACATGTTTCACATCAAAACTAGTTCCAACAATTTATATTTAAAGAATTCAATTATGTTTATCAAGTGTTCCCCATCTTTAGTTGTCTGTATTCTTTTTCTTCTTTTCTTTAAACAGCATGGCTTCTTAGAAATCTGGCTTAAGTAATGGCAATTAACTCCTATGATACTGGCTAGCCCACTGAAACTACCTTGGAAATTTTTAGATAGCTGAGAGAAGGTATGAAAAAAGTAATTCTCAGACACTGCATAATATGAGCTTTGGCTGCTCTAAGACGTGAGAACGTAAACTGCAAATTATGGATCTGGGTCTACAAATAGGCATTGCCTGCATAGAAACTTCAGGGGTCAGAGTTTTAATGGCTATGAAAACCGTAAGGAAAATGTATGCTCATCTATAAAATGGCCAGCTTCTTTGGCTTAGTACATGATGCAACACAATGTGTAAAATAAAACTGCAATTTGGAGATAATACCTATCAACAAAGTGAAGTTTCTTTAGTAATTTTAGTAAATAAATGGGGAAAAAAGATCAACAGCAAGTCTTCTTATAGAAAAAAATGAAAATGAGAGACATTTTTATTATTGTTGCCTTAAAGTTCATATAAGAATTTCTTTTTTCCGGGGCACCTGGGTGGGTCATTTGTTAAGCGTCTGCCTTCGGCTCAGGTCATGATCCCAGGGTCCTGGGATCGAGCCCCGCATCGGGCTCCCTGCCCCGCAGGAGGCCTGCTTCTCCCTCTCCCATTCCCCCTGCTTGTGTTCCCTCTCTCGCTGTCTCTCTCTCTGTCAAATAAATAAATAAAATCTTAAAAAAAAAAAGAATTTCTTTTTTCCCCTGCATCTGACAATTTAAAACACACGGGTAGTTCCACTTATACTGTAGTAATTATAACAACGTTGTTTAAGAATAAAAGGAAAGCAGGAGCACCTGGGTGACTCAGTTGATTGTCTGACTCTTGATTTTGGCTCAGGTCCTGATCTCAGGGTCCTGGGATCCAGTCCCACATTGGGCTTTTCACTCACTGGGGAGTCTGCTTAAGGATTCTCTCTCTCTCTCTCTCTCTCTCTCTCCCCCTCTGCCCCTCCCTGAGCTTGCACTCTCTCTTTCTCTAAAATAAATAAATAAATCTTAAAAAAAAAAAAACCTTTTAAAAAAAGAATAAAAGGAAAGCATAAAATCTCCATGTCATTCAGACTTTCATTCAAGATTTTGCTTCTTATTTTTTCCTAAATCTTTTCTGGGAATAACAGAAATTTATTTGTGATGATCTTGACACTTGAGGTGTGAAAAAGACATTAATAAGGCAGATATTACTGTCACTACCCCACTATGTATATGAAAAGATAATTAGTGAATCTGCTGAAAGGAGAAAAATGGGGAAAGAGAAAAGAAAATCTATCCGTGCAATTACTTTATTCACCAATGTCAGTTGATGACTCATTCTGCAGCCTGCCAGGGAAGTTTGCTGGAGAAAGGACTCCTTCTGGGCTCAGTTACTGCAGTGCGTTTTTGCTTGCTGGTGTTAGATTCCTGCAGCTGCTGCTCCATCATGCAGGGGGGCCACCTCTATAAAAGCTCAGATGCCACTGCGGTAGCAATATGCACTGGATACTCAGGAAGTCCTTGATAAAACAATGATGAAAGTGATGGAAAGTCAGGAAGACCCAAGTTCTTGGACCAGATCTTTTGCAAATAAGATGTGTGAGCCTTGTCAAGCCATTTGCCCCTTCTAAGTATCACCTCCACACCATCTGTCAACTAAAAGATTTGGATTCATGGGGCTTCTGGGTGGCTCAGTCGTTAAGTGTCTGCCTTCGGCTCAGGTCAGGATCCCGAGCCCTGCATCAGGCTCCCTGCTCAGCGGGGAGCCTGCTTCTCCCTCTCCCACTCCCCCTGCTTGTGTTCCCTCTCTTGCTGTCTCTCTTTCTGTCAAATAAATAAATAAAATCTTTTAGAAAAAAATAAATAAAATAAAAGATCTGGATTCAACTACATCATTCCTACTATTTCTCTTATTTTATGATTCTAGGATTATCTTCTCTTTTTCTCTGGCTTGAATCCTTTCATCTTCATCCCTTTTTGACATCCCTTATCTTCTGAGGGAATAAAATGCAAGAGACCTCTGAATAAAGAATCCTCTAGTTGCAAAAAATAAAGACAAAGGGAGAAGTGTAGCGTCATATAAGGCCTGTGTGGAAGAATATAGGGATTTTTAGAGGTCAAATATATATGAAGATTTTTACTATTTCTATGTAAGGCCATTCTTGATAGAGCTTGTGTTAACATTCTTGAGAAAAGGGAAATTTCACTTCCTCCTCCAACAGCCCGTACATTTAACATTACAAATCAGTATTGAGTGGCTACACCACTGTTAAATAGGTAGTTTATTATTTTTTTTATAAAAGATTTGGTAGTGGTGAGAACAAGAGAAAAGAATACAGGAACAAACAGTGATACAGCACTTTTTGTCTTTTTTCTATATTTCTATTTCCAACTGCTCAAGCACAAATCATGCTCTTGACTTAATGCCAAATCCACTGCTCGCATTCAATAATTCTAACATCACACTGATTTCATTTATACTAAAAACAAAATCAAGATTATTTTTAATCCCATTAATAAATTGATCAATCTATCAAAAAAAGAACAGTAAAAACAGTGCCCATTGGAATTGACAGACATCACTAAGTTTGAGTCATATAAATCATTCCATTATGATTTATTAATTCTTCATTAATTCAAAATACCAGCATTTATATTCCTTAAAATGGAGGATTCCTTTTAAGATATTTACAGGGGTCTATTTTTTTCCTTTGGCTTAGGTACTCTGCTTAATAACTGATGAACTTGTGGTTTAAAAGTTTTTCAGGCATAAACACGCAAATATAAACACTATGGTGGCCCCAGGTCTTTCTCTAAAAACAGAACCAATGGCTTCATAAGACATCCAAGTAGCTAATATAATATGCCATCTCATGTACTACTAGTTATCCTATTGTTTGCCTACCAAACATTTACTCCTTATTCCTTGAAACCCATATCCCAATTTCACTCAGCTATTATGTGGCCAAATCTTCAGGGATCTGCTCTCTCCAGTCTCAGGGGATAAATCAGGATAAGTCTAAGCCAATCAAGGTAATCGCCTTTTTCTTCCCAGAGAAATATGAGTAGGTGTTCCAAGATAGATTTACTTGCTTACAAAAAAAGGATATGCAAAATAGAATATGAGGGAATGTGATGGCTGGGTCACAAAATGCTGCAACCATTTTGCAAACATGAGTAGTCAAATTGCTAAGATTATCAGAAGAGAAGGAATCAACTTGGATCCTTAATGACATTATAGAGTCTCTTAACCAATACTTGGTGTCTCATGGTTTTGCATATTTTAAGTGAGACAGTAAAATGTCCGTACTATTTTAGCTACTTATTTTTTGTAATTGCAGCAATAAGTACTCTGATAAACATATTTTAGTAAAAGAAAAAAGATATCAAAGAAACAAATTGAATAGGGGCGCCTGGGTGGCTCAGTCGTTAAGCGTCTGCCTTCGGCTCAGGTCATGATCTCAGGGTCCTGGGATCGAGCCCTGCATCGGGCTCCCTGCTCGGCGGGAAGCCTGCTTCTCCCTCTCCCACTCCCCCTGCTTGTGTTCCCTCTCTCGCTGTGTCTCTCTCTGTCAAATAAATAAAATCTTTAAAAAAAAAAAAAAAAAAATAAACAAATTGAATATATTGTAGAGTCTATATTCGAAGTGATGTTTCTACTTTAAAGTTTGGGAATCTTGTTTCCTTTCCTATTATAGCATGTAAAGGACATGAAAACTTTCTAATTTGCTTCTTTATAATGATTGTTCCAAATAAAGACATCTGCATTATATTTGATGCTGAACCACCCGTTAATTTTTAACCAAATTTTAACTAACTGCTTGAGTGTTTTGTCTATACCATCCCACATATTCAGCATTACTGAATTTCATATGCAATTTACTCAAATGACCAGCTACTCTGGAGCTTTGTTTATTTTATCATAGAGACACAGCTCTAAAATACTTTGTATCATCTTAAATTGAATTAACAGAAACTAAAACAGTAACATATTATGTCACCAGATGAGAAGAACATCATGAGTTATGAACACAGTGCCAGATTCCACAAATGACAACAGCTCAACCCATCTACCTAATTTTTGTCATGGGTGTTAGGTGTGTGTGTCACTCTCAACCAAGGGCCACAGATCATTCTATATTCCCCACTAGGAGGCATCCTCAGACATGAGACCTAAACTGTCAACTGAATTAAGGTCATCCTGGCTCAGAACTCCAGAATCTCCCTTTGATCCTCTCTTTGCTACCTCTTCATTTGACAACTCTCCGATCTAGTCAGTCCTCAAGTTGATATTTGCATAGATTATTTGCTGAACACTGTGCTGGATGCTGGGCTTTTGGTAATAAACAAAATATACAAATCTCTTACTTCTCCAGTATATTTGGGAGACACATATAGTCGTTCCCCCTCACTTATGGAAACAAAACCTGGAGAAGGTTTTCGACAGACATCTACAGGGTAGAGTTAGGGCTTTTTGGAAGATGAATTTACTAGCAGATCTCTTGGGCTCAGCTTTGAGACTTGCCAAAATTTCACCCAATTCTACATGTCCAAGTTTGTTTTTCCAACACTATCTTATGCAAGCCATGGCATTGTCAGGCTGGATTATTTGTTATTTTAAGGGTTGACCACAAGCATTTATGATATCCTAAATCGTAACTCAAATTGGCTTTAGCCATAGAAGTAAATCACACCAGCAGTTAGGTATTATTGAAATACTGCTATAAGTAGACATTTTAAGTATACTGCTGGATAAATCTTAAAAGCCTAAGCACCAAGCACTGAGAACATTAAAACTCAGAACTCATTTTGCCATAGAAACAAACCACTCTATTACAAATGAATTTTGGAGCCCAAGTCATTTGTAAGATAAGTATTAAATGCGTGCTGACGCAAAATGTCACTATTCTGATTTTTGGGAAGGAAATTATGTATCACTATTTCTAATCTGACGACATTTTTCCAAAAACACGTGTTACCACTAAGCCTGGGCAAATGCTCAATGGTGTTCTGGTACAGTCTACTATGAGCTTGTTTTATTATGCTTTGCCTCCTCCTTTCAAAGTTTAAAATCTCCTCAAATTCACTTAACTAAAATGTCCTATTAATTGCACTCTGGCTAATTAAAATTTTACTATCTTGCAAGAACAAGATTAAACTAATTTATTCAAAAGGAAGACTGAGCTACTATCAATGAACATTACAACCATTTCCCACCCAGATATTTTGATAAAATGTTTCCATGCTGGTTCCTTTCCTATACTGCCTTTCTTTAGTACAGCTTAATTTCTGAACAGAGAATAATTTAGGGTATTTGAAGAAAGAGGAAGTACTCACCCCTGGGTAACAAAATGGGGAAATGGTTTGTGCTACAGGGAGGGCAACAGGGGCCCCTTTTTTAAAAAAATGGACCTAAAAGCTCTTTCTTACCTTAGTGAAGTTCAAAGACATGGAAAACTCCAAGGATGTCAAACACAACTCTATTTGAACATTTAAATATGAAAGTTGTTAAATGGAAAGTGCGAATCTTCCTAGTCATCTCTATTCGTTAATCCCTCAGAAAGACATAAAATCCCCAACCTGGTTTTGCTTGATAAAGGCAGCAGATTCATTCATACTGAGTAGTAGTCCCATCTGGAAACTACCTTTGCCTCCAGTCCCAATCCTTCTGCTAGCATCCTGCAGAAGTTTTTAGCTCTCATGCACTCGGGAGTTTGTCCTGACATTCCTACCCCTCCCCCAAGAAAGACTCAAATAAGCACCAGGAAGCACTTATGTAAATAGCAACTCATCAGATTCCATCTTGAAACAGAATTCTTATGATTCCAAATCCATTCTCCTGCCCACCTCCTAACATATGTCTTTAAATTCACTTATCTGAGAGCACCATGAGTAAGCCTGCTGTTTCACAGATAAACTTGTGTAAGAGGATTAGGAAATCTCCCTATTTTGTCTCAGAGCAGTTAAAAGTCATAGGGAAGATTCACCTTAAATTTTCAAATAAATCTGTTCTTTTTGCCCTTTTATTAATTCATTTCAACAATGATTAAATAATATTTATTTTATTCATGCCATTTTATTTTAACCCTTTTCATACTTAACAATTTCCTTAATCTATAGCTCAGAAGAAAGAAGCTTTAGTAAATTCTGTCTCATTCATTAAGGGGGAGCCTGATTATAAATTTCCAATTTCTTCCTGAACCAAGAACTTTCACTAAACTCAGAGATGGATTGTTGGCTATTTTCACTGGGACACCACACTTCAATTGGCCAAAAATAGAAAAAAAAATAGTACATTCACTGATTGCTTTATATTTACAATGCCAACCAGTCAGCTGATAGAAAATAATGAGTGACATAAATCTCTGTGCTTTAGAAAACAGGTACATGAAAAACATAAGATGATTGGAAGCAGGTGAGAGCTTAGAGGAATGGTTTGAAAAAAGCAAAAGTAATACCTACATTTCCAACCAATCTGCTTAGTAACAGATTCTTTTTAAAAACCTTTATTTCATTGTGCTAAGAACACTTATGATGAGGTCTACTCTCTTAACAGATTTTTAACTGTGCAATATAGCATCAATATAGCATTATTATCTGAGATTCTTTTTTTTTAAGATTTTATTTGTTTGTTTGACAAAGAGAGAGAGCACAAGCAGGGGGAGCGGCAGGCAGAGGGAGAGGGAGAAGCAGGCTCCCCACTGAGCAGGAGCCCCATGTGGGGTTCGAACCCAAGACACTGGGATCATGACCTGAGCCGAAGGCAGACGCTTAACCAAATGAGCCGCCCAGGCGCCCCTAACTGAGATTTTTAATTGGAGAAACTTCCTACATTGAATGAGGAGAACTATGAATACATTGTCCGCCTTGTCACAAGAATGGTGTGGGTATGTGAATCTATGCAGAAACTTTAGAATAGGACTAGTGGTTGTGGTGAGGAGACATCTAAATGATGGAAATTCTTAAGCTATATTCTAAGTTTCTAACTGGAGTCAAAGTGATATTAGTTATGGATCTGCTATTTACAGAAAAAAATGTCTTTCTCATTAATGTATTAAGAAAATTATTTATTGATAAACTCTATTCATAATGAAAAGTGTTTATGGAAGAACATTATATTAATCTAGCCAACAACAGTATCATTGTATGTTCACTGTAATTTTAACTCACCAATTAAATGTAAGTCAATAACGTAGTAAGTTCCTGAGGCGCCTGGGTGGCACTGTCGGTTAAGTGTCCGACTCTTGGTTTTGGCTCAGGTCCTGATCTCAGGGTTGTGAGATTGAGCCCTGCATTGCTCTCTGTGCTCAGCGGAGTCTGCCTGAGATTCTCTCTCTCCCTTTCCCTCAGCCCCTCCCCACTGCACTCACATGCGTGCTCTCTCAAATAAATAAATCTTTAAAAAAAAAATAATGTAGTAAGTTCCTATTATGTACAAATATGTACTGAGTACTGAGGGTGAGTGAAAGAAAACTCATACAGATGACAGGACATAGTTTTTGCCCTCCAGGGGCTCACAGTCTATTGGAAGAGACCGTTATCTCACAGTTAGGGAAAAAGCAGAATGAAAGCAATGCTATAAAAAAAAAAAAAAAGAAATGATGTAGGATTAACTTCTCTTTTGAGGTAGTTATTTATGTACATCTTATTTACCCATAAAGAACTACAGTCAGTTTATACCTTTTGCGGACAGAAGATGTGTATTATAGTTATTTGGGATTTCCAACAGTAACTTTCACATAGTTGGTTGTTAGTAAATATCCAGAGTTGTAAATTGCATTCTAATCGTGTGCTTTTAGGAGAAGCCCACAGAAGGGTGTTTTCCTCTTTACAGTGATGCTACTATTTGTGGTGTAGTTTAATCTTCTGAATTTGTTCATTTGAGTCGGCAGAAAAATAAACAAGTAAATGCATTGCCTTTTTAAATTTTAAGAAATAAGTAGAAAGAAAATCAAAAAAATAAATAATAAAGTCGACTGCCACCATCCAAGTTTGAGCTTGTCAACTTTCCCTATCTTGACTTCAGTTTTTCTACTTGGGTCCATCCAGTTTAAGCATCCTGTGATACCTCCCTTGACTGCAGGTTCTTTTCTGGCTAACTTCCTCATTTCTCTGTTTCTCAGCAAATTTTCTCAAAACTGGGCAAATACTCATTATTTTTTTTTAAACAGTAGCTAGTATTTCTCACCTCACAGTCTTTTACCAATGCATGGAATCTACTCCTCCCAATATCAACAATGACCTTCATTTAGTTAAATTCAATGGCTACCTCCCAGTCCTCATCCTTATCACATCTCAGCAGCATTAAAGACTTGATTACTATCTCATTCTTGAAATTCAGTGTTCATGTGCTCTCCATGACACCACAGTCTTCTGGCTTTCTTCCTAGTTCTCTGGCTTCTCCAAATATTTATTTTCTTGCCCTGCCTCTTCTAATTAAGTGCACCACAATTATTCCTGGAATGTCTCTCATTATGCCTATACTTTTCTATTATGTGATTTCAACAGATGCAATGGCTCTAAATACCACTACATACACAGGACCCTTCCTTTCATATCTTCATTTCCGAACACCATATTTTTACATAAAAATTCATGCTTGACATCTCTGGTCCAATGCCTACCTAGGCTACTTCAAGTTAAAACGAAAGCTTAAATAAGAACAATTCTCTCAATCCTGCATTATATTTCTCCTCACTATTCACCTCCAAAGTGTTGAAGGCTAAATTAGTATAATGTTCTTCTATAAACTCCAAAAATTTTGAAAATGGAATTTACCATAAAATAATTTCCTAAGCACATTGCCAAGAAACTCAAACTGTGGAATTTCCATTTTTTTCATAGTTTATAATTCTCTGCTGACAACTATTCCTTCTCCATTCATTTTAAGAGTATTCACCTTTTTCTCATGAAGCATGGTTAAAACAGCTGCTTTGAAGGCTTTATTTACAATTCCATCATCCAGGTCATTTTAGGGTTAGCATCTGTTGATTTTCTTTTTCCCTTGAGAACTGGCCACATTTTCCTGGCTTTTTATATGACAAGTAATTTGAGACTGTATCTTAGATTTTGAATATTATGTTGTTAGAGTCTGAGTCCTGTTAAAATTCTCTTGAAAATGTTGATTTTGGTTTTTTGTTTTAGTAGGCAATTAACCTGGTTATGTGTAGATTGTAAGTTCTTTCTCATTTTATGCAGACAATAGTTCCAATGTCTGTTTGGTTTTCAAAGTCTTCACTATACTCTTCAGATCAATCCTGCACATGAACAGAACATCTCAGCAGTTCGTTTGAGACTTGAGTGGCATTCTGTATTCCAGTTCCATTCTTAAAGCCTTTGTTTTCTTTGGGTCTGTTCCATGTATGCATAGGTTGGGGATGAGCCTGGGACTTAATTGATTCACACAAAGAATTTGGAGATCCCTTCTTTCATTCTATCTTCTGACAAGATACCATCTCTCGCCTCTTCAGATCACAGGGGTTCCTTTTCCAGGTTCCTTTAGCTAACAAGAAGCAGATTTTCTTCTCAGGACATTAGGCATCTGTGTTGCCTCCTCTAATGTCACTGAAGCTGTGCAGCTTCGTTTCTGAAATTTGCCTCAGGGCAAGGCCAAGGTAGAAAAAAGAGGAAAAGAAAGAGAAAGAGAGAGAGAGATGGGACAGAGACAGAGGAAGAGAGAAAAAGAGGAAGAAAAGAAGGATGGAAGGAAGAAACGTGGGATTTTTTCCTACACTCTCTGACTTGCAGGGTCCCCTTTTCCTAGTCCTCTGGCTAAAAAGAGATGGTTTCTCTCAAGGATTTTGCTTTATGAACTCAAAATGCAGTTCTGAAATTTGGTTCACCCTTGAGTTAAAGCCAAGTGATAAAGAAGGGAAAAATGTAAAAAAAAAACAAGAGCAGTGAAAAAACAACCTCTCAGCCATTATTTACTTTTTAGCATCTTCAGCAGTTGCTTTTTGTATCCTTTGCAGTAGTTTCAGTTGTAATTTAACTGGAGAAATAGACTAGAGTGACTTACTCCATCCTAGCTAGTTCCAGAAGTCTCTGTTGTACTTATTATTTTGTCTCCTTTTAAAATGGAATGTCTAGGTATGTTCTCATATTCACTGCTGAAATCACACTGCCTAAGAACAGTACTCAACAAATAATGAGATAATATGTATTTGTTGAATGCATTAATTAGCTAATTAACGTATATTTTTCTTTTCTTCCATTGACTTTCTTCTAGAAAGTTGCCAAGTATGGAAATACGGGTTTTAGAACCTCTCAGGATCTTGGCTCATTTAATGATGCTGTTTCCCTTTTCATGACACTAAAAAGTGGTCCTTTTATGATGTTCAATTTAGGGGGATGGTGGTTAGAGTTACAGGGTCACTTGAGAATTTGTTATGGTGCAAAAATAAAACTGAGCTGCTATCTTCTCTAGGCCTTAAATCAACCTGACCCCACCTCAATTAGCATTACCATCTACTGCAAATCTTTATGAAAGTAACTCAAGACTCCTAGAGAATTTCAGAAAATCTAAAGAACGTTAAAAAAAAATCAGTTCTCGGAAGGTAGCATCTTAATAAAATACTCCTTAACAACTTAAACATTATGTAAGTTGCTATTTCCCCATTCTGAACATTCTTCCTTTCTGGAGCTAAGGTATTAAAATGGCCTGTAATTTAAAGGAAAGAACACTGTGCCTATCTTTGCCCTTTTTATGCACTGAGGCAATTGAATTGACTTTCCATGGTCACACACTGATCATTAGGCTAGCAGTAGAGCAAGAACAAAATGAACTAAATTTAATGAGTAGCTGGGCATTTGAGAAATGCAGCACATCTAATAGCGAGTATCAGAGAGACAGTATCAACAAATCTTTTCCAGTATCTGATGGATGAACATACCATCCAAGCAGTGTGAAAAATGCTTGACAGTCCAGACCTGGTAGGATCCCAGAGCACCTCCCTGAAAACACAGTATAGGGTCCTTCTACCTTTACCTCTTCAGCCCTTTCAGGGTTTGTTTAATTCACATGAACTATTCTGGCATATGAGAACTATAAGATACAGAGCTAAAGTAGTGCTGCCCATAGTATAAAGTGACCATATAATTTATAGTCAAAACTGGGACATATTTAAGAAAGAAAGGAGGTGCTATTGATAATTATGATAGGAAAACAGAAATAAACTGGGATTTACTGGGCAAACCAGGATGTACAGTTTGTCTGTATGATAGAGAAGAAGATTTAAATTACCATCTATAATATCCAATTAGCTAAACTCACTTGAATTTACAGCAAGTACATATTAAAACTCATTAACAGTAAAAAATTCTATTGGATATATTGAAAACCACAATCTTAATGATACTCAAAAAAAAAGAAAGCAAAAACTAAAACCAGTTATTACTGTACATAGGGATCCAATACTTTCCTTTCAAGAGAGACAAAAAAAAATTAAGAATTATTTCTGACTTTTAACAGTACAAACTATCTTTCAGGTTAATCACATATAGTCCTCATTCATGACTAAAAGTTCTTCCTCTCAGTACATTTCTTGCTCATACACATAGAAAAAATGCTAGATTTAGAAAAATAATTATGCTGTAATCCTTAATGAATTAATCTCTTTAAGCAGTAATCATCAATGGATGAAACCATTAGATGAAAGATTTGGGGTGAATTCCATTGAACTCCATAATAGAGGTGTTATATCTGAATGCACTGAATACTTGATATCCGTAAGTGTAGGAAAACAAGGCATTCCCTCATGATGTGATGCAATATGATTTGCAAACTACCACCTATGCTGTATTCTTACACACAAAGAAGTTGAATCTACAGGAAGTCAAGTCTTAATAAATAACTTCTTATTTACAGGAAATAAAGGTATAGAGGAACAAGCTAAAAAACATCACAGGGAAGCAAGCACATCTAGATTATGAAATATATTATAAGACAAGTGAGCTTGATCCTTCAATAACTCAGTAGGATGAAGAAATGGGAAAAAAGTAAAGGAGAAATGTTCTGGATTAAAGGTGTAAAAGACATTATAAAATTTAAAAGGGGCGCCTGGCTGGCTAAGTTGAAGGGGCATGCCACTCTTGGTCTAGGGGTTGGGAGTTTGAGCCCCACGTTGGAAGTAGAGTTTACTTACAAAAAAATTTTAAAAACTGTAAAGGACATTAAACTAAATACCATGTTTTGGATTCTTATTCACAAAATAAATTCAAATAGATATTATGTTCGGCAATCAGGTATTTGAGTAATGACCAATTGTGCTGATACAATACAATATAATACAATACAATACAATACAATACAATTGTGCTGATATATTTTATTTATCTCTCCTAATCCACTCTCCATTCATTTTCTGCACATGGAGGCAGACCTCTAGGGCTTACATAAAAGGGTACCATTGCTCTCAGTCTCTAGTTTGTTTTGTCCAGTGGGATATGCTAGGAGACCAGAAGATTGGCATGTTGGTTGCATCCTTCTACCAAAGATAACTCCTGTTTAGTGGACCTAAGGGGCCAAACCATCCCAATTTTCCTAGGACTGACCCAGTTTTAGCACCAAAAATCCCACATTTCAAGAAATTTCTCAATCCTAGGAAAATAGAGATGGTTGCTCACCATGTGTGAACCTCCCCATTTAGCTACATTCTCAAGATTCTGCCAATTTTTTCCTCTCTCGTCTTTTAGGCCTAGTAATAATGGGTCCCTGGTGCTGCCATCAGCAGAGTACCATCCTATCCCTTGTTGTTTCTCCTAGCATTTCCCTTGACTTTGTAAATCATCCCTCTATTAAGGTTCGTTTTATCCCTTTTGGAAAATGTTACTTGTTTTCTGCTACTACCACTGATGTAAAATAAGAAAATTTTGTCAATTTCAAATGTGTGATAATGACATTTTGCTTATGTAAAGAAACAACTATGGTTTTAAAGATGCACATTGAAGTATTTTGGAGGGCAATTATAAGATGTCTGGGATTTTCTTTTTCTTTTTTTTAAGATTTATTTATTTATTTATTTGATAGAGAGAATGCACAAGCAGGGGGGAGGGGCAGAGTGAGAGGGAGAAGCAGACTCCCCACTGAGCAGGGAGCCCAACGTGGGACTCCATCCCAGGACCCTGAGATCATGACCTGAGCCAAAGGCAGATGTTTAATGACTGAGCCACCCAGGTGACATGGGATTTTCTTTAAAATCTTTCATTAAAATAAGGGGACATGTAGATGAAGCATGAGTATTAAAACTTGATAATTCTAGAATATGGCTGTTTGGTATCTGGAGGCTCATTTTACTATCTATATTTGTGCATGTTTTGTCTTTTTTTTTAAAGTAGGTTCTACCCCCAACGTGGAGTTTGAACTCATGACTCCAAGATCAAGAGTTGCATGCTCTACTGACTGTGCCCACCAGGGACCCCTATGAATGTTTTAATTTTTTTAAAAAATTAAAAAGAAATAATTCATGCAGTTTGACTTGCATGAAAAAGTTATTATATAAATGTATAGTCATATTTTAAGGAAAATATAAGCCTAAAATGATCATCAACATATGAAGTTATTTCTAACCTTAAAAAAAGGTTATACTGAATTAGTCCAGTTTCCTCCAAGTCCTTCTTATGATCAGTGAAAAACATGTGCAGAAACATTGGTAAGCAATGAAGATGTGGAATGAAGGTCTATAGGCAATGTATCAATGCCAGGTAAAGAGTCTGATTGGACCTGCATGAGTAATGTTCTCACTTCTTAAACCAATCAGTCTTCCTAAGGGGATGAGTGTCTTTTATATTGTGGCCTCTGTTCTTAACTGCAGAAATAACTGATATTGGGTCATAGCTATTTTTTATATATATCAGGGGAAAAAGCACTTTAAAGGTAAGAGATGTTCATTGTTGGAAATTTGTATAGTCCAAAGTAATATAAAAAAATAAAAGTCCCCCATAAGTATATTGCCATGTAATATTAACTGTTAATTTGTCAGTGTATTGCCATCCAGTCTTTTTTAAAGTTTTTTATGTGTGTACACACAACACACACATATACTAAATTCACATAAGTTATCATAGTATAGTTATAGTTTTACTGTTTAAATCCAAGTTTTCATGTAATATGAATAAATTAAAAATTATCAAATACAAATATGTTAAAACAGTATTAATAGGGGCACCTGAGTGGCACAGTTGGTTGAGCATCCAGCTCTTGGTTTCGGCTCAGGTTGTGATCTCGGGGTCATGGGATTGAGTCCCACATGGGACTCTGCACTCAGCACAGAGTCTGCTTGGGACTCTTGCTCTCTGTCCCTCCTGCTTGTGCTCTCTCTCTTTCTCTAAAATAAATAAATAAAATCTTTTTTAAAAAAAGAATATTTGCATCTATGTTCATGAGGGAATAATGATCTGTAGTTATATTTTCTTTAATTGTTATTATTATTTTTAAAGTAAGCTCTATACAAATATAGATGCAAATACTCATAAAAATGTTTTAGCCTAGGGGTACCTGGCTGGCTCAGTCAGAAGAGCAAGAGACTCTTGACCTCTAGGTTGTAAATTCAAGTCCCATATTAGGTGTATAGATTACTAAAAAAATAATTAACTTAAAAAAATGTTTCAGCCTATGCAATCCTACAGTATATAAAATAAATAATCTATCATGATCAATAGGGGACCTTTCTGGGAATGCAGGGATCATTCAACGCTCAGAAATCAATGTAATTTACCATACCAATAGACTAATGAAGAAAAAGCACCTGATTGTCTTAATACGTGGAGAAAAGACATTTGACAAAATTCAGTATTCATTCATGGTAAAAACTCAGCAAATCAGAAATGGAAAGAAACTTCAACTTGATAAAGTTCATCCTCAGTAAAACACCTTATATCACACTTAATGGTGACAGGCTGAATGCCTGTCTTCTAAGATTGTAAAACAGGCACTGTCTGCTCTCTCCATTCAACTCAATATCATACTAGAGATTCTAGTCACTGCTGTAATGCAAGAAAAAAAATAAAATTCATATAGATTAGAAAGGAAGAAATAAAACAAACTATATTCACAGACTAGTAAAAAACCCCAAAGAATAAACCAAAAAAACCCAAAAAACTTCCAGAACCAGTATGGCCACAAGATATAGGTTAATACATATAGATCTTATATCTATATGATCTAGTAATGAACAATTAGAAATCTATTTTTTTAAGTACCATTTATAGCATCACAAAAAACCCCAAAATACTCAGGTAATAACCTAAAAAAATATGTGCAGGATTTGTATGCAAAAACATACAAAATCATAATTAATGAAGTCCAGAAGACCTAAATAAATAGATATGTCTATTTATGAATTTCAAGAATCAGTGTTGTTAAGATGTCCATTCTATTCAAATGCATCTGTATATTCAATAAAATCTCAGAGAATTCCAAAAGGACTACTACAGAAAATAGCAAGATAATTCTAAAATGTATATGAAAATGCAAAGGAACTAGAATTGCCAAAACAATTTTGAAAAAGAATAAACCTTTCAGATTTGCACTACCCAATTTCTAGGCTCACTATAAAACATATTCCACACACAGTTATAGCAAAAGGATAGGTATATATTTCAGTGGGAAAAATAGTACTGAAATAGACCAATAGATTTACAGTCAATTGATTTTCCTTTTCATTATTTTCAATTACACAATACATGAATTCATTCTTGTTGTAAAAATTCAAACAACACAGATAAATTAAAAGTCCTTCTCAAAATCTGGTCCCTAATACCACTGACTTTAGAAGATATTTCATCTGTAAGTCAGCAGTATACCAGGTCGAAAGAGCCAGACCCTACTTCTGGTTCTGGTATAAACTTGATGTTCTATTTTGAGCCTTTCTGGGTTCAGAGAAAAGAGGCACACACAGATGAGTATGATTCATATTAAGAATACTGAAAGGAGTACAAAAGGACAGGAAAGAATCTGAATATTACATCAGTCTCACAGAGAACTGGAATATTATCTGGAACACAGCTCAGCAATAGTAACTCAGTCCTACTTTGAGGTCCTTAACAGTAGAGATCCATTACACACTCAACTTCCAGCTCTCCCCTATAATGACCCAATGTTTTGTTCCTGCTTATACTTTTCCAAATACTTTCTGAATTCCTGACTCTCTTATATATTCTGCCTACCACCTTTTATACCTCTTCAGTCTCCTCATCCTAATTTCTGCATAGTGCCTGCCCTTTCTATTAGAACTTTCATTTCCTTTAAAGTAAGTTTCTGGTTAGCAATGATCTAGTATGAAGCCTTTTTTTTTTTTTTTTTTTTTTTTGGCAAAGCCCTCATGCCTGACAGTTTCATAGGCTGCTGGTCAGCCCAAAGATAGCTACTGTGGTCAACTGAGTTTTGACCAAGGCATAAAAGCAATTAAATAGATTGGTCATTCTTTCCAACAAATGTTGCTAGAATAAATGAATACCCAAACTCACAAAATAAAAGAAAAACAAACAACAAAGAATCCAGCAATCCCACTTTTGGTATATATCCAAAGGAAATGAAATCACTATCTCAAACAGATATCTACAACCCTGTGCTTATTGCAGCATTATTCACAATATTCAAGATATGGGAACAACCTAAGTGTCCATTACTGGATGAATGGATAAAGAAAATGTAGTATATTTACAATGTAATATTAGTCAGCCATAAAAAAATAAGGAAATCCTACCATTTATTACAGCATAGATGAATTTTGAGGGCATTATGCTAAGTGAAATAAGGCAGACAGAGAAAGATAAATACTGTATGGTAAAACTTATACGTGGTATCTATAAAAAAATATGTCAAACTCATAGAAGAGAAAAAACAGCCTCAATCCACTCATGACCCCATATACAAAAAGTAACTCAAAATATATCATAGGCTTAAATGTAAAATCTAAAACAATAATACTTCTAGAAGAAAACATAGTACAAAATTTTTGTGAACTTGGATAGGCAAATATTCCTTTAACATACCATGAAATCATAAAATAAATTCTTATAAATTGCACTTCACCAAAATTAAGAACGGTTGCTCTTCAAAAGACAGAGAATGGAAAGAAAAGCAAAGATTGGGAGAATATATTTGCGTTTTGCATATCAGATAAAGGATCTGTATCCAAAAAAATGTATTTAAAAACTCTCAAAACTCGGGACACCTGGATGGCTCAGTGGGTTAAGTGTCAGACTTTAGCTCAGGTCATGATCCCAGGGTCCCGGGATGGAGCCCCTTGCCCCACGTTGGGCTCCCTGGGAGCCTGCTTCCCCCTCTCCTTCTGCCCCTCCCCGTGCTTATGCTCTTGCTCCTGCTCTCTCTTTCAAATAAATACAAAATCTTAAAAAAAAAACTCTCAAAGACTGTTGAATCACAGACCTGAACCTCTGAAACAAATAATACATTATATGTTAAAGAAGAAGATAGCAGGAAGGGAAAAATGAAGGGGGAGAAATTGGAAGGGGAGACGAACCATGAGAGACATGGACTCTGAGAAACAAACTGAGGGTTCTAGAGGGGAGGGGGTGGGGGGAAGGGTTAGCCTGGTGATGGGTATTAAAGAGGGCACATATTGGCAGAGCAAGATGGCGGAGGAGTAGGAGACCTGGATTTCATCTGGTCTCAGGAATTCAGCTAGATAGGGATCAAACCATACTGAACACCTATGAACACACTAGGAGATCCAAGAAAAGAATAGCATCAACTCTCTGAACAGAAAAGCGACCACTTTCTGGAAGGTAGGACTTGTGGAGAAGTGAATCAGAGGCGATATTCAGGAGGATAGACAGCGGGGGAGGGGACCTCCGTCGGCCGCTTCTGGCAAGTGATAGAGCCGCGGAGCACAAAATCGGAACTTTTAGAAGTCGGCTCTGCTGAGGGACATCGCTCCAGTGGCTAAGTGGGGGTGGAACCCTCGCAGGACAGTGTGGTCTCAGGACCCTCAGGGTCACAGAAAGACCAGGGGTGCCTGAGTGCGGCAGAGATTCCAGGGATCGGAGCGGGGAAGCCGGCTGCAGAGATGGAGCCGAGGCGCGGGCTCGCAGCTCGGGGTTGCCATAAGCTGTGATCGGTGACACAATTGGGCCACTGCTCCTCCAGCAGGGACCCAACAAGTGGCAGACCGGGGAGACTCCCCTTCCTCCCCAGGGAGGAGCGGCGCGGGAGCGCACCGAAGGGATCTGCTGGGTTTAGAGACTCCACGCGGGGTCGTGTGCCAGAGACAGAAATGCTCGGTCATAGGCCAGGGGAGCGTGGAGTGCAGCCAGAGACCGGGGAGATGGGAGTGACTGACTGCTTTTCTCTGGGGGCGCACTGAGGAGCGGGGCCCAGAGTTCTCAGCTCCTCCGGGGCAGAGATGGGGAGGACCATTTTCAGTCTCGTCCTCCAAAGCTGTCCGGAAAGCTTGCAGGAAACAAAAGCTCCCAAGTGCAAACCCTAGCAGATTGCTTAGCCCGGACGGCAAGGGCGGGGCAATTCCACCTCTGGCAAAGACATTTGGGAACCACGGCAACAGGCCCCACCCCCAGAAGATCAGCGCAAACAGCCAGCCAAGACCAAGTTTACCGATCAATGAGAACGGGAGAACTCCAGCACTAGGGGAATATTGCACATAGAATTCATGGCTTTTTTACCATGATTCATTAGTCTTTCAAAGTTAATTTTTTTTAACCATTTTCTTTTTTTGAATTTTTCTTTTTCCCTTTTTCAACCAACATCTTATCAATCCCTTTTTTTAAAAAAAACATTTTTATTTTTCATTTTTAGTCATATTCTATCCCTTCAGAGTAGTTACCCTTATTTTTGGCATATATATATAAGTTGTTCTCTCTTTAAAATTTTGAGATACAGTTTCTTCTAACAGATCAAAATATACCCTAAATCTCTAGTGTATGGCTTTGTTCTAGTCTCCTGCCTGATCACATTCTCTCCCTTTTTTTTCTTTCTTTCTTTCCTTTTTTTTAATCCTCTTCTTTCTTTTTTCAAACATCTTATCAATTCCTTTTTAAAAATTTTTTATAATTTTCATCTTTACAGTCATATTCCATCCTTTCATCATATCAACCCTTATTTTGTACATATATAAGTCTTTCTTTCTTTAACATTTTAGGAGGCACTTTCTTCTAACAGACCAAAATACACCCAAAATCTAGTGTGTGGCACTGATCATGCACCAGCCTGATCATATTTGATCATATTCTGGTTTTTTGTTTTGTTTTGTTCTGTTTTTGTTTGTTTTTATCTTTTTCTTTATTTTTTCTTTATTTTTTTTTCTTTCCCTTTCTTTTCCCCTGGTTTCAGGTCTTTTCTGATTTGATTAGAGTACATTTTCTGGGGACATTGATAACCTGTTAGCATTTTGTTCTCTCATTCATCTATTCTCCTCTGGACAAAATGACAAGACGAAAAAAATCACCTCAAAAAAAAGAACAAGAGGTAGTACCGTCTCCCAGGGACCTACTCAATATGGACATTAGTGTGATGTCGGACCTAGAGTTCAGAATCATGACTTTAAAGATACTAGCTGGGCTTGAAAAAAGCATGGAAGTTATTAGAGAAACGCTTTCTGGAGAAATAAAAGAACTAAAATCTAACCAAGTCAAAATCAAAAAGGCTATTGATGAGGTGCAATCAAAAATGGGGGCACTAACTGCTAGGATAAATGAGGCAGAAGAGAGAATCAGCGATATAGAAGACCAAATGATGGAAAATAAAGAAGCTGAGAAAAAGAGAAACAACTACTGGATCATGAGGGCAGAATTTGAGAGATAAGCAAGACAATAAGATGAAACAACATTAGAATAATTGGGATCCCAGAAGAAGAAGAAAGAGAGAGGGGGGCAGAAGGTAAATTGGAGCAAATTATAGCAGAGAACTTCCCTAATGTAGGGAAGGCATCTTCCAGGAAGGCACCAAAATCCAGGAGGCACAGAGAACCCCTCTCAAAATCAATAAAAATAGGTCAACACGCCGACATCTAATAGTAAAACTTACAAGTCTCAGAGACAAAGAGAAAATCCTGAAAGCAGCTCGGGAGAAGAGATATGTAACCTATAATGGTAGAAATATTAGATTGGCAACAGACCTATCCACAGAGACCTCGCAGGCCAGAAAGGACTGGCATGATATATTCAGAGCACTAAACGAGAAAAATATGCAGCCAAGAATACTATATCCAGCTAGGCTGTCATTGAAAATAGAAGGAGAGATAAAAATCTTCCAGGACAAACAAAAAGTAAAGGAATTTGGAAACACGAAACCAGCCCTGCAAGAAATATTGAAAGAGGTCCTCTAAGCAAAGAGAGAGCCTAAAAGCAGCAAGACCAGAAAGGAATACAGACAATATACAGTAACAGTCACCTTACAGAAAATACAATGGCACTAAATTCATAACTTTCAATAGTTACCCTGAATGTAAATGGGCTAAATGCCCCAATCAAAAGACACAGGCTATCAGATTGGATAAAAAAACAAGACCCATCGTTATGCTGTCTGCAAGAGACTCATTTTAGACCCAACGACAGCCCCAGATTGAAAGTGACGGGGTGGAAAACCATTTACCATGCTAACGGACACCAAAAGAAAGCTGGGGTGGCAATCCTTATATTAGACAAATTAGATTTTAAACCGAAGACTGTAATAAGAGATGAGGAAGGACACTGTATCCTACTTAAAGGGTCTATCCAACAAGAAGATCTAACAATTGTAAATATCTATGCCCCTAACAGGAGAGCAGCCAATTATATAAGGCAATTAATAACAAAAGCGAAGAAACACATTGACAACAATACAATAATAGTGGGGGACTTTAACACCCCCCCCGACTGAAATGGACAGATCATCTAAGCAAAAGATCAACAAGGAAATAAAGACTTTAACTGACACACTGGACCAAATGGACTTCACAGACATATTCAGAACCTTCCATCCCAAAGCAACGGAATACACATTCTTCTCTAGTGCCCATGGAACATTCTCCAGAATAGATCACATCCTAGGTCACAAATCAGGTCTCAACGGGTACCAAAAGATTGGGATTATTCCGTGCATATTTTCAGACCAAAATGCTTTGAAACTAGAACTCAATCACAAGAGGAAAGTTGGAAAGAACTCAAATACATGGAAGCTAAAGAGCATCCTACTAAAGAATGAATGGGTCAACCAGGAAACTAAAGAAGAATTAAAAAAAATTCATGGAAACCAAAGAAAATAAAAACACAACTGTTCAAAATCTTTGGGATGCAGCAAAGGCAGTCCTCAGAAGAAAGTATATAGCAATACAAGCCTTTCTCAAGAAACAAGAAAGGTCTCAAATACACAACCTGACCCTACACCTAAAGGAGCTAGAGAAAAAACAGCAAATAAAGCCTAAACCCAGGAGGAGAAGAGAAATAATAAAGATCAGAGCAGAAATCAATGAAATATAAACCAAAAGAACAGTAGAACAGATCAATGAAACTAGGAGCTGGTTCTTTGAAAGAATTAACAAGATTGATAAACCCCTGGCCAGACTGATCAAAAAGAAAAGAGAAATGACCCAAATCAACAAAATCATGAATGAAAGAGGAGAGATCACAACCAACACCAAAGAAATACAAACAATTATAAGAACATATTATGAGCAACTATATGCCAGCAAATTAGATAACCTGGAAGAAATGGATGCATTCCTAGAGATGTATCAACTACCAAAACTGAACCAGGAAGAAATAGAAAACCTGAACAGATCCATAACCAGTAAGGAAATTGAAGCAGTCATCAAAAATCTCCCAAGAAACAAAAGCCCATGGACAGATGGCTTCCCAGGGGAATTCTACCAAACATTAAAGAAGAATTAATACCTATTCTTCCGAAACTGTTCCAAAAAATAGAAATGGAAGGAAAACTTCCAAACTCGTTTTATGAGGCCACCATTACCTTGATCCCAAAACCATACAAAGACCCCATCAAAAAGGAGAATTAGAGACCAATATCCTTGATGAACATGGATGCAAAAATTCTCACCAAAATACTAGCCAATAGGATCCAACAGTACATTAAAAGGATTATTAACCACAACCAAGTGGGATTTATCCCTGGGCTGCAAGGTTGGTTCAACATCTGCAAATCAATCAATGTGATACAATATATTAACAAAAGAAAGAACAAGAATCCTATGATCCTCTCAATAGATGCAGAGAAAGCATTTGACAAAGTACAGCATCCTTTCTTGATCAAAACTCTTCAGAGTATAGGATAGTGGGTACCTACCTCAATATCATAAAAGCCATCTATGAAAAACCTACAGCGAATATCATTCTCAATGGGGAAAACCTGAGAGCTTTCCCCCTAAGGTCAGGAACGCGGCAGGGATGTCCACTATCACCACTGCTATTCAAAATAGTATTAGAAGTCCTAGCCACAGCAATCAGACAAGAAAAAGAAATCAAAGGCATCCAAATTGGCAAGGAGGAAGTCAAACTCTCACTCTTTGCAGATGATATGATACCGTATGTGGAAAACCCAAAAGACTCCACCCCAAAACTGCTAGAACTCATACAGGAATTCAGTAATGTGCAGGATATAAAATCAATGCACAGAAATCAGTGGTATTCCTAGACACCAACAACAAGACAGAAGAGAGAGAAATTAAGGAGTCGATCCCATTTACAATTGCACCCAAAACCATAAGACACCTAGGAATAAATCTAACTAAAGAGGCAAAAGATCTGTACTCAGAAAACAATAAAATACTCATGAAAGAAATTGAGGAAGACACAAAGGCCTGGAAAAACGTTCCATGCTCATGGATTGCAAGAACAAACATTGTGAAGATGTCAATGCTACCTAGAGCAATCTACACATTCAATGCAATCCCCATCAAAATACCATCCACTTTTTTCAAAGAAATGGAACAAATAATCCTAAAATTTGTATGGAACCAGAAAAGACCCCGAATAGCCAGAGGAATGTTGAATAGGAAAAGCAAAGCTGGCGGCATCACAATTCTGGACTTCCAGCCCTATTACAAAGCTGTCATCATCAAGACAGTATGGTACTGGCACAAAAACAGACACATAGATCAGTGGAACAGAATAGAGAGCCCAGAAATGGACCCTCAACTCTATGGTCAACTAATCTTTGACAAAGCAGGAAAGAATGTCCATTGGAAAAAAGACAGTCTCTTCAACAAATGGTGTTGGGAAAATTGGACAGCCACATACAGAAGAATGAAACTGGACCATTTCCTTACACCACACACAAAAATAGACTCCAAATGGTTGAAAGACCTAGATGTGAGACAGGAGTCCATCAAAATCCTAAAGGAGAACACAGGCAGCAACCTCTTCGACCTCAGCCACAGCAACTTCTTCCTAGAAACATCACCAAAGGCAAGGGAAGCCAGGGCAAAAATGAACTATTGGGATTTCATCAAGATAAAAAGCTTTTGCACAGCAAAGAAACAGTCAACAAAACCAAAATAACCAACAGAATGGGAGAAAATATTTGCAAATGACATATCAGATAAAGGGCTAGTATCCAAAATCTATAAAGAACTTATCAAACTCAACACCCAAAGAACAAATAAGCCAATCAAGAAATGGGCAGAAGACATGAACAGACATTTTTCCAAAGAAAACATCCAAATGGCCAACAGACACATGAAAAAGTGCTCAACATCACTCAGCATCAGGGAAATCCAAATCAAAACCTCAATGAGGTACCACCTCACACCAGTCAGAATGGCTAAAGTTAACAAGTCAGGAAACGACAGATGTTGGCAGGGATGCGGAGAAAGGGGAACCCTCCTACACTGTTGGTGGGAATGCAAGCTGGTGCAACCACTCTGGAAAACAGTATGGAGGTTCCTCAAACAGTTGAAAATAGAGCTACCATACGATCCAGCAATTGCACTACTGGGTATTTACCCCAAAGATACAAATGTAGGGATCCGAAGCGGTACGTGCACCCCAATGTTTATAGCAGCAATGTCCACAATAGCCAAAGTGTGGAAAGAGCCAAGATGTCCATCGACAGATGAATGGATAAAGAAGAAGTGGTATATATACACAATGGAATATTATGCAGCCATCAAAAGGAATGAGATCTTGCCTTTTGCAACTACGTGGATTGAACTGGAGGGTGTTATGCTGAGTGAAATCAGTCAGTCAGAGAAAGAATGTATCATATGATCTCACTGATATGAGGAATTCTTAATCTCAGGAAACAAACTGAGTGTTGCTGGAGTGGGGGTGGGGTCGGAGGGATGGGGTAGCTGGGTGATAGACATTGGGGAGGGTATGTGCTATGGTGTGTGCTGTGAATTGCAAGACTGTTGAATCACGGATCTGTACCTCTGAAACAAACAAGCCAATATATGTTAAGAAAAAAAAAAAGAAGCTAGCTGGAGGGGAAGAATGGAGGGGGGTAAATCGGAGGGGGAGATGAACCATGAGAGATGATGGACTCTGAAAAACAAACTGAGGGTTCTAGAGGGGAGGAGGGCGGGGGGATCGGTTAGCCTGGTGATGGGTATTAAAGAGGGCACGTTCTGCATGGAGCACTGGGTGTTATGCACAAACAATGAATCATGGAACACTACATCAAAAAGTAATGATGTAATGTATGGTGATTAACCTTACAATAAAAAATTTAAAAAAAATAAAAGAGGGCACGTATTGCTTGGAGCACTGGGTGTTATACACAAACAATGAATCATGGAACACTACATCAAAAACTAATGATGTACTGTATGGTGATTAACATAACATAATAAAATAAAATTTAAAAAAGATAATATGAGCAAACAAACAAAAAAAACCTCAATAATAAGAAAAAGCAGCCTAACAAAAAAATGGCCACAGACACATCAGTGAAGAAAATATACAAATTTTAAATGGCACATGAAATGATGCTCAACATTATTATTCATTAGGGAAATGAAAATAAACCTGTGAGATATCACTAAACACTTAATAGATGGGTTTTAAAAGAAGCCATTGTCAATACAATGGATTGGTAGGGATGTAGAACAAGTAACTCTCTGACATTTCTATTGGGAATGCAAAATGCTGCAGTCACTTTGAAAAACCGTTTGATGGTTTCTTATAAAAGTGAACTTTCACTAACCATTTAACCCAGCCATCCCACAACTAGGTATTTACATAAATTAATTATATTATATATTATATCAATTGTATATTATACATACTATATTATATATTAATCATATTCAGTACTCCTACATATTTATATAAACAAAACAAAAACTTATGTTCACACAAAATCAGGTATGTAAATATTTACAGCAGCTTTATTCATCATCACCACAAATTGGAAACCATCGAAGTATCCTTCAATTGGTGAATGTATATCCATATAATGGCATAGTACTCAGCAATAAAAAGGAGCAAAGTACTCATACATGTCCTAAGAAGGATAAATCTCAAAGGCATTATGCTGAGTGAAAAGAGGAAGACTCAAAAGGATAAACAGTTGTCACAATCTGTAGAACTGTATACTACAAAGGGTAAATTTTACTGTTTTAAAGCATATACTAACTAAAAATGGTAGTAAACTGGTACTGCTTATTTTAGCAATGTAGAAAAATGCAGTCTCTAAGTAAAATTTTATGAGGCTAAAAGTAAGCAAAGTAAAATTATTTCCATAACCTTTCAAAATTTTTATTTAGTTTTGAGAGTTGCTATATTGTTACACACATTTTTTCCTTAGTAGATAACAAGCTACTGACTACAAGCACCTAAAATTTCATCACATGTGGTGTCATAGTGGTACAAGGAGGTAGTTCTCATGGGCTCAGCATGTATTTAATTTTACATAATAACTGAACAATGAACACTTTAAGACCTACCATGCACGGTGAGTTGCTCAATTATTCAAAATTTGATATCTCAATTTTCATTCACCAGCATCTATCTTGTTTAGAAGTAGAATAAAGAACACTGAACTATTTCAATGCATACCTGGATCCCAGTGTCAAATTTGCTCTCAATAGGGAAACTGGAGGACTCCATAAAAACCTGCTTTTATTGTTCTTTTTTCTGCTGCTCTTCTGGCTAGGACCTGCACCCCCACTTTACACACGCCTCAGAATGCAAATGGTGTATGACCCCCTTGTAAGGGACAAGAAATTAAGAATTTCTTTAGAATAGATAACATCTAAGGAAGACCAGATGAGAATGACTGGGCAAAGCTATCATATGTGAATTCCAGACCATCAGAGCTAAACATCTCAATGCCAAGACCCTCCCCCCAGCACACCCCCAACCCCGCCCTGGCTCCAAAGGAATAGCACCTGGGTCTTTATCTTCTAACTGGTTCTTGGATGCCTGAGAGGGCACAAACATCAGGTCACGGTCCTCGGTAAAAACCTTCAGATGCCAAGCAAAGACAAGACTCCCTCCCTTCCTTTCTGAATCTCCCAGACATTCCGTCTGTCCCTGCACTCTCACTACACCTTCAGTAAACTCTGCTTTCACCTCCTGTGGGCTCATGTTTGATTTGATTTCTCTCCTGTGTACAGCCAGGGACCCTCTTGGTCTTGCAGGGTCCACCCCTGGGTCCTCGGACCTGGCCTGTTGACATCAAACCCGGAGGTAGGTCTTAGTTTGTTCCTTAGTATTCCAATCTATAAGGATTTGTAAAAATCACTCTTCACAGAATTTTGAAAGCTCTGTAAAACTTGCAAATTAGGTTTATGTTAGGAGGGCAAGCAGGCAGAAATCCAGATTCCCAACACTTGCTTTAAGTGTGGTATCTGTACGTTAATCTATATTACATATTATTAATATATGTGAGAAACAGGCTACTGATGAGATGTTTTGAAAGTCAGCAGCATAGATGTTCCTGTCCATCTCTATGATTCCTATTGCAAATATTTAATAATCATATTAAGTGTGCAAATGCCATTCAGATACCTAATTTAGACACAAAATGGAAACAAAGCAAAATGTTCCTATGGTTGTCCCTCCCAAATAAAACAGTAAGAAATAGTTGTGTTGGAAAAATCACAAACCATAATCTTGGGCCTTCTCTGCTCAGGTAATATACTAAGACTCTTGGTAGAGGAAAATCTGTATGGAATTACTAGGGACCTCTTCAACACAAAAAGAGACTACGATGCATCTCAATACTGTCCTCACATAGGCTGGGCAAGTAAGCAGGAGAAACACTGTTGACAAAACTTAAATTAAGTGAGCCATTTTGCACAGATCTGCATTCCAGCAAGGGTGAACTTACCAAGTGCACCTTGGTTCAAATACTTACAAGAGTTCCAATGTTTAATACTTTCTGGACTGGAACAAAGAGGTTAGTGAAAGGTCAGCATAGTCAGTGTATGTAAAAAAATCTGGCAAAAATCTTATCTGTAGAATGGGGCAATTTCACCCATATCCTGTAGGCAATATTCAGATGGAGTACACAGTCTGTAGAGATTTGTCACTTGTCGCATCACTATTTCAAAATAAAATCTATTGGCCAATAAAGAAGGTAAGTAAAATGGTACAAAAAAATAAACAAAAAGTCCCTTTAAATTGGGTTCAATTCTTGGCTGTACTACCAAATAACTATATGTCTCAGGCAAATAATTTTCTGTCTCAGGCCACAATTCCCTCATCTACAAAATGAAGGGGTATAAATAATTAATCTCCAAATTCCTTCCCATATCTAATAACATTCTACAATCTGAGAAAGGAGAGGGGCCCAAACGTATGCTACTAATTCTCTCCATCTAGCTATCTCCAAACAAATACAGTGTTTGTCCAGAATCAAAGCCTGATTATAAATAATCTTTTTCATGTGTTACATTGCTTACTGCTCCCCGCTGCTGCCTAGGGGAAACCACCTCACTGTGGGCACAACCACAAATCAAATTCTATGCTCTCGTTACAACTCAGAGCCAATTATACAGAAGTGTTTGATGAGTAGCCAACCCAGATCCCTGCCATTTTCTCCCCCTCTTTGCTCAATATTTCCAAAACCTGCTATACGAAAGAGAAAAGTATGCTTAGTACTTCAAAAAGATCTGCACATAATACAAATCTTCAGGGATTTTGCTCAGATTTCACTAAGCCCAGGCCCACCTCGGCATGATTTTTAAGGTCAGAGAAACCTTCAGCCATCTTAAAGGTGCCAATCATCTTGGTCAATTCTTTGCAAAGGATGTTTTCACCTACTTTTCAATTTGTCTAAATTTTCCATAAAATTGGGAATGGAAAAGATACAGCACTCTAACTTAGATAACATATTATTCTGCTTTACAAAATAGCATCTTTTTTTCCTTATGAAACAAACAAAAAAAGTTACACGTGGGGAAGGAGTGTTTCTCAATTCTCAATGTATTGGAAACAATAAGAGTATTTAGAACTATTATTAGATAGACTTACAGCTCAGTGCTAAGAAGAACCAAGGCTAATAATTTGAATCTATTTACCAGGTCAACGGGAACTTAAATGCACAAGAAAGACTGGGAGATTATGCCTACCTTAGTGAGACTACTTTCCACACTGAGGCAACATATCATCTATTCATGTGCTGCTAACAGCAGAGAAAATCAGTAGAGTTTCAGATTTTAGGAGACGGTGATCGCCTATATAGTTATTTCGAATGGGGTGATGAAGCAAACACACTAGTTTTTAAATCAATTCCTTTGATTTGAGGGCACTGGAATATGATTTACTTATGATAACTATAAGATTGTACACCATGGAAACTTTATACAATCCACTCACTGATTGAATTTCTACTAGGATACAAATATGGTTCATGGCAGAATTATTAAGATGTTTGAGGTTATAGAAAACTACTCAAAACTCAAATCATGCTTCAAATGATAAGCTTTTGAGCTTCTGTTTATTTTCAGTGAGGGGTTTTGAGTTGTTACTTGTTGATCCTGTGCAGTAAGCATCAAGTTCCATTCCCAGGAATAACGATGGGGAGGATAGAGGGTGGAAATTGGTAATCGTTCTGAGAATGGGTCAAAAGGGAATACATGTATGCCTAGCACCTAGGATGATCAGGCCCCTACGTTTTTAGATCTCAATTTTAACTGGATTCTTTTAAGGCACCTGTGACTCTAAATCTCCTATAGCCCCAAGAACTTGCCAGATTGGAGCTACATATATTGGAGAGACACTAGTGTACCGGCTCAAAAAGAAATTTGTCCAAACTAACTTCAGTCTTTCTTTCTCTCTCCCAGAAAGGAGTAGGAAGAGTGGCCCAGAGGAATTTGAACATAGCTGACTTCAATTGGAATCAGCCCAGGAGAGGAAATGGGGCTTGGAAATAGATCTATCCATTGAGACATGCAGGACAATGGAGAGTAGGGACCGAGAGGTTAGAATAGGCACAGATGCAGGGTGTGGGAAGAAGCCTAATTCCACAAGCAGAACTCATTTAAATAGGAGTTTAAAATGCAGATGGTGTCCCAGGCAAGCAGTGAAGAGGAAGAGGGAAACTAACATAAAGTGATGGGGTTTTCTGCCTAGGGCAAGGCCAGCTACAGTTAAGGGGAAATCAAAGGAAAGATGATACCTGTTAGTTATAGCAAACAAGTCAGCATACAGACAACATAATGGAAATTTCTTTTGGCCTGCAACATCCCAGCCACTGTGCTAGGCTTAGGATAAGACTTAGGTACCTGCAGTTTTGCAAAGCCAGGAATCACGGCAGCTGGGAGGGAGGAAGCAAGCAATATGTACCAGAGAACGCTGCTAGAAAGAGCTTCAGATAGCTCTCTGAATTCTTCAGTTTGCCTTTGTCCAGCTTTTGGATTTTGCTTAGTGCCAATATAGCCACATATATGCTTGTCCCTTACAAAAGCACAGTGTAAGGAATACTGGAACACTTAGGAATACTGATTCTAAATCCTGTGCTCTACATTTTTAGAACCATGCTGCACTGTAAAATGAGGATAATACTAATCCCTGAGACCAATCTTTCTCTAGTGCTCTTATGAGAATTCAACGAAATCATAGATGTGAACATTCTTTGTAAACCATGAAGTGCTCTCCATAGCCTGGTTATGATGATCAAATTTATGATAAGCAACGCTCTAGTTTGGTCATGAATTGCTTTCATCTCTATACCCTTCTTAAATAACAGATGCCTAGTCTCTTACAAAGTGAAATTATGTAATGCAATTAGATGAGATAGTTTGATAAACTCATCTTAAAGACTAAGCTGCCCTTCTTAACTAATTCAATCTCTTGGCAAACCCAAGGTAAGGGCGTAGAAGGGTCCTGCCCAATATTACACTAGTTACAGTCGGTTGGTCACTTTCCTGGCATCTTTTTAAGTGTGTGGCAATAGAGTACATGTAGCAATAAATAATGTAACCCAAGTAAAATTAATTGATAAAGGAAAATAAGACTGAGGAGAAAAAAAACAATTTAACCTAGACACAGGATAGTAAAGAAATTCTCACTGACACAGAATGGGAGCTGTCCCATTCTATGTATACAAATTAAACTTTGTCCTAACCTTAAGTTTGGAGAAGAGCTGTCTATATTTCCTGTCCAATATCAGTCTCGTGACAAGAGGGGAATCCCTTATTTTATCCTAAGCTTGCAATGGTAGCAAACGGGAGACTGTGGTCAGTTGTGATATAACATCAAGACCTTCTCTCCTGCTCCGCTAGCACCCAGCATGGCAGAAATCATGAGAAATATCTGTTTCTGCATCTCCTCCTTGGACCAATCCCCATGCCCTCAGGCTGTTGAGGCAGGTGTGAAAACACAGAGGCAGTGATTTTTGCCTTGGGTGGCCAGTTCTCTCCAGGACCTGAGTAACGGTAAAGGCAGTCTGGGACTAGTGAATTAAAGCTATCCATCAGGCTCCATGCACCACACTGATCAGCTGACAACAGGGAGAAGTAAGCTCTCACAAGGGGAATGGAAATGCAAGAATTGGAGATTTAAAATTAGGAACCATTTCAGGAAACAGACTGGTAAGGAGGAGAGCCATTATTCTATCAGATTTTGAAGCCACATTCAGGCTTTACCTAGAAACACAGCCTCACTTTTCAGGGAAAGTATGGCTAGCCTATGAGTTATAGGGGAGAAAAATACTGAGAGCTTTTCATGTTTTAGGCAAACATGAAAGGACTAAACAGGCCATCTTTGTTGCCTCCCGGTACCAAGCAGGCCAGCTTTAATTACCAAAAGCAGCTATCTTGTCCACATACTTGCTGTGCTGTTTAATCTACAATCCCAGGTGTCCCAGCCTCTCTGTCAGCCAGCTCCACTTTTATGGAGAGGCAAGAAGATGTCACTGGGAGCAAGCTTGTGATCTCTCTTTTCCCAACTCAGTTGGTCTCTATACATTCATTATTTCATTACAAGGAGAATCAAAAATGATAATCCTGGGAAATTAATTAACACAGAGCAATGTGGATGCTTATCCACAATGCATTGCCTTGCAAGTCCTAGTTCTGCCCCAACTAGTAAATTGAATCTGATACATCTTCATACCCAGCAGGGAAAGAACGGATTATGCCTTTCCTCCCGGATGCTAAATCAGTTGCACTTCTCCAATTCTCGACTTGTCTGTCAGACTTCCAGGAAAGCTTCATGTCTAGTATGCTTATGACTGGGAACTCTTCCATATGGAGGGACGCTCTACCTACTCCACACTGCCACTCCATTCAAACCTGATTCTGGTGGCACTTCTAGCAAACTAAATAGGTATTGACAAAATGGGCTGTTATTTAAGAAGCAGAAATAACAGACTACCTTAATCAAAAATATCTCATGGCATGCTCCTGCTAACGACCTACTAGGATGCTTTGTTACCTTATTCATTCATTCACAAAAATTCACTGAGCAGTTCCTCTGTAAGCTCCTTTGTGTCACCCACTGTGCCAGAGGCCAGAGATACAATACAGTGGAGTAGAAGGACAAGTAAATCGATGTTTCAACTGTGTCAAAAGCGCTCCAGTAGAGATAAGCACAGACTGCTGTGGGAACACAGAGGACAGAGACATGTAGAATGAGAGGATGAGTGAGAAAGCAAGCACTAACTTGGCAGAAAATTGCAGGTTGGAGACACTAAATACCAGGTTTTCCTGCTTTACAATTCAATGAAGGCCAGCACTGGCAGAAATTATGCTGTACATAATCATTCATTTCAGGCTGCTACATTTCTGCATAAGTTTTATAGCCTACATGAGAATTTTCCAATAGAGCTGTCTCCAAATATAGAAACCGTCTCTATCTGCACTGTCCAAGATGGTAGCCACTAGCCACATGTGCATGCTTAAGCACTTGAAATATGGCTAGTGTCAATGAGGAACTGAATTTTTAATTTTTTTATTTTAATTAATTTAAAAGTAAACATAAATTGTCACATGAGGCTACCAGTTACCATATTATACAGCACAGGTCCAGGTGGCATGTCATGTATTAAGATGGAGTAAGTAAATGGTATATGGATCCTCACTAGGCAATTATACTGGACATTACAAAAGCTAAAGCTAAGCAATTCTTTTCATGTCTTACTGCCACTACCAAATTTAGGGCCCACATCATGTTATACTTAAACTTCTGATTTTATGGAATTGATCATTTGTGAGCACTGTCTTCCTCCAATCCATCGTATTACTATGAGATTACTTTCTAAAATGGGAAATTACATAAAAAATGGAAGACCGTTGAATGGTTATAAGTGGGTAAATGGAATGATCAAAATCTTCTTAATCTGATTTCAATTTACTTTTTCAACATTATTTCCCATTATACCACTCATGCTTCCTAAGCTTCAAACTAATGCATCCTAGGCTTAAACCTAATGGGATCTCTCACCATACATCAAATATGCCTGGCATTTTACTGTTCTTTTTTTTTTTTAAAGATTTTATTTATTTATTTGAGAGAGAGAGAATGAGAGATAGAGAGCACGAGAGGGAAGAGGGTCAGAGGGAGAAGCAGACTCCCCGCTGAGCAGGGAGCCCGATGTGGGACTCGCTCCTGGGACTCCAGGATCATGACCCGAGCTGAAGGCAGTCGCTTAACCAACTGAGCCACCCAGGTGCCCGCATTTTACTGTTCTTATACATTTGTCTAAGTTGTCTACTTTTGCTGGAATGCTCTTTATTTATCATCTCTGACTTTTGAAATCCTCAAAGCCAAACATAAATGCCACCTTCTCTAATTAGGCCTTTCTGGGTTTTTCCTTATCACCTGAAATTAATTTCTTACTAATATATATTATATATGTGATAGGAGTACAAACACAAATAACCAACAGTTTAACTTTCAGACCAGAAAAACATAGATACTAGCATTGATCCCCTAAAGTCTATGTATGGACCTCAGGCTATAATCCTCTAAATGAGGCATTTTTAGTTTTGCTATGAAATTTCATTGGGTTTTACAACATTTTTTGGGAAGTCTGTTCCTATAATGCATCATGTAAATAAAACAGAATTCTGTGGTCAAATAAATTTTAGAAACTCTTCATGGAAAATGAAACTTTCTCAGAAGTCTCACTGTGCAGGACTACAGTATTTATCAGAACTTTTAACAAATTAATGAAATTTATTTAACCCAGACATTTTAAAACTTGAGTAACCACGGAAATTTGTTTTTTACAGTATGTCTATTAACATTTTATGGCACACTATGGCATTATGGAATACAGTTTAGGAAACACAGTCATTAAAAAATGGAGATTCCTTTGAAAATATTTCTGAAGATAATATTTAGGCTTGAAGTTACTATTTTAAGCATTGCTATTATTGCTTTAAGTGATCGGAAACACTCAGAAGATGAATCAACTACTGTGTACTATAGGAAAAGAAAAATCTTCCCTTCCTCCTTTCTAGGTGCTTTGGCTGGTCTAATAATTAAATTGGCATTAGACACATTACAAGAAAAACACATTTAATTTTGTACATACAAGAGCCCCAGAAATATGAGACTCAGAGACAGGCAGGCAATTGATGTTTATATGCCCTCCCTATGGAGTGAGAGAGGGGACTGGGGCTTCAAAGGGGAGGAGTGTAATTCACAGGACAATAAGAGCAGATGTTTGGTAATTAGATGTTTGCCCTGCCATATAAATAGGTCTTTCAGATAAAAAGTTATCTCTGGTAATAGCTCTCTTTCTGGAACAAGCCTCATATCTAAATTATTTTAGGTAGTTAAGGGAGAGGTAAAAGATTTTCTTGAGTCTCCTGGGTCTTGATTGCCTTTAGCTCAAAATAATCCATATGCCTAAGTAGCACATTCTGGGAGACCATAGTTTGCTCCCCTTCAGTATCTACTCTAACCCCTGTTCTGTGCTAAATGTTAGGGGAGGGATGAAACAGGATGACTTGGGAATACAGGAAAAAATGAGATACAAACAAAGCCTGCCAAAATTTGATCCCTCTAGACTCTGGATGTCTACAAATTTGCCGTTAGTTTTCCAAAAACAATGAATTACTGGAAAATATAACACATACTGCAATTAAATGTTGAAAAAAAAAACACAAAAAAACAGCAAGTTGGCTCAGCACAGTGTTGTGTTGGTTTTTGTGGTGGTTGTTGTTTTCTGACACTGTTCTTAGTATGATTATATGGTTGAATGGACATAATTGGGGGGAAGGGAGTGAAGAATCTGTAACTTAGTACTGTGAAAAGAGAAGGGGATATCGACATGGCATGAAGAAGAGTAGAGATGAGATAATCATACCCCTGAGGATTGTGAAGCTTCTGTGTGTGTGTGAAGCATCTAATGGCTCCAAAATGTGATTATCTTCTGGTACCCACACCACCTGGAATTGCCTAATTGCTATTCTCCAAGTCTCAAAGAAAAAAAAATGCGTATGCAAAGACAAACAAGTTGGCAGGGCAGTTTGGAAAGCATGATGGCTCTGCCTGAACAGCAGTCAGAGCTGAGCCATGCAATTTGGAAAGGAAGCCAGTGTTGAATAAACACAATAAACACACAGTTTATTTATTGTTCCAATGTTTCATAAATATTATTTATTTTGGAAGGGGAGCATAATGGCAAAGTAATAGGGAGCAATTAGCATTGCTAGGGAAATAAAATGGAGCCTTCCCGAGAAGGGCTGGTAAGGAAGAGAGAAGCTGCATTCTTTTGTAGCATTTACATCGACATTTCAGTGAAAAGGGAATGGGGAATCAGTCAGGTGAGAGCAACTCATCAGTAATGCCCAGCCACCTCATGGACATTGACAGTTTAGAAGATAGGTTGAATTTATATTTCCAGAAAGTTTCCTTTGGTGCGGATTTCTCTTACTATAAAATATAAAGAAGACTTCCGTGCAGAAGTAGCAACCAAGGCAGACTTTCTACAGGATTGAGTAGGGATTAAAACTTTTCAGACAAACCTAATGGCTCAAAAATATGTTTTATTGATGGCATCTTGTTTTAGAAAAATAATCTTTGTCATTTTTTTCTCAATGAATAAGTTAGCCAAACAAATGAAGAAGCCTTAGCAACCATAAAACTAGAACTTTGCTTATGTCACTAAAAATGGAGCATGTGGTCTTTGAATAACTATATATTATAATTTGCCAGAGATTAATTGCCACTTAGTTATCAGTCCAGCAATTTGTTTCATTTCAAAACATTTTGAGGCTTTCATGAAGCCATTTGGGAGACTTGTGAACAGACTGTACTCCCTGGGTTGGAAGGCTATCTGATGGGTGCTGAGACTAAAGAATAACTTTCAAAGTGAAGATAGAAGTGATGGTGTATGATGAACATAGATAAGGTACCCCATGAATTTGAGATAAACTGAACAGATGACAATGCCTACATAAAATATGCACATTTTAAGGGAGAAGGAACTATTCCAGTTACAATGCCCCAGTAGCTTTTTATATAACATTTACTTATATCTCTCTGTGTATGAATTAATAACTCATGGAATCCCAAAATATCATAATTTATAGATAAAGATTGGAGAGGCTTTAAGGTGAAATTAAGACTATGATGCCTGTGGAATAACAAACTAAATGCAGCAAGTTTTAATAGTACCATTTAGATTACATCATGAACTTTAAGAATGCTCTAAAGCCTGAGATGTGTACAGATTTCCTTTCAGATCGTACGTTTGAAGAAAACTTCAGCAATGCCAAAACTATTCTCCAAAAGTATACTTAAAAACATATTAGAATAAGGCCAATATTTATTTTTTTCCAAAAGGACCTAAGATTTTATCACACTAACAAAGTATCATAATTAAATTGATCTTAAGTTTAGTTTTTTTTTTTCTTAAGTAGGCTCCATGCCCCATGTGGAGCACAATGGGGGACCTGAACTCACAACCCCAAGATCAAGACCTGAGCTGAGATCAAGAGATGGATGCTTGGGTCGCCTGGGTGGCTCAGTCGGTTAAGCGTCCAACTCTTGGTTTCAGCTCAGGTCATGATCTCAAGGTTGTGAGATTGAGTCCCACATTGGGCCAGAGTCTCATTGAGATTCTCTGTCTCTGCCTCTCCACCCTGCTTGTACTCTCTCATCCTCTCTCTCAAATAAATAAATAAATAAATAAAATCTTAAAAAAAAAAAAGAGTAGAATGCTTAACTGACTGACCACCCAGGTGCCCCAAATTGCTCTTAAGTTTTAAAAATGCTTATAATTACACAAATCTTGTGTAACTTAAAACTTCAGCCAGAAGAGACTATAGCAATAGAAGATGACCTTCTCCTAGTTTCCATGTAAATAACATTAAGGGGAAATAACATCAAGAAAATACATTTATCTATTTTTTAATGGACTTCTGATTTTACCAGGCTATTGAAAATTATAAAACTAAGGGGGGCCTGGATGGTTCAGTTGGTTGAGTATCCGACTCCTGATTTCAGCTCAGGCCATGATCTCAGGGTCATGGGATTGAGCCCCATGATGGGCTCTGAGCTCGGCAGGGAGTCTGCTTCAGATTCTCTCTCTCCCTCTCCCTCTGCCCCTCGCCCCCATGCTTGCTCTCTCTCTCTCTCTCTCTCTCAAATAATAAGTTAATTTAAAAAAGAAAATTATAAAACTAAGATCATAAATGTAATGACTTAAAGAGAAAACAGGGCATTGTTTTCTCCAGAGTAGCAGTTCTCAGAAGGAGGTGTTATTTTACCCTCTTCCCACAGAGGACTATCTAGAGGTATTTTTGGTTGTCACAACTAGGAGTAGGTAGGGTTTGCCACTGGCATCTAATGGTTAGACCCGGGAAAACTGCTAAACATCTTACAGTGTACAGTATGAACCTCCCCTAATGATGCCTCCCCCACAAATTAACTAGCGCAAACTATCAAAAGTGATCAGGTTGAGAAACTCTGGTTTCGAGGTTTCTATGTTACTTTTACTTCTTAACTAATGGGATATTTAAAATATTGTAATGTGGGTGGGATAGATTTTTATAATGAGGAAAATGATAGAAAATAGTGGCAAAAATTCAGACTTAAACATTCAGATAATAGGTTCACATAATTGCTTTGCCTTTTACTAGATATGTGACCTTAATTAGGTTACAAAAACTTCTATAGCTTAGTTTCCTCTTTAAAAGAGAATTTTGTGTGAATTAGGTAATGATGCAAGTGAAAGGATTTAGCATAGTACATGACAAATATAAAACATTCAGCGCATATTGTGAATAAATGAAATAAATATTAATTCATTTCTAAAACAAACGCTATTTTATTTAAAGGTTATGTCAGACTGGCTGAAATAGAAAGCATGTTAGTCCCTTTAATGTTAATTTCTTTGACACCTTAAAGGAGACCTTTGGAGATACATAATGGTGAAAATAGCAAAGGTCAAGTGCTTTCTAAATAGTTGTCAATTGTATGAACTATGGCATTTTTTTATTAACAATGAAGAAAATGCCCCTTTTCAGAGTAAGAAGCTGTTTATACACAGGCCAAGATTCAAACAAGAGTTCAAATAGATTTTTGCCTCCATCTGTAATGCAATATGAAAGGTAAGCTGAAGAACAAGACAACATTTGATAGATGGACTCATTTGTGGTTTGAAAACTAGTTATTTAGGATCAAATCACAAGTGGAATATACTCAGGCAGGGGTGCTTTTAGTTACATAGAGAGTGCTTGAGATTCATCATCATATTCCCACATAATTCATTGCCTCTAGAGTATAGTGCGAATTGATAACAGCTGTGGGCGAACTCATTATGGTAGCACTCTCTAAACAGAATATCAAACTCTTTTTACCGGTTATATTGCCTACCCCTTTGTCCCTGGGCCTTTGTGTTTTGAAATCTTCAATTTTCAGTGCAAATATTTTGGGCTTCCTATCTATCATAAATTACAAATTCTATCAAAATTTCAAATGCAAAGTATTTTAACACTAGCAAGTAGACAATGCACTCGGCAACTATGGCCCATGTCATTTAGTTTGTTTTAAGAAATGTCCTAAAAAGGGCGCCTGGGTGGCTCAGTCGTTAAGCGTCTGCCTTCGGCTCAGGTCATGATCCCAGGGTCCTGGGATCGAGTCCCACATCGGGCTCCCTGCTCCGCGGGAAGCCTGCTTCTCCCTCTCCCACTCCCCCTGCTTGTGTTCCCTCTCTCGCTGTCTCTCTGTCAAATAAATAAATAAAATCTTAAAAAAAAAAAGAAATGTCCTAAAAAAAAGAGAAATGTCCTAATATACCTTAACAAGTGATGAAAAAGAAAAAGATCAACCAGGCAGTCTGATCATTTTCATACAATTCAATGATATTGCTATTTAATTACTTGAGTCAAATGGTTATGTATGTTTTACTTTGTGCCTGGCTGAAAAGGAGATATGCTGCTCCAGCTTGGTCAGAGAATGGTATAATGACATTAATAAACTGTTCTAAAAGGATCTTCATGGAAAATTATTTTCTATCCCCAATCTGCCCCTCATTTCTTTGGAGATTTCTACATGATAACTCCAAAACTTATTGGGATAAAAAAAAAAAGCAATGATCTTTGGTCATTAAAACAGCACATGCTTTAATACAATTTTCATTCTCACATGGTCAAATTCACTGCTCATATATTTCCCCGTTGGTCTAAACTCTCAAGACTATCACATAATTAACTATCTGGAATTACCCCAAAATGTACTACATCCACTTAGTACCAAGAAATTGATGGCTATGTTTATTCTATGGTTAATCTTGTTCATCCTTTACAATTCCACAAGTGAAGAGAAGCATTACATTAACTCCACCCTTGAACAAATTTTGTTTAGGAGACTTCTGAATAGAAGCAGTTATGTGTGACTCAGGCATCTGAACAAATGTTCAAGCTCCACTGTCCCAAAATATTTTCTCTGTGTTTTTTACAACCACTTGATAACATAAACTATATTTTTAAAATGTTCAATGCATTTTGAGATGATCTTATAGACTTGGACATATTGGTCTATGGTAGCTTTGTGATCAGTCTTGTTTGTTTCAAGCACTATGTAGAAGATTTTTGGAAGGATTCCAGAATAAATAATAGAAATAATACCTTCTAGCACTGACTCTCTCCTTGGGCCATATGCTCTCTCATGTTTAAAAGCAAATTGCTTTACACTAAGCATGGCCTGTAATTACAGCTTGGAGAATAAATGCATTGTATGCTCTCTTGACATGCTGCTAAAGTACCATGTATTATTATTTTCAAATCAGTGAATAAATGGAAAATTTCTATGCATCAATGATTTTTAGTTGAGAACAAACAACATATCTAAAAATAAAGCTTGTGCCAATGGGTAGATTTTGGCAAGTCTCTGAATTAGAAGAATAGTGACAGCAGTGATTGGAAAATGGAAGGGAATAATTAAAGTTATTTATAAGCATATATATATATTATATAAATCAACCTATTTAGTATAAATTGTGGAATCATATGAAAACTTAAACTTGGTTCTATGGTAAGTAGCTTTGCTACTATGTAATCTTATTATTTTTTTCTATTGTAATGTCTAATTAACTGGGAAACCAAAAGTAGTACATAATCAAGCTTCACATATTCAATGGATGATTGATTGCCTCTGATTCAAACCCAGCTCAGGAATCATTTCCTCCCGTTATTTAACATATAGTACTAGAATATGAAAAGTATAGAAAGGACAGATTTGCTTTTTCCTGTAACTTGTAGAGGGATTAATATAACAGATAGGAAGTATTTATTTTAGAAAATAAAATGATTTTATTTTTCAACCAACAATATATATAACAAACGTATAAACCCCCACTATGAGTAATTAGTATTTTGGCATAATAAGACAAAAATTTTTAAATATAGAAGGAACTTTATTAAATCTTGTTGATCAAAAATTACAATAGAGTATATTTTCAGCCATTTCAGAACGGTTGATTTTAGTGGATAATATGAAAATAGTGCTGTTCGATTCTAGTAAAGGTACAAAAATTGGGAAAAAGGCCAGTCTTGTGCACAAAAGGATGTGATTTGACTAGGGAATTAGTAATATCTAGCTAAGCTTTGCAAAACCCATGGAATCATTTAAATTCTTATAATTGAGAGAAAAAGCCATGATTAGGAAGAGATGACAGAACCATTACACACACACACACACACACACACACACACACACACACACACACACCACAAAGATGAGACCAGAATTCAGAATGCTGTGATCAAGAGAATATCGAGGATGGTTTATGAAAATTTCAAAACAGAACCTAATATCCCAGAAATTCCTCTTTAATACATATCAGAGTACCCTACATAAAGTAACTCTCATTAGAACAGAAATCCTCTTGAGGGCAAGGGTCTTGATTGTGCTTGGATAGCATAATGTAATTCAAAGTATAGATAATACACCTTTAAATGAGTTTAAATTCAGAGGTATTCTAGAGCTAGTTCAAATCAATTCACGATAATTAAATGGTAAATTTTCATGAAATTTGTGAACATGTTCCCATTATGTAAAATTAAAATATGTAGGAGTGACATCAGCAAAATGGCAGGGTAGACAGCTCCAAGCTCTCATCCCTCCACAGTAACACCAAAAAAAAAAAAAAAACAAGCACTGTCAAAAGCAACTTTATCATAATTCTGCACAAGATTCAAACAAACACTGAACCAAGAAAAAAACAACTTATAAATGGTAGCAAATCTTTGTGGCATTTTACTTGCCCTTCCTCCATCCCCTCACCAGCTTAACAGCAGTCTTGAAGATGATAAACTGCTTTCCCAGTGCAGAATCTTCTCTTAAGTTACAAAGGAAGCAGAGCAGGCCTTACAAATTATTGTGTTATGTTGGCTTTTAACCAGTCCAGGGATTACCTGAAGTATTGTCACAATACTTTGTCCCTGTTTCATCAAACTCAGAAATAACTCAGGCCATAAAAGTGGCAGTCATTTCTTAAAAACTTCGCAAGGTGAACAAACAACCCTCAGAAGCCTGGGTCAAAAGATTAAAGTTGAGGGGTGCCTGGGGGTGGCTCGGGTGGTTAAGAGTCTGCTTCCGTTCAGGTCATGATCTCAGGGTCCTAGGATCAAGCCTTGCATCAGGCTCCCTGCTCAGTGGGGAGTCTGCTTCTCCCTCTGCCTCTCCCTCACAGGCTTATGCACTCTCTCTCAAATAAGAAAAAAAAATCTTTGAAAAAAAGATCGAAGTCGAGACATATAATAGACCACCTAATGTCTGGAAGGAAAAGCTAGGTGGAGTTTCTTAAAAAAAAATTGGTTATTCAAAAATACCCACATTTATAGGGAAATTTAGAAAGTTACAAGCAAGAACAGGGTAAGACACATACACAAATTAGACCTGAAAAGACACCAGACTTATGCCTTGACCGGATCCCTAGGCTCAGTACAAGCATGGATAACTGTTGGAAAACTCTAGTAGATTGACAATCGGCAAAGAATAAGAGAGGTGTTTTCCTTATTTCCTGGCATTCAAGGAAATTGCCATAAATACTTGCTGAACACAATCAAAATGAACAGACAACTCAGTAATCATACACAAGGAATATAGACTTTTCCAAAATAGTTTTGAAAAGTCATTAGTCAAATAGACTACTATAATCTTCAACGATTAAAGAACTCAATAAACCTGAAGGAAGAATTTGGTTTTCAGATTTACCATAATTTAATATCCACATGTCCAGTTTTTAACAAAAAATAACAAGGCAAACAAAAAATTGAGAATGCATAGCTCATTCAAAGGAACAAAGTATATTGACAGAAACCATCCCTGAGGAGGCATACATGATGGAATTACTAGGCAAAGATTTTTTATAACAACTGTTTTAAGTATGCTTACACAGCCAAAACGGACAAAAAAGTAAATGAAATCAAGAAAATGATGCAGAAACAAAATGAAAATATCAATAAAGAGATTCACATTATAGAAGTAACCAAACAGAAATTCTGGAGCTGAGAAGTAAAATGAATGAAATGAAAAAAAATCAGAGAGATGTTTATAGCAGGTTATATCAGGCAGAAAAAAGAATCGGCAACCTTAAAGATAAGGCAGTTGAAATTTATGTGTTCGAGGAGCAGAAAGAGAAAAAATTAAGGAAAGTGAAAAGAGCCTAAGGGAACTGTGGAACATCATATGCGTTATAGGAAGCCCAGAAGAAGAGAGAGAAAGGAGCAGAAACAGTATTTGAACATATAATAGATGTAAACTTCCCAAATTTGATGAAATAAATAAATGTATAGATCCAAAAAAAAGACTACCTACAGAATGGGAAAAAATATCTGAAAGCATATCTCTTAAAGGGGTTTAATATCAAGAATATATAAAGAACTATAACTCAACAACAGAAAGACAACAAAATTTAAAAATTGACAAAGGACTTGAGTAGATATTTCTCCAAAGGAGATATAAAAATGGCCAAAAGGGTGCCTGGGTGGCATCATCAGTTAAGCAGCTGACTCTTGGTTTCAGCTCTATAACTCAACAACAGAAAGACAACAAAATTTAAAAATTGACAAAGGACTTGAGTAGATATTTCTCCAAAGGAGATATAAAAATGGCCAAAAGGGTGCCTGGGTGGCATCATCAGTTAAGCAGCTGACTCTTGGTTTCAGCTCAGAGCATGATCTCAGGGTCCTGGGATCCAGCACCGTGTGGGGCTCCCTGCTCAGCCCTGAGTCTGCTTCAGGATTCTTTCTCCCCCTCTGCCCTTCCCTCCACTTGCTTGGGCTCTCTCTCTCTAAAATAAATAAATAAATCTTTTAAAAAATAAAAAAATAAAAATCACCAATAAGCATATGAAAAGATTCTTAACATCATTAGTCATTAGGTAAATACAAATCAAAACCATAAGAACACAACACTTAACACACACTACAATAGCTATGATTAAAAAAAACAACCATGAAATAGGTGTTGATAAGGATGCAAAGCAATTAGAATCTTCATGTATTGAAGGTTGGAATGCAAAATGTTTCAACCACTTTGGAAAAAAATTTGACAGTTTCAGAAATATAAACATGACCTAGCAATTTTACTCCTAGGTATATGTACTCAAAAGAATTAAAAATAAGGACTTAAATACCTGTACACCAATGTTCACTGCAGTATCATTTACAATAGCCAAGATGTGGAAACAACCTAAGTGTTCATCAACAAATAACTAGATAAACATAATCTATTATATACATACAATAGACTATTATCCAGCCATAGAAAGGAATGAACTTTGGTATATACTATAGGATTGATGGACTTGAAAATATTATGCTATATGAAATGAACCAGATATAAAAGGAAAAATATTTTATGATTCCACCTATTTGAAACATCTAGAACAGGTAAATTCAAGAGACAGAAATTATAGAGGTTATTAGGAGCAAGGGGAGGGGAAATGTGAAGTTATTGCTTGATGGGTACAAAAAGTTTCTCTTTGAGTTGATGAAAAAGTTTTAGAAACTCAGATAAGGGATAAGGGGTAAGTTACAACAACATTGTAAATGAAATTAATGCCACAGAATTGCACATTTAAAATGATTAAAATGGTACAGCTTATGTCATATATAACACAATAAAATGATTATAATAAAACCCACAGCAATAAAAATAAAAACCATTAAATAATATATAACTTACAATTTAATTTATATTAAAATTAAAGGTAAAACTTGATTTCAGCTCCAATATGTCAAGAGTGTGGAAGTTGCCATCCCATCCTTACATGAATAAGCTAAATATCTTAAAATCCACTTTTCTTGGACTAATCATTAAACTGAGGTGGCAGGAAAAACCTCTACCCTGAAATCTGGAGAGTCAAGCAAACCCAGAAAGCCATAAACAAGATATGCTTATTTGACGCAGAAGCTGCTGGAGCTGTAACTGGTAGGAACACTTACATGGCAATTTCGATGAATTGTTGGAGGTTGAGTATTGACTAGTGTGGGAGTGAGAAAGTGCTGGGAGCCACTGTCTGAGAAGGAGCCCCACACTTTCCTTGTTTTTACTTCTGGTAATCCTACCATGTTCTCCTGGTGAAAATCCCAAAATATCCCCTAATGGTTCTGGCAGGAAGAGAGGAAGATTAATTGTTGTGAAATACATCCAGAGCCTTATTCAAAAGAAATAGTATTTTCATAGAAAAAGACTTTACCAGAACCTTATGCCAGGTGAAGAAAGGACATTCCTTCTACCCCAAGCTTCTGTAAATTTTCTGTTATCTAAGAGAGAGAACAATACCAGCAGAGAAATGCTTGTGAAAGTTATAATCTGGAGACATGGGACAATAAAATATTGAGGTGTACAGAATTTACCACCACATCAACAGGGCTCTAGTGCAATAATAGTGGACTGCAGATGGAAGAGTTGAAAGACACAGACTCTATGAGCATGAGTACTTGGGGAATTCCAAAGCAAACAGGGGAGACCAAAACAAGGGCACTAGAGAAATTTGAAGCCTTGGGCACATACAACTGAAGAAAACATTAAACATGAAACATTAAATAGTCTAATAAAAAAAGCCTAGTAATTAGCCAGATGAACATGAATCTTCATATTAAAGGACTATTAACCTCAATTCCTACTACTTGATACAAAATGTCCAGTTTTTTCAACAAAAAATTAAAATGAACTTCAAAAAGTGAGAAAAAAATACAGACTGAAAAGACAAAGCAAGCATCAAACTATACTGAGATATGAAACAGATGATTAAATTATCAGATGGGAAAGTTAAAATAATGATGATAAATATATTAAAGGCTCCAATGGAATAAGTAGACAGCATGCAAGAGCATATGGGTAATATAAGCAGAAGATGGAAACTCTAGGAAATAAAGAAAAGAAAATGCCAGAAATCAAATATCACATAAGCAATTAAGAATGTCTTTGATGAGCTAATCAGTAGACTGGACATGGTTGAGGATGGAATTGGTGAGTTTACATATAGGCCAATAGAAACTTTGCAAACTGAAATAAAAAGTAAACAAACAAACAAATCCCCAGAACATCCAAGATCAGTGGGATGAATTTCAAAGTGTGTAACATACATGCACTTGAAATAACACAAGGAAAAGAAAGAAATAATTCAGAAGAAATAATTAATAAACAATAATTTTCTGAAATTGATGAGAAAGATCAAACCACAGATCTAGAAGATCAGAAAAGACCAAACAGGATAAATACCAAAAAATCGACACCTAGGTATATTATATTCAAGTCATATGAAACCAAAGACAAAGACAAAAATTTGAAAGCATTTGGAGCAGGCGTGGGAACATTACCTAAAGAGGAACAGAAAGAATTAGAAGAAACTGCTCTTTAGAAACCATATAAGCAAGAAGAAAGTGGTGTGAGAGGAAAGCAAAAAACAAAAAACAAAACAAAACAAAAAACCCAACCAGCTAAGAGTTCTGTATCCAGTGAAATTATCCTTCAAATGTTAAGGAGAAATGCTCTTTCAGACAGGCAGAAACTGAAAGACCTATGAAAAATAAACTTCCCTACATAAATTGCTATTGCAAACTATTATGGAACAATGGCTCATCATTTGGCATAATGTGCTCCACTTAATAAATGCTAATTTAATAAACTCATAACATGCAGTTAAATTTTAAAGGATGGATTCATTCTGTATGACACTGTAATAGTAAATACATGATCCCAATGATCATCAAAATTATAGAACTTTACATCCTAATGAATGAAACAATTTAAAAAATCATTCAAGAGGTTGGGAGATCTCAGATGAAATGCAGAATGTGACAGAAGAATCTAAATGTATAAAACCTCACTTAAAGAAATGGAAAATAAGGAAGTGCCCTACATAAGTTTGAAAATTAATGGAATCTGAAACCAATCTACAACATTTCTAGGAATTGAACAATAAAATTAATGAGTGGTGAATGATGGGTGCCAGGTTTCTCATTATTGGAGTGAGAGGTTACAGATAAATAATGAGAGGAGGCTAGAATCATTTATATGATATGGAATAGGGTAGGAGACAGGTAACTAAACATATATATATCTTCTTGCTCTTTTAGCTGAGGGGACCTAGACATTATAGTTGTAATAATCACACTTAGCACCCAAGATTTTAATTTCTAACACTGTTCTCCAACAAAAGAAACCAGGATTCCTCAGAGAAAAGGCTGATTCTAGGACCAGAACAGGAAATACACATGACTAATTTGGAACATCTTGTGTGCTAGAAAGTTAGTGCTAAACAAACAAATGAACCACAATAATGTGAAAAGGCCAGGAGTCAACTGAAAGAGCCCAGTTGGCCAAGTTGGAAAAATTCAAGCAATAACAACAACGAAAAGTAGTACTGAATTATAACAAAGATGTAGGATAAGTATACACGAGTCCACACTTATATAAACCAATAACTAACTAACTAACTAACTAACTAAATAAATAAATAAATAAACAAATAAGTAACCGGGAGAGAAGAGACAAAACTAGCATGGAGAAAAATTCTGAATATTTTTTTGGAGATACTCCATCCTTAAGGAAAGGAAGTATAACTCCTCATTCTTTTGAAGTGTGGGCTGCACACAGGGACTGATTTCCAGAATACACTATGGAAAAGAGGAAAAACGAATAACTTAATGCTGGAGAAATCTGACAAATGCTATTTCAGCCAGGTGATCAAGATGAACATCAACAGTGATAAAGCATACTGACAGCACATTCCCTTGATATTATGTGATAAAATGGTATGTTAACCCTATGGTCCTAGCAGAAAACACACAACCATAGTCTAACCATGAGAAAAAATAAATAAAACAAATCCCAAAAAAAGTAAATTCTTGATTGCCTTCACTTTCATTCCCTTTGGACCTGTGGGATTTTTTATATATGTAGTCCAACAAATTCATCAGGTTTTAACATCTAGGGATCATTCTTGTTCATTTTTTCCTGGTACCTGGTGAGAGAACTCAGTCTACAGATTCAAGTACTCCTTTATTTCAGAGCAGTTTCATCATAAAGTTAAATATGCATATATTTTTTTCTGTTTCATTTGTTCTGCTTTATTCAGAAAAATCAATTATCCAGTTTTAAGGGCTTCAGTTTTTGGCTTCCACATAAAACTTCTAATTAGTTGTTCCTCTATGTAGGTTTTTAAAGCGTTGCCTGTAACTCTCATAGGTCTCACTCTTCATGTCTCTGACCTAGTACTCTACAGTGATGTACGTTGAGTCTACACTTCATTGAACAGAAACCGACAAGGGAAAAAGTAAAATTTTTTTCTTTCAGTTTCACGATCCATTCAATACCACTGAAACACAATAAGCACTTGGATACTATATGGTTCACCTGCCATTACTGACATTGCTTACCATCTGCAAAGCTGAAACTCGGGTATCTCCTTGCAGCTTTTCCAATGTGTCTAGCCTTGCTCCCAAGTCATAACAGACTGAACAGTTAACAAATAACATACATTTAAGCATCCTGGGTTTTGTGCATTTAATGCATTTGTCACACACAAAGTGATGCTCTCGTCTTCTTGCTTTGATTTCCACACTCCCAAGTATCATCTGTACAATTTAAGGGGCATTTACAATGAAAGGTGCTCTTTCCCAAAATTCTGCTTGTCTTTATTTTACAAAAATGTGACAGATCATGAAACTGTCCTTCAATTTGATCCTAAACTTTCAGAATCTGTGGTTTTGGCTTGTGGTCTTTCCCTAATTATACTATATATGTTGTTTTCTTCTTTGCTTTTAGCCCTTTCCATGAGAAGTGGTGAAATCATAATGAAACTGCTGTTTTCATGTATATGTACATGTATGAAATATAAGTATATAGATAATAATGTCTATATGTCATTTTGTATATTCATGTACATATACATTTCATTAAACATTTCTTCTTAACTCATTACTTTTTTTTTGAGATAGATTTTCTCTATTAATGACCTCAACCAAATTTCTTTAGATATAGGAGTTTCGAACTCAAATACTTAGGAGAAAATCAGTTAAAATTGCATTATCCTGCAACTCATTAGTAGTAACATATTGCTGAGCGAAACAGCTTGGAAAAGAGAGGGGAAAGGAAGGGGAGTGAGGGAGGGAAGGTAAAGAAAAGGAATGAAGTCGATCAAGTGGAATTCTTGTTTTAATTCTTGAGAACAATGAAGTTCTTGCAAGCACAGCTTGTTTCTGCAAATTATTTTCCAAACGGGTACAAAATGGAACGAAAACAGAGAATCCCTTAAGAAACTGAAGAGGTGCAACATGAAAAGCTAAGATTATCCAGCAGCAAGTATTGCAGGCTTCAGTCACCAGCTGCCTCCTGTTACTGTTCCCAAGAGTTAGCGGGATGAAAATGTCTTCCCCGTAATTATTTTCATTTCTTTTTTCTCAGCATCTGGGCATGCACGGTTCAGCAACTTGAGGAAGTCGGATGTTTTTGCCCAAATACGGGTGTGAATATAGGCTTTAGAGCACTTGATGCAGTAGTGCAGATAGTCCTGAGAGGCTGATGGCGTTGTCTCCACTGGCACTGGGGAGGCAAGGGAACAGCACAAAGGTAACATAGTCAATATTGTTGCCCACGGCAGCACTGATGTCTTTCAGCTCCAGAGGAGGTTCCTTGTGGCTAAAGAGGACCTGGGGGGCTGTGGGGCTGGCTCTGCGTCCTTCTCTGAACTCCAGCATGAACACTTTTCCAATGACCACACTGTTGTCATCCTTAAGCATTGTGCTGAAGACTACTGTGACTCTGTCCTTCTTACACTTACCATATATGGTTTCATCAACCCTGTCATGGATAACTGCCCTGTTCCCTCCTTCCTTGCCCTCTTCTTGGAATTGGAAGGCTTTCTCCAAGACAGAGGCAAAAACAATTTCATTTCAACATGCCAGCCAGATACACAATGGAATCCTTGGGTGCTGGCAGATTTTCAAGGTCATATAGCAAAAAGACATTGTATCCTTATTCAGGATTTACCAACAAACTCCCATACACCCCCTTTAATAACTCATCAGCACCATGTGTCTGAAATTCCTTGTAGAATTTCAAAGAAATACTGACCATCAGGATTAGGATTTGAAATATGATAGAGGACTCCATCGAAATGTGCAAATGCAACTTCTGCTGCTTCTGGTTTGTTACTGGGCTCTGCAATCATGAACTTGAGTGCGAGTGTCTCCTCGATGATGCAGTTGTTCACCTGATCATGCAGGATCAGGACCGCAGCTACCCCCACCCCCACCCCCACCCCCACCCCCACAAGCCTGAACCGGCCTGCCAAACCACCACCACTGCCTCACCAGCAAGCTCCGTCCCCACCAAGCTCCCGGCTCTAGCTGGCTACTTCTGCTCTTACACCCACTTTTCACTTGCTGCCCAGATGCGTGGCCACATGGCGCCATTTCTGCTCCAACCCCTCCCGAGTGTGCACACAGGATTAACCCATTACTTTCTTGTCATACAGCATTGCTACATGTCCAAGATACATTATTCGATGAAAGAAGCAGGCTACAAAATAGCATAGTTATACTTTAAAAGAGACTACAGTAAGTTCCACTACCACTTTAACAGTTGCTTTTTCTTGGTGGTAAAATTGTTTGTGGTTACAAATGTATAATATCATCTAAAATTTTGTGAAAATTTATCAATACATATATTTGTGTGTTTATAAATGTATTTTCCTTTACAATAACTAACCAAATTCTTGTTCTCATGGAGCTCATATAACGTTTCTGTAGACCAAATTGATAAACAAGTAACTTTATTACATGTCATAATGCAAGTATTACAAGAAAATTACAAAGATCTATCAAGGTTCAAAACAGGATTATTGCTGAAAAGTTGTTTAACTAAACTTTACAAATCTATATATAATTCAAACGGATCCTATGGTAAATTTTGTAAAGAAAAGAGAAAAAAAAAACTCCTTTGTATGATGGGAACAATTATCACATAGAATGTTAGTAAAGCTCATGATTCTGAATATTAATTGTCTTCTAATATGAAGATAGGAGCAATAGCCATGCATCTTTCAAAGGTCCACATAGAGCCTTAATCTTCTGTCACAGTCACCCTAGGACACCCACAATATGAAGAACTGCCTCGTCTCTGTTCTGGTTTGACGGAGCTTAACTTTGTGTGAACTGGCAAACATGTTTATAGACACTCTTGCCAGATCCCTGAGTCAAGTGAACTGAAACTGCCCCAACTGCCTCGTTATGCCCGGTTCCAACCATAGTTCCTAACTCACCTCTATACCTTCTGCCAAGGTACCAGCTGTGAACCCTGACAGCAATCATGAATTGTTCTAACCTAATTTCTGCTTAGTTGCAACCTTACTATGCTGTGACTGTTCCCACCCACATACCACCCCAATTCTCTCCTCCACCTCATCTCTTTTACATACACATACACACAAACTCTGTACATGTAATCACATCTAAATCTGTTGCCCATAGCCAGTTTTACTTTTTGAAAGCCATCCCAAGAATATATACTCAGAACCCAAGTCCCGATTGTGCATTCCAGACAGCTTAGCCCCTTTAGTCCACCATCAAAAACTGAAGTAAGTAAACATAATTATTCTCCTGTCTCTTGACAGATCTAATGCTCTACCTTGGCTGGTAGAGTCAAGTTTTGGGATGATTTTAACATCGTTTATCTCTTACTGGGTATATATACTCATTTAAAAAATATTTTAAGGATATTTTGAACCTCAAAGTCAAGAGCCTTGTTTCTAACCCATTATTTACAATACAATAGGGTTTCTGCAGTTTTATTTGAAGCAAGGAGATCTTGGATGATTTGTATGTTTGTTTGGCTTTTGTTGACAGTGTATATTGGAAGGTGGAAATAAATGTCACTTATTTTTTCTGTACTTCTACAAGTTTCTCTGTCTTTGCCGTCTATGTTTTGGAAATATTTGATTTTCCCTGACTGTGTTTTATTTTTAATAAATAAGGTAATTGGGAAACAACCCCAGAGAGCTATTCTTGTCATTCTTTTTGTCCTTTAAGAAGCAGATGCAGTTGTGGGCTACTTCTACTTCTTCAAGTGTAAAATGATGTTATGACTTCAACATGTCTTATTTTCTCCTCTGGTCTCTCTACATGTCTATGCAGATGAGCCACCTTTGCTATTAAAATTTTAGATCCAAAATTCAAGGTATAACAACTGGAGATTCAGACGTTCAGAGCAAATTAAGGTGTGGTTTTGTTTGGTAAATAAATATCATGAAAAATAACTATGCTTTACATTTCTTACTAGGAGTAATTGGGATTGAAAGGCTTACTCACCTGTTAGCAGATATTAAAATCATATACACTTAATGTTCCTAAATATTGTCCATTACTAGAATACTAAGCCTATAATAGGCCCCAGATAAAAAATTATATTGTACTTCATATAAAGTCAGACTAATTTATATAAAGCCCAATACATATTTTGTACAATTTCAAATTCTGGGCAAATGTGAATTTAATATAATGTTGGGCCATAAATCTATTTTTTCAATCCCTACAACAAGTCGATGAATTGGAATGAGGCCACTTCCATGTGACAATAAGTAACAAGGTCTGCATGAAAATAGTGTATTCCTAGATTTAGTAAAATTTATTCCTGTGTGGTGAGGGGGAAGATAAAGACAATGTATGAATTATGAAGTGAGTCATAAAATAGATGAAATTAGGTAGTTCAAGAAAAATTAACAATGACTCACTCTACCCTTTTAAATCCCATACAAACATGACCTAATCTCCAAATTTTCACACCTGTCTTCTGTCCAGCTTAGACATTCCTTCTGGGGCTAGGAGTACTATTCTCTGAGAAAGATCTTTCTTATATTGATTTCCCCTTCCACCCACGCTTCCCTACAAATTATTCTTCCTATATATAGGTGGTTCAATTTCTTCCTCATCTTTACTGACTGCAGTAGGACTGTAGATATAGTAGCAATAAAGGGCAGATATTATTATCCCCATTCCATGTATGAGGAAAATGAGGCTCAAAGAATTTATTACTCTAAATTAAAGAGCCATTAAAAAAGAATTTTCAAAATTCAACTGTGAGGCCTATCCTCATTCTCCAATAAGATATCTTTTCCAGAAAGGGAACCATATTCTTAAAAAAAGAATTTTCTAGAAAGATATTGCTATAACAACTAACTTTGAACATTACATTACCTGTCACTTTGAATATATTATCAAGAATTCCTGGCCACACATTCTACATGGTAATAGTTCCCTGATACCTATTCATTCATTAATTCAAAAGTATGGAAGTATATATGGAAAAATAGTAATAAACAAAACAAATATGGTCCTGGCCTTCATGAAGCTTGAAGTCTTATAGGGAAAAAGCAAAAACTGTAGTTACATTAGTGTTTTTGGTTTTGTTTTTGCTTGTTATGATGCTCTTGCCTTGTAACCTATATTAGGTAATCAGCACAGTCATATCCTCCTGTATCAAGACCCTATCTTCATACTCTGAACAGCATGTCAAAACAGTACCCAGGTTGGAAAGGATTAATTTTTGAGTCCTTCTAGAGACTGGAGTATTCTTTCCCCAGGAGTGCCGATACTTCCATAGTCCATTGATGGAAACAGATTGCTGTATCTTTGCCCATTATAACTGCAAGTATGATTTAAGTTTCTTTCTCATTAACCATCTGCTAGACAAGCAAACAATTTCTTATTGACAAAGACCCAACACTACCCAGAGTGGGCTAATTCTTTTTTTCTTTCTTTCTTTTTAAAATTTTATTTCAAGATTTTATTTAAATTCTAGTTAGTTAACATATATGGTAAAATTAGTTTCGGGTGTAGAATTTAGTGATCCAAAACTTACATATAATACCCGGTTTTCATTACAAGTGCCCTCCTTAATCCCTATCACCCATTTAGCCATCTTCCACTCACCTCCCTCCATCAACCCTCAGTTGTCTATAGTTAAGAGTTTCTTATGGTTTGCCTCCCTCTCACTCTCTTTTTCCCCCTTCCCCTGTTACAATGGAATATTACTCAGCCATCAAAAAGAATGAAATCTTACCATTTGCAATGACATGGATGGAGCTAGAGTGTATTCTGCTAAGCAAAATAAGTCAGACAGAGAAAGACAAATACCATATGATTTCACTTATGTGTGGAATTTAAGAAACAAAACAGATGAACATAATTCTTTCTTGATATCTCAGACAGGCTACTTCTTAGCCTGCCATACCTGGGCAGATATTTCTAGTCTCTAGCTTCTAGTCCTTGCTGATATAGCTTTATTACTCTAATCTAAGCCTTAGGTCTAAAAACAGAGGGCACACTGGTCCCAAGGATCACAGAGAATCAAAGATCAGGCAAAAACTCAACAAAAGTTAAAAAAAAGGGGGGGGCTGAGGAGGAGACTTCTGTTACCAGGAGTATGGCAGATTAGATCATTTGAAAGACCATCCTACTATAAAACAATTCTATTTTAGAAAGAAGATACTTAGTAAAATGTAGAAAACACAGAATGTAGGTGGATCTCCAAAAGCCCAATAATTACCCATACTTTGAAAAAAGGTAAAAATCACAAAATAAATCTGAACTAGAAGTGACCAGATAACAAGGGAGAACAGGGTTATCATGATTGGAAAAGCCAATGGAAGCACTGTTATTATGACACTAAGCCTTGATGTATTAAAAGGCAGAGAAGCTGAAACTAACATATATAGATTAATTCAGGAATCTATTTTAATAAAGAATAAAGTAACTGTATCTACCTAAAATGTGAAGTAGACACAAATCCTTTTCAGAGAAAAATATACAAAATTCAGCAACTGAAAAATTCCCAACAGATTTAGACCAAGTAAACAAGACTTCAAAATCAAAGATCCACAAGACCATAAGGAGGTCAACAACTGTAACAACCAAGAGAAACTGCAAACAATAGATTTAAATGCAGAATCTGTAAGAAATTTTTTTTAAATAAAGATTGGGTCACAAGGATAAGAAAGGAACAAGTTATTATCGGGAATGCAGACATATCTCACAAAGAAATAAATAGGACTTCCAGAAACTTGGTTGAAATTATATAAAGATACATAAATATATGGTGTGTGTATAAGATATACATTTAGATATTTACAAATACACTTCAAGATTTGATATTTTAAAATATTGTATATATGTAGGAGAGCAAGACCTCAGCAGATAAAAGAGACAATAAGAACAGGAACAGGCATAAATGGCAACAGTTCTATGCATGTGGCAAAAGCCAATTATTCCTGCCATTGGTCCATGCTGAAAACAGTACATGCTGAAAACAGCGAGGATGGTGGATAAGATAGCTAGGCCTGCTGAGGTCAGTTCTCCCATTCCATGCTTCCTTAGGATCCATGCTAATAGTCATACACAGTTCCTTGCTGCCCCTAACGTGATTGCTTTCTTGAGTTTTTTTTCCCTCCTTGCTTCTACATACTTTACATTCTATGATTCGATAATAAAACCAAGAGTTCACCCTGACTCAGGGGCTTCACCTCAGCACCTGCACTTCTTGATGGCACCTGGCAGTGCAGCCCCTTCTGGCCTCTCTTTGTGCCAAATTATTGGACTCTGAGTCATCATTTCATCTCTGGACAAGCAAGACCTTCACACTTTGTGCATATGAATAAGTCTTATCATTCCTATCCCTCTCACCATGTGTCAGCAAATTCTGCCTTGCATCTGGAGGTGTTCCTTTGTAAGAGAGGTTTTTATGCCCCTTCCCCATTGGCAAATGACTTTTTTTAAAAAGATTTTTATTTATTTATTTGACAGAGAGAGAGAAAGTGAGAGAGGGAACACAAGCAGGGGGAGTGGGAGAGGGAGAAGCAGGCTCCCTGCTGAACAAGGAGCCCGATGTGGGGCTCGATCCCAGGACCCTGGGATCATGACCTGAGCTGAAGGCAGACGCTTAATGACTGAGCCACCCAGGTGCCCTGGCAAATGACTTTTTGTTGCCCCTCCACCAGGAGCAGAAGGGATTTTCCTTACCCTTTCCCCAAAATGAGGGGTTTTGCCTGAACCCTGTGCCAGAATGCTTGTGCTGCTACCCTTCATTCTGAAAGAATTGGATCTTTGCCTAAGTATTGGGGGTGAGGCAGTTTGCTCCTCTTTCCCCAGTGGCCAAAGACAATTTCTTCATATAAGAGAAGGAGTCAAGTAAGAGTATAGGACATAATAGTGGTCTGACAGTGGAGCCAGTACACCTGCAACAATCACTCTCAATCTTGTCTTCTGCCCTGTCCCCAGTCTTTCTTGTATGTAACCAGTGAAGACCATGTGAAAGACTAAGTAAATTAACATTACCCTTGTGTGGGAGGCTCTAGATTGTTCTAAACTGGTATGTTAGTCCACATCAACCGTCATGCAATTTGTCAAAATTTTAGTTGTGTCACACTTTAGTACTTCCATGGCACCTTCTTCTTCCTCCTGTGAAAGAATTGATGTCTCTTGTCTCTCCTCAGAGAGTCTTGTCCTATTTTTGGAAATAAAATTTCTCTCAATTTCTCATGTGCCTTGTGAGCTTAGCAATCTGGTGGTTTCAAGAAGAGTTATGATTTTCCAGATTATTTGGCATTTTTTATTATGGAAATACAGACAAAATCTCTTCCAACAATCTCTATCCCAAGCAGAAACAGAAACAGCAGTTCACAATTGATCATATAGTGTAAAATTTGTACTGTATTTTGTAGTTTAAAACAAAAGAAATGTAATTATAATATTACAAGTCCTTTCTATCTTAGCATGAAGAGAAACAATATTAATTTTAAGCATGTTATAATAAGTTAAGAATGTATATTTTAATTTTTTAAACAGCAACTTAAGAATGAAGGCAAAGATGTATGTCTCAAGGCCCACTAGAGGAATTAAAATGAAATAATGAAAAATATTTAAAAATCCAAAGTAAAGATTGCAGAGAAAGACAAGAAAAACAAATTACATATAGTAAAGCTTTTTTTTAAGCAGCAAAAGAGTAACCTTAATGCAACCATATAGATTATTAGATTAAATGCCCAAAGTTTAAACATTCCATTTCAAAGGCAGATATTGCCTGGTTGGATAACAAAGAAAGACTAATATATGTTGCATACAAGAAATTTACTTTAATTATAAGAAATGAGGAAAAAAGAGAAAAATTGAAAGGATTCCATTGATGTGAAAGTCAAAGCTAAGAAAGTTTAAGAGTTTATACTAATAACAGATAAAGAAGACTTCAAGAGAGGAGCAATACCTCAGAATTATTTGCCAATGATAACAACTGACACATCACAAGGAAACAAAAAATAATCATAACTTTCAATGTGCCTAATAACACATAAAGAAAAAGTAAACCAAAAATAGATAAAATCTATTATCATAACTCAAAATTATAGCATTCCTCTCTAAGTCATTGATAGTAACACTGTGTATTCACCTAGCTTACATTACTTAAATACTAACCCCAAAATTGAATGATACAAATTTCTTTTCAAATGAACATAACATGTTCACTTTCATAGACCATGTACTGGGCCATAAAACATGTCTCAATCAATTTCAAATTTTATAATCTCACAAGCTATGTTCTCTAACTCAAGGAAATTAAACTAGAAACCAGTACCAAGAAAGATATCTAGAATTTCCACAATTATTTGGAAATTAAACAACATACTTCTAAGTAACCCATGAGTGAAGCTAAAAGAGTGTTTAGATGGAAAGCTATGCCTTAAATGCTTATTTTATAAAAGAACAATTACCTCAAATCAATGATCTAAGCGTCTACCTTAAAAAACTATAAGAACAAATTGAATTCAAAGTAAAGAACATAAAAAAAATTAGAGCAGAAATCAATGACATAGAAAATGGACAAACAAAAGGAACAGTCAATTAAGGCAAAGTTAGTTCTTTTAAAAGATCAATAAAATTAATGCACTTTTAGAAAGGTAGAGAATAGCATAATGAAGACACAAATTTACAGTATCAAGGAAAAAAGGCACTATTTCTGCAAATCATTTAGATTTTAAAATAACGAATGAGTATTAATAATTTTATGCCAATAAATTCAAACATTTAGATAAATTGGACAAAATCCTTTAAAGACACCAATAACCAAACTTACTAAAGTGGAAATAAAAATTGAATAACCTTTACATATTAAAATAATTAAATCAATTAAATAATCTTCAAAAAAGGAAACAACAAACCCATATGGTTTCATGTGAATTGTATCTAACATGTAATAAGTCCAAAACTACGAAATTACTTCAGAAAATAGGGGAGAGAACACATCCCAAATTATTTTATGAGGATGATATATTCCTGATGATAAAATCAGAAAAATACATTAGAAGAATAGAAAACTACAGACAAATGCCCTATGAACTAAGATAAAAAATGCTCAACAGATCATTGATAAATTAAATCTAGCTATCTATCAAAAGGACTACACACCATTCTTATGTAAAGTTTATTTCAGGAATTCAAGGTTTGTTTCACATTTGAAAGTCTATCCATGCTATTTATTACATTAACAGAATGAAGGATAAAAATATATGGTCATCTCAATATATGTAGGAAAATTATTCAACAAAATTCAATAGTATCCATGATAGAAACTCTTAGCAAACTAAGAATAAAATAGAAATTATTTAATCTGAAAGAAGTATCAATGGAAAACCTACAACAAACATAATAATAATGAAATATTGAATGTGCTCCCTGGAAGATCCAGAAAATGACTATGATAAACCCACTCTGACCATGTCTATTGAGCACTGTACTGGATATCTTAGTCACAGTAATAAGACAATAGAAATAAAACATATAAATACTGGAAAGGATAAAGTAAAACTGTTCTTTAACAGCAGAGGACATGACTCTCTACATAACAACTTCCTAAACGACTGTAAAACTCACTGCTATAAGTTAATGTACCAAGATTATAAAATATAAGGTCAAAGCAATAACATAATTTCTATTTCTGCATAGTATCAGCAAATAAAATGAAATGAAAATATTATTTTAAATACTATAAATTATTTAAGAGTAAAAATCAAGATGTCCAAAACATGTACACTAAAACCTGACTTTAAATTATATGTAGAAATGCAAAATCTTATAATAGTCAAAACAATCTTGAAAATAAGTACACATTTTGAGGCCTTGAACTATTTCAATTCAAGGTTACTCTCTAACTACACTAATCAAGATAGTGTGATAGTGACACAAAGATAGATAAATGGATCAGTGGATCAGAATAGAGCAGACTGTTTCAAAACAGTTCTGATCATAATTCCATCAGGATTACATTTTTTATACAGGATAAAAACTTACTTAAGAGATATGTAAAAATATCTCCCTTAAAAAGAAATGTACAGGAATATTCATAAAGGCTTCATTCAAAATAGCTTAAAATGCCATACAACCCAAACGTCCTTAAACAGGAAAATGCAAAAACAAATTGTAAATATTCATGCCATGAAATACTACTGAGCAATACACAGAAAAAATGTTGATGCATAAATGGGGATAAATCTTACTGTTAATATACTGAGAAAAATAGACACAAAGAGTACATACTATATAGTTCTTTTATATAAAATTATACATTGCCAAAAATTAATTCATGATTTAGAAAAATAAGAACAGTGATTTCCTCTGGAGGAGATTTACTGGGAAGGGATATGAAGAAACATTCTGGAGCATATATCAATCTTATCCAAATGTACTTTAAGAATTTGTGTATTTCTAAATAAAATCTTTAAAAAAAAGGGGGGGATGCCTGGGTGGCTCAGATGGTTAAGTGTCTGCCTTCAGTCTGGGTCATGATCCCTGGGTCCTGGGATCGAGTCCCACATCAGGCTCCTTGCTCAGCGGGGAGCCTACTTCTCCCTCTGTCTGCCTCTAACCCAGCTTGTTTTTTTTCTTCTTTAAAGATTTTATTTATTTATTTGACAAGAGAGACACAGTGAGAGAGAGAACACAGCAGGGGTAGCAGGAAAGGGAGAAGCAGCTTTCCCACTGAGCAGGGAGCCCGATGTGGGGCTCAATCCCAGGACCCTGGGATCATGACCTGAACCAAAGGCAGATGCTTAACAACTGAGCCACCCAGGCACCCCTGCCTGTACCCCTGCTTTTGCTATCTGTCTCTCTTTCTGACAAAAAAATAAATAAAATCTTTAAAAATAAATAAATAAAATAAAAAGAATTTGTGTATTTCATTGAATATTAATTTTATCTATAAATGTGTATAAAATATTGAATTCTAACTAAATGGATTTTTTGCAGTATTTCAGATTCCCAAATATGAAATTAACTATGTGTATTCTTGCTTAAGTAAATGAATAAATAATGAAAGCCAGTTTTCTCACTGTTAAGAAAATGAATTCAATATATGAATAGGAAAAGACTAGCATATATCCTGCAGTATTGGAATTTCAGGTATCAATGTAAACTTAAAATTTAATTGGCTAAATTGAAAGTTAAGAGATAGCGAAACAACTTCTATAGAAGATAATGCAAGAATCAAAAACTAATGATGTAATGTATGGTGATTAACATAACAATAAAATTTTTTTTAACAGAGGAGATAATGCAAGAATCCCATACCCACAGATTCATAGAAAGGGTAGGAAGATTTCACCCACATCCTTCTATGCCCCATGACAGTAACAACTCAGTGCCAAAAGAAGTCACCTCTGCCATGATTTCCCCTGTGCAGGAAATAAAGAGAAGAAAAGAAAAGAGAAGACTCATATAAAATAATAGAAGTGAAAAAGGAGACATTCAAATGGTTACCTCAGAATTAAAATTTATCATAAGGAACTATTTTAAACAATTATATATTGGGGCACCTGGGTGGCTCAGCCATTAAGCATCCGCCCTTGGCTCAGGTCATGATCCCAGGGTGCTGGGATCGAGCCCCACATCAGGCTCCCTGCTCAGTGGGGAGCCTGCTTCTCCCTCTCCCACTCCCCCTGCTTGTGTTCCTGCTCTCACTATCTCTCTGTCAAAATAAATAAATAAAATCTTTTAAAAAATTAAATATCAATAAATTTGATAACCTAGGAAAGATGAATAAATTCCTAGAAGCATACAACTTACCACAACTGAATAAAGAAGAAATAGAAAGCCTGAACAGACCAATAACACATAAGGGGATTGAGTCCATAATAAAAATCCTAACAATGAAGAAAAACACACCACCAGAGGACATCAAGGTAAATTCTACTGAATTCTATTCTTTTATTTTTTTTTAAAGACTTTATTTTTAAAGTAATCTCTACACATAATGTGGGGTTTGAACTTACAACCCCAGGATCACCAGCTGCATGCTCTACTGACTAAGCCAGCTAAGCACCCCTAAATATTCTTAAACTTTCCCAAAAAACAGAAGAGGGAAGCCTCTCAAACTCATTTACAGAGACCAGACACTCAATGATAGTAAAGCCAGACAAAGACACTTACAAGAATACCACAGGCAAATAATTTAGATGAACATACATGCAAATATCCTCGATTAAGTATGTTCAAACCAAACTCAAATGCACATTAAAGGGAGTAAGCACTATGACCAAGTATGATTTATCCCTGGCATGCAAGTATAGTTCGACATACACAAATAAATAACTATAACAGATTACATTAACAAAATGAAGGATAAAATTACACAATCATCATAATAGATGCAGAAAAAGCATTTGACAAAATTCCAAATAAATTCATGACAAAAACTGTCAATAAAATAGGTATGAAAGGAACTTACTTCAACTTAATGGGGGCCATATATGGAAATCCCAGAGGTAACGTCATAATCAATGGGGAAAACCTGAAAGCTTTTCCTCTGAGATTTGGAAAAATATAAAGACACCATCCTAACCAATTTTACACAACATAGTACTAGAAGCTCTAGCTAAGCAATCAGATGAGAAAATGAGATAAAAGTCATCTGATTCAGAAAAAAGAAAGTAAAATTATCTTTTTGCAGATAGTACAATCACATATGCAGAAAACCCTAAAGACTCAACAACAACAACAAAAATTCTTATAATAAATGAAAGTAGTAAATTTTCAGGATACATAACCAACATAAAAATCAGTGGTATTATATACACAATGATCTATCCAAAAAGCAAATTAAGAAACAATTCCATTTACAAGAGCAATAACAATCAAATACTTAGTGATAAACTTAATCAAATAGGTAAAAGAATTGTATATTGAAAATTATAGAAAATTTATGTAGAAAATTAAAGAAGGCACAGACAAATGGAAAGACATACTATGTTATGGATTGGAAGAGTTAATATTGTTAAAATACAAATAGTACCCAAGTGATCAGCATATTCAATGCAATTCTTATCAAAATCCCAGTGACATTCTTTACAGAAATAGAAAAAAAATCTTATATGGAACCACAAAAGAGCCCAAAAAGCCAAAGTAAAACAATGTTGAAAAGGAAGAACAGAACTAGAGGTATCATATATGTCAAACTATCTTACAAAGCTATACTAATCAAAACAGTATGGTATAGAGGAGTTTAGATGGCAGAGGAGCAGGGGGACCCTAAGCTTGCCTCATTCCCTCAACATCTAGATAAATATCAAATCATTCTGAACACACAAGAAATTTAACTGAAGACTTAGAGAAAAAAACTGCATGGCTACAAGTACAAAAACGACCACCTCAGGGAAGGTAGGAACTGTAAAGAGTGGATTTGGGGGAGATAAGAACTGTGGGTGCTGTGGAGGGGAGGGAGCCCAGCATGTGGAGACTACCAGAAATTATTACAAGCAGCAGAATGCAAAATCTGAAGTTTTAGTAGTCCATGCTTAGCAGGCTTAGCACTGCTTCTCTGGGGAAGGAGGGTGGAGTCCTGGGAGTAGTCATCTTGGTCTGAGGATAACCCTGGGTCTCACGGTGAAAAACAGTTCCCCTGCTTGGAGTGCATTTGGAGAGGGGACACAACAGAAGACTAGCAGTACCAACATGGTACACTGTTCCTAAGCATAGGAAGAGGGAAGCTGGCTAGGGTCAGTGAACCTGGGTGCTTGCTTTCTCCTGTACTTTACCATAAACTCTGAACAGTTGCAGGTTGTGCGGACGCTTCTTGGGGACAAACCAGCAAACAGGGAAAGTGCGGTGAGACCCTCACCAGAGGATCAACAAGGGCCCAACCACGCAAGTCCCTAAAATTTGGAGTTTTGAAACCCAACTGCAGACCTGAGATAAAACACTAGAGTACTGTGCCCCTTGGTAGGTGGGCGGCTCGGATACAGGGTAAAGGCAGGGATCTGACAGAAGCTGGGGACACGAGAAGGGTGATTGTTTGCTCTCCTCTGAGGACTTCTTGAAGAGTAGCAGGCAAGAACTCTCCCCTCACGGAGGAGCGAACAGCTATGAAGCAATTTTTGCCCCACCCATCAGCACAACAAGCCAATGGTGAGCTAAACAATGCCACTAAGTGGAGACTGGAGCTGCTTACACCAGGCCCCGACCCCCTGCACCCTGCAGGTGCATATCCACTAAGGCAAGTGGGCCTGAGAATCAGTGCAACAGGTCATGGCACCAGAAGATCAGCACAAACCCCTTGCATGCCCCAAGCCTACTGATAATAGAATGCTGCAAAGTCTCAGTGCTAGGGGAAATAGGATCTACCTTGCTTTTAATTTTTATTTCTATTTTTTAATGTAACATAATATAATATAATATAATTAATATAATAGAGTATAATAACCATAATATAATATAATATAATATAATATAATATAATATAATATAATAACTTACTGGATCTATCTTCCTTTAACAAGCAGACCAAACATACCTAGGATCTAGCTTCTTTTTATTTGATTTTACATTTTTTATTATATATATTTTTAAGTTATGTTTATTACTTTTTATTTATTATATATTTCTTTTTTTATTTTTACTTTTTAATTTGTTGGATCTAGCTTCTTTTAACAAGTGGGATTTATATCTGGGCTGCAGGGGTGGTTTAATATTTACAAATCAATGTGCTACACCAAATTAATAAAAGAAAAGAAAAGAACCATATGATCCTCTAAATAGATGCAGAAAAAGCATCTGACAGAATACAGAATCCATTCATGATAAAAACCTTCAAGAAAGTAGGTATAGATGGAACATACCTCAACAACATAAAGGCCATATATGAAACACCCACAGTTAATATCCTCAATGGGGAAAAACTGATTGTTTTTCCTCTGTGGTCAGGAACAAGATAGGAATGTCCATTCTCACTACTGTTATTGAACATAGTACTGGAAGTCTTAGCCTCAGCAATCAGTCAACAAGAAATAAAAGGCATCTAAATCATCATGGAAGAAGTCAAACCTTCACTATTTGCAGATGACATGATGCTCTGTGTAGAAAACCCAAAAGCCTCCACCAAAAAATTGCCAGAACTGATACATGAATTCAGCAATGTCGCAGGATATAAAATCAACATACAGAAATCTGTTACACTTCTATACACCAATAATGAAGAAGCAGAAAAAGAAATCAAGGAATTGATCCCATTTACTATTGCACCAACAACCATAAGATACCTAGGAATAAACATAACCAAAGGTAAAAGATTGGTAGAAAACTATGAAGCAGCAGAAAAAGAAATCAAGGAATTGATTCCATTTACAATTGCACCAAAAACCATAAGATACCTAGGAATAAACCTAGCCAAAGAGGTGAGAGATTGGTAGAAAATTTTCACTTATGAAAGAAATTGAACAGGACACTAAGAAATAGAAAAACATTCCATGCTCATGGATTGGAAGGACAAACACAGTCAAAATGTCTATACTACCAAAAGCAATCTACACACTTAACGTAATCCCTATCAAAACCACCAGCACTTTTCACAGAGCTAGAATGAAAAATCCTGAAATTTTTATGGAACTACAGAAGAGCCCAAATAACCAAAGAAATCCTGAAAAAGAAAAGCAAAGCTGTAGGCATCACAATTCCAGATTTCAAGTGTTATTACAAAGCTGTCATCATCAAGACAGTATGGTACTGGCACAGAAACAGACACATAGATCAATGGAACAGAACAGAGAACCCAGAAATGGACCCACACTATATGGTCAACTAATCTTTGACAAAGCAGGAAAGAATATCCAATGGAAAAAAGACAGTCTCTTCAACCAATGGTGTGGAGAAAACTGGACAGCAACATGCAGAAGAATGAAATTGAACCACTTCCTTAAACCATACATCAAAATAAATTCCAAATGGATGAAAGACCTAAATGTGAGATAGGAAACCATCAAAATTCTAGAGGAGAACACAGGCAGCAACTTCTTTGCCCATGGTGGTAGCAAGTTATTATACACATCATTGGAGGCGAGGGAAACAAAAGCAAAAATGAACTATTGGGATTTCCTCAAGATAAAAAGCTTCTGCACAGCAAAGGAAACAATCAACAAAACTAAAGGCAGCCTACGGAATGGAAGAAGATATTTGCAATTGACATATTTGATAAAGGGTTAATATCCAAAATCTATAAAGAACTTATCAAACTCAAAACCCCAAAAACCAAATAATCCAGTTAAAAAATGGGCAGAAGGGGTTCCTGGGTGGCTCAGTCTGTTAAGCGTCTGCCTTCGGCTCAGGTCATGATCCCAGGGTCCTGGGATTGAGTCCCACATCAGATTCCCGGCTCAGTGAGGAGTCTGCTTCTCACTCTTCTTCTGCCCCTCCCCACTGCTCATTCTCTCTCTCTTTCATGCTCTCTCTCAAATAAATAAATAAAATTAAAAAAAAAAGAAATGGGCAAAAGTCATGAACAGACATTTTTCCAAAGACATCCAGATGGCTAATAGACACATGAAAATATGCTCAAGACCATTCATCCTCAGGGAAATACAAATTAAAACCATGATTAGATACCACCTCACACCTGTAAGAATGGCTAAAATTAACAACACAAGAAACAACAGGTGTTGGCAAGGTTGTGGAGTAAGGTGAACCCTCTTGCACTGTTGGTAGGAATGCAAACTGATGCTGCCATTCTGGAAAACAGTATAGAGTTTCCTCAAAAAGTTAAAAATAGAACTACCCTATGATCCAATAATTGCACTACTAGGCATTTACCCAAAGGATACATAAAAATTCAAAGGGATACATGCACCCCCATGGTTATAACAGCATTATCAACTATAGCCAAAATATGGAAAGAGGCCAAATGTCTATCAACTGATGAATGGATAAAGAAGATGTGGTATATATACACAATGGAATATTACTCAGCCATCAAAAAGAAAGAAATCTTGCCATTTGCAATGACATGGATGGAGCTAGAGTGTACTACGCTAAGCAAAATAAGTCAGTCAGAGAAAGACAAATATATGATTTCACTCATATGTAGAACTTAAAACAAAACAGATGAACACATGGGAAGGATGAAAAAAGAGAGACAGAGAAGGAAACAAATCATAAGAGACTTAAGGATAGAGAACAAACTGAGGGTTAATGGAGGGAGGTGGGTGGGGGATGGACTAGATGGGTGATGGGTTTTTTTTTTTTAAGATTTATTTATTTATTTATTCATGAGAGACAGGGAGAGGCAGAGGCAGAGGGAGAAGCAGGCTCCCCACAGAGCAGGGAGCTGGATGCGGGACTCAATCTCAGGACTCTGAGATCATGACCTGAGCCGAAGGCAGACACCTAACTAACTGAGCCACCCAGGTGCCCCTGGGTGATGGGTTTTAAGGAGGGCACTTGTTATAATGAGCACTGGGTATTGTATGTAAGGGATGATTCACTGAATTCTACTCCTGAAACCAATATTTCACTGTATGTTAACTAACTGGAATTTAAAAAAACATTTGAAGAAAAAATAAATAAATAAAACTTTTTCTTTAAAAATAATTGTATGGTACTGACCTAGAAATAGACACATAGAATAATAGAACAGAAATTAATGACCACAAATAAACTCTTAAATATATGGTTAACTAATATTTGACAAGGGAGCCAAGAACATTCAATAGGGAAAGGAAAGTCTCTTCAGTAAATGATGCTAGGAAAACTGGATAACCATATGCAGAAAAATAAAGTTAGACCTTTAGATTACACCAGTCAAAAAATTAACTTGAAATGGACTGAAGACTAAAAGATAAAACCTGAAAGAGTAAAATTCCTCAAAAAAAACAGGAAAAAAATTCTTGACATTGGTCTTGGCAAAGATTTTGTGGATATGACACCAAAACCACAAGCATCAAAAGCAAAAACTAATAAATGGGGCCAAATCAAACTAAAAAGCTTTTGCATAACAAAATAATCAACAAAATGAAAAGGGAACCTATGAAATGGAAGAAAGTATTTGCAAATCATGTATCTGATAAGGGTTTAATGTCCAAAATATATAAACAACTCCTACAACTCAACAGCAAAAAAAATAAGCAACCTGAAAAAAGAGTGGAGGACCTTAGACATTTTTCCAAAGAAGACATACAAATAGCCATCAGGTACATGAAAAGTTGGTCAAATCATTAATCATCAGAAAAATGCAAATGAAAACCACAATGAGATACCACATCACACATGTTAGAATGGCAATCATCAAAAAGACAACAAATTTAAAGTTTTGGCATGGATGTGGGTAAAAGGAACTCTTGTACACTGCTGGTGAGAATGTAAGTTGGCACAGCCACTATAGAAAACATTATGGAGTTTTCTCAAAAAATTAAAAATAGACATACCACCTGATCCAGGAATCCCACTTCTGGGTATATATCTAATAGATATCTGCCCTGACTCATGTCCCATGCTCATTGCAGCATTATTGGCAATAGGCAAGATGTGGAAACAACCTCGATGTTCATCAATGTATAAATGCATTTTAAAAAGTATGATTACTCACACACACACACGCTGGAATATTATTCAGCATTTAAAAAGGGAAATCTTCTCATCTGTGATAACATGGGTAAATTTGGAGGACATTAAGCTAAGTGAAATAAGCCAGGTGCAGAAACAAAAATACTGCATCATCTCACTTATGTGGAATCTAAAACAGTCAAAATTCATTTAAGGAACGAGTAGAATGGTGGTTGCCAGGTGTGGGGAAAGGGGAAATGGGGAGATGTTGGTCAAAGAGTACAAAGTTTCGATTATGCAAAATGAATAAGTTGTGGAGGTCTAATGTGCATCATGGTAACTCCAGAGACCTGGAGATCTTACGTACAGTTAACAATACTGTATTGTGTAAGTAAAACTTATTGACTAGATCTTAAGTGTTCCCAACACACATATACACACATATAGGAAAATGGTAATTATATGAAATAATGGTCATGTTAATTGGCTTGATTATGTTAATTATTTCACAATGTACTTTTATATCAACATTATTGTTGTACACCTTTAATATATTACCATTTTACTCCAGTATAGCTGGAAAAAGAAAAATATTCAGATTTACTAATTATAGGGTTTTTCAAATCAGAGATGAGTTATTGTTTTCTACTCATTATTTAAAAACTAGAATGAAAAAAACTAGAATGAGAACAATTATAGTATAGATACGTATACAAAGTATAGAGTATCCTTTTGTCACAAATTGTTCTGGCAATGTCAATGACAATTAAATATGCATATGCCCTATGATCCATTAAACTTTCCTTTGTGAATCAATCTTAAAGAAATAAAAGTGTTTTTCTGAAAGTGTATGTGCTCAAGAAATTTTATTTCAGCTTTGTTTTATTGTAAATTTTTAGGGGGGGTTGGGGGCCTGAACAAATGTCCATCAAAAGAGGTATCATTGAGCACCTTTACAGCACCTCTATGCTATGGAACATTATGCAAATATTATTAAGAACATGTTGTTCTTTATTTGTTTAAAACAAAGTGCAAAGACTTTATATAGTATGATCCTTGAAGCAGAAGGTATCTGTACCAGCTTATATCCCCCTAGCAACTCACTATTCGAGTAAATAATGATAGCATACTAATGTAAGCATCTGCAACTCTCCACCTGAGGGCTTTGCTTCATCTTCAGGTAGGGGAAGCCAGGAGTGCCTAAGTGGTAATGCCTGAGTTTTTAACTAATGATGGGTAATTGGAGGATAACTATCTCAGCTTCTTTGGCCTGTAGGGTGAGATATGCTCTGCACTGCCTCCACGAGTTCCCTAGCAGGTTTGAGTGTCAGTTTATTATAGTTGTAATGTATTAAATAATACACCTTTATTTGTTTCCTTTTTTCCCCTGACTCACGTCCTCCCTACCAGTACTTACTGGGGGCCCCTCCCAAAGGAAAAAAAAAAAACCTCTGTTCTTTTCTTTGGATCATGATCTACTCTTGAGGGAACACAACCTAGAACAATTCACTTTTTGTGCAAACCACTGAAATAAATCCCCACCCCATACGTGGTTTTGATGAGAAGAGTGTAGAGAATGGTATTTGTTTAATTCAAGTGGGTAGATATGAATTAGATCAGTATGTCAAAAGTCCCAAAGAGCACCCCCAGGTTTGAAGATTTGCTGGAAGGCCCCTGAGGACTTGGTATATAATATTACTTATGGCTATGTTTCATTATGGTGAAAGGATATAAAGCAAAATCAGCAAAGGAAAAAAGTCACAGGGGGCAAATTCCAGAGCAAAGCAGGCACAAGTCTTCTCTTGGTGGTGTCACACAGAACATGCTTAACTCCCCTAGCAGTGAGCTGTGAAAACACGTATGAAAAGTTGTCTACCAATAAGCTCATTAGAGACTTAGTGCCCAGGAATTTATTAAGGACTGATTACATTAGGCACTGTCTGTCCAGCCATACCAAAATTGCATATTCCCAGAAGTAAAGCAGGTGTTCCCCATAATCCACATTTTCATACAAACAGTGTAGGCACAATAAGCCACTTTTATCAGTTAGAATGATGGGAACCTTCTCCAAATCCAAGTTCTAAGATGATAGCCCAGGGCCAACCATTTAAACAGACCTCTTAAAGGATAACAAGTCTGCTATATTAACTATCTACACAAGCACAGAGTTTCATTAAGATTTAATTTATGCATTTTAAAAATTATTCTACTTGTTAAAATGAGTTCACGTGGCTTTTAAATTTAAAATATTAATAACATAACATAAATGGGAAATTCAGTTCAATAATAACATAAAACATATATTCACTCTAATACCCTCTCAAAATCCATTAAAATAACAGACTATGATAACAACTCCAATATCATGCTAAAAAGAAAGCATCTCTGCAGCAAACAAAAAGAGAAGGTTACAAAAAAGATGAACAGATTAATAGCAAAATTTAGAAATGCTAAAGAACCTTCAATTTCACAAAGAGAGAGAGGGCCCCCACAAATAATAATTGCAGCTAGCAGAACCTGTATATAACTATAAGAAAAATCACAATAGGAACTGAAAGGAACACAGGTACTTTTCCCATGTAATTACAGAACAGTGAAAAAATTTCATTCCCTCTCTCTTACAGTAGTGGTTATCAATGTTTTGACCCCAGGATAAAAATAGGAGTAGAGCACTCTAAAACATGACTATTTACACAGGAAGAAGAGTAGCACTTTAATATCCTCTAAGCCACCATAAAGAACATGATTACCTAAATTCAGAAGACCAGGAAACTAAACTCTAAAGAAATTCTGGTAACTAAAACATGTACCCCAACAACTATCCAAGCTAAGGGTATCCTCTTAATTAAAGCCTGCATTCAAGACAAAAGAAAAGGGGATATCATTTATACCTAAGTAAAGTTACCAGTCAGATCAACATTTTTTGTGTGAATTCTAACCCCAACATGGGGCTCAAACTCACGACAGCCCGAGATCAAGTGTCTCATGCTCTGCGGACTGAGCCAGCCAGGAGCCGACAGTCTGATCAATCTTAACCACTGTAAATAGATATGAATATAAAATCAGTAATCATCAACAGTTGAAGAAACCCAACATCAAAATTCTGCAAATCGAACAGTGTAGGCAAACTTAATACAATAGTTTGTCTTTTCCTATTAATTAATACTAATATTGAAATTGAAACTTATAGGACGCCTGGGTAGCTCAGTCTGTTAAGTGTCTGCTTTTGGCTCAGGTCATGATCCCAGAGTCCTGGGATTAAGTCCCGCATCTGGCTCTTTGCTCAGCGGGGAACCTGCTTCTCCCTCTGCCTGCTGCAGAAATTTAAACCTAATTGTTGACTCTACATTTTATAATGCTGCATTTTCTCAAACCTCTGAAGCAGTCATTTTTTTTAAAAAAAAGATTTTATTTATTTATTTGTCAGAGTGTACAAGCAGGGGGAGTGGCAGAGGGAGAAGCTGGCTCCCCACTGAGCAAGGACCTCAATGCGGAACTCAATCCCAGGACCCTGGTATCATGCCCTGAGCTGAAGGCATACACTTAATGAATGGGCCACCCAGGCGTCCCTGAAGCAGTCATTTTTAATTTCTACAAATCTTATTGAAATAAAAACTCAAGATATTGCCTGAATAGCAGAATGACCCAAGCTGAAGATGAAATTAATAACTGCAAGTTTAAATTGAGATATTTTCCAGGAATATAGTGTAAAAGTATAAAGAGATGAGAAGAAAAAAAGTAAGATAAATAAAATGGATATGATAATTCCAATATCCTTTCATTAGAGATAAAAATAGACTAGACATTGAAGAGGAGGAGGGAAATAAATAGTGCAAAATACATCTGAATAACAAAATGAATGTGTCAAAATGAGAAGTCTAAGAAGAAAATTTTTAAGTTTCAAAATCTGAAACATTGGGATGAAACTTTCAAATAATTAAAGGAAGTTGTTTTTTAATTCCAGAATGAAAATATTAAAGCAATCCTTAAAACAAGAATCAGATTAGACAATAGGGCAATATGTTCATAGTTCTATGGGAAATTTATTTTGATCCTATAAATGCCATACCCAGACATAATAAGAATTTTCTCAGCAAATGATGGAATAAGGAGAAAATACATAATTAAGGCTATAAAAGACTTGAAAAGCAAAATTAAAAATCTTGAACTTATGTGCACACATAGATTATTGTGTGTAAAAGCAGCAGAATATGCATTCTTCATAAGATGTTCATGAGACATTTATAAAAATTTAGTATATACTAGATTATAAGACAAATTTCATCAAAATTTCATATGACAAACATTGCAGAACACATTTTCTGAATGCACAGTATTTAAATTAAAAATTGATTTTTTTTTAAATAGGCTCCACGCCCAGCATGGAGCCCAATGTGGGGCTTGAACTCATGACCCTGAGATCAAGACCTGAGCCAAGATCAAGAATTGGATACTTAACTGACTGAGCCACCCAAGAGTCCCATTAAGTTAAAAGTTCTTTTTTAGATGACTAGATAAGCATCATGTTTGAAAATTAAGAAGTCGAGTATATAACAGACATTAGAAAATATATTAAAATGATCAATAATGAAAACATAATATAACAAGTATGATTGGACATGAATAAAGCAATACAAAGAGGTTTTGTAATGTTGAATATCCATACTAGAAAGAGGGAAAGGCTGAAAATTAATTATGCGTATAAATTAATGCATATCAAGAAGTTTCAAAAGGAAAAATAAAATGACTTAGAGAAATGGAAAATAAAAGTAAGAAGTATAGGGCGCCTGGGTGGCTCAGTCGTTAAGCGTCTGCCTTCGGCTCAGGTCATGATCTCAGGGTCCTGGGATCGAGTCCCACATCGGGCTCCTTGCTCTGCAGGAAGCCTGCTTCTCCCTCTCCCACTCCCCCTGCTTGTGTTCCTGCTCTCGCTGTCTCTCTCTCTGTCAAATAAATAAATAAAATCTTTAAAAAAAAAAAGCAAGAAGTATAGGAGCAGAAATTAATAAGAACAAAAAACAGATGCAACATTGATATATTCAGAAAAAGTGGGTTCTTTGAAAAGATCAATAAAAATTTATCCTCTGGCAAGGTTGAATGGAAAAATAAAAAAGGATGGAGGGCACAAATAATGAATGTCAGGAATTAAAGTTAACAAAATTAAAGATGGTTGTAGACATTAATAATTTAAAAGATAATATTAACTTTGTGCTAATATATTAGGAAAGTTAAATGAAATACATTTATAAAATAATAGAACAGAAATTTGAAAATCTGAATATATTAGTACTTTGAACAGGAAAAAAATGAAATTATATTAGTAATAAATCTTCCCACTAAGAAAATGTACCAAATAGTCACAAAGAAACAATTATAATATTAGGGAAATTCTTCCAGAACATAGAAGAGAGTACAAGCATCAACTCTTTTTACTAAGATAAATAATCTTGATCAAAAACCTATCAATGGCATTGTAATAAAGGAAAACTTAAAAGTCAATCATTCTCTTAAGCTTAAAAATCCCAAACAAAATGCAAACCAAATACAGTAACTTATGAAAGGTATACTACATAATACTGAGTTTATCTGAGCAATATAAGGTTGGTTTAATATTAATCAGGTAGTATAGTATTTACATTAGGCAATTAAAGGAGAAAATCACATGATAATTTTAAAATATGCAGAAAAACATCTGATAAAAACTAACATGAGTTCATGTTAAAGCTTTGTAAACTAGGAGTAAAAGGAGCTACTCCTATTCTGATCAAAAAAATGTATAATCCCCACAACAACAAAAGCTACAACCAATGTCATACATAATGGTGAAAGTTTGAAGACTGATCTGCTACTCAACATTATAGCAGAAGTAATAACAAGAACATTAAGGCAGAAGAGAAAAATAAAATGAGAACAAGGGTGAGAAGACCATTCAATGAAAGAAAGGCTAGTCTTTTCAAGAAATGGTGCTGGGAAAATTGGATATTCACATGCAAAGGAATGAAGTTGGGCCCGTCCCTTACATGACATATAAAATTAACACAAAATAGATCAAGGGCCACAGACCTAAAATTATAAAACTTTTAGAAGAAAACATGGATAGATTTTCCGCTTAGTATCTCATATGGCTAAAATCAAAATACTGGCCATGGCTTCATTTCTCATCTGGGACTCAGGCTCCTCTGCAAGTTCACTTATTGTTGCAAGAATTCAAGTCCTTGTGGTTGTAGAATTGAGGTGTTCCATGTGCTATATTTTGATGACATGGGAATCCCTTCTTATTCAAGACAAATATAGTGTGTTGCATGTTATGCCTTCCTTTTCCATTTTTAAGGGCTCATGTGATTACATTTGGACCACCTGGGTACTTCAAGATAATATCATTATCCTGGGGGTCTGGTTATTAGGGAGTGGACATTTTGCAGGAAGGGAGTGTATTTCTGCCTACCACAATTGTATATGTAACAGAATAAAAAAGAATCAACTGATAAATATTTTAGTATTAATAAGGCAATTAGTTAAAAAGGCAATTCAGTAGGATTGTTAGCTACAAAATTAACTTTGAGTAATCAATGCCAGTCACCAAAAAATTAAAATATACCACTTGTAATGTCAAAATATGAAATATGTAAGAACAAATATACCTAAGCATTACAAGAAATCTGAGTCCAAGGTCATATATTTTATGATAATATTTATATGAAAATTCTAAAATAGGCAAATCCATAGAGACTGAAAAGTCAAATACTGATTCTCAGGAGATGGAAGGAATGGGGGATAGGCACTAACTTCTAGTGAGTATGGGTTCTTTATGGGGTAATGGAAATGTTCTGGAATTAGTGATGGGGGTTACACAACATAGTGAATATAGTAAAAACTGCTGAAGTGCACACTTTCAAATGTTAAATTATATGTTACATGAATTATATACCAATTTTTACAAATGCTATAGAAGTAAAGTCCAGATAGAAAAATGGCCAACACATGAAATGGAAAACCATTTAGAAGATAAATAAGACAATATATTTGTTTTCAGGTTGACTATTAATTAACTATAGAGAACAAACATGATTATCAGAGCGGAGGTGGGTGGGGAATGGGTGAAATAAGTGATGAGGATTACAGAAAGCACTGATAAGGATGAGCAATAAGGAATGTACCGAATTATTGAATCATTATTGTACAATTAAAATTAATATAACACTGCATGTTAACTATACTGGAAATAAATTCTTAAAAAATTTAGAAAGACAGACCTAGAAATGAACATGAGAGGTTACAGGAAGAAGGTTATCATCTGCAAGCCTTGGAGAGTGGTCTCAGGGGAAAACAAACCTGCTGACACTTTGACCATGGACTTCTAGCTTGCAGAAATGTGACAAAATAAATTTTTATTGTTTAAACCAAAAAATAAAAAAAGAAAGAAAGTGGGGAGAGGATGTTTGCAATATACATACCTAACTAAGGATGTGTGTATTACATAAACAAACAAAAACTACAATGAACCATTAGGGAAAACCCTAAGTACAAATTTTAAATATGAGCCACATATTTTACTAGACTTCACAAAAGAGGAAATAACAATGACCAGTAAATATATGAAAACATCTTTAACTTCATTACTAATCAGACAAATTTCAATTAAAATCTCAATGTGACATTATTGCGGACACACCAGATTGGCAATTACCAAAACCTCTGATGATACCAGTTGTTGGTAAAATTGTGAAGCAATGGAGAATCTCATTTATGATGGGTCAGTGTAAGTTGCTTAACTACATTGGAAAATATTTTATCAGTACTACATACTAAATTTAAAAAATACTTGGCTTGTAATATGGCAATATCCTATCTAAGTATATAGAGTAGAATGACTCCTATGCATGTTCACCAGGCGGTATATTCTACTTGTTACAACTCTCATTGGAAGAAAAATTTCAAATATCTATCAAAAGTAGAATGAACAAATTAGGAGATACTCATACAATAGAATAGTACACAGTAATGCAAATGAAATAACTATAGTTACACATAATGATGTTTATTTCTCACAAACATAACGCAATAAATAAAATGAGTAATACAGTAGTATGGCTTGATTTGCATCAAGCCCAAAATTGAGAAAAAATATATTTATAGACTTTTATAAGTGGTAAAATTATAAAGAAAATTAAGGTAATAATAATTATCATAAATGTCAAAATGTTTAGTGTGGGGGAAAGGATAGATGTATGAGGGATTTCTGGGGTGTTGAAAGTGATGTATTCTTCTCACCTTGGAGATGGTTACACAGATTACACACACTTTATTATTATTTCTTACATTATGTTTTATGCACTGTGATTTAGGAAAACAGTGTCTCAAAATAAAAATTGATAATGCTAGAACAATTGATTTTTTGAGATCATGAAAAATTTCTATACCTACATCACAACATATGCAAAAAATCAACAGTAGGCTTAATAAATACTAAAATTATCTTTTATTTTTTTTAAAGATTTTATTTATTTGAGAGAGAAAGCATGGACAAACAGGGGTGGGGTAAAGGGGCACAGGGAGAGGGACAGACTCCTTGCTGAGCAGGGAGCCCGATGCAGGGGCTAGATCCCAGGACCCTAAATACTTAAATTTTAGAAGCAAATATTTAATCCTGTAAAAGAAAACATAGGTGAGTCTCTGAAATTAGGTGAGGGAAGGATTTCTTATACAAGATAAAAATATTACAAATGTTTAAGGAAATCAATAATAAAAGTAAATACTCAGAATTGTTGACATTTCCTTGCTGTTTCCAATGTTCTTTTCACAAAATTTATTATTGATAAAGTAGTGCAGTCTTATGATTAGTGCACGCACACACACACACACACACACACACACACACACACACACACAACATTTACATTAAGACTTTCTTCCAACCCTATCCCAGTGTTTCCACTAACCATTTTCCTCTCCTGGTTCCAATATTTAACACCTGGAATATGTCTTTTTTTTTTTTTGATTAATTTAACAGTGTTTCCTCATGTAAATAAAGTAACTAAGAACATGCATTCTTATTTTCCTGTTTTTGCAGAAAACAGTATATTGCATATACCACTCTGCCCATTGATCATTTCACTAATGTTATCTCATGGAGCTAATTCTATATAAGTACTTAGAGTTCTTCCCTCACATTTTATAGCTGCTTAATATTCCCCTCTGATGTATTATAATTTATTTGTCTAGTCTTTATATTGATGGATGTTTGGGTTGTTTCCAACACTTCTACTGAAAATAATATGGTGGTCAATAACCTTGTACCCATGAAATACATGGATAAACTATAGATCAAAGATTTTATATATTTTCATTTTTGATATTGTCAAGTACCTGCCCTTAGCAATATATGAATGTGATTGTTTCTCCAAAACATCACCAAATGAGTGTATGTCATTGTTGACATTCAAAAAACTGTTGTGAGAAATTACAACTTAACAAAGCTTAAATTTGCATTCCTGTTATGCGTGAAGTTGGGACTCTATTCACTTGTTTAAGGATCAACTATATTTCTATTACTGTGAAATACCACTTTGTGCCTTTTTCTCATTTATATTTTGAATTGTTGGTCTGTTTTTTGGTTTAATGTGGAAAGAAGACTTCATATGAGATCTATTCTTTTAACAATTTTGAAGTGTATAAATTGTTGATTATAAATACAAGCTTGTACGGCAGATCTCTTGAGCTTATTCATCTTGCTTGACTATGCCTGATGGTTAGTAACTTCCCATCTTTCCCTCCCTACAGCCTCTGGCAACCACCATTCTACTCATTGATGCTATGAATTTGACTAATTTAGAGACTTCACATAAATAGCATCATACACAATTTGTCTTTCTGCGACTGGCTATTTTACTTAGCATAGTATTTTCCAAGTTGATTCATGTTGTGGCAAATCTCAGAATTTCCTTCTTTTTTTAAGTCTGACTAGTATTCAATTGTATGTGCATACCATGTTTTCTCTACCCATTCGTCTGTCAATGGACATTTATGTTGCTTCCACATTTTGGCTATGGGGAATAAAGTCATACCTAAAAAATATTGCAGGTTCTGTCCCAGACCACCACGATAAAGCAAATGTCACAATAAAGTCAAATTAATTTTTTCATTTCCTCTTGCATATAAAAATTGTATTTACACTATACTATAGTCTATTAAGTGTGCAATATGTCTAAAAAATGTACATATCTTAATTAAAAACTACTTTATTAATAAAAAATGCTAACCATTATCTGAGCTTTCAGTGAGATGTAATAACTGATCACAGATCACCATAAAGAATATAATGACAATAGAGTTAGAAATATTGTGGTAATTACCAAAATATCAGAGACAGGAAGTGAGCAAATACTACTGGAAAAATTGCACCAATAGACTCGCAGTACACAGGGATGCCAGAAGAATTCAATTTGCAAAATACCCATATCTGCTAAATACAACAAAGTTAAGCACAATAAAATGAGGCATGTCTGTAGTGCTGCAATAAACATAGGAGTAACATTATCTCTGCAAGATTATGATTTCAATCCTTATGCCCAAATATCCAGAAGTGTAACTGCTGAATCAAGTGGTGGTTCTATTTTTAATTTTTTAAAGAACCTGTACACTGTTTTCCATAGTGGCTATACCATTTTGCACTCCTATCAACAGTATGCAAGGGA